>NW_027269290.1:4115000-5425000 GCF_023055355.1 Agelaius tricolor
GGTCGGGTCTGTTTTCAGCAGGTTTCGGATCAGCTGCTTCACTGCAGGGGTTGGGGCAGGGTCAGGGGCCAGGGGTTCCTGGGGGGCTCTCCTCAGCTCCAGTCCCAGCCCCAAAGCCCCTGTGTGCCCTCCCATGTGCCACACACCTGACCCTGCCCAAACCGTTCAGCAAAAGCCTCTCCAGCAGAGGTGCAGATGCTGAGAGGTGACCCCTGCCACAACCAGGGGTTTGAGCTCCTCCCAGCCCTCAAAAGGAGCCCTCAGCCTGGGGACAGGCCCCACAGGGACCACGTTTACCTTCCTCTGACACCTCGGACCACTCAGGATTGGGGAACTCGTACTGGCCCATTCGGATCCTCTTCTTCATGCCAGGAGAGATGGCCAGCCCGTGGTTGGAGTAGAAGGGGGGGTACCCGCACAGCCTGCACCAGGAGGGGGAACAGAGTCAATGTGCCACCCCAAAACCCTCCCCAGGAGCACCTACAGGGCACAAGGCAGTGCCAGGAGCAGGAGCTGAGCCCTGCAGAGGGAGAGGAACCCTCAGACTTACAGAATGTACATGATGACACCCAGGGACCACATGTCACAGGACTTGTCGTACTTCTCTGGGCCCAGCACTTCTGGAGCTGGTAAAAACAGAAATAAAATCCTAAATCCAAGTGTAAGAACTGAGTGAGAGGGCTCTGACACGCCATGGAAACACCAAGAGCCACTGTGGGAAGCGCTGCCTGTAGCAGCCCCCAGCTCCCTGCTGCAGGCTCCAGGCTGGATGCAGAGGTGAGGGGCTGCACATGGCATCCTCCAAACCCCCCTAAGTCCTACAAATGTGTTATAGAAACTTCTTTAAGCCAGGTCTTATATGCTCTCAGAGGCCTATAACACACTCAAGATAGCTCAGCTACCCTTGGAGGCATAAAAATCCTCAGGATGGCTTCTGTGGCAGTGTTGGAAACAAAAAGGTTTAATAAAAGGCAAAATAACCAACAGAGAAAAACTGTGCTAAGTGCTAGACATTCTTGCTCCTGATAAAACACTTTACAAAAGCAATTAGTTTCTTTGTTCTCTTTTTTTTTCTACTAAATTGCCCAGGCAGGACTTTTTGCCTTCTGTCCAATTAGCTATCCTTAAGTTTGAGGTGAAGTCCTTTGGGTCCTATGAGTTTTTTCACTTAATCGAAGAGAGAAACTTCTGGGCTTCTTTCCTTTTAAGGGGACAAAAGATAGTTTTGTCACTCTGTTAAGAGGGGGTACACTCCTACACCAACCCCCAAGGCCAGCCCCCAGGCACTCACCTGTTGGGAAAGATGAAACAGGAAAGCCTTATAAATATGATTGTCTGGCAAAAGATTTTGAGAATATAGAAACTATAAGTGAGATTGAAATGAAAGCAAGCTTTGAGATCCCTCAGTTACTGAACAATTGGAAAACAATGGTGTGGCCAGCTGAAGGTGATCCCCTTTTGATGGAACAACACCCTCTGCTTGCAGACAGGCCCAAGGGTCAGAGCAGACCCTGCAGCTTGGCAGAAGGGGCCCAAAGAGGAGTTTTTAGGGTTTAAAATGTAACACAGTGTGGTAATGTAATGATTCTTATAGGCTGTATGGAAATGCTACAGGATTTGTATCTTGTATTAGATTGGTCAGTGAAAATTAGAATATTCAGCACAGAAGATGATTTATTGTATTGTAATGGGAACCTCACTCTCTTACTCTCTTATCCTCTTTTACTCTCTCATCTTCTTTACCATGCTCTTGCCTTCTCTCTCTTTACCATTCTCGTTACCTCTCTCAGGCCTGCTCCAAGCTGTGGTTGGCAGCTCCCAGCAGGGCCCTGCACCCAGGCCCTTTGCAATAAACCACAAATTCCAAGACCAGAAGAAGATTTATCGTATTGTAACGGGAACCTTGCTGTCTCATCCTCTTTACCACACTCTTGCCTTCTTTCTCTTTACCTTTCTCTTTACTTCTCTCTTTACCTCTCTCTCCCTCTCTCAGGCCTGCTCCAAGCTGTGGGTGGCAGCTCCCCCCAGGGCCCTGCACCCAGGCCCTTTGCAATAAACCACAAATTCCAAGACCAGAAGAAGATTTATTGTATTGTAATGGGAACTCCACTCTCTTTACCTCTCTCTCCCCCTCAGTCCTGCTCCAAGCTATGGCTGGCAGCTCCCAGCAGGGCCCTGCACTTGGCCCTTTGCAATAACCCACAAATTCCAAGCCCTGCCTTCAGAGATCTCTCATCTGCATCCATCCCCACCATCCTACCCCTGATGTTCCTACACTCACCCACATAGTAGGGCGTGTAGCAGGGCGTGGCCAGCGAGTTGTGCGTGGTGGTTTCCTTGGCGAAGCCGAAGTCAGTGAGTTTCAGCACGGCGTTGGGCCTCTTGGAGGTGTACAGGAGGTTCTCTGGCTGGGGACACACAGGGGACAAGGAGTGAGCTACCAATGAGGGTGACCCCAACACCCAACACAGCTTTCCTGGGGAATATTCCTCCTGAGGTATCCAGGATGCTGCTCCACAGGGTTAAGCCTGTGCCTTAGCTTAGGAATGTGCTGAGCTCTGCTGTTGAACCCAGTCCTCTCGGACCCACCTTGGGTGACAAGCAGGAAATCAGGGATATGGGATTGAGAGGAATAGCAAATTTGTCTTTACAAACAAGCTGTGAGGCTGCTGGTGATAAAGCCTCTGGAGCAGCTCTGCCCCTTGGAGCAGAGTGAGCAGGGGGATGTGGAAACACACCCCCACCCTGCAGGAAACAGCAGGTTTGGCCATTTTACCAAACAGCAGGTTTGACCATTTAGACAGAAAAGGTAAAAGAAAGAGGTACCCAGACTGTCCATAACTCTTTGTTCTTATTATCTCATATTGAACTAAATCCTAATTGTCCAAATTTTTATTACTGTAATTGTATTACTATTTTTATAACCATTTTATTACTATTAAACTTCTAAAATTCTAAAAACAAGTGATTGGCGTTTTTCACATTATACTAAAAAGATACTACACTAAAAAGATAGTACACTAAAGAAATACTACAGAAAAACCTGTGACTGTCTCCAGACAGTCACAACACAGCTTTTTTCTAATAGTGAATGAGTCTAAACAGGTATTTTTTCTAATCAGTCAATCAGTCTAAACACCCTTCTTCTTCAGTCAACAATCCCCATAACACATTCCACACGTGCTAAACAACAGCAGGAGCAAGCAGAGATAAGAATTGTTTTCCTCTGAGCTTCTCACTGCCTTTCCCAGGAAAAATCCTGGGAGAGAGAATTATTATCTCTGTTCAGAGAATGTGAATGCCTCATGGAGCAGCAGGGCTGGGCCAGGGGGGCTCAGGGTGGTACCTTCACGTCCCGATGGGCGATGTTGATCGAGTGCAGGTACTGGATGGCTTCCCCAATGCTCTTCATGATCTCTGAAGCCTCTGAAGCAGCAAAGAAACCATCAGAAGCCTCCAGAAGCAAGTTAAAAAGGGCACTGCTCCCTGGGGAGCTCTACAAACCAGGAGCCAAAGAACCTGGCTGAGGTCAAAGGGGTTTGCTGTGCTTGAAGTCCCCCTTTCCGTAGAGTCTGTGTCACTCCCCATCCCTGGGGAAGGAGCCTGCAGCTCCCAGAAACTCCAGGGGAAGGGATGGTGCAGAGCCCAGCCCCTGACCCTAATACCAAGGAGGGGCTTGCACTGTTTAGGACACCCAAGCAGCAAGGAATGCAGCTGGGAAAGGTTTCCCCTTAGGATGGGAAGTCAAGGGGGCAACGGGCTCAGAGTTTGGGTTGTGTGGTTGCTTCTCGTGGCCAGAGGAGTAGAGGAAGTGAGACCTATGAGACCTTTGAGAACCACAGCACATGGACTTAACTTTTTGAGGGAGGTGGGTGTTTCTGACAGGACTGGGATGGACAGGAGTGTGGGAGTAGCTGAGAAAATACCCCCTAACCCTATTCTCAAGGAAACATGAAAAGCAGGGCCCCTTGCACCCACATCCCTCATTCCCTGAGTGCAGAACTCTGCTGGGGATCCAGAAGAGCCCCTGAGGGGATGGAGGGGGTGAAAGGCCAGGGTGTTACAGTGAGGGGATGGAGGGGATGAAAGGCCAGGGTGTTACAGTGAGGGGATGGAGGGGATGAAAGGCCAGGGTGTTACACTGAGGGGATGGAGGGGATGAAAGGCCAGGGTGTTACACTGAGGGGATGGAGGGGACTCAAAGGCCAGGGTGTTACACTGAGGGGATGGAGGGGACTGAGAGGCCAGGGTGTTACACTGAGGGGATTGAGGGGACTCAAAGGCCAGGGTGTTACACTGAGGGGATGGAGGGGACTGAGAGGCCAGGGTGTTACACTGAGGGGATGGACTGGACTCAAAGGCCAGGGTGTTACACTGAGGGGATGGAGGGGACTGAGAGGCCAGGGTGTTACACTGAGGGGATGGACTGGACTCAAAGGCCAGGGTGTTACACTGAGGGGATGGAGGGGATGAAAGGCCAGGGTGTTACACTGAGGGGATGGAGGGGATGAAAGGCCAGGGTGTTACACTGAGGGGATGGAGGGGATGAAAGGCCAGGGTGTTACACTGAGGGGATTGAGGGGATGAAAGGCCAGGGTGTTACACTGAGGGGATTGAGGGGATGAAAGGCCAGGGTGTTACACTGAGGGGATGGAGGGCACTGAGAGGCCAGGGTGTTACACTGAGGGGATGGAGGGGACTCAAAGGCCAGGGTGTTACACTGAGGGGATGGAGGGCACTGAGAGGCCAGGGTGTTACACTGAGGGGATTGAGGGGATGAAAGGCCAGGGTGTTACACTGAGGGGATGGAGAGGACTGAGAGGCCAGGGTGTTCACTGAGGGGATGGAGGGGATGAAAGGCCAGGGTGTTCACTGAGGGGATGGAGGGCACTCAAAGACCAGGGTGTTACACTGAGGGGATGGAGGGGACTCAAAGGCCAGGGTGTTACACTGAGGGGATGGAGGGGATGAAAGGCCAGGGTGTTACACTGAGGGGATGGAGGGGATGAAAGGCCAGGGTGTTACACTGAGGGGATTGAGGGGATGAAAGGCCAGGGTGTTACACTGAGGGGATGGAGGGCACTGAGAGGCCAGGGTGTTACACTGAGGGGATGGAGGGGACTCAAAGGCCAGGGTGTTACACTGAGGGGATGGAGGGCACTGAGAGGCCAGGGTGTTACACTGAGGGGATTGAGGGGATGAAAGGCCAGGGTGTTACACTGAGGGGATGGAGGGGACTTAAAGGCCAGGGTGTTACACTGAGGGGATGGAGAGGACTGAGAGGCCAGGGTGTTCACTGAGGGGATGGAGGGGATGAAAGGCCAGGGTGTTCACTGAGGGGATGGAGGGCACTGAGAGGCCAGGGTGTTACACTGAGGGGATGGAAGCGATGAAAGGCCAGGGTGTTCACTGAGGGGATGGAGGGCACTCAAAGACCAGGGTGTTCACTGAGGGGATGGAGGGGACTCAAAGACCAGGGTGTTACACTGAGGGGATGGAGGGGATGAAAGGCCAGGGTGTTCACTGAGGGGATGGAGGGCACTCAAAGACCAGGGTGTTACACTGAGGGGATGGAGGGCACTCAAAGACCAGGGTGTTACACTGAGGGGATGGAGGGGATGAAAGGCCAGCAGGGTGTGGGCTCATACCCCGTTCTGTGAAGGCCTGGTCTCCCCTGTCCTGGATGCGGCTGAAGAGCTCCCCACCATCCAAGCTGGAAGAGAGGAGATGCTGTTACACACCATGGCTTGTTGAATTTGTAGGCAACTTCCACATGGGAAGAGATGAGAATCTTGACTCCACGTTTCAGAAGGCTGATTTATTATTTTATTATATATATTATATTCAAAGGAAATGATATATTAAAACTATACTGAAAGAATAGAAGAAAGGATTTCATCAGAAGGCTTGCAAGGAAAAGAATGATAATAAAATCTTGTGACTGACCAGAGAGTCTGAGCCAGCTGACTGTGATTGGCCATTAATTAAAAACAACCCCATGAGACCAATCCCAGATGCACCTGTTGCATTCCACAGCAGCAGATAATTATTGTTTACATTTTGTTTCTGAGACCTCTCAGCTTCTCAGGAGAAAACATCCTAGCAAAAGGATTTTTCATAAAATATATCCATGACAGTGGCTCCATCTCCCGCCAAACCCTCTTCTGCTGAGCAGGAAACAATCCCCTTCTCCATGCAGGACCTTGGGTTGGTGTTCTGGGGCGTTTCAGAGCCTCCTCCTTCCCGAAAGGAGCAGGGCAGAGGCTCAGCGTTGGGCGGGTGTGGCCGCCCCAGCAGCCACAAAAACACATTTACAGTAAAGGCAGCAAATGTGGCTTGAAATTGGTGAGAGCACTCCCAGCACACGTGGCCTCCTTTTGCTCACGAGCCAACTGCCTCAGCAGCACATGACCCAGCACAGAAGTGCTGAGCAAAGCTCAGGGTGAGACACCAGCAGTGTCACAAAGGGCTCCCCAAGCTGGGGCACAGAGGCTGGACCCCACTGCAGCACAGCCAGGTCCCATGGGAGGTG
This sequence comes from Agelaius tricolor, assembly GCF_023055355.1. NCBI lineage: Eukaryota > Metazoa > Chordata > Aves > Passeriformes > Icteridae > Agelaius > Agelaius tricolor. The sequence continues at coordinate 4,121,533 of NW_027269290.1, forward strand.
TTGGAGAACCACTGGTGGGTTCCCTCCCCAGGTAGCCTCAGGGGAAATGCAGCTCCCACAGAGATCAGGACTGAGGTATGGGAGAATTCTCCATGAGAGCAGGGAAAATGGCACTTCCTGGCCCTGCCTTATCTGCCTGAAGCAGGAACAGTTTGGCTTTCTCAGCACTGCTGATAGCATCTCCCTGACATTCAGTGACATCTGCAGCAGCAATAGCCTGCAGCTCTTGGGATCCTCTGCTGCACAGAGCCTGGGAGGGGGGATCCAGAGCAGTCAGGAGGGATCCAGAGCCTGAGAGGATGGGTCCAGAACCTGGGAGAATTGATCCAGAGCCTTGGAGGATGGATCCAGAGCAGTCAGGATGGATCCAGAGCCTGAGAGGAGGGATCTAGAGCCTGAGAGGAAGGATCCAGAGCCTGAGAGGAGGGATCCAGAGTCAGTCAGGATGGATCCAGAGCCTGAGAGGAGGGATCCAGAGTCAGTCAGAAGGGATCCAGAGCCTGAGAGGAGGGATGCAGAGCAGTCAGGAGGGATCCAGAGCCTGAGAGGATGGATCCAGAGCCTGAGAGGCGGGATCTAGAGCCTGGAAGGAGGGATCCAGAGCAGTCAGGAGGGATCCAGAGCCTGAGAGGAGGGATCCAGAGCCTAGCAGGAAGGATCCAGAGCCTAGCAGGAAGGATCCAGAGCAGTCAGGAGGGATGCAGAGCAGTCAGGAGGGATCCAGAGCCTGCTCCTGCTGCTGGAAATCAAACCCTGCCTTGTGAGGGACATTACCCCGGAGCATCCCTCGCTCACACACACAGTCCTGGGGACTCTCCTCCTACCCCTCAGCCATTCTTTCTCTCCCTGCTGCCTCCCCTTCCCCATCCCTGGCTGCCCAGAGTGCCAGGCAGGTTCTCAGGTGCCTGTTTCCCCCCAGGAGCTGCTCTGGGGGCTGCTGTGCCACGTGCCCTGGCACTGCTCCTGCACCCGCTGCCCCCCCGGGCGATCTACCAGCTTGCCAGAGGAGAGGTTTTGGCAAGGAAGCTGCATCAAATCACAGCTGCGGTTGGGATGTGGTTTCAATACTTTCCCCTTCATCCCTCCTCCTCGTCCCCAGGTTGATACCAAGCTCCTACCCAAAGCACAGCTGCTGCTGCTGCTGCTGCTGCTGCAGGCGGTGCCAGGGCGGCACCAGCGCTGCCAGCTCGGTCACTGCCCCACCACAGCCTGCCAGGAACCTGCTGCCTCCCCCAGCTTTTGGTGGCCAAAGGCAGTTTGGTTATGACCCACCTGTGAGAACCACAGGCTCTGAGCTGAGCATTTTCAGGATGACTCAGAGCCAGCAGCCCTGGCTGTGCCCATCCCTCCCACACCACCCTGCCCGGGATGCCATCCCCACAGCTGCATCCCCAAGGCTGGAAGGTGCCCACCCCGCTTTTGGCAGCCCCCCAGCACCCTGCAGTGCCCGTGGCCCGGGTGCTCACCACTCCATGACGATGAGCAGACACTTCCTCCCCTGGTAGAGGTTCTCGTAGACGTCCATGATGCGCACGATGTGCGCGCACTGCGACGCTCGCCAGTGCAGCTCCACCTCCCTGCGGGCCTTGGGGCAGTCCTGCAGCATCTGCGGGAGAAGGGACACCCTGTGAGCCCCAGGACGCCCCCGGGCAGCAGGGTCATGGCCCCCGGGTGGCTCTGTGGCCACCAGAGAGGACGCGGGGGCGAGCAGCGGGTGCTCCCTGCGGGCGCACAGAGCACTCTAATCATGCCTCCATCCCCATCTAGTGGGAACTCTGAGATGCCGTTTGCCCTCAGCTTGCCCTTCCTGTCAAGGTTCATAAAAGCTTATTCAGGCTCCCTGCCACCTCCCAGTGCCCCACCAGCAAGACCTACTGCATTTATGAGCCATTGTGCACCCTGATACCTCCACTGCTGCACCCCTGGGTGCCACCGAGCATCCTCAGCCTCACCTTTGCTTTGCTGCCCTGCATCATTTCCCAACCATCAGCTGCTCCACAAAAGCTCCCTCACCACAAATTCAGAGCCCACCAGCACCCGTGCCTGGGGAGGGCACAAAGCAAACATCCAGATGTTCCTTAAATTACAGCTCTTTAATGAGCCCCGTGCCCTTCCCAAAGACAACTCAGAGTTCCCAGGTGCAGGAAGGATTTGTTTATCTGCCATAGACTATTAGTTATGCTGTTTGTCAGGATAAACAGCCAGACTTAATTATTGTGTTCCTAAATATAGAACAACAAACGTGTCTTTCTTGAGCACAGCTCATTTTCCTTCCTGTCTCCAGCAGCCTTTGGGGCCAGGCTCAGCCTCTGGAGCAGCTCTGCCCCTTGGAGCAGAGTGAGCAGGGGGATGTGGACACACAGGGGGATGTGGATACACCTGCAGGAAACAGCAGGTTTGGTCATTTTACCAAGATTCAGACAGAAAAGTCCTTCTGACCCCTCTGAGCTCTCCCCAGGAGCAGAGGAGCATCAGCCCTGGGATGCTCTGCAGGACCCAGGGGGGGGGTTCTCAGTGCAGTAGGGATCTCACAGGAACAAGGATTAACTCCCAAAATCCACACAGTGCCCATTTCCAGATGGAACACTCCCTGATGGTGCTGCCCTGGCAGAGCAGCACTCATCCTTTGCCCCAGGGAAAGGCACAGAGAGGATTTGCCCTTCAGCCACCCACCCAAAACACCATCCCAGGCTCTGGTCACACCTCTCCCACCTCCTCTCCTGCTTCCCCAGGCAGAGGAAACCTGTGGGAACCTGTGGGAGGCTGCTGGCACCAAAGCCCCAGAGGCTCTGCAAGGAGCAAAGTGGCCAAATCCAACCTTTGCACAACTTGACATCACTCACACCAACAACCCTGGGGCAAAGACAGGGCAGGAGGTTGGACATGGACACCTTCTCCTTGCTCCTCTATTGCTTAATTACCCTAAAAACTGCATCCTGCAGAAGCCAAAACCATAAGCAAGAGTAACACCAGCCCCCTGAGGAGCCATGCAGAGGGGGCTGGAGAAAAGCCTGGCTATTTTTTGCAGCCCCACTCTGAAGAGCCTGGCGAGGGGAGCCAGGAAGCCGAAGAGAAAAGAGAAAAACAAAACAATTTGTAATTATGCTCCGGGAAAATGGACCAGCAGGAAGCAGCTAGTTAACATCATTGTGCACAAGACAAACAGCAGAGGTACAGCAAAATACATCCCGTTTTTAGAGGTCACTCTGAGTGCTTTTATAGGAGGTTAATTGGATTTCTAATGAAGTAGGAGGCAGCAGCAGCAGCCTCCATTACCTGCCCCAGCACGGCCCTGACGTTTGTTTTTGTAGCCAGACAAGCTCTGGGAGCAAAGAGAGCAAAGAGCTGCCCTGGTGCTCTCAGAACACCCAGCTGTGATCCAGCTGCTCCCTCCATCCCCTGCACCATGGACAGGTGATGGAGAGGCTTCCAGAGGAGCAGATTAGGCCTCATTAAGGCAATGGTTTGGTAAATTTAGGAAATGTTCCTGGTGGCAGCAGTGTGAGGGGGAGCTGAAGGCCACATGCACTCCCCACTGCTGCTGCAGGAAGGATTGAAAAGTGTGTTTGACTCTTATGACCTAACACTGTCAGGTTGTAAGAATATTTCCTCTAGGATTTTAATGAGCTCTCAGTATATTTTAGGATATTAAGAAAGCTGATAGGCCAAGAAACACTTATAGTGTATTGTAATTAGGAAATAGTTGCCTTCTGATTGTGCTGGTGTGAATTGTATATGAAGGGTGCATGGTCTCACCCTTCACATGAGATTGAAAATGGAATAAAAGCTTTTAAAACATCTCTCGGTTGCCCCATCTCTGGGTCAGAAAAGAGCATAATCCAACAGGCAAGCATATTTCCTCTATGATTTTAATGAACTCTGACTATATTTTATGATATTAAGAATATTTCCTCTATGATTTTAATGAACTCCCAGTATATTTTATGATATTAACAAAGCTGGTAGACAAGAAACACTTATAGTGTATTGTAATTAGGAAATAGTTAACTTCTGATTGTGATGGTGTGAATTGTAACACCTCTATTGTCTCACCCTTCACATGAGACTGAAAATGGAATAAAAGCTTTTAAAACATCTCTCGGTTGCCCCATCTCTGGGTCAGAAAAGAGCATAACCCAACAGGCAAGCCATGGCATGTCGGAACCCAGCACATCCCTCTGGCTGTCCAGAACAGCCCAGAGCCCTGCCAGGGGGCTCAGAGACCCTGGCACAGAGCCCAAAACACCTCTGGGATTGATTATGGAGCAAATCACCAACCTTAGATGAAGATCAGCAAGCCACAACAGTTTAGGTAGAATAATAGTGAAGTTATCATGGGGTGGAAAAAAGTAGATTTTGGGGTTTTTAGAATGGGGGTTCAAGGGGCAAGATGGAGGGAACTGGGCATGTCCAGCCTTTCTCCTTCTTCTTCTTGGCCTCCATCTTCTGCTGTGATGGTGGCACTTTTGGATTGGTTTAGAGTAGAAGCTCACTGTCTAACACAGGTGATAGGTATTGGAAAATAATTGTAAATATTGTACAGGCAGTTTTTAGTATAAAGATATAACACGACCCTGGGGGCAGGCAGAGTGCCTGGAACTGTCCTGCTGGATGGACCTCAGCAGGGCAGGAGAAAAATTTTATAGATAAGAAACAATGAACAACCTTGAGACAGAGAAATGAAGAACCACTGAAGAGCTCCAACTCATTCTTCAAGCGCCGGGCTGGGAAAAGAGACTTTGAACATTTCTCGGGGTCATGGTGACCAGCAAAAGCTCCTGAGAATGGCAGAGGCAGCCCCCAGCCCCAGCTGCACCCCAAACCTCCTGCCCTCAGCACAGGCACTGGATCCCCGTGCCCTGGGTGCCAGGAGTGTGCTGGGCATGGCACAGCGATGGGGCAAGAGCAGCCCTGCCACCAGTCTGTCCTTTCAGGTGGGAGCAGCAGCTCCCAGAGCTGCCACCCTCCCCTCCCATTCCCCAGCCAGCAGAGAAGCTGGGGTGGGTGATGTCCTGTCCACATCCAAGGTATCTGGGCTGTGACAGCCCTGTCCCTGTCCCTGGTCCAGCTCTGGCGCCCAGGACAGGCTGTGGCTGCAGCAGGGTTTGTGTTTCTTGGCTCCCTACAAGGAGGACGGGATGGGAAAATCACCTCGTGTTTCCCCTGAGGTTCAGCAAGGATGAGTGCCCCCATCCCACCCCAGCTGATTTTGCAACCCAGTAATCTGGAGCACAACCAGGCTTAACCCTTCCATGGCCAAGCTGCTCAACTCCCAACAGCTGCTCTCAGTTCAGCTCTTCCAGCTCTTACCTCCTGTTCTTTTTCTGTGAAAAATGCATGTATTTTATGACTGGTTTTTCACAAATATTCAAATGAATATTATATGTGTTGGGTTAGAAAGTGATGCTGTATTAATTCTCTTAAGTAGTGTGTTAAATATAGTTTTAGGCTATAACATAATGTTAAAATTGAAACTGTGCTGTGTAGGATACGTTTTTTCCTAAAGAAAGGACTCACACTGAGACAGCAGCCATGGGACACCTGAATCTTTCAGAGAAAGAGAATTTATTGCTCCATTATCAGGAGAAACGAACTTCTTCCCACCTCATTCGGGCAGGATGATGCATCAGGATTCAGAGGAAGAAGCTGACCCTGCCCAGACAGAATCCTGTGTTTGAATGGAATTTATGCATCATGGATGAGGTGTATGAATATGCAACAGGCTGTTGTTTTTAAGGGTTAATCCTCTGTTAACGTGGGGCCTTTTTCAGGCTTATTTTGCCCAGAAAGAGGTACCCAGACTGTCTGTAACTCTTTGTATTTATTGTCTCATATTGTCCTAATCCAAATGGTCCAAATTATTATTATTCTAATTGTATTACTATTTCAATATATATTAATATTATATTTATATTTTTACATATTACTATTATATTTATAATTATATAATACTATTATATATTTATATATTGCTATTATATATTTCTATATTACTATTTTTATTACTATTAAACTTTTAAATTTTTCAAAACAAGCAAATGGCGTTTTTCACACTTCCAAAGAAGGGCTCCTCGGAGATCCAACTCCTCATTATTTCAGACAGAAAAAGCTGCATTTCCTGCCTGCTCCTGCTGCAGAGGAGGGCTGGGCAGCCCCAGGGCAGTAACCGGATCCTTGTGTTACACAAGTGTCCCCGGGCAGGGCACAAGGGCAGCACTGGCTGCAGAGGAAGCTCTGCCACCACCTCCGAGCCAACCCGGGCAGGAGGAGCTGCATCCCTTTGGTGGATGCTCCAGGTGCTTCAGATCTGCAGCCACTGCTGTGAGAGCCGGAATGAGGGATGTGGGACTCCAGGCAGCTCTGCAAAATGCAGATTATTGTATCCAGGACGTTACAGAGCTGTGCCCACAGCTGTCAGCTCCAGCTGCAGGCAGGCCTGGAGACCCTTTGGTTTTGGTCACAATGCATTCTAGACTTTTCTTTTGGTCACAATGCATTATAGATTTTTCTTTTGGTTACACTGCATTATATACTTTGCTTTTGGTTACATTGCATTATTTACTTTTATTTTGGTCACAATGCATTCTAGACTTTTCTTTTGGTCACAATGCATTCTAGACTTTGCTGAGCATCTTAATACAGTAGAACCAATCTATACCTTAACTATTACCTATAGCCCATCATAACTGCTGTAATTACCATATTCATGTTACTGTTCTCCAGTCACTCAAAGTTAGTACATTACAGTTTAAGCTAGAAGTTGTTTTTCAGTTTTCTTGCAGTAGAAAATTCTGAGCCTTTTTTTCTACTTGCACCATTTGCTGCCTTGTTTGCCTGTGCTTTCTGCTTGGTAAAAACATCCTCTTGTTTGGGGTGGGTTTATCCTTTGCTCTAAGCCATAAAAACCCCTTCTAACTAAGACACCTTTTGCCTCTTTAGTTATCCAGTAAAACTGGCTCAGTAATTCCTTTCTTCTATATCAAAACTTGTTTCCATCTCTATTCCTTCATCAGGCTCTACATTTAAAAATCTTTCTGCTAAGCACACATATCTGTGAGACATCCTTGTCAAACTTTCATCCTTCCCAACACACTGCACATCTCCAGACATCAGCTCACCATCCTCAGCACCCCGGTGTCCCCTCAGCATGGCAGGGCACAGGGGACAGCCACAGAGCTGTGCCAGCCCAGAGCTCTGCTCCATCCCATCTCTGCTCCCCACTGGGGCACCTCCCTGCAGGAAAGGAGGGAGAGCAGGCAAAGAGCCGCTCCACCCTGCTGGCAATTAGGGAGGAAATTCAGCTTTCAGCCGCATTCCAGCTCCCTCCCAGCAGCCTGACACCTCTGAGATTTGGGCAGACAGCGTTTGCTGCCATCCTGTGCCTTGGCTCAGCTCAGCTCCCCCAGGAGCCTTTCCATGCTGCGAGGGAAATTAGTCCTGTGCTCCTCTAAACACCTCATTAGCTTCATTAGAGCTCCCACAGTGCTGCCAGCAGAGGATGGCACAGCCCAGCCTGATGTGCTCAGCACCCTGAGAGCAGCACAGGCTCCTCACAAGCTCCAGCAGCACCTCTGGGCTCTTCCCCACCTTGGAAAGACAAACCCTGGAAGCAACTCCTGAAAACACCACAGCTCATCAGGGCTTCCTGCAGGAGAACAGCACTGCCTGAGCAAACCCAACCCCAAATCCAGGCTCCAGCCTGGTCCTGCAGGCATCAAAAATCAGCTTCAGCTCCAAGGAAGAGCTCAGCACTACACAGAACAGAATTTCCCCCCCAGCACCTGAGGACAAGCACAGCAAGGGTGGGAGGAAGGAAGTGGAGGGAAGGGAGAGAAGGAAGGGAGAGAAGGAAGAGAAGGGAGGGAGAGAAGGGAGGGAGGGAGGGAGGGAGGGAGGGAGGGAGGGAGGGAGGAAGGAAGGAAGGAAGGAAGGAAGGAAGGAAGGAAGGAAGGAAGGAAGGAAGGAAGGAAGGAAGGAAGGAAGGAAGGAAGGAAGGAAGGAAGGAAGGAAGGAAGGAAGGAAGGAAGGAAGGAAGGGGCTGCCCACGCTCACGTTCCCTCTCCCCGCGTGTCCTCAGGCACCACTGATTCAGTCTCGCCGCCCCCTCCTGGGATGATGCTCCATGAGTCAGACACTTGGGAAAAGGAAGCTCCCTCCTCCCCTGGCACGGCAGGAGGTCACTGAGGACACTGTCCCACTGTCCCTCCTGTCCCTCTGTCCCTCCTCACTGAGGGTGCCACCCCAGCCCCAAATGCTGCTGCCCCTTGGTGAGCCAAGCACACTCAGATGGGCAAGAGGAAAAACTCACCTTCCATGGGCAATTTCCATGGAAAGCGAGGCTCAGGCTCACACTGGGGTGTTTGTTGAGCTGTCCATTTTCCAGGGCTGCCCCAGGCTCACCCCAGGCTCTGCAGCTGCTCTTGCAGGCAGGGTGGTTTTATTCCTGTGTGTATTTTGATCCCACCCGATTCTCCTCAGCCCCCAGCAGAACAGCACCCACCCCTCCAACAGGGGTGGCACCAAACCACCCCCAGGAGCCCCCCTCAGGACCTGTCTGCACCAGAGGGGTTAAAAGAAACTCTCCTTGAGTTGCAGTAAGAATAAACCTACAGCGAAGAGAGGCAGGCTGCCATCCCCCAAATTATCAGCAGGGAAGCAAAGCAGAGCTTCCCCCAGCCTGGATCACACACACACAGCCTTTGGACTCCCTGACCCTGCTAGCACAGGGCAAGGAGCATTTTTTCCTAATAAAGCAAAAGGGTTTCTCTTCAAAGGATTTTCCTCTTCTAATCTTCCCCTGCAAACTCGCTGCCAACTGGCGTCAGCTGCTTTACACATTTGTAGGGCCAGGGCTGGAAGCTCTGCACAGGCTGTTCCCACCTCTCCCTGCATTGAGCTGAGCCTGGAATGCCAGAATATTTTGGGAAGCCCACAGGTAATGAGCCCAAAGCCACCCCAGTCCCTGCCAGACAGGGCTGGGAGGGAGAGGGCAGCAGAAGGACATGGAAGCAGCAAAGCTCGGTTCCGCTTTTGCTGTTTATGAGCTACAAAAGAGAAATAAAATCAAGAGTCCCAGAGCCCCTGAGAGGAATTGTGTTACCAAACAGAGGGAAATTCATGGTTCAACCACAAGGCAGTAACAATTAAAGGTGCAGCTCAGGAAGCCTCCCCCACATCATCGTGGCTCTTACATAAATCTTTACATTAACCCCATCCCCGCTGCTTCCACCCACCACAGCCTGCCCTGCTGCCCTGGTGACAGGACTTTCCCAAGCTGGGCTTCATTTCTGCTCTGCCCACGCCCAAAGAGCCACAGAAAGAGTCTGAAGCCCCAACAGAAGAGATGAAAGCCTCATCCAAACGTTTGTTTTGCCCGGGGAAAGCCAGAGAGCAGAGGTGACGTGTCCGGAGGAGGAGCACGCGCGGGTCCGGCAGCGTCCTGCCCACAGTGTGCCCCGTCCTGCCGGCCAGGATGGCTGCTCAGAGGGATTCCTCTGCTCCTGGCTGCATCCAAGGGGCTTTGCCAGGCAGCACCAGGCATCAGCTGCCCACCTTGCAGAGGTGTAGGAACATTGGGGGTAGCACGGTTGGGACAGACAGAGACGAGAGATCTCTGCAGCCAGGGCTGGGAACTTGTGGGTTATTGCAAAGGGCCTGGGTGCAGGGCCCTGCTGGGAGCTGCCAGCCACAGCTGGAGCAGGACTGAGAGAAGAGAGGGGGAGAGAGGATGAGAGGGTGAGAGAGTAAAAGGGCAAGAGAGTAAAAGCATAAGAGAGTAAAAGGGGTAAGAGCACAAAGTTCCCGTTACAATACAATAAATCTTCTTCTGTGTTGAATATTCTGATTCTCACTGACCAATCTAGTCCAAGATACAAATCCTGTAGCATTTACATACAGCCTATAAGAATCATTACATTACCATACTGTGTTACATTTTAAACCCTAAAAACTCCTCTTTGGGCCCCTTCTGCCAAGCTGTAGGGTCTGCTCTGACCCTGGGGCCTGTCTGCAAGCAGAGGGTGTTGTTCCATCAAAAGGGGATCACCTTCAGTGGCCACACCATTGTTTTCCAATTGTTCAGTAACTGAGGGATCTCAAAGCTTGCTTTCATTTCAATCTCGCTTATAGTTTCCATGTTCTCAAACTCTTTTGCCAGACAATCATATTTATAAGGCTTTCCTGTTTCATCTCCCCCAACACAGAGGGATGGGGCAGTGGCACCAGAGCTGGGTGGATACTGAGGCTGCAGCATCCTGCCCACAGTGTGCCCTGTCCTGCCAGCCAGGATGGCTGCTCAGAGGGATTCCTCTGCTCCTGGCTTCATCCAAGGGGCTTTGCCAGGCAGCACCAGGCATCAGCTGCCCACCTTGCAGAGGGATGGGGCAGTGCCACCCCAGCTGGGTGGACACTGAGGAAATGACCCACGCGACAATTGGCTCCATCCTCCAGGTTCTCCCACCTTGGGGAGAATGGAAAGGTTGGAGAAAGGATCCCAGAGAGAAAGGATCGGAGAGAGCAAGACAGGAGAGGCAAGTGAGGCCGAGCAGAGGTGAGCTCACACACACAGACACACACAGACACACACACACAGACACACAGACACACACACAGACAGACAGACATACACAGTCACACACACAGACACACACACACAGCCACATTCTCCCAGGCTGAATGATCGCAGCGCTCCCAGGAACACCCCAAGCCATGGCACTGAGCGGGGAGAGCCTCCCTGCCGAGTGCACAGCCCGAGCCGAGCACCCAGGCAGGCGTGGAGGGGCTGTGACAGCGAGGGGACAGCTAAAAACCCTGCCAGGAGTGGCACGGAGGGGCAGATGTGGCAGGGGCAGATATGGCAGAGAGAGGTGGATGTAGCAGAGGGGGCAGATGTGGAGGAGGGGCAGATGTGGAGGAGGGGCAGATGTGGAGGAGGGGCAGATGTGGAGGAAGGAGGCAGATGTGGAGGAAGGAGGCAGATGTGGAGGAAGGAGGCAGATGTCACAGCATGCCCTGCCCGTGCTGCTCCTGCGGGTGATGTCGCAATGGGGCGGAGGATGGAGCTGAGCCGAGGAAGAGGCAGCTCTTACACACACAGGCGGCTCTTACACACACACAGAGGCAGCTCTTACACACACACAGAGGCAGCTCTTACACACACACAGGCAGCTCCTACACACACACAGAGGCAGCTCTTACACACACACACAGAGGCAGCTCTTACACACACACACACAGCTCTTACACACACACACACACACAGAGGCAGCTCCTACACACACACACAGAGGCAGCTCTTACACACACACACACAGCTCTTACACACACACACACAGAGGCAGCTCCTACACACACACATACACACACACACAGAGGCAGCTCTTACACACACACACACACAGAGGCAGCTCTTACACACACACACACACACACACACAGGCAGCTCTTACACACACACAGGCAGCTCTTACACTCACACACAGGCAGCCCTTACACACACACACAGGCAGCCCTTACACACACACAGGCAGCTCTCACACACACACAGGCAGCCCTTACACACACACACACAGGCAGCTCTTACACACACACAGAGGCAGCTCTTACACACACACAGAGGCAGCCCTTACACACACACAGGCAGTTCTCACACACACACAGGCAGCCCTTACACACACGCTGCTTTCACAAGGGGCCTCGCTCCCCCCAGCACTGCACAAGCCCCGGGTCCCCTGTGCTCCCCTGCTCGTGGGGTCCCTGCCCGGTGGGCGATGCTCGGGACCCCCCAGCCCCGCAGCCCCCCCTGCCCGGGGCATCTGCTGAGCATTTCTGTCCCTCGGTGACAGATGCAGCAGCCATTCAGCCTTTTCAGGCAGCAACAAAAGCCTCTCGAGGCACACAAAGGAGGGCAGCAGAAGAGAGGCCTGGGTTTAAATAAGAGCCACCTGCCAGGGGCCCGTGCCCCCCGTGTGCTGCAGAGCCCATTTCCCAGCAGCAGAAATGTTCTTGGCACGTCCTGCAGATGAAATGTCCAAGTGGGGATCCAGGAGCAGCACCCTGGATGCTGAGGGAAGGGTCTCAGTGTGGCAGAGGCTGTGGGGCAGTGCACGAACTTCCAAAAATACCAGAGAGGAAATTTCCCCCCTGCTGGTGTTACCAAGGCTGGGCTCAAGGCAGAGCAAGAAGTCACTGAATGGGGATGAGGGGATGAGGCTGGAGGGAGGAGATGGAGGTGGGTGGGAAGGGGCTGTAAAACTCACAGGAAAAAGTCAGAGCAGGTAAATGGCAGCAAGGCAGCAGCACGAAGCATCCCCGCTGACTCACAGCCAGCAACAGGCTGGGGCTGGGTTTAAAGGAGACAAATAAAGAGTGTTGGCTTCATTTATCTGAGAAAAACAAAATTAGGGGCCTATTCAGTGCCGTGTTTTTGTTTTGGGAGCCTCCTCTTCCTTCCAGCCCTCAGCAGCAGCCAGCGCTGGGTTTGGCTGACTCACCCCAGGCTCATCTCTCCAGGAGGCTCTGGGTGAGGAGCAGGAGCAGCCCAGGCACGAGCCACGGTCACGAGGTCCCACGTCCTGCTGTGCCACATCTGGCTGGAGTGACAGAGCCACCACCCTGCCAGGACCTCCCCGTGAGCCCCACAGGGACAAACGGGGTCACAACGGCCCAAATGCTCCAAGCCAGCCCAGCCCATCCCTGTCTAAAGGTGTCACTGTTCCCCAGGAGCCAGCACTGGGCTTGAGCAGGGAAGGGACCCATTGCCTTGGGGCCAGAAGAAGCCACAGCCCAGCTCTGAATGGAGCCAGTCTGGGCAGGGATGCTCAGCTCTGCAAACCAAACCCCTGATCCCAGCTCTGAATGGAGCCAGTCTGGGCAGGGATGCTCAGCTCTGCAAACCAAACCCCTGATCCCAGCTCTGAATGGAGCCAGTCTGGGCAGGGATGCTCAGCTCTGCAAACCAAAGCCCTGATCCCAGCTCTGAATGGAGCCAATCTGGGCAGGGATGCTCAAATGTGCAAACCAAACCCCTGATCCCAGCTCTGAATGGAGCCAATCTGGGCAGGGATGCTCAGATGTGCAAACCAAACCCCTGATCCCAGCTCTGACTGGAGCCAATCTGGGCAGGGAAGCTCAAATGTGCAAACCAAACCCCTGATCCCAGCTCTGACTGGAGCCAATCTGGGCAGGGAAGCTCAAATGTGCAAACCAAACCCCTGATCCCAGCTCTGAATGGAGCCAATCTGGGCAGGGATGCTCAGCTCTGCAAACCAAAGCCCTGATCCCAGCTCTGAATGGAGCCAGTCTGGGCAGGGATGCTCAGCTCTGCAAACCAAACCCCTGATCCCACACAGCTCTGCAGGGCCTTCCATCCACACAGCACAAAGTGGAAGGGAAATAAGGAGCCAAGGGAAGGGCAGAGATCTTCCCAGCCACACACACACAACACCTTCACCTTCCTCCTCTGCAGGGCTGAGGGCTGGGGTCAGCTCCTCCTCCTCCTCCTCACCCCTCTCCTTGCCAGATTTGCTATCAGAGCTGACAGCAGCATGAAGGGAAAAGCACACATGTGCTTTTATGATAGGAAGTGGTTGATATTTGCAGGTGTGATTAATACCGAAGTAAACACTGATGTAAACCATTAACTCAGGGCTGACCTATGGCCTTTGTGCTTCCCTCCCACGGGCAGAGCTTGAAAAAAAACCCCCTTATCACCAGCACTGCACGGTGCTGCCTCCCTGTACCCACAGCCAGGGGCTTCCCCTCACGTCAGATGGACCCAGAGCATCTCTTGGGTCCTGGCTCCACCAACCTTGGGGGCAACCCTGCCTGACCTTCCTGCTACCTCTGATCCCAGGGACAGCTCTGGATGCTCCACACCTACACCCCAGAGCTGCTTTTATTTTTGGATGTGTCCACCCATTCCCTGAAGGTTTGAGCTGGGAGTGATTTTGGGGAGAGGCCCAGACCCACCACGCCTGCAAGCACAGCAGCCATGAGGCCCTGCCAGAAGCAGCCCCACAGCACTCACTGCTTCCCAGCAGCTCCTGGGCTTGAACTCTGCCCAAAAATGAAATTTCTCAGGGTTCAGCCCATGGGCAGGACAGAATTGAGGCTGACACCCACGCCCCCACCACGGGGCCTTTCAACACAGATCTTCATGCAGCATGAATGAATACGTGTATATGTAAAGAAAGGCAAAAAACCAAACTGCAGCACAAAGCTGCATCGAGGCCAGCCCCTCCTGAAGTGCCACTGGCCCCTGGCACTGGGAGCAGGATGGCCTTGGGATGTGTTTCCTGCAGCAGTGCCAAGCCTGAGGAGGGTTTCATTTACGCACCCGCCGAGCTCGGTGACGACAGCCCCGCTTTGCATCACCCTATCTGCCCCAGCTGTTTGTTTAACACAATTTCACCCCTGCCACGGCCTTTGTCAACAGCAGGGCACAGCAAACACCTTGCTGAGATAAGGGCAGTTTTCAGCAGGGATGCAGAGCAGAGCATCCCCCAGCTGCAGGAGCTGCACCCAGCAGTGCCAGGGGGGCTGGAGCCACGCAGAGCCCACAGCAGGCACCGTGCCCATGCCAGCCTGGAGGCTGCCAGGCTGCTGGGAGCAGCTAAAGGCTGGGCCAGGAGCAGCAAAAGGAGTTTCATAACAGGGCCTTGTCTGCGCAGGTGCTCAGAGAGGCAGGGGCCGCCAACAGCCCTCCTCCTCCTCCTCCTCCTCCTCCTCCTCCTCCTCCTCCTCCTCCTCCTCCTCCTCCTCCTCCTCCTCCTCCTCCTCCTCCTCCCCTCACATGGCACAGCAGTCACAAACCTCTGTCACCACCAGCCCTGATGCCCAGAGCAGGGAGAGGGGCAGTGTGTCAGGAGAGGGGATGGCAGTGAAGGGACAGAGGGACAAGAGGGGACAGTTCAGAGCTGCTCAGGGACACACGTCCCCCACCAGCTTCTTCTTTGCCATCTCCCCAAAGCTCTCAGTGCAGTCTCCAGGCTGTTTCTGCCCCACAGGCCTCCCTCCTCATCCTCCTCCCACCACAGTGAGTCTGTACAGCCCCAGCAGCCAGCAGGAGCTGCAGCAGAGCTGGTGGAAAGCCCCGTTTGTCACCAAGCCCCGTGGGTGCAGGGCCAAGCAACAGCCCAGACTCGAGACCCAGCACTACCTAAGGCTGTGCACTTGCACTTCACCTACAGCAGGCAGGATTTCAGGGGAAATCCTGAATGCAGGGAAAAGCTGAGAGCCTCCTGCCAACCCAGGGGCCAAGCAGGGCACTCCTCCTCCAGCAGCCACCCCGAGACTCCTCCAGCCAGCAGGAAAACACACACAGTTGTGTTTCTATTTTTAAAAAAAAGCCTTTCTCTGCATCCTGCTGGCACCACATTAAAGCTCTCAGGACACAGTGGCTATTCTCAGCTCCCTGCTGAGGCTTGTGGCAGCCCCAGGAGCCTCCACAGCACCTGTTGGCAGCAGCAGCAGCCGTGTGGCCCCAGTGCTGGGGAGCTTTGGTGGAGCTGGGGCAGAGCCTGGACCAGCAGGGTCCCAGTCAGCACCATCACCTCAAAACACCTCGGCCAACAAGGGTGCAAAACTCACTGCAAAGTGCACAGACTTCCAAAAATACCAGAGGGGGAATTTCCCCCCTGTTGGTGCTACCAAGGGTGGGCTCAAGGCAAAGCAAGGAGTCACTGAACCATGGAGTGGTTTGGGTTAAAAGGAGCCCTAAAAGAAGTCACTGAACCATGGTTTGGGTTAAAGGAACCCTAAAAGAAGTCACTGAATCATGGTTTGGGTAAAAGGAACCCTAAAAGAAGTCACTGAATCATGGTTTGGGTAAAAGGAACCCTAAAAGAAGTCACTGAACCATGGTTTGGGTTTGGGTTAAAAGGAGCCCTAAAAGGAGTCACTGAATCATGGTTTGGGTTTGGGTTAAAAAGAACGCTAAAAGGAGTCACTGAATCAAGGTTTGGGTTAAAAGGAACCCTAAAAGGAGTCACTGAATCAAGGTTTGGGTTAAAGGAACCCTAAAAGGAGTCACTGAATCATGGTTTGGGTTAAAAGGAACCCTAAAAGGAGTCACTGAATCAAGGAGTAGTTTGGGTTAAAAGGAACCCTAAAAGGAGTCACTGAATCATGGTTTGGGTTAAAAGGAACCCTAAAAGGAGTCACTGAATCAAGGTTTGGGTTAAAGGAACCCTAAAAGGAGTCACTGAACCATGGTTTGGGTTAAAGGAACCCTAAAAGGAGTCACTGAATCAAGGTTTGGGTTAAAGGAACCCTAAAAGGAGTCACTGAACCATGGTTTGGATTTGGGTTAAAAGGAACCCTAAAAGAAGTCCATGAATCATGGTTTGGGTTAAAAGGAATCCTAAAAAAAGTCACTGAATCATGGTTTGGGTTTGGGTTAAAAGGAATCCTAAAAAAAGTCACTGAATCAAGGTTTGGGTTAAAGGAACCCTAAAAGGAGTCACTGCATCATGGTTTGGGTCAAAAGGAACCCTAAAAGGAGTCACTGAATCATGGTTACTGTTAAAAGGAACCCTAAAGATCATCTCATTCCAGCTCCTGCCATGGACAGAAACACCTTCCACCAAACCAGGCTGCTCAGAGCCCCGTCAAACCTGAGCCAGTTTTGTACTCTTATTTTTTCAATACACAGCAAAAGCACGTGTGGAGAACTCACAGGACAGAGTCACTGATCCTCCCACGGATGCTCAGCCCCCCACTGCCTGACAGTGTTTACCAGCAGGCTCCTTGATTTGCTCCCAAATCCCACAGGCAGCAAAGTGGTTTGGACTCGTTTTGCCTGCTAGATTAAAAGGGAGATGGGATAAAAGGATAAAGGCACGGATATTTAAACAAACCAACAGAAAAATCTCCTCCTGCAGCTACTGCTGCTCCCTTGGCAAACAGCCTGGTCTCCTTGGGCATTCCCATACCCAGCTTTTTAAAGGAAACCTCTCCCCTCAATGCCAGGGCAGCGTTACCCTGGACCTCGGCTATGGGGTGAGCAGGGGGCAGCTGCTCCCTCGGGGTCAGCCCGGGGCTCCTGGGCCCTGCTTTGTGTGAATTTAAGCTTTTCCTATCCCACTTCTTCCCCAGAAGAGCTCAGGGCTGGGGGAAGCCCAAGAGCAGACAGGGCAGCCTTTGTGTGGCTCTGCCACCCACCCCAGGCTGGGCAGCCCCTGGGGCACTGGAGGAGCAGGGGCTGGCACTGGGCTGGCACTGGGCTGGCACAGCCCCACAGAGCCTGCAGCAGCACTCTGAGGCAGCAGAGCCTCAGCTCAGAGGGAAATGAAGCCTTGAGGAGCCCCTGTGAAGGGCACCCACACCTCTCACACAGGGCAAGGTGCCTGCGCTCAGCTGGGGCTGGGCTCTGTCTCCAGGCACTGACACAACCAGAGCACACAGCCTCGAGCTGCACCAAGGGAAATACAGGCTGGATAGCAGGGAAAAGATTTTCACAGAAAGGGTGACAAAGTTCTGGAGTCCCCATCCCTGGGTGTGTTTAACAAAGCCTGGATGTGGCACTGGGTGCCAGGGCTCAGTTGAGGGGTTGGGGCTGGGTTGGACTCCATGATCTCTAAGGTCTCTTCCATCTCAGTGATTCTGTGAATCCTGTGAATCTTGGTGCACATTCAGGTTTTTACCAACATCCCTCAGCAGGATTTTGCCAGGCAGAAAGACCCAGGCTCAGCTCTGGTGTTGCAGCTCAGACAGCAGAACCTGGGAGAGAATCCCTTACCAAGTTACACCAACAAGCATTACAGCAGGGCAGATAAGCTTATTTTTTTAATCTGAGGGGCTGTGCTTGAGAGTGGAATCCACCACAGGAGTAACAAACTCCAGGCTGCTGCTCCCCATCACGAGGGGCTGGGAACACACAAACCCTGTGAGTGAGGAAGCCCTGAGGGAGCTGGGGGTGCTCAGCCTGGAGCAAAGGAGACTCAGGGCTGCCCCCATCACTCTGCAGCTCCTGAAAGGTGCCTGTGCTCAGCTGGGGCTGGGCTCTGTCTGCAGGCACTGACACAGCCAGAGCACACAGCCTCGAGCTGCACCAAGGGAAATACAGGCTGGAGAGCAGGGAAAAGTTTTTCACAGAAAGGGTGAGAAAGTTCTGGAGTCCCCATCCCTGGGGGTGTTTAACAAAGCCTGGATGTGGCACTGGGTGCCAGGGCTCAGTTGAGCTGTTGGGGCTGGATTGGACTCAGATGATCCTGAAGGTCTCTTCCAGTCCTGTGATTCTGTGAATTCCTTTTCCAGGGCTGCACTCAATGTGGGTACAAGATACAAGATCCAGCTGTCCAGTGGTGTTCAGCAGTTCAGTCACTAAAACCCTCCAAGCATCAGCACCATGGCCCAGGCCAGCCCTGCTGCAGTGAGATTTGTCTGCTTGTTTCAGGGCAGTCTTTGAGGAGAAGGAAACATGAAAGGAATGTTTTGGTTAAAGCCAGAGGTGCCTGACCTGCTAAGAACACGCTGCCCTTGCTGCCAGAGCCTGGCAAAACTGAGCTCAAGGGATGCCCTGGGCTTCCTAAACCTCTCCTTGCTGTCATTAGCTACGGCCACAGGGCCATGCCTGACCTGCAGCTCCTCCACAAGTGGGAATATCACCCCAGAGCTCTGCACTGAGACACTCAAACATCATCTCCCAGAGCCCCCCAGACTGTGGCAGGGGCAGAACCTCAGAGCTGCTCTACAGCTCCCAGGAAAAAGCAGCTCTGGCTCCCACCCAGCCCGAGCTGCTGCTCAGCAGCACCCAACCCATTTTAACCCATTCAGAACCTCCTCATCATCTTCCTCACCCAGCTTTCACCAGCCCAGCATCACTGGCTGTCTCCTCCAGCAGCAAGCAGCTGGGGAATGGGATTTCCAAAAACTCCCAGGAAAAAGCAGCTCTGGCTCCCACCCAGCCCAAGCTGCTGCTCAGCGACACCCAACCCATTTTAACCCATTCAGAACCTCCTCATCATCTTCCTCACCCAGCTTTCACCAGCCCAGCATTGCAGGGCTGGCTGTCTCCTCCAGCAGCAAGCAGCTGGGACCACCAGGACACTTCCAAAAACTCCCAGGGACCTGGAGCTGAATCCCAGCACCCAGGGAACATCTCATGTCCTGGCAGAGCTGTTCTTTACAGCAACTCCTCCTTACCACAAGGGATTGTGACTGTGCTCACAGGGGTCCCAGGATGAGGGAAGAGATGAGGATCTGACTCCATGTTTCAGAAGGCTTGATTTGTTATTTTATTATATATATTATATTAAAACTATACTCAAAGAATAGAAGAAAGGATTTCATCAGAAGGCTGGCTAAGAATAGAATAGGAAAGAATGATAACAAAAGCTTCTGTCTAGGACAGAGAGTCTGAGCCAGCTGGGCTGTGATTGGCCATTAATTAGAAACAACCCCATGAGACCAATCCCAGATGCACCTGTTGCATTCCACAGCAGCAGATAACCATTGGTTACATTTTGTTCCTGAGGCCTCTCAGCTTCTCAGGAGGAAGAATCCTAAGGAAAGGATTTTCCATAAAAGATGTGTCTGTGCCAAGAGACCGGGAGCCTGAGCTCTGAGGTGGAACAAGCAGGGTGGGAGGGGATGGAGAGGAGATCTCAGGGGAAACACTGAGGACAAAAACAAAAGGCTTCCCAAGCCTGCTCCAAGCTCGTGGGCCAGCAAGGGGCAGGTGTTGTCTCCAGGAGCTTGGGCAGATGCCCAGCAAGGGCTGCAACACCTCCAGGCTGCCCAGAACAGCCCTGTGCCCGTGCCAGCACTGCCCTGCCCGAGGCACGGGAGGTGACCAGCCCAAAATGCCAAACTCACAGCTCTGATGCCTTCCAGGAGATAACCTGAGTTTAAACTTCCTGGCAAGCCCTCCCTTCCCAGAGCCTCTTGTGCAAGAGCTGCCTGCCCGGGGCTGCTCCAGCAAATCTGCCCAGCACAGAGAGGCTGGGAAATGGCCCAAGAGGAAGAGGGAGACACACCAGAGCCCCAGGGGACAAGAGGAGGCTGCCACAGGTGACAGTGGCTCCTTCAACCCAGCTCTGGGAGCCACATTGAGTCCCAGAGCCGTGGTGACAGCTCATAGTGGTCTGTTCACTGAATAGAATAGAATAGAATTGAATTGAATTATTGGAATCCACCACAGGAGTAACAAACTCCAGGCTTGTGCTCCCCATCAGGAGGGGCTGGGAACACAAACCCTGTGAGGAAGCCCTGAGGGAGCTGGGGGTGCTCAGCCTGGAGCAAAGGAGACTCAGGGCTGCCCCCATCACTCTGCAGCTCCTGAAAGGTGCCTGTGCTCAGCTGGGGCTGGGCTCTGTCTGCAGGCACTGACACAACCAGAGCACACAGCCTCGAGCTGCACCAAGGGAAATACAGGCTGGATAGCAGGGAAAAGTTTTTTACAGAAAGGGTGAGAAAGTTCTGGAATGGCTGCCCAGGGAGGTGGTGGAGTCACCATGAATAGAATAGAATAGGAATAGAATAGAATAGAAATAGAATAGAATAGAAATAGAATAGAATAGAATAAAATAGGAATAGAATAAAATAGGAATAGAATAAAATAGGAATAGAATAGGAATAGGAATAGAATAGGAATAGGAATAGAATAGAAATAGAATAGAAATAGAATAGAAATAGAATAGAAATAGAAGAGTTTGAGCTGTTCCTAACACTGAGCTGGGAGTGCCAGCAGGCTCACTGCTGCTGGAATTCAAAACCATCCCTGCTACCACACACCTCCCCTGCTCCTGATTTTATTTACTGCTCTTGTTAGACTAAGCTGAGCATAACACACATACTTTTGGGTTTGTTTGGACCTGATTGCATCTGCTTTTGCCCCAGCCTGGTGGAGATAGCCAGGACTCTGTCAGAGCCCAGGAAATTCCTCTGACTGCCCTGGGTGATTCCAGACCCTGGCAAGGGGCTCAGAGGCCTTGGCACAGAGTCACAAACACCTGTGCCTTGGATTTTAACCCATGGAAACAATTACCAGCTTTGTGTGAAGAGTTACAAGCCACAAGAGTTTCAGTAGAATGATAGTGAGTTTATCACTGGGTGGAAAAGTAGAATTTTGGGGTTTTTAGAATGGGGGTTCAAGAGGCAGGATGGAGGAATCTGGGCATGTCCTGTCCTTCTTCTCCTTCTTCTTGTCCTCCATCTTCTGCTGGGATGGTGGCACTTCTGGATTGGTTTAGAGCAGAGACAGACTGTCTAACATAGGTGATAGGTGTTGGAAAATTATTGTAAATAAAGTACAATAGTTTGTAGTATAAAAAGCCAACACCATCCCAAGGGCAGTCACTGTGCCACAACCCAACCTGCCAGACAGATCTCAGCAGGTCAGACAAAGAATTTAATAGATAAGAAAAAATAAACAACCTTGAAAAGCAGAACTGACAAATCTTGACTTCTTCTTTGGCCACAGGGCTGGGAAAAAAATATTTTCTAATACCTTGGGGTCATCTCAACCACAGAAATCCCAAAGCATCACTGGGAAGGGGACACAGGATCTACTCTGGGATTCCCTGCCTGCTGTGACCCAGGTTTAGTGTGAGGCACACAATGACCCCAAACCTGCCTGACCCCCATCTCCTGGGGCCAACAGAGCTGAGCTCAGAAAGGCTGAGCTCAAAGCAGGCACCCACCTGCAGCCAAGGGCACAAAGCAGCAAACTTAATTATGGTGACAAAGGAAATTAATCCATGGCTCCCCTGATCCCCAGTGCAGGCCAAACCGGATAAGGACACCAAGAGCAGAGCAGCAAAGCCCCAGCCTGGCTGGGAGCCCCAGGAACATTCAGATCTGGGTTTGGATTTTGGACTTTATCTCTGGTTTAGGCTGCAGCTCGCAGGGCAGGAGCCACGTGCCCCCTGACGCCAAGGGCCTGAATAATCTCATTACACATGACAGCAAAGGCTGTGCCAGCAAACCCCGGGCCACAGAGCTCACCTGCCCTCCCCATGGCACAGGGCACTGGGGCACTGCACTGAGGGAAGGTCCTTACCCACAAGGGGATGCCACCATCCTGTCCTGTCCCTACAATAATTAACAGTAATTGGAATGCACCACAGGAGTAACAAACTCCAGGCTGCTGCTCCCCATCACGAGGGGCTGGGAACACAAACCCTGTGAGTGAGGAAGCCCTGAGGGAGCTGGGGGTGCTCAGCCTGGAGCAAAGGAGACTCAGGGCTGCCCCCATCACTCTGCAGCTCCTGAAAGGTGCCTGTGCTCAGCTGGGGCTGGGCTCTGTCTGCAGGCACTGACACAACCAGAGCACACAGCCCCGAGCTGCACCAAGGGAAATACAGGCTGGAGAGCAGGGAAAAGTGTTTCACAGAAAGGGTGAGAAAGTTCTGGAATGGCTGCCCAGGGAGGTGGTGGACTCCCCATCCCTAGGGGTGGAAAAGAAAAGGAGAAAGAAAGGAGAAAGAAAGGAGAAAGAAAGGAGAAAGAAAGGAGAAAGAAAGGAGAAAGAAAGGAGAAAGAAAGGAGAAAGAAAGGAGAAAGAAAGGAGAAAGAAAGGAGAAAGAAAGGAGAAAGAAAGGAGAAAGAAAGGAGAAAGAAAGGAGAAAGAAAGGAGAAAGAAAGGAGAAAGAAAGGAGAAAGAAAGGAGAAAGAAAGGAGAAAGAAAGGAGAAAGAAAGGAGAAAGAAAGGAGAAAGAAAGGAGAAAGAAAGGAGAAAGAAAGGAGAAAGAAAGGAGAAAGAAAGGAGAAAGAAAGGAAAAGGGAAAGGAAAAAGAAAGGAAAAGGGAAAGGAAAAAGAAAGGAAAAGGGAAAGGAAAAGGGAAAGGAAAAAGAAAGGAAAAAGAAAGGAAAAGGGAAAGGAAAAAGAAAGGAAAAAGAAAGGAAAAAGAAAGGAAAAGGGAAAGGGAAAGGGAATGGGAAAAGGGAATGGGAAAAGGGAAAAGGAAAAGGGAAAAGGAAAAGGGAAAAGGAAAAGGGAAAAGGAAAAGGGAAGGGGAACTCACCATCCCTGGGTGAGTTTAACAAAGCCTGGATGTGGCACTGGGTGCCAGGGTTTAGTTGAGGTGTTGGGGCTGGGTTGGACTCTTGAAAGTCTCTTCCAGCCCAGTGATTCTGAATTCTGTGCATCCTCCTCAGCAGCACCAGAGTGAAGATGGAGCCACAGGGGAGCTCTCAGAGTAGATCCTGTCCCCCTCCCAGTGATGCTCTCCACGTGACATTTTTGTGCCTCACAGCACCTCCAGCAAAACTTTTCATTTCAGCTCATCTGAGGTCCAGCAGCACTCAGGGCTGGGTGCCTCAGTCCCCTCCCCAGGCCACAAAGGAGCAGTGAGTTAATGCAGCCATTAAACCTGCCAGCCACTGTAATCCCCACCTCAAATTGGTAGGATCTTAAAAGGCTGAAATCTTTGAAATGACTCAGCCACGGGGTACAAAGGCAGAACAGTTTAAAAGGCTGTTAAGGCTCTCTGCATTCAGACCTGCTCTTGCTCCAACCCCTGCATTCTGCTTCCCATCCATTTCCTTTGGGGAATGGGCACTGAGCTGAGAGCTCTCCCCAAAATGAACCCCAAGGCTCTGGGCACACTCACAGCCCTGTGCCAGCCAGAGCTGAAAGGAAAAGATATTTTATACATCATATTTTCAGAGAGTCACAGAATGGTTTGGTTGGAAGGGACCTTGAGGGTCATCTCCTTCCACCCCCCCACGGTGGGCAGGGACACCTCCCAGCAGACCTGGCTGGTTCTTTGCACCTTGCAGCAGTGAGGATGGGACCCACCTTCAGTGGGACACTGTCACAGACACCTTCTATGGAAAATCCTTTCCTTGGGATCTTTCCTCCTGAGAAGCTGAGAGGCCTCAGGAACAAAATGTAACCAATGGTTATCTGCTGCTGTGGGATGCAACAGGTGCATCTGGGATTGGGCTCATGTGGTTGTTTCTAATTAATGGCCAATCACAGCTCAGCTAGCTTAGAAGGCATCAAATCAGCAGGATGGCTTCTGTGGTAGTGTTGGAAACAGAAAAGTTTTAATAAAAGGCAAAATAACAAAACTCTTTATAGAGAAAAAGTGAGCCAGGTGCAAGAAGTTCTTGCTCTTGGTAAAACACCTTGTCGCAGACATCTTTTATGGAAAATCCTTTCCTTAGGATTTTTTCCTCCTGAGAAGCTGAGAAGCCTCAGGAACGAAATGTAACCAATGGTTATCTGCTGCTGTGGAATGCAACAGGTGCATCTGGGATTGGGCTCATGTGGTTGTTTCTAATTAATGGCCAATCACAGCCAAGCTGGCTCGGACTCTCTGTCCTAGACACAAACCCTTTGTTATCATTCCTTTCTTTTTCTATTCTTAGCCAGCCTTCTGATGAAATCCTTTCTTCTATGCTTTGAGTATAGTTTTAATGTAATATATATCATAAAATAATAACTCAAGCCTTCTGAAACATGGAGTCAGATCCTCGTCTCCTCCCTCATCCTGGGACCCCTGTGAGCACAGTCACAGGACACAGGCTCAGGGTTCTGTTAAACTCCACACTGCCAGCCCCAGAGATGACCACGATGCTGACTCAGTGACTGCCCAGGCTCCAAACTGGTTTTTGGGGAGTGGTCAGGCCAAGCTGCATTCCCATGCCAGCCTCTGGAGCTGGTGGAGGGATGGCCCTGGTCCTGCTTCAAACTCTGCCTCTTCCAAAATCGGCCTGCAAGGTCAGCCAGGTCCTGAAGAGCCTTCCCCAGCTGCTGCCTCACCTCTGCAGCCACAGAGGAGCTGGGCAGCCTGGGGTGGGCACGGGGATACCTGGGACACCTGGCACAAGGCAGAGCCATGGGGTGGGCACGGGGATACCTGGCACAAACCAGAGCCATGGGGTGGGCACGGGGATACCTGGGACAAACCAGAGCCATGGGGTGGGCATGGGGCTACCTGGGACAAACCAGAGCCATGGGGTGGGCATGGGGCTACCTGGGACACCTGGCACAAGGCAGAGCCATGGGGTGGGCACGGGGATACCTGGGGAACCTGGCAGAAGTCAGAGCCCTGGAGCAGGTCTGGGTGGGCACAGGAATACCTGGGGCACCTGGCACAAGGCAGAGCCATGGGGTGGGCACAGGGATACCTGGGACAAACCAGAGCCATGGGGTGGGCATGGGGATACCTGGGGCACCTGGCACAAACCAGAGCCATGGGGTGGGCACGGGGATACCTGGAGCACCTGGCACAAACCAGAGCCATGGGGTGGGCTCAGGGATACCTGGAGCACCTGGCACAAACCAGAGCCATGGGGTGGGCACAGGGTGGGCACGGGGATACCTGGGGAACCTGGCACAAACCAGAGCCATGGGGTGGGCACAGGAATACCTGGGGCACCTGGCACAAGGCAGAGCCATGGGGTGGGCACAGGGATACCTGGGACAAACCAGAGCCATGGGGTGGGCTCAGGGATACCTGGGACACCTGGCACAAGGCAGAGCCATGGAGCTGGCCCATGCCAGGCTGTGGCAGCCACCCTGGCCCCGCAGGCAGCCCCAGCAGAGCCCAGGGGAGGCAGCAGGGGAGGCAGCAGGGGAGGCAGCAGGGGAGGCAGCACGTTATTCTTGGAAACCAGGAGGTGAGGTCATGCTGCCTGAATGCTGCAACTTGAGGCCAGACGAGCGGGGCCAGTTGTGCTTGGAGAGGAGCCTGGGTGCTGCAGCCAGGGCTGTCTGCAGGTCAGGGGCTGGAGCAGCAGCAAAGGATCTTTCTGAAGGAACAGGGCTCTTCCCTCTCAGCTCCTCAGCAGACAGCAAAACCACAGGGAAAGGATGGGTTTGAAAAGAGCCAAGTGGTGTGGGGCACAGGAGGCCAGCAGGGAGCCTGAGGAGATGGCTGATCATAAAGCTGCAGTGATGCTGCTCCTATGGCCACTTCCATTCACTCCTCCAGGTGCCTCCCACGTACCTGCACCACCCTGCAGCCCAGCAAGGGCTCCTCCATCTCATCAGGCAGCACAGCACACTCCAGAGCTGTCTGTGAGGAGAGAAGGCACCAACTCCATCCTTCAGGCTTCCTCAGCAGGAGCCTTCCAGGAGTTTTCATCACCTGTGCCCACCAAACGTGCCAGGAGATCTGGCTCTCAGGCTGCAAACTTCACTTATTATTTCAGGTATTATTTCAGGTATTATTTCATTTCTGGCATTATTTACACATGGTTTTGGTTCTTTCAGAGCACGGCCAAGCCCAGCCTCTGCTCTGCATCACTCACTGCTCAAGGCACAGCCATCACCTCCACAGCCCCACGAACCAGCACTGCCCTGGAACTGAGGTTTTCCTGCTCTGTGTGTGGAAGTGATGGCACAGACAGCACTAATCTTGCCAAAGGCCAGCAGGGCTCAGTGTGAATGGCAAAACCATGGTTTTACCTGGTGGTATTTGGCTACTAAATCACACATCCAGGGGCTGTGCTCTCATCCAGCTCAGCTCCTCAGCCTGGTGTAAATCACTGCACCTCAGTTCCCCGCCCCTGAAAACATGGGAAACGTCTTTTGCAAGACCCATGGCTGATGGCATTAGAT
The DNA here is from genome assembly GCF_023055355.1 of Agelaius tricolor. NCBI lineage: Eukaryota > Metazoa > Chordata > Aves > Passeriformes > Icteridae > Agelaius > Agelaius tricolor. The sequence continues at coordinate 4,148,045 of NW_027269290.1, forward strand.
CATTAATGAGAGGAAGAGCCCCACCACTTCCTGAGCACGTACCAAAGAGAAAACCCCTGCTCCTGGGCCTTATCAGCCCATCACAGTCTGACTGCTCAGAACATGTGAAGTGTTTAACAGAGATTATGGCAAATCCTAAATGGTTTAAACAAATTCAAACCCCAACTCAGTAGACTCCTTTGGTCAATGAGATAATAAACCACAGCTTTGGAAAAGTCCCAGTGATGTCACTGCAGTTTCCACAGCTTTTCAACCACATCTCACACAGAAAGCCACAGTGAAGACATTTCTGATTACATAAAATACATGGCAGAGCTAATTAAAAAACATCACGGAGAGAGGGACAGAAGAACAGCAGACACAGCAAGCTGTTCCCCATGAGCACAAGCCCAGGATCTCCATCTACTCCCTCACTTCAGGGCTGTTTTCCCAGATGGATTTTTGGAGGGCCACGGGGTGCTCTGGCTACACCAACTCACTCATGCACTCACTCAGCCATCAGCTCCGAGCTGCCTGCCCTAATTCCACACCAGGCACCTTCCCAGAACAGCAAACCACAAGCACCATCCTCCTTCCTCCTTCTCCATCAGGGGAACCATCACTCATGGGTTATCAGATGAGGCCAAGAGCGAGGCAGAGTTTCGCAAACACGCCCCGAAGCACCAAGGATGCTGCAGAAAAACATCCACCAGCAGCCTCCACAGCCCTGAGCTCCTCCAGCCCTTCCAAAGCTCACCAGTCCAGGGGAGGATCTCCTGCTTGGAAGGTGAAGTCAGCAGCGAGGTTTGTTCATTTATTTTAAAGAAAACCTGCTCCACAAAGGGCTCCATCATGCAATGAACACAGCAGAGAAAAACTCCAAAAACTCATCACCTGAAACACCAGTCCCCACTCTCCAGCCTGGCTCAGCTGCCATTTCCTCCTGGAATTAAGGCAGCCAGCCCAAAGATTAGTCTTAAAAGTGGAATTTGCAGCAGGCAAAGAGCCCTTGCTCCCAGCCCCACCACTGCAGCCTGACCACAGCCAACCCTGCCAAGCCAGGCCAGCAGTGACCTACATACAGCAGCCTCCACAGAAATTACAAGCCTAATTTTGCCTACTAATAAATCACACCAAGGCACAAGGAAGAAAGGGGTAAGGAACCAGGCATTTCAGCTCCATTCATCACCTCTCCCCAGGCTTTCTGTTCCCAGCCTGCAGCAGATCATCCTGCTTCAAACAGGGTCAGGGCACGGGCGACTGGGACCATCCCGGGCTGCTTCACACCAGGTAATTCAGGGATGCCAGGCTTCAGGTACCAAAAAAACACAGTAAAATTGGGGGTGGGAAACAGAAAGATGAACAAGAATCTATAGGAAAAGTAGAGGAATCTCTTGTTTTCACCCAGGTGCTACACAGCAAGCAGAACTACCATTTATTAACTCTCACAGAGCAGCGTTTTATTTAATGATGTGTCTCTGCCATGGACTATTGCTCTGGAAGGAGAAGAAAATTGGCCCTTATGTTTTCACTGCTGCTAGAACACTTTCCCCAAGCTCAAACTCTCTTGGAGCACTGAAAAGTTCTCTTCAGCAAAGTGACTCTCAGCAAAACCCTTACCAAAACCACCTCTTGATTTGGGAGGAAGAGCTTTAACAACACAACAGTGGCTTGTGACCCAAGAGGAAGCACAACATGACCAGAAAACCCCATTCATATCAGGGAGGGACACAACTGTGTCTCATCCTCCAGTGAAGGATTGCATTGTTATACAAGATTTTGGAACAGCAAACCTAAAGAATGACACTCCAAATGGAAAGGTTCACTGCACAACCAAAGCAGGCAGCAGACAGATTTCAGCTGTGGCTCCTGGCCATGGGCCATCAGGATTCTTTTAAGCATCATCTGAAACATGACAACTCGATGCAATCACTTCTGTGGATCCTGCTTTAGGTCATCTTTCCACTCTGCTGCAGCCCATGAGTAATTTGGACCCAAATACCTCCCCACAGGTCTCGAGCAGAGACGTCAGCCCGGCTGCGTACCGAGGAGGGAACGGAGTCAGCACACATCATGTCTGGGGCAGTCACCCACACCAAGCTTGGGCTCTGCAGCTCAGCCCAAACATCCCAATGGAGCAAGCCAGGGTATCTCACATCATGAGGGCAGGACGGGCACCCCTGGGTCCGTCCCAGAGCCCAAACTCCCAGCGCAGCAGTTTGGGAGGTGCTGGAGGGAATCACTTACAGTAGCAGCTGTGCTGCTCTTTGAGAAGCCAGGGACACGTCCAACCACTCAGCTGAACTCGTCCCTCCCCGTCAGGGACGCCAGGAGAGGCCAGGACAGGGGACAGGCAAGACAATCCCTCTTCCTACAAGAGACTGAGTGTCGAATATTCCTCGCCCCGCATGAGCCACGCTGTGTCACCCTCCTACACCCCAGCCCTGCACTCCAGGAGGTTTTCAACAAGCCAGGGGACCCGTGTGGCACCGTGCCACCAACCCTGACCCCGTGCTGTGGCACGGGCAGGGTGACAGCACCAGTCCCGTGCCCCAGGCAGGGCGGGCAGAGGAAGCTCCGGCCTCCTCCTCCTCCATCCTTCCTCTTTCAGGGCTGCGAGAGGGAAGTGCTGGGATCTGTGCTTTAAATATGTGACTCAACTTCAGAGGCGAGGAGGAGCCCGTCTGTCAAAACAGAAGAGGATTTCGCTAATTTTCAACCCAATGAGATGACAACACAATGTCACCCCGGAGTACAACGCAGGGCGCCTCACGAGCGGCGTCTTTGGCATTTCTGAAGGAAAATCCAAACTTCTAGCACCTCACTGACCCTAATTCCTTAACCACAGACATTCAGACCGTACCTTGAGCACCCCACCACCTCTGCAGCACAACTTGTACCCCCAAAGCCCCACATTTGTTCCCTCACTCATGTTAGGAACCCCAGACACCAACAAAGGGGCAACTCTAAACACAAAAGAAGTGAGGTTATGGGTTCAGGTGGGAGTTAGAGATTTAGGTGAGGGTTATGGGTTTAGGTGGGGTGTTTTTAGCCCTCCCAGTTCTCGGGGTAACGCCAAGGATTGGAACAGCTCATGTGTGGGCGCAAATTGCACGGATGCTGGAGAACACGGCGCTCCCACCGAGCAGCCAGCCTTGCTCCCGCCTCACCCGGCGTGCCAGGAGCCATCCCAAAGAGGGAAACACGCTCTCCTCTTTGCTCAAAAACCTCGTTTTAAAACAAGGAGAGGGGCCCCATCACCTAGAGCGGGCTCAAACACACCTCGTAGCCACTGTTTATCCACGCCTGTCAAAGAGAAGCAAGTTAGGGACAAGGGGGTAACATCGTAACGCTGAAGCGGGGTGTTAGAGCCGGGAGGGGACACGGAACGGGGACAGCGAGCAGCCGGGGGTGCTGACACCACACAGCACGGAGGGAACCCCACGTTCCGCGGAGTGTCCCCCACCTCGGGGATGCATCCCAAGATGCGCATCCCACAGGGGGGGATCCCAGCCAGGCCACGGTCTCCTCTCTATTCCTACCCCCACCAGCCCCTTCGGGCTACGAAGATGTCATTTCCAGCTACAAAGCAGGAAAGCCGCGTCTCGCTGCTCGTAAAGAAGGGGAAAAACCGAGATTAAAGCGCGGCCGGAGGGGCGGGCGGCAGCTCATTGTCCGGCCGGCCCCGCTGCCGCCCATGGCCCCGGCGGGACCCCCTTCCCCCGGCAGCAGCCACCTTCCATCACTGTCACAGCGCCGCTGCCGCCGCCCGGCCCCTCCCGGCCGAGCGCCCGCGCGGTCCCCGCGTCCCCCCCGCTCCCGGTGCCGCTCCCGGCGCCCGCTCCCCGCGCACCTTGAGCGCGAACTTCTCGCCGCTCTTCTTACTGAAGATCTCCAAAACTTTCCCGTTGATGCCGAGCCCCAGCACTTGCGTGGTGACCTTGTAGTCGTCCGTGATGGCATTCTTCCGGATCTGCAGGCCGCCCTTGCCCGGGAACGGCGGCGGCCCGTGCGGGGGAGCGGCGGGCGGCGGCGGCGGCGGCGGCTGCGGCGGCGGGGCCGGGCTGGGGAAGCCGGCGGGCGGCGGCGGCGCCCCGGAGAGCATGGCGGGCACCGGGCGGGCTCCGGGCGGGCTCGGGGAGGGCTCCGGGAAGGCTCCACCGAGCGGGAGGGAGGGCGGAGGAGCCCCGCGGGCCGTGCGGGATGGGCCGGGGGTGCGGGGGGTGAAGCAGCAGCGCCGCCGCCGCCGCCCCCCGCCGGTGCGCCCCGGCCCCGACAAGAGCGATGGCTCCGGTGCGGCGGCGGCTCCTCCTCCTCCTCGTCCTCCTCCTCCTCCTCCCGCCGGCCCGGCTCTGATGTCAGCGCCCCGGCCGCCGCCGGGGGAGGGACGGGGCGGGGCGGCCCCGGGGCTGAGCCTGCGCCCGCCGGACCGGCCCCGCCGCTGCCCGAGGGGCGCCGGAGACCCCCGGCCCCGCCGCTGCCCGAGGGGAGCCGGGGCATGTTGGACCCCCAGGGGTACCGAGACCCCCGGCCCCGCCACCGCCGGTGTCCCCGGTGCCCTGGAGCCGGCGGTGGGATGGCAACAGGTCGCGGTGCTCCCGGTGACCCTCCGGTGCGAACAGGAAAGGATGTGGGGAAAAGCTTGGAGCGACAGGACAGGGGGGAATGGAGTCAGGTTGGAAGAGAGAAGGTTTAGGCTGGATATTAAGGGAAAAAATCTTCCCTGTGAGGTTGGGGTGGCCCTGGCACAGGGTGCCCAGAGAAGCTGTGGATGCCCCATCCCTGGAAGTGTCCCAGGCCAGGTTGGAGCAAGCTGGGATAGTGAAGGTGTCCCTGCCCATGGCACGGGTGGATTGGGATGATCTTTAATGTCCCCTCCGACCCAAACCATTCTATGACTGCACAATTCAACCAGTAACAGCTTCCACCCGTGCCTGGCATCTCGCTGCCCCAAGAGCACCCTGAGGTGACAAAGGGCTGCTCTGAGGGTGGCTGACTGCTGGTGCCCAACACCTCATCCACCATCACTCCATCTACAGCCATTTCTCCTGCCCGGGAAGGCAAGAGGTGTAACCAACACCACAGCACAGAGAGTGTTAGGAGATGGGAAGCAAGTCCAAAAAGAGAAAAGCCTGATGTCAGCCTGATATCATCAGCCATGTCCTGATGATAACAAATTAACTCCTATGTCCGTGTTCATCCCAGAATCCAACAAAGATGAGGCTAAAAGAGAAGAGATCCACACCCACGTGCAACCTTGAGCTGCCTGACATCCACTAAAACACAGTGAGCATTCCTGCTGCTAGAGTGCCACAGGAAATCAAGGTATTTCATTTATGGATATAAAGGGCACACTGATAATCCCTGTTTTCTAAGTAAAGAACACGTGTTTTTTGACATACATGTTTTTTGACGTCCATCCTGTCGCCCAGCTGTCCCACAAAAGGCAGGGAGTGCGCCCTGGGGAAGGGATGAAGGAACATCATGGTGCACAGGATCTACACCGTGTCCTCCACAAGCAGCTGCCACCACAAGAAAGAAGAATCCAGGTCCTAAAAAGGGACAGGGCAGTGAAGAGCAGGACAGGGAAGGGCACGCTGCGGCCTCTGAGTGTCCCCACACGCAGGCAAGGCCACCCCGCAGCAGGAGCCATCTGCTCCACCTCTGCCACCTCAGCACCTTCTGAGATCAATAAAATCCTCTCGGGTTTTTTAATCAAGCCAACCAAACTGCTCCCAGTTTTACACAGGCAGTGGCTGATCAATAGCTGGGTGAAGCAGCACATCCAGCTAATCAAAGTACGTCATTAGCAGCAAGAGACTGAGCGTCTGTCAGGAGGTGGCAGTGACAGTCACCAGATGGGAGAGTGAGTAAACCTACACCAGGCGCTGGCAGCTTTATAAATAAAACTCTTGTCGAGCTCCCCGTGCCTCTCACTGAGTCCTGAGTTTCCCTGAGAAACCTGGAGAGCAGCAGAGCCTTCCCCCGCTCCTGGCTGAGCGTTGGCTGTGAGATTTCCCTGTCACGGACATATTTTATGAAAAATCCTTTCATTAAGATCTTTTCTCCTGAGAAGCTTCTTCAGCTTCTCCATGTTTTGCTGCTTTGAAATGTGATTTAGAGAATTGTTTACCCAGCGCGTGAAATTGTTTTTACTTGGTGACCAATGACAGCCACCCCTGTCAAAGCTGTGAGCAGTCACAAGATTTTATTATCATTCCTTTCTATTCCTTTCAAGCCTTCTGGTGAAATCCTTTCTTCTATTCTTTTAGTAGAGTTAAAATATATCATTTTCTTTTAGTATGTATCATAAAATAATAAATCAGCCTTCTGAAACATGGAGTCAAGATTCTCATCTCTTCCCTCGTCCTGGGACCCCTGTGAACACCACCACATTTCCCACTTGGAGGACGGATTCAATCTGGGCCTTGCAGCATCTCCCAGATCCTGCACCCTTCACCCCAGCCAGCAAGAGGTTTTTGGGGGTGGGAGTTAAATCCTACAGACCCTGCAAGAACAGATCAAAGCTGCTGCTCTGTGGGGTTTTCCCAGCTTTGGCGTCCCCTTGCTCGGGCTGGTCTCAGCACGTCTGAGGAAAGGAGCCTTTTAAAAGCCAAGTTTTTTTTTCTCCACTGAGGAATCTGGTCAAAGGAAAATGACTGACCCATTTCGCTGCTCCGTTTCCTTTCGTTTCATTCATATTTGCTTTGTAACCCGAGCCTTCAGCTATTTCAAAGATAAACAGCAGCCCAGAGGAGGCACAGTTTGGGAGCCTCGGGTCCTGGCTTTCCCATGGAGTCCTCCTTGGTGGCTCACCCGAGGCCAGGGCTGGGCTGGCTCCTGGGGCTGGAGCAGCAGAGCCCCACTTCCCTCTGCCTGCAGGCTGGGGGGTCAGGAAACCGCTTCAATGAATCACAGAATCGTGGCAGGGTTTGGGCTGGATGACTTTAAAGCTCATCCAGTTCCACCCCTGCCATGGCAGGGACAGCTTTTCCTATCCCAGGTGGCTCCAGCCTGGCCTTGGACACTCCCAGGGATGGGGCAGCCACAGCTGCTCTGTGCCAGGGCCTCCCCACCCTCACAGGGAAGAATTTCTTCCCAATATCCAATATAAACATCCCATCTTTTAATTTAAAACCATTCCCTCTTTTCCTGTCACCAAGCCTCTTCAGCACCTTTTAATTTACCCTAATTTCTGAGGTAAATCTGATGCTTGCAGGGAGTTTGCCCTTGCTCTGTTTCAAGTTGTGCTTGCTGATAAACTTAAGCTTTCTGCTCTAAAATTCATGTCATGGGGCCAGATGTTTCTGTCCATCACTTCACCTTTCACAAGGTAATTACAATGACAATCTTCTGCTGGGGCCACTGGGAAGCAATGAGCCCTTCGGTGTGAATCTATTAAGAAATAAAGAATTTATTAAAGAAATAACCACGGCAAGAGAAGGCCCAGCGTGACCATAAATATTTCATTTAAATAAAAATTTAATTCCTGTGCCCCTTACAGCAAACCTGAGCAGCAGAGCATCGGTGATGCAGAATTAGGGAGATTTCCCCAAAATGATCCAATCTATGGTGCAGAGGGGATGAAGGGGAGCCAGGTCCCCGTTCCAGGGTGTCGGGGGCTCCCTGCCCGGCTCGGAGCTCATCGCCGGAGCCGCCACGAGGTGGCCCCCGGGCCCCGCCGGGTCCCGCTGCGCCCGGGGCCGCGGGGCGGGAGCGGCGCGGGGGCTCCGGTGTCGTTACAGGGCACGGAATGAAATAACGCGGATGCTGGTGTGAGAAATGCCCGCTTTGTGATCGGCTTTGCGCAAATATTCAAGCGAATATTACCGAGTAAAACCCCGGTAAAGCCCTGCCAGCCCCGCTGCTCCTGTGCGGGGTGGGAGCCGGGGTGGGGTCACTGCCACCCCTTGATTGTCCCAAATCCCTCACTGCCACCCCTTGATTGTCCCCAAACCACGACCCAAAACTGTTCTGGTGGGGCAGGGTCACTGCCACCCCTTGTTTGTCCCCAAATCCCTCACTGTCACCCCTTGATTGTCCCCAAACCCTCATCCAGGGCTGCACTGCTGGGCTGGGGTCACTGCCACCCCTCGGATTGTCCCCAAACCATGACCCAAGACTGTTCTGGTGGGGTGGGGTCACTGCCACGTCGGATTGTCCCCAAATCCCTCATCCAGGGCTGCACTACTGGCCTGGGGTCACTGCCACCCCTTGATTGTCCCCAAACCATGACCCAAGACTGTTCTGGTGGAGTGAGGTCACTGCCACCTCGGATTGTCCCCAAATCCCTCATCCAGGGCTGTTCTGGTGGGGTGGGGTCACTGCCACCCCTCGAATTGTCCCCAGATGCCTCATCCAGGGGTGTTCTGGTGGGGCAGGGTCACTGCCACCCCTTGATTGTCCCCAAACCCCTCATCCAAGACTGTTCTGGTGGGATGGGGTCACTGCCACCTCGGATTGTCCCCAAATCCCTCATCCAGGGCTGCACTGTCGGGGTGGGGTCACTGCCACCCCTTGATTGTCCCCAAATCCCTCACTGTCACCCCTTGATTGTCCCCAGACCACGACCCAAGACTGTTCTGGTGGGGTGGGGTCGCTGCCACCCCTCGGATTGTCCCCAGATGCCTCATCCAGGTGTGTGCTCACTGCCACCTCTCAGACTGTCCCCTCACCCAGGGCTGTGCTGGTGGGGCAGGGTCACTGCCACCCCCTGATTGTCCCCAGCCCCTGCCCCAGTGTGGCCAGCCCGCTGCAGGGGCTGGGCTGAGCTGGGGTCTCTGTGGCTCCCTGCTGGCTCACAGTGCCCCCCCTGACACAGGGACATGGGTGACAATGGTGTCCCCCAGCTGCCACAGTTCCTTAGGGCCAGCAGCATGGGCTGCATCTGTCCCTCTGGATTAGGGCCAGCCCAGGAGCTGCTTATGCTAATGGGGCTAATCTCCATAATCTTGTCACACAGATGCCTCCTCTCTGCTGGCAGAGCGGGGGGATTTGGGTTATGTGTGGATGCCAGCAGAGAGAAGGGCTCTGGGAGGTGGCACACACAGGGCTCAGGGGGCTGTGCCAGGCTGGAAGAGCCTCCTCCTGCTCCAGGGCCTTACCTTGTCACCCCTCTGTGGCAGGGGGTCACCTGCCAGCCAGGGACAGCAGTGCTGGCCCTAAAACCAGGCCTTAAACCCTTTGCCCCAGCCTTGGGTTTTTCCTGGTGTGGGATCTGTGGTTTCACCTGTCAGCTGGGCTCCATCCCTTTAAAAGCCAATTATTTCAGGGCCTGGACATGTCTGTGTTTGTGAGTGGTGGTATTTGTGACTGTGACTCGGGGAAGTGCATTTGGCATCATCTGGTGGGCAATGAATCAGCATCCACTTTCCAGTTTCAGGTGGAAAAATCCTTGTGTTGGGAAAAGCAGAGCGAGGGGTCAGTGCTGGGGGATTTGGTGTGGGTTTAGTGTTCTTGTGCTAAACCCTCGCTGGGTGGGGGTCACTGATTGAGGTGGACACCCAGGACACGCTGGTTTGTCCCTTGCTGAGTCCAGGGACAGCGCTGTGTCCCCTGCCCCAGCCAGGGACAGCCCGGGACAGCAGTGCTGGCCCTAAAACCAGGTCCCTTTGCCCCAGCCTGTGCCTTGGGTTTTTCCTGGTTTGGGATCTGTGGTTTCACCTGTCAGCTGGGCTCCATCCCTTTAAAAGCCAATTATTTCAGGGCCTGGACATGTCTGTGTTTGTGAGTGGTGGTTTTTGTGACTGTGACTCGGGGAAGTGCATTTGGCATCATCTGGTGGGCAATGAATCAGCATCCACTTTCCAGTTTCAAGTGGAAAAATCCTTGTGTTGGGAAAAGCAGAGTGAGGGGTCAGTGCTGGGGGATTTGGCGTGGGTTTAGTGTTCTTGTGCTAAACCCTCGCTGGGTGGTGGACACCCAGGACATGCTGGTTTGTCCCTTGCTGAGTCCAGGGACAGCGCTGTGTCCCCTGCCCCAGCCAGGGACAGCCAGGGACAGCAGTGCTGGCCCTAAAACCAGGTCCCTTTGCCCCAGCCTGTGCCTTGGGTTTTTCCTGGTTTGGAATCTGTGGTTTCACCTGTCAGCTGGGCTCCATCCCTTTAAAAGCCAATTATTTCAGGGCCTGGACATGTCTGTGTTTGTGAGTGGTGGCTTTTGTGACTGTGACTTGGGGAAGTGCATTTGGCATCATCTGGTGGGCAATGAATCAGCATCCACTTTCCAGTTTCAGGTGGAAAAATCCTTGTGTTGGGAAAAGCAGAGTAAGGGGTCAGTGCTGGGGGATTTGGTGTGGGTTTAGTGTTCCTGTGCTAAACCCTCGCTGGATGGGGGTCACTGATTGAGGTGGACACCCAGGACACGCTGGTTTGTCCCTTGCTGAGTCCAGGGACAGCGCTGTGTCCCCTGCCCTGTGCTCTGTGCCAGGCACCGGCCTGGCCGGGAAAGGGGCAGGAAAATCCTCATGGCCAGCGGGCAGACAGCTCTAATCCCGAGCAGTATTTCCTGACATGTCTCTCAGTCATGGGCTCTGTGTGTCAGCCCGGGAATGTCGGCAGCGCCGGGTGTTAATCCCGCCGGGAATCCCGGCCCGGAGCTGCTGCCTCTTCCCACCGGCTGCCAAGGGGCACCGCTCCATCCCCTGCTGCCGCAGATCGGCGCTGCCCGGGGTGAACATCCCTGGCAAGGGGCTGGTGCTGCCGGCCGGGCCCACCCCGTGCCCCGCTGGGACAGAGGATGTCCACAAAAATGAGATTTCTCAGCCTCGTCCTGGGCGGAGCAGCGTGAGAAAGTTTGTGGCTGCGTTTTTGGGAAATGAACGCGGGTTAGAATAGCTCCTTTCATCCTGAAGGATCCCACGGTGCTTTATAAATAGATTTGCAGGCCGTGCACAAGGATCACTTCCAGGCACTGGGATGCAGCCGCTTCCTGGGAGAGCGGAGCAGCTGAGCTGGAAAAAAACCTCGGTGCAACTTCCAGTGCTGCCTCCTGAGCTTATTTCAGTCCTTCCGTTGCTTTACAGGTGGCACCGATAGTTGTAATGGTGATTAACAGCATCTTTTCAACTCTATTACCCCTCTCCTAAAAAGATTATTTAAAGGAATTATCATTTTTTAAAGTGGGATAGCTTTTCACCAGCCTCGTGCTCCCACAGATCCACCCAGGGAGAAGAACAGGATGCACAGGGCCTTAATGATCATTACCCTCATCTTCGTGGTGTATTTTTTCCTGGTAACTCTGCTAAAATCAAATAACAGTCTGGTTTATTACTTGCCATGGAGAGCACGTTCATGGATCAGCCACTGCTGTCACGTAAAGGCTGAGCCTGCTGCCAGCCAGTGACTGTTCCCTCATGGAAAAGGGACTGCAAGGAGGAAAAAATCAGTTTCCATTCTCATCTGGATGATTTTTCTCCTGGCTGAGAATTGGAGGTCACTGCTGCTGGCTTTGGTGTTCATAGAGGGCCTTTTGAGTTGGTTTGTTTGGGATTTTTTTGTTGTTTTGGTTTGTTTTGGGGGGGGGGTTGTTTTTTGTTTGTTTGTTTGTTTGTTTTTTGATAAAAAGGGAGCAAAATCTGGTGTTTTTTTCCCATGCTGGACCCCACATGGTGGCTCTTCCTCTGCTGTGTGAAGCTGTGGGGAGAGTGGGAAGGGCAGTGGGTGGATGTGGACCCCCACCACCCTCTGGGGAAGAACCTGCTGATATCCAGAAGGTCCAGAAGGTTCAGAAAGTTCAGCCTAACCCTCCTCTGACCCCATTCCCTTGGGAATGTGTGCTGTGGGGAGAACCAGGACGGCTCCCTTTGTTATAAATAAGAAGCTTGACTAGGTCAATATTCAAGCAGCAATTTATTAATTAATATGGTAAAGTATGAGCAATACAGCGCTGGGTACAGTGGGGGAAGTTTTCCCTCCAACTGCACACCGATAGTTGAGGCTTACAGGTATTTATAGGGGTACTCATCAGCTTTCTCTGCAGTTTCTATTCCAATTTTTACATCACAATTCTATACACTATGGTGATTTCGTTTTTCTCAGGATGTATCCCAAAAGGAGCATCCCCAGTTGGTGCTGGTCTGGTTTCCAAAAGAAGGAAGAAGAATCCCATGTGGTGAGGTCCAGCTCTCCAGATGTGGATCCACCTTTTAATTGCAAGGACTATAAATCTCATAATGGTGATGTCCAGCTTCCCTTGGTTGAAACTATAAATCCTTGAGTTGATGTTCACCTTCCTTTCTCGAGCTGCTTTTCTCTGCTTTATTAAGGTGTGAGATAAGCATGTTTCCTTTATATATATTCCAAAGCTATAGTTTCAAGGATACAAGCAATATTCTAAAATTACACTTCAAAAGGTTATTATTGCAGAACTCTTTAAGGATTAACTACAAGCAAAGAGCAACATCCTTAACACTTTAATTCCAATGCTCCTAAATCAACTAAGGTTAATTGCAAACAAAGATAGGTTCAAAGGCCTTCTTCCATGCTTTACTTTCCTCAGTTATCATTAGAATTGGTCTTTATAACTGTCCCATGGTGGGTGTCCACACACATCACAATCACAAACACACACATTGCCTGTATGTACCTGACACCAAGCACAGCTTTGTACTTCACACCTTTGAGCCAGGGCAGAGCTGGCACCTCAGGGTCCTTTTCTGTGGGATCTCAGCACATCGTTCCCGATGTCCAGAGATGCCAGGAGAACCCTTGGGGGTCTCGAAAATCCTGGAATGTTGCCAAGAGTGTTTGGTGGCTTGATTTTGATCCATCCACAGAAGTGACAGCAGTTTGAGGACAAGAGAATCACTTTAGAGTAAAAGGTGTAAAAGAGACACATTTAGAGGGTGAGATATAGACTTTAAGGTTTTTGGTACAGGGGGGTTATGGAGACAAGATGGAGGGATCAGGGCGTGTCTTGTCCTTCTTCTTTCTTCTTCTTGTCTTCCATCTCCTGTGATGATGTTGGCACTTGGGGATTGGTTTATGGTGAAGGTGCACTTGCTAACATGGGCGAAAAGCATTGGGAAATAAAGGTAAATATTGTATACGTAGGTTTTAGTATAAAAAGACATGACCGCCCCGTGGGTGGTCAGAGAGTGCCTGTGACTGCTTGCAGATCAGACCTCTGTTGGGCAGACAGAAAATTTTGTAGATAAGAAATAATAAACAACCTGAAGACCGAAAAGCTGAAGAGTCCAGACTCGTCCTTTGCATCGCGTGCACCCAAGAACCACCCTACCCATGTCGGGGCAGAGACAGACAGACAGACAGACGGACCCGACACTTTTCCAGCTCCTGCCCGGGCTGGAGCCCCCTCGGGCCACCGAGGCGGGGCTGGAAGCGGCCGGGTCAGGGCAGCAGCTGCGGAGCCGCCCCGGCGCTCGGGGTTGCATTGCACAGCCCCAGAAATAAACCCGTGTGTGTAGCAACTGCGAACACAGCAACGGCACCAGCTCGGCTGGGACTCTCTCTTTTGGGTGTTTGTTCGGGGGTTTTTTGGTGGTTCTTTTTTTTTGGGTGGGGGAGATTTGTTGTAAAGAGGATTTTGCTTGGGATGTGAGCTCCTGGAGCATCCACAGGCTGCAAGTGGCAGCATCACTACAGGTTTGGGGCTCCCAGCAGCATCCTCACTTTATGTACCAAGACGTAAATCACTTTTTTTGGTGTTTGTTTAGGGTTTTTTTGGTGTTTTTTTGGGGGGGAGTGTGAGAGATTTGTTGTAAAGAGGTTTTTCCTTGGGATGTGAGCTCCTGGAGCATCCACAGGCTGCAAGTGGCAGCAGGATGGCTCCATGGAGCTCCCAGCAGCATCCTCACTTTATGTACCAAGATGTAAATCACTTTTTTTGGTGTTTGTTTAGGGGTTTTTTGGTGTTTTTTTGGGGGGGAGTGTGAGAGATTTGTTGTAAAGAGGTTTTTTCCTTGGGATGTGAGCTCCTCAGAACATCCAGATGCTGCAAGTTGCAGCAGGATGGCTCCATGGTGGTCTGGGGCTCCCAGCAGCATCCTCACTTTATGTACCAAGATGTAAATCACTTTTTTTGGTGTTTGTTTAGGGGTTTTTTGGTCGTTTTTTGGGGGGGAGTGTGAGAGATTTGTTGTAAAGAGGATTTTCCTTGGGATGTGAGCTCCTGGAGCAGCCACAGGCTGCAAGTGGCAGCATCAGTAGAGGTTTGGGGCTCCCAGCAGCATCCTCACTTTATGTACCAAGATGGAACTCTCTTTTTTGGGTGTTTGTTCAGGGTTTTTTTGGTTGGGGTTTTTTTTGGGTGGGAGAGATCTGTTGTAAAGAGGATTTTCCTTGGGATGTGAGCTCCTGGAGCATCCACGGGCTGCAAGTGGCAGCAGGATGGCTCCATGGAGGTCTGGGGCTCCCTGCAGCATCCTCACTCTATGTACCAATATGGAACTCTCTTTTTTAGGTGTTTGTTCAGGGGTTTTTGGTGGTTCTTTTCTTGGGTGGGAGAGATTTGTTGTAAAGAGGTTTTTCCTTGGGATGTGAGCTCCTCAGAACATCCAGATGCTGCAAGTGGCAGCAGGATGGCTCAGTGGAGGTCTGGGGCTCCCTGCAGCATCCTCACTCTATGTACCAAGATGGAACTCTCTTTTTTGGGTGTTTGTTCGAGCTCTTTTTTGGTGGTTTTTCTTTTTGGGTGGGAGAGGTTTGTTGTAAAGAGGTTTTTGCTGGGGATGCGAGTTCCCTAAAGCATCCATGGGCTGCAAGTGGCAGCAGGATGGCTCAGTGGAGGTCTGGGGCTCCCTGCAGCATCCTCACATCCCTTCATGTACCACAGGCTTTGGGATGCTGAGCTGGGTGAGGAAATGCTGGATATAGCACAAAGCAGAGCCAGCAGGGTGAGGGACAGGCTGGAACCAGGTGCATCCCAATATTTGGGAGACATCACTGACCTTGCTGTGTTCCAGTCCCTTTCCAGCTGTTTTTGCACCTTGTGGACAGGGAAAGGGAGCCAGGAGCGGTTTGGGCTGTTTCAGAAGCACCCTCAGGAGCCAGGATTGTGCCCACAGGCCCCTGCAGGGGCAGGATCCAGGAGGGCAGAGCAAACTCCAAGGTCAGCAGACAGAAAACAAGGAGGATGGCCCGACTGGAGTGTCCATATAAAATATCCTCCCTGCAAGCACAGGATGCAGCACAAGGTCACCCCGTGGCTGGGACAGGGCAGGGACAAAGCTCCCACCTCCCACAGCTGCCAGCCCTGCTGCTGGTGGCACTCAATGCCCTGGCAGTGCCACGTGGGGAGAGCTCCACACATGGCATCAGGGAGGCTGGAAACAGGGAAAGGAATGAAATGGGCCCACCAAAAGCTGCTTTTGTTGTGGCCCCATGGGCAGGTAAAAGATCTTTCTGTGGCACTGCCAGAAAGGGCCATGGAAGGGGACCAGAACCTGAGAAAGCAGCAGCTCAAAAAGGCCAATTTGTCCAGACCCAGCAGTGCAGGTGATGCATGAAGTTCTGAGTTTAGTTTAACAGGGGAAAAATAAATCATCAAAGAGTATTTAAAAAGCTTTGTGTCACTCTGGTGCATTTCCCATCACATGAGGATGTGTCAAAGGACCACACTCAGTCCTGCCAGTGCTGAAGAGGGGCCTGGAAATAGTTCTAGCAAAGCATGTGATTGTTAGACAGGGGAAAAGGAGAAGAAAATCCAGCTTGGAGAGTCTCTCTTACCTCTCCTGTCACCTTTTTCTCCTCCTGGAAGCACAGCCAGTGCCCCTGATGAGGAATGAGGTGGCCAGGGAGGTGACAGGCTGTGGCCAGGCTGTGACAGCTCAGCTCCACGCAGCTGGCACTGCTAAACCCTCCTGAATCAGCACCAGCTGGCTGGAAAATGAAAGCTGGGCCTGTTTGCTGCCCTCCTGCACCTCCCAAAATAACCAGCAGCTCCCCTCTGCTCGCCCCCTGTGACCACACACAGCCCCAGCAATCAGCTGGCACTGCCAGCCTGCCCGGCCCCCTGTGCCCCAGCAGTGCCCACGTTAAATGGGCATTGTTGGAGATCACCAGGCTGCAAATGTCAGAGCAGTGCTGGAGAACACAGCTCCCCCCTCCCAGGGCCCTGTGCTTGTGAGGGGCTGTGGGGCACGTCCAGCAAGGAGGAAAAATCACCTTGAGCCACCCTCATTGCTTCCACTTTTATCTCATCCAAAGAAGAAACAGAGCATAAAAAGGTGGGCAGCACATTTCTCCAGGCTCCTTCAGAAGCCTGAGGAGCTGCAGGAGCTGCCCAGCTCCAGCCTCTTTCTGTCCTGGTTCAGAAAGAACTCGACAGCATCCAGCCCAAACCATGCCAGGGGCTGAGCTCCACACAGGAAAAGAGCAGGGAAATTGTGGGGATTGTGCAGGGGAGCTGCAGCTCCTGTCTCAGAGTCAGCCTCAGATAATAAAAATCATCCCTCTCTCCTTGCCTGCCTGTATTTAAAATGAAGGGAATTGTGCAGGGGATCCAAGGGGGATCTGTAGCTCCTGTCTCAGAGAGTCAGCCTCAAACAAAAAAAAATGATCCCATTCTGCTTGCCTGCCTGAATTTAAAACAGCAGGGAAGGGAATTGGGCAGGGGATCCAAGGGGATCTGCAGCTCCTCTCAGAGTCAGCCTCAGATAATAAAAATCATCCCTCTCTCCTTGTCTGCCTGAATTTAAAACGAAGGGAATTAGGCAGGGGATCCAAGGGATCCAAGCCTCAAACAAGAAAAAAAAAAAATCACCCCACTCTCCTTGCCTGCCTGATTTAAAACAGCAACAAAGGGAATTGTGCAGGGGAACCAAAGGGATCTGTCTCAGAGAGTCAGCCTCAAACAAAAAAAAAATCATCCCATTCTGCTTGCCTGCCTGAATTTAAAACAGCAGGGAAAGGAATTGTGCAGGGGATCCAAAGGGATCTGCAGCTGCTCTCAGAGAGTCAGCCTCAAACCAAAAAAATCATCCCCCTCTCCTTGCCTGCCTGAATTTAAAAGAGACACAAAGGGAATTGGACAGGGGATCCAAGGAATCCAAGGGATCCAAGCCTCAAACAAGAAAAAAAAAAAAAAATCACCCCACTCTCCTTGCCTACCTGATTTAAAACAGCAACAAAGGGAATTGTGCAGGGGATCCAAAGGGATCTGCAGCTCCTGTCTCAGAGTCAGCCTGAGACCAAAACAATCATCCCACTCTCCTTGCCTGCCTGATTTAAAACAGCAATGAAGGGAATTGTGCAGGGGATCCAGGGGAATCTCCTGTCTCAGAGTCAGCCTCAGATAATAAAAATCATCCCTCTCTCCTTGCCTGCCTGATTTAAAACAGAAACAAAGGGAATTGTGCAGGGGATCCAGGGGGATCTCCTGTCTCAGAGTCAGCCTCAGACCATAAAAATCACCCCCCTCTCCTTGCCTGCCTGAATTTATCTGTGTTTGTGGCTCTGGGAGCAGAGCAGCTCTGGTGTAAATGACTTGCACGACCTTTCCTGTTTGATGACTTTACAGCTGGCTGCTCACACCTCACATATAATTCCATGTATGCCATCCATCATTAGCACCTGCTGGAGAGCCTGGCAGCTCCTGGGGCTGCTGCTGCTGTCCCGGGGGCTGTGGCAGGGGCAGGACACGGGACAGGGTCACAGGGAGGTGGCCCTGCCCTGCAGAGCCCCGGCCAGGGCAGGACACGGCCAAGGACCGCGGGCTTGGTCAGACCTGGCACAGGATTAAATTAAATCCCTCTTTTCTCTTCCTCTCGTTTTCCACCCACTTTGAGCTCTGAGGCTCCTGCTGAGGGTGGCAGGCTGGAAATGATTTTCCCAGCTCTTTTCCCTGCCCTACAAGATCTTCCTCACATGGGTGCCCACCACGAAGCCCTTGAAGGCCACGGCAGCTGAACTCCACTCTGCCAGCAGCTTCTGGGTTAGGAGTTCCTGCATTTCCATGTCCCCAGCAGCTGTGGAGAAAAAAAAACACCCAGGGCAAGACCTGGCTGTGTCCTTTCTCATCTGGAGAGCCCCTTGCTCACATTTATAATTTCCATTTTAATTGTGGCGACACCTCACAGTGCAGGTGAGGTGTTGCCACAATTAAAATGGAAATTATAAAATAAAAAATAAATGTATTTACAAATATATTTTTATCTTATATTTATACTAAATAAATAGAAATATTTATAAAATATTTATGAATAATAAATAAATGAATAAAATATATTTATGGATATATTTATAAATATAATTTTTATAAAATAAAAATGTTTAGAAATTTTAAAAAATTTAAAATTTTATTTTTTAAAATTTTTTAAATGTTTAAATTTTAATTTTTTTTAAAAAATTAAAATTTTTAAAATGTTTAATTTTAAATTTCAAAAATTTTAAAAAATTAAATTTAATTTTTTTAAAAAAATTAATTAATTAATTTTAAATTGTATTTAATACCTATTAAATCCAGCCCAGATTGTGTCACTCCACACCTCCAGCAGCCCTTTCTGCGGGTTAATCAGGCACGTGCTGCATTGCTCTCAACCCCTTTCTCGGCTATGCTTAATTACACTTAATTATTGTAATCCCTGTCTCTCCTTCCTCCCTCCAGCCCAGCACATCAATCCCGGGTTCAGCGCTGCGCTTGTAGAGCCGAATTCCAGAGCTTCCGAGCGGGCGGGAGGAACGCGAACCCTTACATGGCTCTGCTCCTCCGCCAGGGCTGGCGCTGCCTCCCCCTGGCTTTAGAGAGCTCCTCTCAGCGTTTAAGAATGGACAGACTTAATTCGGGCAGCAATTCCATCCCCGCAGACAAAGGGAGCGAGCCGGGGCACACTTCAGGAGCAATTATTTAAATCCCCCTGTCTGAGAGAGGCGGGGGAAAGCTGCTGGTGCCAACAATCCCAAACTCTCCTGCCGCTCCTTATAAGTTCAGCTTTGCCCAGATGTCTCTGCCTGCATCTCGCACCCAGGAAATCACATTTATCATTCCCCTATAAACCTGCAGAGGGAGGGATGGGAGCACAGGAATATGAGTCAAGAGTGTGGTGGTGATCACAGGGGGCCCAGGATGAGGGAAGAGATGAGAATTGTGACTCCATGTTTCAGAAGGCTGATATATTATATTATATTATATTATATTATATTATATTATATTAATTATATCATATCATATTATACTATATTATACTATATTATATCATACTATATTATACTATATTATATGACATATGATATATTATATATAATTTTATATATTATATATTATTATTATATATAATATATAATATATATAATATATATAATAATATTATATAATATAATATTATTATATATAATTTTATTATATTATATATTATATATTATATTATATATTATATATTATATTATATTACATTATATCATATTATATTATATTATATCATATTATACTATATTATATTATATTATATCATACTATATTATATCATACTATATTATATCATACTATATTATATTATATCATACTATATTATACGATATATGATATATGATATATATATCATACATCGTAAATATATGCTATATTTAATATATCAATATATATTGATATATTAAAACTATACTAAAATAATAGAAGAACATATTTCATCAGAAGGCTTGCAAGGAATAGAAAGGAAATGGAATGATAATAAAATCTTGTGACTGACCAGAGAGTCCGAGCCAGCTGGGCTGTGATTGGCCATTAATTAAAAACAACCACATGAGCCCAATCCCAGATGTACCTGTTGCATCCCACAGCAGCAGATAACCATTGTTTGCATTTTGTTCCTGAGGCCTCTCAGCTTCTCAGGAGAAAAAAATCCTAAGGAAAGGATTTTTCATAAAAGATGTCTGTGACACAAGAATGTGAGTTTATTCCTGGGTTTTACACCCAAAATCCAAGTGAAGAGAGCAGTCTTCAGAGGGAAAGGTGTTGCTGAGGATCTGTGCACGTGGCTGTCCCAAAAAGTGTTGGCAAAGCTCATTAGGGTAATTTGACAAGAGGAAAGAAAACAAATCCTGAGCCACCACCGCTCCCTCCTTGCCTGGCCTGTGCCACTGAGCTTACAAAAACCATCAGATTTTTGTACTCAGAGCACCAGCACTCTGAGCCTGCTCGCTGATGCTTAAAAAAAACATAACTTGGGACAAAATTCTCCTCTTTGGTTCACACAGCCATGGCAGGGACACCTTCCACTGCCCCAGGTGGCTCCAAACTCCACCAGCCTGGCCTTGGACACTTCAGGGATCCAGGGGCAGCCCCAGCTGTGCCAGGGCTTCCTCACCCTCAGTGAAGAATTTTGCCCTGATATCCAATCTAACCCTTCTCCCTTCCAGTTTGAAGCTCTTCCCTCCTGTCCTGTCACTACAATAATTAAAAATAATTGGAGTACACCACAGGAGTAACAAACTCCAGGCTGCTGCTCCCCATCACGAGGGGTTGGGAACACACAAACCCTGTGAGGAGCCCCTGAGGGAGCTGGGGGTGCTCAGCCTGGAGCAAAGGAGACTCAGGGCTGCCCCCATCACTCTGCAGCTCCTGAAAGGTGCCTGTGCTCAGCTGGCCCTGGGCTCTGTCTGCAGGCACTGACACAACCAGAGCACACAGCCTCAAGGGAAATACAGGTTGGATATCAGGAAAAAGTTTTTCACAGAAAGGCTGAGAAAGTTCTGGAGTCCCCATCCCTGGTGTGTTTAACAAAGCCTGGATGTGGCACTGGGTGCCAGGGCTCAGTTGAGCTGTTGGGGCTGGATTGGACTCAATGATCTCTAAGGTCTCTTCCAACTCAGTGATTCTGTGAATCTTGGTGCACATTCAGGTTTTTCCAACATCCCTCAGCAGGATTTTGCCAGGCCCAGCTCTGGTGTTGGATTCCCCAGCCCTCACTGGCACCAAACATTATTTCCCCTCACAGCTCCGGGTGCAGCTCAGACAGCAGAACCTGGGAGACAATCCCTTATCAAGTTACATCAACAAGCATTACAGCAGGGCAGATAAGCTTATTTTTTTAATCTGAGGGGCTGTGCTTGAGGAAATGTCTCTCAGAGAGTGTCCTGTGGCCTCATGGCAGGCTGAACACAGAGCTACACATTTATATACATATACCACAAACAAAGACATCTAAATCTCTACATATATATATTTTTTTACTGTTTTCAGCTTGCAAACTTTTTAACAATCAGGTATTTGTTGCTCACTGACATTACAATGAGGTAAAAATCCACTGTGTTGTCTGCACACTCTGGGTTTAATCACCCAGGTTGGAGCTGGAGACCTTTTATTGGAGCATGATTTCATCTTCAAACCATCCCAATATCCACTTGTGTACAGTAAGTTACCCATTTATAGGTTTCTAATAAAAGCAAATCTTCCCTAAGTGGCTATTACTGGATTTCTCCTTTCAGCCTGGGGATAAGCAGGATTCTGGGCTTTAAAAAGCTCTCTAGTGGGCTGAATAAGAAAGTGACAACTGAAGAATGTCATGGCAAAACTCTGGTGTGTTCTAATTACAGCACTGTTAACGAGGGGAACATTTGTCAGACCAGAGCTTCAGCACGTTTAGCACAGACACAGAAACCTCCCACTCACACAGTGACAATTTTCTCTCCTCTCCAGGCAGATGCCACAGGAGGTGGTGTCTGCCAGCACAAGGTAAGCTCCACCATCTGGAAAGAATTCTTTTCTCTTTTTTTTTTCATTTTAATCAAGAACTTGAAGGAATTTGCACACTCGATTGCTAAAGAAAATGATGCATTTATTTTCTTTTTTAAAAATGACCCAAAGTACAACTTCAAGAAATCTGCTCATTACATTTAGATACATAGTTTGAGACTGACCGATTTCCAGAACGTTCCTCCACAGTTATATATCCACATGCACCTCCAATGTTTTCCACATCCCCCCACCCTATCACACCTCATCACAATATTCCTAATAAAAAGGCAAAGCTGCAGATTCTGAGCACTGCTGACATTCAGCTGGAACATCTGCCATGTGCAAGAGCCCCTGAACAGGAACGTGGCTGCAGGGAGGCAGAGGGAGGCTGGTAAAACCCTGAGTGCTGTGTGTGGGGAGGCTCTGGGGCAGCACAGGCTGCCCAACCCTGCCAGCCCCCCTGATTTGGAGTTTTAAAAACTTTAAAAATTTTAAAAATGTTCTGGAGCCACGGATTTCTCCTGGTACAGAGGGAGTTACAGAGCTGGAGGCATTGTGGAACATGAGAGCTCTCTAATGAGATGTAGGAGGTGTATTTATTTCCACAAACTGCCCTTAAATTAATAAAACAAATAAAAATCAAGTGGAGTCTGTGATCTTTAGGCTCTGCACAACTCCTGCCAGGAGGGGACAGCCGGGGGGGTTTGGGATCTTATCCCAGGGAACAGGGACAGGAGGAGAGGGAACGGCCTCAGGCTGGGCTGGGGAGGCTCAGGTTGGACCCAGCAGGAATTTCCTCATGGGAAGGGCTGGAAGGGGCTGCCCAGGGGGGTTTGGAGTGCCCATCCCTGGAGGTGCCCAGTGAGGGGACACTGGTCTGGGTGACAAGGAGGGGGTCAGGCACAGGCTGGAACTGTGATGATCCTGTGATGATCCTGGAGGGCTTTTCCAGCCTCACAATTCCAGGATCCTGTGAAGCACCAAATATAAAATCACCAAAACTGCCAGGTGCCCACAGCTCTGAGCACCCAGCACGTGCAGAAACCCCAGGGTTTTTCATTAAAGTCTCTGAGCACAGTTTGTTTTCAGTCTCAGCACACAAGTCCCACAGATCTTTCCATATTATTTCGGCTCTCCACTTCCACAACGGAATTAAACTTTGGCAGGCAGGGGATTTGTATCATTTCAGCAGAGATCTCTGGGTGCAGCATCAGCCTTTTGCTTGTGTGCCTGGGATTAGCAAGACATTGCTGAGATCATCATATATATGTTTCACAGCCAGGACAGCTTTTGGTATTAAACAAGTAAAAAACCCAGGAGAGCTGCAGTGAGCAGCCCTTTAGAAAGGACCCTGTGCTTGTTTGAGAGGTAGTTCTGAAGATGATCACCATTGCAAAGAAGTTCTGCAACTGCTTAAAAAGTTTCCAGCTGCAAGAGGTAAAAAAGATTGTAAGCAATCACTCACTCTTCCACAAAAGTTGAATTAAATCTGTCCCATTCATCTGCTGGGAATTCTTGGGTCACTGGTCAACCAGGATTGCCATTCCAGCAGGCTGGGAGGATAAAAAACACCAGTGAGGAGTGTCTGTGCTACCCAGAAAATCCCTAGATTTAGGTTTGGGTCCTTCAGATGTGCTGCACATGCATTGTCATTGATTTATATAAAAATATTGCTGAGCCAAAGAGCTGGAACTGCAGCCAAAGAACATTTGTTATTTGCACCTCTCACAGGGCAGTAAAACACTCTGAGGAGCATTTTCAAACAGGTTTGGGTGATTTTAGAGATGCAGTGCCTGATTTGCTGTAAACACCAGTGATTTGCATGTGCTAACTTCTGAGGAGAACACACCAGAGGTGCCAGGGCTGGCAGCTCAACAAAGCAAAGCTCCCTCACAAATACAAACTGCTCTTTATCTCCTCAGACATTTTCAATTCTAGGCTGCTTCCAACATTCTCAGCAGCAGCACAGCTCATGAGGGGATGGTTTCTGGTGAATTCAGAGCTCACCAGGGTTTGGCTTTCCCAAAAACAAGTGTGACTTGGAGGTTTGGCCGTATCTGGAGAGCCCAGGCACCGAGGCCGTGCCCAACCCTGATAAATGACAGTGACACAGCCCAGGGTCCCCCAGAGGGGCTGGGACAAGCCCTGCTCCCTTCCCCAGGGAACTCAGCCACTCCAGGGTGTGCAGGGATGATTCCTCACAGGACATTTATGGGCTTGGCTCTCCCACTCTGGGAATTCTGCATCAAACAATTCACCAAGAGCAAATGTTCTATGAAGAAATTGGGCATTAGTGATTGGAAACAAGACCCCAATATTCTCAGCTGTATTTCCCAGGTTAGGAAGAAGTTTCCAGCCCAGTAAATACCTGCTGAGGCTGCTTTTCCTTCTCACCCAAATTAGCAATTCACTTAACTACATATTTGATTTTCAAATATGGCAGTACCAAGTAAGAAAGAGCAAGTCTTAAACAAACACCATGTGCAGTCAGGGCATGCTGAACACATTTTCTAGATGAAAAGCCACAGTTTTGCCAGTTAATTGCTTTATCTGCAGCTTCACAGCCCCAGCCTTAAGCAAAATGACTCAGTGTGCACCAGGGGCTGCCACAGGAGGAGCTCCCTCACAGCCACCTCTCCCCAAAAGTCACAGAATTATCAATATTATTCTAGTTTTTACAGATGGATGTTTGTGCAGCTCCCAGCACACCAGCACTGCTCCTTCTGCCAGGAAGCAGCACCACCACCTTATCTTCTCTATAAAATCCTTTGCCATGCATCCTGCAAGGGTCCCTTCTCCTCTCTCACCTGGTGTGTTTTGTTATAAAGAAATGTAAAGGGCACAAAAGGAAGAAGAAGATTCCTGGCTTCTGAAAATGTGCCAGATCTATTAGAGATTCTACTAAAATCAATGGCATCTTCTGCCACTTCCCTCCAGAATCCACTTCCCTGGTTCTTCATTCAAATAAAACTTCACTCAGCCTAGCAAAATGAAAAATCCCAGCCATGTGTTGCTGTGAGTGACCCAGGCCAGCCCATCCATGCTGCTTGCTGCACAGATAAGGGCCAGACTGTTATTTTAATATCATTACTAAGCTCATTGAATTGACACTTGCTCAACAAAACAACTCAGAAAAGCTCCACACATGAGAACCCTCCTGGGAGCCTCAGTTTCGAGTCCTTTGGAGCTTTGGCTGAGTCTTTTTGAGGTTTTTTGCAGGCCTGCACCCAGTGCTGCAATGACCCAGAGGGGCCAGAGCAGCCCCATCTCCTCAGGGGAAGGGTCTCCTACTGAACATTTGCTCACTTATCTTTCAAATCACCCTGGTGACTCCTTTGTTTGCATACTGAGAGTCTCCTTCCTTCAGCATTCAAAACCTGCTGCAGAGGAAAAGTCATTACATTTCAAACCTCCTGTTCAGAAAAGCTCTAAATTGCATTTAAAGTCCTGTTCAGGCACCTGGCAAGGGATCAGATGGATCTGGAGATGGGCTTGGGCTATGAGGCTGCAAGAAGGAACAACCCCAACAAGCTGGGCTGTGGTTGTGACAGGTCACACCACCCTGGCATGTTCTGGGAAGATAAAGGAAGAGGAAATACAAGCTCATGGAGTTCAAGAATGAGAAAATGTAGGCACCCAAAGGCCTGAAGGAAGGCAATTAGAAACAAAGCAGCTCTTCCCATAAAATATTTCCATTTGGATCAGCCAGTTCTTGCACCTTATCAGTCTTTCCTGGTTATGTTTCCAGAGATTTTGTTGAGATTTCAGAGCACACTCCCAATTATTAATGTGTGTTTTCCCCCCCCTCCCTCATTTTCCAGTCACAGCCCTGGGCCTGAAAAAGTTCTACTTGTCTGACAGGGGTGGCATGTTTGCATTTTTATTAAAAGAGCTTCATGTAATTCAATGGAATTCACTCTACACAAAGAGATAATTTTTTGCAATTACCAGAATCTCAAACATGGATATAAACCAGCTCTTGAAGTTCAACATTTTTGTTTTAGAAACACGGGAAAAACAAAGACACACACCTGGCAGAACTGATGATGGAAATCTGAGCTCCAAAGAAACAAAATTCAATCATTACCTGAACAAACTGGCCCACACTTGTGATGGACCAGGCCTGATCCCAAATACCCCTACAAGCTTTCCATAGATTTTTAGGGGGAAATAGCAAGTGTTACAGAAATTAGTAGTTTTATTTAGATATATCCTGTGTTTCGTGGCATTTCATTTTTTCATGGCTGCTTTGAAATTTTATCATCTGAGTATTTTCTCTTCCAATGACAAATTCCTTTGGGGTCTACATCCCATCACAGTTTTTAAAATCCCAGGACAGATAAGGGAAAAGCAATGCAGAGAAATAAAATTCTTCAAACTTAAGCAATTTGCAAGTAAGTTCCTAATGCATTACATTAATGCATTTGTGCTTTTGACAAGAGATTTAAAAACTTTCCCCTGGAACAGAAAGAGTTCAGCTGGAGACAACTGAAAACATGGGAGTTTAAATCAAGTTCCTTTCCTGCCTTAAGCAAAAGAACCTGTTGAACCATGATAAATGGTTTGGTTTCTAAACCAGCATTTTTAAACAGCACATCAGCCAAAGTGTCTCTGTACTCCCCAGCTGAGCTGAGCCCTCAGCAGTGGGGAATGCACCAGGTGTGAGTGAAGCAACTGGATAAAATCAGCCCTTTAACGTGCACATTTCTGACTGATCTTCCAATATTCCAGACTGAGCCCCTAACACAAAGTAAATCCATTAAAACCCTCTCATTTCATTTCCTCCCACGGCATGAACAGACGGCGCACACACACGGGGCGTACCCTGGGAACCCAGCATTCCCCACTAGCTGACCAGTTTGGGGAGCACAGTACACAGAGGGATGCTGCCACTGGGCTCAGTGGCCAGACTGGCCCTCAGCTTGCTGGGGACTGCAGCCACAGGAGGCAGCTTGTTAGCAATTCCTTGGAAGGAACCTGAATAGCTGGAAATCCTCCTGCCGGCGCTTTTCTCCAAGGCGGCTGCTTTGGGCACCCGTTTGCAGATCCAGGGGTGCCGCAGGGCCTGGCTGGGAATCATGCGTGTGGAAGGATCCCAGCTGAGGCAATCCTTCAGGAAACCAGTGAACAAGGGGTCATCACAGCCCTTCAGAGCTGTCACCCAGTCCTTGTTCCCCGGGGCACCCCGGACCTTGCCGCGGCGCGAGCGGCTCCCGCTCAGGGTCACCTTCCCGTCCGGCTGCGTCAGCACCGTGCAGTAACGGGGGTGACCCTTGGAGTTGATGAAGTTCTTGGCTCGTTTGGATTGCTCCAAAAGCTTCTGAGGTGGCATTCCAAGAAGTTCCATGATACAGGCCAGCTGGTCTGCCTCGTCCTCTCCAGGGAAAAGAGGGTAGCCAGTCAAAAGCTCCACCAGGATACAGCCAAAACTCCACATGTCTATGGGCATCCCATAGCGGCTCCCCAGGATCACCTCTGGCGCCCGATAAAACCGGGACTGGATGTAGGTGTAGACTCTTTGGTGCTCAAAACAGCTGGACCCAAAATCTATAACCTTGATTCCACTCCTCCCTTGCTGTTTTAGGAGGATATTTTCTGGCTTCAAGTCACAGTGGATGATTTTGTTTCTATAAAGGGCATCCAAACACTGCAGGATGGAGTGAGCGAACTTCCGAACCAGCTGGAGGCTGAAACCCTGAAATTTATTCCTTTTAATCAGCTCATACAGGTTCATACTCAAGAGTTCAAAGGTCATGCAGATGTGGTTCCGAAAGGTGAAGCTTTCCAGCATGTGGATCACATTCATGCTGCCTGTTTTATCCTGCTTCTTCAGGTGCTCCAGGATCCTGATCTCCTCGGCAGCTTGGCGATGGAACCTCTTCTCATTGCGAACCATCTTTAAGGCCAGGTGTTGGTGCAGTTTGTGATCATAGACTTTAGCAACTTGTCCAAAACTGCCCTTGCCAATGATTTTGAGCACCTCATACCTGTAAGCCAGGTGGTCGTGGGGCACGTGGATGTAGCTGCCTTGGTCGTCATCGTAGCCGCCGTTGTTGGGGCCGCCGATCACCCCCTGCCTCTTTTTGGCAGATGGCCCCACAAAGTAAATCTCGGAGAAACTGAAGATCTCCTGCTGCTCATAAGCTGATAGCAGATGTTTGAACTGTTTGACAGCTTCCTCTGGAGCTTGGGAGACAGCTTTGTGTGATTTCAAGGAGCTTCCACTGCCTCTAGCACCCAGGCTCTCTAGGGTTTTCTCTTTTGTCAGGGAAGGCAGAGATCTTTCTGGAGTAAGGCCTGCAGAGTGAAGAGTGCTGCTCCTTCTGTTGCCAGAGTCCTCAAATAACTGCTCCACTTTGACCTGATTTGCAGCCAGAGGGTGATCCTTCATTATAAGTTTGTTGATAGAAACCTACAAGGGAAAAAGTAGTTTAGTTTATCTTTTAAAGCATAGATTAAAAATAAACTCACTACCAACAGAAAATCGGTAACACGGACGAGTTTGGCATTTATTAGGAACAAATATAAAATGCTGGGCTAAATTAAGTTACAAGCATAGTTATAGAAGGGTACACAAAGAGAAAGCAGCTCCCTGAAACAGCACATGTGCTTTTAAATCCAGAAAGGGAAACCCTAGACAGCCAAAGACTCAAACAACCACAAAATTCCTCTCTCCACTCAGTGGAGGGCCAGGGAACAGCTATGTTTAGCTTCAGACGTGGGTGCAGCAGCACAACCACCAACAGATGCAACTTGCACCTGTCTGGAGCACGGAATGGAACGTGGATGTGCAGAGAAGTGGCAGCAGGAGTGCACAGCCAGGCTGCCAAAGGAACACAAAGCAGCCCCAGCAGGTGACACATGGCTGGTGCGAGGCAGCTGCACGAGGAACAGGAGGGGGACAGGGCAAGGCAAGGTAAACCATCCTTCAGAATCTAAAAATTAATGGTGGGGTTATAATTTCAAGGGGAAAACATCATCATATCCACACCTCTCTTTGAAATCATGGTGGAATTATAGAATACTGAGCTGGAAGGGACCCACAAAAATGATCATCAAGTCCAAGTCCTGGTCCTGCACAGGAGACCCCAAAATCCCTCCCAGCCCCTGAGAGCGTTGCTCTGGAGCTCTGGCAGCCCTGGGGCTGTGCCCATGCCCTGGGCAGCCTGTTCTGTGCCCCACTGTCGTGTCTGGCTGTCTGTCTGTCTCTGCTTGGACACGGGTAGGGCGGTTCTTGGGCTGCCCGCGTTTCAAAGGACGAGTCTGGACTCTTCAGCTTTTCCATCTTCAGATTGTTGATTGTTTCTTATCTACAGAATTTTCTGTCTGCCCAGCACAGGTCTGACCTGCAAGGCAGCCAAGGGCACTCTGCCCACCCATGGGGCGGTCGTGTCTTTTTATACTAAAATCTATGTACATGATATTTACCTTTATTTTCCAATACTTTTCACCCATGTTAGCAAGTGCACCCTCACCATGAACCAATCCCCAAGTGCCAACATCACCACAGGAGATGGAGGACAAGAAGAAGAAAGAGGAAGGACGAGACATGCCCTGATGCCTCCATCTTGTCTCCATAAGCCCCCTGTACCAAAAACCTTAAAGTTTATATTTCACCCTATAAATGTGTCCCTTTTACACCCTTCACTCTAAAGTGATTCTCATGTCCTCAAACTGCTGTCACTTCTGTGGATGGATCAAAATCAAGCCACCAAACACTCTTGGCAACATTCCAGGATTTCTGAGACCCCCAAGGGTTCTCGTGGCATCTCTGGACATCGGGAAGGATGTGCTGAGATCCCACAGCCCACCACCCTCTGGGGGAAGAACTTTTATCCAACCTAAACCTCCCTGCCACAGCTCCAGCCACTCTCTTGGGTCCTGGCACTGTCACAGAGGGAACAGAGAGCTGCAGAACTCTCTTAACACACACTTGAACAACCAGGAGCAGCTCCCACTCCAACTCAGCTGAGAGCAGTCTGTGAGCACTCCCTCTTACCACCATGTGCTAAAATATTTACATCTGAAACAAACCCAGAGAAGGTGAGAAAAACACTGTGAAATTTTCCAGGCTTGTCAATTTTACTATTTAGTAAATGCTGAACACCCCGGAGGTCAGTTCCCCTCTAGCAGTTTTTCCTTTTCCTGCTTGCTGGCACTCCCTGCTGAGAGGCAGCACAGAGGTGTTGTCCCATCCAGGCAGAATTGAAGAAGCCCTGACTGAAGCAGCAACATCTGTTTTCCATTTTGTCCTTTAATCTAAAAATAAAGATCTCAGACACATGCCAAACCAAATCCCTGAAAACCAAAATAACTACACAGGAATCAAACAAAAAAAATATAAATAAACCTGCAGCCCCACGGCAATAAAACCAAATTCCTTTTTAGTTACATCCAGTCCAACATCTCAGCAGGGTCAGCAAATCAGGGAAGTGAATGTTCTCCCCAAAGCCAACTCCACACAGCTCATAAAAGCCTCTGGTTGTTGGTGCTGCCCTGAAATGTTGGTTCTTGCTCACAAGCCCCAAAAAATGGGCATTTCCCTGCAGAAGTCAGTCCTTATCAACATGAAGAGATCCTACCAAGCTCCACTCCTCCTATCGACCCCAAAATGTGGTGTACTGGGAGGGACACGCCCAGCCAGAGCCTGCAGCAAAAACAACAGAGCCCAGCCCTGGTAACTCGGAATAAACGCCTTTTTCTTGGAGCCTGGCTGAACCTCCGAGATAAGAATGACATTTCTTCAGAGCTGCCTCAAAGACTCTTCAGTTGGCAGACCCAAACAGAAAGTTTACAAATAAACACAAGATATAAACACAGAACTAGGGTCACGCTTGTTTAAATATTCTCCACCCAAGAGCAGCGGCAGCTCTGCTTGTGCTGCTGCTCATAGCAAACATTTTGTACCTTTGAATCCCTAAATAAACCAGCAATTCATGATTCCATTTATCCTGGAACGATTTCTTAATGAAGGAATTATGGCTTTGGATTTCAAACCTGACTCAACGGTAGTAAGGGCTCAATTTTCATTCTTAGAGGACTCCCAAAATCAGTTGCCACATGATGGTGAGACACAAATATAGCTCCATCTTCACTTGAGCTCAGGAGAGCTGCACTCAGATGACTCCTGGCTAACACCAGCTTTCTTTCAACAGCTTGATTTTACAAATCCCAGCCTCCACAAGCTTTTTGTTTAATTGCTGAAGTGCAGGCGAGAAATGAGGCTGACAACAACCAGTGGCACCCTGTTGAAAACTCTCCCTGACAAAACTTCATTTTCACTGACAAGGAAACAGTTGCTGCAATTCCTGCACAAACTGGTTTGCAGAGATGCTCTGAACACTGAATTAAACACATTGAACCCAGCCCATGTATTCTCAAAGCAGAGAGACTTTGTGTTCTCTTGCAGGCTCAGATGAAGGAATGGGCAGCTGCAGTCACCAACACTCCTCAATTCTCATGTAACATTACATAATAATAACACATCTTGCAAGAAAACTAAAACTCCAGGTATTTTCCCATTAAAACTCAGCACCACCATTTCAGCCCCAGCTCCTGCTTGCCTGATACCACTGAGGTTGGATTTTATTGGTACACCACCATGCAAACTGGGCATGCTATAAATCCTTAAGCTTGCCCTAAGAAGTTAACAGGCTTTAAGGATAAAAAACACAGATGAAGACAAATCAAACAAAATATTCATGGGTTTATATTTGTATTGCATTGGATAGTTCCACTCTACTGACTTGTACTCAGTTATGAACAAATGAAGTCACACTACAGCTCAAAACACTGCAGCTGAATTGTTTCCATATCCCTGCACACAAAAAACCCCAACCCACCACTCCTCAAACCCTACTGCTCAACAGAACTCCAAATTCCTTCTGTTCCCCCTCAACATTTCCAAAAAGGGAAAAAAAAACCCAGACTCATGCCCCTGAGTTTGCACAGACCAAATTTGTTACAACAAAATCCCACAAGGTGATGATTTTCAAATGCATGTTCCTCGGGGCAATGTCTATTTTCACTTTTTAGAAAGTGAGAGGGTTTTTTTTAAGCTTAAGCTCCTTCCCTTCTGCCAGAACTCAACAAGAGCCAGAACACATTTAAAACCCATCTAAAGGACAGATCAGTGCACAAAAGTACAGCTGAACACGAGCACTACTGAGCCAATTAAAGGGAAAAAAAAAATCTCCCAGCTCCACATCTGCTGAGGGAACAGAGCCCTGATGAAAGAGCCCAGCAACACCTTCAGTTCATAAGGACTGTTTTGGAAGCAAAAGAAGTGACAGATAATGCCCAAGCTTTCGGAGCAGAAAGGTACTTTTGTGAGGTGTTTGGCAGCCACACAGACTCACACTGCTCCTATGTTACTTACCAGTCAGAATTTTCATGAGGGAAACTAAAATGGAAACGTGCAGGAGGAGGCAGAGCAAAGCATGTGTGGATTGACTAATCAGAGCACAAGGTGACACGGCAGAATGCTCCAAGCCTTTGTAAAATAAAGTTATTTTTATTAAAACACTGAGCTGAGGGCAGTAAGATGGGGTTCCTGAGGCTGCCAGCAAGTTCTGCACTGAATGCAGCACATCATTTTCATGCTCAGAAAAAACAATAATGTTAAGAAGCCTCTACAAAGCAGCAAAATGCCACGTTTAAAATCTATTCTCTGTAGGGAGGTATCAGACCCCCACACAGCTCTCACTCCCACACTGCACAACGTGAAGACACAGATGACTTTAAAATACTCACATGAGGTCTTGAAAGGGAAGGAATTCCCGAGGGGCTCCGTTCTTCATTTGTAGGCTCTGGGTATCTACACTCATCTATCCTCATATAGGAGTCGTACAATCCATCTCCAATCCTGGCTGGAACGGTCCCACACACAAACCAGTTATTCACAACAATTCACACCGACAGAGGCAGAGCCAAAAGCTTAAATGCACATTTTAGTCTGTAAAATCATCGATTTTCCTTCATTCATTAAATGATCTTTGGAATTTAACTGAATTTTCAAACCGCAGCAGTGCGATGCTTCTGGGAAATCTTAATTCGAGATACTTTTAATTTAGAGGTTCTTTTTTGTGAAGCAACTTCTGCACTGCAAAAAAATACATCCCTAAGAATCACTGCCCACCATTCTTCCCGCTTCCCCTTAATCAGGATAATCCCAAACGAGCAGAAAACGAGCAAACACTTCAACACTTGATAGGACTATCCTTTAAAGCAGGTTATCCCTTAAAAATGAGATGTGAGAATTACACTGCAAAAGCGTGGGGAAGGCAAAAAAAAAAAAAAAAAGGCGGCGTCTCTCGCTGTCGACTGCTCAAAAACTTAAAATCGCGACGCCTATCGCGACAGACCAGACGGGCGGCTGGGACCACGCGGGGGGCTCGGCGGCCACCGACCCAAACCGCATCCCCCCCTTTCCCCCCAGCCCCGCGGGACCCCCGGCCGCCCCCTCCTGCTCACCCGCGGCGAGAGGCCCGTCCGGCTTCCTGCCGAGCAGCATCGTGTCGGGGGGGCCCCGGCGCGGGCCCCATTCCCGGCGGGTGCCGCTGCCCAGCGCGGCCGCTCGGCCCCGGCCCGGCCCGGCCGTTGCCCCGGGAACGGCCCCCGCCCGCCGCCCGCCCGCCCGCGCCTGCGCAGCGCCGCCGGGGCGGGATCGCGCCCGGGGCTGCGGAGCTCCGGCGCTCGCTTCAGTTCTGCCCTGCGCTAAACCCGCGCTGCGCGACCCCTGCACCCGGGGCTGCGGAGCTCCAGCCTCCCCCGCTTCGCTTCTCCCGTCAGGGAGACCCGCGCCGCGGGACCCCCGCACCCGGGGCTGCGCTTCTCCCCTGAGCTAAACCCGCCCTACGGGACCTCCGCACCCGGGGCTGAGGAGCTCCACCTCTCGCCTCGCTTCTCCCCTGTGCTAAACCCGCCCCGCGGGACCCCGCACCCCGGGCTGCGGAGCTCCAGCGGTCGCTTCGCTTCTCCCCTGAGCTAAACCCGCCCTACGGGACCTCCGCACCCGGGGCTGCGGAGCTCCACCTCTCGCCTCGCTTCTCCCCTGAGCTAAACCCGCCCTACGGGACCCTCGCACCTGGGGCTGCGGAGCTCCAGCGCGCACCTCGCTTCTCCCCTCAGCCAAACCCGCCCTGCGGGACTCCGCACACCGCGGAGTGCTCGGCCTGGGGGAGAGGAGGCCGCCGAGGAGGGATGGCGCCCGTGGCTGCGGAGCTCCAGCGCACACCTCGCTTCTCCCCTCAGCCAAACCAGCCCCGCGGAACTCCCGCACCCGAGGCTGTGGAGCTCCAGCGGTCGCCTCGCTTTTCCCTTCAGCTAAACCCGCCCCGAGGGATCCCCTCATCAGGGGATGCGGAGCTCCAGCGGTCGCCTCGCTTTTCCCCTCAGCCGAACCCGCTCCGCGGCGCCCCCACACACCGCGGGGTGCTCGGCTTGGAGGAAAGGAACCTCCTCACACCGAGGTGTGGAAGCAACGCTCAGTAGTAACGTGGTTGCGAATAGGTGGATGGAGGCAAAACGCTGAGTGCTGCATGTAGGGGGCTCTGGGACAGCACAGGCTGCCCGACCCTGCCAGCCGCTGTGCAGGGATTGATTTGGAATAAAAAGTCCAGGACAATGTTCAGCTCCCCGCGAGCAGCCATGGATTTGACCTGGAACAGAGGGAGTTACAGAGCTGGAGGCATCGGTGGCGTTTTGGAACATAAGAGCTCTCTAATGAGATGTAGGAGGTGTATTTATTTCCACAAACTGCCCTTAAATTAATAAAAAAAATGAAAATCAAGTGGAGTCTGACTTTCTGGCTCTGCACAACTCCCTGCCAGGAGAGGACAGCCAGGGGATCCTATCCCATGGAACAGGGACAGGAGGAGAGGGAACGGTCTCAGGCTGGGCTGGGGAGGCTCAGGTTGGACAGCAGCAGGAATTTCCTCATGGAAAGGGTTGGAAGGGGCTGCCCAGGGGGGTTTGGAGTGCCCATCCCTGGAGGTGCCCAAGGATGGATGTGGCACTCAGTGCTCTGGGCTGGGGACAACGTGGGCATCGGGCACAGCTTGGACTCGATGATCCTGGAGGGATTTTCCAATCTCCATAACTCTGTAAAAGCTGCAATTACTACAATGCTCCTGTAATACTCCTACCCATTCCACATTCCTCAATCTCCACCTAGAAATCGATCAGGAACACGCAAGCAAATGTATAAATCACAGCAAGGATGCCCAGCTGCCAGGGCACGTTTACAACAGCTGAGAAGTTTAAGCACAAAAGAACCCCCACAATTCTGAGAACCCCTCGTATGGAGGAGCCTGGGGGCCGCCGTGGGGGGATCCCAGAGCCTGGCAGGGGGACCGAGACCCCCTCAAGGAGCCAAGGTGGGGAGACTGGGACCCCATCAAGGAGCTGGGGTGGGGGTCTCCAACGCAGGCAATGGTGACCGGGACCCTTTCAAACAGCCGGGGCAGGGTGACCAGGCCCCCTCAGGGAACCGGCGTTGGGGGAACCGAGACCCCCTCAAGGAGCTGGGGCGGGGGTCTCCAACGCGGGCGAGGGGGACCGGAACCCCCTCAAGGAGTCGGGGCAGGGGAGACCGAGACCCTCTCAAGGAGCTGGGGCGGGGGGACCGGGACCCGCTCAAGGAGTCCGGGCAGGGGGACTGGTGCCTCTCAGGGAGCTGGGGCGGGGGTCCCCAACGCGGACGAGAGGGCCCGGGAGCCCTGAGGGCGGCGGAGCGGGGGTCGCGGGGGCTCGGCGCGGCCGGACGCCGTTTCCAGCCGGACGGTTTATGGGCGCGGACGGCGCCATGGCGGCCGCCGCGGGCTGAGGGGACGGCGCGGGCCCGCCATGTTCGCCAGGGCGTTCCGCGTGAGGGCCAACACCAGCATCAAGGGCTCGGACCGGTGAGTGCCGCGTCGGGACCCCGCAGGCAGGGACCCCCCCCGCCGGGCCGGGGGGACGCGCGGGGCTCGGCCCCGGGGCCGCGGTCGGCGATACCCCGGGAGTAGCTGCTTTCAGCCCCTGCTTGTGGCACACTCCCGGCCTGAGCACGGAGTTGTGCGTTTCGCTGGAAGATGTTGCCGTAATTAAGCCAGGTTTAATTGAAATGTTATGCCGAAGCCTGGATGAGGCCTTCTGTGCTTATTTATAGCAGAGTTCAGTGTGTAACGGGGCTGTGAGACGAAGAGGGGGTTTGGATAAGGAGTGGAGTGACAGGACTAGGGGGGATGGCTTTAAACTGGATGAGGGTAGGTTTATATTGGATATTAGGAAGAAATTATTCCCTGTGAGGGTGGGGAGGTGCTGGCACAGGTGCCCAGAGCAGCTGTGGCTGCCCCTGGATCCCTGGCAGTGCCCAAGGCCAGGCTGGATGGGGCTTGGAGCACCTGGGACAGTGGAAGGTGTTCCTGCCATGGCAGGGGTGGGACTGGATGGGATTTAAAGTCTCCTTTAACCCGAACCATCTGTAATTCTCTAATTCTCTGTGTTCCTGAGTAGCACTGCTGGGCTGACCTCCTGATTGTTCAGGTTCACTGGACACTGCTGTGAATGACCACAAACCCCCCTGTGTTGGTCACTAGGGCTTAACTTCAATTAAAACTGGGGGACAGGGAGATCTGGCTGTCCCCTGCTCCAGCTGTAGGTGACAGCTGGGCAGAGCCAGTGTGGCACTCCCAGGTTGAAATCACAGCACGAAACAGAGGCACGGGCTGCAAACAGAAGCTGAAAGCAGATGTTTAAAGAAGATAAGAGCAGGGCAAGTGTATCGTTCAGATCGTTTGTAAACCCAGACACAAATGTTTCAGATTATCTCCTGTGAAGAGGTGGGAATCTCAGGAACAGGCGACAGAGCAGAACAGCAGTTGTTGGAATTAGTTTGAGGGATGGCCTAAGCAGCTTTGTAACACATTTGGGTTTTTTTTCATTGCAGGAGGAAGCTACGAAGTGATGTGGCAGCAGCTTTTCCCAGCCTGAGCACTGAACAAGTGGCTGAGTTGGTTCCAAACAAGGAAGAGCTCAATGTCATCAAAATATACTCTCACAAAGGGGAGGCCATCACTGTTTACATGAACCACAGGAACCCGATTCTGTTTGAAGTTGAGAAAGTTCTGTATCCAACAGGTAGGGGGAATGGACTGGAGTAATCCTCCCTCTTTGCTTACCTTCCCAGTTAATTATTGTGGCATTGTTTTGATTTCACATTTCTTTATTATCCAATTAAGTGTTTTATTATCTAATTAAGCTTAATCTCCTTGATTATCCACTGAGAGTTTAGTCTTAAAGATGAAAAGAAACAGCATCTAGAAATGTTCTTAATGATGCATTTTAAAATTTACTTCTGTTTTGGGACAGTGTACACTCTGTGGGTCTACCCAGACCTTCTCCCTGCCTTTGCAACATGGCCCCCAGTGCTACAGAAACTTGCAGGAGGTGCAGGTAAGAGCACCAGAACTTTGTCCCTTTGCACTGCAAAAAGGAGGTTGCCTAAAGGACTTTTTAGATGTTTTCTTTCACAGTGGCAAAAATGTACCTGAAATAAATAGAAGGAGTGAGTACTCAAAAAATTTTATAGTGGTGGTGTCCTAGAAAGGAAATAAATTAGCTGTAAAAAGAGTTTGTGAAGGAAGGAAAGTAGGTGAAGGTGTTTAAAGCAGTAACCTGCTCAGTGTGGGAGGCTGAGATTTGGAAATCCCTTCTCAGGGTGCTGAGCAGCCCTGAACTGGGACACAGAACTCCCTGTGCCATTGGTCTGTCCCTTTTGACAGCTCCTTTGCTGCCCCCCTGCTTCCTGTCAGTGCCCAGGTGAACAAGCTCATCCTGTGGAGAGGAAGGAAATGTGGTTTGGGAGCTGCAGTGCAATCACTGTCAGGCAGCCTGGGCATTGTGCAGGTGGGGCTGGAGCTGACTCCTGGGTTACTGGCTCTACCACCTCATCATGGATCAAGACCAACAGGAAAGGTGTCTGTTTTCTGGAACCTGCTTTGGATGCAGTTCAGACTCAGGAGAATCAGCCCATTATAAAATGAAATTGCTGAACTGCTCAAGCAGAAAAAGATTAAATTTGAGCTGCTGCAGCCTTGATCTCTACCTGGAAGTGCTCACCTAGGGAGGGATGTCTTTTTCCATGACACAGCATCCAAAGTGGAACTCAGGTCTCTCTGCTTTGTTTGCTCTTGGGGAAAAGAAAGTGCTGTGATAGACATCTGAGAGAGCCTCGCTGCTGACTTAGAATGACCCAGTTTCTGGGCAAAAAGACTTGCTAATGGGGCAGGACATTGATGAAAGAGTCCTGCGGGACATTCATCGCCCCTGGCAACCAGGCTACCTCTGTGCAGGATCCAAAGATAAGGAGCTGGCCGGGAGACAATGGCCACAAAGGCAGGGGGAGAGGTAGAGCCAGTCCTCAGAAGGGAGAGGAAAGGCACCAGGCTCTCCAGTGCTGCAGGCTGGAGCACTGGAGGACATTCAGTTCCTAAAAGCAGCATCTTTTGGGATATCTCTTCCATAAATTCAAATACCTGCTGTCTGCCCTGCTAATTTGCATCATTGAATGCTGCTTATGCGGTCACATTAAGGCCTTGATGTGGTTTCTGTCCCCAGCCATGTGGAGCTCTGGTGGCAGCTGCAGAGTTCATTGTAGACTTGATAAAAATACTTGTGACAATGAACAGGGGGAAAAATCTCGGCTTCTTCAGGCTCCACATTAAATCAGGAATGCTGAGAAAAATGTGAGATGTCTGCAAAACCAAGCCATGGAAGAGCTCAGACTGCAGAGAGCTGCAGTGAGGGAGAGCAGCTGCTGCTCCCATCCTTTGGTGAGGACATGGTGCCACACCTGCAGCATGGAAAGCTCTGCTTTGCTCCCACCCCAGGCTGGTCCTCCCAGGTGTGGGAAGCAGAAGGAAGCAGGGGTGTGGTTTCTATCCAAAACAGTGAGGAGGCAACTCCCTGAGAATTGCCAGCTGGCTGCAGCTGATGTGGCACGTTCAGGAGGGATGGGGCAGCAGTGGAAACTTTGAGGCAATTCTGTCTCCAGGGAAAAAGCTGCTGGGATAACCTTCCCTTGGGAAGGGTAAATGGGATATTCCTGGTGCTTCTCCTTGTTCCTTTCCATGCCATTAATGAAGAGCTTTGCTGGGAGCTCGTTCAAAACAGTCCCTCAGGTCTGACAGGGCTGAGCAAGCTTCGCTCCTCTGCAGTTTTTTGGGATGTGCCCAGCATGGATTATGGATTGGATCCCGCGCTCCACGGGGGAAAAGCGGTGCTTGAGGAGGAGAAACAGAGACTCCTGTTCTCCCTGGCGTGTGCTCAGCTCGTGGTTCTGCTGAGTAACGGGAGGGAGGGAGGGGGGCGGAGGCGGTGCCTGAGCGTT
Organism: Agelaius tricolor; assembly: GCF_023055355.1. NCBI lineage: Eukaryota > Metazoa > Chordata > Aves > Passeriformes > Icteridae > Agelaius > Agelaius tricolor. The sequence goes on from NW_027269290.1 coordinate 4,187,025, forward strand.
TCATTGAGAAATGGATGCGCTTCATTCTTCCCGCAGACCTGATGCTGCCAGGAGTTGTGGTGCCACCTTCTGGCCTCCCTCAAGTGACACGGGGCACGCTCTGTGCTGTCACCCTGCTGGGAAACAGGTACAGAGCATTCTCCCATCCACAGCCTGTCCAGAAACTAAAAATGACGTGAAGAACTTTGAGGAAATCGAAGCAGAAGTGTTGTCTTCGAGGGGCCTCAGCAGTGGAAGATACAGCAGAAAAAAAACCTTAATTTTTTGAGTTAGGATATGGTTGAACTGAGGTGGGAAGCTTTGTAAATTGGTTCTTTTGGACCAGTGTTTTTAACAAAATATTGAATTCTGCACAACTGTCTTTGTGTCTGTGTGGAAGTTCTGAGTCAGGGAATGTTAAAGCCATTGGTTCTCTCTCACTGCTGGTCTCCTCTGGCAGTGCATGCACTTCTTGTCATTTATTAAAAGCCAGAATGTGTCACTGCACGACCTTCACTTCATCCGGGCTCAGGATTCTTTGAAAAACCTTACATACCAGAAAAAAATGTAGAACCTTGAAAAGAAACCCACAATTTGTAAAGAGCAGGGAGGCTGTAAAATAAATTCAGTGTGACACATTAGCACAGCCTGTGTGCAGTAGCACAGGGTGTTTGTGTTGTCCTGCTCCAACATTCCCTTCTTTTCCCAGAGCTCCCGTGGCAGTTGGAGTTGCCACCATGTCCACGGAGGAGATGCTGGCTGCTGGAATGAAAGGGAAGGGCTTTGCTGTGCTGCACACTCACCTGGATCACCTCTGGTGGGTAACTGCCAGGCCTGGGGGAAAATGGGCAACAGGTCTCGTGTGTTTACTGAAACCCAAATCTGAGATTAATCTGTCAGGCCAACTTAGTGAATTATTTGGGTACAGCTCAGATAGGAACTTTATTTGGAATTAATGGAGGAAGATGAGTTCAAAGTAAATTTTACAGTTCAGAGATTGCAGAAAAAGACCCATGCAGGTGCCAGTTCCTTTATTCAGGGTGACATCTGTTCACTGTCCTGTGGTTGAAAGCAGCAAAAGGAAAGCTGTGTTCTGCTTTTTCTTCCTTTTGTAGGGAATATGGTGACAAATCTTCTCCTCCTACCTTAGCTCCCTTGGTGACAGATCCTGCTGCAATGGAGAGTGCTGGAGACCAGGAGGAGCTGCAGGGGAAGGAGCCTGGCAGCAGCTGCTCCCCTGAGCCAGAGCAGCACGTGGACATCAGGGATTTGAGCCTGAGGGACACAGACACTCGTGCACAACTGCTGGGGAAGGAGGAGCTCCATGAGAACAGAGCTGCAGAACCAGCTGAGGATGCCAGCACAGGGGACCAGCAGGAGGCTGAGGACAGCAGGACCCCACAAGGTATTTTTAGATGCCAGGAAACCCAAACCGTGCCCCTTTGGTTTGCTGAAGCTCACAGACAACTCACTGCCTACCTGTCCTTTTTTCTCCCTGCAGAGCAAATGGATGCATTGTTTAATCAGTGCTTTTTCCATGCTTTAAAATGCAGAGTAAAGAAGTCAGATCTCCCCCTGCTCACCAGCACATTTCTAGGCAGCCACATGGTCTCCTGCTGGTACGTGGGAAGGAGATGGAATTGGGATTTGCATGCTGGGATTTGGTCTTTAAAATGTGAAGATTGTGTGGGATATTTAGGAAACAGGTTTTGAGTAAAAACTGAATTCCAGTTCTTAATTAAGGTTATTCTCACTTCTGCCATCAAATACTTGGATCATATACAATCCTTACATTAAATACTTGGATGTAAGGATTGTCCAGACCTGGATTTGCACTTGGGAGCCAACTTGGCTTGGCTGACATTGGTTTCACCATGGTTTGGTCACCTGAGTGGCTGCTGCCTGCCTCAAGATCATCAGCACTAATTTCACTCATCACATTCTATTTATCAGCTTCTTTGGTGTAGCTCTTCCTCTGTGTGATTTGTATTCCTGCTGTTAAGAAACTTCTAGCATAAGTAGCAAGATTTCAGAAGAAATGAAGGGTGACTCATAACTAAAGAACTTTTAAAAAATCCATTTATAGCCCTGCTGGAAAACAACTGGACATAAAGAAATCAAGCTATAAGAAGGTGAGATTTTTCTGTTGGTTTGGGTGGTTTTTTAAAAAATTAATTTTAATAATTAACAGAGAAAGAGAAAAAGTTTAAAACACAAGAGCAGGAGTTGAAAATACTTGACTCCACATTTCTGATTGTTGCTTCCTTCAGTTCTCTAAATTCCTGCAATGCATGCAGCACCAGAGGATCTTGCAAGTGAAGGAGCTGAGCAAAGGTGTGGAGAGCATCGTGGACGTGGACTGGAAACACCCAGAGTACGTAGAACAATATCAGCCTTTAAAGATGGGAGTGGAATCTGCTGCCTCCAGCTCTGTTTCCATCCCTTCTACTCACACCAAACAATTCTTGTGGCAGCATTAAAGCATTTGCAGTGCCTGAAGGATTTTCCTCAGCCTCTGCTGCCCAAGATAGCAAGAGTGAAGAGAGAGAACAAGTGTACCATGCTCCTGAGATCATTCTACTCTATGGGGTCTCCACAAAAATGATCCCACTCTTTCAGGAATCTGGACACAGGTAAGCACAAAAAAAAAAAAATGAAGAGAGAGACCAACAAAACTGTAGTCGCTGTTTCTCTCTTACTGCCAGAACCCAACTCCCAAATACTTTGAGTTCAAAATTCTCTTTGTCCTCAGAAAAGGCAGCATCCTCTCAAGCAGTGAGGTGAGAAACATCATCATTAACTACGTGAAGAGTAACGAGTTGGTTGATGAAACAAACAAAAAGTGAGTACAGGTGGAAGTTTTCCTCCCCTGCTTCTACAGGAGAGGCTGAAATTAGAGGAAAAAAAAGTGACCTGGTTTGCTCCTTCTGTGTGCTTTTGTTTTGCAGCTTTGTAAAGGTGAATGCCATTCTGTGTGACTGCCTGTTGGATAAATCAGAGCAGGATGAGATCTCACACCTTAAATGGGATGAACTCTTGAGCAGGTGATTGTTCCCTCAATATCCCTTCCCAGAACTGCACAGATTGATTGCCTGCAACTCGAACCCCATGGTGGGAGCTGCCTGATTTGTCATTTCCTGGAGATAAATAGGAGCAAGATGAGATCTCACACCTTAAATGGGACATCCTTTTGAGCAGGTGCTTGTGCTCAGTATCCCTTCCCAGAATGCCACAGATTATTGTTTTGTCCAGGTGCCTGGAACGACTGCAGCCCTTACACCAGGTGACATTTTCTGGACAAGAACCCGTGGTGAGGAAAGGAAACATCGAGCCCATTGACATCAGCATAGCACAGAGATCATCAAACAAGAAGGTGAAAAAAGACAATTAAATGAGGGGGGTTGAGCAGGTGAAATCCCAGATCCTGAGGGCAGCTTTGGCAATCAGTATTAAACCCTCAGCAGTGCTATTTCCAGTCTTTACTAGTTTCTAAGCATTATTAAACCCACAGCAGTGCTGTTTCCAATTATTATTTAACCCTTCAGCAGTGATGACTCCAATTGTCATTTAACCATTCAGCAGTGATGTTTCTAATCACTTTTTAACCCTTCAGCAGTGGTGAGTCCAATAATTTTTTAACTCTTCAGCAGTGATGTTTCCAATTATTATTTAACCCTTCAGCAGTGATGTTTCTAATTATTATTTAACCCTTCAGCAGTGATGTTTCCAATCATTATTAACCCTTCAGCAGTGATGCTTCCAATTATTATTTAACCCTTCAGCAGTGATGTTTCCAATCATTATTAACCCTTCAGCAGTGATGTTTCCAATCATTATTAACCCTTCAGCAGTGATGCTTCCAATTATTATTTAACCCTTCAGCAGTGATGCTTCCAATTATTATTTAACCCTTCAGCAGTTATGCTTCTAATTAATATTTAACCCTTCAGCAGTGATGCTTCCAATTAATATTTAACCCTTCAGCAGTTATGCTTCTAATCATTATTTAACCCTTCAGCAGTGATGTTTCCAATTATTATTTAACCCTTCAGCAGTGATGTTTCCAATCATCATTTAACCCCACAGGTGACAATTATCAAGAACCTTGAGCTGTATGGTCTGGACCCACAATGTGTGGCCAACACTCTCCAACAAAAGGTCCAAGCCAGTGCCACCATCAGCCCAGCACCAGGAACAAAGGACAGAGTCCAGGTCCAGATCCAAGGCAACCAAATCCATCATCTGGCCAAGATGCTGCTTGGTAAGAAGGTTCTGGAACTGGGCTGCTTGCAGCCAAACTGAGATGTTTCAATTCTTTAGGTCTTCCTTAGCTGAAGTGAGCTCTTGGTTGTGTTGCAGAAGAATATCAGCTACCTCGGAAATACATCCAGGGCCTGGACAAGGCTCCAAAGCTTGGCCGCAAGAAGTAGGAGGAAAATCAGCTCTAAGGATTGCTCAGCTCTCAGTATTTTCATTATTTATAGAAGGATCATGCACAGGCCCTGCTCATTCCACAATGAGTCCTGGATGTTTACAAGGTCTGGAATTCACCCAAATAATAATAATAATAATTGTACTCCAGGTGTTCCTTTTTCATAAAAATAAAAAGCTCAATAAACCCCTTGGCATTATTCTCTTGTGATTTTTTTTAATGGAAATTGATACTGAAGCACTGGATGCTACAGTGGTTTTTGGGTGGTTTAACATTCTTGCTTTGCATCTTTGATCAAGGATGTGGAATAAATCTCTGAAATATGAGAAAAATACATTCCAACACAATCCTGGGACAGTGCAGTGTGTTCTGCCACTGAGTAAAACCCCTCTGGCTGAGATTTTATCTTTCTAAACTTTTAAAAAATTTCCACATATTGAATTCAGACATTCCAGCATTGAGAATTAACTGCATTAGCTGGACTTCTGTAGTTTATATTATTTTTATATATAAAAATACATCTAAAGGTGTGACATGAGCTGTAATTTATCACAGGTAACAGTTCTGTCAGCCCCAGCTAAAAGATTAAATTAATGGAACACTTTGGTCAGGTCTTACAGGTGTGAATATTCTTTAGCTCTTTAACAGTAAGTTAGGAAATTTAAATTCACTTCTAGGAAGGATTCCTGTATTTCCCTTTAGGCTAAATCCACTGACGTTCCATAGGAGGGCACCAGAAAAAGAAGTTCAAGAGATTTCTTTAATTACTGACAGCTTTATTCTCATTTCTCTTACACTGTCTGCGTATGAACAAATAGTTCCAGAACCTTCAAAAAAAGTTGAGAGTGAGACATTTTGTAAAAATGCCATAGAATCACTAGGGAGTAGTAAAAATAAATTACAGCATTGCAAAAATGCATTTCACTTTGCCATAGAAGCTCTACTATTCCATCCTATACACATTATTTTACAGGTTTTACAGTAGCCATGGAAAATAAACTTACACGAGACAATTGCTAACCAAAGGCACTGCCAACAGGATTTGCGCTTAAAGAAGGGGCAAATACTCCTAAAACCAGCTCAACTGACCCTTGAGAATTTGAGTTTCCACACCTACCAATTCCTCAAATGCCCCTCATATTGAAAAAAAACCAAAAAAACCCCAAAAGAACGAGCCCTGCTGGTGCAGGAGGTTTTCAGCAGCATCCACAGTGATTGCATACGAAGCCATGCCTTCTACAAACTGTCAAAGACATGCTGGGGCCAGGAAGGGACAGGGGACACCAACATAAAAATAAAACTAGAACTAAACCTGCACAACTTTCAGCCAGAAAGAAAAGGGATTTCAAACCAAGCGTGTGGCTCTTCCCTCTGAGAGCCACCGGCAGTTTCTACAGCGCTCTTCCCCACGGTGGAACTGAAGTATTTATACGGTGCTCTCAAGGCTCAAAGCACCAGATAAACGGTATTTCAATGACTCCACCAGTGAACAGTGAAGTGCTAAGTCTGCCTGTGGCTGGACAAACAGCCCCAGAGCACGGCGGGTGTTAAAGGTCGTTGGGTGTAGAGTACAGTACAGCTGGAGGCTCCTCTGCACCAGAGAGAGCCCTGCGAGCAAACAAACCCTCACTGCTGACCACAACAGGAGCTGCAACTGAGCTCGGCAGAAAGCGGCTTTCACACCAAGTAATGCAGTTACTCTCATAAAGTTTAGAAACATACTCAAAATCTGGAAAAAAAAAATAATAATCCCAAGCAATCACCTTCCAGAAAGAAACAAAGCAGTTCCTCATCCCTCCCCAGACACGAGGGCCTCGTCACACCAGTGCTGTGGGGACAGGAGGGACAAGGCTCTGCACAGCTTCCTCCTTAGCCCAAATGCAAGGTTTTCACACTTAAGGGAAAAAAAAGGCACTGAGGTAAATTTGAACTCCTCCCTATTCCCCAATAACGGGCTGCCTCCCCTCCCACGGGGTGCAGGAGGGATCCCAGCAGCCACAGTGAGCTCCGTGAGCCCACACCAAACCCCGTCCCTGCTCCATCCCAATCCAGCACTGACATTCCCCGTTCCCTGGGCTGTGAACAGAGGGAGGGCTGGCCCTGGCTGTGTGCAGCGTGCTCGGTATGGAGCACTGAGGGTAAACACGGGGCCCATCCTCTCCCCCAGGATCATTGCAGCCCAGCAGTGACCCCTGCACGGCCTCAGCAGCAGGAGGGAGGGCAGGGACCCAGCCTGCAGCTCGAGGACTTTGCTGAGGGATGCTCAGCATGGTGTGGTGGCAGCCCTGAGACAGGCAGAGAGAGACTTGCTGTCCTCTCCTGGCTCCACGGAGAGAGCAAATCCTGGGAAGCCTCCTGGACATGCAGGACAGCACCAGTTGAGAGTGGGGAGGGAGAACAGGGCACAGGGACAGCAGGGCTGGGACAGCAGGAGCAGGAGGAAGCCCAGGTGAGGCGAGCAGAAAGCACCCAAGGACAGGAATTCCCTTCCTTGGTGCCACCTCCACACCCCAGCCCTGGATGGGGCTCCTCTCCCTCGGGGCCAGGCGCGCTCACAGCTCAAAATCTGATTTGTGAAGGGGTTTTGAGCTTTCCTGGGTTCCTCTGATGGACACATATTGCTCAACCTTCAACACTGAACCCTCAGCCTGTGCCCCAACCATCACCTTTACACTTTTCAAACAGAATTTCTGGGAACATAGGTTCCAATTCCTACAGAGTAGAGAACTGGTGAAACCCTGGCTAACTTGGCTAAGCATCAGGGACAGTTACTGTAATTCAGCTCTTTCCAAAATTAGAAGTCAAATAGAATCAAAATGAATGATTTTCCTGGGAATTACTATTACCAAGTTGCAATAATATTTACTAACAGACTGTTGGGGTGTTGCAGCTGCCTTGGTGTCCTAACCTGGCATTTCCCTGGCTGCCTTAGCCCTGAACAAGTCCAGGGCTTGGCTAGAGCAGCAACACCCACGTGGTTTGGTGCAACAACCTCCTCCCCTTTTCCTGTGCTCTCCTTACGAAACCAGAACTGGGCCATGAGGGCACTGTGGGCCACAGCACCTCCAAACAGGAACAAGCAGCTCGCTGGGAGGAGCAGGAACAGCAAGAGCTGCCCTGCTCCAAACTTCAGCCAGCACAGGGGTCCTGTTGGGTGTCACACTGAGGATTTTCCACGCAGCCTCTCCAGAGGATGGCACGGCTGGAAATCCAACCAGCAGCTGTGTTTGCTTTGTTGAAGCTGTTTTATAAACAGGCTTCCCGTTCTTGGACTGGCTCTGGTCCTGGGAGAAGAGGTTTCAGAAGAAGAAAATGCAATAAGATCATTTTAGGGGTGCTGGGAGCCAGTCCTTAAGGAAGGTTGAAGAGGGAGAATGACTACTAAGGTGTCCTGAGAAGTCTTTTCATTAAAAACAGTCTCTATCTTAGTCTGATGCCCAGTGCCTCCTGAAGGTTATCCAGGTTTGCCTCTGGCCTCTTTCAGGGTCTGTTGCAGTCTCTGTTTGAACCTCTCATACTTCTTGTGCACTTGCTGGATTTTGTCCTTCTCCTCTTTGTCCAGGATCATCAGGAAGTTCTGCAGCTCCGGGATGGAGAAGGCGTCCCACTGCAAAACCAGCAGAGAGGCAAAGTGAGCACACACCTGCTGGGCTTTGTGGGTTCTTACCTCCGAATCTGTGAGCAGGAGCAATAAAATACATTTAAATGTGTCTGATCTCCAGGGATTTCACCTCGAGTGGTGAGAAGGATGGGATAAAGGGCTACAGCAGGAAGGACCATCCCAATCCTCCCACCCCAAACGAGAAGCAGAATCCTGCAGGATGCAGCAGCTCCCAGCATTTGCTTCACAGTGGTGGAGAGCAAGATTTCAACCCAAAACTGGCTGTGAATTTATTACCTGAGTGTCCCTGGCTTTTACTTAAATTAGTGGATTACTTATAACAGTGCTCAGCTAATCTAATTAGAGAGGATTAACCCTGGGGCTGCACTGCCGGGTTCCATAAACAGATTATGGAGTGGCCATCAAAACTGGCCTCAGCATTTCCACAGCTCAAGTGTGAACTGTTTTAAAAACCCAGTTCAAGCGTGAATTGTTTTAAAAACCCAGATCATTCAGGAGCAATAAAAGACTCAAGTTTGAATTGTTTAAAAAACCCAGTTCAAGTGTGAATTGTTTTAAAAAACCCAGATCATTCAGGAGCAATACAAGACCTCTAAGAGGGAAACAGCCCTTTTTGTGCTGCCTCTGTCACACATCTCCCAGCTCTGCCACGTGCTCCATATTTGTGTGAAAACAAGGAAAAGTCACCAATGTACCTCAACTTCCCCTGTTTCGTTTTCCTTCAGCACAAAGCTCAGCGCGTCGGTGTCAGGGCCCGCCAGCAGCCGCAGGTACAGGGGGTACTCGGTGAGAGGAAGCTTCTGGAAGAGCACTGCAAGGACAGCAGACAGCCCCAGTGAGATCAGGGCTGCCAGGGCAGAGGGAAGCTCAGGGGATCAGCTGGAGCATGGAAAAGGATGCTCAGGATCACAGGGCGGAGTCTCAGATTCACAACGATCCCTGTAAGGTCTCAGGTGGTTTCAATTCCCTGTTACCCTAAGCACCTGTGGAGGTCTGGCCATTGATTCACCTGGATTTAGGCTTTTCCTGCCTGAGACCCCAGTGAGTCCCCAGGCAGAGCTGCCAGGCCCTAAACTCACCTTGCCCATCTTTCCTCATCTCCTTGAAAAGTGCAAACTTCTGGGGGTTATCCACCACCATGAACTTCTTCAGCAGCCCCTGGATCACCTCGCTCACCGTGGTGGTGCTGCTGATGTGCAGCTGCTTGATGGCATCCAGGGGCAGGTAGAAGGAGGTCCTCTTGTCTGTCATCTCAGCCAGGTTCACCTCCTTGAGGGCATCGTAGATGGACTGGGGCCGGATCCCGGCCGGCACCGTCACCGGCCGCCGCAGCTTCAGGTGCACCTTGATGAACCCTGTGTAGGTCCCATCATCGTTCTGGGGACAAAGCACACAAGGATCAGGCTCCAGGAAGCTTTTCCAGCCCCTTTCCCACCACAACAAGCGTGGGGTGACAGCAGGAGCTGCCCCCGCTCTGGGAGTTCCAGCGTTTCTCATTAATCATGTCAAAAGTACCCAGTAATTTCAGGACAGTCACTGCTGATTTTCTCTTGGTAGTGACTCATCCCTTCCTCTCTCGCCTGTGGGATCTTGTTTTGTTTCAAACCAGCCCTGCTACGAGGCAGTTATGGAAATTCCATTGCATGGAATTTGTAGTTGCACTTAATATGGATTTGAAACCCCTGGTTCAGCAGGATGTCCCAAACTTATTCCTTATGTTTTATTCCCCATTTAAGAGATTCTCACATCTCCACGTTACAGATCATCCCTGATCCCACCACAGGTCTCTTATCCCACCCTCAGCTCCACAAAAATGCAGGAATCAGGGGAAGAGCCTGGTTCTGCACAGTGCACCCAGGAAGCCTGGCAGTGCTGAGGGCAGAGCTTCTCTCTCTAGAGAGGTTTTGTGTTCCTAAAGCCACTTCCAACAGCTCACAGCCCCGGTTCCTCCATGAGTCATCCCCATCTGGGACAAGGCTTTGTGGCAGCTCCTTGCCAGAGATTGGTGCCAGCAGGAAGGGGTGGAGGCAGGGAAGGTGTGATTGGCAGAGTTCAAAAGCTGCCTCAGCCCTGGGGACATTGGGCCATCCAGGTGTCATTTGTCCCCTGAGACTTCCCCCCCCTTACCTGGTTGGTGGCTCCCTGCCCCTTCCCTCCCCTTCTCCCTGGGGTTAAAAGGAACAGCAACCACGGGGTTCTTTGCTCTGTTGGAGCTGGTGCTGCATTCAGAGGCCTGTGGGCCAGAATAAAGCTCTGGATCCAAGCCCTCCATCAGAACCGACTCCTTTTCCTTCACCTCGCCTTGAAGCTTCTCCACCAGAGGTAAACCTGAGCTCCTGCACGCCTGGACTTGTCTCTAGCACCCAGCTGCAGCATCCAGCCAGCCAAAGGTGTCTCTCAGGTGAAACCACCACAGCTGCCACCCTTGGTCAAGCAGCAAGGGCCAGGTGAGCCCAGGCAGGTTCCATCAGGCAATATTGGTATTTAATTCCAATTTATTGGCGCCCAACGTGGGGCACGAACCCACGACCCTGAGATCAAGAGTCTCACGCTCTACTGGGAGCTGTCACCTGGAGTGTCAGTGACACTGGGAAGCCCAGCAGGAGGAAAAGCAGCTTGCCAGCCACCCTCACCCCAGTGCCACCTTCCCCACAGGCTGGCCCCATTCAGGGCCCACAGGAACCAGCCCCAGTCTGTGTGTGTGAGGGGAAACCAGCCCAGCACGTACCAGTTTCATCAGCAGGCAGTTGGTGACCTTTGCATTGTACTTTTCAATCTTCTGTTTGATCTCCTGGACGGTTGGAGGCTCGGGTTTTTCTTCTTCTACGGTTTGTGTCACATTCTGCAATCAGAAGAGTGGGGCTTTAGCTGCTTTGTGTGTTGGGTAATGCTCCATCTGTTCAGCTCCTGAAAGCAGGAACAGATCCTGCTCAGATCCTGAGCACTGATGACGCAGGTGGGGACTGTCCCCAGATGGGCAGGATGCCACATCCCAACCCCAAACCACCTCTGACACCAGTGACAGGAAGTGGAGGCAACACAAAATGGACCAGGTGGTGGCACGGAGCAGTAAAGCATCCCACTACAAACCAGGGCAAAAATCCAACCTTTAAAACCCACTTTGAAAGCAAAGCCACCTCCAGCTGCAAGCATTTATTTCCTTTTTGTAATGCAAGAAAAAAAATCCCATCCTATTTCCAGTATTCAAGGCTCTGACTCCTCAAAGTAATGCAAGAAAAAAAAAATCCCATCCTATTTCCAGTATTCACAGCTCTGACTGCTCAAAACTCAAGCAGCTTCCAGTGGGCTCACCCAGGCAGAAGCTGGAGTTAAATCTCTCACTGCTCTTGTCCAAAGCTTGGGAAATTACAGCTCAGAGCAATAAAAGCACACAAGAGCAGCATGCTGGCTGTGTGACTGAATAAATCAGGCAGCCCAGGAATCCCAGCCCGCTGTCCCAGAAGGGGACAGAGGCTGCTGCTCACCCAGGTTTGGGGGAATTTCCTCCAAAACCAACGGGTCTGACCTGTAGGTGGGCTCTGCCTGAAGGCCAGCCATGGAAATGTCACTAATGAATAATCACAGAATCATTAAGGTCAGAAAAGGTCTCTGAGATTAAGCCCAGCTGTCAACACAGCACCATGAAACCATGTCCCCAAGTGTCACATTCCCAGCCTTTTGAACACTTCCAGGCATGGTGATTCCACCATTTCCCCTTTTCATGCAGAAACTTTCACTCTTATCCAATCCAAACCTCCCCTGGCTCCCCTCGAGGGCAGGTCTCCCACATCACTGCCTGCTTTATCTGCTCAATCTGCAGCAAACAAGGCTCTGTGTGCCTTGGGCAATGCTCAGTGGGCTGGATCTCCCTGCTCAGAGCTCTGCTGCCTGCCCAGAACTCACCGCCCTCCCCGGTGACAGCCTGCAAATGCATTTTGCCCAGATTTTATGTGGGCTTGCTCAGAAGCTGGCATTAGCAGGGAGCAGGAAGCGTGAAGGGATGTGCCATCAAGGCTGGGAAGGCTCAGAATGAAAACTGTAATCTCTGAGAAGGAAAAAAAAGGGGAAAAAAAGGGAAAAAAAGGAAAAAAAAAAAGGGGGAAAAAAAAGGGGGGAAAAAAGCATCTTGGGGAGCAGAGCTTGTGTCTTCCCAGGCAGCCCCAGAGCACACAGGACAAGGACACTGTAAATAAGCCAATATTGCCCAAGCCTACCCTTGCTGTTTCTTTCAGGAGGAGAATCAAGCAGAGGACAAACTGAAAGCCTGGCTGCAATCTGGCAAGGCAGGGAAGGCTGGGACTGGGCAGCCCTGGGTTCACTGAGGCCATTCCCCAGTGACAGCTCAGGTTTGCTCCATTTCCACCCCAGAGCAGCAAACAGCTGGAGACCTCTGGGACCCCCTCCCCATGGAGCAGCTGTGACACTGGGGTGGCACCCAGGGGACAACTGTGACACTGGGGTGGCACCCAGAGGACAGCAGGGACACTGGGGTGGCACCCAGGGGACAGCAGGGACACTGGGGTGGCACCCAGAGGACAGCAGGGACACTGGGGTGGCACTCAGGGGACAGCAGGGACACTGGGGTGGCACCCAGGGGACAGCAGGGACACTGGGGTGGCACCCAGGGGAGGGAGAGAGGCTTTAAACAGGGGCATGGAGGGACAGGACAAGGGGTGATGGCTTTGAACCAAAAGAGGGGAGATTTACATCAGATATTGGGCAGAAATCCTTCCCTGGCAGGGTGGGCAGGCCCTGGCACAGGGGCCCAGAGCAGCTGGGGCTGCCCCTGGATCCCTGGCAGTGCCCAAGGCCAGGCTGGAGCACTGTGGGACAGGGGAAGGTGTCCCTGCCCATGGCAGGGGTGGCACTGGATGAGGTCCCTTCCCCCTAAACATTTAAGGTTCTTTCCAATCCAAAGCATTTTATGACAATAAAAGCAAAGCTTTCCTGGGATATTTGAGAACTGCACATAAAGTTTTTCACAGAAAGGGTGATAAAGTTCTGGAATGTTCTGCCCAGGGAGGTGGTGCAGTCACCATCCCTGGGGGTGTTTAACAAAGCCTGGATGTGGCACTGGGTGCCAGGGTTCAGTTGACGGGTTGGGGCTGGGTTGGACTCGATGATCTCTAAGGTCTCTTCCAACCCAGTAATTCTGTGAATTCTGTGAAATATCCATTTATCAGAACTCCCCAGTCTGTCAGAGTCCTTTGGCTCACACTGCACCAAGTTTTGGTGTCTCACAGGTGCTGGGGTGGCAGGGGAGTCTTTAAAAATCAACTTTAGAAACCGTGCTGAGGGTTGAGATTCTGAAAGTAGCGTGATGGAAAAGAAAAAAAAAAAAGAAAAGCAACAAAACCCCCACACCCCTTCCCTATAAGTTAACAGAAGATGAACTCTCAGAAAGCCTCCACTTCCTCATGTCACCCGTGCCACAGCACTGAGACAGGCACAGCTGTGCTGCCCCTCACCAAACACACAGGGAGGGAGGACACGGGACCCTGGGACTGTCCCCTCCTGCACAGAGAGAGCTGGAGCTGCAGGGCTGAGGGCACCACAGCATCAGCCATGGCACAAACACAACCCAGCACAGAGAGAGTCCATCCACCATCCATCCAACCATCCATCCATCCATGGATCCATGGATCCATCCATCATCCATCCCTCCATCCATCCTCCATCCATCCATCATCCATCCATGGATCCATCCATCCATCCAACCATCCATCATCCATCCATCCATCATCCATCCATCCATCATCCATCATCCATCCATGGATCCATCCATCCATCCATCCATCATCCATCCATGGATCCATCCATGGATCCATCCATGGATCCATCCATCATCCATCCATCCATCATCCATCCATCCATGCATCCTCCGTCCATCCATCCTCCATCCATCCATCCATCCATGGATCCACCGATCCATCCATCCATCCATCCATCCATCATCCATCCATCCATGCATCCTCCGTCCATCCATCCTCCATCCATCCATCCATCCATGGATCCACCGATCCATCCATCCATCCATCCCTCCATCCAACCATCCATGGATCCATCCATCATCCATCCATCCATCCATCCCCCATCCATCCATCCATCCATCCCTCCGTCCATCCATCCCTCCATGGCCAAAGCGAGCCCAGCAGCTCTGTCTGTCCCTGTCACTGCAGTTTTTCTCTCCCAGGTCCCTCCCCTGGTGACGTTCCCAGCCCAGGGACAGTGCCAGCAGTTCAGAGCAGCTCGGTTTCCATGGAGGGGCACGGCACAGCAGGGCAGCAGGAGTCCCAGGGCCCCACAGCAGGCACACAGCACATGAGGAGGGTTTTGGCTGCCAACAAACCCAAAGCACTCCCAGCAGGAGGGGGCTGGCTCAGGAGCACGTCATTGGTGTCACACAATGTCACCGGTGTCACACCATGTCACCAATGTCACCACACACTCCAGCTCTGCCCAGCTCTGCCATCCTGCCTTCCCCACCCTGGGCAGCCCAGGGGTACCTGCAGCCTGCCCAGCTCCTCTTCCTCCCACACCCTCCCACTCCAGGGAAAGAAAGTTCTGGTAATTTCTGTCATGCATGCATCCCACCATGGTCACAGTGTCCCGATGAAACCTGGGGACACACGGTGAAGTCATGGGAGAAAAATGAAGGCAAACTCCAGCCAGCTGTCCCAGAGGACCCAGAGTGAGGCCACCCCAGCTCCAGGAGCTGTTTAAGGATGGGGGAGCCCTTAAGGGCACTGGGGATCCAAGGGCTCAACCCCTTACTTCTTCTTGCAGCTCATGTGATGCTCAGGCCAGGCAACACCATGAGCCCCCCAAGCAGGGATCATCCATCCATCCCTGTCCTGCACACCTAAATATTCTGTTTTTCTGCTTCCAGACCCAAACCAGGCCAGCAGCACCAGTCCTGTGCTGCAGGAGCCCTGGGAAGAGCAGCCACAGCCTGGGAAGAGAAGCACTGCAGTGCATGGCCAGATCTGACACTTGTTGCTCCTCACAAATCACCCCCAACCTCCGGTTGTGCAAAGTTTCTGCTGCAGAATCTGCAACTCTCCCCAAAGGAAGAAAAACAGAAGCTTTAACCATAAACGGTTGCCACATTTCCTGTTGTACAGGGGCTGGATGAAATGAGTTGGTAACAAAAACCTCATCTCTGATCTGCACCTCAGCCCTGCTGGGCCTGCAGCTTTCCTGCATGGAAAACAGGGATGGGCCAGCTCAGGCAGCCTTGGGGACACGTGGGCAGTGGCCTCAGCACAGGACACTGGTGTGGCAGCCAGAGGAAAGGGCACAGGACATTGGTGTGGTAACCAGAACGGGCACAGGACATTGGCGGGGCAGAGAGAGGGACAGGACATTGGTGTGGCAGCCGGAATGGAGAGGACATTGGTGTGGCAGAGAGAGGGACAGGACATTGGTGTGGTAACCAGAATGGACAAAACGTTGGTGTGGCAGCCAAAGGAACAGGGACAGGACATTGGTGTGGCACCCAAAGGAACCAGCACAGGACATTGGCGTGGCACCCAAAGGAACCAGCACAGGACACTGGTGTGGCAGAGAGAGGGACAGGACATTGGTGTGGCAGCCAGAGGGACAGGCACAGGACATTGGTGTGGCACCCAAAGGAACCAGCACAGGACATTGGTGTGGCAGCCAGAGGAAAGGGCACAGGGCATTGGTGGGGCAGAGAGAGGGACAGGGACAGGACATTGGTGTGGCAGCCAGAGGGATGGACACAGGACATTGGTGTGGCAGCCAGAGGAACCAGCACAGGACATTGGTGTGGCAGCCAGAGGAAAGGGGACCCAGAGCAGCCCAGGACCCACTGTGCCCTCCCCTGCCCTCCCCAACCCACATTGCTGCTCAGCTGTAAGAAATCCCCATTGTAAGGAGTGATGCAGCCGCAGCTGGCACTTGGGCTAATGCTCCACGGGACAAAGGCTGCCCGGGACGGGGACAGGACCCGCGGCACACAAAGCCCATGGCCCGGGGCTGGGCAGGATTCACCACTCAGTCCCTCTGTGCGAGCCAGCACTCAGCTAATGAGCTGTAAACTCCTGCCAGGCTTTTATGGACAGCCCAGGGGTCACGGAGATGATGGTGACAGCTCTCAAAGGAGCTCTAAGCCAAGAGAGGCAACAAGGAAACCTCCTGTGACAGATGTTGCCATTTACAAGGATGCCAGGAGAAACACAGCCCACATTCAAAGACCACCCTCCCCACAGCCTCTCACCTTCTCAAGTCAACTCCCAACTTAAAAACCTTTCAAAAGCAGCTGAGGCAGAAGCCTTGTACCACGCTGGGCTCCTGGTTTTGGGGATAACAGCTCCAGGTGGGACCCAGGAGCTGCTGTTTGGTCCAGCCTGGAGGAGCAGCAGCTCAGGAACTGGGGCTGCACCAGCAAACCAGGCATGGGAAAGCAGCAGAGGGAGAAAGTCTGAGTGGACAGACAAAGGTGGACCAGACAAATCCCTGGAGCCAGGGCCACCATCCCTGCAGCCCCAGGGCCACCATCCCTGCAGCCCCAGGGCCACCATCCCTGCAGCCCAAAGAACACCATCCCTGCAGCCCAAAGAACACCATCCCTGCTGCTCCAGGGCCATCTCCTTGCAGCCCCAGGGCCGCCATCCCTGGAGCCCAAGGGACACCATCCCTGCAGCTCCAGGAACTCCTCCCTGCAGCCCTAGGAACACCATCCCTGGAGCCTCAAAAACACCATCCCTGCTGCTCCAGGAACACCATCCCTGCAGCCCCTGGGCCACCATCCTTAGAGCCCCAGGGCCACCACCCCTGCAGCTCCAGGGCCACCATCCCTGCAGCCCCAGGGCCACAGTCCCTGCAGCTCCAGGGCCACAATCCCTGCAGCCCCAGGGCCACCATCCCTGCAGCCCAAAGAACACCATCCCTGCAGCTCCAGGGCCATCTCCTTACAGCCCCAGGGCCAACATCCCTGGAGCCCAAGGGACACCATCCCTGCAGCCCCAGGAACTCCTCTCTGCAGCTCCAGAGCCACCATCCCTGCAGCCCCAGGGCCACCATCCCTGCCCTTCACCTCCAGCCAGTTCTCCTCCCCAGCTCTCTCATTAATGAATTTGCAGAGCAGAGCTCTGGGGATGGATCTGGCCCAGCATCACCACATTCTTGGCAGTCTGATCTCAGGCAGGGGTGGCCAAGTCCTCCCTGGTGTGCTTGGGCACAGCTCCATCCCCCTTTCCACCAGCCAGGCTGGGACAAACCAGAGCATTCCCAAAGCCAAGCTCTCCCTTTGGCTCCTCGTTCAGAGATCTCCTCTGAAGGGATTTTATGAGCTAGGCCATCAATCCTCAATTTTTCTGCTTATTAAGGAAAGATTTGTCTTAAAACACCAGCAAGCAAAGGCTGGAGAAGCACATCTGAGTGTCCCTGGCTGTGGAGCTGCAGCTCAGAGCAGCATCACCTGTGACACAAACACAGCCCAGCATAAGGACTGGAAATGAATGTGAATGCTCCAGATTTCAGTCAGAAATGTCAGAACCAAGAGGTCAGATCTGTAAATCCAGCTGCAGCAGGAGTGGTGGCAGCTCAGGGACACTGGGGACAGAGCTGTCACCAGAGCTGGGACATCTCTGCTCTCACAGAGCTCTCCAGCCCTGCACAACACCCAACACCCACTCCCAGGGTTCACAGCACTACATTGGAAAAGGATCCACTGCTCCAGCACAGACAGGCAGGGGGGAGAATCTTACAGGAGATCTGCACTGAAAAAATCCCCAAAAAACCTTAAACACCCCCAACACTTCCCTGCCTTTGAGAAACTCAGATGAGGTGCTGTGGTTTGCTTTGGGCGCTGTGGTTTGCTCTGGGGTTCAGAGGAAAAGGCAGCAGGCAGGGGAGAGGGATGGCTGCTGCATTTCAGAGAGGTTACAGCAAGTGAAGATGGGCTCAGTGTTTTGATTGCCATGGAGATTTCACTTAGAAACCGATTTTCCTGCCACATCTCAGCTCAGCACTGAGAGCTGACAAGGTCCTCCCAGGGAGCTGCATCTCGGGGGGCTCCAGGCTGGAGCTCCTCTGCATTGCAGCAGGCTGGCCATGCCCAGGCTGCCCAGCCAGCCCCAGCTGGCTCCCTGCACCCCACAAACCTGCCCTGAGCACCAGCCAGCTCTGGGGCTGTGGGGCAAGGCTGGGTGGGATCTTGGAGACCCCTTCGTCCAACCTTTGCTTGGGTTCTGCCCCTCCTGTGCTTCTCATTCCCGTGCCCCCTTCCCTCTCTCTCGTCAGCCACTGGTGCAGAACTCCAGGAGGAATTTTGCAGAGTTTTAGGCAATCAGGCTTCAGGCAGAAGCCACTGAAGCCACTCAGCTGGAGAGGCCCAAAAATGCAAAGTAATGGATCTGCAGGGATGGGGTCACATCTGAGATCTAGACCAGCTCTCTGCTAATGAAGAGTGATTTCGCTGATGGTTCCTAAAATAAAAAGGAATTACAGCACTCCTAGAAAGAGGCTCTCCAGACTAATACAGTTGTTTCAATCAGAAAAATGGTTTCTGTAATCCTACAGATCAAATCCCACTCCCTTAAGTGGCCTGATGTCCCCTCCTACCCACCCACAGCTCATTTCCTCCCCAGAGGTGTTTCCTGTGTCTTTCAGGACATTTATCCCTAAGTTATCCAGATTTCTCTTCCTCCTGCCCTGGGCTCAGCAATCACTCCTGGCACCCAGGCTGGACAATCAGCACCATTCCCAACCACATCCACCAGGAAAACTCACCCTGGGCTCTCAGCTGATGATTCCACCCCGTGGCCAGGAGCAGGTGGTGAAAGGCAGAGCTGTTGTCACACACAGCTCTTGCAGGGGTGGAAATGCTCCACATTCAATCATTACCACTTTAATAAGGTGCCAAGTTGAAAAGAGAGGGCAGGGAGTGAATCAACACCCGAGAGAGACATCAACCACCACCACCTCTTCCTCCTGCAGAACCTGCACCACCACCAACCCCAAACAAGCCATGAACCCCCCCAGAACCATCCTCCACCAAGGCCTGAGCGTGGTTTCCACCTCTGTGAGAATCCACCTCCTCACACAGCCCCATTACACAACACCAGTTGGGCTCAGCTCAGTGTGGGGTTGTTTTCTTCATGCACAGCAACCATTTCCTCTCCACAGCACCAAACCCCTGAGAGGCTCCATCTTCTCTGGCAGCCTGAGCTCTGCCACCCACGCTGCTCACATCCAGGTGAGGAGCTGGGCACAAAGGGGCTGCAGCAGCCCCCGACTCCTCTGAGAGGGAGAAATCCCAAACAGCAACAGCCCAGGCTGATTTCCAGGGCTCCTCCAGGATGATCTGCAGTGCCCTGGCTCAGACAGAGCAGCTCTGGCTGCACCAGCACCCCAATCTCCTCCATCTCCTCCAGAAATGAATCATCAAATGACATTTAAGAACCAGCAGTACGTGTCTGTTAATCATAGCGAGAGGGAGCTGCTGGCTAGCGGGGAATATCCCATCTTAAACCATTTCTGCAGAGAAATTCAGTAAAATTCCAGGCTGGCTGGAGCTCCCCCTCCAGAGCAGCTCCCCCTGCCCAAGCAGAGCCCTTGGAGCTGCTGCAGGAACCCCAAAGCACCTGCTGGGGGTTGCAGCTCTGCAGGTGCAAAAACAGCAGAGGCTGGACGGGAGCAGTCGGTGCTGGTGGTTTACAGGAGGATTTTCAGTGAAAAAGCTTCTCCCTGGGCCAGATTTGATCTCTGCAGGGCTCTCGTTCCTGTGTGAAACTCCCACTTCTGCAGCAGCACCTTCTCCTTTTATGCTCAGCTCTAGTTGGGGCCCCAAAGTTCATGGCAAGGATTTTTAATTTTTTCATTTTCTTCTTTTTTAAACAGACATTTAAAAACTGTGAAGCAGCGTTGTGAACGTTGCTGAGACACAGATCTCATCCTGGGTGCAACACTGCCCAGCCAAACCTTCTGTCCTTCTCCAAGGCAGGCACACACAGCCCCAAGCTCCCAGAAAAGAACCACATTCACCACCGTGCTGATCAGCTCCCAGACTAATCCTGCCCTGAACTTTCCTATCCGCCCCACAGGTGCAATTTTCACCCTCGGTGCAGATTCTGCGAGGCCAAACCACAGATCCCCGCCGGGGAGCCTGACCCTAAAAAAAGATGAAAAAACACCCCGAGAGCAGCGTGGATCCCCGGGAAACGGGGAAACCCGGCTTGGAAAAGGCTGAAAAAACCCCGCAGCGTGCAGACCCCTCAGAGGAGAGGGCAGGACCCCCTCGTGGCCGGCAGCTCTGCCCTGACCCCGGTCCCAGCTCATTTTTGGTGCGGCATCCCCGGCATCCCCGCGTTACCTTGGCAGGGACCTTGCTGTGCGCGCTGCGGAAGAAGGAGGTTTTGGCCGTGAAAAAGCAATCCTCGAGGTCTTCATCCAAGCTGCAGTAGCCGCTGCTCATGGTCATGGGAGCCGGGGGGGCTCGGGGGGACCGAGGCGAGCCCCGCGCTCACATCCCCGGCTCGCCGCTCATCTGCGGCAGCTCCTTCTGCTCATCCTGCCCAGCTATTGCTGCTCGCCGGGGAACCCTTCCCTCGCCTCGCCTCGCCTCCTGCACCCGCCTCCCTGCGCAGCATGGAAGGGGCAGAGCTCCCGCTCCGCTCCGCTCCGCTCCCGGCTCGCTTCGCTTCGGTTCGGCTCGGTTCGGTTCGGTTCGGTTCGGTTCGCTCCTCTCGCCGCTCCCGGGGTGCCCGCGCAGCACCGGCAGCAGCGGCAGCATCGCCTCCCCTTCCTGCCCTCGCCTCTCACTGCCGCAGCCCGGCCACTTCCTCTTGCAAAATTCGTGGCCCCGCTCGTAATTTTGGCCCCGGCTCGCCTGGGAGCTCTGGCAGCACCGTGGAGAGGGAAAAGGCGGAGGCACGGAGGGCTGTGGGGGGCTCTGTGCCTGCCACAGCATCCCTGGGAGCTGCCGAGGCTCCAGCCGAGGGAATTGGGGTGGTGGGGATGCAGCTCAGGCCCCCTCGGGGTGCCAGGAGCATCGCAAGGGGGTGTCTGTCCATCCTGCAGCGGGTTTCAGAGCAGCGGGAGGAATTTCAGCACCCAGCTTGAGACAGCTTTGACTGCAGCCCAGGAAGAAGCCTCAGCCCCGGGGTGAAGCTGTGACCTTCCTGCTTGGTGGAGATCACTGAGGTTTGTGGGGCCGGGCAGGAAAAGGGCTCTGCTCCCCACAGGGACACCTTCCACTGTGCCAGGGGCTCCCAGCCCTGCCCAGCCTGGCCTTGGGCACTGCCAGGAATCCAGGGGCAGCCAGAGCTGAGAGGAATTCCTCCCCAGTATCCCATCTCATCTCATCCTGCTCCTCCAGGGCTCCATCCTGCAGCTGATTTCAGAGCAGCAGGAGCAATCTCAACACCCAGCTTGAGGCAGCTCTGACTGCAGCCCAGGAAAAAGCTTCAGCTCCTGGGTGCTGCTTTTACAGCAGCTGTGACCCTTCCTGCTTGGGGGAAATCACAGGGGAAGGACTCTGCTCCCTGCAGGATCCATGGCAGGGACACCTTCCACTGTCCCAGGTGCTCCCAGCCCTGCCCAGCCTGGCCAAGGGCACTGCCAGGGATCCAGGGCAGCCAGAGCTGCTCTGAGCCTGTGCCAGGCCTGCCCACCCTCACTGGGAGGAATTTCTACCCAATATCTCATCTCATCTTGCTCCTCCAGGGCTCCAAGACCTTCTCACAAGCCAGGGGGAGGTCTTGCAGCCCTGGAGGAGCAAGGTTTTGGCTTCCCACCCAGCCCCAAAACCTCTCCTCCTGACACATTGCAGATGTTGCTCCAAACCCTTCCACAGCTGCATCTGCTGAAGAACTTCAATTGCTCCAAAGCTTGGAGAGCTCCGTGCCCACCACAGCAGCATGCCCTGAATGCCAATGGGGATGGAAAGACTGGCAACATCTGCATCCCAGAGAGAGGAAGGCAGGGATCCAAGTGCCTGATTTACAGAGGGAATAAATAAGCCCCGTTCTTATGGCAGCAGCACAGCCCCCTCTGCTCCACAGGGATAAATTTAGAGGAGAAAGAGGCTTAAATTGAGCATGTGCAACACCAGCAAAAAGTGAGACTTGGGAGCAGCAGCACTGGGGTCTTCCACGAAGCCTCAGCCCAAAAGTTTCCCAGTGGAACCAGGGTGCAACCTCTGGATTCTCCAAGAATCCCTCATTTATTCCCTGCAGTCCCCCAGCCTGGGACATCAGCTCCATCAAAAATACAACAAAGCCAAATAAACCCAATGCCTTTGGCCCCCTTTGTTCAGCAGCAGCTCCATGCAATGGTTCCCTGCACATCAGCCCCCCCAGACCCACAGAGAG
Source organism: Agelaius tricolor (assembly GCF_023055355.1). NCBI lineage: Eukaryota > Metazoa > Chordata > Aves > Passeriformes > Icteridae > Agelaius > Agelaius tricolor. The sequence continues at coordinate 4,209,397 of NW_027269290.1, forward strand.
ACCCTGGTGCTCCTGGGAGGAGACCAGCAGAGGATTTAGGCACCTTCAGCAGAGTCTGGATGCCACCCTGGGAGGCAGATCTGGGACCCAAATGTAAAACACTCCTAAATACTGAACTGGATCAAAGCCCAAATTATTAATGCCTGGTATTACCTGGTAACAGTCTTTAAATAGGTGATATTAAAATAGTTATTTCTCTGGTGCTTCCACTTTGCTTAATTTTGATAATATGATTTAATGACTTCCAATTATGCCAGCTATTTAATTTTTTTAATGTGTTTTCAGGCCTCTTCCCCTCCTGCCAGTGTAATCAGGTATCCTGTTAGTCTCCTACTGGAATATTGACATTATTTTCCCTCCATCCTCCTCCTTTCCAGCAGCAAAACCTGCCTGACCAACAGAAACCCTCCAGGAACGTGGCTGCATGCTCAGATCAAGCAAAGCTGGCAATGATTTTTGCCTGATTATCCATAATGAATGATGGAGTTTTACTGCAGCCATTTACCCTCATTAACCCTCAAATCAGCCCAGGGAGCCCAGGATGCCCTGAGGATTCCGAGGTGCAATCCCCAAGCCTTGGGGATGGGCTGATGGATTTCTGGCTGCTGCTGGAATTGCAGGGACCCTTTTGTTTCCTTGGCCCAGGATGGCTGCCCCTCCCCAGGGTGACACTGGCAGGGTGATGGATGGCCACAAAGCACGGGCTCCCTGTTTGTGATTAGGGCCATCAATAACCCTGGCTGGGCTGAGGGCCCTGAAGGTGAAACGAGCCTCTCTCATTTCTCCAAGAGCCCAGCACTGCTGGGGCCTTGGATGTCACCCAGTGACATCCAAAGGAGGTGGAACCACACACAAATTTAAACTTCAGACACCTGGAAAAACCCACTCTGAGCCATTTGTGATGCATAATTCAGGAATATCAATCCCATCCCACTTCAGATGATCCCTCCTGATCATTTTATTCTGAGCAGCAGCTGCCCAGCAAAGGATGGATGAAAACCAAACCCCACACACCAAACAGAAACCCTACATTGCCTTCAGAAAAGTGCAAATTTCCATCTCCATTTCTGCACGTGTGCAGAAAAAAATAAAGAATTGAAATACTTGAGATAAGATAATAAATAAGAATTGAAAAAAATTAAGAATTGAAATAAGGCTGAAATTGGTATCCTTAGACTTGCATCTTTTCCAACCTTTTCCTTCTCTTCTGTGCAAAAGGGCTCTAAATTTTATCCTGAAGATTTTGAAAGTGCTAGCAGGGTTACACACATGAACAAATCCATGTTTAAAACTTGGAATTTGTCAAAATGTCCTCTTGATACAGAAAAATATACTGAATCAGAAGTGGGGCTACTCATATACAGTTTAAAGAAAGGAAAACTCTTTGAAGATGCTCAGCTCTACATAGAAAAAAACCCAAAAATGAAATTTTTGCAAATTTCTGTCTCCATTTCTGCACGAGCACATCAGGGTCCTCCACAGAAAGGGGCATAAACAGGGGGTTGTAATGAGGGAGAGAACACAGAACTACAGAACACCTTCATCAAGAGATGAAGGAGAAGGAGAAGGAGAAGACCTTCATCAAGGCTGGAAAAGCCCTTTGACTGGATCCCACCACAGCCACCAAGCCAGGTCACAAAGAGCCACATCCACTCCTGTTCTGAACACCTGGAGGCATGGTGACTCCAGCCAGGTCATGAACAGCCACATCCACTCCTGTTCTGAAGCCTTGGAGGCATGGTGACTCCAGCCAGGTCACAAACAGCCACATCCACTCCTGTTCTGAACCCTTGGTGACCCCACCACGTCCCTTCAGAGCTGCTCCAAACGCTTCCCAAAGGCACAGAGAGCCTGCAAGGGCTCCATGCCAGCCACATCCACTCCAGGCAGGTCTCCTGAAGCTTCTCCCCTCCCATCCTCCCTGATCATTTTATTCTGAGCAGCAGCTGCCCAGCAAAGGATGGATGAAAACCAATCCCACACTCAAAACAGAAACCCTACATTGCCTTTGGAAAAGTGCAAATTTCCATCTCCATTTCTGCACGAGTGCATCAGGGGGGTCCTCCACAGAGAGGGATATAAACAGGGGGTTGTAACGAGGGAGATAACATAGAACCATGGAATCATCAAGGCTGGAAAAGCTCTTTGACTGGATCCCACCACAGCCACCAAGCCAGGTCACAAAGAGCCACATCCACTCATGTGCTGAAGCCTTGGAGGCATGGTGACTCCAGCCAGGTCACGAACAGCCACATCCACTCCTGTTCTGAACACCTGGAGGCATGGTGACTCCAGCCAGGTCACAAACAGCCACATCCACTCCTGTTCTGAACACCTGGAGGCATGGTGACTCCAGCCAGGTCACGAACAGCCACATCCACTCCTGTTTTGAACACCTGGAGGCATGGTGACTCCAGCCAGGTCACAAACAGCCACATCCACTCCTGTTTTGAACACCTGGAGGCATGGTGACTCCAGCCAGGTCATGAACAGCCACATCCACTCCTGTTCTGAACCCTTGGTGACCCCACCACGTCCCTGCAGAGCTGCTCCAAACGCTTCCCAAAGGCACAGAGAGCCTGCAAGGGCTCCATGCCAGCCACATCCACTCCAGGCAGGTCTCCTGAAGCTTCTCCCCTCCCATCCTCCCTGGTGAGAGCCCCCCTGGCCCTGCAGCCTGTGCCACCCACGCAGCAGCCCCAGACACTGCAGGATTAAAGCCAGGCTGAGCCTTCCGGAGTAAGCCTGGGATTAGTGCACGGCCTAACAGGGATTGAAGAGTCTCCATCCCCCAGGACTACTGAAACTCTCAAAACAAGGCTGGCAGCCAGCATCCCTTGGAGATCCACGCTCCTGCCCTGGGAAATGCATTTCTGGTGCTGATGTGTGCACCCTGTGATGGAACAACCCATCCCCAGCCCCATCCCAGTATCAATCCTCTCTCACAGGCACTGCTGTCACTGTCATGTTTTCTGGAAAAATCCCTTTGCCCAGGATTCTTCTCCTGGGAAGCTTCAGAGAAAAAGGAAAACAATAACTATCTGATTTGCTTCTCCTGTGTTTTGCTCCTTTGGAATGTGTTTGGACTTTGTTTACCCACAGGTGATTGTTTCATTGGATTCCTGTGAATTGTTTTGATTTATTGGCCAATTATGGTCAAGCTGTGTTGAGGCTCTGGAAAGAGTCACAAGTTTTCATTATTATCTTTTTAGCATTCTGTAAGTATCCTTTCTGTATTCCTTAGTATAGTTTAGTTTAGTATTCTGGAAAGAGTCACCAGTTTTCATTATTATCTTTTTAGCCTTCTGTAAGTATCCTTTCTGTATTCTTTAGTATAGTTTAGTATTCTTTAATATCATATAGTTTAGTATAGTTTAGTTTAATAGAATTTATTATTAAAATTAGAATTTAATAGAATTTAGTTAGCTTAATAGTTAATAGAATTTAGTATTAGAATTTAGTTTAGTATTCTTTAATACTATATTATATTCTTTAATGTAACATAGTATAATTATAATCAATATAATAGGTGTATCACTTGGTGAGAAATTGAGGTTTTGGGGTTTTTAGTATGTTGTGGATGGAAGCAAGATGGAGGGCACAGGGTGTCCTCCTGGGTTTCTTCTTCTTCCTCCTTCTCCAGGGGTTTGGGTGGCATTTTGTAATTGGGTAGAAAAATCCACATTGTGGGCTCTTTAGGACCAATTATTGGGTTAAAAGGGAAATAATCCAGGTGTCAGTTCTTAACTGGATTGTTTGGTTTTAAAGACCTTGGAACAAGAGACCGTTGGCCATTTTTGTGGTGCTTTTCCAGCCTGCTGAGCCTGGTGTGGGCAGCGTGCAAAACTCTGGGTAAGATAATAATAAACAAGAACCTGAAGAGCAAAAAAATCCAGTGGCTCTCTCCTTCCTGAGACAAAACTGCTCCAGGAGGGCCTCCCAGCCTGAGTCCCAAAATTCAGGGAATTGGCAACAGGTACCGGGTGACACCTCGGTGACAATGCTGGGCAGCAGGTGACACCTCAGTGTGGCACTGCTGGGCTGCAGGTGGCACCTCAGTGACACTCCTGGGCAGCAGGTGACACCTCAGTGACACTGCTGGATTGCAGGTGACACCTCAGTGACACTCATGGGCTGCAGGTGACACCTCAGTGGCACTGCTGGGCTGCAGGTGACACCTCAGTAACACTGCTGGATTGCAGGTGGCACCTCAGTGACACTCCCAGGCTGCAGGTGACATCTCAGTGACACTGCTGGGCAGCAGGTGACACCTCAGTGACACTCCCAGGCTGCAGGTGGCATCTCAGTGGCACTCATGGGCAGCAGGTGACACCTCAGTGGCACTGCTGGGCTGCAGGTGACACCTCAGTGACACTCATGGGCTGCAGGTGACATCTCGGTGACACTCATGGGCTGCAGGTGACACCTCGGTGACACTACTGGGCAGCAGGTGGCACCTCAGTGACACTCATGGGCTGCAGGTGACACCTCAGTGACACTCCCAGGCTGCAGGTGACATCTCGGTGACACTCCGGAGCCCTCTCTCCCCTTGTGAGCAGGAGATCAGCTCTGTGCAGGTCACCCCCAGGCTGTGCCCCCCCAGAGGCCCCTCCCCACGTACCTGGCTGCAGGGTGGCACCCTGAGGGTGCTCTCTGGGGACAGCTGGCTCTGGCACTGGCCTGGCCGGCGACAATCCAGCTGGATGAGGCTGCGGCACTCCTGGTGACACGTGTACCTGCAGTCTGCAGGGACAAAGGGACAGCGTGAGGCACCGGGGCTGCCCCGGGGCTGGGGACACTGGGGACAGCGCGGAGGGACGGGGCTGCAGCAGAGGGATCAGAGCACGGCCAGAGCTGGGGCACGGGCACAGGTGCCTTCAACACACCTGTCCCTGTGCAGGCACACATGTGCCCTTCAACACACCTGTCCCCTTCAACACACCTGTCCCTGTGCAGGCACACATGTGCCCTTCAACACACCTGTCCCCTTCAACACACCTGTCCCTGTGCAGGCACACCTGTCCCCTTCAACACACCTGTCCCTGTGCAGGCACACATGTGCCCTTCAACACACCTGTCCCTTTGCAGGCACACATGTCCCCTTCAACACACCTGTCCCTGTTCAGGAACATGTCCCCTTTAACACACATGTCCCCTTCAACACACCTGTCCCTGTGCAGGCACACGTGTCCCCTTCAACACACCTGTCCCTGTGCAGGCACACACGTCCCCTTTAACACACCTGTCCCTGTGCAGGCACACACGTCCCCTTTAACACACCTGTCCCTGTTCAGGCACATATGTCCCCTTTAACACATATGTCCCCTTTTAACACACCTGTCCCTTTTAACACAGGCCCCTGTTCAGGCACACGTTCCTTCTAATACACATGTCCTTTCTAACACACATGTTCAGGCACATGTTCACCAATCACCCCTGGAGGGGGCAGGGACACGGTGCCACCATCAGCTCCAGAGAGGGCAGGGACACGGTGCCACGATGGCCCCAGAGAGGGCAGGTCCCGGGTGCCACCATGGCCCCAGAGAGAGCAGGTCTCAGATGCCACCATGGCCCCAGAGAGGGCAGGTCCCGGGTGCCACCATGGCCCCAGAGAGGGCAGGTCCCGGGTGCCACCATGGCCCCAGCTCACCCCCTGGACAGGGCAGGGACACGGTGCCACCATGGCCCCAGAGAGGGGAGGGACACGGTGCCACCAGAGCCCCAAATCCAGCCCTGAACAGGGCAGGGACACAGTGCCACCAAAGCCCCAGAGAGGGCAGGTCCCAGGTGCCACCAAAGCCCCAGAGAGGGCAGGTCCCAGGTGCCACCAAAGCCCCAGAGAGGGCAGGTCCCAGGTGCCACCATGGCCCCAGAGAGGGCAGGTCCCGGGTGCCACCATGGCCCCAGCTCACCCCTGGACACGTCCCAGCAGGGCCTGAGCTCCTGCCCCCAGGTGCAGCAAGGCTTTTCTGTGCCTGTTTTCCTTGGATGCTGCCCCAGTGGCAGACATTAACCCAGTCGTGCCCGGGTGATCTGCACAGAGCAGCTTTAACCCCTTCAGGCACAGGGCCCTGCTCAGCCCCAGCTGCAGAGGGGCACGTTTGGCACAGGCAGCTCCATTATCCCAAATTTGTGACCATCACTGCTGCAAGCCCCAACTCCTCCAAAGCCTCCTGACTGCATGACCAACCTGCTGCCACTTTAATGGCCCACCTGAGCCTTTTAATTTTTAACTGCCAGACAAACAGCCTCACATTTACTTTCTACACTGCCCAAAATTCCAGAGCGGTCACCAACCTGGAAAAAAAATAATTCTATCCTAAAAACAAGGCAAGAGATTTGATTCCACAGGGGGATGTGAGTGCCTGTCCCTGCACCAGTCCCGTGGCCTTGCAAAGAACCACTGAACTTTTATTTTAGATATACATCTTCTTTCTTTTTCCTTTTTCTTCCTTTCCCTTTTTTTCTTTTTCCTTTAGCATTTGGGTCATTGGTTTTGAATGTCTGGGGCTTGCAGGAAAGCAAAGTAATATCCCATGTTTGCTCTGGAAACTGATTTCTGCTCAAATTTATTTTAAATATATATTCTTTATTTTTTGTTTTTCTTACTTTTCCTTTTTCTTTTCTTTTTTTTCCCTTTAGCATTTGGGTCATTGGTTTTGAACGTCTGGGGCATGCAGGAAAGCAAAGGAATATCCCATGTTTGCTCTGGAAACTGATTTCTGCTCAGCTCTGGTGAATTCTGCAATGCCTGAGAATGAGAATGAATGAGAGGAGCTGAAGCAGTGCTGGGAGCTGCTGCCTGAGGGGGGGGAACATCAACCTCCAGAGGAAACAGGGAAATCATTTATCATTTATCATTTAACATTCATCTGGCATGAGCTGTCTGTCATTCTCCTATTCCAAGCCAGTTGTCTCAAGTCAGCCTGGGGGAAAAGCAGGGAGATTTGGCTTTTTCTTTTTTTTTTTTTTTTAATTTTAATTAGAGATAAGCTGCAGTTACACAGTAATTTAATGCATGACCTTTGCAGCAACTGGAACAGCTTTTCAATGGGGGACATTGGCCAAGTCTTTGCTGGAGCTGCCAGCTGGAGAATGCTCCAGCTGTGGCTTCACCTGAGCATCTGCCACCACCACAACGTCCCCTCTGTCCCCTGTGCCCGGATTTTCACATTTGGGCAGCCAAAGGTGTCACACAGGAAATCTGCACCGCAGGAACGCCAATCGCCAGGCACCTCCTCCCACTGTGGCATTTCTCCGTGGGATTAAAGGGTGACACCTCCTTAGTCACCGTCACCTATTAACAGACCCTAATCACCGCCGATCCGGTGGGGAACACTAATTTTAGAAACCCTGCACAGCTTTAGGAAGCAGCCACGTGAGCAGTTTGCCAAGAGGAGCAGGATGCCTCCACTTAGGCTTGAAGATAATTTCCATTCCAGTCAAACAATGGAACACTTGGAAATGGAGGGGTTTAAAAAGAAAAAAAAGAGAGAAAAAGGTCAAGATATTGTGAAAAGCTTTGGTGGCTGAAGGGAATTTCCCTTTTTTCACAGGTAAAGTCACTCAGGGGGATGAAATGGGCAATATAAATGCCCATTAAATGCTCCATCACTGCAGTCTCACCTTGGCACTTTTTGGTCTAAACCAGATGGTTTGGACTTCAAAAGAAACTTTCATAATCCTGTTGTTTATTACTTGCATTTCGTAGATTTAACACACATGTCCCCTTTAACACATGTACCTTTTAACACACATGTCCCCTTTAACACAGGTCCCTGTTCAGGCACACATGTCTGAACACATCCCCTTTAACACATGTCCTTTTTAACACATGTCCCATTTAACACACATGTCCCTGTTCAGGCACACAGGCCAAGAAATGCTAATAGTGTTCTGTAATCAGGGAATAGTTGGTTTCTGATTGTGCTGGTGTGAATTACAACAACTGTTATTGTCTCACCCTTCAAATGAGAAATGGAATAAAAGTTTTTAAAACACCTCTCAGTTGCCCCATCTCTGGTCAGCAAAGGGCATAGTTATATTTCTGATTGTTACTTACTTGAAGCATTTTTTTGCTTGCACTAAGCCCTGCTATATTACAACACAGCAATTTAATGCTGTGAAAGCCTAGTTAGTTCAAAGGGCATAAATTGTGTTGGATAAAAGTTACAAGTTATTGTTTGAAAAAGTCTTGTTGATTCTAAGGTCTTAATTGAAAACTTTCTTCTATGTCTATACTTTTATCTATTATCTCTGTGAGATTTTGACAACTCTCTGTGAATTTATTTTTTACTTCTCTCTCTTGTATGATAAAAACTTCTTTGATAGTTTTGTTCATCATTTGTTGCACACACTGAAGTATGCAGGGTGTTACTACTGATGTAACTACTAAAACAATACATAGAGACTTATCTTGCAAAGCTTTTTTAGCTAAGGTGCAAAGCTCCATTCTTGGAACAAATCATTTAACTAGGACTCACTATCTTCTTTCATTTGAGCTGTCAAATCTTTTAGCTTTTGTGGATGGATTCAGAATGATCTGACAGGTTCACACAGCACAATCTGTGAGGTCCCTGTGCCACTGCAGCCCCTGGCAGTGACAGAGCTGTCACCCCAGCTGCTGGCACGATTTAACCAAGCCCAAATGCCCCTCTGGGGTGGCAGCTGGGACAGCAGCCATGCCCTGTGCTCCTGCCAGAGGAGCCAGAGGAGCAGGTGAAGCCACCTGGTGCCACAGGTGTGGTGCCAGCCCTGTGCCCACCCAGGCAGGATCCTGTGTCCGTGCTCACAGGGGTCTCAGGATGAGGGAAGAGACTCCATGTTTCAGAAGGCTTGATTTGTTATTTTATGATATATATTATATTAAAACTATACTAAAAGAATAGAAGAAAAAGACCTCATCAGAAGGCTGGCTAGGCTAAGAATAGAAAGGAATGAGAACAAAGGTTTGTGGCTCAGACAGAGAGTCCGAGCCAGCTGGGCTGTGATTGGCCATTAATTAGAAACAACCACATGAGCCCAATCCCAGATGCACCTGTTGCATCCCACAGCAGCAGATAATCAATGTTCACATTTTGTTCCTGAGGCCTCTCAGCTTCTCAGGAGGAAAACTCCCAAGGAAAGGATTTTCCATAAAAGATGCCTGCGACAGATCCCCACGTCCAGGCTGGGCTCAGCAGTGCCCAGGCAAACCCCACACCCCAAAAATCAGCAGCAAACCCATTCAAAACCCCCCCAATCCCATCAGCACCTACCTGGAAGCAGCAGCACCTCCCTGCTGGGCCTCCTGGCTGGGCACAGTCCCCTGGAGCAGGGCTTGCCTCGGGGGAAATGCCTGAAGATTTGACGGATTCTCTTTGTTATGAGCCCAAAACAAGAGGCTGCTCCCTCCTCCCCCTCTGGCATCCTCCAGGAGCTCCTCAGGCACGTCCCAACCCCAAATGCTCTGGGATACAACTCGATCCAGGGCCTGCTCTGTCTGCTCCCACCAGAGGCCTTTTCCCCCACGGAGATAAAGCCCTGACATTGGCCATTTACAACCTGCTGCCATCTCAAGGGTTATTTATTTATTTTTCTGAGCAGCTCAGGGCTCTTGCATCTCCTGTAAGCCATGGAAAACTTTCTATTTCTGGGGCTTTTTGCTTGATAAGATAAAATAACCCAACGGAAGAGATTAGGGAGAGAAAGCACAGGACTGGGCCCTGTGCAGGGAGGTCTCTTCCCCCCATCCTCCCTTCTCTCTTTGCTGCTTTTCAGCACTTTTAAACACTGCTTTTTCAGTCTTTAAAAGTTTGAGGGATAAAAAAAAGCCCCCAGTGTTTAATCAGAGGTTAAAGGAACACACTGAGATTAATTATGTTTATAATATTGATTTAAACTCTGCACATAGTTAAGAGAGGCTCGTAGAGCCATCCATGAAAATCAGGATCAGGGTTTTAAGTGACTTTTTAGCAATAGGATAAGAAGGGTGGCTTTAAAATAAAAGAGATTTAGATGAGATATTGGGAAGGAATTGTTCCCAGTGAGGGTGGGGAGGCCCTGGCACAGCTGGGGCTGCCCTGGAAATGTTCCAGGCCAGGCTGGACAGGGCTGGGAGCACCTGGGGCAGTGGAAGGTGTCCCTGCCATGGCTTTGAGCTCCTTCCCACCCAAACCATCCCACGGTGGATCAGTCACAGCTGTACCAGGTGTCCTGGGATGGGACACAAGCACCAGTTCAGCAATGCCCCTGGAATCTGCCACTTTGTACCCAGTCCCCACGCCCTCCCTGCTCAGGACAAACACCCAGCACCACACAGGGCGTGAAAAAGATGGAATTCAACCAGTCCAAAGCCCACCCTGAGCAGCAAAAGCACTGAGTCCTCTCAGGGGGCTTTGCAGCCACCTCTCTCCTTCCCAGAGCCACACCAGCAAACTCCACCGAGCCCCAGTGGGATGGAGCAGAGGGAGAAACCCAGAAACCAACCTGAGAGAGCCTCTCTCAAACCTGAAACCCAAAAACCAACCTGCAAGGTGAGAGATGGAGACCAGCAAACTCCACTGGGATAAAACAGAGAGAGAAACCCCAAAACCAACCTGCAAGGTGAGAGATGGAGACCAGCAAACTCCACTGAGCTCCACTGGGATAAAACAGAGAGAGAAACCCAAAAACCAACGTGCAAAGTAGGGAGAAGCCCAAAAACCAACCTGCAAAGCAGGAAATAGCCCAAAAACCAACCTGGAAGGTGGGAGCTGGAGACCAGCAAACTCCACTGGGATAAAACAGAGAGAGAAGCCCAAAAACCAACGTACAAAGTAGGGAGAAGCCCAAAAACCAACCTGGAAGGAGATGGAGACCAGCAAACTCCACTGAGCTCCACTGGGATGGAGAAGAGGGAGAAACCCAAAAACCAATGAGCAAAGCAGGGAGAAACCCAAAAGCCAACCTGGAAGGTGGGAGCTGGAGACCAGCAAACCCCACTGAGCTTCACTGGGATAAAACAGAGAGAGAAACCCAAAAACCAACCTGAAAAGTAGGGAGAAGCCCAAAAACAAACCTGCAAGGTGAGAGATGGAGACCAGCAAACCCCACTGAGCTTCACTGGGATAAAACAGAGAGAGAAACCCAAAAACCAACCTGGAAGGTGGGAGCTGGAGACCAGCAAACTCCACTGGGATAAACAGAGAGAGAAGCCCAAAAACCAATGTGCAAAGTAGGGAGAAGCCCAAAAACCAACCTGCAAGGTGGGAGCTGGAGACCAGCAAACCCCACTGAGCTCCACTGGGATGGAGAAGAGGGAGAAACCCAAAAACCAACGAGCAAAGCAGGGAAAAGTCCAAAAACCAACCTGGAAGGTGGGAGCTGGACACCAGCAAACCCCACTGAGCTTCACTGGGATAAAACAGAGAGAGAAGCCCAAAAACCAACGTGCAAGGTGAGAGATGGAGACCAGCAAAGTCCACTGAGCTCCACCAGGATGGAGCAGAGGCAGAAACCCAAAAACCAATGCGCAAGGTGAGAGATGGAGACCAGCAAACCCCACTGAGCTCCACTGGGATAAAACAGAGAGAGAAACCCCAAGACCAACCTGCAAGGTGGGAGCTGGAGCCTTGGCGGGCGTCTCTCCCCATAAACCCTTCCCAAGGCACCCAGGTGGAATGCAGCAGGAAACATCGCCCTGGAGAGCTGGGGCACCCCGGGCGCCTGTGCCACAGCTCTGGGCAGGTCCCTGTCCCTGTCCCTGTCCTGCCCACAGCCCCATCCCCGCCCGGGGAGGGGCACACCCTGCCTGCAGTGGGCGGGAGGCACCCCTGGACCCCACCCTGTCCCCACCCATCCCCACCTGGCAGCAGGAAAAGCTGCAGGGATCTGCCCGGATCAGCTGAATGGGACAGAAATGCCAAGTGCTGTGGGTCCTGTCGGCGATCGTTGTTTACAGTGGTGAGGCTGAGTGTGGGAGGAGAGACACAAAAACCACAGGAGCAGCAGCAGCAGAGGGCGAGCAGAGCCTCGTGCGGGTAAAGGACTCGGTAAAGAGCTCGTTATCTTAAACAAACGGCTCCCTGAGAACCAGCAGGGTTAGAACTGAAGTTTGCTCTACAAATCACAAAGAGAAATCGTGTTTTACCAGCTTAAGGAAACAGGGGCTGATTCAGCACAGGGCCCTGAAAACAGCAGGAGCTGCTCAGGGAGATCAGGGCAGAGGCACAAACCCCATTTGGATGTTGAGCTGAGCAGAACAGAGGCAAAAACCCCATTTGGATGCTGAGGTGCTTTGCTGCACAGAGCAGAGGCACAAACCCCATTTGGATGCTGAGGTCTCAGCTTTGTTGGGCTGAGCAGAGGCACAAACCCCATTTGGGTGCCCAGGTTTTTGCTGAGCAGAGGCACAAACCCCATTTGGATCCTGAGGTCCCAAGCTTTGCTGGGCTGAGCACAAGCACAAACCCCATTTGGATGCTGAGCTGAGCTGAGCAGAGGCAGAAACCCCATTTGGATGCTCAGGTTTTTGCTGAGCAGAGTCACAAACCCCATTTGGATGTTGAGGTCTCAGCTTTATTGGGCTGAGCAGAGGCACAAACCCCATTTGGGTGCTCAAGTTTTTGCTGAGCAGAGGCACAAACCCCATTTGGATGCTGAGGTCTCAGCTTTATTGGGCTGAGCAGAGGCACAAACCCCACTTGGATGCTGAGGTCTCAGCTTTGCTGGGCTGAGCAGAGGCACAAACCCCATTTGGGTGCTCAGGTGATTTGCTGAGCTGGGTCTGTGTGGCAAGAGCTGCAGATCAAAGCTGGCTCCAGCTTTGCAGAGGTGCTGGGCACACTCTGAGGTTTCCCTGCAGGGCTGCCCCACGCCAGCCCTGCCCACAAGGGAAGCAGCCAGGGCTGGTTTCCTTGCAGAGAAACCACCCTCCAGCCAGCCACGTGCGGTTTTATCAACAGAAATATCAAAATACTTCATTTTCGCTTATCAGAGACACCAAGGGAAGCGCCTGAGCCATTCCCACCCAACCCCTCCCAGCAGGAAGCTGCCCCAGCTCCGAGCCCAGCCTGGTTTCTGTGCTGTCCCAAAGGCCAGTGGCACACACAGAGGGCTTTGAAGCTGCCATGAGTCACCAGGACACCCAAGAACTGCACCCAAACACCCCAGAGCACCTCTGCACCCTGCTCCTCCCTGCTGGGAGAAGCTGGCAGGAGAAGCTGTCTGTCCCCCAGCAGCAGGACAGGCATTTACACCCACACAGAGGTGATTTATTTTACTGCAGACAGCTCTGAGAGCTGACAACACAAAGCCACACACGTTAGACAGGAGCTATTCAAGGCACAGCTACTCCTCCTGCCCAAACCATGCCCTCCAAGGCTGAAAATGAGGATTTTTCAGGGAATTCCAGTAGGATTTGCTCCCACCTCCCCATCCTTTCATGCTGACACCAGTTGGGAGCAGGATGCTGGATGTCTGTCCTGCACAGAGCCTGGAAAATTCCAAATAAAAGCAGGGGGAAAAAAAAAAGGCTCCCATGCCTCAGGCAACACCTGCACCAGCCTCAGGGGCAGCACCCACAGGCAGGGCTTGGGTTAAAATCAGAGAGGGTCCCCCTGAGACTCCTTTTCTCCAGAGTGAACTGTAAATAATCACAATAAATTAATATATTATAATATATTATTTAATATATCCAATATATAAATATTAAATATTTAATAATATTTAATATTAATATATTCAATATTTAACAGTAATATTTAATATTAATATATTAAATATATTAATTTATTTAATTTATTATATATAATATATATTATATATTAAATTTAAAATAAAATTATTTAAATAAATTATATAATATAATAAATTAATAAAAGAAATAAATAAAAAAAAAATTTAAAAAAATGAATGTCGCTTTCCCATTTTACTAAATACAGTCAGATCTGACGTAAATAAAAATAGGCCAGAACTGCACAAACAAAAACCTGAGTATCCTCAGGCTGCAAGTCAAAAGCGAACAAGCAGCAACTCTACATCAGAAAGAAAAAAAAAATAAATGTTCACCGAAGGGGGAGAGCACGCCCTGTCTGCAGCTCTCAGGCATTTTTAATGGGAATCACTATTGGGATGACAGGGAATGCAGATATGAGTGTCCCTGCCCCCCATCCCGGTTGTTTGGGGAGTTTTTGAGGCAGAACTACTCCCACGGTCTGCATAATTCTGCGAAATGAAAAGGGAAATGGACTTATTTAAAATCTGTTTCAATATTAGTATGGAAAACATCCTGCCAGTGAGAAGTCCCTCAAACCAGCTCTTTATGCAGCATTTCGCAACACCACAAAATTCTGTGAGTTTCTACTTCAAGTCAGGATTTCAAAGCACAAAAATCTCACCTCGCACCTCACCCCAGCTTCAAGGGCTGGTGAAAAAGCCTCGACAAAGATTTTCCTCCTTAAATAAACCTCATTTCTGCTAAACTCGACATTCCTTTAAGCACACCCGTTCATGCCGGGAGCTCCCAGCCCCGGGGAATCACCTGGCCCTCAGCAGCTTTTGAGGGAATGAACCGGGAATGCCAGGCAGAAAGCAAAGGTGCACCCTAGAAATCAGATTTACATCAGATTTACATCAGATTTACATCGCCCTCCTCCCACCAGGGTGCCAGCCCCGCCGTGTCCCCGCGTCGCGTTGTGCTGGCGGCTGGGTGACATTTAATTAACAGCAGTCATTAGGGCTAAGCCCTAATTCGCTGCAGCAGGGCCAGATGGTGCTGCTGCCTCCCCCGACCGCCCTCCATCCCAAACGGCGCCGGGAGGCACCGGAGAGAGCCCTGCCCGCCCCACAAATCCCCCAAAAAACATTGAATGGGTTTGTGAGCTAAGGAAAGCCAAGCTGGGCACCAGAACTGCCCCGGTGCCCCCTAAACAACCCCAAAAATGAGCAGCGACCATTCCCCCACCCCCAGTGGGACGGGTCAGACCCAAATTCGCACCGGCACGGCCTCGCTGCCCTCCACACCCGCACCGAGGGCATCCCCACAGGTGCAGGTGATGTGGGTGCAAACCTGCGGGGAACGGCATCAGCACTGCCACATTCTCAAAAGAATCAAAATCTCCCAAAAATCAAGAGGTTCCTGACCCCCACCAGGAAATTTTCAAGTCCCTCAAGGCCCAGCAGCTGCATCCCAAAAGAGTTTCCCCGAGTGAGCGGGGCAGGAGCAGTTTCACAGCCAGCAGGGCTCAAATCCCGAAGTTATCAGTGACAGCTTTGCAAAAACCTCTTCTTGTCCCCTCCCGCCACACCTGACCCGGGTCACTCCTCACCAGGGAGCGGGAGCAGCACCCGGGACAGGGCACAGGGCGGGGGCGTCACCGCACAGCCCCAGCTGGGTCCCCTCTGTGCCCACTCCCAGCCAGGGGAAACGTGAATCGACCTCTCCTGCAGAGCACCCACAGCACCAGCACAGCCCGGATCCACACCAGGGAGCACTGGCACAAACCATCCCTGGCACAAACAATCAATGGCACAAACCATCCCTGGCACAAACAATGGCATAAACCATCCCTGGCACAATCAATGGCACAAACCATCATTGGCACAAACCATCCCTGGCACAAACCATCACTGGCACAAACCATCACTGGCACAAACAATCAATGGCACAAACCATCCCTGGCACAATCAATGGCACAAACCATCCCTGGCACAAACCATCCCTGGCACAAACAATCAATGGCACAAACCATCCCTGGCACAAACCATCATTGGCACAAACCATCAATGGCACAAACCATCCCTAGCACAAACTATCCCTGGCACAAACCATCACTAGCACTACTTCCCTCACCCGGGGCTCGGGCAGAGCTTCAGGCACAAATTCTCGAGGACTTTACCCCTCGCTGGGAAGCTTTACATAGGCCAACCCTCCCTGCTCACCGCGAGCTGCCGATGCCAACCCCGCCCAGCAGCGATCATCTCCTCTTTCCTGGAAAAGCTGCATTTTCCAAACCCGCCCGGCGGCACCGCACCCACACGCGGAGACCCCGGCCCGGCCCGGTCCCTCCCGGTGCGCAGCCCCCCGGGGGAGCGGGGGGACCCGGCCCGGTGCCAAACCGGACCCCAGGGGTGCAGAGCTGGGGCGAGGGGAGGGAGAGGGGCCGGGGGGAGAATCCGGGCAGGGTGAGGGATGCGGGGAGGGCAGGGGTGCGGGACAGCGAGGGGCAGGCAGGGGACAGTGAGGGGCAGGCAGGGGCTGGCAGGGGACAGCGTGGAGCAAGCAGGGGATAAGCGGGGGACAGTCAGGGGACAGTGAGGGGCGGGCAGGGGACAGAGAGGGGCAGCAAGGGGACAGTGAGGGGACAGAGAGGGGCAAGCAGGGGACAGGCAGGGGACAGCGAGGGGCAGGCAGGTGACAGGCAGGATGGGATAAGCAGGGGACAGCGAGGGGCAGGCAGGGGACAATGAGGGGCAGGCAGGGGACAGGCAGGGGCAGGCAGGCGACAGGCAGGGTGGGATAAGCAGGGGACAGAGAGGGGCAGGCAGGGGACAATGAGGGGCAGGCAGGGGACAGCGAGGGGCAGGCAGGGGCAGGCAGGGTGGGATAAGCAGGGGACAGGCAGGGGCAGGCAGGCGACAGGCAGGGGCAGGCAGGGGCAGGCAGGGTGGGATAAGCAGGGGACAGCACTCACAGTCGCAGCGCAGGGCGCGCTCCCGCACCGCCTCCCCGCACAGGTCGCACCATCCCCGGCGCGGCAGGCGCGGGGCGAAGCGGTGCCCGCGGCCGCGCTCGGGGGGCTCTCCGGCCGCCCCGAAGATGCTCCGCACGTCGGGCAGCAGCCGCGGGGCTCCCCCGCGCCGCCGCAGCCGCCGCGCAGCCCTGGCCCCGCCGGGGCTCCCCTCGGGACGGGCGGGGGTCGCGGCGGGGCCCGGCGGGCGGCGGCGCATGGAGCCGGGCACGGGGGGCGGCAGCGGGCGGGGGCACGGCCCCACGGCCGGCGATGCCATGGGCTCGCAGCGGCGGCGGCGGGGCGGGGCGGGCGCTCGGCCCGGCCGGAGGGAGGAGACGCGGCGGGGAGGGCGGGGGTGGCACCGGGAGCGGCCCCGGGGCGCCCCTCCCGTGGGGACACCCTCGGGGTCAGGGTCAGGGTCGGGGTCGGGGCGCTCCGCGCTCGCTGCCCCCGCGGTGTCGGCGCTGCTCGCCCCGCGTTCCCCGGCGCGCACCGGAATGTCCCCGTGCTCTGCCGCCGGGAATCCCCGCTCAGATGGGACTGGGATTCCCCGGGCAGGGGGTCCGTGCATTCCCCGGGGGGCTCTCCCTGCCGGACAATCACCCCGTGGGGCTGGGGTTCCCCAGGAGGGGTCTGGGTATCCCCCGGGGGGCTTTCCCCGCCGCACAATCACCCTCGTGGGGTTGGGGTTCCGCGGGGGGCTCTCCCCTCCGGACAGTCACCCCATGGGGCTGGGGTTCCCCGGGGTTCCGTGCATCTCCCGGGGGGCTCTCCCTGCCGGACAGTCACCCCTGTGGGTGGGATCTGTCACCCTGCTGCTCCCTGGGATGGGGCTGTGGATGTGGGGACAGCCCATAAATCACTCTGGGGACAGCCCATAAATCACTCTGGGGACAGGCGGTGGGGGGGTGGCCAAGGGGAGCGTGGCTGAGCCTTCTCACAAACATCTCCTGCTCCCAGCTCCCACCTCATTCCCCGGGGGGCTCTCCTGCCGGACAGACACCCCGTGGGGCTGGGGTTCCCCGGCGAGGGGGTCCCTGCATCCCCCGGGGCTCCCACAAAGCACAGCCAGAGGATTTTCCCCAGCGCTTTGTCACGGCTCTGTCCCCGTGGGAGCAGCACGGTCACACGTGGGGAGAAGCCCCTGTCCCTCTGTGGGGCTGCGACACGCAGGGATTCCCTCCCCCAGCTGATCTCCCGTGGGAAACCTGAAAGGGAAAATATGGCAGCAGCTCGGGCTGCTCCATGCAGGTATTCTGTACCAGGAGTCCCTCCCTCCCTCCCTTCCTTCCTTGTTTCCTTCCTTGTTTCCTTCCTTGTTTCCTTGTTTCCTTCCTTGTTTCCTTCCTTCCTTCCTTGTTTCCTTCCTTCCCTTCCCTTCCCCTTCCCTTCCCTTCCCTTCCCTTCCCTTCCCTTCCCTTCCCTTCCCTTCCCTTCCCTTCCCTTCCCTTCCCTTCCCTTCCCATCAAATCCTCCCACAGCTGTACACACAGACCAGAGAGTTTGAGCAGCCACTGCAAAAAGTTCGAGTTAGCAGTAGAAAAACTGCCAGGAGTCAGACACTGTGTGTGCTGCCACCCCTTCCCCTGGGCACGGCTGCACCTGGCCCTGCCTGTCCCCTCCTTCCAGCCGGGGGTGTCACGGGGCTGGGAAGGTCCCTGTCCCCCCTCCCTGCTGGCCCGAGGGTGATTGCTGCTCTGGGTGCGTGCCTGGAGGGTGACACAGCCCTGAGACCTGCAGGACACCCTGCAGACACGGCACCGGCCCTGCTCTGCTGCTCTCCCTCCTCCTGGTTTGGACACTGAAATTCCGACAGAATTATCCCTGAATTTCGGCCGGGGATGTCCTCCACAAGCTGTTCATTGTATCAGGAATCACCCACAATAAGGTCTAGCTGGCACCTGGCTGGGAACCTCCTAAAACCATCCTGGACTTTCATTTTCTCAATAACATCCCAAGAGACATCTCCAGTCTCTGTTCTGCAGTCTCAGGGCATAAGACACTAAATAAATGTAATATTTTCTGTCCCCACAGCAAGCACAGGCTACACAAGAGGCTCGTGACAGTCATTGTCCTTCCCAGCTGTCCCTTCAGGTATTCAGAGCTGACAGCACAGGGAGCTCTTTTAGGCCACAGGATAAATTTTTTTTTGGGGAAAAAGAAAACCCCAAGTAATTAACACTGGCAGGAAAATTCTTGTTTCATTTGGATTCCAGAAGTCCCCTCTGCACCATTCTGGACTTTCATTTTCCCAATACCATCCCACGAGACAGCTCCATGAAAATCAGGATTTTAAAGAAAAGAGGGAGAGTGACTTTTTAGTGACAGGACAAAGGGGGTGGCTTTAAACTAAAAGAGGGGAGATTTAGATGAGATATTGGGAAGGAATTGTGCATATTCCCATTGTCCATTTGCATTCAGGTTTTTGGGAGAGAAGGGAGGGGAGAGGCAGAGCTGGGCTGGGTGAATCCAGGCTTAGGGGAAGCTGAATTTGACGTCTCCCGTGTACTCCTGAGGACAGGATAAGCTGAGAATATCTAAATCCTTTTCAAGGATTCTAATTTGAAGGATGGATTAAAACACTGGCTCTGAATCACAGCAGCCCAGTGCCATAAGCAGCCCCTAATAACAGCTGCAAACCAAAGGAGGAATAATGCAGCTGGGAAAATTGGAGTTTTGCTCTGTGCTAAGCAGCAAGATTAATTTTTAGAAGGTCTTTTCCTTCCCTATTCAGGATTTGCTTTCATGCCTCCTCTGCTTCTGCTTGAAAACAGCAGCAGATTTATTCCTCAATCGTTCCACCAAAGTTTGGTATTTTGTCATATGTCCTCCACAAGCTGTTCATTGTATCAGGAATAAAGGAAATTTCTGAGGGTGAAGGTCTAGCTGGCACCTGGCTGGGAACCTCCTAAAACCATTCTGGACTTTCATTTTCCCAATATCATCCTGGGAGACAGCTCCAGGCTCTGTTCTGCAGCCTCAGGGCATAAAAATACTAAATAAATTTAATATTTTCTGTCCCCACAGCAAGCTCAGCCTGCACAAGAGGCTCGTGACAGTCATTATCCTTCCCAGCTGTCCCTTCAGGTATTCAGGTTAAAATATTTTTTAGGCCACAGGTTAATTTTTTTTTTTTTTTTGGGGAAAAAGAAAACCCCAAGTAATTAACATTGGCAGGAAAATTCTTGTTTCATTTGGATTCCAGCAGTCCCCTCTGCAGCTGCTGTGTTACAGCAGTTAAAGCATGACAAGGGCTATTAGCAGAAGTTCTTTTTTCTGTTTGCCAAGAAATAAATCCCTTTTAGCTGAAGCCAAACATGTTCCAGGTCAAATGCTCAGCTGGTGCGAGTCAGTGCAGCTCCACTGAGTGCCAGGAGGTGCAGCAGGGACCCTGCTCCTTTATGAACATCAGAAAATTCTGCCTGGATTCAAAATAACCTCCATTAGAACGCCCAGCAAATCCCAGAAAATAATTCTTAGGAGAAAAGCTCTGAAGGGATGGATTAGCTCCACCTCTGCACAGCAAACAGTTGGGTTTGACATTCAGGATGTTGGCTTTTCTAATTAAAATGAATGGGGAGCTCTGGTGCCAAATTCCACCAGGGAAATGTTTCCTGGGCGGGGGAGGCTCCTGGGCACCCCTGGCGTGTTCCTACAAGAAACTCAGGCTGGGCACAGCCCTGCAGCTGCTGCTCCTCCTGCTCCTCCTTCCTTCTGCTGCCTTGGCACGGAGGGGTGGGTGCTCCTGGCACTGGGATGTGCCAGGATGGGTGGGGTGGGCACAGCAGGGTGGGATCTGTCACCCTGACCTGCTGCTCTCTGGGATGGAGATGTGGGATGGGGATGTGGGATGTGGGCACAGCAGGGTGGGATCTGTCACCCTGCCTGGCTTTGGATGCTGCTCCCTGGGATGGGGATGTGGGGACAGCAGTGTGGGATCTGTCACCCTGACCTGCTGCTCCTGGGATGGGGAGGTGAGATGGGGATGTGGGATGTGGGGACAGCAGAGTGGGATTTGTCACCCTGACCTGCTCTCTGGGATGGGGAGGTGGGATAAACCCAGCAGGGTGGGATTTGTCACCTTGCTGCTCCCTGGGATGTGCCAGGATGGGTGGGATGGGCCCAACAGGATGGGATCTGTCACCCTGCCTGCCTTTGGATGCTGCTCCCTGGGATGGGGATGTGGGATGTGGGGACAGCAGGGTGGGATCTGTCACCCTGCCCAGCTTTGGATCCCTGGGATGGGGAGGTGGGATGGGGATCTGGGATGAGCCCAGCAGGATGGGATTTGTCACCCTGCTGCTCCTGGGATGTGCCAGGATGGATGGGATGGGCCCAGCAGGGTGGGATCTGTCACCCTGCCCTGCTCTCCCTGGGATGGGGATGTGGGATGTGGGGACAGCAGGGTGGGATCTGTCACCCTGCCCTGCTGCTCCTGGGATGTGCCAGGATGGGTGGGATGGGCCCAGCAGGGTGGGATCTGTCACCCTGCCCTGCTCTCCCTGGGATGGGGATGTGGGATGGGGATGTGGGATGGGGATGTGGGATGGACCCAACAGGGTGAGATCTGTCACCCTGCCCTGCTGCTCCTGGGATGGGGCTGTGGATGTGGGCACAGCCCATAAATCACTCCGGGGACAGGCAGGGGGGTGGCTGAGCCTTCCCACAAGCATCTCCTGCTCCCAGCTCCCAGCCCCAGCTCCTGGCAATCCCCATCGCTGCTCCACACCCGCCCTGGCTGCTCATCAGGGAATCGCAGCTCCTCATCAACGCCCAGGTCACAAAACAGCCGGGAAAGGAGCAGAACCATCGTCCCTAACAAAGGGCTGGGCCAGCAGGGCCCTCCCGCAGCTCTCTGTGCCATTCCCGAGGGACAGCACGGTGGCAGGGATGTGTTCCCCCTCCATCCCATCCCTCTGCAGCAGGGAAGGGTTGGCAATGCCTTCCCACAGCCCCCAGCACCCCCTGCCCCACTCCAGCACGTTAAAAGTGAGAATAATTCCTAAATAAGTAAGAGGACGAAAGATTAAAGCTCTTCTTCTTCCTCATCGGACACAGTGATGCAGAGAAACCATGAAAACACCACGTCCTTCAAACCTTTTTTTTTTTTTTTTAAAAAAAAAAGAGAAAAATTTAAAACCCCACTCGATTTTCTGGCCAAACCTGCAGAGGCCCAGGGCACACGGGGCTGATGGGGGAGAAGGTGCAAAGTGCTGGGGCACAGAGGTAGGACACGGAGAGCTCCCAGGCACGGGAATCCAGCGGCTCCGTGGCTCCAGGGGCTGTGAATTCCCTCTGCTGGGAGGGTTTGGTTCAGCAGCTGCACCTTCACCGTGTCCCTCACACGCTGGGAGCAGGAGCAGCCCCACCCAACCTGCAGGGACAAAAGGGTTCAGGTCAGATGTGGCCCTAAAAACAGGGCTGGATCCCCAGTTCCTGGGGGTTTGTCTTTTAAGAACTCCTGGATGTGCTGATCCATGAAAATCAGGATTTTAAAGAAGAGGGAGAGTGATTTTTTAGTGATAGGACAAGGGGGATGGCTTTAAAGTAAAAGAGAATTATCCCCGAATTTTGGCCAGGGATGTCCTCCACAAGCTGTTCATTGTATCAGGAATTACCTAAAATAAAGGAAATTTCTGAGGGTGAAGGTTTAGCTGGCACCTGGCTGGGAACCTCCTAAAACCATTCTGGACTTTCATTTTCCCAATACCATCCTGGGAGACAGCTCCATGAAAATCAGGATTTTAAAGAAGAGGGAAGTGACTTTTTAGTGACAGGACAAGGGGATGGCTTAGAACTAAAAGAGGAGAGATTTAGATGAGATATTGGGAAGGAATTGTGCATATTCCCATTGTCCATTTGCATTCAGAGCCTCGAGGAAAGGATGCAGAGGAGGAAAATCACAGGAGGGCGATTCCCAGCTTTTCTCAGCTTGAATAAATGGACAATGGGAATGTGTACAATTCCTTCCCCATATCTCATCTAAATCCTTCATCTTTTAGTTTAAAGCCACACCAACCACACCAACACCTCTTCTATCTGCAAACCCAGAGGTTTTCTTTAATTTGGGGGCTGGAAAACTTCTCCTGTGAGGAGCAACTGAAGGAGCTGGAGGTGTTTACCCTGGAGAAAAGGATGTGGTATTCCCATTCTCTGAACAGAGAGACACAATTCTCTCTGCCAGGACTTTTCCTGGGAAAGGCAGTAAGAAATCAAATAGAAGTAAGAATTGTTTTCTCTTCTCTCTCTGAGCTTTCTCAAATAGAAATAAGAATTGTTTTCTCTTCTCTCTCTGAACTTTCTCACTTCCTTCCCCAGGAAAAATCCTGGGAGAGAGAATGATGTCTCTCGATGTTCAGAGGATGTGAATGCCACAAAAAGAGGTTCTGGGGGAACTTTATTGCTCCCACCTCCCTGGAAGGAGGCTGTGCTGAGGGGGGAGCTGGTCTCTTCTCCCAGGTAACAAGTGACAGGACAGGAGGCCTCAAGTTGCACCAGGGGAGCTTTAAATTGGATATTAGGGTAAAAAAAATAATCACAGACTCTGGGTTTTGCAGAGGTTTTCATATAGAAAAATCTGTATCTAGTCCCCCACGGCAGTGAGCAGCAGTGAGTGCTGGGGAAAAGGGTGAAAAGAGGGGGATGAAATGATGGAGAAATCCTTGGCTAAAACTCCAAGAGAGAAGAATTCTGCTGCTGCCAGCCCGTGATGCAAACACGGGGCAAACCCCATGGGAGAGGGGCTGTGGCTGGGCCTGGTGGGTCCCAGAGAGCTCAGCCAGAGCCTCCAGCACAGCCTGGGTGGGAGAAGCGGGGTGGGGAGCAGGGACCCTGTGAGGAGCAGGGAAAGGAGCAGGGATCCTGTGAGGAGCAGGTGAGGAGCAGGGATCCTGTGAGGGGCAGGGATCCTGTGAGGAGCAGGGAGAGGAGGAGGGTGAGGAGCAGGGAGAAGAGCAGGGAGAGGAGCAGGTGAGGAGCAGGGAGAGGAGCGGGGATCCTGTGAGGGGCAGGTGAGGAGCAGGGAGAGGAGGAAGGATCCTGTGAGGAGCAGGTGAGGAGCAGGTGAGGAGCAGGGATCCTGTGAGGAGCAGGGATCCTGTGAGGAGCAGGGACCCTGTGAGGAGCAGGGAGAGGAGCAGGGAGAGGAGGAAGGATCCTGTGAGGAGCAGGTGAGGAGCAGGTGAGGAGCAGGGATCCTGTGAGGAGCAGGTGAGGAGCAGGTGAGGAGCAGGGATCCTGTGAGGAGCAGATGAGGAGCAGGGAGAGGAGGAGGTGAGGAGCAGAGATCCTGTGAGGAGCTGGTGAGGAGCAGGGAGAGGAGCAGGGAGAGGAACTGGAATCCTGCTGGGACCAGGGTGAGGAGCTGGGATCCTGTGAGGAGCAGGTGAGGAGCAGGGAGAGGAGGAGGGAGAGGAGGAAGGATCCTGTGAGGAGCAGGGTGAGGAGGAGGGATCCTGTGAGGGGCAGATGAGGAGCAGGGATCCTGTGAGGAGGAGGGATCCTGCTGGGACCAGGGTGAGGAGCTGGGATCCCGTGAGGAGCAGATGAGGAGCAGGGAGAGGAGGAGGGAGAGGAGGAGGGTGAGGAACTGGGATCCTGCTGGGAACAGGGTGAGGAACAGGGATGCTATGAGGAGCAGGGTGAGGAGCAGGATGAGGAGCAGGTGGGAGGAGCAGGGATCCTGCTTGGAGTAGGGTGAGGAGCAGAGTGAGGAGCAGGGATCCCACTGGGAGCAGCAGCCCGGGGTGCACTCACTCACTCACTCACTCACTCACTCACTCACTCACTCACTCACTCACTCACTCACGCTCTCACTCACTCACTCACTCACTCTCTCACTCACCTCTCGATGATGCTGTTGTTGAGCTGCAGATCGCAGGCGACCGACCTCATCTGCTCCAGCAGCTCCTGCATCCTGCAGGGACACAGCCAGCCCTCATTCCTGCATCTTTAGGGGAAAATACAGCCCCAATTCCTGCAGGGACACAGCCAGCCCTCATTCCTGCATCTTTAGGGGAAAATACAGCCCCAACTCCTGCAGGGACACAGCCAGCCCTCATTCCTGCATCTTTAGGGGAAAATACAGCCCCAACTCCTGCAGGGACACAGCCCTAGCTCCTGCATCCTTCAGGGGCAAATCCAGCCTCAATTCCTGCATCCTTTAGGGGCAGATCCAGCCCCAATTCCTGCATCCTTTAGGGGTAAATCCAGCCCCAATTCCTGCATCCTGCAGGGACAGATCCAGCCCCAATTCCTGCATCCTTTAGGGGCAAATCCAGCCTTAATTCCTGCATCCTTTAGGGGCAAATCCAGCCCAAATTCCTGCATCCTTTAGGGGCAGATCCAGCCCCAATTCCTGCATCCTTTAGGGGTAAATCCAGCCCCAATTCCTGCATCCTTAAGGGGCAGATCCAGCCCCAATTCCTGCATCCTTTAGAGGTAAATCCAGCCTTAATTCCTGCATCCTGCAGGGGCAAATCCAGCCCAAATTCCTGCATCCTTTAGGGGCAAATCCAACCCCAGTTCCTGCATCCTTTAGGGGCAGATCCAGCCCCAATTCCTGCATCCTTTAGGGGCAGATCCAGCCCCAATTCCTGCATCCTTTACGGGCAGATCCAGCCCCAATTCCTGCATCCTGCAGGGGCAAATCCAGCCCCAATTCCTGCATCCTGCAAGGGCAAATCCAGCCTTAATTCCTGCATCCTTTAGGAGCACATGCAGCCCCTCATTCCTGCATCCTGCAAGGGCAAATCCAGCCTTAATTCCTGCATCCTGCAGGGGTAAATGCAGCCTTAATTCCTTCAGAGACACATCCAGCCCTAATTCCTGCATCCTGTAGGGGCACATCCAGCCCCTCATTCCTGCAGGGGCACATCCAGCCCTGATTTCTGCACTGCTCAGCCCCTGTTTCCCATGGGAGCAGCTCCTGCTGAAGGGCTGGGATGCCCCACAGGACACGGAGCAGGGATCACACTGAGCAGGGCCACACGGAGCAGGGTCACACGGAGCAGGGTCACACCTTCCCAGCCCTGCAGACACAGAGCCCTCACCCCATTCCCAAGATGAGCAGCAGGAGGTTCTGTCCCCCCCTAAGGAGCTGGGCTGTCCCCAGACCCCTGTTCCCAAGGGTGGGAAATGGATTTGTAGAGAGTTCTTGGGGTCTAACAGAAGGCCCACACAGTATTCATCCCTATGAGATAAGAAACTCTGATTTAGAAATGATATGGAATAAGATAGATGTTGTTGAGAGGGAAATAGAGCTAGAAAAAAAGTTTCAAAAATGGCCTTACAAATAAAACTAAATACTTTGGAGAAATAGAACTATGAAAGATGTATTATAGTGGGACCCACAAGGGGCAGTTTTAGATGATTGGTTTTAAGGCATTTGCAGCATGGTGTGACAAAAAGTTAATAAGCTAAGAAATGCTTATGGTGTTTTGTAATCAGGAAATAGCTTCTGATTGTGCTGGTGTGAATTCTAGCACCTGTGTTGTCTCACCCTTCTCACGAGACTGAAACTGGAATAAAAGCTTTTAACTCTCAGTTTCCCCTTCCCTGAGTCACACAAAGGTATTTTCCAAGCCAAGGACTCACCTCAGAGCCATCTCCTGGCAGGCCTGGCTCAGGGGGACAGGGGGAGGCACAGGAGGGGCCAAATTCCATTGCTCCAGCTGGAGAAGCCTGTCCAGAGCCTGTGGAGATGGAGATGGAAATGGAGATGGAGATGGAGATGGAAATGGAGATGGAGATGGAGATGAAAATGGAGATGAAAATGGAGATGGAGATGGAGATGGAACTGGAGAGTGCTGGCAGTGCCACACCAGGGGCTGTCCTTGGGGCTGAGCCAGAGCCAAACAGCAGCACCCACAGAGTCACACCCAGCACTGCTCCAGAACAATTAAATAAATTAACCCAAGCACCAGCTCACTCCCAGGGGCTGTGCCCCAGCTCAGCAGCTCTGCCGTGGCAGCTGGAGGTGAAGCAGCATTTTCCTCCTGCTGCAATTCCCATTTATTGGGCACACACCCCCCTTGCCAGGCAATCCCTGGCACCAGCAGCACCTTGGCCAAAGGTTTCCCCATTCCCTGCTCACACAGTGGGACAAAACAGCACCTCCAGCCTGGATCACCCATAAAAAGGGGTTTAGGAACCCTGCAGGGCTCTCCTGCTGAGCCCAGGGGCTGCTGGGGAGGAGCAGGAGGAGCTGCAGCCCTGGACACCCACGCCCTGCAGGCAGTCCTGGCACTCCATCATCTCCACACTGCAGGCACTGATGCGGTTGCTGAGCCTCTTCAGGTGCCTCTTGATCTCACAAACTTTCCTGGAAAGAAGAGAAAATGAAGTCAGAACTCCCAGGCAATGCTTGGCATCATTAATTTATTTTATTTTATTTTATTTTTAGATTTTATTTTATTTTTTATTTTATTTTATATTTTATTTTATTTTTATTTTTATTTTATATTTTTATATTTTTTATTTTTTATTTTATATTTTATTTTTTATATCATATTATTTTATTTTATATTTTATTTATAGCTTATATTTAATTTTATTTTATATTTTATACTTTATTTTAATTTTATATTTTATTTATATTATATATTTTATAATATATAATATATATCATATATTATATATTATAATATTTTATAATATATAATAATATATAATATATAATAATATATATTTTATAATATATATAATATTTTATATTTTATATTTTATATTTTATATTTTATATTTTATTGTATTTTGTTTTATATTTTGCGTGTTTTAATTGCACGCTGCTTTCTGCAGAGCTGTCTGGATTCAAAATCCTGAAGGGAAGCAAATGAGTCAGGGCTTGCTGCAATTGCAGCTGCAGCAGCCACCATTAGGCCAGGTTATCCAAACAGCACTAAGAGCTAATTAATCAGGGAAAGTTGATTGTAAATGAGGCAGCTCAGACCTGTCAGTTCACCCAGCACAGACTGGGCCTCTTGTTCCTACCCAGAAAAGGCTCCTCACACCCAGCAGCCACACCAGGAGTTGAATTCAAAAAAAAATAAAAATGTTTGGTTTGGCTTTAAAAAAACAAAGGAAAGAATATTTCAGGTGAATGATCCAGCCCAAGTCCCCACAAAAACAAACACCGCCCCACAAACCCTGGCAGGAAACAAAACAGGACAATTAAAACTGAAGTAAGGAGAAATTAAAAATATCCAGCTGTGACTCATGGTGCTTTCTCCACAAGGACAGGAAAACAGGTACGAAAATACCTCAGGAAAACTTGGGGAAGGATTTTTCCTCCATGTGAGCAGAGGTAAAACCATTTTTAGTGTCCATTTTTAGTGTCCTGCACTGCATGGATTCTGTGGGGCTCCACATCCAGGGGGGAATCCCAATCCAAGAATTCCCACAGAAGCTGAGAGAGATTTCATTGCCTGGGTGTGATGAGGGGACTGCAGGACACAGCTCCTGTCCTCAGAGTGAAACCTGCCTCTGGTGAGGGCTGGCAGCAGGGAAAGCCCTGGTGGGACAAACTGGGAATGGGAATGGGAGAAGGATGGGAAAAAACTGGGGAAAAAACTGGGAAAAGAAAAATGGGAAAAGAAAAAGAACTGGGGAAAGGAAAAAAAAAATGGGAAAAGGAAAAGAACTGGAGAATGATGGGAAAAGACTGGGAAAAATCAGGGAAAAGAAAAAGAACTGGGGAAAAGAAAAAAACTGGCAAAAAGAAAAGAACTGGAGAAGGATGGGAAAAGACTGGGAAAAATCAGGGAAAAGAAAAAGAACTGGGGAAAAGAAAAAAACTGGCAAAAAGAAAAGAACTGGAGAAGGATGGGAAAAGACTGGAGGAAAAAACAGGGGAAAAAACTGGGAAAAGAAAAAGAACTGGGGAAGGAAAAAAACTGGGGAAAGGAAAAGAACTGGGGAAGGATGGGAAAAGACTGGAGGAAAAAACAGGGGAAAAAACTGGGAAAAGAACTGGGGAAAAGAAAAAAAAAACAGGGAAAAGACAAATAACTGGGACAGAAAAAAATGGGGAAAGAAAAAAACCTGGGATAGGGCAGGGAAAAGGCAGAGAGGGCCCAGGGACAGGGCAGACCCTGCCCTCAGCTCCTGCAGAAATTCTGAGCATCCAAACCAAACTTCCAGCCTAAAAATCCCCTCCGCTTGTCAATCCAGCCCAGGGCTACTCCCCAGCAGAAACAGGATCAAAAAATGGGTTTAATTGTAAGGAATTCCAGAAACTCCTCCTCCCTCCAGCCACAGGCAGCCCAGGAGGGGCTGCTCCTCTCCTTGCCATTAAATTCCAATTTTTGCAAGGTCCTCTCCCTGCCTGTTGCCACAGGCTGTGGATTGCCCTCAGTCACCACGGGGTAATTTGCTCTTTGCATTATTCCCCAAGCACTGCTCAGCAGAAAATCTTTCCCAGGGAGTGGGAAAATCCTTCCCATTTCTCTCTGTCTCGATGGCAATTCTGTCCCAATAAAATAAACTAAAATAACCTCTCCCCCCATGCCAGAGCTGCAAGTTTAGGGGATTTGGGGGCGTTTTAAAACATAAACTTTAAACAGCAGGGCAGAACTATGGCATAGGATCCAGCTGGGGTCACAGAGCTCTTGGAGGGTTTGTCACCCCTGTGCAGTCCCTCAGCAATTCCCAAAATTCCCATTTCCATCTTTCCACTGGATCACAGCAGACAGCACTTGGAAGCCCTGATCCTTGGTGGAGGGCTGTTATTATTATTATTATTATTATTATTATTATTATTATTATTATTATTATTACCAAAATATACAATTTAAATAATTATTTTAATATAAATTAACTTTAATATAAATTATTATTTTAATAGAAAATAATTTAATAAGCCTATACTAATTAATATAAAATTATTAATTTAAAATATTTTAATATAAAATTAATATTATTCTTTTAATAGAAAATATCATAATATAATATAATATAATATAATTCACATATTTTTATATTATATATTATAAATTATAGAAATTTATATATTATGTAATTTATATAATTTATATATTATGTAATTTATATAATTTATATATTATGTAATTTATATAATATTACATAAATTATATTATTATTGCAATATAAAATTCTGATAATTATTTGTAATATAAATTAATTTTAATATAAATTATTTTAATATAAAATATTTAATAAAACTATACTATTTTAATATAAAATAATTAAAATATTTTCATATAAAATTGATATTATTCTTTTAATAGAAAATATAATAGAACATTATAATATATTACTTATATATTTATATATTATAAATTATAGAAATTTATATATGATATTATTATTATTATTATTATTATTATTATTATTATTATTATTATTATTATTATTATTATTATTATCTTTTCCACTACAAAGTGGCCTGTCCCAAATCCCTGGGTGGGGCTGGTACCTCATTCTGCTGCTGTGCAGGGCCAGGGCCTCCTGGTACTGCTGGACGCAGTCATTCTGGAAAATGGACAGAACCCTCCTGGCCAGGTTCCCCAAATTCAGCCTAAAGCCAGGAATAAGAGAGAAAACACCATTATTTCCTTCAGTGTGCGAAAAGGAACATCACAGGGTGGAGAAAGAAAGGAGTTCCAGGGAAAACAAACCCTGGCTGTGATGGAGAGGGAGGTTTTGGGGGATACAAAATACAAAGAGAATTTTGGTTTTGGGGGATACAAAAAGCATTTGATACAAAAATACAAAATACCAAGAGCATGTCCCAAAATCCCCATTTCCATCTCCACGCTCCATCCTTAGCAGAGAGCACTTGGAAGCCCTGGATGCTCAGGAAAGAGTTACAGAGAAAACAAAATACCCCTGGAGAGGGACATTTTGGGGGATTCACCCCCTGTCCCCCACCCAGGGCACTGCTGAGCAGTCTCTGCCTTGGAGTTTAGGGCAAATGCTCAAGGTTAGACTGAGACAAGGGAGTCTGTGGAATTTCACCCTCCCTGCTGCAGCTTCAAGTGGGAATTTTGTTTCTTGCCTGTGCTGAACTCCCCCGGTTTGGGTGCAAACTGAAAGGTACCAAACCCCTCAGGCACTCCACAAGCACAGGGGGAAGCAGGGACACTTCCCAAATCACCATCTCAGTGCAAAAAAACCCCTTTTTTTGGTCTTTTGCTCACACAGACCAAGTCCTGAGTAAGCCCAGCCTGGGATGGGTTTGTCCCCTCAACCACCCCAAACCAGCTCCCTGTGCCCACCTCTGCTCCCACAGCCCCATCTGAGAGAGCTCAGGGCTTGAACCTTCCCTGGGAGAGCCCCTGCAAGGAGGAACCACACAGGAACCTCCAATTTTTAACAATTTTTAACCCTTTGGGGCCCACCCAGAGCCAGCAAGGGGCAGGTCCTGGGGAGGGGACAGGGTGGGACTCACTTATCCAGCTTGTGGATTTGCTCCTCGTTGTAGCTCAGCCCTGGGGAGGAAAAACAAGGTCACCACACATTTCCTGCAGACAGCCCAAGAAATGGGCAATTTCACTGCACACAGAGCTGGCTGAAGGGGATTTTCCTTGTGGATATTTTCTGTTCAGTTGAAGAAAGAATAGAGATAATTTCTCCCAGGCTGAGCCTGGGAATCTTAGAGGAGAGAATCCAAACAATTATTATTTCCCTTTCTATCACCATTGTTTATAGATACGGTTCTCCAGAGTGTGCCACTGCTGATTCACCAATAGTGTGAGAGGTTTTCACTTTGAGACCAATCAGGTCTTAAGTTCACCATTATTTCTATAAGAACTGTAAATTTCTAATAATAAAGTGGCTTTTCATACCTTTTGCATCATAGAGACAATGATAATTATTATCCAGCTGGGGGCTGCTACCACATTTCCTGGCTCAGCCCCCAGGGCAATGCCAGGACACAGAAACAGGAAAGCCCTGCAAGGTTCCATGAAGTCACTGCTGATCCCAGCAAACCCAAATCACCCATTTTCCCACGTGCAGGGCCATTCCTGCCTGGTGTCCCCAGCCCCAGCACTCACTCAGACACGTCCTGGCCTTCTTGAACTGCTTGTGGATCATCTGCATCTTCTCCAGGCAGCATTCCATCTGCTGGATGCTGCAACGGGGCAGGGAGGGGGTGAGGCTGGGCTGAAATCAGCATTTGGGCTGAAATCAGCATTTGGGCTGAAATCAGCATTTTGGAGGGAACTTATCCCTTTGGGGTGGGATGTGAATTCTGCTTTTCCCCTGCCTGTCTGTGAGCAGGGACATCGGCCCCTGTGTGTGTGTGTGGCACCCTTGGCAGGGGAACTGCTCCATTCTGTGGGGCTCTGCTGGCAAGGAGGAAAGTTTGACAGGGAAGTCTCACAGATGTGGGTGCTTGGCAGAAAGATTTTTGAATGTAGAGTCTGATGAAGGAATAGAGATGGAAGCAAGTTTTGATATAGAAGAAAGGAATTGCTGAGGCATTCTTACTGGATAACTAAAGAGGCAAAGGGTGTGTTAGTTAGAAGGGGTTTTTATGGCTTAGAGCAAAGGATAAACCCACCCCAAACAAGAAGATGTTTTTACCAAGCAGAAAGAGAGCACAGGCAAACAAGTCAGCAAATGGTGCAAATAGAAGAAAAGTCTCAGAATTTTCCACTGCAAGAAAACTGAAAAACAACTTCTAGCTTAAACTGTAATGTACTAACTTTGAGTGATTGGGGAACAGTAACAGGAATATGGTAATTATAGTAGTTATGATAGGCTATAGATAATAGTTAAGGTATAGATTGGTTCTACGGTATGAAGATGCTCAGCAAAGAAAAGTATAGAATGCATTGTGACCAAAATTAAAGTAAATAATGCATTGTGACCAAAAGAAAAGTATAGAATGCATTGTAACCAAACCCAAAGGGTCTCCAGGCCTGGCTGCAGCTGGAGCTGACAGCTGTGGGCACAGCTCTGTCACAACCCTGGACTGCTGTGACATCTTGGATGTAATAAACTGCATTTTGGAGACTGTCTAGAGTCCCACATCTCTCATTCAGGCTCTTACAGGGCTCCACATCCAGGGGGGAATCCCAATCCAAGAATTCCCACAGAAGCTGAGGGAGATTTCATTGCCTGGGTGGGATGAGGGGACTGCAGGACACAGCTCCTGTCCTCAGAGTGAAACCTGCCTCTGGTGAGGGCTGGCAGCAGGGAAAGCCCTGGTGGGACAAAAGCTGGGAATGGGAGAAGGATGGGAAAAAACTGGGACAGGGCAGGGAAAAGGCAGGGAGGGCACAGGGACAGGACAGATCCCGCCCTCAGCTCCTGCAGAAATTCTGAGCATCCAAACCAAACTTGCAGCCTAAAAATCCCCTCCACTTGTCAATCCAGCCCAGGGCTCCTGTGGGGACAGCCAGGTGGCACCAGGGATTGCCCCACACACCTCTTGTCCTCGTGCACTTGCTGCCTGTCCTTCACCAGCTCGGCCAAAATCCCATCCAGGGCCCCCTGGAAGTCAAAGATGCTGTGGGAGCACTGGGAGAGCTCCTCATCCACCTGCAGAGGAGGGGCAGAGGTTGGGACCAGCTGCTCTGAGAGCTCTGGGGGCTCCTGGGGCCGGGGATGCTCCTCACCCTCTGCAGCCTTGGCTTCACCACATCCAGCCCAGCTGGGGCCCTGCTGCCTGCAGGAACGGCCTCGTACCTGGGGAAGGCAGAAAATGGGGATTGCTGAAGGGGGATTAGTGCTGGCAAACAACTGGCACAGGGATCCACCCCGAGCTGGGGTCCTGGGGGCTGCAAAGGGATTTCCTTGGGCAGCAACCCAGATTTCAGAGCCACTGTCAGAACTCAGCGCATCCCTCTGGGTGTCCAGGGTTGCTGAGGACCCCACGGGGGGCTCAGAGACCCTGGCACACAGCCCAGAGCACCTGGGGACTTGATTGTGACCCCTGGAGCAAGTTACCAGCTTTGTATGAGGACCTGAAAGTCACACAGGTTTGAATGGTGTAATAACAAAATGATCACAGGGTGAAAATGTAGATTTTAGGATTTTTAGAATAAGGGTTTTGGGGACAAGATGGAGGAACTTGGGTGTGTCCAGCCTTTCTTCTTCTTCTTCTTCTTGTTCTCCATCTTCTGCAGTGATGTTGGCACTTTGGGATTGGTTTAGAGTAGAAGTGCACTGTCTAACACAGGTGATAGGTATTGGAAAGTAATTATAAATATGTTATATTTACAATAGAAGCTCACTGTCTAACATAGCTGATAGGTATTGGAAATTAATTGTAAATATGTTATATTTAGAGTAGAAGTGCACTGTCTAACACAGGTGATGGGTATTGGGAATTCAGTGTAAATATGTTATATGTAGTTTGTAGTATAAAAGGACAACACTGCCCTGAGAGTGGTCAGAGTGCCTGTGGCTGCCCTGCTGAGCAGACCTCGGCTGGGCAGAAAGAAAATTTTATAGATAAGAATTAATAAACAACCTCAAGACCGAAAAGTGAAGAGTCCAGACTCATTTTTCAGACACATGGGTGAAACAGAGACATCCTGCACATCTTGGGGCTGCAATTATCAACAGCAACCCAAGAAGCCACGAGATGCAAAGTGCTGATCTGGTAAAAACTCGCCCTGTTGAGTCCAATTTGTTCCAAAATTGTTGGTTTTACACCCACTGGCTTCAGGCCAGCTGGGAGGGTGTCTGTGTGCCAGGCTGAGCGTGGCACAGGGGCTAAGTCAGCAGAAATGTTCCTGCTGCAGAGCTGGAAGGGCTGGAAGAGCCAGAGCACCCAGCTGCAGCTCTGCTGCTCTTGGCACTCCAGCCCTGAGGGCTGCACTCAATGGGAACCACGTGTCCCCATTTTATTTTTTATTTATTTTTTTTTTATCCAGATGAAATGGAAATTAAGAGACTTTGCTAAATGGAATGAAAGAACAGCAACCCAGAGGCAAAGAATTTTCCACTATAACAACAACAAAAAAGCAGCAGAAAAATAAAATATCCGTGGGTTGCTTGAGATAAAATGGGTTCAGCTCGGCCCAGGGCAGCTGGGTGGGAAGGGGGG
This sequence comes from Agelaius tricolor, assembly GCF_023055355.1. Lineage (NCBI taxonomy): Eukaryota > Metazoa > Chordata > Aves > Passeriformes > Icteridae > Agelaius > Agelaius tricolor. The sequence continues at coordinate 4,244,107 of NW_027269290.1, forward strand.
TGTGAGAAAGACTGAGGGCAGCCCAGGGTTCCTCCATAATTCAGTGAAGATTCTTGGAAGGAAATGGGACCTCTCCCCAGGGCTGGTGGGATGCTGGATCCCTGGGAATGCAGCTCAGCTCTCCAGGGTTGGTGATAGGGGCCAGATCCCCATGGGGTCATGGAGCTGGTGCCATCCTGCTCTTCATTTTATCCCAATTTTCTCATTTTTCCTTTCCCTGGAGCTGGTGCCATCCTGCTCTTTATTTGATCCCAATTTTCTCAGTTTTCCTTTCCCTGGAGCTGGTGCCATCCTGCTCTTTATTTGATCCCAATTTTCTCAGTTTTCCTTTCCCTGGAGCTGGTACCATCCTGCTCTTTATTTTATCCCAATTTTCTCAGTTTTCCTTTCCCTGGAGCTGGTACCATCCTGCTCTTTATTTTATCCCAATTTTCTCAGTTTTCCTTTCCCTGGAGCTGGTGCCATCCTGCTCTTTATTTTATCCCAATTTTCTGTTTTCCTTTCCCTGGAGCTGGTGCCATCCTGCTCTTTATTTTATCCCAATTTTCTCAGTTTTCCTTTCCCTGGAGCTGGCAGCAGCTCTGGCTCCTTCCTGCTCGAGGGCTGTAACAGTCAGAAAAGCCCAGAGCAGGAGCCAGAGTCAGGACTAACTCTGGCCTCCTGTGAAATCATTAAAAACTGAAGAAAAGAGGGACAAACAGCCAGAGTGACTCATTTCCCAGACAGTGAAAAAGCCTCCTACATCCACAATATCAACTTATTCCTGGCATTTTCCTTATTCCTGATTATCCAGGGCCTTTGAGAGCCCCTGTTCCAGCAATGCAAGATGTTTTCTATTACCATCCCTATGGCAGATTACCTTTGTCCAGTGGGCAGTTTGCTTTATCTCTCTCTGAGTGACCACAATCACTCCTCCCTTGGGAGGGGACCTGTGCTGATAACAGCCATTGAATGTCCCTGCATGGCTGATAAGAACTACAGCATCCCATTGGGAGATGTGAGCCCAGAGGGAGGAGCCAAGCATTCCTACCCGGATATAATCTGGAGATTCTGGAACACCAGCCAAGCATTCCTACCTGGATATAATCTGGAGATTCTGGAACACCAGCACAGCTTCTGCACTGGATTGCCCAGAGGAACAGCAGCTGCCTCTGCCCCTGGATCTTCAGAGGCAGAGACTGCACCTTTCTCCAGGATCCCTGCTCCAGCAGAACCAGCCCTGGCACTGCAGGAGGGCTGAGCCACAATTCCAATGGTTCTGCTGCCAGCACCCTGACCCACAGGGTGTCAGGCTGGGTTCTGACTCTGGCAGTGTTGGTTTGGTTTACTGCACTGTTTATTTTATCCTTTTATTTTTCTTCCTTATTAAAGAACCATTATTTCCTGCTCCCATATTTTTGCCTGAGAGCCCCTTAATTTAAAATTTCTAGCAATTTGGAGGGGTGAGGAGGGTTTACATTCTCCATTTCAGGGGAGGCTCCTGCCTTCCTTAGCAGACTCCTGTCTTTCCAAACCAAGACAGCCCCATATCCCCCCAGCACAGTCCAGCTCACTTACAGCACGTGTGTCTTCCCCATGGTGAGCTGCAGGCAGGTGAGCACGGAGTGAGCCCCTCTCCTCTGCTCCAAAATCCTGCAGCACTCTGTCCTCAGGGTCCCTCTGCCAAGAGAGAAAACACCCCCCCCAAGATGTGCTCCCTGAAACCACAGATCCATCCTGGGTGGGGATGGAGCTGGTGGCTTCTCTCAGGCTGCTCTGAGACACTGGGGGCTGGTGAACCTAAAATTGGGTGTGGCTGCTGCTTTTAGGGTCTCTCACCCTCTGTCCTGTCCCAAAAGGGGTGGGTAGGGCAGTGAAATTCATAATGGAATGGTTTGGGTTGGAAGGGACCTTAAAGCTTAAATTCCAAATCCCTGCCCTGGGCAGGAACACTTCCAATAGATGCACACAGTGATGACAATAATAAAATACAAAGGAAGGAAGGGAGGAAGGGAGGAAGGAATAATTCTGCTTTTTTCCTCAGCCTCTCCTAAACTGAAAAAAGTCACCCAAAAGGAACAAAGGAGGACAGGAGCATCCTCCCAACACCGAGGAGTTTTTCCTCCAGGTGCAGCCCCATGGGCACACAGAGCCCCTCCTGCCCTGCTCCCTCCAAGTCCCCCAGCGCCCCACCCCACCATCCCCACTGGTCTGCACTAGCAGGAAGAGGCTGAAAACCCCTTAACCCAGCAACCCCATAGCCCTGGCAGGCTGTGTGCCCCCTGTGCCCTGCCCAGCAGTGGCCCTGGCACTCACATCACCCAGTGCAGGCCCCTGGCCAGCAGCTCCCGGCCCCTCCGCAGCGCCTGCCCCACGCGCAGGGTCTGGTGAGCAGCACCCACGGCACTCTGCAAAGCAAAGGGCGCTGCCAGGGCCTGTGCCAGGCACAGGGCACTGCCAGCACACTGCCCTGGCACACACACCCACCTTGGCTGCACTGCAGTCGGCCACCACGTCCACCCTGGGCACGAACTTTGGGAATTCCAGCGCCGCTGCAAAGACAGGCGGGGTCGGGGGGTTTGCCACCAGCTGGGGGCTGTGGGCAGCTCCCACCCACCAGATAAACCCTGGGGACACTCAGGATTTCAGCCTCAGTGTTGGAGGCTCAGTGAAGCCCTCCAAGATACTTTGGGAGCGTGGATGAAGGCAGGAATTCCCAAAGCTCAGCATGGTGTGTGGCTGTGGAGCAGCAGCACATGGCAGGGGAAAACTGACCCTGAAATCCCCTAATCACACTGCAGGGACCAGAAACAGGACTGGGAATTGGCACTGGGAAGTGGCATCAGGATTGGGAATTGGCACTGGGAAACCAGTGCTCCTGCTGCTGGAAGTGGGGTCACTGCTGGGAATGGGGACTGGCACAGCCTGGCAGTGGGAAAAGCAACCAGTCTGGAGAATTGGGAACTCCAGTGGGAACTGGGATCCAGGTCAAACACTGCCCAGGCCCCAGGAGCTGGGATCACGCAGGAAATGGGAAATCTCTCAGGGTAATAACTGGAACAAATCCCTCTTCCAGCAGCCACTCCCTCTCCAGCCACACTCACGGTCTCGGTACCGGACCCCCACCACGTCCTCGGGCTGCTCTGAGGTGCTCAGCAAAGTCAGGGGGCTGCTCTCTGTGGTTTTGCAGAAATGATGAGCTTGTAGATTGGGATCCAGCTCATACAGGTGTCCTTCAAAAAAATATTCTTGATGGTGAGGGGCTATGTTTGTCTGTTTGAAGACGGCGTCTAAAAACTTGGTGGTACTGAAATGGAGAAAGAAGGGAAAGGATGGGGTTAAGCAAAGAGGTGAGCACACAGATTTCCATCCCTTTAGCAGCCTGCTGCCCTCAAAATACCAAGATGTTGATATTTTCTCTTAGCAAAATATCAGACAAGGTCAGCAGAGCCCCCTGAGGCTCTCAGTGTGCCCAGAGCTCTGCTAGTGCACTCCCAGCAAAGGCTGATTTGAGCCTGGTGTGTTTTAACCTGCCTTGGGAGCAGTGCAAAGGGCACAGTGGTGCCCCCAGGTTCTGCTGTTGAAGCGAGGGGAACTCACAGCTCCATTCCCAAATCCCAAATGAATCCCTATCCCAGCCTTACGTGTTGTAGGAGTGGATGTAGATGCGGTGGGAGGACGCCTGCTGCAGGGAGAACACGTCCACCACCATCCTGTGCAAAATGTCGTTGGTTCCTGCAAAAAACTGGTCGAATCCCCAGCATTTCTCCTGATCCACCTCCAGGATATTCGCCAGGATGGGGATCAGCTGGTCCTTCAGCCCCCTGCAGCAGCAAGGGAAGTTTTGTATTTGGGTTGCCTCCAGACAAAGGAAGGAATGACGAATCTGACTCCAAGAATGATGAATCTGTTCTCAGAAGGCTAATTTATTATTTTATGATTATATTATATTAAAGAATACTAAACTAAACTATACTAAAGAATACAGAAAGGATAAAGACAGAAGGCTAGAAAGCTAATAATGAAATTATGAAAAGATAATAATGAAAACTCATGGCTCCTGCCAGAGTCCTGACACAGCTGGGCCCCAATTGGCCAAAGAGCCAAAACAGCTCACATTAAACCAATCAAACAATCACCTGTGGGTAAACAATCCCCAAACACATTCCAGATGAGCAAAACACAGGAGAAGCAAATCAGACAATTATCATTTTCCTTTTCCTCTGAGGCTTCTCAGCTTCCCAGGAGAAAAGTCCTGGGCAAAGGGATTTTTCCAGAAAACATGAATGCCACAGGGAAGAAGAGAAGTTTGATGGGCTGGTGTAACCCTGAGTCACAAACACTGCCCTGCACCCCCTTTTCCTGTCTGGAAAGCAGAGATGTGCTCTGAAAGCTGTGACAGCTGAAGATGAAAAGTTCCAGCGCCTTGTTAACCCCTCCTGTGCTGCCTGGGGACACCCAGCCCCAGCAGGGGACACTCACGTGGAGAGGCGGCAGGTGATGGGCAGCTCGTAGCTCCACTCGATGCTCCCGTTCTCCTGCCTCTGGATCCCTGCAATGGCCCCAGGAGGCTTCTCCGTGGTGATTTTGTACCTGTGGGAAGGTACAAAATCACCTTTTTTTGCTGCTGACTCGAGCCAAGCGAGCTCTGTTTGGGCACCGAGTCCCTCAGGTGGAAGGAAAGGGCAGAGCGTGGATGTGCTGGGAAAAACATGATTCACTGAGGGAAAAGGAAGTGCCCAGAGGGAAAATCCTGCAAGGAACAGTCAGAACCTTCCATTAACCCTGCCTCCCCTTCCAGCTGTTTAGCCAGGAGGACTTGGGAATGCATCTTACAGAATCCCAGAGTTATCTGGGTTGGAAGGTGTGGTGGTGTTTGAGGGTCTGCAGGACAAGGGAAGAGATGAGAATCTTGACTCCACGTTTCAGAAGGCTGATTTATTATTTTTTGATATATATTATATTAAAAGAAAATTATATACTAAGAAGAAAATATCATATATAAAAATTGTAAAATATATAAAAATATATACAACCATATAATGTATAATAATATATAATATATTATATATAATAATATATTATACATAATAATATAATATATAATAATATTATATATATAATAATATAATATATAAAATATATATAAAAAGAAAATATAATGTACTAAAAGAAAATGATATACTAAAACTATACTAAAGAAAGAGAAAGGAGACATCAGAGGGCTAGAAAAGAATGCATAATAAAATCTTGTGACTGACTAGAGTCCGACACAGCTGGACTGTGATTGGCCATTAATTAAAAACAATCACATGAGACCAATCAAAGATGCATCTTTGGCTGGTAAACCATCTCCAGACCACATTCCACAGCCATCAGATAGTTATTGTTTACATTTCTTTTCTGAGGCTTCTCAGGAGAAAAATCCTAGAGAAAGGATTTTTCAGAAAATACGTCTGTGACAGGAAGGAACCTTAAAGATCACCTGATTCCAACCCCCTGCTATGGGCAGGGATGCCAGTGTTCCACCCCAGCATCCCATTTGGAGGGAAAACGTGGCAAATGGGACATGGATTCTTCCCCACACTCCCCACACTCCCCTTGGCAGGGCTTTGAGGCCAGGTGGGGTTAAAGCAGAGCGAGGCACCCTCAGCACAGCCCCAGCTCCCCAGCACAGCTGGCAGGGCACCTACATGATCTCCTTGTTCCTGCGGGGTCCCCCGAAGGGCACGAAGGGCAGGCTGCCGGTGGCAGCGTGGTAGAAGGTGACACCGATGCTCCAGAGGTCCACGGTGACACCAAAGGCCTTCTGTGGTGGCTTGCGCAGCACGGCCCGCTCGTACACGTCAGGGTGCTGGGGGCACACAGACACGGTCCTGGCTGAGAAACAGCACCTGGAACACAGCTCTGGGTCCCCCCAAAAACCTCTAACACAGCTCTGGGTCCCCCCAAAAACCTCTAACACAGATCTGGGTCCTGGCTGAGAAACAGCACCTGGAACACAGCTCTGGGTCCTGGCTGAAAAATATCAACTGGGACACAGCTCTGGGTCCCCCCAAAAACCTCTAACACAGATCTGGGTCCTGGCTGAAAAATATCAACTGGGACACAGCTCTGGGTCCTGGCTGAGAAACAGCACCTGGAACAGAGCTCTGGGTCCTCCCAAACACTTCTAACAAACCCTGTGTCCTCCCCAAAAAACATCACCTGGAACACAGCTCTGGGTCCCCCCAAAAACCTCTAACACAGCTCTGGGTCCTGGCTGAGAAACATCAACTGGAACAGAGCTCTGGGTCCTGGCTGAAAAACATTACCTTTAACAGAGCTCTGGGTCCTCCCCAAAAAACATCACCTGGAACACAGCTCTGGGTCTTCCCCAAAACCTCTAACAGAGCTCTGGGTTCTGCCCAAAAACCTCTAACAGAGCTCTGGGTCCTCCCCAAAAAACATCACCTGGAACATAGCTCTGGGCCCTCCCCCCTCAAAAATTCACCTCCAACAGAACTCTGGGCCCTCCCCAAAAACCATCACCTGGAACACAGCTCTGGGCCCTCCCCGAAAAAAAATCACTTCTAACAGAGCTCTGGCTCCTCCCAAAAACCATCACCTGGAACACAGCTCTGGCTCCTCCAAGAACCATCACCTGCAACCCTGCCACAAAGCACCGAGCCCCTGCCCTTCCAAAAACACAGATGAGGCTCTGCCAGTGACTCAGCTGCAGGACTGAGGGACAGGGCCCAGCCTCCCCCAGGACTCCCAGGGCCACCAGCCCGGCACGTGCCCTCCTCACCAGGTACTCCTCTGTCCCATAGACGGACACAAACTTCTCATCATCCTCCAGCTCCCGGGCGGCTCCGAAATCCGTCAGTTTGTAGATGCTCTGCCCGTCCTCCCCCACCAGCCTCATGATGTTGCCGGGTTTGATGTCCCTGTGCACGACACCATTCTCACGCAGGTGGTTCATCCCTGCCACTGGCACAAGGGGGAGGCAGAAATTCATCCGTGGGGCTGGGCCACAGGGGGGGCCAGTTTGAGTTTAGGGATGAGAAAAGGGCTGGAGAGGGGGTAAATGCCGTGGTGGTTGTTGGAACAAGGTGCATCCCTCTGGGTGTCCAGAGTTGCTGAGGACCCCGCCGAGGGGCTCGGAGACCCTGGCACGCACAATACCTCACAAAATACCCAATACCTCACAAAATACCCAATACCTCACAAAATTTTCTAACAGTTACCATGCCTTCTGATACTTTGTTGGGACAGGACTTACCTGCTCCTGTATCAACCAAAAATTCAAATTCTTCGTTTAGAGGTCCCACTTCAAAGTTTACCAAGGGCTCCTCTAGATGTTGCATCGGATCCCTTAAAGTGTAAAGCCCTTGACACCCCTAATTGTCACCTCTGAGAACCCTCTCTAAGGCTTGTTGTTCCCTGGCTATTGCTTCATCGAGACTGAGCATTTTACAAGCCCTCCTAACATGTCCAGTTTCTCCACAATAATCCCAGAGCACCTGGGGATTTGATTATGACCCGTGGAGCAAATTACCAGCTTTGTATGAGGACCTGAAAACCACAGAAGTTTTAGCAGTCTAATAATAAAATTATCACAGGGTGAAAATGTAGATTTTAGGATTTTTAGAATAAGGGTTTTGGGGACAAGATGGAGGGATCTGGGCGTGTCCAGCCTTTCTTCTTCTTTTTCTTCTTGGTCTCCATCTTCTGCTGTGATGTTGGCACTGTGGGATTGGTTTAGAGTAGAAGTGCACTGTCTAACATAGGTGATGGGTATTGGGAATTAAGTGTAAATATGTTATATGTAGTTTGTAGTATAAAAGGACAACACTGCCTCAGGGGCGGTCAGAGTGCCTGTGGCTGCCCTGCTGAGCACACCTCAGCTGGGCAGAAAGAAAATTTTATAGATAAGAATTAATAAACAACCTCAAGAGCGAAAAGTGAAGAGTCCAGACTCGTTCTTCAGATGCACGGGTGAAGCAGAGACACCCTGCACATCTCAGGGCAGCAATTAACAACCAAAACCCGAGAGGTGTTTGCACTTAGATGGGGATCAGTGTGACTGGGGGGATGGAGAGGATGAGGACATGGCAGGGCACAGCTCCTTGGCACAGAAGCTCCCCAGAGCAAGGAGAAACCCTCAACACTGAGCTCAACCCCACCCTGTTCAGGGCTGCAGTTCCCGACCCCTCACTCCATTGCCCAGGGCTGCTGCCTGCAGGGTCCCACCAGCCCCCAGCTGGAAGGGTCCCAATCCCTGCTGTGGTCCCTGAGCCCCCCACTCACCCACACACTGCAGCACGATGAGGAACTCGGACTCAGCCAGGCCAAAGGCATTGGCTGGGTCTTCCAGCACGTTCAGCAGGCTGCCACTGGAGCAATATTCCATCACCAGCACCTTCTGCTTGCTGCTGCCCTGCGGGGGGACCAGGGCAGGGCTCAGCCAGCCCCGTGTCCCCCCCAGGTGCCCTCCCTTGGCTGGGGAGCCCCGGGATTTCCCACTCACTGTCTCCTCCACGGCGAATAATTTGACAATGTTTTTGTGGTTCAGCTTCCGCAGCATCTCGAACTCTCTCACCTGCACCTCCTGGGGCCGCAGGTAGCTGGCACTGTTAAACACCTTCACAGCGACCAGCTCCCCCGATTTCTGGGAAAAAAGAGCAAAAAAGAGGGAATGAAAACACCAAGTGATGCCATTCACGTGCGAAGCGGCTCCAGGAGCTCTGTCCCGGCTCCCACTGGGGGTGTAAACGATGAAATGATGAAATGACGCCTCTGCAGCGCTCGGCTGCACAAACAAACCGCTGTTATTCACCTCCCTGCCCTTCCTGTCCCGGCACCCACGTGCTGAGTGTCGCTGTGTTTATCCGGCCCCACAAAGAGTTCCCATCTGCAGCCCGGGCCGGCGGCTCCCCGAGGGATGGGGATGTTCCCAGCCCGCGCCCGCAGTTTGCTTAATAAACTTCAAAGGCTGCTGAGGAGGAGGAGGAGGAGGAGGAGAGCCCGCTCCAAGCCCGGCAAGTGTTTGCACGAAGTATGCAAATGGCCAAGGATGGGGTTTTCAAAAGCTCTGGGCATTCCCCGGGAAGCAGCAGCTCCTTCCCCCTGCGCCAGAAGGAGCCGGGGAGCGCCCCAAAAGCCGCCCCCGACCCGCAGAGCAGGGGAAGGAGCCCCGTGGAAAGTGAAAATAAAAGGCAAAGCAGCGCCTCTCAGCCTAGAGGCATGGTCCAATGTTTGGAGGTGTTGCTTTGCTCCAAGGTCGCCCCAACCGACAAACCCAGAGCAGCAGCTTCTGTGTCGGTGAAGCCGGTGGGTGAGTGTGTGTTCTAAGGTGGCTGCTGGTTTTGCAGTTCCACAGGGTCTTCCACAGGGTCTTATGGGTTTATCCCTGCTTTTGCACAGGGAGATCAAACAAAACAAAACGCAAACTGCGCCTGAGGTGCGAGGATGCCCGGGAGGGCGAGCGGAGCGGGGCTCGGGCAGGGATGGGGGCACCGGGGCTCCGCACTTTGGGGTTCCTGCCCCCCCAGCCGCCCCCGCTCACCTTGTTGCGAGCTTTGTAGACAGAGGCCGTGGCCCCCTGGCCCAGGAGGTCCTCGGTGCTCCACAGGTAGTTGGGGGTGCTCTGCATGTCCGGTGAGGTTTATCCCACCGAGCCCCTCCGGGAAGCGCGGCAGATGCAGGGTGGGATGCAGGGTGGGATGCAGGATACGGGGCCGAGGCTGAGCATGGACGAGCCCGCAGCGCTGCCCGAAGCCCCAGAAGCCCCAGAAGCCGCGGGCCGTGCCGGGGCTGGCAGCAGGAGCCCGGCGGATGCCGGAGCTCGGAGCGGAGCAGCGCGGGGCGAGAGGCGCCTCCCCGGCCGGGAACTGAAACCCGCGGATTGCAAAACCCGCCCGGCGAGCACGGCCACGCTGCAGGAGGAAACGCCTCAGCTTCCTGCTCGAGAGAAAACTTCCCTGCCGGGCAGCCATGCCCGGGCACACCGGGCAGCAATCCCCGGGCACACCGGGCAGCAATCCCCGGAGCACCTGGGCTGCCGTCCCTGGGTACAGCGAGCAGCCATGCCCGGGCACACCGGGCAGCAATCCCCGGGCACACCGGGCAGCAATCCCCGGAGCACCTGGGCTGCCGTCCCTGGCACACCGGGCAGCAATCTCCGGAGCACCCGGGCTGCCATCCCTGGGCACCTGGGCAGCCATCCCCGGGCACCCGGGCAGCAATCCCCGGGCATGCTGGGCAGCCATCCCCGGGCATGCTGGGCAGCCATGCCCTGGGCACGCCGGGCAGTCATCCCCCGGCACCGGAGCTGCCATCCCCCGGAGCACCTGGGCTGCCATCCCTGGGTACAGCGAGCAGCCATGCCCGGGCACACCTGGCTGCCATCCTCCGGAGCACCTGGGCATCTATACCCCGGAGCACCTGGGCTGCCATCCCTGGGTACAGTGGGCAGCCATGCCCCGGCATCCGGGCTGCCATCCCCGGGCTGCTCCAGTGGTGACAGAAGGTGCTGAGCTCCGGCTGCCATCGGCACTGCCAGGTGGGGATTTGGGGAGCAGAGCCGGGTCAGGATCTGTGCCCAGGGTCGGTGTTCAGCCCTTGTTATCTGTGCTAGCACGGGGTCAGTGCTTGGGCACGGACACAGCACTGCCTGGCAAGGCTGGCACTGTTGGGGCTTCCTGTCGGGGATGTGGGGCAGGGTGGGATGTGGGATACAGGGTAGGATGTGGGATGCAGGGTGGGATGTGGGATGCAGGGTGCAGAGCAGGATGTGGGATGCAGGGTTCAGAGCAGGATGTGGGATGCAGGGTGGGATGCTGGATGCAGAGGAGAGTGCAGGGTGAAGAGTAGGACAGGGTGGGATGCGGGATACAGGTGGCATGCAGTGTGGAGGGCAGAATGTGGGATGCAGGACAGGGTGGGATGCAGGATTTGGGATGCAGGATGGGATGCAGGACACAGAGGAGGGTTCAGGGTGAACTGAAGGACAGGGTGGGATGTGGGGTGCAGGGTGGGATGTGGGATGCAGGTGACATGCAGGGCTCAGAGCAGGATGTGGGATGCAGGATGGTTTGTAGGACAGGGTGGGATGCAGGATGCAGGACAGGGTGGAATATGTAATGTAGGCCAGGGATTCAGGATGTGGGGTTCAGGCTGGGATGCAGGGCAGGATGTGGGATTCAGGGCACTCTGCTGCCTGCACTGGGCAGAGTGGGGCTGCTCCTTTTCCTGCTCACTCTGTTTTCAGTGTGACCAGCTCAGCATCAGGGCCCCACTGCCAGGAATTGTTCCAGGCTGATATGGATGTCTCTAAAGGCTCCATCCTCACCAACAAAGCCTCCAAAGTTCTCAGAGTTCATCAGCACGTGGGGCATCCAAATATCAACACTGCTTCACCAGCCTGCACACAAACCCCACCCCTAATTAATTCCTTAATTCCTGCTGAGCTTCATTTTCCCATCCAGGGGTGGGTGCCTGGAGCAGCCTCCAGAGAGGGCAGAGGGCACAGCCTGGCCCTTTCCCTGAGGCCATCCAGGGGTGCCCAGGGCTGGGAAGGGGTGGCAGAGTCTCGGTTTAACCACACGAAACCTGAAATCACTTTGGGTGAAGTCATTCAGCTGCAGCTCCGCTGACAGGAAGAGAAAGGGCCAGGGTGACTTCTTGAAATTGTGTCTGGGTTTATTTTCTGTGCCTGTGAAACAGAAGCATGTGCATGAGCATGTTTTATTTTCTGGGCATGTGAAACAGGAGCATGTGCATGAGCATGTTTTATTTTCTGTGCATGTGAAGCAGGAGCATGTGCATGAGCATGTTTTATTTTCTGTGCATGTGAAACAGGAGCATGTGCATGAGCATGAGCATGTTTTATTTTCTGTACATGTGAAGCAGGAGCATGTGCATGAGCATGTTTCATTTTCTGTGCATGTGAAACAGGAGCATGTGCATGACCATGTTTCATTTTCTATGCCTGTGAAGCAGGGCATGTGCATGAGCATGTTTTATTTTCTGTGCATGTGAAGCAGGAGCATGTGCATGGGCATTTTTTATTTTCTGTGCATGTGAAACAGGAGCATGTGCATGAGCATGAGCATGTTTCATTTTCTATGCCTGTGAAACAGGAGCATGTGCATGAGCATGTTTTATTTTCTGAGCATGTGAAACAGGAGCATGTGCATGAGCATGTTTTATTTTCTGTACATGTGAAGCAGGAGCATGAGCATGAGCATGTTTCATTTTCTGTGCATGTGAAGCAGGAGCATGTGCATGAGCATGTTTTATTTTCTGAGCATGTGAAACAGGAGCATCCCTCTGTCCCCACGCTGCTGGCCGAGCCCGTGGCTGGGAGTGCAGGGAACTCACCCCCAGCACCTGCCTGGCTTCTCCCAGCCCCCTTATGCTTCCTTCTGCCATCCTTTTAAAATTCCCAGCTCGTTCCCTCTCCCTGGTTGCCCCATCAGCAGGATTTTCCTCCCCAGCCCCATCTGAACCCCAGGGCTGGATGATAAAGTGATAAATGATGACACCTTGGTGTGGTGGGGAGAGCTCATCTGGCACAGGCTGGGAGAGAAAAAACACCCGGCCTTGAAAGCAATTTGTGACAAGAATGAATTGTTCCAGCTGGTGGCAGCAAAGCTCAAAGAATAAAGGACCAGCAGCGAGCTCTGTGTGCTGCAGGGACCTCGTCCTTGGGGTCAGAAAACCCAGAGGAGAATCCCACGAGCGCAGTGGTGTCCCCACGGTGTCCCTGTGACAAACCTGTGACAAACCTGTGACAAACCTGTGACACATCAGTGAGAGCTGAACCCCCCCAGCACTCCCCGAGGCGTTTCTTTGTTAAAAACCACCAAAAAACCCATTTCTTTGTTAAAAACCAGGGGGTTTGTGAGGGAGGCTTGGCCCCACCTGTGGTTTGATGAGGGTTTGAGGGATAATCACAGCATCTTCTGCTGGGCAGTGACCAAGGGAAAATCAAAAGTCCCCTGTTATCTGTGCCACCCCATCCTCACTCCTCTGACTTTCTGACTCCTATTTCACGTTTTAAAAGCAAAAAGCCACCAGCAGCGTGCCCAGCTGGCTCTGGGGTGGTGCCACAGAGGCTGCTGTGATTTTGGAATAAAAACATCCTGGATTTTCCAGCTGATCCCTACAAGAGATGTGGGACAGGGAGCACAGGGAGGCTCACCCCAGGCACAGGGAGGGACAAAATGCCTCCATTAGACATCAAACCTCACTGAAAGTAGGTAATCCCTTCAAATCTTAAGAAAAGGAAGCAAAAAATGAACAGCCCTGCCACGTTCTGAAAAAGGCCTGTGGAAAAACCGAGATGGGGGAAAGCTGGTAATGATAAAATAATGATCCAATCCATAATCCCAATCCTAAATCCTCTTTCCTGAGCCAGTTGGGGGTCCATCCTCCACAGGAGAATGATGAAGATTAAGCATTTTTAAATCAGGTCAGTGCCGGGGAAGTGTTTGCCCTGGGGAATCCTCCCGTGGCGGCTGCGTGCGAGCCCAGGCTGGGGGAACTGGGGCTGGAATCAGGAATCTGTGGGGTCACAGAAAAAACTGGGCTGGGAGAGATCTCTAAAGTCTTATCCTTCCACAGCAGGGATTTTCCTGCTTTTCCACTACCTCAGGGTGCTCCAGCCTGGCCTGGGACATCCCCAGGGATGCAGGGGCAGCCACAGCTGCTCTGGCCACCCGTGCCAGGGCCTCAGCACCCTCACAGGGAACAATTCCTGCCCAATATCCCACCTAAACTGCTCTCCTTCAGCTTCAGGCCATTCCCTTGTCCTATCACCACATCTCAGTGTCCCCTGTGCCACCTCTGTGCCACCTCTGTGCCACCTCTGTGCCACCACGCTGCCCCTGCCCCGCTGCCACTGAGTGTCCCCAGGGACATCCCCAGGGATGCAGGGGCAGCCACAGCTGCTCTGGCCACCCGTGCCAGGGCCTCAGCACCCTCACGGTGACCAATTCCTGCTCAATATCCCACCTAAACCTGCTCTCCTTCAGCTCCAGGCCATTCCCCTGTCCTATCACCACATCCTCAGTGTCCCCCGTGCCACCTCTGTGCCACCTCTGTGCCACCTGTGCTGCTCCTGCCCCGCTGCCATCGATGTCCCCGTGCCCAGGATGGCACCGGGAGCTCCTGCAGGTCCTTCCTCACCCCCTCACCAGCACCTCCAGCACCAGCCCTGAGCATCCCAGGAGCCCCCCAGGCCACGCTGTCCCTCTCTCCCACCCAGCCCCAGGACATCACACACCAGCACCCTCAGGTCAGTGTTTCCACCATACCCAAAACATTTATTTCTCCAAAACTATTGCTAATGACAATGGATACATTTTGTTGCCCCAGTATGGATTTAACACTTCCAACACATCGACTCCTAATACTGTACAAGACTGTACCAAAAGGGAGGGGGAGAAAAAAAAAAACAAAACCAAAACAAAAAAAGGCTGTACCTCCATATTGTACAGAGTTCTATGTACAAAGTACAATTTTACACAGTTTAATATATACACCATATATATATTGGTGTAGAAGACATGAAACAGTGGAAACTTGTTTTAGCAAGAACATTCCATCCCACCATGGAAACAACTGCTGCTGACAACCCCAGGTTCAGACAGAAAAACACAATTCCTACACTTTGCAACCCGATTTTCCTGCCCTTCCAGCAGGACCACTGGAAATCAGAGATGGATTTCAGCAATTGCCCTGTCTGAGCTACATGGAGCTGGGCTTTCAGAGGAGCTGCTGCTGCTCACAAGTATTGCTCCAGCAGTTTGGCACACTCAGAGTCCAACCCGGCCTTGGGTTGCTCTTCACACCTCAGGGCTGGTGGAAAGGCTGGTGGAGCCCACGTCAGGAGCAAGGTTACTGCAGTGCCTCAAAAAGGACAGGCCCACCTTCCATTCCCACTGCAAACTGCTGAATATTTACCCTGTGTGGGGCTTGGCAGATCAAGTATTAGCATGGCAGGGAGCTGCCTGCCCTCTGCACCTTCCCCTCTTTTTGGCCCATCGTTGAGAAACGCGTTCATCCCAAACTGCGTCAGAGGAAGCACAAAATTTAACAGGAAAAAAGGAACAAAACCCAAACCAACAGAACCCTTTGCATTTTCCAGGCTTTGAACTGCTGTTTTGGCATCTCTAGAGCCACCCAAATAGATGGTTTGCTGCTAGAACAGCCTGGAACAGAGCTCACCTGCCTTGCGGTGGGCGGTCGGCGGAACCGCGTGTGCGCGACGCAGCTGGGGCCATCCCGGCCCCGCAGGCACAGGGTCAAGTATTTCTGTTTTTATTTCTTATTTTCAAGTACCAGGTTGTCACACAGACACAGAGACATGCAGGGAGCCGATGTGGAAGGAGCTCAAACCCCAGAGTTCAGTCCATGAGGTGCTTGGTGATCCCCCAGAGCTGGTGCTGGACATTCCCTCCTTTCCACCTCTTGTGCCACCAACCCACTAAAGGAACAGCTTGATGTCCCCAGCTGCATTTGTGGGGCATTAGCCAAGGCCAGATAAACCCAAAAAAGGGCTGGGTTGTTTTTTTTTTTTTTTTGTGAAAGCTAAAAATCTCAAAATAAATAAATCCCCAGCTTGTTAAACTCAATTTCCTGTTCTGTTCAGGCCCACAAGCAATGGAAATGCCCCAGTGCTCGTGTTTCCCTGTGGGTTTTGAAGCAGTTTTTGAGGCAGTTCCCTCCCAGGGCAGTTCAGTGTGTTTGCACTTTGGGGCACATCCCTCTACACCCAGGGCTTGGTCCTGCCAAGCTCAGGTGCCCCTCACCTCCTTCCTCTCCTCCTGTGCTCATGGACCTGCTGGACAAGGGGGTGAGCTCAGCCTCTCATGGAATCCATCCACCTGTCTCAACGGGGATTTCTGGGGCGTTTTCCCACCATTCCTGATTGCTCACTGACATCATCACCTCCTGCAAGTGTCCCCTCCACTCAGATCCCACACCCCCAGGAAGGATCTGAAGCGCCGGCGTCGATTTTTGCAGAGGAACATCTCCCAAAAGCTCCATAAATCCCCAAACCCACGCCTGGCTCCGCTGAGTTTGAGGTTTTTGACACAGAGAAGAAGAGAAATAAGGCAGCAAACTCCACCTGCAGTGAGCTTCTCCTGTCCCAGTATTGCTGGAGCTCTTCCAGGTGCGCCGGGTCGGCCCCGTACCAAGTGCAAGGTGGGGAATTGCAACAGATGGGATTTCTTGCCAAGCTGAAGTGTTTTGATTCAGTAAATAAATTTATGAGAACTCGGTTATCTTAACCTACTTTTGTGCAAGAACAATCTTGCCTTAAAAAAGAAGAAGAAGAAAAAAAATAAACTAAAAAAGAAAAAAATCAACAAAAACTCCCAAAACCCAACACATGAGGTATTCAGCACAGGAAACCCAAAGACTCCTTTTGAACAGGTATCAAAATACAGACATATACAACAACTTTTTTTTTTTTTTTTTTGTTCTGCTGTCACAGTGCACTCTAATTATTTACTCATTTTTGTTGCAATAAAATACCCAGCACAGATAAAATGAGAGGGTTTTGATCGTGTCCCACTGCTCGGACATGAAGGACAAATTTACAATTCATAAACTTTGGACGACCTCAGAGAGGCAGAAATTAAGCAATGGTTAAAGCACACTGCTCCATTCCCAACTAGGGAAATAACCCAGAAAAGGTCTGAGCTTCAGAAACCATTCAGATTGATCACCTAAAACCGTGTTTCATTTTAAAAGTTTTTAGTTTTTTTTTTTTAGGTTTTTGTTTTTTTGCTTTGGATTATTTCAATCCAACACCTGATGAACAAGGTTCATACGAAGCACTATCCAACAGACAGACGTCATTCCAGTTATCAAACACTTCTTTTTGTCTTCATATTCCACACAAACGTTACAGGAAAAGTCATGAAAAAGAGGAATTTCCTTGGAAGAGCTAAAATTTCTTCGGGATATGAAGATGTGGAGTGACATTGGTACCTCCCCAAGCAAACCACTGAGTCAGACCTGTCCTCAGGGAGGGAACATTTCCAGTTCCTCCTTCCCACCTTTCCGGCAGCCACTGCCCATAAAACACTCGTGGCAAAACGTCCTCCAGCCTTGTGTGTTCAGAGTGAGGAGGACAAGCTGAAAATCTCCTTTTTTTCCCCACGATTTCCATGATTTCTGCTCATAAAACACTCGTGGCAAACGTCCTCCAGCCTTGTGTGTTCAGAGTGAGGAGGACAAGCTGGAAATCTCCTTTTTCCCCACGATTTCCATGATTTCTGCTCATAAAACACTCGTGGCAAAACGTCCTCTCAGCCTTGTGTGTTCAGAGTGGGGAGGACAAGCTGAAAATCTCTTTTTTTTTTTTTTCCATAATTTTGTGTGCGATTTTTTTGTTTCATCCCCTCCCACGTGTGATTTTTCCGCCCGAGGAAGAGGAAGGAGGAGCTTCAGCCTCTCCTATTGCTTGTGTCATCACAGTGCACACCAGAATTCCAGTTGAGTTGCTCCATATCCAGGTGATCCTGCCCAGCACCTTGCCCTTGGCAGCAGGATTGTCCCAGAGCTGTGGATGCTAGAGAAGCACAGTAATAATTCAGATACAGACAGTTGCTGTTACAGTAACCTGAAGTCTTTTTTTTTTTTAAATTTATTTTTTTTTTCCATCTAATTCCACACTTCAGACCTTGAAGCTGGAAAAGAGCAGCTCCTCCAATGTGCTGTGCGTGGCTGAACACTTATTCTTAGGAATATTGAATGCTAGGCATAAAAATATAAAAAAGAAAATAAGGCATTAAAATGAGGCAAAGTCAATTTACAGAGATCCTGCTCTTGACAAAGATTAACTTTGGTCATTTGAGACCAAAATAAAAAAAAAAAAAATAAAAAAAAAGAAACCAAAAAACCCAAGAATTGTTACTAAAAAGGAAATGCCAGAAAAGTTCTGCCTGAGCAAAAAATTACAAGTTTAATCATTCTATTTATTTTTTTTTTTTTCCCCAAAAGAACAAGTGATTCCTTGGTGGTAGAAGTCCATCAGAACCTGAGAGCAAAGGTGGCACTGGTGGCATCTCCTGGAGGGGCAGGGACAGTCACACTCGTACCGTGGGGCTCCCCCAGGGCAGCTCAGAGAAATGGGAAACGAGGAGAGTTCTCACCAAAACCTTCCCAGTGCTCCCCAGTTCCTGCCCGTCCTTCGTTCAGGGCCCAGAGGAAGCTTTTTGGGAAGTCATCAATTATGGATTGATTGCTTCTGTAGAAAGGGGTTGTGCGTGTGGGCATGGACAGGGATGCAGGAAGACCCTGCTCCATTTTTCCAAGTATCATCCTAAATGTCAGAAAAGGACATTTTCAGCAACTCTTCTTGGTTTCTTCTTGTTTAAGTGCCAATTAAACGGGCTTTGCAGTCACCAGGAACTCACAAACTGCAAGGAAACTCAGCTTAAATGGGTGAGAAAAATGACTTTTCTCCTCTTGTCCTGAATCCATTATTTGATGGAAGCCTAAAGATGTGCAGCTTGTTTGAAATCCCAGAAAAGCCGAGGAACAAGGCAAGCTCGGGGTCAGCCAATCTCCACTCCTAAGTGGCACAAGCCTTTTAATTATTGAATTAAATAACTGTGGGCACCATGGAGAATTCCCAGGGGAGTACAAAAAGAGTCCGTGGATGCTGCTGGCTATGGATAAATACAAATAACAGCAAAGGATTCATTCACAGGTCAGCCCTGCATGGAGCACGGGGGGCAGCCACTGCTGTCACATCCCTGTCCCCAGCAGCGTTCCCTGCACTGCTCTATGAGAGCAGAGAGGGACAAGGCAGGGAGCTGAGAACTCCTGAGCGAAGTTTTTACAGTGCTTGGCGCTGGGATGGGGGTCAGGATCTGTCCTGAGGAACAGGCAAACCAGCAGAGCGTGTCTTGGGGATGGGCTCCCAGCAGAGGATGCTTGTTTTCAAAATTATCTCTTTTTTCTGTTTTGTTTTGCTTTGTTTTACATTCAGTCTCCCGAGAGCAAACACCACATCGGAGCCCACGGGCTGAAAATGCCACTGGAAACAATAAAGCTGCTTTTAAATATGGGAGAGCAAAGGGGGAAACCAGTGAAGATTGTCCATAAGCAATGACTGGGCTCTTTCTTGTGCTCCCAGAGCTCAGGAAAACATGTTTGTTTATATTTGCACAGACACGTCTTACGTAGAACTCCACAAAACCTACGAGTGCTCCAGAGTAAACTGATTTTTCCATGACAAATAAAGCATGAGGCTGGAATGGCCAAAGGCTTTGGCCCTGAGGGGGAGGAATGGGGAGCAAACAAACAAAACCAGAGGATGTGATGGAAGTCGAGACAGACCCTTAACCACCGTGGCACCAGCGGGCGACGGAATAATAATAATAATAATAATAATTATAATTATAATAATAATAATGCACAAGAAACAGGCATGTCCAAGCTCCACGTAACCAGTGGCACCAAAACATGCAATAGACTAAAATCTATCCTATTGTTTCCCTGTGGTAAATGAAACACAGAATACAGAAGTCACTACACCAGTATCCCAAAACAGGACACCACCAAATGTTCCTTCCAGCGGCCGAACACTTGAACAGGGCATGGAAACCAAAATCCAGCTCATCCCTTGGTGTTATCCTGCTCAGCTTCACAGTGGATTGTGGATTGTGGATTTCCCAAGCGTGGCAGGAGCTGTCCTGGGCACGTGGGACGAGGCTGTGGCTGCCCAGGAGCTCCCAGCATCTCCCTTTCAATCCAAGCATTCATTAAATAACAATCGTAGCGTCTTTGCCGTGTGGAACAGCAGGATTGTACCCAGAGAGCAGCAGGGCGTGCATCAGACAGTACAGGACTTGTCTGGGGGCTGCTGGGCCGCAGAGGAGGCCACGCCGGGGGTGCTGGCGCTGGTTTTGGGGAACACGGCCGGCTTGGGCCGCGTGGCCGGCGGCTTCACCTGCGAGGCCACCTTGACGGACTTGACGGGCCTGAAGGTGCAGGGGATGTCCCCAGCCGTGCTGGCGCTGCGCTGGAAGGGGGGCTCAGTGTCCTTGAGGAGCTGGGTGTGCAGGGGGCTGGAGGGCTCCGAGGTTGGGGCCACCACCGGGGAGGTTTTCAGCGGCTCCAGGGTGTCCAGGACGACGTCGGGCGCGTGCTTGACGCTGCTCTGCCTCTCCAGCTCCCGCAGCTCGTTCAGGGCCGAGTTCATGGTGGCTTCAATGTCCTGCAAGCACAGCACAGGAGCCCAGTGAAGGCAAGGCCCAGGCACACAAATCACCAGGTAAAAGGCAGGTTTTGAGCAAAAATTTTTTGGTTTTTTTAAACACCAACCTCGCGTCAAGGACCGAACCGTGCAGCGCCGCATCCTGCAGCCAATAGTCACTAAAAATTTCCAGCAATGGGGAGCAAAGTAATTGCTAGCACTGCCTTGATGCTAATCTGGCCCTTCACTGCTGCCCAGAATTCAAAGTAAAGCCCCAAATGGCAGCAAGGAACAGAAACCAAAGCATTGGTGCCCATTCTTGCAGTTTATTTGGCACCTGAGGTTCAGGAGAGTAAATTCCTGAAGGGAGCACTCATGAACAGAAACCAAAGCATTGGTGCCCATTTTTGCAGTTTGTTTGGCACCTGAGGTTCAGGAGAGTAAATTCCTGAAGGGAGCACTCATGGCTTGGATTCTGGGCCACACACTGAATGCTGAAATCCTCGTGGGCTCCTGCTCCTGCCTCACTGGTTTTCCTGCTAAGCTGTTCCCAGAAATGTATTTCACAGGACTCGGAATTTTAGAAAACACAGAAGATGTCAGAAACACGTGTAGCAACCCGAAACTGGCCCTTCTCCTTCCTCTTAAAAACCATTACAGCTATGAACAAATAAATATAAAGAACTTTTGAGCTCAAATCATGGGGGTTTTGTCTCAGGACCTCCACGCTGTCTGCTGGGGAGTGCAGTGGTGCACAGAGCTCCCAGGGGAGCAGGAGAGCTCAGCCTGGCTGTGACTCACACTCTTGGCTGCAGCTTTCCAGCTTCCTCAGAGCCTTTTCAGGGGGTGGGGAAGGTAAATCACTCAAGGAATGGTGGAAGAAAGCAGAGGGAGAAATCTGATGCCTCCCACTCTATCTTGAGGCCGGGCAGATTTTCGTTATGAAGTTGGGGAAATATTTAAGATGGTTATGGGTGGTGCTTGAGCAGATAGTACAGAGAAAAACTCTGATTTAACACAGCTTGGGTTTTCCTCCCTCCTCTTTTTTATTTATTTTCCCCTCCTCTTTCCTTTTTGTCCCCAGACTCTTCTCCAGTGAAACAATGGAGTGAAGGCTCTGGCAGGGAGAGGAGACAGAACAACTTCAGTCAGAGCCTAATTGAAAAAACAAAGAATCTGATTTATATCAACCAAAGCCTCAGAAGGACAGGGAAGCACGAGGACAGCAGGAGCTGTACATCACATTTCCACTTTAACAAATGGGCTTGAGGTACTCAAAATTGCAAAATACAAACTCCCATCAGCATTAAACCCACTGAGTTTTAAGGTGCCCCTTATTTACTATGTGGAGTCGCTGTTTTGTCAATAAAAATTCAATTTATTTCTCACCTACTTCCCCCCCAGCTCCTTAGGAACCTGCAGAGCCTCGAGGCAGGCAGAGCAGTCAGGTCTGTTTGTAACCTGAGCCTGGAGCATTCCTTGGCTGCAGGCAGAGCCATCCATCCCACCCTGCAAACACTGGGTACAGACACACGCAAGTGCAGGCACATCCACCCAGGAAGAGCCCTCTGGAAGGGGGAAATCTGTAAATTCACATTTCTGTAGCCAGCCTCGACTTCAAGGCCGCTGTGTAAATAACAAACTCCTGAAAACCAGCAGGGCTGTGTTCAGGTCTGGTTGCTGATCACACTCTGAGCCCTGCAAGAAGATGAGGATGCCACTGGAGCACTGCACGAGTCTGCTCCTGCTTTTCTTTGGCCTGTGCTGCTCCATGTGCTTCCCATGCTGTGGGTTTGTATGTGCTGAGTGTTTTAGTGGTGACACTGGCAGCAATAGCTTGCACACTTCAGTGTGTACAACAAATAATAGGCAGAACTATCAAAAAGGTTTTTATCATACAAGAGAGAGAAGGAGGAAATAGATTTGCAGAGAATCTTACAGAGACAGCAGATGAAAGTACAGACAGAGATGTCACACCACAGGCAAGCCTGCACCACTGACAGGAGAGTGTTAAATCCACAAGAAATACTTAATTTCTCTCGTGTCTTGAAGTTATGGTTGCTTAACTCTCTGCTGGCAGCTTTGGAATCTCTGTCACTTTCTGAAATGGGTGTTTTCAGTGTTGAGATGAAATTCTGGGTAACCAACAGGGCCAAGCTTTATGGAGGAAGGACCTGGGTGTTTATTTTCCCTCAGGAAAGCAGCCTCAGGGCCTGCACACAGGGAGGAGGAAAGCCCAGGCTGGGGCTGTGTCCTGAGCTAACATTGCACTGAGAGAATCACAGAATGTGGGCTTGGAGGGGACCTCTGGAGTCCAGCCCACCTGGAGGTGACACAGAAACTCATCCAGGTGGCTTTGGGGTGTCTGCAGAGAGGGAGACTCCGCTCCCTGCCTGGGCAGCAGCTCAGGGCTCTGCACCCTCATGGACACAAACTCTTCCTCACATTGAGCTGAACTTTTTATTTTCATCTATGGCTCCTTGTGCTGCTGCTGCTGAACAGAGCCTGGCACCATCCTGGCACTCCTTGGGGACATTTGTGGGGATTTGTGGGATCCCCTCTCAGCCTTCTCACCAAGTGATGCACCTACACTACTCTCTGTAATCTATTGCACACTTTTGTGGATTCCAGTCTATCTTGAAGTCTGGGAAACTTTCTCCATGGATGAGGGTCAAAGTCAGAGCTCCCCTGAGGGTCAGGGCACCTCAGAGCAGACAGAGAAATATTCCCAGGGCTCTGGGTTTCCACAGTTTCCTTCCTACCATGGGGAACCCCAAAAATACCACAGTGCTGCTCACCTGTGCAATGACCTCGGGGTGAAGAAGGAGGAAGAAGAAGCATGAAGAAGAAACCCAGGACAACACCCTGTGCCCTCCATCTTGCTTCCATCCACAACACACTAAAAATCCCAGAACCTAAATTTCCCACCTAACTGATACACCTACACTACTGTCTAGAATCTATTTCACACTTTTGTGGATTCCAGTCTATCCTGAAGTCTTTAGGAAAGATTCCAGTCTACCTTGAAGTCTTTAGGAAAGATTCTAGTCTATGCTGAAGTCTGGGAAACTTTCTCCATGGATGAGGGTCAAAGTCAGAGCTCCCCTGAGGGTCAGGACACCCCAGAGCAGACACAGAAATATTCCCAGTGTGCTGGGGGTTTCCACAATTCCCTTCCTGCCATGGGGAACCCCAAGCACACTACCCTGGTGCTCACCTGAGCGATGACCTCGGGGTGAAGAAGGAGGAAGAAGAAGGAAGATGAAGAAGAAACCCAGGACAACACCCTGTGTTGCTTCCATCTACAGGACACTAAAAATCCCAGAACCTAAATTTCCCACCTAACTGATACACCTACACTACTCTCTGTAATCTATTTCACACTTTTGTGGATTCCAGTCTACCTTGAAGTCTTTAGGAAAGATTCCAGTCTGCCTTGAAGTCTTTAGGAAAGATTCCAGTCTGCCTTGAAGTCTTTAGGAAAGATTCCAGTCTACCTTGAAGTCTGGGGAAGTTTCTCCATGGATGAGGGTCAAAGTCGGTGCTCCCCTGAGGGTCAGGGCACCCCAGAGCAGACACAGAAATATTCCCAGTGTGCTGGGGGTTTCCACAATTCCCCTCCTGCCATAGGGAATTCCACAATTCCCCTCATCCCCCGGTGCTCACCTGCGCGATGACCTCGGGGTCCATGGGCCGGTGGTTGTTGAAGCTCTTGGAGCGGCCGGCGGCGAGCGCCTTGCGCACCTGCGGGCTCTCCATCCTGCTCTTGAGCGACGAGTGCCGGCTGATGGAGTTGAGGCTGCCGTGGCCACTGATGGAGCATTTGTCTGGAACCTCCTTGGGAAGGCTTTGGCTCATTATGGGCTGAGATGAGGGCCTGGAACCGGCTATGGCCCCGGGGGAGGCTGGTTCTGCCAGGGAACTACCTAGGCCGTGGCCGTCACTTTGGCGGAACGCTCTTCTGATGCTGCCTGACTCTGGTTTCTTTCTTTGCCTTCAGTCACAAAAGCAAAACAAGTCAATACAAGCAGGTACAGGGCTGTCATTTTGAAGATATCCCCCCAAAACAACACACAGGACAATGGGGAGAGACACAGAGGTAACCCAGATTACAAACGGACTCAGGGGATTGAGGAGTGATTGCGGTACAGTGAAATAATTATAAATTATAAATTATAAATTATAAATCATTCCAGTTTCACGCTTCTAACGACAAGGCTGAGTCCTGGCAGCTGTGCACATTCATAGCAAAACCAGAAAACTTGGGTGGAACATGATTAACTTGGTCAAGAGGAGAAGAATTTATACTGGAACAAAAAAAAAACAAAAAAACCCTCTGTGCCATCGACAGGTTTTGATGATGTGTTTTTATTACATTCCAAGAGCAGAGCTACAATCTTTGACTGGAGGACACAGTATAAGTCTACTAAGCTCCTGGCCCAAGGCATCAAGTTATTATTTTCAGAGATCAGCAAGCAAAGACCCCCAGTTTGGGGTTAATGATCATTTCCAATGTTTGCTGGTGGTAGGAGATGGTTCTTTTTCATGGCTTTGGCAGGGCCACAAGGCATGGGCTACAGATAAACCAAAGGGATGATGTCAAATGGATGAACTGGTCCAAAGAATTTAGTTTCTACCCCAGCACCATGAGGTCTGACAGCACGATTCCACTCAGATCATGGCAAGGCCAATGCAGCAGAATACTTTATGCCATAGGTCTGAAGCTTGGCATCCATTATACAGGGAAGGATCCATTTATATATAGCACCAGCCCCATGAATAACTGCAAGAAAGTGTTAACTCCAGTAGGATTTTGGCATCCAAATAATAATTCAGTGGGTGGCACAACTGTCATTGCGAAACCATCTGATTTAATTTTGCTCAAGTCTGTTCACACATAGGTCAGAAGATTCATTCCTAAAGAAAAAACAACAAAATGAGTCTTATGCTACTTATTGCTAAATATCAGGTGTTTCCCTAGTAAAGGGAAAAAAAAAAAGCCCCAAAAACTAGGGTGGACATTCCCCAGGCTCCTAAAAACCACTAGACACAACTCTACCAAAGCCAGCAGATGGTGAAGCTCCAGCACAGGTCTGTTATTACACAAATCTCTCCATAACTGGCAGAATGGCCACTCCAGTGGCTCAGACAGCAAATATCATAAAAGAAAGCCCAGATCCCAAGCTGATGCAGATTAACACAGCTTTCCAGATATCACTGGAGCTCTGCTGAATCCCATAAGGAAGGCCCAGCCAGGCTCTCTAGGCCATGAGCAGGGTCCAAACCTTTTAAAAGGATGCATTTGTGCTAATGCCTTTATAGACTACATTGTGTTAAATTAGCTGAAGGTTAAGAACATCCCCTCCCATCAAACTGTAATTATCACATAAAACCTTCACTGCACAATGGAGAGAGGTGGGGGCTTTTAACACCAAGGAAATAATCAGAAATATACGGGGGATAAATCTGTCCAGAAAAACTATTTAACAGATCATGGAATTTAGTCTGCTACTAGCTTGATTTTTCCAGTTTTTTATTATGTTGAGTGTTGGCTAAAGCAACAATTTCTGGTGGAGGAGGCAAGGTTAGAGCAACAGGGGGTTGTGCTGTTCCACTGCAAGCATATGGTTAGTAACCCGAGGTGAGGAGTGCTGCAGAAACAAAGGAGTGCTCCAGGCAGTGCCAGATGGTTGGGACTGCAGGTATGGCATTTATCACAAACTGGGACACAGCTTCCTGGAGGAGCTGTCCCCCCAGCCCATCAAACAGGACGTGGCAAATGTGGAGGAGACGTGACAGATCACACAACACGAGGAGGGACGGGGACAACGACACCAGAGCTCAGCCCAGCACTCCCCTCCCTCCCTGTCTGCTCAAACAGGGCATATTTGGGAAAACAGGACCAGATGGCACCTTGGAGACAGGGAAGAGAAGCCAGTGGGGTTTCAAACGAGCGATGGCCACGCCGGTGACAGAGAGGGGACAGCAAAATGCGAGCGAGTTAGAAGAGAAGGGAAGCAGAGAAAAGGGGTGGCAGTGCTGGTTAAGGAATCATTTTCAGGGAAGGAAGCATTTCACTGGACTCATCAGCAAGCTCTGGACAGGCAGGGGAACAATGCAAGGCTGCTCTTACTTGTTGATGTTGGCAAGGTAAATATCTGCGACGTGGCCCCCGCTCGGGCAGCTGGCACCGGCTCTGGCTGTCACCTTCTCCTCCGGGGGCTCCGAGTTTGTTTCTATCTCCGACTTGGGGCTGGACCTTTCCGACATCCCATCCTCACTAGGAAGGAGCAGGGAGGGTATCACAACCACAACAGCCTCTCTGAGCCTGTCAGGGGGTTTATTGTCACCCTTGTCTGGCCTTCTGAGGTGTCCTTTCTCTTTAGCAGAGTTTTAGTACATCCTTTTCTTTTAATATAATAGAATATCATGAAATAATAAATCAGCCTTCTGAGAACTTGGAGTCAATTCTCATCTCTCTGTATCCTTTCTCTTTCTTTAGCATAGTTTTAGTATATCCTTTTCTTATAATATAATATAATATAATATAATATAATATAATATAATATAATAATAAATCAGCCTTCTGAGAGAGAACTTGGAGTCAAATCTCATCTCCTTGTATCCTCTTTCTTTAGTATAGTTTTAGTATGTCCTTATAATATAATATAATATAATATAATATAATATAATATAATATCAGCCTTCTGAGAACTTGGAGTCAATTCTCATCTCTCTGTATCCTTTCTCTTTCTTCAGTATAGATTTAGTATATCATTTTCATATAATATCATAGCATATCATAATAAATCAATCTTCTGAGAACTTGGAGTCAATTCTCATCTGTATCCTTTCTCTTTCTTTAGTATAGATTTAGTATATCGTTTTCATATAATATAATATAGTATAATAATAAATCATCCTTCTGAGAACTTGGGAGTCAATTCTCATCTCTCTGTATCCTTTTTCTTTAGTATAGATTTAGTATATCATTTTCATATAATATAATATCATATAATATAGTATAATAATAATTCATCCTTCTGAGAACTTGGGAGTCAATTCTCACCTCTCTGTATCCTTTCTCTTTAGTATAGATTTAGTATATAATTTTCATATAATATAATATAATATAATATAGTATAATATAATAATAAATCATCCTTCTGAGAATTTGGAATCAATTCTCATGTCTCTGTATCCTTTCTCTTTCTTTAGTATAGATTTAGTATATCATTTTCACATAATATAATATAATATAATATAATATAATATAATATAATAATAAATCAGCCTTCTGAGAACTTGGGAGTCAATTCTCATCTCTCTGTATCCTCTTTCTTTAGTATAGTTTTAGTATATCCTTAATATAATATAATATAATATAATATAATATAATATAACAATAAATCATCCTTCTGAGAACTTGGGAGCCAATTCTCATCTCTCACCTCACCCCAGGGACCCTCCCAACACCGAACAATCGCTGACCCCACCCAGACAGCTGGGCTGTGATAATTAACATTACAATTAGGCCAACAATGAGTCCTGTCTGAGGTGATCTCAGCATCCTGCCCCTGCCGGGGTGGCACCTACGTGTCCTGCACCACGATGTACTGGTGTGGGATCAGGCCGTCCACGCCGTTGTGCCGTCCCTCCCACCAGTCGTCGGAGGCGCGCTGGTAGAGCAGCAGGGACGCTCCCTTCTTGAAGGACAGCTCCCGTGCAGTCCTGCCCACGTAGTCAAACTTGGCTATGGCCTCTATGGGCTCACACTCTAGGGGGGAAGAAAGAACACGCACTGAGCACCTGTGGCACCTTGGTTTTTTAAGATTTTCTGAGCCTCCTGATGTCTACGTTCTTGTAGCAAGCTTTCTCACGCGGTTCATGTAAATAAATGATTGTCTGGCATTCTTTTATGGAGGAGGAGAAATCTGATGGGCTGTTGGGTTGGCCAGTGTCACTGGAGAGGTGGCACTGTCACCCTCCAATCCAGGAAATCCATAAATGTTGGAGTCAGAAATTAAACCTCTTTCTTTTTTACTTTGGAGATTCCAGTGTCCACGTGGTTTTATTTAATGTCCTAACGCAACAAGAGCCCACAGATCCCCCAAAGACCCCACAGATCCCCCAAAGACCCCACAGATGATTCCCCAAAGACCCCACAGATGATTCCCCAAAGAGCCTGTCGCCCTGATTATTTATTATTTATATATTTTTAATTTATTTATTTATTATTTATTTTATGTATTATTTTTTAAAGTTCTTTTAAGCCTTCTGATGTTTACATTCTTGTAGCGAACTGTCTCACACACTTTCTGTGAATAACTGATTGTTTTGCATTCTGTTATGGAGGAGGAGAAATTTGATGGGCTGCTGGTTTGTCATGGGAGAGGTGGCACTGTCACCCTCCAATCCAGGGTCACTTTTGGAAAACTATAAATGTTGAAGTCAGAAATTAAACCTCTTTCTTTTTTACTTTGGAGATTCCAGTGTCCACGTGGTTTTATTTCATGTCCTAAAGCAACAAGAGCCCACAGATGATCCCCCAAAGACCCCACAGATGATGCCCCAAAGACCCTGTCTCCCTGTTTATTTATTATTGATATATTTTTAATAAATTAATTTTTTTTTAAATTTATTTTATTATTTTTTAAAGTTCTTTTAAGCCTTCTGATGTTTACGTTCTTGTAACGAACTTTCTCACACACTTTCTGTGAATAACTGATTTGCATTCTTTTATGGAGGAGGAGAAATTTGATGGACAGCTGATCTGGAGAGGTGGCACTGTCACCCTCCAATCCAGAGTCATTTTTGGAAATTTATAAATGTTAAGAGTCAGAAATTAAACCTCTTTCTTTTTTACTTTGGAGATTCCAGAGTCCACATGGTTTTATTTCCTGTCCTAAAGCAACAAGAGCCCACAGACACCCCAAAGACCCCACAGATGATCCCCCAACAACCCTGTCACCCTGTTTATTTAATTATTTATTTGTTATTTATTTTATTTTTTTAAAGTTCTTTTAAGCCTTCTGATGTTTACATTCTTGTAACGAACTTTCTCACACACTTTCTGTGAATAACTGATTGTTTTGCATTCTTTTATGGAGGAGGAGAAATTTGATGGGCTGCTGGTTTGCCCAGTGTCATTGGAGAGGTGGCACTGTCACTTTTGGAAATCAGAGGGCACATTTGTATTTTCCAAGCCCTAAATCCCCTCACAGCAATTCAAGCCAACAATAATGGAAGCGGCAAGGGCAGAATTAGTGTTTCATTAAAATAAAAAGGCTTTCAGAGGTGGGAAGCAATCAGGTTTGTTCCAGACAAAAATCTCCCCAGGGTTCTCTTCCTTAAAAGCAGCTGAAATGAATCCCCTGGGCAGGCAGGGGTGGGAAACATCCTCTCATTCCGAGCTGTTTCAGAAATAAAGCATCAATTCAGAAGGAAATTTCTGCTGCCTGTGAGGCTCACCTGAGCCAGGAGAGAGGAATTCTGGCACAGTGGGAGCCCTGCTGCTCATCCAAGTGTCAAACACCCAGTGCCTCCAGAGCTGGGCTTGGTGCAGGGGTGAGGCACAGAAGATGCTCTGTGCCCACTCCTACAGAGCTCACAGCAGCTCCAGCCATGCCCTGCCACTAATCCAGCTCCCTGCAGGACTCTGGTACTACACAGAAGCACAATAAGGGCATTTAAGATACTCAGGAAAATCAATGTGGGATTCCCCTGGATTATTTTTAAGGCTCTGAAAAAAAAAAAATAAAAAAATCTGCCAGTGTTTGAGTGTAAATGTGTATTCAGGCAGCTCCTGGTTGTGGGCAGGGATCAGGGGAATGGAGATGAGCTCAACCACACAGCCCCAGTGGGCTCCCTCTAATTACTTTAAAGGAGCTTTAATGCAGCCAAGCAATCCATGGAAATTGAGTTCTTTCCTGGAGAAAAGAGATTTGTGGTTCCTCTGCCCTGATCAAAGGGAGATCTGCCACTCCACACAGAGATCTCTGCACCACAGGAAGAAACTCAGATGGGCTGAGAGGCCAAACCTGAGGCACAGCTCTTCCAGCTACTCCTTGGGAGCTCCAGAACTGGCTCTGGAGCTGCCTCAAGGCTGCAAGGAGGCAGCAGGGCTTGAGAAAGTAATGGTGTAAATCCATCTGAGCCAGATAGAGGCTGAGGGAGCAGAGCAGAAGCATCTGCCCCCAAAAAGCCCCACCAGCACCAAGTGACTGAGGGCAAGCAGCAACAGGAGCTGAGATCTGAGATGCCCTCAGCACTGTCTGCTCTAAAACCCAGCAGGATGGGTGCTGTGGCAGTGCTGGAAACAGGAAGTTTTAATAAAAGGCAAAATAACAAAGCTCTTTACGGAGAAGAGAGAAACTTCTAGGTTTTTTCCTTTTTTAAAAGGACAAAAGATAATTTTGTCACTCCATCAACGAAAAGCAGAGTCCTACAGCCAGGGATCATCATTTCACATCAGCCACTTCATCCTTCCTCTGCTCTGGAGGGGGCTCACAGGATGTTCCCATGACTGCAGTGCCACCTTTTCCTTAGGAAATATCCTGGAATTCTCAGCCTTGGTGCCTCTTTTCACTGATCAGACAAGAAATGTTAACTGAGCTTCCTTAAGGAAATCCAAAAATGATCTCTGAGAGAGACCCTCAGGAGTGTCTGCTCTAAACCCCAGCTCTCAGAGGAAGACGAGCAGGTCTGGGGGTGTTTTGCTCTCCCTTCAAGGGCTTTGAGCACTCTCAATTCTCCTTCCTGAGCCACTGGCAGCAGAAATGCCTGGCACAGGCAGAGGGGACAGGGAGAGGACACTGAAACACACCCAGCCTCCTGCTGAGACCCCATGAGAGGCAGAGACATGTTCAAAATTGTCCAAAATTGCCAGGTAATTCTGGATATTCCCTCTGATCCTACGCCTTTGTACCTCCTGCCACCAAACGCTGCCTCAAAGTGATGCTTCCAGTGAGAATTCTGGCTTAAACTCCACTTTGCATCTTTAAGCCTCCCCCAGGGCAGGCTGCACCAGTTTCCCCAGTACACAGCAGGTTTCCCATACCATCATCACTGGTGTGGTGCTCAGCTGTGGCATCCTGCACTGAATCTTCTGTCAGGGCTCTCTCTCCATGGGGGCTTTCACTGCAACAGAAGGAGACAGGGACAGCTGTGACTGCTGGGAATTGGGGTCCCAAGCAGACAGAACATCCTGGAAAGCAATCAGACAGAGCTGGGGATATCCTGGAGAGCAGCCACACAGAACTGGGAATCCCCAGCAGGAGTCAATGTTTAGATTTTGCTGCCACAGACACTTTGTGGATGCATGTGCTGAAGTGGCTGTGGGTGAAAATGGAGCTGAATCCTTTGTGATCAGCCAAACCAAACATCTGGGTGACCCCTTCTGAGTGCTATCAGCAAAGTCCACCCTCACATCTCACAGCCTGGAGCCCTGGAGGTGCTGAGCACTCCCACAGCAGTGCCAGGCTGGGTCCAGCTCCTCCCTGCCCTGCCAGGATGATTCCCCTGGCTGCATTCTCCACTGCTCTAATTAGCTCATTAGATAGCTGATGAGAAAGCTGCAACTTCCTGGGGGAAATCGTTCCTTGATTTATAACCTGCTATTTCCAGGTCTGTGTTTGTCATCTCCCTCCATCCCTTTTATCACCACCCTAAATGTCCCATTCATTTCCCCCAACAACTCCCACAGCCCAATTAGCTGCCTGTAAATAAAGATTCCAGAGCACCTGAACTACCAAGAGGACTCATTTTATGTTTGGCATGAAGAAAAGCTTTGAGAGGATCGAGAGACAACAAGTGGCAAGCAAAGGTTATGTTGTTGTAGGAGCAGCTCCCTCTGGACACGAGCAGAAGGGAAACTGGAAGAGGATCCATTGCCTCTCCCAAGCAGCTCCACAGAGCTGCTGCCAGCTGGCAGCCCTGCCTGCCTCTCTCAGGAGGGAAAAAAAAGGGCTAAAAACCACTGCTGGCTCTTCATCTTACACCAGAAAACTCCTTTGCTGCCTCCTGTGACTCCTTAAAGGTGATTTTTAATCTTCGTCACACAAGGAGGAACTTCATCCCTCATTTTGGCCCTGCAACGGTTAAAATAATTCTATTTTTGGCAGTCTACCTCCTGTGCTCTTTTAAACATGAGGAAAACAGAAAAAAAAAAAAAACCAAAAATGAGAAGAGCTGAAATGTCTGAACAATTCTGGCTCCTTATTCTGCTTAATCCACAGGACTGCCCAACCTCTCCTGAGCCAGCACCTCAGCCATCAGCCCTTCCCAGGCTTTGCAGAGCCTTTTATGCTCTTTAATAAAGTTTACAGAAGCCTCTGGAGCCAGCTGGAGGCCCCAGGAGGAAGCAGCACCGAGGGCTAAAGTTTCACCCAGACTGTGAAGTCACGTCGAGCACAGCTGCAGCTCCAAACCCCGCACGGGGCCGCGTTCTTACCCAGCAATGCTTCCTAAAAACCTGCATTTTCCACCTAAAAACCTGCATTTTCCACCCAAAAAGCTGCATTTTCCACCTAAAAAAAATCTGTCCTTGCTGCATTTTCCACCTAAAAAATTGTCCTTGCTGAATTTCCCATTTAAAATCCTGTCCTTGCTGCCATTTCCCACCGAAAAAAATGTATTTGCTGCATTTTCCACCTAAAAAAGTGCCCTTGTTGCACTTCCCACCTAAAGTCCTGTCCCTGCTGCATTTTCCACCTAAAAAATTGTCCTTGTTGCATTTCCCACCTAAAATCCTGTCCCTGCTGTATTTCCCACCTAAAATCCTGTCTTTTATAATTATAATTTTAACAAACGAAATTAATTAAAGTTACATTTTGTTAAATTTCCTAGATCATCATAAAAGTACTGATGGAACCTAAAAAAAAAAACCCCTCTTCATTTTCAATTTGAAAATGAAAATGAGAAAACCTCTCCTTGCTGCATTTTCCACCTAAAAAATTGTCCTTGCTGCACTTTCCACCTAAAATCCTGTCCTTGCTGTATTTCCCACCTAAAAAATTGTGTTTGCTTCATTTCCCACCTAAAAAAATGTCCCTGATGCATTTTCCACCTAAAATCCTGTCCTTGCTGCATTTCCCATCTAAAAACCTGTCCTTTATAAGTATAATTTTAACAAATTAAATTCATTACAGTTACATTTTGGTGAACTTCCTAGATCATCATAAAATTACTGATGGAACCTAAAAAAAAATACCCTCTTCATTTTCAATTTGAAAATGAAAATGAGAAAACCTCTCCTTGCTGCATTTCCCACCTAAAAAATTTGTCTTTGCTGTATTTCCCACCTAAAATCCTGTCTTTTATAAGTGTAATTTTAACAAATGAAATTCATTAAAGTTACATTTTGGTAAACTTCCTAGGTCATCATAAAAACAAAACCTCTTCATTTTCAATTTGGAGAAAATCTATCCTTGCTGCATTTTCCACCTAAATTCCCAGGGATGCTCAGGGTGGGATTTTGGGGTGTCTGGGCAGGGCCAGGGGCTGATCAATGATTCCTGAGGGTCCCATCCACACTTTTATTCCCTTCACCTCATGGCACAAAACTTCTTGTCCAAATTACTGTGTTTCCTGAAGGCCATAAATATTATTAAGTTGTTTTTTTTGTTTTTTTTTCCCCTGCAATTCCTTCATATATAACATCAGCTAAAAACATCAGAGAGAGGGGTGAAATGAAGAGAATTTCCAAAAGGTTTTGGCAAGTGCTGCGCACACAGCAGTGAGTTTGGAGGAGCCTCTGAATGAGGAGCGATCCCACAGCTCTGAGACAAGCCAGGGGAACAAGGCCTGCTCTGTCCCCACAGTGACTGCATTTAAAAAAACCTATTTATGTTAGCCATGAAAATAACCATTGCCATTGCTGTGAGGCTGGAGGAGAGCAGGAGCAGTGATGGGGGGAGAAGTGGGGCACAAATGAACATTCCTGATCCTCAGAGGGAGGGAGCAGCTCAGGCGGGAGGGAAGCAGAGCCTTTCCTTTCCTTTTTCTTTTCCTTTTTCCTTTCCTTTCCCTTCCTCCTTTCCTTTTTCCTTTCCCTTCCTCCTTTCCTTTTTCCTTTCCCTTCCTCCTTTCCCCTTTCCTTTCCCCTTCTCCTTTCCTCTTCTCCTTTCCTTTCTCCTTCTCCTTTCCTTTCCCCTTTCCCCTTCTCCTTTCCTTTCCCCTTTCCCCTTCTCCTTTCCTTTCCTTTCCCCTTCTCCTTTCCTTTCCCCTTCTCCTTCTCCTTTCCCCTTCTCCTTCTCCTTTCCCCTTCTCCTTTCCTTTCCTTTCCTTTCCCCTTTCCTTTCCTTTCCCCTTTCCCTTCTCCTTCTCCTTTCCTTTCCCCTTCTCCTTCTCCTTTCCCCTTCTCCTTTCCTTTCCCCTTCTCCTTCTCCTTTCCCCTTCTCCTTCTCCTTTCCCCTTCTCCTTCTCCTTTCCCCTTCTCCTTCTCCTTTCCCCTTCTCCTTCTCCTTTCCCCTTCTCCTTTCCTTTCCTTTCCCCTTTCTCCTTTCCTTTCCTTTCCTTTCCTTTCCCCTCTCCTTTCCTTTCCTTTCCCCTCTCCTCTCTTCTCCTTTCCTTTCCTTTCCTCTCCCCCCTGCCCAGATGACAGGAGCTGCTCTGCCTGAATTGCTTCCAGATGTGCTCTGAGCCTGAGCACGTGGCCAGGCCTCTGGAGCTCCAGGCTGCATGGAAATGGTGATTTTGCATTCCTGCCTCTTCCCTCCCCCCCTGCAGCCCTGGAAATTCAACTGTGCCACAGCCTTGGAGGTTCAGCTGCAAGTGACCCCTGGGGCTGAAGCAAAGGCACTCCAGAAAAGCAGAGAGAAAAGGCAAAAAAACCCCAAAAAACAACAAAAAGAGATTGATTTTGGCAGCTACCAAACCAGAACATCCAAGAAAATCCCTCCACAGCCTTGCCCTTCAAGATAAGTGAGTGAGGTTTGACAACTGAATAGCTACTTTATACCAGCTTATTTCTTTAAAGCTGAGGACTCTCCAGAGGGACCAGAGCCATCTTTGCTGCTAAAAACAGATTCAATATAAATATATATTATATACATTAAAATATATAATATAAAATATTATATATATTTTATAATATATTCTATACAATATTATATATGTAATAATATATATAATATTATTATGTATATATATAATATTATTATGTATATATATTATATTATTATGTATATATATATTTAATATTATTATGTATATATATTTAATATTATTATGTATATATATATATATATATATATATATATATATATATATAAATATATAAAAGAAATCCTGAATTAGCCAACACTGCTGCAGCATCCTAACCCATGGATAAACGTGCAGCCATGGCTCTGCTCAGAGCACCCATCATACCAGTAATCCTCTGTGTTTCCACCTCTGCTGTAGACTGGGCCCTCCAGCTCCCTGGGCCCTGGGAAGATGTTCTCGTGTTGGATGATGATGGTTTTGATCAGTTCATTGACGTGAGCCTGGCAGGAGACCTGGTCATGGCCCTCGGGCACAGACATCAGCGTGGGCCCAAAGCAGATGGCCAGGTTGTAGGGATCCATCATGTTCTCTTCACTGAACTGAGATAAACTGCAAAAAAACAGAGGTGGGAAGGAGGGTGAACAGCAGAAATCATCATCATCACCATTGTCACTGCCATATTTCCTGAAAAATCCCTTCCCCAGGAATTCTTCTCCTGGGAAGCTGAGAAGCCTCAGAGAAAAAGGAAAACAATAATTGTCTGATTTGCTTCTCCTGTGTTTTGCTGCTTTGGAATGTGGTTGGAGATTGTTTATCCAACAGGTGAGTGTTTGATTGGTTTAATGTGATTGTTTTAATTTAATGATCAATCACTGTCAGGTTGTGTTGGATTCTGGAAGGAGCCAGGAGTTTTCATTATCATTCTTTGTAGCCTTCTGTCTGTCTCCTTTCTGTATTCTTTAGTATATTATAGTATAATATAATATAATATAATATAATATAATATAATATAATATAATAATAAATTAGCCTTCTAAGAACATGGAATCATATTCTCAATTCCTCCTTCATCCTGAGGACCCCAAAAATATCACACACCATCACCATCCTCTGCTCAGAACACAGGTGAGCTCAGTTTTGGGCTTTATGGGACACAAATGTTCTGGATCCAGGTAAGAAATGAGACACTGGTGGTATTTAGTGAGAAATGACACAGAAACTGCAAGGCGAGTTTGAAAGCTCTGGGTGCTGATTTTCATATTTGACTTTATTTCTTCTCTGCTATTCTTGTTCAGAGCCCACCTGCAGCCCAGCTCAAGTCCAGGGTTACAGCAGGATTAAAACTGAATGGATTTAAACTGAAAGAGAGTTTGGGAACTGAAGTGAGATATTGGGAAGAAATCCTTCCTGTGAGGGTGGGCAGGCCCTGGCACAGGTGCCCAGAGCAGCTGGGGCTGCCCCTGCATCCCTGGCAGTGCCCAAGGCCAGGCTGGGCAGGGCTGGGAGCAGCCTGGGATGGAGGAAGGTGTCCCTGCCCTGTCCACCCTCAATAATTCCATGTTTATCCCAGAGAGAGTTTCTCTCCCAGCAGAGCCCTGGGAGGCAGGGGTGCCAGGGAAGGGTTTGTGGGCAGCTGCTGGAGCAGAGAGGCAGCACAGGAGCACCTGGCAGGGCCACTGAGCACATTCCTCAATGCCAGCTCAAAAAGGAGGAGGCCTAATTTTAAGGGAATGCTCCTTCCCACCTCTGCAACTGAGGCCAGCCTATAAAACCACCCCAGAACCTGCAGAGCTGCAAATCAAAGGCTCTGAAGGTGCTCCCAGGGGTACTCACTGATTGAGGAATGCAAAGAGGTATCTCATGACAATCAGGGTGGTCTTGGGCAGGTTCAGCAGCACCTTCCGGACGTGCAGCGCTCGCTCCTGCAAATTGTCCATGGCTGGAAAAGAGAGAGCACAGAGAGAGTCACCCCCGTGCCACAGCCCCAGGGCCACCAGGAGCCCTGCCCTGCTCACTGGGCAGCCAGCAGAGACCAGCAGGAGGGGATGTGGCTGCAGAACCTGCTGGCAAAGCCCAAACACCTCCCTGCTGTGGGGGGAGATGAAACAGGAAAGCCTTATAAATATGATTGCCTGGCAAAAGAGTTTGAGAATATGGAAACTGTAAGTGAGATTGAAATGAAAGCAAGCTTTGAGATCCCTCAGTTACTGAACAATTGGAAAACAATGGTGTGGCCACTGAAGGTGATCCCCTTTTGATGGAACAACACCCTCTGCTTGCAGACAGGCCCAAGGCTCAGAGCAGACCCTACAGCTTGGCAGAAGGGGCCCAAAGAGGAGTTTTTAGGGTTTAAAATGTAACACAGTATGGTAATGTAATGATTCTTATAGGCTGTATGGAAATGCTGTAGGATTTGTATCTTATATTAGATTGGTCAGTGAGAATCAGAATATTCAACACAGAAGAAGATTTATTGTAAGGGGAACTTTGCTCTCTACTCTTTTATCCTCTCATCCTCTCTTGTCACAGCCATATTTTCTGAAAAATCCTTTTGCTAGGATTTTTTCTCCTGAGAAGCCTCAGGAACAAAATGTAACCAATGGTTATCTGCTGCTGTGGAATGCAACAGGTGGATCTGGGATTGGGCTCATGTGGTTGTTTCTAATTAATGGCCAATCACAGCCCAGCTGGCTCAGACTCTCTGGTCAGACACAAGATTTTATTATCATTCCATTTCTTTCCTTTCAAGCCTTCTGATTAAAGCCTTTCTTCTATTCTTTTAGTATAGTTTTAATATAATATATATCATAAAATAATAAATCAGCCTCCTGAAACATGGAGTCAAGATCCTCATCTCTTCCCTCATCCTGGATCCCTGTGAACACCACCACACTCTCTCTCATCCTCTTTACC
Source organism: Agelaius tricolor (assembly GCF_023055355.1). NCBI lineage: Eukaryota > Metazoa > Chordata > Aves > Passeriformes > Icteridae > Agelaius > Agelaius tricolor. The sequence goes on from NW_027269290.1 coordinate 4,282,190, forward strand.
TCTGTCTTTACTTCCCTCAGGCCTGCTCTGAGCTGTGGCAGCTGTGGCAGAAACCCCAAATTCCAAGCCCTGGCTTCAGAGATCTCTGGTGTCCGTCTGTCCTGACCCTCCCACCCCCCGTGGCTCCTCCACCCTGCGAGCGTGGGAGCTCTGGATGTCACCTGGCACAAGGGCTCCTTCAGGGCAGCTGGGAAAGGTGGGTGTTTGAAAAGCAGGAGCTGGAACACTCAAATGAACATAGCTAAAGGCTGAGCAAAGGGCTCTGTGTGCAGCAGCCTGCTGAGAAACAAGTGGGCAGCATCAATCAGATCACAAGGGAGAGCTCCTTAGGGGGAAAGGGGATTTTGCTTCTCAACATAACACAAATCCAAGTCTGGAAATGCATTTATCAGGAGCAGAAAAGCACAGGCCAGTTCTGAAGCTGTCTGCTCAGTGATCTTCTGCCTCTCTTGAGGGGCTGTCCCTGCAAAGGCCATTTCTCTGCTTGGACAATGGAATCATTCTTCAGTTCTGGGGGATGTAGCAAGAGCCAGGCCACTTAAAAAACAACACAGAAACCACAAACAACCCTCTGCCTGGCAGAAACACCTTTAGTAACCATGAAAAATGTTAACAGTGAGTGCTCTGATGATTGATATGCTGGAGCAGGAGGCAGTGGATGGTCCCTTGTGGGTATGAAGCTAAAAGGAGCATGAATAAAAACTACCTTGTCAGCTGAGGCCAGCACACAGGAGCATGGCAGCAGACATCCAGGGAAAGCAGATATCCAGGGAACCCTGCTGGTGATCCCTGCCTCAGAGAGGCCATTTCTGACATCCTCTGATGACAGCTCTTCAAGATTATTTTACACAAAAGAGGTTTTTTTGCTTTATTCTCTTTTAAAAGAATCCTGTCACCAAGCACTGGCTCACAAAACCCCCTCACACAGCCCTCAAAATCTGTGAATTTCCATCTCCTTGTTCACTGATGTCAGAGCAAGGATGGCTGTGAAAAGGTGACTGGGTAACAGAAACCAGCCCAGCAGCACAAACCCAGCCAGAGAAACCCCAAAATCTCACCCTGGAGTCAGGAAAAAAAGGGGAAAGGGAGGGAAGACAAGCGGGGGGATGAGGAAAATGAATCCAATTTCTTTGCAGTTCTTCATGTACTTACTGACACAGGCAATCAGGTCATGGAAGATGTCCTTGGGGAACAGGGGGTGCTCCAGACCTCTGAAATAGAGCTTGAGGACTCCTGCTATGGAATCCATGTCGTGGTCATTCTGGTCCCCAGCCAAGGGATCTTCCCCTTAGGAGCAAGGAGAGAAAAATCAGAACACTGGAGGAAACCAAACACTGGAAGAAATCAAACACTGGAGGAAATCAAACACTGGAGGAAACCAAGCACTGAAAGGAATCAAACACTGGAAGGAATCAAACACTGAAAGGAAATCAAACACTGGAGGAAATGAAACACTGGAGGAAATGAAACACTGGAGGAAATGAAACACTGGAGGAAATCAAACACTGGAGGAAATCAAAACAATGGAGGAAACCAAACACTGGAGGAAACCAAACACTGGAGGAAAGGATTTGTGCTCATTCCAGCCACCCCAGCTGCACGGCAAGGGTGAGGCACAGAGAGATCCCCAGGTGGGAAGCTCTGCCAGGGATGCCAGGACACCTGGGCCAGCTCTGTCACCCAAATGTCACCCAAATGTCACCCAAATGTCACCCAGGGGGGTGTGGTGGTGCTCCTGCTGCAGACACACTCCAGGTGTTTTGGGCAGAACATCACAGCTCCAGCACCTGACAGGGGGCTTTAGGTGACCCAAAACTGCAGCTCAGGTGGCACAGGGGACACAGGAGCACCACACACCTGGCCCAGGGGACACAGGGGACACAGGAGCATCACACACCTGGCCCAGGTGATAGAGGGGACACACAAAGATCACACACCTGGTTTAGAGGACACACAAAGATCACACACCTGGCCCAGGTGACTCAGGGGACACAGGAGCACCACACACCTGGCTTAGAGGACACACAAAGATGACACACCTGGCTCAGGTGACACAGGAACATCACACACCTGGCCCAGGTGACTCAGAGGACACAGGAGCACCCCACACCTGGCTCAGGGGATCCAGGGGACACACAAAGATGACACACCTGGCCCAGGTGACCCAGAAACATCCCACACCTGGCCCAGGGGACACATAGAGCATCACACACCTGGCCCAGGTGGCACAGGGGACACAGGAGCATCACAATCACAGGGACACAAGCATCACCTGGCCCAGGTGTGTGCAGACCCAGGGAATGGGGTGGGGAAAGAGTTTCTGGGACGATTTGTGGCTGCAGATCCATCATGGTTTGCCTGCACTACCAGAGGGAAGATGCTCACTCAAGGAGTTGCTCCCTGGGGAAAACTCCCTATCAGCCATAATTAGATTTAATGATGGGGCAATCCTCAAATTGAAGCTATATATATCCATTATGTGACTGGAATTACCAAAGCTTGCCTATTATCTTAATAACACACAGGATAACAAATGGGCCACTCCAAACCCGAGCACTATCCCTGGGATTAACTGCCACCAAGGGCTCTGCATGAAGTAATAAACTGCAGGGACCTTATTGTTAACTTTGGCAGTCCTCTACATCACAGATTTTACAGAGACAAGTGAGATGAAGGTGGGGAAAAAAATCCTCTTTTTTATTTCTGCATGGAACCAGTGGGTATTTCCCCAAGCTGGTATTTTTTTATATAAAAATCTGATTCTGATAAAGTGGGTATTTCCCCAAACTGGTATTTCTTTAAATAAAAATTTCTTATATAAAAATCTGATTCTAATAAAGTGGGTATTTCCCCAAACTGGTATTTCTTTAAATAAAAATTTCTTATATAAAGATCTGATTCTGATAAAGTGGGTATTTCCCCAAACTGGTATTTTTTTATATAAAACCTTGCTTATAAAAAAATCTAATTCTGATAAAGTGGGTATTTTCCCAAACTGGCATTTCTTTAAATAAAAATTTCTTATATAAAAATCTGATTCTAATAAAGTGGGTATTTCCCCAAACTGGTATTTCTTTATATAAAAAATTCTTTATTAAAAAATCCAATTCTGATAAAGTGGGTATTTCTCCAATCTGGTATTTTTTTATATAAAACCTTGCTTATATAAAAATCTGATTCTAATAAAGTGGGTATTTCCCCAAACTGGTATTTTTTAATATAAAAATCTGATTCTGATGCTTTTCCTGACTGTGACACACATTCCTGCCTCCTGAGGGTGTTCACTCTCAGGTAGATGGAGCTGAGGCCAGGTGACATCACCCACCACACGTTGCTCATTCCAATTCCCTCTCCCCCAAAAGCAAAATAAAGCCAATTAATGCCTGCCCTTCTGCAGCAGCAGCAGCAAGCAGGGAAAACCACGGATCCAATTCTTTGGGAGCACAGATTCCAGGGATTAACAGAGGCCCTGTTGTTCCCAGGGAGGGCCTGAGGAGCAGCTCCTCTGAACCTGCCCTGCCAGGGAGAAGAGCCCAGCACGGAGCTGATGAGGCAGGAGGCTCCCAACTGCTCCCTGCCTTTGTGTGGAATGGCTCTTCCCAGAGAGGAAAAATCCCATCTATTAACAGCCACCTCAAATTAACACTCTCTTGAAATTTCCCCCTCTCCCTTGCTGGTATTTTGAATAAATGTAGCCAAGCTGCGCCTCAACAAGAGAGAAAAAAGCCATGGAAATTCATCCTCCAGCACACAAAGAGCTGGGGAGAGGGGAGGAAACTGCAGTTACACCTCATAATGAAATCCTCTACGTCCTTTAGTGTTGCAAACAATCAATAAGCTATCAGACATGAGAGGAGATTGAATTCAGAATATTTATTACACAGACACTCCACAGGGTACAAAGCACAACAGCAAACAAGTGAGAATCCAAGGTTAATGAGCACCAGGGAGGTGTTTGGGAGAGCCTCACTCGGGAAACACAAAAATCAAAGGGACAGAAAAGAAGGGAGCTGCACTCAGGGCAGTTCTGAGGGCTCACACAAATCAATCCCCACATCTGGCAGTAACTCCTGGGCTGTGGGAGGAGCTGTTCCTTACCTCTCTCAAACGCATTTTTGATGTCGTTCACTTCAACCTGGGACCCAGAGACTCTGAAAATTCCTTCATGCTGCAAACCTGCAGGAAAACAAGAGATGCTGATGACAAGATAAGATGGATTAGATAAAAGAGGATGGCACCTTCAGCAGCTGCAGCTCCTGTGGTAAAGGAGAAACAAGAACAAAGGCAGAGGAGGCTGTTGAAAAGCCACTTCTCCCTGAGATGTCCAGAATATGAAAAAACAGAACTCAGCACAGACAGGAGAATTATTAACCCTTCTAAACTGCTGGAGTAACAGGGCTCTGACAGCCATTGATCTTATCTCTCACCCTGGAGGATCCCTAGAGGATTTTACAACCCAGAGGAAGTCATAAACCAGCAGTGGAGCAGCCAGGAGTAAAATATGACCAATGCCAGGAGGAACACGTTTAAAATGTTTAAAAAAGACTCAGTTGGGTCTGTTGGAAAATCAAAGCCAATTGTAGAATCTGTGAGAAATCTGCATCACCCTGAGGGATTTATCCCCCATCAGTTCCTACTCCAATGTGGGCTCAAGGATTTTGACCAATGCCAGGAGGAAAACGTTTAAAATATTTAAAAAGGACTCAGTTGAGTCTGTTGGAAAAATCATAACCAATTGTAGAATCTGAGTGAAATCAGCATCTCCTGATGCTGAAATCAGCATAATCCTGAGGGATTTATCCCCATCAGTTCCCACTCCAATGTGGGCTCAAGGATTTTGACCAATGCCAGAAGGAAAATGTTTAAAATATTTAAAAAGGATTCACTTGAATCTGTTGGAAAAATCAAAGCTAATTGTAGAATCTGAGTGAAATCAGCATCTCCTGATGCTGAAATCAGCATAATCCTGAAGGATTTATCTCCCATCAGCTCCTATTCCAACATGGGCTCAAGGATTTTGACCAGTGCCAGAAGAAAAACATTTAAAATATTTAAAAAGGATTCACTTGAATCTGTTGGAAAAATCATAACCAATTGTAGAATCTGAGTGAAATCAACATCTCCTGGTGCTGAAATCAGCATCACCCTGAGGGATTTATCCCCCAGTTCCCACTCCAATGTGGGCTCAAGGATTTTGACCAATGCCAGAAGGAAAATGTTTAAAATATTTAAAAAGGATTCACTTGAATCTGTTGGAAAAATCAAAGCTAATTGTAGAATCTGAGTGAAATCAGCATCTCCTGATGCTGAAATCAGCATAATCCTGAAGGATTTATCTCCCATCAGCTCCTATTCCAACATGGGCTCAAGGATTTTGACCAGTGCCAGGAGAAAAACATTTAAAATATTTAAAAAGGATTCACTTGAATCTGTTGGAAAAATCATAACCAATTGCAGAATCTGAGTGAAATCAGCATCTCCTGGTACTGAAATCAGCATCATCCTGAGGGATTTATCCTCCATCAGCTCCCACTCCAACGTGGGCTCAAGGATTTTTCCAGCAAATATCCAAATATGGCTTAAAGACAGATTCTAGATTGATTCTAGAACTGTAACTTGGTTATTCCAAGTGCTGATGAGAATGGGACTCCAGATTATGGTTTCTAAAACAGTAATGGGACAAGGGAAACAGGCAGGACCTGCATCTTGCTTAATGAAGATGGATTCCACCTCCCTCCCCACGTGCTAATTAACAGCTGCTTCACACACTACTAACAAATGATATAAATTAAAAATGAAAACAAACTGCAATAAATGCACAGCATTCAAGGCTGGCAGAGGTCAACCTTCCAAAGAGGCATAAATCATCTCTCTGTGGCACTAAGTGAACAATTAATTCACTGCTTGACCTCCTGCATTCAAACACCCTGAGTGCTCCTCCTCCTCCTCCTCCTCCTCCTCCTGATGAAGAGGATGATTGTTCTGGTGAAGGCCACGTTTCAGGGCTCAAAGGAAGGTGAGAGCAGGGGAGGGATGGGCAGCTCATTCTGCAAGGAATAAAGGGGCATTGTTGGCAAAACAACATTTGCAAGGTCAGTTATGTGGAGCACACACAACACCAGAAATCAGAGCCATTTTCCTTCCGTGGCAGCTTCTGCACAAGCTCCTGAGCCACTCTGAACATCCCTTACAAGGTTTATTTTATTGGTTTAACCTCTAAAAGATAGGTTATTTTATTTTATTTTATACTCTTTTATGTTATGCTGTTTTGTTTTATTTTAATTTTATTAGAATGTCCAACAAACTCACCATGCATAGGTTATTTTATTTTATTTTATTTTATTTTATTTTATAGGAATGTCACACAAACTCACTGTGCATATGTTATTTGATTTGATTTTATTTGATTTTGATTTTATAGGAATATCCCACAAACTCACCAAACATAGGTTTATTTTATTTTATTTTATTTTATTTTATTTTATTTTATTGGAATGTCCCACAAACTCACTGTGCATAGGTTATTTTATTTTATATTTTATTTTATATTTTATTTTATTTTATAGGAATGTCACACAAACTCACCGAGCATAGGTTATTTGATTTGATTTGATTTTGATTTTAAAGGAATATCTTACAAACTCACCATACATAGGTTTATTTTATTTTATTTTATTTTATTTTATTTTATTTTATTGGAATGTCCCACAAACTCACTGTGCATATGTTATTTTATTTTATTTTATTTTATTTTATTTTATTTTATTTTTATTTTATTGGAATGTCCCAAAAACTCACCATGCATAGTTATTTTATTTTATTTTATTTTATTTTATTGGAATGTCTCACAAACTCACTGTGCATATGTTATGTTATTTTATTTTATTTTACTTTATTTTATTGGAATGTCCCAAAAACTCACCATGCATAGGTTATTTTATTTTATTTTATTTTATTTTATTTTATTTTATTTTATTTTATTTTATTTCATTTCATTTTTTAATATTTTATTTTATTTTAATTTTTAATATTTTATTTTCTATTTTATTGTATTTTTATTTTGTTTTCTAGGGACGTCCCACACACTCACCGTGCCTGCTGATGAATCGGATGCAGCTCTCCACCACCAGGGGAATGGCTTGGGAGGAATCCTGCCCAGGGAGGAATCCCAGCAACAGCAGCAGAATGCAGAGTGAAGAGGGGAAAAAAAAATAAAAAATAATAAAAAAAGAGAAAGGTTTGACTCTGCACACCAAGATCACACCTTGCTCTCTTTATCCCAAAACTCCCAAGACTGAATTGGAATTCCCAAACTTTATCCTTAAAGTAGCAACAAGAGATTTTTTGGGTCCTCCCTATCTTAAAAAAAACCACATTTTAGCTCACTTGGGTACCAAAAAGCAACAAATTATCCCCAAGGCCAGGGGCACAAAGCCAGGCTTTGTAAATCTTTATTACAGGAAGGCACAACAAGAGAGCAGCTTTAAATTTGGAATTTTAAATTCTGCCATGGAAAATCAACAAGGTTGTGGATTTTTGATTCCAAGTCTGCCAAAACACAGAGTAAAAGCAATTTTAAATTTTGTCATGGAAAATGAATGAGGTTTTGGGTTTTTGATTCTAGTTAATTTTAAATTTTGCCATGTAAAATGAACGAGGTTTTAGATTTTTGATTCCAGGTCTGTCAGAACACAGAGTAAAAGCAATTTTAAATTTTGTCATGGAAAATGAATGAGGTTTTGGGTTTTTGATTCCAGTTAATTTTAAGTTTTGCCATGGAAAATCAACAAGGTTTTGGATTTTTGATTCCAGGTAATTTTAAATTTTGCCAAGGAAAATGAACAAAACAAAAATGAACAAACAAAATTTTGGATTTTTAATTCCAGGACTCTCAAAACACAGGGTAATTTTAAATTTTGCCATGTAAAATGAACAAGGTTTTAGATTTTTGATTCCAGGTCTGTCAGAACACAGAGTAAAAGCAATTTTTAATTTTTTTCATGGAAAATGAATGAGGTTCTGCATCCAGGTTTGAGGGGTTTCTCCAACAAGACTGAAAAGGTCCATGGAAGACAGGGAGGGACAGATAAAAAATTTGTTTTCCACTGCTCCTCCTCTTCCCACACCACGTCCCTGCCTTGTCACTGAGGGAAATGTTAATTAATTATTGTTTTAATGATTACCTGCTTCCTCACGGTGGAGCTGCGCCGGCCACTGGTCCAGGGGTGCAGGAGGGGAAAAAAGAGCAGAAAATCAGAATAATCCTCCCCCATCACCAGCTCATCCCTCCAGGGCTCCCAGCCACACGCTGGAGCAGGGAAGGAGCCAAAAATCCCAGTAAACCAAAATGCCAGAGCAAAAATCCCAATAAACCAAAATTCCAGAGCCAGAAATCCCAGTAAAGCAAAATTCCAGAGCCAGAAATCCCAATCAATCATAACTCCAGAGCAAAAATCCCAATAAACCAAAATGCCAGAGCAAAAATCCCCATAAACCAAAATTCCAGAGCAAAAATCCCAATAAACCAAAATTCCAGAGCCAGAAATCTCAGTAAACCAAAATTCCAGAGCAGAAATCCCAATAAAACACAATTCCAGGGCCAGAAATCCCAGTAAATCATAACTCCAGAGCCAGAAATCCCAGTAAACCAAAATTCCAGGGCCAGAAATCCCAGTAAACCAAAGTTCCAGAGCAAAAATCCCAGTTAATCATAATTCCAGAGCCAAAAATCCCAGTCAATCATATTTCCAGAGCAAAAAATCCCAGTCAACCAAAATTCCAGAGCAAAAATCCCAATGAACCAAAATTCCAGAGCAGAAATCTCAGTAAACCAAAATTCCAGAGCCAGAAATCCCAGTAAAACACAATTCCAGAGCCAAAAATCCCAGAAAACCAAAATTCCAGAGCAAAAATCCCAGTAAAACACTATTCCAGGGCCAGAAATCCCAGTAAATCATAACTCCAGAGCCAGAAATCCCAGTAAACCAAAGTTCCAGAGCAAAAATCCCAGTTAATCATATTTCCAGAGCCAAAAATCCCAGTCAACCAAAATTCCAGAGCAGAAATCCCAAAAAACCAAAACTCCAGGGCCAGAAATCCCAGTCAATCATAATTCCAGAGCCAAAAATCCCAGTGCACCAAAATTCCAGAGCAAAAATCCCAATAAACCAAAATGCCAGAGCAAAAATCCCAGTTAAACACAATTCCAGAGCAAAAATCCCAATAAACCAAAATTCCAGAGCCAAAAATCCCAGTAAAACACAATTCCAGGGCCAGAAATCCCAGTAAATCATAACTCCAGAGCCAGAAATCCCAGTGCACCAAAATTCCAGAGCAAAAATCCCAGTAAACCAAAATTCCAGAGCCAGAAATCCCCAATCAACCAAAATTCCAGGGCCAGAAATCCCAGTCAATCATAACTCCAGAGCCAAAAATCCCAGTAAACCAAAATTCCAGAGCAAAAATCCCAATAAACCAAAATTCTAGAGCAAAAATCCCAGTAAAACACAATTCCAGAGCCAGAAATCCCAGTAAACCAAAATTCCAGAGCAAAAATCCCAATAAACCAAAATTCTAGAGCAAAAATCCCAGTAAACCAAAATTCCAGAGCCAGAAATCCCAGTCAATCATAATTCCAGAGCCAGAAATCCCCAATCAACCAAAATTCCAGAGCAAAAATCCCAGTAAACCAAAATTCCAGAGCCTCACTCCAGTTGTTATGGACCTCCAGGAAAATTGTGAGTGACTTTAAATCGCTCAAAACCTGCACGAGGCACAAGGGAGCCCTGACAAAAAAGTCACCGCTGGTATTTTCATTTTGACCAGACACCATCCTGGGCTCCAGGCTGAAGTTTGATATAAATTGCACAGGGAAGAGCAGCTGGGAGCAGGCTGTGCTGTTCACAGTGGAGTCTTTATGATGGTTTTGATAAGATTTCAAATAAATAAATAACATTAAACCCCCCCCTGGAACAGCAGCACACACCAGCCTCGCCTGTCTGCTCTCATCTGTTGGTGTTGTGAGACATTAATGGCAGAAAAATAGGAAAAAAGCCCTGCTCTGTCAGGGTTTTCCCCTCAAAATTTATTGCTGGGGTTTAAAATTCCTTTAGTTTCTTGTAAAAATGAAAGCAAGGGAGATAATGGCAGAGAGGGCCTAATGTATCACTGCAGCCAATTCCCTGCCAGGGCAGATGGCTGCTGAATTATAAATAAGGGGATTAGAAGTGTGATTTTTTTTAAAAGCCTGAACAATGTGTTAATTTGGAGGAAATTCCTTTTGTAAAAAAAAAATCAAAAATGCTGAATGAAAAAGAAAAAATAAATAAATAAAAATCCAATTCCATGGGCTGTCACAGACAACGAGGTGGGTTTTAAACTGTTAGCCAGCACGAGTCTTTGATATTTAAAATTGTTTCATGATGAATAATATTTTATTATTACAGATGTCAGGGCCTAATTAGGAGCTGTCAGTTTGGCTTTGCAGTGAGGAATGGGAACAGCAGCAATGAGTCCATGCTGGTGGTAATCACCTTGCTCTTGTTAATGAGGCAGGAGGATGCACAGCCCCAGAGCCCCTGAATCCATCACTCTGGAGCATCTCTTGCTTAGACTATTTGTTGGAGCTTTGCACTTTGGCTAAAGGAACTTTGTAAAATAGGTTTGGTTGTTCTAATGGTAATAACTGTAGTTCTGGTAGCAGTGTTTTGTGTACTTCAGTGTGTGAAAAATTATGAGTGTCTAATATTTTATTTGTTCATCAAAATGGGGAAGATGTGGGGGGAGATGAAACAGGAAAGGTTTATAAATATGATTGTTTGGCCAAAGATTTTGAGAATATGGAAACTATAATTGAGATTTAAATGAAAGAAAGCCCCTGAATCCATCACTTGGGAGATGGGGATTTCTTGCTTAGACAATTTGTTTGATGGTTGGAGCTTTGCACTTTGGCTAAATCAAACCTATTGTAAAATAGGTTTGGTTATTCTAATAGTAATAATTGTAGTTTTAGTAGCAGTGTTTTGTATACTTCAGTGTGTGAAAAATGATGAGTAAGTGTCTAATATTTTATTTGTTCATCAAAATGGGGAAGATGTGGGGGGAGATGAAACAGGAAAGGTTTATAAATATTGTTTGGCCAAGATTTTGAGAATATGGAAACTATAGGTGAGATTGAAATGAAAGAAAGCCCCTGAATCCATCACCTGGGACACGGGGATTTCTTGCTTAGACAATTTGTTTGATGGTTGGAGCTTTGCACTTTGGCTAAAGGAACTTTGTAAAATAGGTTTGGTTGTTCTAATGGTAATAATTGTAGTTTTGGTAGCAGTGTTTTGTATCCTTCAGTGTGTGCAAAAAATGATGAGTAAGACAGTGTCTAATATTTCAGTTGTTCATCAAAACAGGGGAGATGTAAACTATAAGTGAGATTGAAATGAAAGAAAGCCCCTGAATCCATCCCTTTGGAGCATTTCTTGCTTAGACAATTTGTTGGAGCTTTGCACTTTGGCTAAAGAAACTTTGTAAAATAGGTTTGATTATTCTAATAGTAACAATTTTAGTTTTGGTAGCAGTGTTTTGTATACTTCAGCTGTGTGTGAAAAATGATGATATTTATAAAAATAAAATAAAAATAAAAATTAAAAATTATAAAAATAAAAATTATAAAAATATCATATATAAAAATTTAATTTTTAATAAATGTATACATTTAAATAAATTTATTAAACTCCTGCCCCATCTCTGGAAGTGTTCCAGGCCAGGCTGGATGGGATTTGGAGCATCAGGCACAGTGGAGGTTGGCACTGGGTGAGCTTTAATGCCCCTTCCCACCCAAACCACTCCATGATTCCATTCTGTGACTCTAAAATCAGTGTATTTTTCTAACAGACACATATCCTGGGCTGGTAACTGATCTGGAATGACCAATTTGCATCAGATTTTCCTTAAAAACCACAATTCCCTGAGCCACACCTACCTGGCCAGGGCACAGTCTGTCCGCTGACCTGTGGAGGAGACAGAGAAATCCAGAGTGAGGAGGGAGGAATGGGGAAATGCTTTTAACATTTCTCTACAGAGGATTTGGGAAGGAGGTGGAGGAAAGCAGAGGAGAGAGGAGGGGAAGCTCCAAGGACAGCACCAAACCCAGCCCTGCCAAACCAAACCCAACCAGGAGCCAGCTCAGGCTGTCCAAGCGCTCCTATCCACGTGAATTCTTGGTTTTAAATAGAAATCAACCTCCCTGAGCATTTTAATGGTTGACTTCTGCCAAAAAACTGGGCTTGTCAGTCCCTCCCTGCCTCCCTCTTCTCAGGGGAACTGGTGGGGCAAGAGATTCTCCTTCCCCCAGCCCCTGAGGAAAAGTGCAAACATTCCCACGTTTGTCAGCCCACAGCCTGAACGTGCTGGCACCAAAGCTATTTTCAGAGGCAGACGTTCAGTGGTGTTTTTAATAAACATATTTATAAAAAACACTCCATTAACTTGGGCTGAGTTTTCGAGGAAGCAGCAGCAGCCAAGCTCAGGGACTTGCTAATTCAGCATCACCTAAAACATCCCAACAGAAGAGGCAGGGGAGAGGAGGATGTGCTGCTGGGAGTGGGACAGGAACATCTTTTTGGTGCAAAAAAAACCAAATAAAAATCAGTGAGACCACACTGATTCCCACCAGCTGAAAATGCACCTTCCCTCCTGTTGTCTTCCTGCTCCTGGGGAGGTGGAAGGAGGAGTGAGGGAAGCAGCTAATTGCTGATGGCTGACAATTAGCTGAGCACATCTTGAGAGCCACTTTTGCTCTCCCCACTGTAAAAGCCAAAACAGTGCATAATTTACATGAAAATGTTATTCTGCAGCAGAATTTCCAGCCATCTGTCCCCTTTCTCCATCATGGAATATTCATACAGAGAAATTACTGTGGCAGCATCAAGGGGCTCCTGCATTAGGGTGACAAATGGGGACAGGAGGCAGGGACATAATTACTTGCAGAGAGGAGGACTTGCTGCTACTTTTACTGCTGGAACTTGTCATCTTCAGATTAAGGCAATTTGCACCACCACGACTAAAAAAACGTCACCTGAGGATGGGGCAGGGAGGAGAATAAAAAATAACAACCCCCTGAAGCTCCCAGGCACTGCAGACACACAGCTGGAGGCACATTTTCCTGCAGAGCTCCTATCCCTGCTCTAGGGACACGTGGAGGGAATTTTATTTGCCCATTTCCCAATTAAGTGACATTTTATGGATAAATCTAGGCATGGTCCCCAGTCTGTAGCATTAACCTGCTCCTGTGGGCTGGGAAATGGGAAGTTCCTCCCTTTCCCAGCTCTTTCTGATCTCACAGGAATTGACAGCAGGAATTTTTTCTGACATTCACTGGCTCCCTTCACAGAGCCACCACCAAAGCTCTGATTTGCGAAAAGCAAATGGAGGGAACAGAAGCAGCCTTTAAATCCACACAGCAATACAGAATTCACATTTAATTTCCTCTCCTTTCCCCGCCCAGCACGGCCTGAGCTGGGCTCAGGGGGCAGGCAGGGTAAGAGGAAGCAGGGCTGGAATGCAGAGGTCAGGCAGGAGCCAGGAATGCCAGCAGCCCCAGGGGCAGCCACTCTGCCACTCACACTCACACCAAGAATGCCCTGAGCACACAAAACTTTGCCTGCAGCCACCCTTTCTCACAGGAGAGCTGAAGAGATGATGAGCAACCCAAACCCAGCTACATCCTCCCCTCATCTCTGATCAACACCAAACTCTTGATTGCTGCAGCAAGAAGTATTTCAGTTTTTCAGTGGGTTTCCAAAGCCCACATGCTGGCTGAGTTTTCATCCAGCAGATTTGTGGGGAGCTCAGCTCAGCCACACAGCCCAGCTCCAGACACAACCCAGGACTGAGCTGAGCCTGGCAAAATCCACTTTCTGACCTGACATTTGGACTGCTCAAACCTTCTCCTCTGCAGGGAGGTTTCTATGGAAACTTGGGTGCATAGTTGAAGTGTTTTTGGCCAACAGGATTTGCCCATACCATGAAGGGAAAGAAATCTGCCTTTGTTCTGCTTCTAACAGCAAATGAATATTCAGTTCTGGCTGCTGCCCCCTGACTGATGCCCTCTAGACAGGCAACATATTTCACATGCTCTGAAATTTGTTTGTGCTTCTCCTAACAAAAGCCTGGGCTCAACACTGGGTTGAAGCCACAGAGGTGAGGAGCAGCCAAACTGCCACAGAATGAAGGCTAAAAATTCTGAATTAATCAGTAAATCAGCAGGTTTGGCCCCAGAGAGATCATGAGGAGCTCACCAGGATGGGTGTGAAGGAGGGGAACACAAATGAAGGCTAAAATTTCTGAATTGATGAGTAATTCAGCAGGTTTGGCCCCAGAAGAGCTCACCAGGATGGGTGTGAAGGAGGGGAACACAAATGAAGACTAAAATTTCTGAATTGCTGAGTAAATCAGCATCTTTGGCCCAAGGGAGATCATGAAGAGCTCACCAGGATGGGTGTAGAGGAAAGGAACACAAATGAAGGCCAAAAATCCTGAATTGATCAGTAAATCAGCAGGTTTGGCCCAAGGGAGATCACAAAGAGCTCACCAGGATGGGTGTAAAGGAAAAGAACACAAATGAAGACTAAAATTTCTGAATTGATCAGTAATTCAGCAGGTTTGGCCCCAGAAGAGCTCACCAGGATGGGTGTGAAGGAGGGGGCAGCACACAAATGCACATTAACGCCTTAAAATTCAGCATTTTGGTGTTCACCACTCATCTGCCTCATGCAGATCAGAGGAATTAATTAAAAAAAAACCATCAGCATGGCCATTGCATGGTTAATCCAGGGCTGAGGAGCTCAATAAATGGCCAGCCTGGCTGGAGCTCACACTCACTTTCTCCCAGGGTCTTCTGCAGGAGGTCGTGCTTGGCCTGGAGCTTCGTGATCAGGTTCCTGCCCTCCAGGTACTCCTTCATTTTCTGTGGAGAAAACAGGGTGGTGAGGGACAATCACCTCTCTGATCAGGGGCTGGGGATGCTCTGAATTTACAGAGTGACACTGGATTTACAGTTACAGAGTGACACTGAATTTGCAGTTGCAGAGTGACACTGAATTTAGTGTGACCCTGAATTTACAGAGTGACACTGAATTTACAGCTATAGAATGACATTGGATTTAGTGTGACCCTGAATTTACAGAGTTACACTGAATTTACAGCTATAGAATGACATTGGATTTAGTGTGACACTGAATTTACAGTTACAATGACACTGAATTTGCAGTTACACTGAATTTACAGAGTGACGCTGAATTTAGTGTGACCCTGAATTTACAGTTACAGAAGGACATTGAATTTAGTGTGACATTGAATTTAGTGTGACACTGAATTTACAGATAGAATGACACTGAATTTGCAGAGTTACACTGAATTTACAGAGTGACACTGAATTTACAGTTATAGAATGACACTGAATTTAGTGTGGCACTGAATTTACAGTGACACTGACTTTTCAGTTATAGAATGACATGGAATTTACAGTAAGAATGACACTGAATTTACAGTGATACTGAATTTACAGTTATAGAATGACATTGAATTTAGTGTGACACTGAATTTAAAGAATGACATTGAATTTAGTGTGACACTGAATTTACAGTTATTGAGTGACACTGAATTTACAGTTAGAATGACACTGAATTTACAGTGACACTGAATTTACAGTTAAAGAATGACACTGAATTTAGTGAGACACTGAATTTACAGTTATAGAATGACATTGAATTTACAGTGACACTGAATTTACAGTGAAACTGAATTTACAGTTAGAATGACACTGAATTTACAGTGACACTGAATTTACAGTTAAAGAATGACACTGAATTTAGTGAGACACTGAATTTACAGTTATAGAATGACATTGAGTTTACAGTGACACTGAATTTACAGAGTGACACTGAATTTACAGTTATTGAGTGACACTGCATTTAGTGTGACACTGAACTTAGTGTGACACTAAATGAATTTACACATGAATTTACAGTTATAGAATGACACTGAATTTAGTGTGACACTGAATTTACAGCTACTGAATGACATTGAATTTGCAGAGTGACACCGAATTTACAGTTATAGAATGTCACTGAATTTGCAGTTGCAGAGTGACACTGAATTTACAGGGTGACACTGAATTTACAGTGACAATAACTCTGAAATTCACAGTTAAAGCCTGAACTAAGTCCTGGCTTAAGTATCTGGGCAAGCCTAAAGCTCAGGCCACTCATATTTGAGCCCAGCCAAGCTTGGATCAATGCTCTCAGAGGTCTTTTCCAGCCTTAACAATTCTGAAATCCTGTGAATTCTCCATCTGCAGGGCAATTTCCACTGCTCCTCTGTGGGATCAGCTGGATGTTTGGCATTTTTGGAGCCACCAGAAGAGCTGCCACCATCCCTGGGCAGGCAGGGTGGGATGCACTCAATGAACAATCTGTCTGAACCAACTAAAGGCTGCTACTGTGCTTATTCTCTCACTTAACCTCTCTCACCCCACTTTACTTGTTGAGCCCTGTGTGCTGGATGATCCACAGGACAAAATAAATAAAGGTATTATTGAGGTTCCCATTTACTCTGGAATACTGTACAGCCACACAGGCGTTTTTCCCACTGCTCCCTGATTTCCCACAGCTTTGCAGATGCTGGGTTTTATTTATTTATTTTTTTCTGTGGTTCTTTCATCTCTTATCTTGCAGCTCAGAGCAGTTTTATTTATCTTCTCTGAGCTGCAGCACGTGAAATGCTCTGCCCACGTTATAAATGGGACACGCTTGCATTGAAAAGCACAAACTCTGCAAATATCACAGAGCCCTCTTTGCCATCCTGAGAGATCTTAAAAATTCCCCCGGCAGGGTGAGCACAGGGAGAGGATTCTCATCTAATCATGAAATGTTCTTGCAAGAATCAAATCCTCAAATGGTTTTAGGTGGGAAGGGACCTCAAAGCTCACCCAGTTCCATGGGCAGGGACATTTTTCAGCACCCCAGGGTGCTCCAAGCCCTGTCCAGCCTGGCCTTGGACGCTTCCAGCTTTCCCCAGTTAAATCCACTTCCCTTCAGGTCTGATCTGCACAATAAGACTGCAAATCCTTGCAGTCTTATATAAAAATATCCCTAAGAATGGATGTTTTTAACAACAGGAGAGCCTCGACCCTGCTTGGCCTGGGCAGGAGCAGCTGCTGTGCAGGGTGGAAGGAGTCAAGTAGGAATATATACATAAATAAAGAAAGAAAAAAATTAAAACCATATAAATATATATTATATAAAAATAATTATATAAAAATATGTACAGAAATATATGAATATCTATTCTATTTCTATTATACTTACATATATCATATCTATATATAAATTAAAATATTAATAATATTACTAATATATACTATATACTGTAATTAAATAATATATATCACTATATTAAAATATATATTATTATATTATAAAATATTTTAAGTTATTATTAAAACATTACATTATATTATAAAGATATATTATAATAAATATATATAATTATATTAAATAATATGTTGTATATACTATATATAAATATATATTATATATAAATATAAATTAAACATATATATAAAGGAATTTACACACTGAGGCAGTAGTGAGGGAAATCCTTCCAGGAACTAAGGAAGCTTCCCCTGAGGGCTCCCCAGCCCTGACACAACCAACAAAAATGGCTTTAATTAACTGCCAAAAGCCTGTGTTTCATGTCCCCTGCTTGACAACATTGAAAGAAACATTTCACAAGAATTCAATCCCTTTGGAAAGTCTCAGCATTTCCTGCTTCCTTTATTAATATTTCAATTTTTTTTTTTGGTTGTTTTGGAAGAAAACAGGAAGCGCCCTCGAAAACTGAATTGCATTTTTTGGGGGGAATTTCCCTGTAGAGTTTGTTTGCCAAACCCTAACTACACTTTGCTCAACCAGTTCAATTTTTGGAGAAGAAAATACGATGCAAATATAAAATCATAAAATAAAACTATAATAAATAACGATACTAATATAATATAAAATATATAAATAGAAACTGTAATAATATAAATATAAGGTGGGTCAGGCAGGGCAGGGCAGAGGCACTCGCTGGGACTTGCAAGGCTCCAGCTTTGAGGTCATTAAAAAACATCAACAGGTACCAGAGGTTGCTTGAAAGGAGAAAAAAAAAATGTTCCCATCCACTGCAGAATTTAATTTTTTTTAATATTTCCTCATGCCTAACATTCTGTTCCCTGCCTGTTGCAAGGATGCTGATGAAAAAAGAAAATTAATTACAAAATAAAGCTTCAGGCTTTCTTCAGTGAATTACAAAGATCCATTAACCCTGGATTTTTGGTGTAATAAAAACAGACAAAAGAAAAAAAAAAAATAAAATCATCGAACTACAGGAGAACTCGTGAGGATTTCATTTGGGGCAGAGCACAGCTGGAGTTAAGTGCAGCCAGAACAAAGCACAGAAACATCTCTGAGTCCCCTCATTTGTGCAGGGGGACAATTCAGAGGTGAAGATCAGCTGGGAGGCAGAGCCAGGAGCATTGTGCACCTCCAAATCCCAGCAGGTTGGGCACCTCTGAGCCCAAATCCCAGCAAATTGGGCACCTCTGAGCCCAAATCCCAGAAAATTGGGCACCTCTGAGCCCAAATCCCAGCAAATTGGGCACCTCTGAGCCCAAATCCTGCAGGATTCCCAGGCTGAACCAAATCCCAGCAAGGTGGGCACCTCTGATCCCAATCCCAGCAAATTGGGCACCTCTGAGCCCAAATCCCAGCAGGTTGTGCATCCCTGAGCCCAAATCCCAGTGAGTTGGGCATCTCTGACCCCAAATCCCAGCAAACTGGGCATCTCTGAGCCCAAATCCCAGTGAGTTGGGCATCTCTGAGCCCAAATCCCAGCAAACTGGGCATCCCTGAGCCCAAATCCCAGCAAATTGGGCATCCCTGAGTCCAAATCCTGCAGGATTCCCAGGCTGAACCGAATCCCAGCAGGTTGGGCATCCCTGAGCCCAAACCCCAGCAAATTGGGCATCTCCGAGCCCAGATCCTGCAGAATTCCCAGGTAGAACCAAATCCCAGCAAATTGGGCACCTCTGAGTCCAAATCCCAGCAGGTTGGGCATCCCTGAGCCCAAATCCCAGCAGGTCGGGCACCTCTGAGCCCAAATCCCAGCAGGTTGGGCATCCATGAGCCCAAATCCCAGCAGGTTGGGCATCCATGAGCCCAAATCCCAGCAAATTGGGCACCTCTGAGCCCAAATCCTGCAGGATCCCCAGGCAGCACCAGCTGCACGTGGGATGAAGCAGAACCCAACCAGACTGTGCCTTCCTCCCTGTCTGGGCCACAGAGAAACCATTTCTGCCCCTGCTCCACATCCTGGTCCATCTCCAGCCAGGAAAACAGTGATGTTCCTCTCTCTCAGCCCTCCAAGAATAATTCCAAACCAGGAATTCAGCTGAATGACAATTCAAGAGTCACAGGATCAGCAGCCAGCTGCAGGACTCAGGAGCAGCAGGATTTTATCCCTCATGACTTAAGGCAAAAATAAACCCCCATGAATCCTAAAGCACTTCACCCAACCAGCACTGCTCTGCTTCCTCCTCTTCCCAGAGATAAAACCCCAAATTCTGCCCAAGAACTCCAATTATGCTGGTTTGGAGGTGGAAGAATGGAACCATTTTCCCCCTTGCCAGTGCCCAGGTGGGGCTGGTGCCAGCTGTGCCCTGCAGGGCAGCTGTGCCAGGGTGCCTGGCACACAACCATGTGTGTAACCATGGCAGCAGCAGCACATCCCTGCATTTTGGCTGCATTTTGGCTGCATTTTGGCTGCATTTTGGCTCCCTGAGGTCGCTGCTGCTTCCCTGCCTCATCCACCTGCAGCAGCTCAGGGCTGGGGCCCTCCTCCCCTGCACAGTGGGAAGTTGAAATTAGCCTGAATACAAATTAAATTATCCTGAATTCACATCTCCCTTCAAGGCCCAACAAGAGATCCGTCAGCACTGGGATGTGCTTCCAGTGGAAATTCAGATTTATTCCAGTCTGGGGATGGAATAATAAAAATAAGATGCTCACTCCAGTGAGCATCCTTCCACTAAATCCCCATCCCTGTATTCACCCAAGAGCTCTGCCTAGGAATGCACCACATGGAATTTCCTCCATGAGTCACATGAATATGGAATATTCTTTCAAATCAGCATTTTTCTCCAAGTTCCTATCCCCCAGCACTCAGCACATCATGAGGTAAAAGGGAATTTAATCTCAATTCTGCACTGCACTTTGTTTTTTATCCCCTACACAAAGCTCTGCCCTCAAGCCTCATTAATACCCATCAGAGGGGTTTATGAGGCACTGAAAAAGCTGCTCCTGGGAGACTCAGAGCTGGAAATCCTTATCAGGGCTATTTATAAGCCTGGTCAATAGCAGATCAATCCAGCATCTGATCAGGCTGCTTAAAGAGAGCCTCTCTCTAACACCAGCATGAAAAGGAGAAATATCCATCCCAAGTGAGCCCTGGGTTCCTCCTTCTCCTGTTTGAACTCAAAGCAGCTCTCTCTAGAGAGGAAATGCTCAGAGTTCAATTAAAAATCACTTTTCTAGCTCCATAACCCTGGGCAGGGTGGTCAATCCTGCCTTAATTGGAGCAGCTTCTCCACCCACTTCTCTCAACAGCCAGATTCACCTTCAGTGCAGGATTTTGGATTTTTCTGAGTCAAGGCCTAATGACCCATCCTGCTCAGTTAGTGCCATTTGCACTGGAAATTCAGATTTTTAACGAGCAACACCATTCTGGGAAGAAGAAGGTGAAGGATGCCTGAAGGAATGACAAATTAACCAGGGTACGATCCATGATTTTCATCTGCTACTCTGAAATATTTTGAAACAGGAAACAAATTCAGCAGTTTAACATAAATCTGATGAAGGGAAAAAGACACCCAGTCTGGCATGAAATTCAATAGCAAAAAGCATCTTGTAAAAACACCGACTCAATGAAAAGCTTAAGCAGGCTGAAATTGTAAGATGATAACAAGAAATGAAAGAGCTAAACATTCTTTCAGTTTGCACTAGTTTTGAAATTTCATGTTTACAAGCTATTAAGTTCTTTCTCAGAAAACTCCTTTTCAGATGCAGAAGAAATCAAATTTGACACAATTTACCCACAGACTACGTTGGAACCAACAGAGATATCCCAAAATATTTCCATGTAATATTTTTTTGAGAGCACACATTTCCAAACCCCAACGTGCTTCCTCTGCTTGCCCAAAATCAGTGAGAGAAGCATTTTTGTTAAACAGGAGCATCACTTTGCACTGTGTTGTGAGGATAATTCTGAGTAGATCTCATTGAAAATTACAGAATCATGGAATGGGCTGGGTTGGGGAGGATCCTACAGATCACCCAGGGGATGAGCAGGGACACTTTCACTATCCCAGGCTGCTCCAAGCCTCTCCTGGCCTTGGACACTTCCAGGATTGAGGCAGCCACAGCTCTACCAGGGCCTCCCCACCCTCCCTCACAGGGGAGAATTTCCCAAAAAAAAGGAAAAAAAAAAAACCCTGTTAAATCCCTAAGAATCAGCCCCTTACAGTGAAGTAGAACTGCTCAGTCTCCTGCTGGTTTGCCCTTCTCTTGGCAATGCTGGGTTTGCTCATGAAGGTTTCTGACACCGTGGATTTCACCGACTCCATGGAGTTGCTGTACTGGAAGCAGTCAGAGACATCGAAGTCCTCGATGGTGACAATGTCCTGGATTGTCTGCAGAGTGGCCTCCATGGTCTTCTTCACCTGCCCAGCAAGGAGGAGAGAACTCAAAACCTCAAGGTTTGGTGTTGTGAGTAAACAACAGAGGGAGGGGAGCGCCCCGGAGCACTTTGCTAATAAACAGACATGACTGGTTTCACACCCTGGGTGCTGTAATTAATTCTGGCTCATTAGCAGCACAGTCCATGCAAGAGCTGGCAGCACCCTCAGCCTGCCAGGACTCCCTGCCAGGATCTCAGTTGTGATCTCAGGAGGAGATGGAAAGGAATTTAACCTCAAAGCAAAGAAAGCTGGAACCAAGATTCTCTAATTGTCCTCGCCACTGCATCTTCTGGGCATCAAATGTTAATTACAAACAGGACTCTGCTGCATTGTGCATTGTTACTGAAGGCCAGAATCAACTTTCTAGACATAAAAGGGGTTGCAAATTTTGCACCAAAGGTCCTGAACACAGAGGTGCAGAGATCAGATCCCCACTCCTGTCATCTTCTCATCTTGGATGGCCAATTAAACAAAAATCACTTCAACTCAGGTTATGCAAACTCACTTCAAAACATTAAATTCCTCCTTTTCCCTTTGCTATCCAAATTCAACCTTGGCAACACAGCCAATCTTATCAAAGGAAGGATGTGAAGAGAGATATGGGGGGGGACTTCAAAAGATTCTCCCCACACACCCAACTTTCCTGTGAGATCACACTGCAATTAATGCACAAAATGCTTTGGCCTTGAATTTCACCACAAGTGTTAATACAAAAGGATCACAAGAACCAGATTATTCCATCACCAGTGCCCAACAACCACTGGCAGTGGCTGAGGGGGGTTGCTGGGTTTTGGTTATGAACTGACCTCTTCATTCTCAATCTTCAGCGTGGACAGGCGGGACTGCAGCTGCTGACACCTCTGCACCAGCTCACTCTGGACTGGCTGCTGGGCACAGAGCTGAGACTCCTGCAGGGGAAACAGCACAGCAGAGCACTGCAATCACTCCTTCATTTATCAGACACAAGCGTTCTCTGAAGTGCTGAGCTTTAAAACCCAATCCACTTTTAAAATCCAGGTTGAAAGCTGGATTTCAACCAGAGGAGAAGGTTCTGGGAAAGTGCAGCTCCCTCCCTGAGAGGAGTAACAGCCAACATCAAAGAAGAGCTAGAAAACATCAGCTGCTTTCAGTGGTGTCAGCTCAAAGGGTGCTTTGCAAGTCTGGAGGTGTTTCATGCCACGTATTTGGATAAATCACATCAAAAATCAGGAATTTGGTTCAGTGCTTCAGCCTGGGGAAGGGGCACAAGGGGCTGGGATGGTTCAGCTGAGCCACCTGCACAGCACAACAGGCTCAGGTCACTCCTGGATGAACCCAGGGCAGCTGAAATCAAAAAGCTCAGGCTGGGGACCTGTCACAGACACAGAACCCCAAGGTTCAGAAAGACTCTCACTGCACAGCATGAGGCAGCTTTTCCCTTTGGTTTTGTTCTGGTTTTGTGGGGGTTTTCTACAAGAAAACACTGACCTCACTGCCTGAGGCTGTTTCTTCAGAGACAGAATTGAAAATGGGGAGTTTTATCCCACCCATGCACACACACACAGGATCACATCTTCTGATTTAATCTGCTGCACCATCAGCTGCATTTCTAAACACTCCTCCAGCCCTGAGAAGCAGCAAGATGAATGATTCAGTGAATGGGAGCTGCTCCTGAATGACACTCTGCAGGTAATTCCTTTTCTTCCCACGATTTTACAGCATCAGAAGCACAGAAAAATCCAGGGAAGGGCATTTGCAGTCTGAAGGTTTCACTTAAAATGAGAGAGACAAAGAAGAGCAGGGGCTGCAATTCCCAGCCCTGAAGAAGAGGCTGCCCTGCAAGAGCCCATCCTGCAGTCTGTGCTCAATTTGGGAATGCAACCAACTGACCTAAATTGTCCCACTGGGCCTGTGCTGCCATGCAGAAGCAGTTTCAGCCTGTGGGACTTTGAACAGCTCCCAGCTGAGCAACCCCATCTTGATAAAGCCATCAAAGAGAGGGGTTTGCCCTGCCAAAAATGAGGAGTCCTCTGAGAGCCCTGGCTCACAAGGAGGATGCAAAAAGCAGCATTTGTGCCCTCAGATGCTGCAAAAAAACAGCATTTAGGTTTCAAAATTCAGAGGTTGTCTTGGGGATTAACCTGTAGGTTAAGCAAACCTAGTACCTAGCAAACCTAGCAGGTTTCCTACTCATATTTAGGTTATTTCCTAAATATGAGTAGGAAACCTGCTAGGTTTCCTAGGTGGGTAACTAGGTCTCCTACTCACATTTAATATTAAACCTAATTAAGCATTTTCACCTCCAGTGAAGGGCCAAGGATCAGCACCAGGATCAGCTCAGATTTAACAGCAGCCCTTGCTCCTTTTCACAGAATCTTTGGGGTTGCAAGGGATCTCTGGAGATCATCCAGCTTTGACAGCCAAAAAAGGAAAATTTAGATATCTCTGCCATGAACCTGCTTAATCTTTACCTCATCTCCCACCTCTCAGGATCCCAGAAGAGCCAAACAGGCAGCCCTGGAGGGGATCAATTAACCAAAAATGAGGGTGACCAAGAGGCAGAGCTGCAGGAGGGACCCACACTGACCATGTCCCCCATGTGTGGCTGGAACTCAAACTTCATGGGGGGGCAGAAAACGTTGTTGTACATCTCCATCAGCCTCTGCTTGTCACTGTTGGCATCCAGGTTCTCCACAGCATTCTCAATGGCATCCAGCCCCTCGTGCTTGGACTGCTCCAGGTTCAGCTCTGCTGACAGGAACGTCCTCAGGGCTCTGTTGAGGCTGGCGTGGTAGCCCAGGTCACAGCACTGCTGGAAAAACACACACAATTCCAGATGAATGCACACAATTCCAGATGAATGCACACAATTCCAGAGGGATGCACACAATTCCAGAGGGATGAAGCTCCCAGAGTGGGAATCTGAACCAAAGCTGTGTAAATGGGGGACGAGTTGGGGGGTTTCTGTCATCTGCTGGGTGGCAGGGAGGTCTCTCACTGTCTGCACAGAGCACCTCAGCCTGTAACCCCATGCTAATTTTATCACCAGGTTGTAATTATATAGTTTAAATTATAAGCTGTAATAGAAGCTTAAATTATATAACAGCTTGTGAGGTTTTCTTGGAGATTCAGAGATTCATTTTTCATGGAGCACTAAAGACTCATTCCATCCAAAAATGAGGTGGTGAAGTTCAACAGCAGGGCAGTGCATTTCCCTAAATTCTACCCTGACTTTTAGGGGTTTTGTTCCTATGAAAACACTCCAAAATCCTTAAATAACATCATTCAAAGGAGGAGGAAAGCAAGGCACTGAAGTCTACTTGGATTTGGATCATTTATAAAGGCCAATCTGCACCCAAATAATTCCACAATTCCAGCAAAACTGCTTCATTCCATGTAATTCAGGCAGGAGGAGCATGAAAACAGAGTGCCCTGACTTTTAGGGGTCTTGTTCCTGGGAAAACACTCCAAAATCCTTAAATAACATCATTCAAAGAAGAGGAGAGGCACTGAAGTGCTACTGGAGAGACAAGACACAGGGTTTGGGTCATTTATAAAGGCCAATCTGCACCAAACAATTCCACAATTCCAGCAAAACTGCTTCATTCCATGCACCTCAGGCAGGAGGATCATGAAAACAGAGTGCCCTGACTTTTAGGGGTCTTGTTCCTAGGAAAACTCTCCAAAATCCTTGAATAACATCATTCAAAGAAGAGGAGAGGCACTGAAGTGCTACAGGAGAGACAAGACACAGCATTTGGGTCATTTATAAAGGCCAATCTGCACCCAAACAATTCCACAATTCCAGCAAAACTGCTTCATTCCATGTAATTCAGGCAGGAGGAGCATGAAAACAGAGTGCCCTGACTTTTAGGGGTCTTGTTCCTGGGAAAACACTCCAAAATCCTTAAATAACATCATTCAAAGGAGGAGGAAAGCAAGGCACTGAAGTCTACTTGGATTCGGATCATTTATAAAGGCCAATCTGCACCCAAATAATTCCATAATTCCAGCAAACTGCTTCATTCCATGCACCTCAGGCAGGAGGATCATGAAAACAGAGTGCCCTGACTTTTAGGGGTCTTGTTCCTGGGAAAACTCTCCAAAATCCTTGAATAACATCATTCAAAGAAGAGGAGAGGCACTGAAGTGCTACTGGAGAGACAAGACACAGGGTTTGGGTCATTTATAAAGGCCAATCTGCACCAAACAATTCCACAATTCCAGCAAAACTGCTTCATTCCATGCACCTCAGGCAGGAGGATCATGAAAACAGAGTGCCCTGACTTTTAGGGGTCTTGTTCCTAGGAAAACTCTCCAAAATCCTTGAATAACATCATTCAAAGAAGAGGAGAGGCACTGAAGTGCTACAGGAGAGACAAGACACAGCATTTGGGTCATTTATAAAGGCCAATCTGCACCCAAACAATTCCACAATTCCAGCAAAACTGCTTCATTCCATGTAATTCAGGCAGGAGGAGCATGAAAACAGAGTGCCCTGACTTTTAGGGGTCTTGTTCCTGGGAAAACACTCCAAAATCCTTAAATAACATCATTCAAAGGAGGAGGAAAGCAAGGCACTGAAGT
The DNA here is from genome assembly GCF_023055355.1 of Agelaius tricolor. Lineage (NCBI taxonomy): Eukaryota > Metazoa > Chordata > Aves > Passeriformes > Icteridae > Agelaius > Agelaius tricolor. The sequence continues at coordinate 4,308,585 of NW_027269290.1, forward strand.
CTACTTGGATTCGGATCATTTATAAAGGCCAATCTGCACCCAAATAATTCCATAATTCCAGCAAACTGCTTCATTCCATGCACCTCAGGCAGGAGGATCATGAAAACAGAGTGCCCTGACTTTTAGGGGTCTTGTTCCTGGGAAAACTCTCCAAAATCCTTGAATAACATCATTCAAAGAAGAGGAGAGGCACTGAAGTGCTACTGGAGAGACAAGACACAGGATTTGGGTCACTTATAAAGGCCAATCTGCACCAAACAATTCCACAATTCCAGCAAAACCGCTTCATTCCATGCACCTCAGGCAGGAGGAGCATGGCCTGGACATGCAAACAGAGTCATCCAAAAGCCAGCAGCCAGCACTTGGGATGATTTCATTGCTGGGGTGAAACAGAAGAGCAAAAAAAAAAACTTTGAAGCAAGAAGTGGTTATGGTCAAGAATTTCCTGGCTGTGGCTGACACTGGGATGATGTCACTGGGACACAATCAAGCAGCTTCATTTCCACCACGGCTGCAGAGCCAAGTTTTCATGTTTCAGAAGAGGAGGGGGGAAAAAAAAAGGAGCTTTTCATGAGCATGAGATCAGAACCAGCCTGGATTTTTCATCAAGTGAGCAAGAAGGAGCCCACCTTGTTGGAATTACAAGCAAGATTACATCCACTAGGAGAATATCCAAAAAGGGAAAGAAAGAGACCATCTGCCTGATTGCTGTGCTGCTCTGTAAGCAAAATTCACATGGAAACTCCTCACCCATCATTTGGGTCTCATCACTGTCATTGTGTGCAAACACAGAGGGAAAAAGGGGGGAAAAAAAGAGGAGGAGGGGTTGGGGGAGAGGGAAGAGAAGCTGCTGGACCATTCCCTGCTCCCACAGAATTCCTGCCACGGAGTGCTGCAAGCCTGGCTCTGGTGCCAAACAAGCTGTGGCAGGTGGGAAGCCTTGGAAAAAGAGCTGCAGTTGCTGGTTGGGCTGCAGGCAGAGAATTAAGGGATTTTACATTCAATCAGAAAAGAACAAAACCAGCCAAGCAAAAGAAAAAAATTAAAAAAAAAAAAAGCAACCCAAAAGGAAAACAAAAAGCAAAACAAAAGAGGCTTGATTGAGAATGTGCACGTGTGGAGGCAGCCTTGGATCAAGAGGCACTCACAGCTACTGCTCATTCTGCAGGGGGAAAGATGGGACAGGGATCAGGATCAGCATCAGATAATCTCAGATTTAACAGCAGAACTGAATTTTCTTCCGTCCTTTTCACTGAATTTTTGGGGTTGCAATTTTTGGGGTGATGTGGAGATCACCCAGGCCAGGGCAGGGTCACCTGGAGGTGGCACAGGGACACGTCCAGGTGGGTTTGGGGTGGCTGCAGAGAGGGAAACTCCAGGAGCTCCCTGGCAGCACTTCCAGGGCTCTGCACCCTCATGGACAGAAGCTCCTCCTCAAGCTGAGGTGGAAGATCTTGTGTTGGAGTTTAATGCTGCTTGTCCTGAAGAGAGCCTGGCACCATCCTGGCATCCCTTGGGGAGATGGGCATGGATGGATGGGAGATTCCATGGACTGATGGAATACAGACATGGATGGATGGGAGATTCCATGGATTGATGGGATATTGGTATGGATTGATGGGATACAGACATGGATTGATGGGATATTGGCATGGATTGATGGGATATTGGCATGGACTGATGGGATATTGGTATGGATTGATGGGATATTGGTATGGATTGATGGGATATTGGCATGGATTGATGGGATATTGGTATGGACTGATGGGATATTGGCATGGATTGATGGGATACAGACATGGATTGATGGGATACAGACATGGATTGATGGGATATTGGCATGGATTGATGGGATATTGGTATGGACTGATGGGATATTGGCATGGATTGATGGGATATTGGTATGGATTGATGGGATATTGGCATGGATTGATGGGATACAGACATGGATTGATGGGAGATTGGCATGGACTGATGGGATATTGGCATGGATTGATGAGAGATTTTATGGACTGATGGGAGATTGGCATGGATTGATGGGAGATTGGCATGGATGGGATATTGATAAAGATTGATGGGATACTGATATGGATTGATGGGATATTTTATGGATTGATGGGAGATTCAATGGACTGATGGGATATTTGTATGGACTGAGAGGAGATTGGCATGGAATGATGGGATATTTTATGGATTGATGGAAGATTGATATGGATTGATAGGATATTTTATGGATTGATGGGATATTTTATGGATTGATGGGAAACTGGCATGGATTGGGGATTGATATGGAATGATGGGAAATTAGTATGGATTGATGGGAGATTCTGTGGATTGATGGGAGACTGGCATGGACTGGTGGGATATTGGCATGGATTGATGGGAGATTGGCATGGATTGATAGGATATTTTATGGATTGATGAGATATTTTATGGATTGATAGGATATTTTATGGTTTGATGGGATATTCTATGGATTGATGGGATATTTTATGGATTGATGAGATATTTTATGGATTGATAGGATATTTTATGGTTTGATGAGATATTTTATGAATTGATGGGATATTTTATGGATTGATAGGATATTTTATGGATTGCTGGGATATTTTATGGATTGATAGGATATTTTATGGATTGCTGGGATATTTTATGGATTGATGAGATATTTTATGGATTGCTGGGATATTTTATGGATTGCTGGGATATTTTATGGATTGATAGGATATTTTATGGGTTGATGAGATATTTTATGAATTGATAGGATATTCTATGGATTGATGAGATATTTTATGGATTGATAGGATATTTTATGGATTGATGGGATATTCTATGGCTTGCTAGGATATTTTATGGATTGCTGGGATATTTTATGGATTGATGGGACCCCCTCCCAGCCTTCCCTTCTCCACCCCCCCAGTCTCTCATCAGGGAGATGCTCCAGACCCCAGATCACCTTTGTGGGTTCTGCTGGACCCTCTGCAGCACCTCCCTGTCACGCCCCAGCTGCAGAGCCCAGAGCTGGGCACAATCCCTGCCGTGGGACAGGTGCTTGTGCACCCTCCCAGTGTGACCAGTTTGTCCCCAGAAAGGCACTGGGAGGGCTGGGAACCCACAGGGGCAGGGAATGTGTCCCACCCCACCTGGCTCAGGCAGACTGGGTTGGCTCTTTGCTACTGAAGCCATGACAGAAAACATTTCCCCCACTTAAAAAGGGTTTTTTATTTTCTTCAGTCCAGTGTTGCATGTTTGTAAATGCACCAGTCCTGCCGTCCCTTTTCTGGGTTATATAAATGTTTGATGGAACCATTCTCCAAGGAAATCAATTTTTTATAAGAATTTAATGATAACTCATTCAAATTCACTTCCCAACATGACAGCTGATTAACCCTTTAGCTTTCAAACAGGCCTCAAAAGTGGAAGATTGAAGATTTAAGGGGGAAAATTGTTTGTTTTAAAATGCAATTCACATTTGGGAAGGGAAGGATGAGATCCTGGGGTAACACCTCCTCTGCAAGAGCAAAGCAGGCTCTGAGCCTCACACACACATTTTGATCTTTTTTTTTTTCTCCTTTTTCCAATCCTGTCCTAGTGACCCTTTTATAAATATGAGTTAATGCAAACTTCCCCATTACTGTAATATTTCATTAGCATCAAAGAGCTGTCTCAGTCCCCAAAGTCAGGAAATTCAAAACTACTGGGCTATGGCAGAAACAATTTATTGCTCTTAACTCTCAACAAAGAATTAACTCCCTGTTATCCTTCCCTGCACACTGCAGAGGGAACAATGTGCTGGATAAACATGACATTAAATATAAAGTTTAATGCTGTTTGGCCTAACACAATCTCCTTGTAAGTAACTTTGAAGATTACTTTTATATTATATTTCAAAATTCAATATCACCAAATGATTAGATCGAGGGAAGGCATTACAGCCTGGCTTTAAAAAATCACATTTTTATTCGAGTCAGATGGCTCAGATAACCATCACTGGTTATAATTGTTAATTTTCAATCCTTCAGGATCAAAGGCATTAATAAATCTATTTTCCCTGTGTCTTCACAACGAGATAACTGAACTCCATCCTGTGCTCCCAGACAAGCCCCACATTTTTCCATGCCTGAACACAGAGCAGATAACACTTTGATTCTGAAGATGATGGGAACTTGTGGAGTTAAACTGAATGTTCCAAGGGCAGGGACTCACCCAGAGCCAGACAAATCCCTGAAATTCAGAAATTTGGGTTCTTGTTCTGCCTTGCCCCAGACACAGCTGGGACTGCCCAGGGAGAGCAGCTCTTCCTTCCAGATTCGTCCTGTCCTGCTGAACACAGCTCTGTGCTCACAAATCATTCTGGGATGTGAAACCCAAATGGACTCTTTGCTACCTGGGATTAATTAAAACACACCAAGAACAATCAACTGAACCAGGCAGCATTTGGGGGAAGGCTTGAGAGACAGAGCTTTAGATGAAAAAAATGAAAACAACTCAATCAGGCTGATGCTGGTGAAATTAATCCCAACCTTGTAGCTTTGATATAAATATGTACAGAGAGTTCTAATTTGTTAAAAACCCAGGGCCAGGCAATTAATGTTGAGCAAATGTTAACCAAAACAGGGCTCCTAAAAAGGCAGCAGGGATAAACAAACCAGGCCTCAGCACTCCTGCAAACCATGACATTTGGAAATAACAGCATTTTTCAAGCCCCCTCTCCGTGACAGCCCTGACCTCCAAAGGACAGGTTTAAATCAACACCTGGCACAAAAGCACTCCAGGAGAGTTTATGTGAATAAATGTATCCTCCAGACTGCTGCTCATTCTAAGAGCTGGCTAATTAATAGAGATCTGAGTGCTCTTTATTGCCTGGGTCTGGAGACTCCTGTGCTCAGCACTCCCTGCAGGCTCTGCAGCCACCGATCCCAGCAGGGCCCACAGAGCCCCTGCCCCACATCAGCCAGTCCAGGCTGGAGGGGCTGCTCCATCCTTGGCAAACACCTCAGGGCTCCTGACTGCCTTTGCTCAGTTTCCAAAAATCAGAATTTTGGGGGTTTTTTGGTTTTCTTTTCTTTTTTTTTGGTGTTTTTTTTTTTTTTTTTTGGTTGGCTGTTTTTATTTGTTGTTTGTTTGTTCTTTTGGTGTTTTACTGTGGTTTTGTGTTTTTTTGTTTTGGTTTGGTTTTTTTTTTTGTTTTGGGTTTGTTTTGTTTTTTTTTGTTTTTTTTTTTGTTTAGTTTGGTTTGGTTTTTTTGTTGTTGGTTTTTTGGGGGGGGTTGGGGGGGTTTTTGGTTTTTTTTTGTTTTTTTTTGTTCTTTTTTGGTGGTTTTTTTGGTGGTGTGTTGGTTTTTTTTTGTTTTGGTTTGTTTTGGTTTTTTGGGGTTTTTTTTTGGTGGGGTTTTTTGTTTGTTTGTTTTTTGGGTATTTTTGGTTCTTTTTTTGGTTTTTTGTTTTGTTGTTTTTTTTTTTTGTTTGGTTTGGGTTTTTTTTTTTGGTTCTTTTTTTTTTTATGCTTGTTTGTTTGGTTGTGTTTGTTTTGTTTGTTTGTTTGTTGGTTTTTGGTTTGGTTTGGGTTTTTTTTTTTTTACCAAAAGCAGAATTGCTGCCCCCTGAATGGAACGGTGGGGAGACTGAAACATGTCCTGGTGGGCAGGGCAAGGATCAGAGGGAAGGGCTGCAGCTGTGTCAGGGAGCTTTGGGACAGAAATCAGGGAAAGATTCTTCCCCCAGAGGGTGCTGGGCACTGCTCCAAACCCTCCAGAGCTCCAGGAGTGCTTGGACAGCACCCTCAGGCTCAGGGTGGGATTTGGGGGTGTCTGGACAGGGCCTGGAGCTGGACTGGGTGTTTGGACAGCACCCTCAGGCTCTGGGTGGGATTTGGGGGTGTCTGGACAGGGCCAGGAGCCGGACTGGGTGTTTGGACAGCACCCTCAGGCTCAGGGTGGGATTTGGGGGTGTCTGGACAGGGCCAGGAGCTGGACTGGGTGTTTGGACAGCACCCTCAGGCTCTGGGTGGGATTTGGGGGTGTCTGGGCAGGGCCAGGAGCCGGACTGGATGATCCCTGTAGGATCCAACTCCGAATACTCCATAATTCAATGCCTTTTCCCAAAAAAAAAGCAGCTTTAGGAAACACCTCTGAACTCCCCCTCTTCTACCAAATCCCTTCAAGTGTTTCTACACCTCAAAATCTTTCTTTTTTCAGACGTGCTGCTGAGTTAAAACCTCGTGGCTTTGCCAAAATGAAAATGCCAGGCAGCAGGGTGACACTGAAGCTGGGGTTCACTGGAACTTGGCAGCTTCTCCTCTTCTCTCTCCCAGTGAGAGCAAAGCTCCTTGTCTGTGGAACAGGGGTGGCCACCTGAGAAAAGCTCTGGGGACAGCTTCATGACCCAATTATCAGGCCACTGCCAGCCCCAGGCTGCCCAGGCCAGCTGTGCAGAGGTTTCCAGCTGTGCAGAGGTTTCCAGCTGTGCAGAGGTTTCCAGCTGTGCAGAGGCAGGACAGGGGAGTGGGGGGAGGCACTTACATCAATGAGATCAGACAGGTCATGGATGTAGTACTTGAACACTGAGGCATTGGTGGCTTCCAGGGCCAGCAGATATTCATTCCTTGCCTTGATTGCCTTCAGTCTGTTCTCTGTGTACTTGGCTTGGCGCTGAAAGACAAAAAAAAAACCCAAATACAGCATTAAAAACCCTAAAATATAGCATTAAAATAGGTGAGTAACACCAGAAAGACAAAAAAAACCCCAAAATATACCAATAAAAACCCCAAAATATAGCATTAAAATAGGTAACACCAGAAAGACAAAAAACCCCAAAATATACCAATAAAAACCCCAAAATATAGCATTAAAATAGGCGAGTAACACCAGAAAGACAAAAAACCCCCAAAATATACCAATAAAAACCCCAAAATATACCAATAAAAACCCCAAAATATACCAATAAAAACCCCAAAATATACCAATAAAAACCCCAAAATATAGCATTAAAATAGGTGAGTAACACCAGAAAGACAAAAAACCCCAAAATATACCAATAAAAACCCCAAAATATAGCATTAAAAGGAGGTCAGTAAACCTTACTCTGCTCACACTGATTTTTGCCCATTTGAATTCCAGTTTTGCCAGGACTCCAATTCACATTTCCAGTCTTGGAGTCCTGGCAAAACTGGAATGAATGGATGATTGCAGATGAATTATTTAGATGTGTTTAAGCATTGCTGCACTGGACTGAAAGGCTTGAGGCTGTGGGATGGGGAAGATAAAGGAGGAATGAAGGGACAAGGGGGTTTAGGAGGGTCTGAGGGTTGCTACAAGCACCCCAACACTTCCAAGGCCTGAATTTGGTCCTTCCAGAGCCTAAATCCACCCAAAAATAACCCCTTCCCTTCCATGGGCTTGAACCTTGGAGCTGAATTGCTGGGGTCAGCAGTGAGGCCCCTGGTTCTGCCCCCACAGCCACTTTGGGCTCGCTGGGCTCCCTAGAGCACAGGCCCCGTGCCTGGACCACAGAAATAAATAACCCCAGGAATTAACCAGGAATTCCAGCAGGCAGCTGCTGCTCTCCCACTCCAACCTGCTTTTTTTGTGCCATGCACATCCCATTCCTGGGTCTATCTCATTTTTGTGTACGTCCCATTTTTGTGCTATGCACATCCCATTTTTTGCATATCCCATTTTTCTGCACATCCCCTGTTTGTGCCCATCCCATTTTTCTGCACATCTCATTTTTCTGCACATCCCATTTTTCTGCACATCCCATTTTTATGCCATGCATATCTCATTTTTGTGCCTATTTCATTTATGTGCACATCCCATTTTTGTGCCATGCACATCCCACTTTTGAGCACATTCCACTTCTGTGCCATGCATATCTCATTTTCATGCCTATCCCATTTTCATGCCTATCCCATTTTCATGCACATCCCATTTTTGTGCCATATACACCCCATTTTTGTGCCTATCCCATTTTTATGCACATCCCATTTTTGTGCCTATTCCATTTTTGTGCCCATCCCATTTTTATGCACATCCCATTTTTATGCACATCCCATTTTTCTGCATATTCCATTTTTGTGCCTATCCCATTTTTGTGCCTATCCCATTTTTGTGCACATCCCATTTTTGTGCCTATCCCATTTTTGTGCACATCCCATTTTTGTGCACATCCCATTTTTGTGCCATACACATCCCATTTTTCTGCACATCCCATTTTTCTGCATATCCCATTTTTGTGCCTATCCCATTTTTGTGCCATACACATCCCATTTTTATTCACATCCCATTTTTATGCACATCCCATTTTTGTGCCTATCCCATTTTTATGCACATCCCATTTTTGTGCACATCCCATTTTTATGCACATCCCATTTTTGTGCCCGTCCCATTCCCTGGGATAACACAAACTGCCCCTGCCTGTCCTGAAGGAATCTGCTGCTGCTTTTGCCTTCCCTTGAGCTGGCTGTTAACAAACCCTGCCCCAGGAGTGAGGTTTGCCTCTGGGGAGGGACCCTGCCCCTACCTTCTCCTTCATCTTCTCGATTTTTTTGACGGAGCTCCTCCGGACATGTTTCTCCTCAAACTTGACATTGGAGGTGGAGTCAGGGGAGCGTGGTGTCTGTTTGTCCTCCTGCTTCACTGACTTCCCAATCTGCTTCTCCTCCTGCTTCTCTGCCTCCTTCAGCTTGCTCTGGGCACTGATGCTGTCAGCGTTGTACATGTGGTAGGTTTTCATCACCTGCGGACAACAAAATCCAGCACTCAGCTCCCTGTGGGAATCCATAAAATCAGAGGGGTTTGGGAAAGCTGCAAAAGGCCTCAGAGACAGCAGAACTGGGACTGGAGCTAAGCAGGAGCCATGAGATTGGTCAGCAGCAAAATTATGTGAGAAGTAGAAAAGTAAGGACAAATAGAACAATGGTCTGTGTATTAATGCTTGTCTGGAATAACTCCCTAAGCTGCAGAAAAGTTTATCTGGTGAGATATACTATATATAACATAACATAACATAACATAACATAACATAACATAACATAACATAACAATCTAGGGAGTTCTAAGCTTAATAATGGAGCTCTGTGCATTGTGGTTTAAGGCTTACAAGCAGGTATTGTATTTGGAATAAGCAAGCATTGTTTAACCAAAGGTAACTGTGCTTATAGTGGTTGGATAGAACTACTGTCAATATAGATTATGTACTATACAGATATAAATACTGTCAATGTGCTTTTGCTTTGTGTGATTGGTCAAAAAACTTTTAAAGTGAGCTGTAACATTAAGTTCTTTGTCTCCCACCAAAACTATAAATTACTAACATCTTCCCATGGTCATAGCCATGGAATGAGACTGATGCTGGAAAATGAACCAGCTCCAGGCACGCTCCCAGCAGCCCTGTCCTGTTTGGGATTTGTACACAGTGCCCAGCTGTGGGTCTGCAACACCTGAACCACAAAACAAAACCCACTCAGGGCAACTCCCCAGGGCAGAAAAGCAGGGCAGTGTCACTGCCATGTTTCCTGAAAAATCCCTTCCCCAGGATTTCATCTCCTGGGAAGCTGAGAAGCCTCAGGAAAAAAAATGAAAACAATAATTATCTGATTTGCTTCTCCTGTGTTTTGCTGCTTTGGAAGGTGGTTGGAGATTGTTTATCCAACAGGTGAGTGTTTGATTGGTTTCATGTCAATTGTTTTAACTTAATGACCAATCACAGTCCAGCTGTGTCAGGACTGGAAGGAGTCAGGAGTTTTCATTATCGTTCTTGTTAAGCCTTCTGTCTGTATCCTTTCTGTATAATATAATATAATGTAATATAATGTAATGTAATGTAATATAATGTAATATAATTAGTAAAATATAATGAATATACTATAATGTAACATAATATAACATAACATAGTATAGCATAATATAATATAGTAAAATATTATGTTATATTATATTATGAAATAAGATAAAATATTAATCTTCTAAGAACATAGAATCAAATTCTCTCATCTCTTCCCTCCTCCTTCGGGGTTTTCTGCAAATTCAGCAGGGCAGGAGGAGCCTGAGAGAGTGGGGCTCTCAAAATGGGTCTGAAATCCAAGTGGGTGATTTGATTCTGCAGCTGCTGCTTGGGTTGGCTTTGCTGTGTGCCTTCCTGCACCAGGCAGCAAAGGAGGCACAAAAACAACAAAAAAAAGCTGCAGACTAATCCAGCCTCCTTGACTGTTCAAAGGAAGTGATATGGCAGGAAAATGAGAGCTTTTCATCAGCAGGTAAGGCTTCTGAAGGGAGCCCCAGCAGCCTTTCATGTGGGGGAAGCAGAGCTTTGAACAGCTCAGCATGGAAACCCAGCCTCAGCACTGGGGCTGCAAGAGCCACTCAGCTGCCACTTGCTCAAATCAAATCTGGGACATAAAAGTACTTCTGGGTACCTTATATTTAAAAAAAAAATTTATATATATATATATTTTTTTAAATATATATATAAAATATATATATATATATATATATATATATATATATATATATATTATAAATATAAAAATATATATATTATAAATATATATAAAATTATATATATAATTTTAATATTATATATTATTACAAATAAAATATAAATATATTTATTTTTGAATATATATATTCAAAACTAAATATATTTATATTTTATTTATAATAATATATAATATTAAAATAAGATATAATATTATATATAATATATTAAAAATATATAATATATAATAATATATAGATATTATTTTATTATTTTATAATAATAAAAATAAAATATCTATTTTAATTTTTATTATTAATTTATATATTTAAAATAGATAAAATAATAAAAATAAAAATATATAAAGATTTATAAATAATATATATAAATATATATAATAAAATTATAAATTAATGCTAAAATTCCAAATTAAATAAATTAATATTCAAGTGTGGTTCTAGGCTTTAGAGAGACCTGGACCCTGTGCTCTATAGACACCTTCTATTACAGCACATTTTTATTAGTGAATATAGATAAATATCCCCCCCTCCACCACTACCAGAAATCCCATTTGTTTCATGTGATATTAATGTCTAGATTTGTGTTAAGCAAACAGAACCAAAGGACATGAGATCTAAACCAGTGTTTTATCCATAAATGCAAAGCAATTTGAATCCCTCACCAACACAAACAAGATACAACACTCACAGGGGGCAAAAAATAAAATGCACAATTGCATGAAGTAGCAGCAATAAAGGCTCCACTTGTGAATAATCTGATTTATTTCAGATGAAAACCCATTTACAGCTATTCTGCAGCAGAACACAACACAATTTCACCTAAGTGGGCTGCAGTGATCAGCAGAGGTCCCAGATTCAAAGAGACTCTGGATTTAAACATGAAAGGAAATGTGGCTGCAGCCAGTGCTAAGGAACATCCTGAATAATTCACACACCCGCTCCCAGCCCCTGCAGATGCTCAGACTATAAAGCAGGAGTTCATAATTATAATAATTGATGCCAAGGAGTTGCTCTTCCCCTCTTGCTCAGAGCAGAGCTGGCAGAGAGGAAAAACAGAGAGAAAAATCCCAGTTTTGGTGGGGTTTTAATGGTCTTGTGCCACTCTGGTAGAGAGCAAAAACAGAGAGAAAAATCCCAGTTTTGGTGGGTTTTTAATGGTTTTGTGCCATTCTGGTAGAGAGGAAAAACAGAGGGAAAAATCCCAGTTTTGGTGGGTTTTTAATGGTTTTGTGCCACTGTGGCAGCCAGCAAAAGCAGAGGGAGAAATCCCAGTTTTGGTGGGTTTTTAATTGTATTGTGCCACTTTGGTAGAGAGGAAAAACAGAGGGAGAAATCCCAGTTTTGCTGGGGTTTTAATGGTTTTGTGCCATTCTGGCAAAGAGAAAAAGCAGAGGGAAAAAATCCCAGTTTTGGTGGGTTTTTAATGGTTTTGTGCCACTCCGGTAGAGAGCAAAAGCAGAGGGAAAAATCCCAGTTTTGGTGGGTTTTTAATGGTTTTGTGCCACTTTGGTAGAGAGGAAAAGCAGAGGGAAAAATCCCAGTTTTGGTGGGTTTTTAATGGTTTTGTGCCACTGTGGCAGCCAGCAAAAGCAGAGGGAAAAATCCCAGTTTTGGTGGGTTTTTAATGGTTTTGTGCCACTTTGGTAGAGAGGAAAAGCAGAGGGAAAAATCCCAGTTTTGGTGGGTTTTTAATGGTTTTGTGCCACTCTGGCAAAGAGAAAAAGCAGAGGGAAAAAATCCCAGTTTTGGTGGGTTTTTAATTGTTTTGTGCCACTCTGGTAAAGAGGAAAAACAGAGAGAAAAAATCCCAGTTTTGGTGGGTTTTTAATGGTTTTGTGCCACTCTGGCAAAGAGCAAAAGCAGAGGGAGAAATCCCAGTTTTGGTGAGTTTTTAATGGCTTTAATTCCAGCAAAAAAAGCATCTTTTAGCACCACCAAAAGTGGCTTTTTGCAAAGGAAAAGCTTTTCTGGTGAAGGGACAATTTAGAGCTCTGCAGCAGGAGGAATGAATAAATAAGTAAGATTTCAAATTCCCAGCACTGCCATTAAAAATATCAATACCTTACTTTCACTTTGTTTAGCAAATTCTGGAAGCTCTTCCTTCCAGGGGTAGAGAAATCAGCAGAATTCATTATTTGGCTCAAAAAATGACCTGTCAGAGCCTGGCACCCAGAAATGATCCCCAGTCCATGAAACTGCACTCCAGATCAGAAATTGCTCCTAAAATCTGATTTTTTTTAGCAAATCCATGTCCTTCCTTAGGATCCCATCCATGACAGGGCTCAAAAATTGAGCCAATTATGCCCTGAAATAGAAAACTGTTTCTGGAGTGCTGATTTGCCTGAATATTTGGCTTTGAGGCTCTAATTGCAATAAACTGTAACGAAACAATTCCCTCTATACATTTTACTGACATAAGAAATTTCAGGGAAGGCCCTGAAACTCGGTAAATCTGATTTTTTTACCCCAAATTTCACCACAGGGTCAATGTGCCACAGCCTGAGAAAGAACCCTGAGTCACTTTTCAGAAGGAGGAAGGCCAGAAAATAAATCTCAGTGTCGTGACCCAACAAATCACTAAGGAAGGACAAAATAAAAGGCATTTTTGAGCCACTGAACACTGAGTTCTGCTTTTAAGGAAGAGAACTTGCTCAGCAACAGCAAAATTTTCATCAAGCAAGAGGTTTTTCCATTCAACATTGTGAGGAGAAGAAAAATCCCCACACAGCACATGAGAATTTGGGGAAACATCCTCCTTCCTCTTCCTCCTCCTCCTCTTTGGGGTCTCCAGTGGATTTAGTGAGAAACAAAAAGCAGAGATGGGAAAATCTCCCTCTAAAAGGAGCTGTTGAGCTGAGGGGCAAATAAGCTCACACCACACAAACCCCAAGATTTTGGGCATATTTGGAAATTATTCCCCTGTCTCTGGCTCTTTTTTTAAACAATCACTGCAGCAAAGTGTGTGAAGGTGAGATCTGGGGGGAGACAACATTCAGAGAGCTGAAAAAACACAAAAAAAGAGGGGAAAAAATGGGATTTATGGAGCAGGGATTGCAGCATTTCTTAGGCAGAAATCAGAAAAATCCCCACACAGCACATGAGAATTTGGGGAAACATCCTCCTTCCTCTTCCTCCTCCTCCTCTTTGGGGTCTCCAGTGGATTTAATGAGAAACAAAAAGCAGAGATGGGAAAATCTCCCTCTAAAAGGAGCTGTTGAGCTGAGGGGCAAATAAGCTCACACCACACAAACCCCAAGATTTTGGGCATATTTGGAAATTATTCCCCTGTCTCTGGCTCTTTTTTTAAACAATCACTGCAGCAAAGTGTGCAAAGGTGAGATCTGGGGGGAGACAACACTCAGAGAGCTGAAAAAACACGAAAAAAGAGGGGGAAAAATGGGATTTATGGAGCTTTATGGAGTAGGGATTGCAGCATTTCTCAGGCAGAAATCAGAAAAATCCCCACACAGCACATGAGAATTTGGGGAAACATCCTCCTTCCTCTTCCTCCTCCTCCTCTTTGGGGTCTCCAGTGGATTTAATGAGAAACAAAAAGCAGAGATGGGAAAATCTCCCTCTAAAAGGAGCTGTTCTGCTGAGAGCTGAGGGGCAAATAAGCTCACACCACACAAACCCCAAGATTTTGGGCATATTTGGAAATAATTCCCCTGTCTCTGGCTCTTTTTTAAAGCGTCGCTGCAGCAAAGTGTGTGAAGGTGAGATCTGGGGGGAGACAACACTCAGAGAGCTGAAAAAACATGAAAAAAGAGGGGAAAAAATGGGATTTATGGAGCTTTATGGAGCAGGGATTGCAGCATTTCTCAGGCAGAAGTCAGAAAAATCCCCACACAGCACATGAGAATTTGGGGAAACATCCTCCCTCCTCTTCCTCCTCCTCCTCTTTGGGGTCTCCAGTGGATTTAATGAGAAACAAAAAGCAGAGATGGGAAAACCTCCCTCTAAAAGGAGCTGTTCTGCTGAGAGCTGAGGGGCAAATAAGCTCACACCACACAAACCCCAAGATTTTGGGCATATTTGGAAATAATTCCCCTGTCTCTGGCTCTTTTTTAAAGTGTCCCTGCAGCAAAGTGTGTGAAGGTGAGATCTGGGGGGAGACAACACTCAGAGAGCTGAAAAAACACGAAAAAAGAGGGGAAAAAATGGGATTTATGGAGCTTTAGAGCAGGGATTGCAGCATTTCTCAGGCAGAAGTCAAACACTTCTCCCTTCTGCCTGAGGAGATGCCAAGAAATGAGTTTGATTTACCGTGTAGAGTTCATTCAAAACCTTCATCAGGTCCTCCTGGAGCTGCAGTCCCACTTCCTTGCTCTGCAACAGAACAGAGAAATGAAAGTTAACAGAGGAAGAGGCTGCAGAGGAAGTGAGCAAGGGGCAGCCACAAATAATGGAGGCTCAATGAAGCAGCACTGGTAAATCCAATCAGTGGCTGTGCTGCAGCAGGGGTGTTAATAAAGTGGAATTTCAGATGGGCACTGTCAGGGGGGAAAGAAAGAAAAAAGAAAAGGAAAAAAAAGGGGAAAAGGGGAAAAAAGGGGGAAAAAAGGGGAAAAAAAAGGGGAAAAAAGGGGGGAAAAGGAAAGAAAAAAGAAAAATGAAAGGGAAAAAAAGGAAAAAGGGGAAAAAAAGAGGAAAAAGGGAAAGAAAAAAAGGAAAAAAGGAAGAAAAGGGAAAAAAGGGGGGAAAAGGGGAAAAAAAGGGGGGGAAATGAAAAAAAAAGTAAAAAAATTAAAAGGGAAAAAAGAAAAAACAAGAAAAGGAAGAAAAAAAGGGGAAAAAAGAAAAAAAAAGAAAGCTCAATGGAACACAGATGGAAATTTCAATGAGAATGTGAAATTTCAATGAGAATGTGAAATTTTCAATTTTTAAGCCTGAAAATACAGAATTTTCCCATTTTCACGAGATCAAGGAAGACTGTGGATGTAGGACAGCTTGGTGTGGAAGCAGAAGGAAAGCAGGATATGGAAACCACAACATAACAGGAATAACTTAATTCAGTTTATAGATTTTATTCATTCCCTGCCCACTAAGGCAGCATTTGTGTGCTCCAAGTCTCATGTTACAAGTGTTTAATATCTACTGGGGCAAGCAAATTTGATAAATTCAAGATTATTTCTGCCTACAACATTCAGGAAAAGAAAGAGATAAAGAGGCAGTGCAGCCAAACCCAGGCTTAAACCAACATTTCTGCCCAGGAAGTCAAGATAGTGCTAAGCCATGAGGAAAAAACCCAACAACACACTGATAAATTGAAAAGCCAGAAGAGAAAGATTATGTGATTTAAATTTGAATTATTCTTTGCTCCACACTGTCCAGTTCAGCAGTGCTTGGAGTTTCTGAGATTAAAAAAATGCTTTATTAGAGATCTTTTTTTTTTTTATTATTATTTTGGGGTGTCGTGGTTCAGACCAGCCTGGAATTGCTCTGCTGGCAGCACAATGGGATTCCCAGGTATCCAGTGCCCAACCATGTGGATTTTCCACATGTTCCAATCCCATATTCCTCAGCCTGCTGCCCATCAGACACAAACACTGACAAAAGGAAAGCTTTTCCTAATTTAGAGAGACTTTCTTGATTCCAAACAGGGTTTTGTCCCCATAAATATCCTCAATTAAGTGGAAAGGGCAGGGAAAGGTGCCTGCTCCAGCAGCCCAGGGAATCTCCCAGCTAAAATCAGGGCAGAAAATGGGTTTTAAACCCAGCAGGGCAGGCAGATGCTGAGCTGCTACCTGGCCTGTCCTGAGGCCCCTCTGCCACAGAATAAATCTGCTTTTATTAACATTTTTATTAACATTTTTATTAACATTAACATTTGCCAGTCACTTCACAATACCCATACATAAAAATCTAAAAGATTTTTAGATCAAACTGAAAAGAATCAGTTTGTTCAGACACTGCTCTAATTTAGAGAAAAGCACAGAGCTGGTGATTCCTAACCTCCAGGAGAGTTTGAGGAACTCAAACCCACGGGATTTCACCTCTGGAAGCAGCAGGAGCTGAGATCTGGGGTGTTCTGGCTGCCTGTCCTGGACTGCCAAGGGAATTGTATTTTATTACAGATATATTATTTATCTGTATGGCAGCTGTCTCCTGTTCAGTGGGCATTTTCCTCGTCTCTTCCACGACTCCTCCCTCCGGAGGGATAATAATATTGTATATAATAATAATAATTATCTGCTGATATTATAATAATAATAATCTGCTGATATTATAATAATCTGCTGATAAGAGGCCATGGAATGTCCCTGCATGGCTGATAAGAACTACAGCATCCCATTGGGAGATGTGAGCCCAGGGGGAGGAGCCAAGCATTCCTACCCAGATATAATCTGGAGATTCTGGAACACCAGCCAAGCATTCCTGCCTGGATATAATCTGGAGATTCTGGAACACCAGCCAAGCATTCCTGCCTGGATATAATCTGGAGATTCTGGAACACCAGCCAAGCATTCCTGCCTGGATATAATCTGGAGATTCTGGAACACCAGCCAAGCATTCCTACCTGGATATAATCTGGAGATTCTGGAACACCAGCACAGCTTCTGCACTGGATTGCCCAGAGGAACAGCAGCTGCCTCTGCCCCTGGATCTTCAGAGGCAGAGACTGCACCTTTCTCCAGGATCCCTGCTCCAGCAGAACCAGCCCTGGCACTGCAGGAGGGCTGAGCCACAATTCCAATGGTTCTGCTGCCAGCACCCTGACCCACAGGGTGTCAGGCTGGGTTCTGACTCTGGCAGTGTTGGTTTGGTTCACTGCATTCTTTATTTTATCCTTTTATTTTCTTCCCCAATAAAGAACTGTTATTTTGCTCCCATATTTTTGCCTGAGAGCTCCTTAATTTCCAATTGATAACAATTTGGAGGGAGGGGGTTCACATTTTCCATTTCAGGGGAGGCTCCTGCCCTCCTTAGCACACACCTGCCTTTCCAAACCAAGAGTGCCTTTTGCTCCCCATGGAGGTGATTAATGGGAGGGACTGCCTGCAGTGCCCTGAGCACTGATCTTTTCACACACAAAGACTTTCCACACACACCCCCAGTGCTGCTGCAACTGCCTGGCCTGGCCCCATCATCTGCCTCTCACCCCTGCTCTTTCCAGCCCATTTTGCTCATTTCTTGCACTGAAAAATTGCTCATTTGCTGCACAAATTGCTGAAGCATCAATTATAGGACAGATTAAAATGAATGTTTTAATGCAGGTTGGGGTTGAAGGGGTAAAGATGATGCCAAATTGTCAAAACACAAAACTCTCTGTGCTTCCAAATGAGCTCTTAAGAAAGGAGCTGCTGGATTGCTGGGCTGGAAAAATCCTTTCCATTAGGATGAAGGTAAAACAGATCACAGGGGACATCAGAACAAGAGCTGTGCAATGAGCACTGTTAATGTAAAATTGTTCCCTGCACTGATTCCACCAAAAAAAAATGTCTAGGTGAAAAAAAAGCTGAGCTGGCTGACCCTGATAAATGAAAATACATTGGAGGAAGCAGAAGGGTTTGCTTGGGAAAGTCAGAGGAAAATGGATTGGATGTCAGGAAAAAGTTGTTGCTTGAGTGCAGTGGAGGGAGGTGGAGGTGATGCACAGAGGGAATTTCCCTGAATTCCCAAAGAATTCCAAGTGCAGATTAAAGGCTGCTGATCCCACTGCCATCCAGGCACGAGAGATTCCAGCATCATGCCAGAAAATAGCACAGAATTATGAATAAAATCCATGCCAAGGAAAGACAACAAAGCCCTGGCAGTTGTCAATGTCTCAGTGTCAATTACTATTGCAGCAGCCAATTCTGTATTGTTCTGTATTTTCTCTATTATTCTGTGTGTTTTGCAAAGGAAGAACAATTCATTTTGTAAACAAGGCAATAAATAAAAGATATTCTGATCAGCTTTGCTGTGATCCACTCCTGGTTTTACCTGCAACCAAGTCTATCTCCCTTAACCTAAGGAAGGGCTTGTGCAACAAAATCTCAATTAATTGGTTCCACTAATGAGCTGGGTGTGTGTGTGGGGTGGGGGTGTGCCCATAAACTGTCTGTCCTTCTTATCTGAGCAGGTTAAACCCTTCTCCTGTAGATCTGGGAGATGATCTGGCTGGAAGAGCATCCCTGGGACAGGCACAGGAGCTCCCTGCACACCTGAGCGGGGCAGGGAGAGGTCACAGAGAGACCTTCCACAGAACCAGCAGGCTGGAATCACCTTCAGGATCATTAAATCCAACCCAGCCCCAACACCTCAACTGAGCCCTGGCACCCAGAGCCACATCCAGGCTTTGTTAAACACCCCCAGGGATGGGGACTCCACCACCTCCCCAGGCAGAACATTCCAGAACTTTATTGTCAGATTATGCTCTTTTCTGACCCAGAGATGGGGCAACTCAGAGGCATCTTAAAAACTTTTATTCCCTTTTCAGTCTCATGTGAAGGGTGAGACAATACAGATGTTATAATTCACACCATCACAATCAAAAGTTAACTATTTCCTAATTACAACACATTAGAAGCCTTTCTTGGCCTATCAGCTTTTGCCACACCACGCTGTAAATGCCTAATTCTCTACAAATTCATTTCCCACACTTTATCACCCTTTCAGGAGAAAACTTTTCCCTGCTGTCCAGCCTGTATTTCCCTTGGTGCAGCTCGGGGCTGTGTGCTCTGGTTGTGTCAGTGCCTGCAGACAGAGCCCAGCCCCAGCTGAGCACAGGCACCTTTCAGGAGCTGCAGAGTGATGGGGGCAGCCCTGAGTCTCCTTTGCTCCAGGCTGAGCACCCCCAGCTCCCTCAGGGCTTCCTCACAGGGTTTTGGGCTGTTCCAAACCCATCTCAGCGTCATTGCCTGCTCTGGATGAGGAGGACGACGAGGAGGAGACCTTCCCTTCCCTACAAACCAGGGGGGTGATGAGCACCCCTTCTCTTCCCTGCAAACCATGGAGGTGATGAGCACACCTTCCCTTCCCTTCCCTTCCCTTCCCTTCCCTTCCCTTCCCTTCCCTTCCCTTCCCTTCCCTTCCCTTCCCTTCCCTTCCCTTCCCTTCCCTTCCCTTCCCTTCCCTTCCCTTCCCTTCCCTTTTCCCTCAAACCCTGGAGGTGTTGAACACCTTTTCCCTTCCCCTGCACACCAGGGAAGCACCATCAGCCCCCAGGGAAGCCCAGCAGGATGTGGCCAGGCAGGGGATGCAGGTTTTCCCCAGCTCAGGAGGCTGCTGTGAGCACACACACACACACACTACTCCTTTGTTACTCCAGGGTGTATCTGCACCATGTGCAGGGCTGGAGGTTCTGCCACCCCTGGCTCAAACATAAATTCCCAGCACGGGGGGGGGCCCTGCCAGCTCCTCAACAGCCTCTTTGTTCCAGCCCTCCTCCCCTCCACCTCCCCTCTAATTTAATCAAGATGTTTTTGGGATCTACTGCGGGGCTGTTCCGCATTCCACCCAACATTAACGACTTCAGCTTCCAAATATTTGGGGGGATAATAAAGAGGAGAGCTCAGGAATGCTGTCAACATTCTCCAGCCCCAGCAAGGTCCTCCCAAGCCTGACAGAAAGATGGGATGGCTTCAAAATCAACATTTCCTGAGGTGCTTTCCCCATAAACCCAATGACAGCTCAAGCCACGGGAGGGTGAATGTGTAACACACCAAGATAAGACATTTTTATCTAATTTGCTGCCTCAAATTATGTCAGAGGGTGACAGCTGGAGCTGGAGCCCAAATCTGCTGATTCTGGAACTGCTCTGGAACAGTACCAGGTGTCTGCATCTTTTCAAAAGTAAGAATTAAATGTGCCTAGGTGGAGAACACACATTAAATATTCCCATGTTGCTTGAGTGAGGGTAAGGATGCCAGGAGGGGAGCAGGGACATAGCACAGAGGCACCAACTCTGCCCCTCAGTGAGGGTTTTACCCGTGGCATTTGCACATTTACAAATTTACACCGTGGTGGAAAAATATTTGTACAAATGTGTCCAGCTTTGTAACCATTAACTCGTGTCCTGTGGTGGCTTTTCCATGTGTGGGGTGCTTCAAGATTTGTCATTTTCTGCTACCACAGCAGCAAGAGGCACAGTGCAGCTGTAAAGTAGGTCATGACAGACCCCTTCAGAGAATTAATAATTCCTTTTCCTTGATTACTGCAAGGCTTTTGACCAACTCATTGTGGATTTTTTATTTCACATCAAACACCCTGCAGTGTACCAGGAGATAAAACTGGGGGGGTTTCCCACCATCAAAGGTTCTAAATAGGAGGAGAATTTCAAACCCTCAGATTGGTTTTCTTGATTCCAAACAGGGTTTTGTCCCCATAAATATCCTCAATTAAGTGGAAAGGGCAGGGAAAGGTCCCTGCTCCAGCAGCCCAGGGAATTTCCCAGCTAAAATCAGAGCAGAAAATGGGTTTTAAACCCAGCAGGGCAGGCAGATGCTGAGCTGCTACCTGGCCTGTCCTGAGGCCCCTCTGCCACAGAATAAATCTGCTTTTCTACCCATTACCATTTGCCAGTTACTTCCCAGTATCCATAGGTAAAAATCTGTCAAACTGAAAAGAATCTGTTCGTTCAGACACTGCTCAAAGTGAGGCTTCCACAGTCTGTTCTTTTAAAAAAAGGTAATTTTCTTTTTTTTTTTTTCTTTTTTCCTTCAATTTGAACAAGATTATCAGGCTGCTTCTAGGAAAATTTCAAAGAGACAACAGAGAAAGAGTGATTAAAGAGACCAAATTAAAGAGACTGCTGCTCAAAGGTCTGTACATGTATAAATAATCCCAAGGGATCCCACTCAAAAGATACATCTGGAGGCAAGAAAACCTGATAACCATGCAAGGAACAGGAAGAAAACCTGATAACCATGCAGAGAAATGAAGGGTCACATTAAATAGAGAGGGTGACAGGGGGATAGAGGGAAAAAAGGAAATCAAAGCAGGAATCAGCACAAATAGAAGAATATTTTGTGTGGGAAAAAAATACATATATAAATATAAAAACAGAGAGGGTGACAGGGGGATGGAGGGAAAAGGAAATCAAAGCAGGAATCAGCTCAAATAGAAGAATATTTTGGGGGGGAAAAACAGATGTAAAACCCATATATAAATATAAAACCCATATATACCATAAAAACCCATATATTAAAATAAAAAAATATATAGATATAGAAATATATATATATAGATATAGAAATGCAATATAGAAATAAAAATATATATATAGATATAGGAATGCAGAAAGAAATAAATAATGGGGCTGTGCTGAAGGAGGACAAGCAGGAGAAATCAAAGGGAGATGAAGGAATGAAAAGGAGCAGACATCAAAGCAGGATGATTTTCCAGGAGAGGGAGAGGTGACCAGAATAGCAACACTGGTGGCACCAGGGCTGGGAACTGCAGCCCTGGAGCAGAGCCAGCCCTAAATCATTAACTGTGCCCAAACAAGAAAACATCACCTCCTCCCCAAGGTGGAACTATTTGTCACTGGGACAATCCCCCCACCTCCAGAGTTTTATTTGCTGGAAATGTGGTTATTTCACCATTTATCTTCCCCAGAACTGCACTGACACCACCCCTGGGGGCAGAGAAATCCCAGATTGCCACTGACAGCACCAGGATTCATCTTCAGGACTGTCAGACCCTGAGCAGGAGCATCTCACACCCACACCTAAAAGTGTTTCCTCAGGAGAAACCAAACCAAGGGCATGGAAAAGCACAGTGCTCCAAGAATTCCTGCAGCTCAGCTGAGAGCGCCCACACGGCTCAGACATGGCAAGGCTCTGATAGAGGAAAAGGGACCCAGGGAAGTAACAAAGCTCAGAGTGAGGGACAAGGGGCAGACACACAATGTTCACCCAGCAGCACGCAGGGCTGGCTCTGGCAAAAGCACAGAACTGCTCTGATCAGCATTGAGAGCTCTGAAGTGGCTGGCAGCTCCCACCCATCCACCATGAATCCCTTCATCCCTGCCTTCATCCCCTTATCCATCCATCCATCCATCCATGGATTCCATCCATCCATCCATCCATCCATCCATCCATCCATCATCCATGGATTCCATCCATCCATGGATTCCATCCATCCATCCCTCCATCCATCCATCCATCCATCCATGGATTCCATCCATCCATCCATCCATCTATCATCCATCCATCCATCCATCCATCCATCCATCCATCCATCCATCATCCATCCCTCCATCATCCATCCATCATCCATCCATTCCTCCATCCATCCATCCATCCATCCATCCCTCCATCCATCCCTCCATCCATCCATCATCCATCCATCCATCATCCATCCATGGATTCCATCCATCCATCCATCCATCCATCCATCCATCCATCCATGGATTCCATCCATCATCCATGGATTCCATCCATCCATGGATTCCATCCATCCATCCCTCCATCCATCCATCATCCATCCATGGATTCCATCCATCCATCCATCATCCATCCATCCATCCATCCATCCATCCATCCATCCATCCATCATCCATCCCTCCATCATCCATCCATCATCCATCCATTCCTCCATCCATCCATCCATCCATCCATCCATCATCCATCCATCCTTCCATCATCCATCCCTCCATCGTCCATCCATCCCTCCATCCATCCATCCATCATCCATCCATCCATCCATCCATCATCCATCATCCATCCATCCATCCATCCATCATCCATCCATCCATCCATCCATCCATCATCCATCCATCATCCATCCATCCATCCATCATCCATCCATCCATCCATCCTCCATCCATCATCCATCCATCCATGGATTCCATCCATCCATCCATCCATCCATCCTCCATCCATCATCCATCCATCCATGGATTCCATCCATCCATCCCTCCATCCATCCATCCATCAATCATCCATCCATCCATGGATTCCACCCATCCCTCCATCCAGCCCTGGGGTGGGGTCTGTGACAGGACCTCCATCTCCTCATTCTGTCAGTTCCTGGAGAAAGAGCCCAGCCCCACCTGACTAAAATCACCTTTTTCATTCCCTTTTCTTTTCCCTTCCCTTTTTCCTTCCCTTTCCTTTCCTTTCCTTTCCTTTCCTTTCCTTTCCTTTCCTTTCCTTTCCTTTCCTTTCCTTTCCTTTCCTTTCCTTTCCTTTCCTTTCCTTTCCTTTCCTTTCCCTTTCCTTTCCTTTCCTCCCAGCCCTTATCTCACCCACCCAGCCCTGATCACAGCTCCACTCTGTCCTTTGAAAAGCTCTCCACACCCTCAGAGATGCAGCAGCTCAAGAGCTCAGTGCCAAAAGGGACCTCAAGCACCTCCTTTTTCCCTGCCTGTCCTCCCCACCTCACCTGCTCCATCCCAGCATGACACAAAACACTGATCTGAGAAAAACCAAGGAAAAAAAGAAATCCAAGGAAAGGATTTTCTGCCTCAGGATCTGCTTTTCCCTCAGCAGATGAGGATTTCTGTGTCACCCTCCTCTCCACATTTCATGGCATTATTTGCAACCTGAATCATTAACTCTGTTAATGATTCAGTTAATCATCATTAATGATTTAGTTAATTCATTAACTTAAACAGTTCCCAAATTCAAGTTGGTAGATTCCCCATTAACACCCACAGCAAAGCAGCCTGGCTTTGCCAGCAGCTTGTCCCTGTTTTTAACCCAGAAAAAGGTAAAAAAGGTGAAAAAAGTCCCTTTTTTTTGCTAAAAGTTCAGAGATACTCTGCCATC
The DNA here is from genome assembly GCF_023055355.1 of Agelaius tricolor. Classification (NCBI taxonomy): domain Eukaryota; kingdom Metazoa; phylum Chordata; class Aves; order Passeriformes; family Icteridae; genus Agelaius; species Agelaius tricolor. The sequence continues at coordinate 4,332,777 of NW_027269290.1, forward strand.
CTCTGTGCTGCTTTGGGATATTTTACAAATGTGTCACTGAGGGGGGTTATAAGTGGGTAAAATTCTTTAAATCCACAGCAAAACTGCTTTGCAATATTTTAATCACACACCTCATCTGTTTTCTAGCCTGCAGTACCAATTCAAGCTGCTTCTTGCAGCTCAGGAAGGGAAGAAACTCCAGTGAAAAAGCACAAACAGGTCCATGTCAGCCAAATTTCTCTATTTATCAGCTGCTACCAGATAACAGAGGATGCAATTTTTGGTTTTAACCACGCAGCACAAGTGGAGCTGTAATCAAACACCTGATCTGGCCTTCAGCCAAGCTGGTTTTCCTGGCAAACAGCCAAAGAAGAAGTTGGGATTTAACAACAAGTGCCTTTTGTTTGCACAAATTAATGTGGAGTTTGCCCTTGGCCTGTGAGAAACAAACCAGAGATGGTATTTTGCTGTTAATTGGTTATTTATTTGTTTTTATCCTTGTCCTGCTGCCCAAAATAAAGAATAACCATGGGTTTGCCCTGCTTTATAAAGGGCTGAAGATAAAGCTGCCATTTCCAGCCAAACTGGGATAATATCAATTTCCAAGTGAGGCTTTGCCAAGGCATTTTCCAGGCCACCTTGCTCCAGCACAGCCCTTGTTGAAATTCAACAGGGAGATTACTCCTCCTTTGGAGGGATTAGAGGAATTGGAGAGTAACTGCCATTCAATAATCCCATGTAAGTATCTAATCAACCATAATGTAATTACCAGAAAGTTTTAAAAGGTCAAAAAGGCCTCAGTGTGACATAACTTGAAAAGGAGAAGATTCTTCCTCTGCTCAGGCAATGACTTAGGAAAAAGAAGAAGTCTAAGAGAAACAGAATGTGAAAGTGGAATGTAGTTTCTTTTTCCATTAAAAACTCAAGAAACAGGCAAGTAATAGCTGGAGTATATAGATACAAAATATAGAAATATATGAAATATAGAAATATATAAAAATATATTACTTATAAAATATCTAAAACATACATTATATAATATATATAAATATGTAAATATTAAATATATATCAATTATAAAATATATATAATATATATTATTAACATAGAAAATATACATTATTTACATAAAATATCTATTTTCTATATTATATATATTATATATAAAATAGATATAAAATAGATATAATATATATAAAATAGATATAATTTATTTATAAATAATATATAAATTATATGTTATAAAATATATATTGTAATATACATAAAATATATATAATTCATTTATATATTTATATATTTTATATATATATAAATAATATATTTTTTATATATCTCCACAAGTAATAGCTGGAGTAGTATTTTAGATATATATTTAATATATATTTCTATTTATATATATAAAGATAATATATATATTATGTATAATATATATTTTTATATCTATCTATAACTCCACAAGTAATAGGTGGAGTGGTATTTTTATAAATAAATTAATTAATTAATGACTAAATAAACAAATAAATAAATATACAGAAGAACCAAAGTGAATTTCTGTGCTGGAGCACTCAGTTACCTTCTTGAAGAGGCGTCCTGAGTCCTCGCTGACCTGCACAAAGCGTGGGATGATGTTGTTGAGATAAATGTCACTGAGGGTGGTGTGGTCCCTGCTCTCCCTCTTCACCTGGTTGAGCAGCAGGTTCCAGCAGTTCACTGGTGACAGCACGTTCTGATCCTTCCTGCAAGGACACACAACAGCAACAACTGGACAGGATTCCACCACAATCGTGGATCTGTAAATGAGGCTGTGGGGAGGGTGGGATGCTGAGGAGGATACAGAAAAGACACCCTCAGTTCCATTTCCCTGCATTTTTTGTCCCGAACAAACACATCCTGCAAATGCCAGGATGCAGTGTGCCAAGTGCAGCCTTTAATTTTCCCCTTTGAATCCAGGATTTTGTGCATAAATCAGAGCCTGAGGCAGGGAGGGCGATGGCTCCAGTGTCTGACAGGAGGTTCCACAGCCCTGTCTCAAACATTTGGGTCTTAACCACAATAAAAAAGATTTCAAGCACCTAGTGTGCCAAACAGCATCTGCATAGGGAACAAAATGCTGTGCAAAACCCATCATGGGAAGGCTTCTCTATCTGTCCCACAGCTCCTAAAAGCTGCTTCATTTTCTCATCTTTGAACTTTCCCCACCTTCCTTCAGCTGGAGCACCCCGCAAATGAGCAGTGCAAAGTGCAGCAGGGGAGAGGAGAGGAACTTTGGTTTATTTGGGTCAGCATTTCATTTATTGGAAGGAATCATTTGTCTCTCAGGGCAGCATTTCACCCCAGCTGAAAACTGGGGGATCCAGCAGCAGATCCAGGAGGAGAATTAATGACAGCATTTCCTTCTCTGCAGCTCTGGACACCTTTCATTCACAATAATATTTATCTAGAAAAGAGTAAAACCTCTGGTGCAAAGCCCTGATTATTGTACAAGACTCTTATCAGATTTCTTTCCTCCTAAAAGCAATGCAGTTTAATTCCCATTGAAAAGGGAATATTCTGCACTTGAAAGGAAAGCAATCTCTGCTGCAGGAAACATTGGGAAAATGGGAAAACTGACCCAGGGCAGAGTTTCATTACCCTTCTTGTGACACCAGCAGTTGGATTTGTGCAATACGGATAATTTTAGATAAAGGGTTTCAGAACAGCTGATCTTGATTTAATAAAAAATAAAAATAAAATTGGAAAGCTCAGAACTGACTGCAGCTTGTGATCTGGACTGCTTCACCCACTGACTCCATCCCTGCCCTCCAAAGCTGGCAGAGCTACAAGTAAAAATTACCCAGTTACCATGAAGAGTTTGGGAATGAACATAACAACAAAAAATGCCCAGGCTCTCCACCAGCTGACCAAAACCCTGCCTCAAAACCCCTCAGAGCCCCATTAGCACCAGGAGTTCTGTGTAGAGGAGCTTGACAGCTGGTTTGCAAGCAAAGCTGAGTTAATAGAAGGGATAAAAATTGATGGTTTTTAAGTGTATCCATAACAAAGAAAAAGACAAGGCCATCAGCATGGAAACAGATTAGAAAAGATACATGAAAATTTTTGTAAGCTAAACTACGTGCACGAGTAGATGTGTATACATGCCTTATTAAATTTCTGTAAAACTTTTGCCAATTATATTAACACTAATTGCTTTGCACCAATAAATATAAATATATAAAATATATGAAAATATAATATAAATATATTGTATAAATATATAATATACAATTATAAATATATATAAATATATAATTACAAATATAATATATAATATAAATATAATGTGTAGATCTGTAATATATAAGTATATTAATATTATATATTAATGTCTAGCTGCCCTGGGTGATTCCAGACCCTGGCAAGGGGCTCAGAGGCCTTGGCACAGAGTCACAAACACCTGTGCCTTCAATTTTAACCCATGGAAACAATTCCCAACTTTGTGTGAGGAGTTACAAGCCACAAGAGTTTCAATAGAATGATAGTGAATTTACCACAGGGTGGAAAAGTAGAATTTTGGGGTTTTTAGAATGGGGGTTCAGGAGGCAAGATGGAGGAATCTGGGTGTGTCCTGTCTTTCTCCTTCTTCTTCTTGTCCTCCATCTTCTGCTGGGATGGTGACACTTCTGGATTGGTTTAGAGTAGAGACAAACTGTCTAACATAGGTGATAGGTATTGGAAAATTATTGTAAATAAAGTACAGGTAGTTTTTAGTATAAAAAAGCTAACACCACCCTGAGGGTGGTCAGCGTGCCTTGAACCAACCTGCCAGACAGCTCTGAGCAGGTCAGATAAAGATAAGGAAAAATAAACAACTTTGAGAAGGAGAGCCAAGGAATCCTGTCTTCCTCTTTGGTCTCAGGGCTGTGAAAAGGAGACTTTTTAACACCTCGGGGTCATCTTGACACCAGAGACCCCATCAGGAAAGGGAAGCAGGGGAGCTGCAGGAGTTAAGTGGGAGTTGCAGCCCAGCTGTCCCAGCCACAGCAGCCCTGGCTGCTCCAAACACAAATAGCAGGAATGCCAGGAGCCTGTGGAAAGGCTGGGAGGGAAGCACTGGTGCTGCCTGGCGCCAGATGGGTGCTGACACGCTCCCTGTGGTCACACATCCTGCAGGAAAAGCCACCCCAAACCCCACAGCTCCCAGTGCACAGCTGGGGTTGTCACCTTCAGGATGCTCCAGCCACACACAGCCAGATTGTCATTTTAAATTCCTTTAATTTCTGGCTGTTGCTGCTGTTTAATAACCCCTTCAGTGCTTTGCTTTTGTGTACAGATCCAGCATTTCGGAGGCAAAACCTCTCCTTGATTATTTGCTGTCAGCAAAAAGCTGATATTCAAGGCAGAAATGGAACAGAAAAGGAAATAGTTGCTTCAAACCTCCCAAGCATCCTTTAAAACTTCACACACATTAACTTTTAAAGCACCTCTGGAGCTGCAGGCTCCCCTGGGGTAGGACGTGGGCGCAGTTTTCCCAACAGGGAGCAGGAATTCTACAACTGCTCACAACAGAACCTCTTCATCCTCACCACAGCAGATGGCAGGGAGCAAACTGGGATTCCCATTAACCATTTCAACCCTCAAAGGAGCTGGCAAAGGCACTCTGCTCCCAGCTCTGTGTCACCCAGAGGAGAGATGGAAAAGGGAAGGGAAACATCACTGGGGGCTGGTGGTGTAACACATTCTGCATAGTGACAGAGTCCCCGTTCACCCTGGAGAGGTAAAACTGATGAGATCAACCCCAAAACTTTTAGGATGTGAATATGAACATTCCCACAGTGCTGGTGCCTTCACACTGACAACAACTTTTTGATTCAAACCTCCCCCATGAGGAGGAGGAGGAGGAGGAGGAAGAAGAAGATGCCAAGACCCAGGTTTATTTCAAGCACTGCTTCTCCTGGTATGAAGATGCTGTGGTGATAGTGAGTGTGGAGAGTTTATTTGGGTTAGCCTGAATTGCAGCAGCTCACAGCCATGGGGGCTGGCTGGAGCAGGAAAAGGAAGCTGTGCACAGATTTTTAGGGAACCACAAACGATGAAGCTCTGTGGTTTCTCGGGTGTTATCTCCATCAGGTCCTGTGCAACTTCCACTTCAAAGGTTTCAGCTGGGTCTCAAAAAGATCATAAGGGAAGATTGAGTCTCAAGTATCTTAATTAAATTACTCATTCATACAAGGGACTTGCAGGCAATCCAAGATTGATCTGCTTCAAGGCAAGCAGGGCAGACAGGCAGATGCCAGAGACACTGAGTTGGGCATTGCAAGGAAATAGGAGAGAAGTCATCTTACAAAACAGATTCAAATAAAAAAATAACCAATAACAAAATAAATAATAAATAAAAAACATAACCTAGAGCCACACCCACAAACCAGGAATAGGAACCCTGTGTTTCCATAAGGAGCACAAGGTGAAGGAATGAATTAGATATGAATTAGATGAGAATGAAAATATTACTGAAGAGAAAGGTCCTGTCCAGCCTGGCCTTGGGCACTGCCAGGATCCAGGGGCAGCCACAGCTGTGCCAGGGCCTGCCCACCCTCACAGGGAGGAATTCCTTCCCAATATCCCACCTAAATTCCCCTCTCATTTGAACCCCTCACTCCTCTCCTGTCCTGATGAAGGGTCCAAGGGATGTCCCACTGCCCATGGCAACAGAAAACTCCCTGACCATCCTTGCTGCGAGTGAGGTGTTTAAAACAACACCTGAAGTCTCCTGTCCCACCTCCTGATCTCCCCAAAATCCTCAGATTTTCCCTGGATGTCTCCTACAGGCTGGTGCATCCCAGGATAGCCAAGCCTGCAAACCCCCAGAGCTGGAGCCAGGCCAAGTGTGAGGGCAGAGATTTCACTGCTCCTCTAAATACTCCTGCAACCCTCTCTGAATTCTGTCCTCTGCAGTGTGGTGTGAGACTGGCATCACTGAGATGATGAAAAACAGCACAAAAATCCTCCCTGAGGTTTTCCATCCGTTTCTGCTGGTCATGAATCCCTGGCTCTCTGCAGTCACACAGGTCACTGAATCAATGAATGTTTAATGCTTACAAAAAGCTTCCAAATGGGGTTACTTGACAGGCTCAGAATAAAATGTGCAGGACTCTGTTTCAGCAAAAAATAACGTTTATTATTATTAATAATAATAATAATGTAAGTGAGCCCACGTGCCCCAAATGTTTTTGTTAATTCCTCCCTCACAACCTGTATCATCCCTGCTTTACAGAAATCATTTTACTTCTAGGAAAATTAAAGCTGAATTTCTCTGCAAGCTGCTCATTCAACCTCACATTTGATTTTCCCTGACATAGCTCAATGTTAAGTGCAAATTTTGAGAATTACAAGCATGGACATCCATGCTGCTCCCTGCCCTTCTCTTCCAAAAGATTCCAGTTATGAACATCTGTTGTTTACAAGTGCTCAGCCTGAGGGTTGCCAGACTTATTCTTCATCTTCTACTTCAAGGCAAAGGCTGCCAGAAAGGCATCTGAATTTCATGCTGGGATATCCTGGACATTCAGCTCTCCAGCTGACAATTGCTACTCAGGATCCTGCTTCCAAAGATTATCTTGATTTAAAATGTGGCCTTAAAATAGCATTGTAGCATTGTCTTTTCTTTTTTTTTTTTCTTTTTTTTTTCCATTTTCTCCCTCAAAAGCAATCACTCAAGATTGGCCACGGTTTTCATATTGTTGACTGATGATCTGAATAGGCAAATGCCTCCAGGCCAAAAATGACATGAAATAAGAGAACTGAAGGCTGGGGTTGGAGGTCCCAGGGTCTGAGTGCAGAGGGACAGAGCCTTTTTGGGGGGCTGGAAGTCACCCCCAGACCCAAGAGCCACCTGTGAGATGGATGCTCTGATTTACACCCCAGGTACCAAACCTGGGACAAACAAGCTCCTGTAGCAGCCACAGTTACAAGATTTGGGCATCCTTTTGCACATTCCAGCTCTTACATCCCATTGCCCATTAACAACACACAACCCACCAGGAATTACTGACATCAGTGAGCACCCAGAGGCAGGGAATGGCTTCTGTGTCCAACACAAACTTGGGCAATGTTTGCCTCTGAAATTCAGAGCAGTGCTGGTGCCTACACTCATTCTAATAACTCTCCTTTCCATTCTTGTCCTTGCAATCAAATCTACAGCAGGGGGAAAAAATAAATAAAATAATATTAAAAATATTAAAAATAAAATAAAATGAAATAAAATAAAATAAAATAAAATAAAATAAAAATAAACAAAAATTAAAATAAAATATAAAATAAAATATAAAATAAAAGACATAAAATTTAAAAAATAAAAAGTAAAAATAAAAAAGTAAAAAATAAAAAAAATAAAATAAAGTAAGATAAGATAAAATAAAATATAAAAATAAACAAAAAATAAAATAAAATAAAATAAAATATAAAATAAAATATAAAATAAAAAACATAAAATTTAAAAAACAAAAAGTAAAAATAAAAAGTAAAAAAATAAAATAAAATAAAATAAAAATAAAATAAAATAAAATAAAATAAAATAAAATAAAATAAAATAAAATAAAATAAAATAAAATAATAAACCTCCCTGGGCTTTGGGAAGCCCCACAGCAGCCTGCACCTCTGCTCTCTCCCTGAAGCCTGTGCTCTTCCCAGCATGGAGGAACCCACACATTCCAACTGCAGGGCTCAGCCCAAAGCCTCCTGCCCTGGGGAGCATTCCCTTGCAGGAACACAGTGGGAGCAAGTGGGCAATCCCACAAGAGCTGCAGAGCAGGAAAATGCAAATTACAGGGTGGCTGCCTGACAGATTTCCATGTCAGGAGATCTAAAAAGGGGATGTGCCACGGGGAGCAGGCAGGCAATGATACGGTACCTTCTGCCATAATTACCACTTCTGGGGAGAGCAGGTTATTATGGGGTATTTATAGGGTCAGGGCCAGGCAATTACAGAGCAGGCTCCTCTCCCAGACTGTAATCCTGAGGAGCAGGGAGCTGATGGCTGGTTTTGATCCCATGGGGGCTCCCAATGGGATTCCAGCTCCAGCATCTCCAGCCAGGACAGTCCCTGTGATTCAGGCAGGGCAGCGCTGGGGACAGGTGGTTACAAAGGGAATTGCTCCCTAAGGAGCCCTGTGGCATTCTGGCACTCTCCTGAGTGGCACAGCCAGCACACAAGTGGTGCATGGCCAGCCTGACCTGTGCCACTGCTGACCAACACTGCCCACACACCCAGCAGCCTCAGACACCGTGGTATTTTTCACTCATTCCAACTCTTGACCAAATTAATTTGTGTGTTTATGACTCAGACCTTGCAGGGATACCATATTCCAAGAGCAAGGCATTTTTCTGGCAATCTGCTGCTGAAGTAGGAGAACTCGTGAGTCCAAGCAACATCAGCCCTCTCCCTGCAAATCCTGCAGGATTCTGTTCAACTCTGGTCGAAACTTCCACATCATAAATTCATTCTAAATCCCCAAGCAGAAGTTCTATGCAACTTTCTCAAGCTGAATACAAAAGTGTTTCTGATGGGTTGTTTCATATCATGTAATATAGAGAAAATCACCTCAATTTTCACCAGAAATAACAACAAAATCAACTGAAAACATCCATCATAAGCAGGGGGAAATTGTAATCTAGACATCATCTCTTTAGTGCCATCTTAAAGGCACCTGCAGGATGTGCAGTATTTATAGTTGTAACAACACTTCCACTCTAAAAGAAAAAGGAAAAAGCAAAAAAGAAAGGAAAGGGGAAAGGGGGAAGGGAAGGGAAGGGAAGGGAAGGGAAGGGAAGGGAAGGGAAGGGAAGGGAAGGGAAGGGAAGGGAAGGGAAGGGAAGGGAAGGGAAGGGAAGGGAAGGGAAGGGAAGGGAAGGGAAGGGAAGGGAAGGGAAGGGAAGGGAAGGGAAGGGAAGGGAAGGGAAGGGAAGGGAAGGGAAGGGAAGGGAAGGAAAGGAAAGGAAAGGAAAGGAAAGGAAAGGAAAGGAAAGGAAAGGAAAGGAAAGGAAAGGAAAGGAAAGGAAAGGAAAGGAAAGGAAAGGAAAGGAAAGGAAAGGAAAGGAAAGGAAAGGAAAGGAAAGGAAAGGAAAGGAAAGGAAAGGAAAGGAAAGGAAAGGAAAGATCTTTCAGACTCTGACAGGTCCATGGATGTGCAGAACAACTCTTCCCCATGCAGCTCTGCTCTGCAGCCAGGCTTTCCTGAGCACAACGTGTGCTCTAAATGACAACCCAAGTGAATGACATCAAAGCTGTGCAGGCAGGAAACTAAAATGGTGCTTCCTTAATGGCTTCCACAGAGAGAGCTGCTGCTGGAAACGGGAAGCTGCTGTGTCCCCACATCCCTCCAAACACAGCAACAGCACAGCACAAACACAGGGAGAACGTCCCGACCCAAACAATGCGCAAAGTGACGCCGCACTCGGGGTGGGAGCGGGCCCAGATGGATCCTCTCAGATCTCAGAAATGATTCAGATCCCAAGGCTGCTGCTGCTCCTTGTTTTCCTCAGCTGCTGCCCTGACAACACAGCCCAACAAGGCTGAGCACTGCCCACATGGGGAGCACGGGCTGGGCTCACCCCCACAGCCCTTCCTGCAGCCCCTGCCCCTGGGAAAAGCAGAATCAAGAGGATTTGAACCCATAAAACCAGGTTCCATCTGCATCAGTGTGAAAAATGCATGCATTTTATGATTGGCTTTTCACAAATATTCAAATGAATATTATATGTGTTGTGTTAGAAAGTAATGCTGTATTAATTCTCTTAAGTAGTGTGGTAAATATAGTTTTAGGTTATAACATAATGCTAAAATAGAAACTGTGCTGTGTAGGATACTTCTTTTAAAGAAAGGACTTGCAGTGAGACAGCAGCCACAGGACACCTAAATCTTTCAGAGAAAGAGAATTTATTGCCCTCTTATCAGAAGAAATGAACTTCTTCCTGCCTTGAAGGTGCTGTTAGGATTCAGAGGAAGAAGCTGACACTGACCAGACAGAATCCTGTGTTTGAAGGGAATTTATGCATCATGGATGAGGTGTATGAATATGCAACAGGCTGTTGCTTTTAAGGGTTAATCCTTTGTTAATGGGTGTCCTTTTTCAGGCTCGTGCTGCCCAGAAAAGGTACCCGGACTGTCCATAACTCTTTGTCTCTATTGTCTCATATTGTCCTAATTCAGATTGTCCAAATTATTATTACTGTAATTGCATTACTATTTTTATAACCATTTTATTACTATTAAACTTTTAAAATTTTAAAAACAAGTGACTGGTGTTTTTCACAATCCGTCACCCCAGCTCAGAGAAGTGGGGAAGAACCAACGTCCAGCAACACAGCCAGACCCAGCTGTAAAAGATGTTTCAAGCAGCAGAGTCAAGAGATTGTCAGTAAGGACATGTTCAGGTTTTAATTGAGTCCCCCAGCTCGGTATCCAGGGATTCCCCCATCCACAGTGGCACAGCTCTCTCTGGAAGTGCTACTGGCCTTATTTCCCTGCTGTTTGAAGTGATAGTAGCAGAGCTGCAACACAACTCCCACACAGAGCGTGTGTGGGATCCCAAAAACGGAGAACTGACAGCAGGGAACAGATTGGGAACAGCTTCCCTTCAGAAAACCAAAGCCACTGACACTGAAGGAAATCCTGCCCATCAAATCTGGCACACGGCTTTGCCCACCTTTCCCAAGAAAATGACTCCTTTTTTGCACATTCCAGTTCTTACATCCCATTCCCTATTAATAACACACAACCTACCAGGAATTACTGACATCAATGAGCACCCAGAGGCAGGGAATGGCTTCTGTGTCCAACACAAACTTGGGGAATATTTGGCTCTGGAATTCAGAGCAGTGCTGGTGCCTACATTCACTCTTAACAACTCTCTTTTCCATTCCTGTCCTTGCAATCAAATCTACAACAGGGGAAAAAAATAAAGCAGAAACAAAAGGGAAATACTCTACTTGAATTGCTGGTCTTTGGTGCTCCTAGTTTTAGCCAGGAATCTCTCAGCCAACTTCTCCAAATTCCTGGAGTAATCCATCTCAATCTCTGCCTTCTTGCGGAAGAAATCCTGCAAGTCCTGCAGTAACTGGACCCGAAGCTCACACTGCTGGTCAAGGCATTTCAGCTGCTCTACCAACTGGGCACGGATCTCTGCAACAAACAAAAGCACTGCAGATTAAACACAGTCCATCACACCATCACAATTCTCCAGCAAAACATCATTCAAAAGTGTGATCCTTCACTGGTGTCAGCCAGGCTCCCTTGTGGTGATTATCTACAGGCAGAAAATGACTGGGGGTGCAATTGCAAGGAAATCCATCCCAAACCCTGCAGGCTGGTGCACAGCAAAGCTTTGTTGTTGAAAAGTGCATCAGTTACAAGTGTCAAGTGCATTTTTGGCATTGGGAACGAGTGGTCACTGCCTAAAAATGTACTGAATCTCAGTCTGGAAAAAGGACTGAATGCTGCAATCCCCCACGTCAGCTCAGCAAACCACTTCAGGGAATTTCTATCAAATTCCTCTGCAAACTACTCCTGATGCAGAAACAAGACATTGCACATTCTGGGGCACTCCCCAAAGGCACCAAATTCAGATTATTCAGTTTGTTCCTGAGTCTCCAGCTGTGCAGCTCATTATAAACCAAGCCATGAAAGAGATGAAGAAACCCCTCTGGAGAGCCAACACCAGAGCACTTCCCATTAGGGAATCATCTCCAGGAAGGCTCCTTTTCCTTTTAAAATATCTGCAAGTAACATATTTCCATCTAAGGACCCCATAAAGCACACAGATATAGGTGTTAATACCACAATTAATTATTAATGCACATTCATAATAATCACAGCATAATGATTATGAATGTCTCTATGTTAACACAGTATTTTACAAACTCTTCTCAAGCATTTTACAAACATGAAAAAGCTTCTCCCATTAGCCACGTGTTCTCCTTATCCCACTAATCCTGCATTTGAGGGACAGAATAGTAAAATGACTCACTCACAGTCAAACAGGGCAAGAAAACACAGCAGAAGTGTGTCAGTCGCAGCCTAAAAATGCAGAAATATTCAGTGATGCAGCCAGCAGAGGCTATTTGGCTTTTACACAGGCAATAAACTCAACATGAAATCAATAAAATATGCCCTTTCATCTAAAGGTCTTTGAGCAGTGAAACTGCAGAGATTTGCCATGGCCTGACTGCGAGCGCTGCTCCCTCCAAAGCTTTTCCAAGATGTGCTGTTCCAGGCTGAACCCAGAACCAGCAATAAAATTTCAGGTTTCAATAAAATTTCAGGTTTCACAGCTTCCCTCACACCTCCACACAGCGACTGCAGGCGCCCACAGCTCCAACACTGCAAGGGAAGGAGAGGAGGGAGCATTTCCCAAACTCAATTTTTTTAAAAATCAACGACTTCACTGCTGATTCCTGAAATACAGAAAATCACAGAGAGCAGCTTGGCTCCTCTGTGAGTTTGTCCCTTTGCCCAGGAAATAAAAAAAAAACAACCATCTGGACCTCCATGGTTTCATTCCTGCCATGCACTCCCAGGATCAGCTGCCTCGGATCGTGCTCACATCTGCGGGAACAGTTTTAAGGAATTTGGGATTTGCCATGAACAAAACCCCGCATCTTTATTTTAGGGACTCCAAAACCCAAACCACATGTAGGAAAACACAGCTCCCAATCAGGCTTGCCAAAAGAAAAAAAAAAGGAAAAAAAATAATCTGCACAAATGTGGGGTTTTCAAGCTTGAAGATGACCTTGATTAGGACTGAATTTGGTCATTGCAAACTTCTCAGCCTGTGGTACCCAGGGACTTTTGCTGCAAGGAGGAAATACAGCCAGCAAGGTTGTTGAAAGGGAGGAGTCAACACTGTAATTTGGGGCAAAGCTGGTCAGGTTTATTTTTCCCTACAGGAGAGAATCTTAAAAACCAGAAAACCTGTGTTTCTTCATCAGGAAATAGAGCTACAGGCAAATACATCGACCTCAGCTGCCTGTGCACTTCTTTAACCAAAACCACTCCAGCTCTGCTGCTTCCCCAGGCTCAGGGATGTCCCAGCTCAGGTGGGAAGAGTGTGGGGTCACCCCAGGAAGAGACAAATCCACGAGGAACCCGACCCTGGATGTGCAGGGAAGCATGAGCCACAGCAGGTGAAATCTGCACGCTGCATTTATTTATCCCAACGCTGGAGATCCCTTTGCTTTTGAGCTGCCTTTGTTGTTTGCCCCATCCCAGGTGGTGTTTCAGGACTGGCAGGGCCACTGGGATGCTCACACACATCAGACCTGGCAGCACTTATGTAAAATGTGCTGCACACACTCAGCTCGAGCCCCAGTGCAGGTTTCACCAGGGAAATGCAAACCAGACAGCCCCATCCCACCTGAGGCTTTGCCATTTAGACTTTTTAAAGCCAAGGAGGTGATAACAGCACCAAAACTGCCAGGGAGGTGGTGTTTCCTTGCTGCAATCACCCAGTTCTCCTCATCCTTAACCTGACACTCACCTGCAGCTCTGACACCCAAAGAGGAACATCCTTCAACACAAGAAGCATTAGAAAGCTCTTCCTCCCTTTGGGTTTTCTCCTCCACCCTTTCCTCACCAAAAGGGATGTTCCCAACACAGAAACAACTCTCTGTGACCTTTCCAGAAGCTACTGGACAAAAGACACTAATTTTAGTAAGTTGAGGACTCATTGAAAGGGATCCCACAAAGAAAATACCTGGGTAGAGCTGGTGTTTTCTGCTAAGCACAGAAAGAGAGTCAGGATTCAAATGCAGCAAATTTTGCTGCAAAATTTTAATGTTTTTATTTGTGCATTTAGGGATTGCTCATCTGCAATGTTTTGGAAGTCTGCAACCTTCTTAGCATGGATGAGCAGCAGACACCTTGCTAGAGAAGAGGACTGGGGTAGGGATGGGAAATAGAAGATTCAGGCAGATCATGGAATGACCACCCATCCTCCTCGGTGCCTCAATTGATGGATTTTTATGAGGGCAACAAATTGGACATTGCCCATGATGTACACTATTGGAAAACCACCTTCTGGAGCAAAATTAGAACTACAAAGGACCACTTCCAAAAAACCAGCAGCTCTAAAAGACAAGAAGATCAGAGCACGAGTGTTTTAATTAGAAAATCCCAAGGCCGCTCAAGCTCTTGGCTCTGGAGGTGGGACACTCCACACACAGCTCTCTGACTGAACAACACAGAGAACCAGCAGCTTCTCCTCCAGTGTGAAAGGCAATCTCAGCATTTTTCTTTATAAATAAAGGCAGTGTTTTGGAGGGGAGCAGTGACAGCTGATCGGGCTCCCGCAGGGAACAATGAGCCATTCAGCCCCGGCTTATCGAGGCCGCGGCGCTGGGCCCGAGTGAGGCAACCTTGCTCATCTTTCAAACACACACCCCGCAGCCCTGTGCCACAAAATAAAATCAAGAATGCAGGAATTTCCTGAGGCTTACTGGGCCTTGCAGAGTATAAAGTGTCTGCTTGTTTTCCCACTGCTTACACAAGCAGAAGGGATTTTTTCTTTTCGGGCCTGCTCCGAGCACATCCCCCGGCGGCGTCGGGGCCGTGCGTGCTCTAACCCGAGGGTCACCGAATTACACGGGACCTTTTCATGTCTCCAGTCACAACAACCACTCCAGTCCCCAATCCACTGCTTCTGCATCTTTTAATTTGCACAGGTTATTAGGTTAACAGCCACTTTAAACACCAAAAAAGCCTTTCCCTCTCCTTTCCTTTAGAGCTTGGCAATCCCACCCACTGTGATGGCTGAAGACAAGGAACAACCTCCTGAAGATTCTTTTCAAGGGTCTGAGGGTGAATAAGCACACGTTGAATTCGAGGTCAAGATGCTAGTGGAAAAATTAGGATTAAACACCAGGTATTCTTATTGTAAGCCTTGCCCTGTACCACTGAATTCCGTCTACTGTATTTCAAACTCACAAGGCTGACAACTCTACATAATTCAAACATCCTCAGTGGCCACAGAAAGTTTTCCATCCACCTCAAACAAACCATTTATTCATTTCCATCACCAGATCATAAAGTCACCCGGGTCACCAAGGGACAGACTGTTGTATAAGCCTGGGCAGTTGCATGACTTGACTTTGATCCTTTTCAACATTCCATGTAGCACGCAGGAGACAGGTCCACTTTATAACAAGGAAAGGATCTTCTGCCTTCTGTATTTTACTCCCATTTGCCATTCCCCACCCAGAGGCTGTGGCTGACTCATCCCTGGAAGTGTTCAAGGCCAGGTTGGAGGGAGCTTGGAGCAACCTGGAAGGTGCCCTTGCACAGGGGAATGAGATGAGCTTTAAGGTCCCTTCCATCCCAAAGCATTCCACGATCCTCAGCATCCTCAAACTCCACCAAACACAGCAGAGTTCTGCAGAGCTCCTGGCAGGAATTTGTGTTTTCATCAAACAATTCCACCTGGAGCAGGGGATATTCACAGTGCCTGGGACTGCATCTTGCCCTGCTACAGCATCCAACATCCACCTTCTGAAATAGAATTTCCCAAACTTGACTTTTTAAGGTTTAAACATCCTATAAAGTTGGAATATGGAACCAACTCGTTTATTCTCCCATAGGTCACTCAGTGAGCTAAGACAGGGTAACCTCAGAGCCTGGACTCCAACAAGGTTCCTGCTCTGAGCAGGATCATGGAAAGGAAGCTGAAACCCAAGGAAGGGCTCATGTCCCTCCCTAGGAAGGGTTTCAGCTCTTGCCAGGGAGAAGCTGGAACTGCTCTGGCTGGATGGCAGCAGGGTGAATCACAGGCTGGCAGCACAGGGCACCAGGAGGAGGCACGAGCTGTGCTCAGTATCTCCCCCATCTCCTGCATCCCTGGTTTCCCAAGGAAGGGAAAGGTTTCCCCGCCCCATCCCCAGTGCCACGCTGCATAAAAAGATGACAAGCTTGGGAAAGGAGTGGGATGGCAGCAAAACAGAACCACCAAGCCTCAGATGAAAGAGCAAGGCTCTCACCCACACGGATGTGCTGCAGCGGGCAGAGCCCAGCTCCAAAGCCAGCTGTGCCTGGTGGCCCTGCAGCTGTCCCCAACCTATGGGACCCTCAGCATGGCCAGAGACAAGGCACAGCCCAGGGAAGGTGGCAGCCAGCAGGGCTGTGCGGCTCAGGTAGCCCTGACTAAGAAGGAACCACCCTAAACTGCACACCCAGCCTAAGACAGGCTGATTTCTCAGGCTCCCCGCAGCACAGGAAAGGCAAGAAAAGGCAAAATGAATTAAATCTCCACTTCAAAGCTGGAGCTGTGATTTTAGATCCTGTGCTTCGTCCTTTTTCAGTCCTCATCTCCTGGGAGCTGCCACACAGTCTTGTGCTGAACATCAGAATGAGATGTCTGGGCATCCACTTTTGGAGACTCCATGTAGGTCAAACTAAAAACTGCAGCTGAGTTTAAAGCCAACACTCCATTCAGCTTCCAAAAGTTAAAACCATCCAACACAACTTGTGAGTAAAAGCAGTAACTGTTTAAATATACAAGTAACTTTCAGAGAATGCACTGAATCACATATTTTGACATGTTCTTACCACATCACTAAATTATTCACATTTCTCCTGCCATCACATATGAGAGGCTGTACTCCAAGAGTGAAGGACTTGGTACTTCTGACTATTTTTATTGGTAAATGATTACAAACAGGGCTGTGACTAATGACAGGCCCAGCCCAGCCACCCCAACGTGGCTGGGAAGTTTAATGACTTTGAAAAGCCTTTATATATTAACAGCCAGAATTCCAGGGAACAAGCTGTGTCACCAGCCAAAAGCTGTTGATCATCACAGCCTTAGAAAAATCTCCCTGGTAATCTAAAAGCTTGGCTTTGAAGTGAAAATGATATAAGAGGAGGAAATACAGCCTTTTGTTTAAGAGCAGAGCCAGGAGGGAGATTCAGGTTCACAACCACTGGAAGCCCTGGAAAAGGTAAATATTCCTTCTACAGCCAGATATTCCATTTGAGAAATAAGAGCGACGGGTAACACAAACTGACAAGAATCCCTTTGTAGTTATAAATATATAAACAGAGCTGGAGGTGTTGGGAGCTGAAATCCTTTCCAGCAGAGATTGATGAAATTGTTTTGAGGTGCAAGACGAGCGCTGGGAGATTTGCATTAATGAAGTGAAAGGACGCCAGACGTGCTTAAAAGCAAAAATTAAGGCTGGTCTCGGTCTCAGGGAAGAACTGAGGACATTCAGCTTTTATTTCCTCACCTACACCCTAATATATGTGCATCACTAATTACCTGGGGCTCCCTCCCAGCTTTTCCAGGCACCACACAAGTGCCACTTGCAGGAGCGTGGCAGCTGCTGCATCTGCCCTGGGTGCTGCCTCCCTGGAACATTTATAACTTTAAAGAATTCCATTTAAAAATCCCACTTTAAAAAAATCCCACAGCCAGCCTGGACATTGGTTTTCCATATCCACACAAAAAAAAACCCCCAAACACACCATTCATCTGGTATTCCCAGACTGCAAACTGATGTGAGGCTTCAGACCTGCAAAGCTTTTAAAAGATGCTCAAAATTCTGCAATTAACCACACTGACAAAGTTGCCAAGGTATTTAATCCATCCAGGACTCAAATTAAATATTTTTTTTTCTGTCTAATGAAGGTCCCCTTTGCTATCATCAAAACACAGCCCATGCTGTTGACTTTGGGGGAGGATGTTTAAAAGCAGAACTCAGATTAAATTCCCCTGGGCAGGGATTCATGGCCCTAATTCCAACAGCAGAACGTGAGCAACTCCTCCAAACAAGCCTGATAAGGGGAATGTGTTTGAGTACATGAGGTAATAATAATCTATTTTTAGGTTTTACAACTGTTTATTCAAAAGAAATAAAAGTTTATCAATACATTTCAAATACCCACGTGCAAACAGCAGGAGCATGGCAGCTCCTCCTCTCCAGGAAGTTTCACAGCTATTTTAGGATTGTCTGTACTCAGTTAAAGGTTTTCCCCCACTGATATCAAGCCAAAATTAAAAAAACCTCAGGCAAAGCTTTGCTTATGCTTTCCCAATTTTTGAATGCTGGAAAAAACACCGTGGGCAAGTAGTAAAACTACATTTTATCAATGTTTTGCAGCATGGAATTACAGAATAAACAATTTAAAAGTCATTTTGCCACATGGACTATTATTGCAATCAAAGACAACACACACATACACACATCCTCCAGTTCATATTTTCAATATTCAGAGAATAATTTGAACTAAAAAAACTCTTTGTAACTCTTTGCTGCTGTAATGAGCACCCCGAGTGTTGTGTGCTCCTGGGAGGCAGGAATTGCTTTGGGCCCACTAAAAACCTGGATTAATATTTTCTCCAAACAACTTTTTCATAGTTATTTCAATAGTTTCCACTCCTGCAGGGTGAAAATGCCAACAGTGTATAGATGGCAAAAAATTTGGTGAATATTTTTAATATAAAGGGTATTTTTCCTGATTTAGTTTCCTTTCTGCTTCTGGCCAGGGCAAACCAAGTCTCCCTGAAGCACCAAATCAAATGGTATTTTCCATCACACTCCCCTACTGCTCAGAAAGAAAGGATTCTTCCCTCAAAGCCTGTGTTAATCACAAAAAAAAAGAATAAAAAAAGAATAAAAGGTGTTATGAGGAGCTGGAGATGTGCTCCCAGTTATTCAAAACAACACAGCAAGGAGTGAAGCTAAGCATGTGCTGGACACATTTTCAATCAAATTCCTCCTGATTTCTCACAGAACCAGGGCTGGTTATGACTAAAATGTAAAAATGTGAAATGTTTCTGGATCCTGTCTGGCAGGGAGGGCTGGAGTGGGGATTTCCAGCGGGTGTTGCACAAGGGTCACACTCCAAGGAAGGGAAGTTTAACTAATCCTGCTCCTCCAGCAGCCCCACCACCCTCCACTTCCAACCCCACTGACACCACTCTAACACCTTAAACACCAAAAAAAAAAAAAAAAATAAAAGTTATGAAGGAATAATAAAAAATGTTCCAGTTTGGGGAAGGTTCCTGATCAACCCCATGGAGCATCAGAGTGCAAGAATGAATCCAAGTGCCCCAAAAGTGTGGGAAAAGCACAGAAACACCCTGCAGGAACCAGGGGAATAATTCATTTGCAAGCCATGAGCTGCCTGGGCGTGGGGAGGGAGGCAGCCAGGGCTCTTCCCTCTCAACAGGAGCAGATTTGAATGAAGAATGTGGCGCTGCCCTGCTCACAAAGCACCTCGGGTTCCTTTGCACAGGGAGAGGCTGCACTTGCTCTCAAGAGAAAAAATCTGTTTGTTCTACAATAAACCCAGCAGGAAGAGGCAGCAGAACAGGTCCAGGAGACAAAAGATGAGTGAAGATGGTGGTGACCCTGTGAAGCTCCAGCTGGGAACATCCCAAGGGAGCTGCTGGGTGCACCTGCAGGAGGATCAGGGGGTTTGGGTGGCAGCAGGACAAGGTTCTTCCCCACAGGATGCTCCACCTGGTTGGTCCTCAGCAGCCCCTGGACCATTTTAAAATCCAGTTTTGTACAAGAGTGGATGATAAGCTTGGATTAGTGTTAGAGTGCCACCGTTCCAGAGGCACCTACTCTGGGCAGGAGCTGCTGGGTGCACCTGCAGGAGGATCAGGGGGTTTGGGTGCCAGCAGGACAAGGTTCTTCCCACACAGGATGATCCACCTGGATGGTGCTGAGCAGCCCAGTAGCCTCTGGACCATTTTAAAATCCGGTTTTGTACAAGAGTGGATAACTTTGGGTTAGTGCCACCATCCCAGAGGCATCCTGATCTCAGCAGCAGGGTCAGGGGGTTTGGATGGCAGCAGGACAAGGTTCTTCCCCACAGGATGCTCCACCTGGATGGTGCTGAGCAGCCCAGTAGCCTCTGGACCATTTTAAAATCCAGTTTTTGTACAAGAGTGGATAACCTTGGGTTAGTGTTAGAATGCCACCATTCCAGAGGCACCTACTCTGGGCAGGAGCTGCTGGGTGCACCTGCAGCAAGATCAGGGGGTTTGGGTGCCAGCAGGACAAGGTTCTTCCCACACAGGATGCTCCACCTGGTTGGTCCTCAGCAGCCCCTGGACCATTTTAAAATCCAGTTTTGTACAAGATTGGAGGATAACCTTGGGTTAGTGTTAGAATGCCACCATTCCAGAGGCACCTGCTCTGTGCAGGAGATGCTGGATGCACCTGCAGGAGGATCAGGGGGTTTGGGTGCCAGCAGGACAAGGTTCTTCCCACACAGGATGCTCCACCTGGTTGGTGCTGAGCAGCCCCTGGACCATTTTAAAATCCAGTTTTGTACAAGATTGGAGGATAACCTTGGGTTAGTGTTAGAGTGCCACCGTTCCAGAGGCACCTACTCTGGGCAGGAGCTGCTGGGTGCACCTGCAGCAAGATCAGGGGGTTTGGGTGCCAGCAGGACAAGGTTCTTCCCACACAGGATGCTCCACCTGGTTGGTCCTCAGCAGCCCCTGGACCATTTTAAAATCCAGTTTTGTACAAGATTGGATACCCTTGGGTTAGTGCCACCATCCCAGAGGAATCCTGCCTCTGCAGCAGGCTCAGGGGTTTGGATGGCAGCAGGACAAAGGTTCTTCTTCCCCCACAGGGTGCTCGGGCACTTCCCTCTCCCCAAAACACAGCCCTGCAGCCAACCAGGAGGGCCAAAACTCTTTACAAAACATCCCAAAAATATCTGGCTGTCATTTTGTTCCACCCCAAATCTCTGCTGCAGAAAGGTGGATTTTAGGGTTAATAAAAGGAAAAAAAACAATCCTTTCTTATTTTAAAAGCAATTCTAGCACATTTCTCCCAACTCCTGCTTCTGGCAGCTTCTGCTGTGCTTTCCTGGCTTATTTTAGAGAGAGTTTCTGTCTGCAGCCCTTCACCTCCCCATCCTTCCCTCTGCTCCACAGTGTAGTAGCTGTTTAGTAGCCACAACTCCATCCTAAAACCTCACAAATGTCTTCCTCCTAAGTGTTAAGATTTCCTCTGCTGCTGCTGATTAAAACAGAAGTTAAACAAGGGCTCCTTTCACCTTCCAAAATTTCTCCTCCAAGTGTTTCAGCTGTGCTGTGTCAAGTATTGTGAGGGGTTTATTTTAAGGGTGAAACAAGCCCTAAACTGAAGTGAATTAAGTGAATTATTCATCAGAAACGTGTAATGTGCTCATTATTTCTGGCATTTCCCATCTGCTCTCAGCTCACTGCAGGAATCCCAGTTTCAGCTCCCCAGAGTGCCACATTCCAGTGCTGCACACTCAGACACATCCAGAGGTGAGAACACAGCACCCACACACACACACACAGATTAAATCCTCCACAGTCCTAATTATTTCTTCAGGAAAACAGTCCAGGGATGCATCAAATTCTCCAGACCCAATTCCCAGCTGCCTCTGCAAAAACTTCGTTAATTTGATATTCTAATTTTTTATTTATCTGTCAAGGGTGCTCAAAGTTTGGAAGTGCTAAAGAATCTGGGATGCAAGAACGCAGAAACAGCATTAATATGAAAAAAAATCACTTTTTCTTCCCAATTCACAAGACCTGAAGAGTTACTCTCTTACACACGATTATTTCATGCAAAGTAACATCAAGTAAATTTGTCAAATGAATAAAATTGCCAGAACAGAAGTGGCAATTTGCAACTTACATGCCTTAATCTCTTCAATTAAAGGAAAATCCTTTGGTGAATTATGTCAGATATTTAGAGATACAAACAGAATGATTAATGCTGGTGTCTAATTGAATTTCACCTCAGGATTTCTCTGCCTCCCTCTCCCCTCTGGTACCTAACACGTTAACATGAATAAATGATTGAGAAAGAAATGAAGAGAGGAACAAAAGGGGACATGTAAACACTCCTCAAGCACAGCACAGCAAACTCAATTTCAAAATCACTTCCAGCAGGCTGCCAAATTCCAGGGCTGTCTCAGGCAGTGAGGGGAAAGTCAGACACACGTGGGGTTGGTTTTTTAATCACATGGACAATTTTCATCCTTGCTTTGTGCTAAAAAGAACCAACACCGACTTATCTGGCGTTGAAAAATAAAATTATCGATGACCAATTGAAAAATAAATTTACCAATTTATTCTTTAGGAATAGTTCTTAAATATGCAGGGGGGGAAAAAAAGGAGAATAGGATGAGGCTCCATTTTAAAATTCAGTTATCACAGAAGAGTGGATGATAACCTTGGGGTAGTCCCACTATTCCAGAGGCATCCTGCAATGAAATCTTGGGATTGAAGCCCCTTCCTTGGTGCCACCTGGGTTTGTTCCAGGACCTGGTTGGTCCTGAGCAGCCCAGCAGCCCCTGGACCGTTTTAAAATCCAGTGATTATGTAAGAGGGGAAGACAAGCTTGGGTTAATCACCCTATCCCAAAGTATCCTGCAATGAAATCCTGGGATTGATCCCCTTCCCTGGTGCCCCCTGGGCCCTTCCAGGTGAACCCACCTGGTCTGTCCTGAGCAGCCCAGCAGCCCCTGGATCATTTTAAGATCCAGTAATTATAGAGGAGTGGATGATAACCTTGGCTTAGTCCCACTGTCCCAAGGCATCCTATTCCAATCACTCTACCCTGCAATGAAATCTTGGGACTGAAGCCCCTTCCCTGGTGCCACCTGGGCCCTTCCAGGTGAATCCACCTGGTCTGTCCTGAGCAGCCCAGCCTGAGGCAGCCCAGCTTAGCCCCACTATTCCAAGGCATCCTGCAACAAAATCCTGGGATTGATCCCCTTCCCTGGTGCCACCTGGGTCCCTCTCAGGTGAACCCACCTGGTCTGTCCTGAGCAGCCCAGCCTGAGGCAGCCCAGCTTATTCCCACTACTCCAAGGCATCCTGCAACAAAATCCTGGGATTGATCCCCTTCCCTGGTGCCACCTGGATCCTGTTCAGGTAAACCCACCTGGTCTGTCCTGAGCAGCCCAGCAGCCCCTGGATCATTTTAAGATCCAGTAATTATAGAGGAGTGGATGATAACCTTGGCTTAGTCCCACTGTCCCAAGGCATCCTATTCCAATCACTCTACCCTGCAATGAAATCTTGGGACTGAAGCCCCTTCCCTGGTGCCACCTGGATCCTGTTCAGGTGAACCCACCAGGCTGGTCCTGAGCAGCCCAGCCTGAGGCAGCCCAGCCTGAGGCAGCCCAGCTTAGCCCCACTATTCCAAGGCATCCTGCAACAAAATCCTGGGATTGATCCCCTTCCCTGGTGCCCCCTGGGTCCCTCTCAGGTGAACCCACCTGGTCTGTCCCGAGCAGCCCAGCCTGGGCCAGGCCAGCAGCCCCTGGACAGCTGAACCATGAAGGATCTCCTGAGGCTCCTCCTGGCCTTCCCTTCCTTCCCTCTGGAGCAGCAGGAAAAGCTCTCAGCCCATGGAGGAGGAGGACAGAGACTGTGCCCAGGAGTCAGCAGGGTGAGTCAAATATACAGAGCCTCCCTACCTGGCCCTGTGTGTGTTTCTGGGAGGATTTCAGGGCTATTAATTAACCCTGAGCATTCCAGGGGAGGTGAATAATGAGCATCATTACAGACACTTCACAGCTGACTTGAACAACATCAAAAAGGGCCAGGTTGTTTGCCCAGGGTACCAGTGGACAATGATGACAGAGCTGGTTTCCTCCAGAGCAGCCTCTCATTTTCCCCACCAACACCTGCCATTAAAACACCCCATAAAATCAAAGTAATGCCTCTTCCAACTGGCAGGAGAGTCCCTGATAAATCAGTCTTAACTGTTTGCATAAGAAATCAAATTGGAGCATTGTTTTAATTCAGATGTAACACACCTAAAAGCCAGACAGGAGCCTAATTGAAAACCACAAAACACAATTATGTTAAAAAAAAAAAGTGTTCCAGTCTCCCTGTTGCTCTCTGGCTCAGTCTGTTCAAAAGGAGTTTACAGCAGGAATACTCCATGAAAGCAAAGCTGTCCCAAGCAGGATTTTCCTATCTAATTCCTTCAGGTGTAAATATTCAGCTGTGTAAGTGCAGCACTGCTGTCTCAAAAAAGAACTCACATTTTACTCCACAGCACCTCTTGTAAAGGAAGAAATTAATATTTGACAGAGCCTGCAAAGCTCGAATTATGTGAATCATCATTTTTCTATCAGTTCATTGTCAGCTACAGCAACACCCATTAATCAGCACAGCTTAGAGCAGAGCAAGAACAAGGAGATGCTTATTTTTCATAAGCCTTTGTCAGAGAACTGACATTAAAATTCAGGTCCTTCTTTTTACACACACACACACGTGTGCTTTATCATTTAGAAACCATTTCTATTGCTCCAGCATTTACAATAAATGACTCAAGGTTCAATAAAGGACTTTACTACATGCACTGTTTGGAAGGTACACAGGGCTCTGCCCAGTCTTTGTACAGTAGTAATTTCTACAATAAATTTAAAGTCTAAATCTGATTTTTTTTTTCTTTTCCTCTCTGATCCCACCCTAGTTCCCCTGGGGGAAAACCACCTATTTTTCAAAAAAAGCTTTTTCCAAAGAAATTCGGGTTGCAATCCACCACACAAACTGGGTGTGAAAGGGAACAAAAATCTCCATATTTTACACATATTTGTACAAATAAAAGTTAGAATAATTTGAAGCCAGAGTATGAGACAGGTCCATTAATCAGGATTTTCCCAGCATCAGCTGGATAGCAGAGTTAACACAGCATTCCCTGAAATGAAGCCCCATGTCCTGCATTTCCAAGCAGGCTGAGCCTGGCACTGCTCTGGGTCTCCTCTGCACAATTCAAGCTTGACCTGAGCCCTGATTAACTCCATTTTTCACTTGCTTGGTGCCACTCCACCAGCACAGTTCAGTCCCTAGAAAACACCACTAAAAAGAGATAAAAATCCAAAATTCAGAGAGTCACAGAAGCCCAGACCGGTTTGTTTGGGTTGGAAGGGACCTCAAAGCCCATCTTGTTCATGGGCAGGGTTTAAATTGACATAAATTGGGATTTCTCAAAGCCACTGGGACAGGAGGAAATTGAAGCACACATAACCCAGAGAGTGCAAAGGGTGTGACTTATTTACCCTGAGCATTTGAAGCTCCAGCCATGTGGCACAGGAGCCCCTGAACCAGCTGGGGACAAACCCAGCCAAAATCAACACAAAACAGCAGCACAGGCTCCTCTGCAAGCACCGGGAATGTTTGTGCTGCTCCAGTGAGCAGGGACTGAAAACAACACACCCAAAAAAGCCAGAATTCAGCAGGGAGAGAGCAGAAATCACAGGGATGGATCCTGTGCAAAGTCAGGGTCGGCTTCCTGAGGGAAGCGTCTCCATCCTCCTTAAGGAAATAAAAAAAAAGGAATATTCCTCCAGAAATCCAACCAACCCTGGAATATCCATATTTCTCAATCTTATTAATACACCAAAAAGAATACAGCATTTTGTTTAGGGGTTTTGTTGGAAATAGCTATGCTTAGCAAAAGCCTGTGTCAGGAAGGTCTATACAAATATTATCTTAACAATACTGAGCACACAAATAAATGGTGTAGTAAAGCCTCCATTGATAAAGTTACACGTGTAACTTTCAATAAAACTGACTTAAATTTGATTTATGTGCTGACAACATCTCAGATAACTTAGGAAATCCAGTTATTGGCATGGCTGAATTATGAATTATCAATACACGACATTTCATTAGCTCTTAGTGCTCGTTAGGTGCATAAATCACTGATGCCATTAAGCTGTGAGTGACATTTGTGAATTCTCATGGTGGTGGACCTTTACTGTGGGAGACATTCCTGTGAAGAGCCAGCACAGATGGATTTGTTATCACCACTTAAAATCCAACACTTTCACAGGAACATCAGAATAACTTACAGAGGGAAATGAGCAGTGAAAGCTTCAGCTGCTCTGCTCCTATTTTTGTTTTTTAAAAGCCTTGAATGGTTAATTTCCCATTAACATGAGAGATCTGGTTTTTCACTCCTATAAAGCCATCAACTCTCCAAACAGAGAGAGTAACCTTATCAAAGCAAGGCACTGCACCTTCCAGTCTGACTCACACTGAGACCATCTGGACAAAACATTCAGACAAGAGTTTAAAAAAAAACACAAAACCCAACATCTTGAAACAAATTGCCAGACAGGATTACACAAAATGATCTGTAGAACGTGTTAGAGACAGCCAGAAAAATCTTTAAAAGCAGACAGAGGGGAGGAAATGTGGATCCTTCTGGGATCCACTTATGGCTTATCTTTTTACCTTCCAGCTTTTCCAGCTATAAAATCCCACATTCACTGGGGGTTCCAGGCAGCCTCAAGTCCTGCAGTGTGTGCAGAGGCACCAGAGGAGCTCTGAGAGCTTTGAGAGCTGCTCCTGTGCCCCTTCACCAGCTGCTTTTCCCAGTTACACCAGCAATCCCCCAGCACTGACACCGTGCCACTGCTCCCTCCTACCAACCAGAAAAACACCCTGATTTTTGCCATTTATATACCCAGTATTGGTATATAAATATATATACCTATATATATATACACCTATATTTATATATTTTTATATATATATACACACACATGTATAGGTGTATATATATATATATATATATATATATATATATATATATATATGTATAGGTGTATATATATAAATATATAAAAAAAATATATGTACACACACACACCCCAATATATGGTGTGTGTGTGTGTATATATATATATGTATAGGTGTCTATATATAAATATATAAAAAAATATATGTATAGGTGTATATATATAAATATATAAAAAATATATATGTACACACACACACCCCAATATATGGTGTGTGTATATATATATATAAAATATATATATACCAATATATATGGTATAATTATATACCCAGTACTCTTGCTCATTTCTACCTCAAATTTCCCCAACAACAATCAGCAATGGCTCCAGCTATGAAATAACCCCCCAAAATCTTGGATTTGATGATGCAGGGTAGTTTTTATCCTTTATCTGCCAGAGCAGACACGCTGATCCAGCCAAGGCACTGCATCCAGCTCATTGCACATTTGCCTTTCTCATTAACAAGCCCAGAGGTCATTTTGCCAAAGGACAGACAGATAAAGCAGACAAACTTTCCACTACTCCCCGACAGCTTAATTACTACCCAGAATCTGGAGCAAGCCATGACAACTCTGCATTCGTTTCCACATTTCATTTTTATGACACTCCAACATCTGCAGAGGATGCTGTAATTAAAAAGGAATAAAATTATGGTTAAAAAAAAACCCCAACAAAACACACCAACAAAGCCTGGACACAGTCATCTGCTCAAAGAGCATGGATTACACAGCAAGTACAGATGCTCTGCAGCAGGACAGAGTTGGTGTGCAAGGTTTGAAATCCTGAATTACACATTCTGCAGTTCATGTGCAAGGTTTAAAGTCTTGAATTACACACTTGCAGCAGGACAGAGTTGGTGTGCAAGGTTTAAAATCCTGAATTACACATTCTGCAGTCGGTGTGCAAGCTTTGAAATCCTGAATTACACACTCTGAAGTTGGTGTGCAAGGTTTGAAATCCTAAATTACACACTCTGCAGTTGGTGTGCAAGGTTTGAAATCCTGAATTACCCATCCTGCAGTTGATGTGCAAGGTTTAAAGTCTTGAATTACACACTTGCAGCAGGACAGAGTTGGTGTGCAAGGTTTAAAATCCTGAATTACACACTCTGCAGTCGGTGTGCAAGCTTTGAAATCCTGAATTACACATTCTGCAGTTGGTGTGCAAGGCTTAAAATCCTGAATTACACACCCTGCACTTGGTGTGCAAGCTTTGAAATCCTGAATTACACATTCTGCAGTTGGTGTGCAAGCTTTGAAATCCTGAATTACACACTCCTGCACTCCTGTCCTGCAGCAGGACAGAGTTGGTGTGCAAGGTTTGAAATCCTGAATTGCACATTCTGCAGCAAAACAGTCAGTGTGCAAGGTTTAAAGTCTTGAATTATACACTTGCAGCAGGACAGAGTTGGTGTGCAAGCTTTGAAGTCCTGAATTACATATTCTGCAGTTGGTGTGCAAGGTTTAAAGTCCTGAATTACACATTCTGCAGTTGGTGTGCAAGCTTTAAAGTCTTGAATTACACTCTGATGCAAGCAGTTGGTGTGCAAGGTTTAAAGTCCTGATTTACACACTCTGCAGCAGGACAGAGTCGGTGTGCAAGCTCTGAACTCCTAAATTACACACTCTGGGGCAGCCAGGGGAGCCTCAAATGAATTTGAAGGGAAGTCCTTCATTTCAGAGCACACTGCTGATGTTACACTTGGCACAGCCTGGCTGGAAGTGTGCTCTGTGCTGGACTGGGAATTAATGAGATAAGCACAAGGCATCCATCCTTGCAGCATTCCTGCATCCAAGGAACCCAGACTGCAAGCCAGAGGGGTAAAACCTCCCTAGAACAGGATGTCCAGCTTTTAATCTCCTGAAGCGTAGCTAAGAAACCACTGCATGGGAAGGAAGTCAAGCCCATCAGTCTGAAGACAGCCTGATCCTCCCCACTTCCCCACCTCAGCCCAACTTGAAAATCTTCATTTTTAGGCACGGTGACACTGAGCAGCCTTGCAGATGATGGACAGAAGGACTGGGCTCACACAAACAGCTCCACACTTGCAGTTTGCATCAGCCACAGCACTCAGCAATGCAAATTATCTTCCTCAAACTCTGCAGAGGAAGGGCTGGAGGTGCCTGGTGACAGCAGCTGCTTCCCCTGTGGCAGCCACTGGAAGCAGAAGCATGTGGCAGCTTCCTTGCAGAAAGCTCTGCCCTTAAAAATAAAGCTGGAAGAGAAACTGCTTCTCCCACCTGTCCTTTGTAGAGAGGATTTCAGATATCACCCCCCAAGAGGAAGGCTCCAACCCAAACCGCCTGCTGGACACGCTCCCCACACCAGCACACACCCTCAGAGTGTGGCACTCACTGGGTTTGTGTGTCTCAATTTCCTCCTGTCCCAGTGGCTTTGAGAAAGCCCAGTTTAAACCTGAAATGTCGTGAAATGTCAAACTGCCTGCTGGACACGCTCCCCACACCAGCACACACAGAGTGTGGCACTCACTGGGTTACGTGTGCCTGCATCTCCTCCTGTCCCAGTGGCTTTGAGAAACCTCAGTTTAAACCTGAAATGTCGTGAAATGTCAAACTGCCTGCTGGACACGCTCTCCACACCAGCACACACAGAGTGTGGCACTCACTGGGTTACGTGTGCTTGCATTTCCTCCTGTCCCAGTGGCTTGGAGAAACCCCAGTTTAAACCTGAAATGTCAATTTAAACCCTTGCTCATGAACAAGATGGGCTTTAAGGGCCCTTCCAAACTAAACCAGTCTGGGCTTCTGTGACTCTCAGAATTTTGGATTTTTATTTAATTTTAGTGGTGTTTTCTAGGGGCTGAATTGTGCTGGTGGAGTGGCACCAAGCAAGTGAAAAATGGAGTTAATCAGGGCTGCAGCATCCACAACCACCTCAATTTCCATTTAATATCAGCTTGTCCTTTCCTTGATTTCACAACACAGTCAAAATAGAACAAACAAAAAATTCTTTCCCCGGGAAGTTTCAGTTCCCTCTTTTCAAAACTGCGTCAACGACAGACGAGGCACGCTGGGGTCTCCTCTCATTTCCCCTCAGAACCTCCACTCTCCCCAGGAAAGAAAAACAGTGAGAGGTCTCCAATAAGAGGAGAAACTCCTGAAGGGCCCAGAATTAAAAACATCAGAGCACACAATGGCCCCGACGTGCTGCAGCTTTTCATTCCGGCCATTGTCCGCTAAGAATAGCCCGGAGCCCCACGGCCACATTGTGCGCTCCTGTCCACCTCCCTGCCAGGGCTATTTAAAGCCTAAAACAGCTTCTCCTCAGATGTCAGCTCTGGCTGGGAAGTAAGAGCCAAGGCAGTCTCGAGATTGTGGATTTTGAAGCGTTGCCCGCTGGGCGCGGGGTGGAGTTTGTGATTAAAAACAACAGGAGGGGAAAAGTTGCTGAGAGCAAACGGCAGGGCAGGTGTGGAGAGCTGCAGAGGACAACGGCACATCCATAAACCAGCCCCTCACAGGATCACACAGCCTGGAAAAACCCCCAGGACCAGAGTCCAGGCTGGGTGTGGTGGTGCTCACAGGGGTCCCAGGACAAGGGAAGAGATGAGAATCTTGACTCCATGTTTCAGAAAAATGGAGTTCTGAAATTATTTTATTATTATATTATTTTCTATATATTATGTTATTATGTTATTATTTTATTATATTATATATATAATTATAAATATAAATATTATATAAATATAAATATTATATGTATTATATATTATATTATATGTTACTTTATTATTATTTTATTATATATTATTTTATTTTGTTATTATTTTATGATATATGTTATATTAAAAGTAAATGATATATTAAAACTATACTAAAAGAATAGAAGAAAGGATTTCATCAGAAGGCTTGCAAGGAGAGGAATGAAATGATAATAAAAGCTGGTGACTGACCAGAGAGTCTATGTAGAAGGGGCTAACAGCAGCTTGTTAGCTAAAGGAGAGAGAAGAAGCTGAGAAGTAAGAAGAAGCTGATAAGAAGCTCTCTCTAAAGTTGTAACTAAGGAGACTGAGAGAAAAAAGATAAAAGAACTTTGCAGTTAGACGAAGCATTTTTAGAAAGTTAAGTTACTATAACTTCTCACTAATAGTATAATGTTGATTTATTTGTAGCTAATAGTAAAGATAGAAGAAGCATAAACAATTGGAAAGTGTATAAAAATCAGCCATGTTCAATAATAAAGTGTTGCCAACTGAGGCTGCTTGTGGTCTCTGCTTTATGTCGTGACCGCCTCGACAGCGACAAGTCTGAGCCAGCTGGGCTGTGATTGGCCATTAATTAGAAACAACCCCATGAGCCCAATCCCAGATGCACCTGTTGCATCCCACAGCAGCAGATAACCATTGGTTACATTTTGTTCCTGAGGCCTCTCAGCTTCTCAGGAGGAAAATCCTGGCAAAGGGATTTTTCAGAAATTATCATGGCTACAGCTGTGACCGGTCCCCACCGTGTCCCCCAGACCATGAAGTGCCACCTTCCCAACAGGAGCTGGCTGGTGCTACCTCCAGGACTCCTCCATTTCCAGCCTGGGTAAGGTTTTAGAGACAATCCCTGTCAGATAAAGGCACAGAGAATTACAGGACAGAGATGCACAGTGAAGTTATCCTCCCACAATAAATATATCCCAAGTGTGCCTGCACTGGGCCACAATCCAGTGATTTTCCACTGAATTAGCTGAGTTTTTCATTGAATTACCTGGCCAGGGGCTGTAGAGAGCTCATTCAGGTGCTCCTCTGGCACACTGCTGGGGTTTGAAATAATGAGGGGTCAATTTTCCATTGAACTTCCTGAATTACCTGGAATTATTAAAATCCCACTGATCCAGCATCATTCCTACACAGACAACAGGTACTGCATGAATCACAAACCCACACAGCAAATTTCACAGAAGCTGAAATCAGCAGCCACTCTGCTTTCCAAGAACAAAACAACAGCAGCTAACCTCTGTGACTTGCAAGGAAATCCAAATATATCAAAACCCAGGCACATGCTGGGAATAAATGCCAATGCCCAGGGATGCTGCTCATCTCAGCACGACTCCTTTATTCTTTGTGAGTGATACCCATTGACAAAAATAAAGCCATGGGCTCAGGCCATGCCTATAAACATTAATTGTTGTGATTTGTAATTGTCACACAAATATCAGCCTTTAAAAAAAAAACCCCAAAATTACTCAAGCCCCAGGAGCCCCATCAGCACCTTGGTGCTCTTAAGACATCTGGAAATGCAAGGCAGGATTTCTCCTTCTATCTGCAGCTGTGCAGAGCCCAAAGCTCCTCTCCAGCTCCAGTTTGGGTCCAAAAGGAGCAGAAAAGTGATTCATCCTCCCACTGTGCATCCAGGCTCCCATTTTGCTGCCAGAGCCCACCACCTTTGGCAGCTCAGAGCACTCCAGCACCGAGGCAGGAGTCACTCCCAACACTGGGAACATTTGGTGACATTTCCACTGCTACAAACAGGGAATGAATTTGAATCAGGACCTATAAAAGATGGAGGTTGAGTCATCCAACTGCTCGTGCACCAAACTGGGTTTTGCTTCTTCCCCCTTTTCTTGCTGTATGTGAACAGTGCATTAAAGAAAATGTAATCAAGGAACCTCCTAGCAAGCAAAGGGAAAAAACAGCCTGAAAAATGAACTCAAACTCACTGATCAATTCTGTTCTGCTTGCTGAGTTCAGTGGACTTCTGACTTCATCTACAACAACCCTGCCAACAGGAGAAAACTGAAAATTACCTCTACCCAAATCAAAATGACAGCAATTAAGCCATTAACAAGCAGCTTGGTGAGTTCAAGCCATCAGCCTGGAGTATTAAATGGGATTTTAAGCCTTTCTAGGAAGAACCATGCTTGCTGTTACAGCTCTCCAAAGGCTTGAATGGATGGTTACATGCTCAAAAAAGCTGCATCTGGCTGAGCAAGAGAACTAAAATTAACCCAAAAATCAAATCCCCACACCAGCAAGTTAATAGTAGGTGTAGAAAAACTATTAAGCCAGCCAGTGTGCAGTATTAGTTTATTTAGAGTAACCACATTATTAACCAATCTGCCAGCAGTAATAGAAGCCATCCCCAGTGTCACCACTGGCACAGAATTCCCAGTGTGCAGAAAAGGCTGGGATGAGCAGCCTGACCTCAACACAGAAAATGAAATCACCACAGAACCAGGCACTCACTGAAATTTCAAGCCCAGCCTAATTACTGCCAGGGCAAAGCTGATTTCTCTCTGCTCCTGACACATTTTTCCCCCTTCCTCCAAGATTGCTGTGCAGTGTTTTCCTTGTGTGGGATGGCAGCAAAAGCCAGGTGAGCACTGAGCCAGCACCAGAGCACTAAAATGTATTAGTTTATTTAGAGAAAAAAAGGGAAAAGGTCTCTGCAGCACAGGGAATCTTCTGTTTGCTCTGGGACCAACCCCTCTTCCTCACATACGCCCCAAAAATCCATCCCAGCAATGAGGGAGTCCACCCCAAGGAAACAGGGTTTGTTCTACACAAGGAAAAGATAAGGAATCACCCCACAAATAGTTTGCTGTGCTTGATCTACCCCCAGAAAATACATTTAACATTCACAAACTTCCTCCTGTTTAAATTAAAGAGCTTCCCAAGGCTCAGTGGGAACAGGGAAGGTTGGATTCAACGCTAAGGGTTCCTCAAGGATGTGGGGAAATGGCAACACAATCCCAGTACAGGAGGTGGCAAAATGAGCATCCTTCACATTCTCACCTGGCCTCTCTTCTTGGCAGCTTGAAAGATTTCAAGATTATTTTAAAATATAAATTCGACATCCAGGACTGGCAAACCGGTATCTCTGCCAGCACTGAACTTCACACAAGCCTCCCACTCCTAAAAATAAAACCTAAAGAAAACAGCCATTCAAACTCAATCCCAGTGGAGCAAAAAGAACTTTGGGAGAATCACAAAAAAAAAAAAAAAAAAACAAAACTGGTGCTTAAAAATAGCAAACCTGATTGTTTGTGTTGGGAGATTTCAGGGAAGTGTTTATTTCCTTCTTAATCCCCAAAACAGCAGGAACCAGAGAGAGGGGAAAAGTGAAGGGAGAAAGGAATGAAAGCAAGGGATAACTGCAGACACATTTCAGCTTGCTGACAATCTGATTCCAGACTCTACAAAGTTCTGACTCATCCCTGGAGTTGTTTTCTGATTGTTCTTTGCAGCTCAGTTTTATTTGAGGGATGAGCTGCACCCCCCTCTCCCCGTTTCAGGGACGCCTCATTCAGCATCACCCTGGGATTTGTCTTTCTGTCCCCTCCAAAAATTCAAAAAGGAACAACGAAAAGAATCACAAAGTAAAAGCCCTGTGCAGTTATCTCCTCTGTCCAAGTGATTTTCTTGAAAAGAAGAGGCACATCCTGTCCAGCCACGCAGGCTGCGCTGCCAGACAAAAAACAAGACATAAAAAAGCTCAGTGTTCTCTCAACATGTTTCAAGATGTGTAACTGAATCCCCATAAATCTCACCAGAGACCTTGATTTAGGTCATCTCGAGTAATTCACTACCATTTAATCTCCTCACCTACTTTTGGGCTGCTTGGAACACAGTGGCTGAGCAAGATGTGCTGAAAGGCCCAATTCAGGAGCCAGGGAACACAGACTCCCAAAACCAGATCTGGATCAAGGGCAGGAGGATCCCTGTCCCCAGCCAAGGCAAAGAACAGCTCTGACACCAGCACACCACAAACAAAGGCTGGTTTCAACTGGATGCTCTTCCCATGATCATAAATAAGCTTTTCGAAATGAAAACGCATTTAATTTTAAAGGAAAAAGGCAATTTTTTATTGCATGCGTGTTATAATACACATGCAGTTGTGTATTTGATTTGATAATAAATCAAATAATATCAAATTGAATAATTTGATTATTTAGCTTTAAGGCAGCTAAGAAATAATAAATTTATAACATTTAAAATGTGCTACAGGAAGTTCCAGAATCAGAATTCCCTGAAAGACAACCAGGGCTTTTGGGTTTTTCAGGCATCAAAGGTACAAGAATTCGCAATTATAATTATTATATATGATTCATAAACTCCCTCATTTACACTAGGAGGAAGAGAGACCAAAATCTAAGCAGAGATAAGATACTGAGTGAAATTTAGAAAGGGAGACCAAAATCTAAGCAGAGAAAAGGTGCTGAGTGAAATTTAGAAAGTGATGCAGTAATAAAATATAAACTTCAAGAAATCTGTGAGACAGCTGAAGAGCTCTTTATTGTATTGAACAGAACATTGTGTTTGGGCTACTTCAGACAAAGCCAGATAAATAAATACTTCATGCACTTTTTGATAAAAACACAAAATCAAAAGTGCTATGATCTGAAAAAAAAAAAAAATTTCTCTGTAAGAGAAATGAGGAATTGTGCTCCAAAAAAAAGTGAATGGCCAACAGGTTTTGGTGTTATTGCCATAAGCAATGAGACTTCAGGGGGCTTTTTGTTTTATTGACAAAATCAGCTTTTAGAGAGGCATAAGACAAGAAGCAATGAAAAAAAAAAAAGGAGGTGGGAAGGAAAAGGAACCTGTTCTCCTTGTACTTCTCAGAGCTGGATTTGTTCTCCCTATCGCTGTCAAAGCCTCCAAGTCATTCTGCAAACACAGCACAAGCTCCCCACAAGACAGCCCAGGCAGGGCTGGCTGCATGCTGATGGCTTTCATTAAAAACAAAATAATAAATAAATAAAAATCTACGTACTCTTCCCATCCCCTGCACACACCTTTCCACGCAGGACCTCAAAGCAAGCTCCTCCTGGCAAGGAGAGGCATCGATCTTTTGGGACTGATAAATGTGTTTAAACAGTCAACATATAAATAACTTCTTACAGAGAGCCTTCCCCAAGATACAGAATCCTTCAATTAAAGGTAACAGCAAATTAGCAGCACTTTCATCCCAACCATAGCAGCTGGTGGAGCTGCTCTGGCTTTGGGACAGGGTGGGGTGCAATGGGGATTATTTGCATGAAGCCTGATCCTAAAACCACTGCAAACCATGTGAGGGAGCTGGGAGAAAATTATAGCTGCTATTCCAGCTCCCAGCCAGTGTTTAGTGTGGAATTCACATTTCAAGGAACCTCCAGCAGCACAAAAACCAACATTAATTCTCATCCCTCCATACGGGATGTTGGATATTGTGCAATTTCCCAAACCTTCACAGGGGTTTGTCTTGTTCCTCCCCAAAATTCTGATGGGATCCTTCAGTCTGGGTCCAGTTCTGAGCCTCTCATTCCAGAAAGGACAAGAAAATCAAGGAGTCAGGAGCAGCCAGGCAGCAGCAAGTGGATAAATCACAGCAAGAATGCCCAACTGTTCCAGGGTGTTTACCAGAAAATAGTGTTTAGTGTGGGATTCACAACTCAAGGAACCTCCAGCAGCACAAAAACCAACATTAATTCTCATCCCTCCATACGGGATGTTGGATATTGTGCAATTTCCCAAACCTCCATAGGGGTTTGTCTTGTTCCTCCCCAAAATTCTGATGGAGCCTCGAGTCTGGGTCCAGTTCTGAGCCTCTCATTCCAGAAAGGACAAGAAAATGAAGGAGTCAGGAGCAGCCAGGCAGCAGCAAGTGGATAAATCACAGCAAGAATGCCCAACTGTTCCAGGGTGTTTACCAGAAAATAGTGTTTAGTGTGGGATTCACAACTCAAGGAACCTCCAGCAGCACAAAAACCAACATTAATTCTCATCCCTCCATACGGGATGTTGGATATTGTGGAATTTCCCAAACCTTCACAGGGGTTTGTCTTGTTCCTCCCCAAAATTCTGATGGGATCCTTCAGTTTGGGTCCAGTTCTGAGCTCCTCACTTCAGCAAGGACACGAAAATCAAGGAGTCAGGAGCAGCCAGGCAGCAGCAAATGGATAAATCACAGCAAGAATGCCCAACTGTTGCAGGCTGTTTATCAGAAAATAGCTGGGAGTTCCAGAACAAAATGAAACAAAAAGCCCCAACAAAACCAAACCAAAACACTTCATTCACTGCCAAAAGCTGTCACTGCTTTCAGGGTATGAAAGAAGGCTCTACCTGCAGGGATTTTCCAAAGGGGGCAGTACCAGAATTTTTTCTCCATTTAAATCTGAAACCAAACCACCACCTGAATTTCCACTGACAGGTTTGGTGGGAAGTGTTTTTAGCCAAGATTTTCAGGGAGAAAGTGTGAAAAGTGGAAATAAATGGATGCAAGGAGCCGTTCCCAGCTTTATTCTATGAAGTTCACTGTGATGGGGGAAATAATCTGACATAAAGCCTAAATTAAGATTAATTCCTTAAGTATGAAGACAATGGTTATAAATGTGTTTGGCATTAGGCAACTGGCCTAAATAAAAGGACTTCTCTTATAGTTATGTGTAAATTAATTTATCATTACAGTCAGAAATTAATCATTTCATGGAAGGTAATAGCAGCATATGGATTGATAAAAGTTCAAACCAACCTCAGAGCTAACACAAGCAATCTGGATGGCATAAGGAGGGAGAAAAGGCAATTTAGCAACCAGCAATGAGCCTTCACACACACAGGAAATAAAATCAACACTTGAGGGGTCCAGAAATCTGCTCCAAGGGGTGCTCAGCCCTAATTCTGAGTTTATCCAACAACCCTGATCAGCAGAGCTGAAATCTTTGCCAACACAAGCTCCCTGCTAAGGAACCTCACACGTTTAGTACAGACAAAATTTTGCCTTGCAAATAACCAGAACCCAAGAATGTCACAGCTCTGATGAACCTGGCAGAGCTCAGATTATTTAAGCCTCTCCCAGCCTGGCTGTGGGTGCTTGTCCATCCTCCTGTTTCCCCCTTTTTTTTTTTATTTTTTCATTTCTACAGCACAGCTTACAAGCACCAGAAACAGAAAAGTTAAAAAAAAAAGAAAAGAAACAGAACAAGGAGTATTCAGAGTTTTTAGACATTCAGCTCCAGGGGGAAAACACAAGAGCACAATTTCATTCATAGCAAGTGGAGTTTCCATCCAAACAGCATCAGTGTATCCTGTGACCTTTGTAGTGCTGCATTTCTCCCTCCTTTCCCCCTCCCTTTTCCAGCTGCACATTTTAAAATCCTTTACAGGCAAAGCCTTTTGTTCCTATTTCAGCATTTTCCTGCAGCTCTGGGCTCCTCCCTGAGGAGCTGGGACCCTCTGCAGCACAAATACTGGGGGGTTACTGGTGCTTTTGAAAAGTAACTGGGATGAAGCCTCTTCCTCCTTCACCAGATGGGGAGAAGACAGAAAAGTCAGGGTTCCATTCATGAAAGAGACCAGAGCAAAGCCAGGCTCCTTTCCAAAACCACTTCACAGGGAGGTTCATTTATTAAATTTCTGAGTGGCTGCTTATCAAACACTGGGCCTGCACCTCCACACTCTGCTTTGTCACTGTCACCCATTCATCCCCTGCACAGATTCAGGAAAAATGGGACTTTTTCCCTCCTCACAGCAACAATGGCTGCTTCTTATTAATGTGCTTTTCTGTCCTCAGATTTTGACGCATTTCAGGCTCATCAGACTTGTCAAAACACACCCATGATAATTTGCTTTATGGGTCAGAGGTCTGAATTTACATTTGCCAATAACCAAAATAATCCATATATTATTATTATTATAGAATATAAGTATTATATATTATATATGTGTTACATTACATACAATTATAACATATTATTGTATTTTTATAAGTGCATTTATTATCTATTAATAAATATGTCTTATATATGTGTTTATTAATAATAAATTAATATCATTGATTATTATATTATATTGTTATATATGTAATATAATGTATTATAACTATAATATTATATATGTATTATTGTATAATGTATTTATTATCTATTAATAAATGCATCTTGTATTATATATGTATTTATTAATAATAAATGGATATTCTTGATTATTATATATGTATCATTATGTTATTATATTATTATATAGGTATTATTATATAATATTATATTACTATAATATGTTTTATTATATAATGTATTTATTATCTATTAATAAATACATCTTATGTGTATTATATTTGTATTTATTAATAATAAATTAATAGACATATCTATAAATTATAATATTAAATAGAAATAAATAGACAAATAGGGAGCTAAATAGGACTTTGACAGTGGATTTGCTCAATACTCCAGCCAGGAAAAGAGCCCTGCCAGAGGGAAGGGATGTCAGCATCTTGGCACATCCAAACAATTCCCTGATTCTCCTTTACAGGCCCTTGATCCAGCTCTGCCTTCCCAGGAAGGGGGGAGAGCATCAGCTTTGCTTCATCTCGGCTCAGGGATGGATGCTCACGGTGCCAGCCATGGCCTGGGGAGCAGCTCGCTCCTCTCAGCCGTCATTGCCCAGGAAAACGCTTGAGACAGGGCCCTGCAGCCCTTCCCAGGGGAACTGGGCTGGAAAAAGGAGAATTGTCCTTGTGTCCACACCCCTGCTGGCCACAGCCCTGCCCACACTGAGGAGCTACACCTGGTGGATGAGTGGAAGCTTCTTGAATACATGATCCTAGCCCAAAAAATTCCCAATATTTTACCACAAGCAGTGCTAATGAAATATGTGAATAACCCTATTTTTATATATTTTTTTTTCCTAGAAGCAGCAGAATCACATACAATGTGTTTTAGTACCACATTTCATTTTATTGCTGTAGGACAGCAAGAGCCCTGCTCCAGTGTGAACTTGCATCAAGAAAAGGATGTTGTGGAATTTCCCAATTTTCCCACCTAAATTCACAAACTCAGAGCATGACCTGCTGGCCCAGGACCCACTCAGGGACTCATTCCCAGGCAACAACTGTTGATATTTTAAGTAAATTCAATTTGCAAGCACTCCCCATCTATAAATTGCATCGTTCCCTGGTTTCCTCCCTGTAGGAAAACCATCCTCCAATGACAGCGGTACAAAAACAAACCAAAAAATCCTTCCCTGCTTGCAAGAAGCCAAGAAGCTCTTCCTGGAAAGTCCTGTGATTTCAGAAAAAATAAAAATAAAACAACAAAACCAACGTCAGATGTGGCAGGACCAACCCTGCTGCAGCAGTTGAGGGTTGGAGATTGAAATCCACGCTGGGTTTGGAGTTAATCTGATTATTTGGCTCCTTCTCAAGAGTCAAAAAGGCAGGAGCTGCTCATAAGGCAGCTCCCCTGGCCTAATTCAGCCCATTCCATAGAAAACAATGTGAATTATTGCTGGAAACCCTTAAAGACCTAAGAATTTCTGCAGCACATTTAGCAACACCTGTGATTAACGCTAAACTCAAAAGCGGAACAACTGGGTCAGGAGATTTCCAGGTTAAACAACAGCAAATAGTTACTCTGATGGCAAAAAATTACAACGTTTTAAATGGTTCCAATCCATTTACAGCATCTTCTTGGTAAAAAAAAAAAAAACCCACACCAGTTGAGCTTCCTCACATTACATCCATATGGTTTCTGACTTCAAACACATCCAGAGTTTTCAATGAGCATTATCCAGGGATTTCACAGAAAGAAGGCCCTGTTTTGTCTACTGGATTGCTGCAATTTGGGAAGAAAAGGGGAGAAAAAAAAGTAAAAATGGAGACTGGTCTCTACTGATGGAATTACTGCAAGGTCGAGACCCCTTCTCCCATTTTCTTCCACACTTTTATCCCACAATAAATCCCATAACTGCGTTTGTTTCCATTGCCTACAAAGCACTGTCAGTATTCCAAGAGCAGGACACCCGTGATGTTGTAGGAATTCTGAGAGAGAAAAGCCATGAAATCTGTGAAAGTCATACCAAAAAATGAACTAAATAAAGTTGTGAGTAATGAATATCAACTGTGCATGGCACAGTGAAAGCCATTCAAGGGAACATGTGCTTGAACATACTTTCCATCTCAACAAAAGTTCAGATTTTTCACTCTTCATAACGACAGCTGAAAAAAAAAAAAGTTGACCAGGCAAAGAGATTCTTCCAAGTAAATCCCCAAAATGGCCAAAAAAAAATTAGCAAGGATTTAAAAAAAGAATAAAAGAGGAGTGGAGCCTTTTAACTGACAGGAAAAGGGAAAGATACTAATTTGTAACCTCACCACGAAAGGAAATCATTTAGAGCTGAGGAAAAATGTCCTGTCCCTTAGCTGGGAGTCAGGGAAAACTGGCTATTACCAGTAAACTTTTTATAGAATCCTACTGGAGTTACACTGGCAATTCCCTCTGCTTTTGGAGGGAACTGCGGCACTTGAGGGGATGGAGTGGCTTGGTCAGCTTTGCTCTCCAGCCTTCCAACACCTGATGAAACTGCAAAAAAAAAATAAATTTAAAAAAGGGATTTTGGAGCTGGAGAGGAAAGAAGGCAGACTCTGCATTCCTTCACCTCTTTCCATCCTCATTAATAATCCATTAGCAGGAGTTGGACACAAAAACACAAACTATTGCTGGAAGATCAAGGCAGTCTCCCAACGCCCCCTTCCCCCTGTTTTTTGGCACCAAAGGCTGCTTGGCTGGGCCAATCCAGCTCCAAAACTCAAGGGATTAGCACTATCAGGAACTGCAGAAAACCAGATGATTCCACAGCAATTCCAGAGCCCCGAGTTTGGAGCAAGTCATTGTTGCAAACAAATGGAATCACTTACAGGCACAGAGCCCTGATTAACTGCAAAAACCCCTTAAAAGGTAGTTTTACATTTTAAATGGGAACGTTAATCCAACGCGTGCAGAGTTAAAATATCAGAATTCAGGATTTTTTCACTCAACCACACCGGGGTGAGGGGTTGAAAAGTCTCTTTATAGGGTGTATTAAAAATTCTGGGAATCCCACCCAAGGATCAGTCACAGTGCGCAGTGACCAACCTGGTGACCTGAACAGGTGGTGAACACAAAGGAGAAATCAACATTTACGTGTAACATCAACACCACTGAAAAATCCCAAAGTGCACGGGTTCAGCAGTAAAATAAATGGCAGTGATCTCAGCTCATTGATCTAA
The DNA here is from genome assembly GCF_023055355.1 of Agelaius tricolor. Taxonomy (NCBI): domain Eukaryota; kingdom Metazoa; phylum Chordata; class Aves; order Passeriformes; family Icteridae; genus Agelaius; species Agelaius tricolor. Next base: position 4,374,300 of record NW_027269290.1, read on the forward strand.
AAATCTGAAGGTAAAAAAATCCTGCAACCATTGAGAGAAATACCCATTTTTTGGTTCAAATCATCACCAAAAGCATCACACTTCCCTTCCAGCCCCCAAATTACAGCTCTGACCCCATCACAGCTCATTTTGCCATCTTTACACCCTGAAGGGCTGGACCAGCTCACCAGGATTAAAAACTGCCCAGCATCCCTCAGGAAGATGGACCATACAAATGAGATTTCCACACAGCAGTTAAGGCAAAAAAAAAATCACAATCAGATCAGACACACTCTCAGACATTCAACACAGAGAGGGAAAAGGGATTCATCCAAAATTTATCAGCCATTTTGGGGAGGTTTAAGGGGAAGTTTTGAGACATTTCAGTAGCCTGAGTGTGATGGCAGCTGGGAGGTTGCCTCAAGTTGTTCTTATCAGGAATCTTCCCTCAGCAAAGACAAACTCAGCTCAGCAACCACGCAGCCACCTCTGGGCTCTGCTTGCTCCTGCTGTAAATTACCTCATCCATTTGTCATATTTTTAGCACTTTTTGGGCTGGGCTGCAAGATCTGCAAGAGATGCATTTTAACCTTTGCTAGCGACTACTCAAGGACAGAAGTGGTTTTATGAGCCCTCGCAGTGTAAAAAAATGTCAGTATTAAATTTCTGCAGCTCAAATCATGGAGCTATTTACTGAGGCTTTATACAAACTAATTAAATATAAGGCTCTCGTGGGACACGAGGAGAAAGAAAAGGAGAATTAAGAGATAAATCACTGGCTTTTCTTTCCTCAGCAAGTGTACACTCCAATTTAATATATTAAACCAAAAAAACACCCTGACAGTGCTCGCTCGGGCACAGAGAGGCAGCAGCATCCCAACCTCACATGGAACAGCATAAATTAATTATCTCTGCCTCACCACAACTTGCACAAAGGAATTGGGAGAGACAATCCAGACAAGGGGATGAGCTTGAGATATCAAAGGCTCCATATGGAGTGGGGGAATCTCACTTTGCAGCTTCACAGGGCTCCCAGGCTTTGTGAGCACATGGCACTGGGAGGTATCAAAGCAGCTCTTCCCTCCCCTGCTGGCCCTGGGTCATCCTGGCAGGAGAATCCTGACTGCTTGACAAGATTCCTGCTGGAGTTTCCTCAAAAAAGGCACTCCAAGGAGTCCCTGGCCAAGAGCAGAGAGGACAAAGCATGGAAGCAACGGAGGAAGGCTGGAGGTCAAGGCAGGTGTTGGGGAAAATCAAAGTGTGGGTTAATTCCCTTCAGCAGAAGAGTGGGGTTGGAGCTGGACCTCCAGATGTTGGGGAAAATCAAAGTGTGGGTAAATTTCCTTCTGCAGTAGAGTGGGTTTGGAGCTGGACCTCCAGATGTTGGGGAAAATCAAAGTGTGGGTTAATTCCCTTCTTCAGAAGAGTGGGTTTGGAGCTGGACCTCCAGATGTTGGAGACCTTGGGGTCACTGGGCAATCCAGCACATCCTCTGGGGAAAATCAGAGGGTCAGAGTCTGGTTCCAGACACCTCCACAGATGCACAACCAGAGGGGACAACAGGAAGGAGCTCCTCGCTCCCTCCATGCCCCCTGATCACTGCAACTTTGGTTGAAAAAAATCTTCAGGAATGGATTTCATTCAAATGTTTATCTCCCCACATGCACAAACCACGGGAAAGGCCAGCTGCACCCAAAACAGACAGAGAAATGGCTGTGGGGAGACAAAAAATACCCACAGCTCGTGGCTGTAGGAGGACAGAAAGTGTCACTCATCCACACCATGTCCATCCCTGGACATGTCCCTGAACTCTCAGAGCAGCCTGGGACAGTGGAAGATGTCCCTGCCCATGGGATGAGCTTTAAGGTCCCTCCCAACCCAAACCATTCCATGATTCTTTGCCCTGCTGCCCCTTTTTCAATAAAAGCCACCGAGCTTATTCAGCAACGGAAAATCAAAAATTTTGCTTCTTGATGATCTATTAATCAAGCCATTCTTTAAATGGTTTCTGATTAACCACTTAAGGCTATTAAATTTTTAAACAAAGCTCCATCATTCCATTAGCAATCATTTAAAGTGCTTAAGGAGGTGTTTGTGGATTAAGGGTTTTAAAGGAAACCTCTAAACACCGCTCCCAGCACAGAGCCAAGCACAAAAAACGCTCTAAGTTTCTAAATGCCAGCAAAAAATATCTGAGTTTTGTCATCAGAGGAGCAGATGCCACCTCACAACACGTGATTCATCTCACCCCCACAGCCCCTGCTCCCCTTCCCAGCTCAGGGGAAGGATTTCAGAGTTAACATTTCCATGCTGCTCCCACAGCTGAGGGCAGAACTGGACAACAAATTCACCCAGTAGGAACCTCGGTGTGTTTGGTGAGGAGGCAGCAGCACCACATTTGTGGATGTCAACGGATTCAGCATCATCTCATCCCCCATGGGATGGAGAGTCCTGTAATTAGTGCCTGGAATTAGGGCTGAGAGATTCCCTAAGGAATCCCAGCAGTGTCCAGCTCAGGACTGAGCTATCTGTGGGATTTCCATGAGAGGCATTCAGGGGAGTGATGGAAAAGCACAAAACAAGCAAAGGAGCCAAGTCTCCCCCCAAAGCTGGTACCCAAAGGCAGGGAGAGAAGGATGCCCACTGTCAAAGCAGCTCCTGAAAGGTCAGGGCTGGAAAAGGGAAAGGAAAAGCTCTAAAATAAACCCTAAAATAAATCAGGAGATGTAGGACAGGGTTGCTGCAGGACTGCCCTGTGCATTTCTCTGGGATTGTCGTGGTTTTGCATGAGAGACATTTAGGGGAGTGATGGAAAACCACAAAACAAGCAAAGGTTTGTGGTGTTCTGGAAGGGGCAAAGTCTCCCCCCAAAGCTGGTACCCAAAGGCAGGGAGAGAAGGATGCCCATGGTCAAAGCAGCTCCTGGGTGGAAAAGGGAAAGGAAAAGCCCTAAAACAAACCAGGGGACGTAGGACAGGGTTGGTGCAGGACTGCCCTGTGCATTTCTGAACACCTCCCTCCAAGAGATGGAGCAGCAGCACCTCCTGACCCAGAGCCAAACTGGGACAGGGGCAGGAGAGCATCCTGAGGTGAAGGCATCCCTGCCCTCACCCCAATCCAGGAAGGAAATCCCCTTCTCCCAGCTCCTCCAGATCCCTTCCGCCCTCCTTAACCTCCTGCAACGCTTTATAAGGCCAAAAAGCAAAAAAAATATTAAAATAAATCCATGTGCCACTAGTGCAATCCACTTTTGGGAGCACATTTCCAGGTCAATGACAGCCCCAGAGATGAGCTGAGCTCTGGCAGAAACGAGGAAGGCTCCTTCCCATTTTCCTGCTCTCTTGTTTGAAAAGGAAGAGGAGGATTTCTAATTTATGCAAGAGCTGAGAGGTGAGAGGATGTGCTTTGCTAATTCCAAAGCCTCCTTTCCGTGTTATTCCCAAATATTGTGACTGCCAGCTCGCATCTATCACGCACGTTTTGAAGGGGTAAATAATGAAAGAGCCTACAAGCCTCTAATTTGATGCTGACTGCAATTCCCACTTCCAAAGACAGCAAGAAAACAGGAATAGAAACTAAACCAGTAAAAGAGAAACACGCCCTTCTCCATTTCTAACTTTAAGAACCTCAATATTCAAGGGGGAAAAAAAAAATCAAAATAAACTCTCAACACAGCTTCGTATTTGCTCAAATAAGCATTTTTCAACATAAGTACCCAAACTGCTTCTAGGTGCAGGGCACAGGGGTCAGGGTAGGACACGGCTTGTAGGACAACACATTTCAATGATTTGCACCCAACAAGCAAACCCCCCTCCCCAGCAGGAACAATAACCGAGCACCTAATTGCAAAACAATATCTTAATTGTCAATTTGAATCTAGGTTTCCTCCTCAGATTTAAATCTGGCTTTTTTTTTTTTTTTCTTTTTCAAATTGCATTGATTTAACTCAATCAACCCTGCCCGAAGGCCATCTTTCCTGCATGCTCTGAGCATACCAAGCAAGTTTCAACCAATTAGATAAATCACTGAATCTCAGAACTTCCTAGCAGCGACGTATCAAGCCATGCACAAGCTCTAATTATTCTTTTAAATACGTCTCATCCTGAAAACTTCACAAAAATAAGCAGCTCAGGGGGGAATTTCACCATCTTTTATTTATTTTTTTTTTTTAACCTAGGGCACATGATAGCCAGCTGAATTCTGCAGGAGACTTGCATGGTCATTGCAAAACCCACTGTTTGAACGTGTTTATTATTCCCTGTGCTGATGGGAATAATGCTGCTGCACGAGTTTTATTCATTTATTCTTTTTTTTTTTCCCCTCTGTGTGTGTGTGTGTGTGTACACCCACACCCACACCGCAGCCTCGAGGTGTTACACTCCAGCACGGCAAGGAAAAGCAGGGAATGATGATGGACTCACCCCGAGGAAAATCCTGAATAATGGAAGTTTCTAGCACAAACAGCTTCCCGGGGACCCCGGAGCACAGTCCCCCATCAGCAGCAGTGGAAATATGCTCCTGTGACACTGCACAGATTGTTCAAAGATTCCCATGACAGGCAGAGGATTAAAAAGCAATTCCCTGCCTCTCATATTTCACATGCAAAGCCGTCTCTGGGAACGGCAGGCAGGAAAAAGATGGATCTCCCCGAACTCAAAAATGCGGGTATTCCATTAAAAAAACCCCCTTAAAAACGGCAGCATCAAAGCAGGAACTGCCCCACGGGGACAGACACAGCGCTGCAAACCCGACCCAGCTTTGTATTCCCAAAAAAAAAAACCCTGCAAATTCCAGGCAATCTGCAAATGATTTCCCTCTTCCCCACCCAAACATCCACTGCAAACTCCTACAATCGCCAGGCAAGCTTGCAGGGAAGGGATGGAAATAAAACCATTCCTTACCTTTAACTTGAGTGTCGTATTCAGCTATGATCTCCTTATCCTTTTTGAATTTTGCTGGCGACGTCATGTTTTCTTGTCCAAAAAGCTGAATAACCTCGAAAGAGATCCACCAGAACACGAGATATAAAAGGGAATTTTCGCTCCTCTCAGCACGATGCCTTGGCTTTCTGCTCGTCCTTCCCTTCCCCCCCCCCGCAAAAAGGGAAAAAAAATCAAAAAATCAGTCCATGGAGAGAGGGTGTGAGAGGGAGCACAGCAGCAGGAAAATGCAGATGTTGAGATCAGCGGATGGAAGAGGCAGCAGTTTTGTCTCCCTGCACCAAATCCTTGAGCAGCAGCATCAGCCTGGCGAGATCCTGCAGCCCCAAAGGCTCTTCCTGATCCTCAATAGCACAGCCAGGGAGTGGAAGTCCTTCCGCACATGTTTTGTGTGGGTTTGGTTTGCCCTTTTTTTATTTTTTTTTCCCCTCTCTTCTCTTCTTTTTTTTTTTATTTATTTATTTATTTCTTTTAATGGGCACGGAGATGATGCAAATCAAATCCCAAACGAGAGCAGCAGCAGAGGAGAAGCAGCTTTTGGTTTGCTTGCCTACAAATACAAAAAAAAAAAAAAAAAAAATATATATATATTTAGAAAATTACTGCTGGCAGCCCAAATTTGTGATGGGAAGCAAAGCTGCCCTGACACCCTGACATTGCAAATCGTCCTTTGAGCAGCAGCAGTGCGAGGTTCCAGCTGCAGCCCCCAGGTGAACACGCCTACACCGGGACCGGGCACGGCTCGGACACGGCGGCTCCTTCGGGATATCCCAGGGGTGGTTTGGGGTGCAGCCCCCGGGGGAATAGGGGATGGTTTGGGGAGCAGGGATCCTTTGGGGAGCAGGGATCCTTTGGTATGCGGCTCCGGTGGGAGCTGGGGTTCATTTGGGGTGCAGGTCCCGGGGGAGAATTTGGGGTTGATTTGGGGCGCAGGTCCCAGAGGAGAATTTGGGGTTCAGGTTCCGGGAGAGAATACGGGGTTCATTTGGGGTGAAGGTCCGGGAGGAGAAGGTCCCAGGAGAGAATTTGGGGTTCATTTGGGGTGCAGGTCCCAGGGGAGAATTTGGGACTGATCTGGGGTACAGGTCCCGAGGGTTATGGGGCTGTTCGGGGAGCGGCTCCCAGGTGAATGGGGGCTCCTTTGGGATGCGGCTCCAGTGGGAGAATTTGGGGTTTATTTGGGGTGCAGGTCCCGGGACAGAATTTGGGGTTGATTTGGGGTGCAGGTCCCGGGGGAGAATTTGAGGAGCAGCTCCCAGGGGAACGAGGCTCCTTCGGGGATGCGGCTCCAGTGCGAGCTGGGGTTCATTTGGGGTGCAGCTCCCGGGAGAGCATTTGGGGTTAATTTGGGGTGCAGGTCCAGGGGGAGACTTTAGGGTTCATTTGGGGTGCAGCTCCCGAGAGAGAATTCGGGGTTGATTTGGGGTGCAGCTCCCGGGGAGAATTCGGGGTTGATTTGGGGTGCAGCTCCCGGAGGAGAATTCGGGGAGCGGCTCCCGGGGATTCCGGGGCTGTTCGGGGAGCGGCTGCGAGGCCTCCCTGGGCTGCGGCGCTGCCCCGGTCCCGCAGCATCCCCCGCTGACCGCGGGCTCGGCCCCGCCGCCGGCAGCCCCGGGCACACCGGGCGCGCCCCCGCCGGGCGGCTCCGCCCGCAGCTTCTCCCTTTTCGGTTTTCTTTTCGGGGGGGTGATTTAGGGTTCCTTCCAGCGCCCGCTGCGCCGTGCAGGGCGGGACACAACTTTTCCCCCGTCTTTTCTTTCCAATTTGGATTTGTTCCCCGTTTTTTTTTTTGGGAGGAGGGGGAAGGAGGGCGGGCGCGCGGCCGCAGCCCCCGCGGGAGATGCGCGGACGGGAGGAAGAAATAAATAAACAAACACGGCACCCGCCGGATCCGCATCCCGCCCGGGATAGAACAATGCGGGCGGCGGGGAGAGGAAGAGTGGGGGGGTCCCGAAGGGGGGGCCGGGGCTGGGGGGACGCGGCTCGGGGCGCTGGGAAGGCGGCGGGGCCGGCGGCGGAGCGCTGCTCGTGGCCTGCCGGGGGTGGCACGGGAGGGCCGGGGGTCGGGCGGCCGGGCGGGGCGATTACCTGGGCGCTGCGGAGCCGCCTCCCGCAGCCGGGCGTCCTCCGGCCGCTGGCGCCCGCCGCCCGGTCCCCCGCACCGGCCCGCCACCGCCCCGCCCCGCCCAGAGGCTCAGCCAATGGGCGCGGAGCGCTGGGTGTGAGCGACGGGCGTTATAACCAATAAGACATTGCCGTCCACAAGATGAACCCGCCCCCTCTTCCCGCCGCTTGGCGCCCGTGGCACCGCCCCGCCGGCGGAGCGCGGCGCAGGGGCGGGACGAGAGTGTGAGTGACAGCAGATACAACCAATAAAAGCGACGCATGGCGCGCCTTTCCACCAATAGCCAGGCGGGAGGGGTGGTGCCACCGGATTTTTCAATGGAGTGGGTGTGGCCTGAGGCGCCCAATGGGAGGGCGCGGTCGGGAATTCAAACTGACAGGTGGGAGCGTGGCCGTTGGTGCTGGAACGGGACCGGACCGGGACGGGGACAGAAACCGGGACCGGGATTGGGATCGGTACAGGGACCAGGATCGGGACCGGGGCAGGACCGGGACCGGATCGGGACACGAGCGGAGCGGACCGGCCCGGGCTCCCAGCCGCCATGTCGTCCAGCAGCGGCTGCACCTTCGCGGATCGGTGCGTGACCGTGCTGTGCTGCCGGTTCTGCCGGCAGGTGCTGAGCTGGCGGGGGATGCAGGCGGTGCTGCTGGCCGACACCGACACCGACCTCTACTCCACCGACATGCCGCCCTCGGGGTAAGCGCCGGGAACGGAGGAAGCGTGGGTTCTACCGGGGCACGGGGTCCGGCCAGCCCCGGGGGACACGGCTGGAATGGCTCCGAAATCCGCTGTCACCGGGAGAGCGGCCCCGCAGTGTGGCGGTGCTCACAGGGGTCCCAGGATGAGGGAGGAGATGAGAATCTTGAGTCCCTGTCTCAGAGGGTTGATTTATTATTTTATGATTTATATTATATAGTATTCTATTATATCATATATAATTATCATATAGTACTATATAATTATATATTATATACTATATTTATATAGTATACTATATATAATATATAATTATAAGAGTATTATATACTAAAACTACACTAAAAGAATAGAAGAAAGGATTTCATCAGAAGGCTTGCAAGAAAAGGAAAAGAATGATAATAAAATCTTGTGTCTGATCAGAGAGTCTGATCCAGCCGGACTGTGATTGGCCATTAGTTAGAAACAACCACATGAGACCAATCCCAGATGCACCTGTTGCATTCCACAGCAGCAGATAACCATTGCTTACATTTCATTTCTCAGGATAAAAACATCCTAGCAAAAGGATTTTTCATAAAATGTGTCAGTGACACTGCAGAGCATGGGTTACCCCATCCCTGCATCCCCAGTCCCAGCAAAAAGTGAGGCTGTGCCATGCAGGGCAAACCCAAATTTTAATTTAATCCATCCCTAGGGATGACACAGGCTCAGCAGGCACAGGAAGCTCCTCCTGCCTGTTCCCAAAGCGAGGATTAGAATTTGAAATAAAGACCCACAAACAAAACAAACCTGATCTGTCACTGCTGCCAGGGCTCTCCCCTGGCTGGGCTCAGCTTTCCCATAGCCAGATTTGAATAGTAAGGAAATCAGGTTGTGAAATGACATGGTAATCAAAAAGTATGGGTTGGAGAGGAGATAAGCAGTCAAAGGTTTGGGTTTAGACATCCCTGAGGTTTTGTTCTGTTTCAGAGCTGGGATTTGGCAGCAATGTCCCTGAGCAGGGTTTGATGGCAGTGCCACACTGAGCACCAAGGCTCTGGCATCTCCTGCTCTTTGCAGCTTCTTCTTCACTGGGAAGCCTCTTAGAGCATTTCCATCTTTATTTGTTAATACTTGCAGGGTTTCAGCACCAAACTCTGCTTTTCTGGGCTATCTTAAGAGGATTTTTGATACTCGTGCAAGGTCACGTGGGTCTGTTATTCAAATTTCCATATGAGTGGGGCTGAGAGTCAGAAGGAAAGTAGAATAACGTGGTTTAAACCACCCAGGACCAATGGCAGCGTCCCTTTGTGGTGACTTCAGGGTCACTTTGTGACCCTGAGGCTGTGCACCACCACAAACCCAAACTTTTGTGCATTTCCCTCCCCCAGAACCGTGGATTTCATCGGGAGCTGCTACTTCACTGAGATCTGCCAGTGCAAAGTGAGGAACATCGCCTGCTTGAAGTGGTGAGCAGCTCACACCCACCCCACGGCTGTCCCAGCCCCGTGTCCCCTGCTCTGTCACCTCCTGCAGCTCAGCAGTTTTGGGCTGAAGGAACAGCTTGCCTTCCCTGGTGCAAATTTAACGCTGCTGGGGAGAAAAACCCGGCTGCCCCAGGGTATTTCTGTGAGTCCCCAGTGGAAATGTGACAGCGTTTTCAGGAGGATGAGTCTCCTGAAAGCTTCTGTGCCACCTGCCCGATGGAATGTGCGCCTCAACACTGAGATTTCTCTGCGAATAAGGCCCCAGCAAGAAGCAGTTACTCATTCTCTAATTAATAGAGCATCCTCTTGGCAGATTGCGTTGCTGGGAGCAGATGGAACATGCTGTCGCTGAAGTTCTGGGAGTTCTTTTATCCTCCTTAATAATGCTTGATATTTAAGGGTGAAAACAACAACTCTCACAGTTATCTGAGAGAATTCTTTCAGCTCCTCGATGGAGATTTTTACCTTTCTCAGGTTTGAACAATTGGGCAGTTGTGATAGGGAGAGAGAATTCTTTCTGAGAGAATTCTTTCAGTTCCCTCATTGAGATTTTTAATTTTCAGGTTTGAACAATTGGGGGGTTGTGATAGGGAGGGAGAATTCTTTCAGCTCCCTCATTGAGATTTTTACCTTTCTCGGGTTTGAACAACTGGGGGGCTGTGATAGGGAGAGATAATTCTTTCTGAGAGAATTCTTTCAGCTCCCTCATTGAGATTTTTACCTTTCTCAGGTTTGAACAATTGGGGGGTTGTGATAGGGACACAATATTTTGGTTTTTAGATAGAAGTAGAGAAAACAGAAATATCTCCAGGTATTTCTAATACCAGAGCACATGAAAATGGATAAATGGTTGTTATGGTTTCAGTCTAGGAGAGTTGATAAGGGTCAATAATGTGGCCCAGAGCAGCTGTGGCTGCCCCATCCCCATCCCTGAAGGGTCCAAGACCAGGTTGGAGCACCCTGGGATGGTGGAAGATGTCCCTGCCCATGGCAGGGGGTGGAAATGGATGAGATTTATGGTCCTTTCCAAGCCAAACCATTCCATAATTCTCAGTTTCATCACTCCTGCTGCTGGCAGCCTCCTGTGCACGGTCCTTGTGTACAGGTGAATTTTGGGTGTGAGGAATTTCTCTGCTGGTTGGAATCACTGCCCTTCCAAAGGAAAACAAATAAATCCACCAGCATTTGTTGGTATGTAAACTAATCTGGGTTACACAATTTAGGTTACTAAACACTTCTCTGTGTGCCAAAGATCTAAAACTCAGATATTCTGTAACTCCCAACAGATGTTCCCTAAATATTTCAGATACTCGTTTCACCCTGTTCCCTTAACCCTATCAAAACACCAGCATTACACAAAGCCCTGGCACTGGGGCTGTTCAACTGGAGCTGGAAAAAGCCCCCAAGATCCACCTCTGTCCCCAGGCTGACTCTTTCCCTTGCTTTTCCAGTGGGAATGTTGTTGGCTACCACGTCATCTGTCCCTGCAAGCCCTGCCTGCAGTCCTGCAACAACGGCCACCTCTGGATGTTCCACAGCCAGGCCGTGTTTGGCATCAACAGGCTGGACCCTTCTGGTGAGGGACACCTTCCTTCCTTTCCCTAAAATCCTCGTCCCCCATCACAGGATTATTCACAGAATCACTGGGTTGGGAGAGACCTCAAAGATGATGGAGTCCAATCCAGGTCCAACCCCTCAACTGAACCCTGGCACCCAGTGCCACATCCAGGCTTTGTTAAACACCCCCAGGGATGGGGACTCCACCTCCTCCTCAGTCCCTGGGAATTTCTAAAATTCACAGAATCACCAGGGTGGAGGAGAACTCAAAGATCATCAAATGTAACCCAGCCCCAGCACCCAACTAAACCCTGGCACCCAGTGCCACATCCAGATTTGTGTTAAACACACCCAGGGATGGGGACTCCGCCACCTCCTCAGTCCCTGGGAATTCCCAAAATTCACGGAATTCCCTGAATTCACAGAATCACTGGGTTGGGAGAGACTCAAAGATCATCGAGTCCAACCCAGCCCCAACCCCTCAACTGAACCCTGGCACCCAGAGCCACATCCAGGCTTTGTTAAACACCCCCAGGGATGGGGACTCCACCACCTCCCCGGGCAGAACATTCCAGAACTTTATTGTCAGATTATGCTCTTTTCTGACCCAGAGATGGGGCAACTCAGAGGCATCTTAAAAACTTTTATTCCCTTTTCAGTCTCATGTGAAGGGTGAGACAATACAGATGTTATAATTCACACCATCACAATCAGAAGTTAACGATTTCCTAATTACAACACATCACAAGTGTTTCTTGGCCTATCAGCTTTTGCCACACCATGCTGTAAATGCCTAATTCTCTACAAATTCATTTCCCACACTTTATCACCCTTTCTGTAAAAAACTTTTCCCTGCTGTCCAGCCTGTATTTCCCTTGGTGCAGCTCGAGGCTGTGTGCTCTGGTTGTGTCAGTGCCTGCAGACAGAGCCCAGCCCCAGCTGAGCACAGGCACCTTTCAGGAGCTGCAGAGTGATGGGGGCAGCCCTGAGTCTCCTTTGCTCCAGGCTGAGCACCCCCAGCTCCCTCAGGGCTTCCTCACAGGGTTTTGGGCTCTTCCAAACCCATCTCCAGCCTCATTGCCTGCTCTGGAGGAGGAGGAGGAGGAGGAGAGCTTCCCTTCCTCTCAAACCAAGGGGGTGATGAGCACAAATTCCCTTCCCTGCACACCAGGGAGGTGATGAGCACCCCTTCCCTTCCTCTCAGACAATGGAGGATTGATTAACTAATAAAACACTGCTAACAAAAATATTTATGTTTTTAACTTAATTTTTAAATATTTTGTCACATAGACATGCTATAGTGTAAGTTTTCTTAGCTAATCATGTTATAACACACAAATCTACAGTACTGCATTCTCAAATTCTTGTTTACCTTTTATTTTTACTTTTTTTTCTGTATCTTAAACTCTAAAACTTTAAACTTTCTTCTTCTTAACATGTCAACAGAAATAATATTTCTGTTATATTATTTTAAAATAATAGTTATATAATTATATATAATGGTATATTTTTAATAATATTTGTTATATATTTAATAATATTTGTTATGTGTTTTATATGTTAATATAATTATATATGTAATATATAATGTTATATAATTATATATTGTTATATTATTTTATAATATTATTTATATAGTTATTTTAATACTAATTTTATATAATATTATTATATATTTTATATAGTTTTGTATATTTATATAGATATATAATAATAAATTTATATAAATATATAAATATTTATCCTCTGAATTGGGCTGAAAAATAAACAACACTCCAAGATCACTTTGAAGGAAGATAGAAAATAGATTTATTCACCATGAACGTGACTTGCTGGGTTCTGCAGGGATTATTTTCTCTCAAAATAGACAGTTGTGCAACTCAAAAAATAAGGTCCCAATCCAAAAATATCTCTTTTTTTCCCCCCTCCCTTGTCTCCTTCCCACCAGGTGTGAATGTTTTGCTGTGGGGCAACCTGCCAGCTCTGGAGGAAAGCACAGAGGGAGACACGTCCTGCCCCTCCGAGGAGGAGTTCATCAGATAAATTCCACCTGCAGGACCTCCCCTGCACTGCTGGCCTGGCTGTTGGCTTTGGATTCCTTTCATTTCACCTGGTGGCTCATCAGAGCTTAAACAGCAGGAAAAAAAAAAAAAAAACAGGAAATCTGGAAAAAAAATTAAAAAAAAAAAATTGAATTCTTCTTGCTCTTTCCCTGTAACCTTCCCTGGACTCTGCCTGAGCAGATCCACCTTGGAAATGCCAACACAAAGGGCATTTACTGAGCTCTGTTTTGCTTTTAATTCTTAACCCCTCTACAGCTGATAATCCTTCTTTTCTTCTTCCCCAAAGCACTTTTCACAGAGCAAAACCTCTCAGCTGCTGCTCTCAGTTCAAAAGAATGTTCAGGAATAATCAGCCAGGTCTGGCAGAGCTCAGAACTCAAAGTTTTCTGCTCTGGCATCTCCTGCTCTTTGCAGCTTCTCTGCACCTCAGGATGCTCCTAAATATGCACTGGGAAGCCTCTTAGAGCATCTCCATCTTTATTTGTCAATGCTTTCAGGGTTTCAGCACCAAACTCTGCTTTTCTGGGCTATCTTAAGAGGATTTTTGATACTCATGCAATGTCACTTGGGTCTCTATTAAAGTTCCCATATGAGGGGGGCTGAGAGTCAGAAGGAAAATAATAAAACCATGTTTTATTATTATTATTCTTATTAATAAAGCCATGTTTTATTATCCTGGTTTAAACCACCCAGGACCAATGGCATAATAATAATAATAATAATAATAATGATCAGGGTTCTGTCTCCACAGAGATCAAGTTCATGGTTTTTCTCCCTGATCAAACCTAAATTCTGCAGTTTTTTAGTAGAACTTCAAGGCTACACTGGAGTTTTTCTTCAGGGCAAGCAATAAAACCCATCCACTTTCATATACATATATATATATATATACATATATATATATATATACATATATATATATACATATATATATATATATACATATATATATATATATATATATATATATATATATATATATATATATATATATATATATATTTCCCCTCTCCAAAACAAAACTCAGTCATGAAATTGGGTCTTTTTAGAGAAAGCAAAAAAGAAAAAAAAAGTTAAATATTTGGTGTTCATGCCTTATTTTCCATCCTGAGGTGCACAGACAATCTGGTTCCTGTAGGTAATGAATTCAAAGCTCATTTTCTGAGTTGTTAACAAGCCTTGATGTTTAATTTCTGAACTAAGGGCTGTCCCTTTGAGCTACTCACCTGAAGGCCACCAATAAAAAATTCCAGATAAAATCATGTCAGAGAACAGAGGGAACTTTTAAATTTGGATTGATGCTGAAGAAATCTCTCTGTAGGCTCCTGTGATACTTGAAAGGGGTGCAATGAATTGTCTCAGTATTTTTACTGCTCGTTATCCATTTCTTAATTAATGGTACTACCTCTTGTGCACTGTTTAAATGTATATTGGTGTATGTTTGTATGTGTGTGTCTTGTTTTGAATTCCTGTGTTGTGTCTGCCCAGGAAATAAAAGCTTTGGACTCTGGAGTCTTCTGGGCTGTCATAAATATGGATGTGTAATGATATCAGATAATCAAAACAATGAAATAGCAGCTTGGATTAAAAGAGTAGAATAATTAGGGTTTTAGTGTTATGAATTTGTTTTAGACAACCCAAAAATAGAATCACTTCAGGCTGACAGACCTGACAGTTTCTCAGTCTCACTTAACCCTTCTATAACTCAATATCCCAATTTTCTCCAGCTTTCTGTGATCACTACAGCACCAAGCTGCCAAGGTGACACCTCAAATTTTTTTTTTTTTTCCCCAGCAAAATTCATGAGCTAAAAATAAATCTGATTATTTTTGCATCAGCAGCACAACAGTTCAAACCTAACTGTGCCTGTTGCCCCCTCTCCAGCTCTTGCCATTTGTAACCTTCACTGTTCTGAGCCAGCAGCTCCTCTCCCACAGGGGAGCAGAGGATGAATTCCTCCCCATCCCATCTGTAATTCTGGGGGTTTCTCTGCTCCCCATCTGCACACACAGAACTGGAACTTCTGCCGTGAACTCGCTCCAACAGGCCTGTGCAATTAAAGCAGCTCCCCTCATCAGCTGGAAATTAGGAATGAGGCACTTTTGAAGGAGTTCAGGCCTTTCTTCCTGGCAATAAAGAAGTTGTAGGTGTTGTACACAAAGCATGCAAATATCCCCCATTGCCCCAGCTGTCGTGGATGCCACCAAGGTAATCAATCATGGCCAGGGCTGCTCCTTTCTGTCTGAAATTACAAAAATATCTGAGTGAGCAGTTTGTGTTAAAGCCACAGCAGCTCATTGCCAGAGCCCCAAAGGCTGGGGCTGTTCCCAAGGATCACCAGGGTTATGGACGGATTTAACCCCAAACTGGCACAAAACCAGATCAGAAACACTCCCAGGCCCTTCACCCCACCCAAAGCTGTGTTTGGAATAAACAGCTCAGCTCTCTGCTTTGCTTTCTGTCTGGTTTCTGGCACAGCAGAGGTGTTGGTGCTGTGGCACAGCCCTGTAATCTGCTGTGGAGCCCAAACCCATGGAGAAGGAGGAAGAAGAAGATTGTGACCTGGGATGACACCCTGTGCCCTCCATCTTGCACACTAAAAATCCCCAAACTCAAATTTCCCACCTAAGTGATGCACCTACACCGCTCTCTGTAATCTATTGCACACTTCTGTGATTCTATCTTGAAGTCTGGGAAACTTTCTCCATGGGTGAGGGTCAAAGTCAGAGCTCCCCTGGGGTCAGGGCACCCCAGAGCAGACACAGAAATATTCCCTGTGTGCCCTGGGTTTCCACAATTCCCCTCCTGCCATGGGGAACCCTGAAAATACCACAGTGCTGCTCACCTGTGCAATGACCTTGGGGTGAAGGAGGAAGAAGAAGGAGGATGAAGAAGAAACCCAGGACCATGTGCCCTCCATCTTGCTTCCATCCACAACACACTAAAAATCCCCAAACTTAAATTTCCCACCTAAGTGATACACCTACACTGCTCTCTGTAATCTATTGCACACTTTTGTGGATTCTTTCTCCATGGGTGAGGGTCAAAGTCAGAGCTCCCCTGTGGGTCAGGACACCCCAGAGCAGACACAGAAATATTCCCTGTGTGCTCTGGGTTTCCACAATTCCCCTCCTGCCATGGGGAACCCTGAAAATACCACAGTGCTGCTCACCTGTGCAATGACTGAAGGAGGAAGGAGGAAGAAGGAGGAGGATGAAGAAGAAACCCAGGACCATGTGCCCTCCATCTTGCTTCCATCCACAACACACTAAACATCCCAAAACCTCAATTTCTCGCAAGTGATCCACCTGCACTGCTCTCTGTAATCTATTGCACACTTTTGTGGATTCTTTCTCCATGGATGAGCGTCAAAGTCAGAGCTCCCTGGGGGTCAGGGCACCCCAGAGCAGACACAGAAATATTCCCTGTGTGCCCTGGGTCTCCACAGGTTTCTGCAAGGCTCTGCAGTGTCCTGGCACTGAGAGCTCTACTGGAGCCCTTCCCTCTGTGCCCATGGGCTGCACCTCCTGAGCCACCCCAGGGCTCAGCCAGCAGCTCTGAGCATCTTGTGCAACACAGACTTGCAGGCTCAGGGTCACAGACTGGTTTGGATGAGGACATTTGGAGCTGGGATTTGATGATCTCTAACTCCAGTTTGGTTTTGGAGTCACAGTGTGATCACTGTTACTGATACCCAGCCATTTTCCTCTCTGCAGGGCACAAAATCAGCGTGAGGGGTGAGGGAAACTCAGAGCAAGACAGTGACAAATTGACACCTCTCCATATTAAATAAGAATTACTGGGAGAAAAAGCCCATTTAAATCTTCTTCCTTATTCCAGCACAGCCTAAAGCCTCAGCACAGCCTCACATTTATGTACCACCATTGATCCCAGAGTGACAAACAGCCAGGAATTCTCCTGCCACTGAACTGCAGCCAAGTGCAGGCTGCAGAGCAGCTGCCAAGCAGGCAGAGAGTGGCCAGGCAGTGCTGAGGCATCACCCTGGGACAAAGTTCAGAGTGTTTGACCACCAAACTCCCAAAAAACTCAGTTCCTTCTCAAACCAGGACGGATCTCCACAGCACAAACCCATCAGTGATCACCCTGGGATGAAGAAGGTCACAGTGTGATTTCCATCAGTATAAACCCATCAGTGATTGCCCTGAGATGAAGAAGTTCACATTGTGATCTCCACCAGCACAAACCCATCAGTGATCACCCTGGGATGAAGAAGTTCACAGTGTGATTTCTCCCAGCACAAACCCATCAGTGATCACTCTGGGATGAAGTTCACAGTGTGATTTCTGTGAGCTCAAACCCATCAGTGATTGCCCTGAGATGAAGAAGCTCACAGTGTGATCTCCATCAGTATAAATCCATCGGTGATTGCCCTGAGATGAAGAAGTTCACAATGCAATTTCCCCCAGCTCAAACCCATCAGTGATTACCCTGGGATGAAGCTCACAGTGTGATCTCCATCCATCAGCACAAACTGATCTGGTGATCACCCTGGGATGAAGTTCACAGTGTGATTTCTGCTCAAACCCATCAGTGATCACCCTGGGATGAAGTTCAGAGTGTGATCTCTATAAGCTCAAACCCATCAGGGATCACCCTGGGATGAAGAAGGTCACAGTGTGATCTCCATCAGTATAAACCCATCAGTGATTGCCCTGAGATGAAGAAGTTCACAGTGTGATTTCTGTGAGCTCAAACCCATCAGTGATCACCCTGGGATGAAGTTCAGAGTGTGATCTCCATGGAGTCAGATTCATCATTCCTTCTTTTTCTGGGAACCCTGCAAATACAAGATGGAGAAGGGGAAAAACAAGACAAGGAGGGGAAAAAAACAAAACCCACCAAAAAACCAAGAGGGAACAAATACAGATTTGAGGCAGCTCAAATCCCTGGTGCCTCCCTTGTGATGCCAGCTGAGCTCTGCCAGGGTGGTGGCACCCAGGGCAAGCAGCCCCAGGCCCCTCTGCAGCGCTGCCATCTGCATGGCAGCCTGGGCACAGCCCAGGGCAGCCTCCCAGGGCACCAGGCTGGGTTTAACAAGTCCTGATCTCCCTCATTTCTGTGCCTGCACTGCTTTCCTGGGGGGAAATGCTAATTAAAACCATCCACGCTGGGATCCCTCCCTGCTGGGCCGTGGCAGAAGCAGATGAGTTCATCCCTCTCCAGCATATGGCCTGCTTTGGAAGGGGAAATTTCCACTAGAACGGGAGATAAGAGCAGAAATGCAGGTGTTCTGGGGGGCCCTCAGCCCCATTTCCCCAAAGAAAAGCTGGTCCTGGTTCTGCTGGGCAAGTCCAACAGATCCTGACA
This sequence comes from Agelaius tricolor, assembly GCF_023055355.1. NCBI lineage: Eukaryota > Metazoa > Chordata > Aves > Passeriformes > Icteridae > Agelaius > Agelaius tricolor. The sequence continues at coordinate 4,392,457 of NW_027269290.1, forward strand.
CAAAGGCAAATTAATGAGAGTGAATTTTAATGAAATTCACCTGGTTTTGCCTCATCATCTGCCTTGCTCTCAGAGCCAACACCACACTCCAGCAGCAGAGGGGTTTTAGGACCAAACCACAAGGGTACAAAGCTCCCACCCCTTTGGTTCTGGGGGTTTCACCAGAGCTGCTCCTTCACCAGCAATTCATCTCATTTTAAAAAGCATAGATTTCATCCTGAGGCTTGGACAGGAAGGATTCTGCTCCTGCTGTGCCTGCAGAATGCACCCAGAGCTGTGTGCCACAAGCTGCCTCGGGTGTGAGCAGTGCCAGCCCTCCCTGGGCATGTCAAAAACAGCACAAAAAACACCCCAAAGCACTTGGAGACAGCACAGGATCTGTTTTTGGGATCTATTCCCACACCAGGGCTAAGTATGCACCTCCAAACCCCTTATGTCCAATCAAAAGTGAGTGTCCAGCTACTCTGCTAACACAAAATCCTTACATTTTTATTAAATTATTTTTATTTTTAAATCTCTTTAGGGATTTAAATTATTAAAGTTATTAAAATTTTTAAATCTCTTTAGAGCTTTGAGCAATTTGCTGGTTCTCCTGCAGGTGGGCACAGAGCAGTGGAGGGGTTTGCACCCCCACAACACCAAAAGCTGCAATGATTTTTTTCTCCCAGGGTGCTCCCCAAAGGCAACAGGATCAGAGAACGATTTGGTTAAAAATGCAGATGGAATGGCACAGTCCCAGCCGAGGGGAGGTTGTGAAAGCTCCTGCAGATTCAGTCTCATGTTTGATGAGAGCCTAAAACGTTGGGGAAAAAAATGAAGCAATCTGCTCTTGTGCAAAGCCCACCACAAGACTTTCCACAGTGTTGCTCCATTCTTTCTTGGAGCCCAGGTTGGATGTGAATTTTACTCTGTAAAGTGGATTTTACCCTGCTTCAAATTTTACCCAGAGCCCAAATTGCTTTCTTTGTAGCTGAGAATTTAAAATTCAGATGAATACATTTTTTTCCCCCCTCTCTCCTGCTAGCAGAAGGCAGCATTCCTAAGTGGCAGGAAGTCTTTATTCAGCAGAATATGTCCAATTTTTTAATTCCAGTCCTTATGGGAAATCAAAATTTAAAAACTGCTTAAAAGCAGCTGGCGCTGGCCTTGATAAGAAACCCTTTTTACTTTATTAACTGGATTGAATTTTGATTTGCTACAAACATGCCAGTGATGCACGAGCCTGAATCGCTGCTTTCCTGACAGCACAAAACCCTTCCCAGCAAACTGAGCTGCAAGGCAGCCCCAAAACCCAGAGGACTTCATGAGCAGCAGATTTTGGAGAGCACCAGGTGCTCTGAGAACCCCTCCTGCAGCACCAGAGCCTCCTCCTGCCTGCCTGGGCGCTGATGGCTTTGGCATTGATTGAGTGCCTTTGGCATTGGAGGTGTCCCTGGCCATGGCAGAGATGATTTTTAAGGTCTTTTCCAACCCCAAAACCATTCTGAGAGCTGGACACCTCCACCTATGCAGGGCAGGAGGAGGAGGGAGCCCCCCAAGAAGGGGCTGGGGGTGCAGCACCCCCAGTCCTGTGCACATTCCATGGGGGTCCTGAACCGCCCAGCTCCAGGGGTCTCTGCCCAGGAGCTGCCATGGGATGAGGGACACCAGGGGGATGCAGCCTCTGGCAAAAATACTCATAAAAAAACTGCTACAAACCCATTCCAAACCTGGGCAGATCCAGCATTTCTAGAGCTGAACCATGGAATTAGAGACACCAGGAGGATACAGCCTCTGGCAAAAATATCCATAAAAAACCTGCTACAAACCCACTCCAAACCTGGGCAGATCCAGGATTTCTAGAGCTGAACCATGGAATTAGAGACACCAGGAGGATACAGCCTCTGGCAAAAATACCCATAAAAAACCTGCTACAAACCCATTCCAAACCTGGGCAGATCCAGCATTTCTAGAGCTGAGCTGAACCATGGAGTAAGAGACACCAGCAGGATACAGCCCCTAGCAAAATATCCTTTAAAAACCTACAAATAAATCCAGGTTCTTCCAAAGCTGGGCAGATCCAGCACAGGATCTAGAGATTTCTAGATTCATATTTCTAGAGCTGAGCTGAACCAGGCCACAAAATAAGAGACACCAGCAGGATACAGCCTCTAGCAAAATATCCATTAAAAACCTACAAATAAACCCAGGTTCTTCCAAACCTGTGCAAATCCAACATTTCTAGAGCTGAGCTGAACCAGGCCACAAAATATGAGATACAGCCTCTGGCAAAATATCCATAAAAAACCTGCAACAAACCAAGGTTCTTCCAAACCTGGGCAGATCCAGAATTTCTAGAGCTGAACCATGGAATTAGAGACACCAGGAGGATGCAGCCTCTGGGAAAATATCCTTTAAAAACCTGCAACAAACCCAGGTTCTTCCAAACCTGTGCAGAGCCAGAATTTTTAGAGCTGAGCTGAACAATGGAATAAGAGAGACCAGGAGGATACAGCCTCTGGCAAAATATCCTTTAAAAACCTACAAATAAACCCAGGTTCTTCCAAACCTGGGCACATCCAGAATTTCTAGAGCTGAACCATGGAATTAGAGACACCAGGAGGATACAGCCTCTAGCAAAATATCCTTAAAAAATCCACAAGAAACCCAGGTTCTTCAAAACCTGGGCAGATCCAACATTTCTAGAGCTGAACCATGAAATAAAAGACACCAGGAGGATACAGCCTCTGGCAAAATATCCATAAAAACCTACAAGAAACCCAGGTTTTTCCAAAAAACCTGGCAGATCCAGCACAGATCTAGAGATTTGTAGATTCACAGATTCCTGGAGTGAGCTGAACCAGGCCATGAAATAAGAGACAGCAGCACTGTGCTCCAGCAATCTGCACCAGGAATGATAACAGGAATCCCAGCTGGATTTAGGAGCTCAGGACAGGAAGGTTCCCCAGCAGAGCACAGGGGGTTTCATTCTCTGCCAGCAGAGAAATAAAGACAGCAGGGGAGGAAGCAGGAGCTCAACAGGGCCAGAGAAAGGGACTCTGATATTTTAAGGCATTCACCTTTAGGTTCTGAGCAGCTTATCTCAGGCTGCTCCATCTGTGGTCTCCTTGGGAACAGAGGCAGACAATAAATCAGATGTGCCAGCTTTTATCAGAAGTTCCAAGCAGCCAAAACCCATCAGCTCCCGCCCCAGTGCCAAATGGGCTCTGCAGGGCCTGGAGTCACCCCTGAGGCACACAGCACATTAAACCCCACGTGAGAAACACCACTGGAAACTCCAAATTATGCTCACATTGCTGCTCCTCCTTGCTCTGTCCTCCTGCAGCCATGGGCTCTGTCAGAACCTTCAGAAAAAGGGGAAAAAAACCAAAATCAACCTGGCATCTTGTGGGCACACATCAGGGCAGCATCTGCATATTGTGCCCAGTCAGCCACGAAAATAAACCAACCCACTCTGCTCATAGTCTGGGGCATGGGAGAGATTATTCTTGTTTTAGTCTGAGCAGGGAGGGGGAGAAAAAAGCAATGTATGGGTAGAGTGGTGGTGGGAATAAAAACAGCTTGAGGAAAGGCAGCAATTCAGTGCATGAATATTCTCAAAGTGCAGAAATCCTGCCAGACACAGGGGGAAAAAATCCAGACATTTCACATGTCAGGAATAAAACCATCCCCACCAAAAAAGAAAAAAATAGTCATGAAAACCTTGTTTTTAAACTGGTGAAAATTTCCCGACCAGTTCCAAAATGTTTTGCTGGTTTTGCATGAGCAGAAGGATGCCAGGCAGGAATGGTGGGGACAAACCTCAGTGACAGGGGTCTGGCCAGGGAAAAGCACCAGCAGAGACACCAGGGAGTCCCATTTGTCCCCAAATCCCCACCCTGGGGCATCAGACACGGCTGGGGTTGGGAGCTGGGCTGGCAGCAATGGGGACAGGGCTGGGGGCAGAGCCAAGGCCTGGCACAGCTCTGCCCGTGGCCCTGCAGAGGGAAATGTCACCTTTTCCAAAGGAAATGTCACCTTTTCCAAGGGGAAATGTCACCTTTTCCAAGGGGAAATGTCACCTTTTCCAAAGGAAATGTCACCTTCTCCAAGAGGAAATGTCACCTTTTCCAAGAGGAAATGTCACCTTTTCCAAAGGAAATGTCACCTTCTCCAAGAGGAAATGTCACCTTTTCCAAGGAGAAATGTCACCTTTTCAAAGGGGAAATGTCACCTTCTCCAAGGGGAAATGTCACCTTTTCCAAGGGGAAATGTCACCTTTTCAAAGGGGAAATGTCACCTTTTCCAAGGGGAAATGTCACCTTTTCAAAGGGGAAATGTCACCTTCTCCAAGGGGAAATGTCACCTTTTCCAAGGGGAAATGTCACCTTTTCCAAGAGGAACAGCCCCCCTCTCCCCTGAAGGCTGTGAATGGCTCACTCAATAACAACCCCAAAGTGCAGCAGGTTACAGAGCTGTTCCTGTGTCCCCAGTTGCCCCCGTGTACCCCAATTCTCTCCGTGTCCCCAGCTGTCCCCGTGTCCCCTCCAGTTGTCCCTGTACCCCCAATTCTCCCCGTGTCGCCAATTGTCCCTGTCCCCCCCCCCGCTGTGTCCGTGTCCCCCCAATTTTCCCTGTCCCTCCCAATTTTCCCTGTCCCCCCCAATTCTTCGTGTCCCCACAATTCTCCCTGTCCCGCAGTTCTCTCCCTGTTCCCCCCGCTGTCCCCGTGTCCTCCAATTCTCCCCGTGTCCCCCAATTCTCCCTGTCCCCCTCCAATTCTCTCCCTGTCCCCCAGTTCTCTCCCTGTCCCCCAATTCTCTCCCTGTCCCCCCCATTTGTCCCCGTGTCCCCAGCCCAGCGCAGCCGGGCCCGCAGCGCCCCCTCCCGGTCGTGCTGGGCGCCGCAGCCTCGTTGGAGCCGCCTTGAATTTTCCTTTTTTTTTTTTTTTAATTTTCCTTTGTTTCCCTTCGTTTCCGGCGGGTTTTGTTTGCTTTGGGGCGGGGGGTGCGTATTTTTTCCTACGAGGTGTGGTACAAGCAGGGCCGGGTCCCAGTTCCAGTCTAATTTCTGCACAAAACACAGCCCCGGCCTCTGATGCTGCTCCCATCAGTCAGGGCAGTTTGGGACTTCCATCCTCCTTTTTGTCCCTGAATTGCAGATCAAACCTTTCTGAAGTCATTCCCCATTACTGAACTAGAAAATCAGGAGGAAAATAATCGGCAGAGCACCAGAAATGGATCGTTTAAAGCCTTTGCTGAAGTTTTCTGGTTGGTATTTTCATTGAGTTTACAAAGCTTTTGGCAGCTGTGTTTGAACTTTGTGGCTGTTTGAACTTTGTGGCTGAAAATCCTTCACCAAAACAGATTCAAAACACTCTAAAAATGCCATTATCTGCCCATCAGTGTCCAAACTGAGACAACCCCTGGAGAACCCAACCTCTGGAATTTGGTTTCCCATTGGCAAAGCTCTGCTCCTGCATTCGTGCTGGAGCTCAGTGGATGCTTGCAGGCCTGTTTTCCTGCAGAAGGGGATAAAAGGTAATAAAAAGCCATTTAAATGCAATGAAAGAGCTCCTTTCCTACCTGGGTCTGTAAAAAATAAGGAAGGAACAGCTCTTGAGGGGTGACCCAGGGGAAGGAAGGGCCTTTAGCAGAGACAACCACGAGCACCCCAAAGCAGCGTTCAGAATTGAACAGGATTTAAATCTGCACCACTCTGAGACCTCAGGACCTCGTGGGCTGCACTCCCTCCCTCCAGCCAGCCCCACAGAGCAGAATTGAGCTGATTTCCTCTGATTCCCTCCCTGAAACCAGGCAAAACCAGGCAAATGAGGGCAAGGATGAGATTTTCAGAGGCAGCTCCTGTTCATTACCACTTAGGGAGCTTTAAACGTTTCCCAGCAGTGCCATTGCTGCTCTCTCTCTGTCTCTCTGCTGCTCCACTCCTCTCCAAGCTGAAGTCCAAGACAAAACAACAATAAAATCCTACACGGAGCCTAACACGGGCTCCCAGCAGTGCACACTTTGCTGGGACTTATTAACCAGCTCCCAGCTTGTTCCCTGCATAATCGGTTTGCACTTCAAAGCCTCTGCCAGCAGACAGAGCTAAACGATGGTGTTCAGCTCAATCATGCATAAAATTAATTAGTTTGGGGGCAGGACGGTGGATATTGGTTGTCAAAAGTTGGGATGTTTAACACTGGATGGGGTTGCTGAGGGGCTCTGGGGAGCTTTAACTTCCCAAGCAAGTCCTGGAGCTCTGATATTCGGGATGTGGCTTTTGAGGAGGGGTGGGTGGGAAGAGAAGGGGTGGCTCCGTGCAGGGAATGGGTCAGGAATGGCAGAATTATCCCTGGAGGAGCAGAAGGCTGTGCTGGCTCCAGATAGAGGCAGAGGGGTTGATCCCACACTTGGATAAATGCACGTTTGCAAAATTATACACAGATTGGGTCAAATACCAACAGATACTGCAGAAAACCCCCAGCATTATAAAATTATAGAATTCCAGGATGGTTTGGGTTGGAAGAGACCTTAAAGCCCATCCAGTTCCTCCCCCTGCCAAGGGCAGGGACTGCTCCCATTGTCCCAGATCGTCCAGCCTGGCCTTGGGCACTGCCAGGGATGGGGCAGCCACAGCTTCTCTGGGCAAGCTTTAATTCCTTTAATAATTTAAAAATCATTATATAATTATTATAAATTAAATAAAAATTATTATATAACAATTATAAATAATTATATAATTATATAATTATAATAATTTTAAGTTATTGTATATTATAATATATAATATTATATAAAATATTATATATAGTATAATGTTATATATAATATATAATATATAATATATAATATATAATATATAATATATAATATATAATATTGTCTTATATATTACATGTGATATATTATAATTTTTATATATTATAATATATATATAAACTATAGATGTTATAATTATATTATGATTATTATATAATTATTTTTTTTAAAAGGCAGATAATTCCTTTGAATTCCCCCCAAAGAGCTGCTCTGCACCTCCAGCTGTGGCTGAGACATCTGGCAAAGGCGTCTGGAGGCCAAGGTTCCCAAGAGGTGACCAGAGGAGCCCCAGCCTGGATCCCTTTTTCCAGGAGGGAAAACAGCATCTGGCTCATCCCCCAGCACAGGTCACTCCAGGGAACGACCCCTTGTCCCCAGCATCTCTGGTTTCCTCCCGGGATAATCCTGTCCCAATTAGCTTTTGAGGATTTAAGAATTAATTTAATTATTTTTTACGAGGCAAACGATCCCGGCCCCCGGAGCTGGGGGGCACCGGGGCTGCTGGAGCCTCTCTGGGCTTTAGCAGAGATTTTCACATCTCATCTTAATCCAACACTGAGCTTAAATGTGCCCCTCACTGGGGCTGGGCTGGCTCTCACCTCGGTGTGACAACAGCAGAGCTTCATTCAGCCCCAGGGTGCGAGTTGATGCTCTGGATGGGATTTGATGCCCTGGATGGATGGGATTTGATGCTCTGGATGGGAATTGAATCCCTGGATGGGTGGGAATTGATGCCATGGATGGATGGGATTTGATGCTCTGGATGGGTGGGATTTGATGCCCTGGATGGATGAGATTTGATGCTCTGGATGGGATTTGATGCCCTGGATGGGTGGGAATTGATGCTGCCCTGGATGGGATTTGATGCCCTGGATGGGATTTGATGCCCTGGATGGATGGGATTTGATGCCCTGGATGGGTGGGAATTGATGCCCTGGATGGGATTTGATGCCCTGGATGGGTGGGAATTGATGCCCTGGATGGGATTTGATGCCCTGGATGGGTGGGATTTGATGCCCTGGATGGGATTTGATGCCCTGGATGGGTGGGATTTGATGCCCTGGATGGGTGGGAATTGATGCCCTGGATGGGATTTGATGCCCTGGATGGGTGGATTTGATGCCCTGGATGGGTGGGAATTGTCTGTGAGGAAGGGCAGCAGCTCCAGGAGCTGTCCCAGGCTCGGGGCTGAGCTCGAGGTTCCCCAGAGGAGCCCAGCCCGGCTGAGCTTCAGGGACAGACCCGTGCAGGCTCCAAAATGCCATTTTTCTGCCACACAGGGCAGCAATTCCATCTCGCAGCAGCGCTGAACACACCCTGCTGCCTCTCAGATGTGCTGTGAAACGCGCATGGAAATCGCTCAGAGAGATGCTCGGCAATTAACACCGAGAGATGCTCGGCAATTAACACCGAGCACAGACAAAGCCATTGTCTGGCGGTGTTAAACGATTTTTTTGGAGGCACAAAACCGACTGCCGAGCTTGATCCAGCCTCTGGCTAAAAGAATCCTCTCTGTCTATGATCTGCCTGGAAAACAGGGGTTGCACTCCCCTTGGTTCAGCGTTATCAGGCACTTAAAATCTGATTTTAACGACCCCAGCCGGGTGGTTAAAATCAGATTTTGAGGAGGATTCAGCACTCCCGTTCCGTGCTGCTGGAATTTCTCGGTGGACAGTGAGGATGAGGTGGAAGGATTTGCTTTTATCAGAGCTCTTTGCCATCCCTCTTCTCCCAGCTGAGAATTCCTGCTCTGCAAGAGGCTCCTCGGAGAATCTGCTTCGTGATAAAATACCCAAAGGAAATCAGACCTTCGGCTTCACAGGAGAGGTTAGAAATGGAGATGAGAGGTTCATTCCGCCGATGGGAGCTTTAAATCTGATTTCCCTCAGAGCTGAGCACTGGAGCACACCCGAGCTGGGCCATCCCCCGTTCCACCAACGCGAGTGGGAATTACCCCAAACTCCAGAGCCCGCTCAGCATCCCAGAGCACGGGAATGGTGTCCGGGGGGACTCAAAGCACCCAGGGCAGGGCAGAGCTCGGGGCCGGGCAGAATCCAACCCCAGAGCTGCTCCCACACGGCCCTAAGCCCTTTGTCCCACAGGGTCCCGTCCCTTTCCTTTCCCCAGGCCTGCTCCTACACATTCCTGCCCCTGATCCCACAGGTTCCTGCCCTTGATCCCACAGGTTCCTAACCCTTTCCCTTTCCCCAGAGCTGGTCCCACACGTTTCTGCCCTTAACCCCACATGTTCCTGTCCCTTTCCTTCCTCCAAGGCTGATCCCACATGTTCCCAACCCTTTCCCTTCCCCAGGGCTGATCCCACATGCTCCAAACCCATTTTCTTCCACCAGAGCTGGTCCCACATGTTCCTTCCCCTGACCCCACAGGTTCCTGTCCCTTCCTTTTCCCCAGGGCTGGTTCCACAGGTTCCTGACCCCTTTTCTTTCCCCAGACCTGCTCCCACATGTTCCTAACCCTTTCCCTTTCCCTAGGGTTGGCCCCACACGTTTCTGTCCTTAACCCCACAGGTTCCTGACCCCTTTCCTTTCCTCAGGGCTGCTCCCACACGTTCCTAACCCATTTTCTGTCCCCAGGGCTGGTCCCACACATTCCTAACCCCTTCCCCAGGGCTGCTCCCACATGTTCCTAAACCTTTTCCTTTCCCCAGAGCTGGTCCCACATGTTCCTAAACCTTCCCCTTTCCCCAGGGCTGGTCCCCACAGGTTCCTGTCCCTGTCCCTGTCCCCAGCTGGCCCAGCCCTCCCCGCAGGACTCTCTGTGCCCCCGCTGTACTTTGTCACCTTCTGCTCAGACACCTCAGCCTGGCAGGGGATTAAGGAGCATTAACTGCCCTGCCAGGCAGCCCAGATGGGAGCAGATTGAGGATTAACTCCTCTGTTCTCCCCAGGGACAGGCAGGGGGGTGGATGGGAGCAGGGAAGGGCTCCTTGGAGCCCTTAATTTGGATCCAGTAATTTGGATTTTAACTCCTGGTGCCCTTAATTTGGATCCAATAATTTGGATTTTAACTCCTGGTGCCCTTAATTTGGATCCAATAATTTGGATTTTAACTCCTGGTGCCCATTTCCAAACAAAACCTTGGTGCAGCAGCTTGGGGGATCAGGGGAGGGGTCTTGGGTAGGGGTCACCTGTCCCCAAAACCGCTGGTGCTCTCCAGCTTGGCTGTGTTTTCTCTGGGATGGAGCCTCAAAGAGGGGAGAACAGCCTCTCATAACCGAGCCTTGAACTTTGCCTGGCAGGGTGAGCCCAGATTCTGCAGAGGAATCCCCATTTCCCATTTCCCCACATTTCACCATCCCCAATCCCCATTTCCCCACCATTGACCATCCCCAATCCCCATTTCCCCACCATTCACCATCCCAAATCCCCATTTCCCCACATTTCACCATCCCCAATCCCCATTTCCCCACCATTCACCATCCCCAATCCCCATTTCCCATTTCCCCACATTTCACCATCCCCAATCCCCATTTCCCCACATTTCACCATCCCCAATCCCCATTTCCCCACATTTCACCATCCCCAATCCCCATTTCCCATTTCCCCACCTTTCACCATCCCCAATTCCCAATCCCCATTTCCCCACCTTTCACCATCCCCAATCCCCAGTCCCCATTTCCCCACATTTCACCATCCCCAATCCCCATTTCCCCACCACTGACCATCCCCAATCCCCATTTCCCCACCTTTCACCATCCCCATTTCCCATTCACCATCCCCAATCCCCAATCCCCATTTCCCCACATTTCACCATCCCCAATCCCCATTTCCCCACCTTTCACCATCCCCAATCCACTGCTCCTCTCCTCTCCCAGCCCTGATGCTGCCTCTGCTGCCTGCAGGGTGATGGGGTTGGAATAACCACGGAATTCCCATCAGGGAAGGAGGGGAAGGGGAGGCAGAGCAGAGCTGGGGTCAGTCACGGTGTCAGGAGAATTAACCCACAAACAGCAGAGGTTTGTGCCCAAAAAGGAGACAGAGGAGTCCTTTGAATTTATTCCAATAAAGGGAGAGGCCATGGGGCATTCCCTTGGGATCTCTCAGACTTTTGGAGGATGCAGCCTCCTTTTTATCCCAATTTCCCTCTCTCTTTCCCCATTTCTGAGGTACCTGAAAGGTTCAGACTTCCCAAAACACCTGATACCAGAGGTTCCCCTCTAATGCATAACCCTCCCTTTGCATTTTTAATTCTTACAGAATTTAGGGTTTTTCCCCATTGGCTGAGGTACCTGAGAGGTTCAGACTTCCCAAAATGCCTGATCCCAAACATTTCCCTCAAATTTATAACCCTGCCTTTTGGTTTTTAATTCTTATGGAATTTAGGGGTTTTTCCCCATTGGCTGAGGTACCTGAGAGGTTCAGACTTCCCAAAATGCCTGGTCCCAAAGATTGCCCTCTAATGTACAACCCTCCCTTTTCATTTTTAATTCTTAATGGAATTTAAGGTTTTCCCCCATTGTTTCTTTCATCTCTCAATGAAAAAAAATCACAAACCAACCCATCACAACCAAACAAATCACAAACCAACCCATCTCTCCGGGCTGTAGGGCCTGAAAAATCTCATGTACAAATCAGATTTTCACTAAAACTGAACATCTATAACCATCTACAAATCAGATTTTCACTAAAAATCTCATGTACAAATCAGATTTTCACTGAAAGTGAACATCTCGTGTACAAATCAGATTTTCACTGAAAATCTCATGTACAAATTAGATTTTCACTGAAAGTGAACATCTCGTGTACAAATCAGATTTTCACTGAACATCTCATGCACAAATCAGATTTTCACTAAAAATGAACATCTCATGTACAAATCAGATTTTCACTGAAAACGAACATCTCTGAACATCTACAAGTCAGATTTTCACTAAAAATCTCATGCACAAATCAGATTTTCACTCAAAGTGAACATCTCATGCACAAATCAGATTTTCACTGAACATCTCATGTACAAATCAGATTTTCACTGAAAATGAACATCTCTGAACATCAGCAAATCAGATTTTCACTAAAAATCTCATGCACAAATCAGATTTTCACTGAAAATCTCATGCACAAATCAGATTTTCACTCAAAGTGAACATCTCATGCACCATTCAGATTTTCACTGCCTATTTTTGTACCTGCCAGGGTACACAGGGCTGGGACAGGCCTGGCTGCCCTCCTTGAGATGAAAAGCCAAAGGGATGTGCAGTTTCCTGCTGCTTTTGAGGACAATTTCTCTTTCCCTTTGTATTTACCTGCAATTTCCAGGTCCTAAACAGCTTTTCCAGCCTGGCCACTGTACCTGGCTGGGAATTCTGGCCCAGGTGAATTCTCCTTTCCCCTCTGTCTGTCCACACACACAGCAGAGGACAGGAAAAAGCCATTTATTTCCAGCCTTGAAATGCAATTTTGGTTGTTGCTCTCTTTTTTTTTTCCATTATTGATTTTAAGGTTGTAAAGCTGTGTCTGGTTTTTAAATGCTAATGATGGTAACAGCGAAAGGAGATGAGGGAGCAGGGGAGGAAATTGAAGCATTTCACAGCTACCAAAGTCTTTAAACATCCCTGGCCACACGAGGAAACCAACAGGGAGAGCTTAAGGATGATAAACAAGTAATTTGCTATCTTGAACTCCTGGAGCTTCAATTTTACCTCTGGCAGTTGCCTCTCTTTATGCAGGTTTCCACTCATGTGGGGCAAAATGAAAATATCCAACAAAACAAGAAGGAAAAGGTGAAGTCTGATGGAGTTATTATTATTTTTTTTAAATTATTTTTTTAAATGGAGTTGTATTTATTGTCAGCTGCAAGGACAGCCTGGGATTGGATTTATTATTATTATTATTATTATTATTATTATTATTATTATTATTATTATTATTATTGAGTTGTGTTTATTGTCAGCTGCAAGGACAGCCTGCGATATTTTTTATTATTATTATTATTTTTATTTTTATTTTTATTATTATTATTTTATGGAGTTGTATTTATTATCAGCTGCAAGGACAGCCTGCGATATTAATTATTATTATTTTTTATTGTTATATTTATTATTATATTTATTATTATTATTTTATGGAGTTGTATTTATTATCAGCTGCAAGGACAGCCTGGGTTTGGATTTGTTTTATTCAACAAGAAGATCCTGATGTTCTTCACCAGCCTGGGATTGGATTTTCTGGATCAGCACAGGCTGTGCCAGGCCCAGGAGGCTCCAAACCCCACTGCTGTGGGGTCAGTGGGGTCTCTGGGGTTCCACCTGTGATTTTGGGGATGATTTGGGGAGATTTTGGGGTGTTTGGGTGGCCTGGGCTGTCCCAAACATCAGGAAGAGCAGGCAGGATGAGGGGAGGGATGTTTTAAACCCCCAGCTCAGCTGATGTTCAAGGCAACATTTTGGGCCCCCATCCTTTAAAATGCAATTTTTGGCACAAGCCCTGCCAGCTTTTGTTGCTCTTCTTGCCAGTTTTCACAGCTTCCCATGGATTTTCCATGAAAATTCTCCTTCTGCCCAGCAGGCCCCGCTCTGGGGCACTCCCCATGTGCTCAGCAGATTTATTTATGCTCTCTAATACATTAATAAGGAGCAGGGGTTTTAATTAAGTGGAAAAAACCCAAATCTGAATGAGGGAACGGGGTGAGGCTGGAAAAGGTGAGGTTGAAAAAGGTTTCACTTCTGGCTTTAAATGCTAGAAGCTCCTCTTCAGTCCCAGGTGAATATTTAGAGGCAATTTAACATTTTTGGGGCATTTCCTGAGGTTTTGGGATGGAACAGGACTGGTTGGAATCCTTTTAGACCCCCCAAATCTCACATTCCTTGGTTCATGAAATTTGTCCCCCCCCAGACAGATCCCACAAAGCGATTTCCTGACTTCACAAACATTGCAAGCCACGAACAAAAATGAGAATTCCATCAAGATTTCAGCATCCAAATTGTCCAAATTCGAGTGGGAAAAAAAGGACAAAAGACAGGTCAACAGCAAGAGCGAGTTGGGCTTTAAAGATTCAGCAGTTTATGTTTGCAGGAGGTGGAGGGGGAGCCCATCCATGGCTTCATTTTGACAGAAATTGGCATTTAATAGAACAGGAGATAGCAGGAATTCCCAGCCCTCATTACTGCCCTCAGCCTTCCCAAGGAGACAAGCCCAGGATAGTTGCAACACCATTAATTTTATGGCATCTGAAGCAGCAGAAAATGACCAAATCTGGCTTTTCCTGACCTGAACCACAGAAAACATTTCCGTGATTAAATGCTAAAGGCAGCCCAAGCCTTCTCCGTGCTGTCAGCAATAAAATTTAACAGCATCACACACCACAAATGAAATATTTGTGTTGAGAAGGCGGCCAGGGCAGCACATAAACCCGAGCCAGCAGATTTTATTTATTTAACCAGCAAGCTGCCCACAGAACAAAGTCACCAGGTGCTGTGCCAAGTGATTTAGCAATCCCAAAACCCCTGCCTGTGCTGCCCACAATGAGCTCAGGGTGCCAGCTGAGCAGGAGCAGCATTTTCTGTGCTGTGCTGGGACCTAGAGCTGCAAAAATGAGAGTACAATGCACTGTGGTTGAGTTTGTGAGGGTCCCCAGGATGAGGGGAGAGATGAGAATTTGATTTCATGTTCTTAGAAGGCTGATTTGTTGTTATATTATATATTTTTAATATTATATTTTAATTTTATTTTCTATTCTTTTTATATTATTTTAATTTTATATTATATATATATTATACTATATAATATATTATTTATATATTATACTATATAATATATCATATTATAATATATTATCTTATATATTATATTATACTATACTATATAATATATTATACTATATTATATATTATATTATACTATACTATATTATACTATACTATATTATACTATACTATATTATACTATACTATATTATACTATATTATACAATATTATACTATATTATACTATATTATATTATGCTATACTAAAACTATACTTAAGAAAGAGAAGGATACAGACAGAAGGTTTAACAAGAACAAAAATAATGAAAAAAATGGAATAGAAAATAATGGAGATTATAATATATATAATATATAATATATATATTATATAATATTATATATAATATATAATATTATATAAACAATATATATAATATAATATAATATATATAATAATATAATATATATATAATATATATTATATATATGTAATTATATATATTATATAACTCGTGACTGACTCCTCAGAGTCTGACACAGCTGGACTATGATTGGTCATTAATTAAAAACAATTCACATGAAACCAATCAAACACTCACCTGTTGGATAAACAATCTCCAGACCACATTTCAAAGCAGCCAAACACAGGAGAAGCAAATCAATAATTATTGGTTTCATTTCTCTCTGAGGCTTCTCAGCTTCCCAGGAGAAGAAAACCTGGCCAGGAGATTTTTGCAGGAAATGTGACAGTGACACATTGTTACCCTGATAAACCAAATTTAGAGCCTGGAAATGCAGTGCTGGGGGCCCTGAGCCTCTCCCAGGGGTCAGGGAGGGCTCCCAGTAATTTTTAATTTTTCCCCCATTTCAGGGCTCAACCCTGCAAATTCCTGTAAATTCCAGGCTGGAATTTACCCCAACCCTGCCCAGGGGCTCTCCCTGGACATCCAAAATGCATGGCCCAAAACCTGCAGGGATTTTCCTCATCCCACAGCTCCCCCAGCCCCTGCTCCCAAGGGGGAACAGCCCAGGCTGGAACAATCCCTCAGGCAGGAATTCCATGCTGGAAATGCCAACCCTGGTGGTGCTGAAGCCCAGGAGCTGCTGCTGGTGCCTCAGAATGTTCAGCAAACCCACAAAAGAAAATGAGTTTATTTTCCATTCCATCTGCTCAAAAAGAAAAACAAAAAAAAAAATTCTTTCCTGTGGTGACATCTCTCCCCCTAAAGAAAATTGAATTTCCAAGTTCTAAGGGGGTGGTTTAGTTGGGAATTAGCTTCATTTTCCTCTAAACAAACAAACAACAAAAAATTAGCTCAGCTTTCTTTTCCCTTGGAAAAGAATTCTCCTTGTAACTAAACTCAGGAAAATCTGGAGTAAAAGCTCTGACTGCAAGGGAATTGCTCCCAAACCAAAATCCTGCCAGAAAAAAAAACCCCAAAAAAACCCCAAAAACTTTGCCCTCAAAACCCTCTCAGTGTTTCTTCCTCTCTGCAGGTTCTGCCCTTCCATCTCAGCTTTTCTCTGCTTTGTAAGGTTGGGTTTTTTCCCACACTGCCCTCTATTAATCTCGCTGAAAATCAGACAGCTGATCCCAACCACAGAAAATCAAATTATCCACCAAAGCCCTTCCCATGCACAGCACCTCCACCAGGCACCCTCTGATAGGTGCTTTACATCCACAGGGCCTCATAAGGATGAATCTCTTTTAATTAGACACAAACTGAGCTCATTTAGGGTTATTAGAGGTGATCTGCAAATTTATTCAGCAAATAACAGATTTTGTACAGGGAATTTCCATGGGATAGCAGAGCCGTGTCCAGCACACGCCAGGCGGGATAAAAGCCACACCAGGTGATTTTTTTGGATCATTTTGGATTTTTGGATCATCTTTTCCTCACAGAGAAAGGGAAAAAAGGGCTGAAAATAGATGAATTTCACTTCTTCTTGCCATAATTTAGAAACCAGCAGGGAAAACAAAGGATGGATGTTGCCAAACAGAAGTGGAATTGTGTGGACAGAAGGGAGGGTGAGGAGATGCCCAAATTCTCAGGAAGGTGAAATCCAGGAGCCTTTCAGCTCCACACTCACCTGGATTTTTCCCCACTGGAAAAAAAATAATAAATCCCCATTTCCCCACTGGAGAAGGAAAAAAAAATCCAAATTTTTTACACCATTTTCCCTCATCCCACTGTCCAGCCCCTTTCCCTCAGCTCCCAGCCAGCCTTGCACAAAACCTGGGACATCTCCAGCTCCTTTCTCCCCACCAATTTTGTCTTTTCCAAGGATTTTTTTCCCCAGGTTTAAAAAAAAAAACCCAGGATTTTTTTCCAGGTTTTGGGGGGAAAAGGATTTTTTTTTCCCAGGTTTTAGAATTTGGTTTTTGGATTTTTTTTCCCAGGTTTTGGAAAAAAATGGGGTAAATTTTGGCGACCTGTGGCTGGGCAGAACCTCACTCCCCATTTTTGGGGTGATTTTGTGCCAGATGGAGGAAAACAAGAGAATTTAGGCTTCTGCTGTGTCTCAGGGACAATCCCCATCTGCTGGAATCTGAAATCCAGGGAATTCTCAGAACTTTGGGCCTGTAAACCAAAGCTCAGAATTAAACACAGGATTTGATCTAAGACTTTGAAAAAAGCTTCCAAACTTAGGTATTAGAAGCAAGAATGTGGATTTATAGTTTAAAACAGAAACACGTTAAATTTAGAAGAAGAAGGTTTAGAGTTTTGGAGTTTGAGATATAAAAAAATAAAAATAATTATAAAAAGTTTAGAATACAGTACTATAGGTTTGTGTGTCATAACATGATTAACTGAGAAAACTTACATTATAACATAAATCCATACAACTAAATATTTTAAAATTGAATATTTAAAGATTAAATTAAAAATTAAATTTAAAAATTAAAAATAATTAAAGATTACATTAAAAATTAAAGCATAAATATCCTTATTAACAATGTTTTATTAGTCAATAAATCCTTAAAAGGCCTTACAACTAAGGATCTTGGGACCTCCTGAACCACACAATAAAAATGTGAACCAAACTCACCCTTCCCATCTACGTAGAAAATTTAAGAAATAAATCACATCATCTAAAAAAAAAAAAAAATATCTAAATTCCCATCTTTAACCCATTCAAATTCCTCCCAAAAATCTCCATTCCCTGGGAGGGATCTGGCAGGGTAAAAAAACCCAGCTTGGGGACATCAGGAGGGTCCTGGCAGGGGCAAAACCCAGCCTGGGAACACCAGGAGGGTCCTGGCAGGGGCAAAACCCAGCCTGGGAACAGAGCTCACACATGGGGACATTGGGGAGGGTCCTGGCAGGGATAAAACCCAACCAGGGGACACCGGGAGGGACCTGGCAGGGATAAAACCCAACCAGGGGACACCGGGAGGGACCTGGCAGGGGTAAAACCCAACCAGGGGACATCAGGAGGGTCCTGGCAGAGGCAAAACCCAGCCTGGGAACAGAGCTCACACACGGGGACATTGGGGAGGGACCTGGCAGGGGTAAAACCCAGCCTGGGGACACTGGGAGGGTCCTGGCAGGGGTAAAACCCAACCAGGGGACATCGGGAAGGTCCTGGCAGGGACAAAACCCAGCTTGGGGACACCAGGAGGGTCCTGGCAAGGGTAAAACCCAGCTTGGGGACATCAGGAGGGTCCTGGCAGGGATAAAACCCAGCCTGGGGACACTGGGAGGGTCCTGGCAGGGATAAAACCCAACCAGGGGACACTGGGAGGGTCCTGGCAGGGGTAAAACCCAACCAGGGGACATCGGGAAGGTCCTGGCAGGGACAAAACCCAGCTTGGGGACACCAGGAGGGTCCTGGCAAGGGTAAAACCCAGCTTGGGGACATCAGGAGGGTCCTGGCAGGGATAAAACCCAGCCTGGGGACACTGGGAGGGTCCTGGCAGGGATAAAACCCAGCCTGGGGACATCAGGAGGGACCTGGCAGGGGCAAAACCCAGCCTGGGAACAGAGCTCACACACGGGGACATTGGGGAGGGACCTGGCAGGGGTAAAACCCAACCAGGGGACACTGGGAGGGTTCTGGCAGGGGTAAAACCCAGCTTGGGGACATCAGAAGGGTCCTGGCAGGGATAAAACCCAGCCTGGGGACATCAGGAGGGTCCTGGCAGGGGTAAAACCCAGCCTAGGGACACTGGGAGGGACCTGCCAGGTTAAAAAATCCAGCTTGGGGACATGGGGGAGGGATCTGCCAGAAACCCATCCCAGGGAGGGACGGTGCTGACACACAGGGACATCGGGGAGGGACCTGCCAGGATATAAAACCCAGCCTGGGGACACCTGCGGCCAGGGCTGGGACACGCTGCTCACCTGGCTGCTGGCCTGGGGACGAAAAGCCAAAGGGAGGCAGCCTCTGTAGAGTTTGCTGCTGCTTTTAGGGAGAATTTCTCTTTGCCTTCGGATTTACCTGCACAGGGGATGCACAGGGTGAGCAGTGCAGGGAGAAGCAGGGATGTGGGAAGGTTTTGTGGGAATGAGAGGAATATCAAGGGCTGAAGCAGGGATTTGGGAATGTTGAGTGAAGAGAACTATCAAGGACTGAACCAGGGATTTGGGAATTCTCAGTGCAGAGAAGTGAACTATCAAGGGTTGAACCAGGGATTTGGGAATTCTCAGTGCAGACAAGAGAACTATCAAGGGCTGAAGCAGGGATTTGGGAATGTTCAGTGAACTATCAAGGACTGAACCAGGGATTTGGGAATGTTCAATGAACTATCAAGGACTGAAGCAGGGATTTGGGAATTCTCAGTGCAGACAAGAGAACTATCAAGGACTGAAGCAGGGATTTGGGAATTCTCAGTGCAGACAAGAGAACTATCAAGGGCTGAACCAGGGGTTCTTGCACCTCTCTGCTCCACAGGAATATTTTCAGCCCAGGCAGAGAGGGAACTGCAGCTGCCTAATGCAGAGTTAGTGTGACAGGTGACAACCTGTCCCAGTGCTGGGGACTGCTGGAGGAGGCACATCCAGCCCCCCAGCCGGGGGGGGACCTGCTGGGGTAAAACCCAGCCTGGGGACACCGGGAGGGACCTGGCAGGATAAAAAAATCCAGCACAGGGACATGGGGAAGAATCTGGCAGGGTAATAAACCCAGCCTGGGGACACTGGGGAGTGACCTGGCAGGGGTAAAACCCAGCCTGGGGACACCAGGAGGGACCTGCTGGGGTAAAACCCAGCCTGGGGACATCGGGGAGAGCCCTGGCAGGGGTAAAAGCCAGCCTAGGGACATCGAGAAGAACCTGGCAGGGTAATAAACCCAGCCTGGGGACACCAGGAGGGATAAAACCCAGCCCTGGGGCAGAGGAGCTGGAGCTCAGGAGAAACAGGGAAGGGACAGCAGGACATCAGAGAGGAGCCTTGGAGCTCTGTGCTCCTGCAGAGCCTCCCAGGGGGATGGAGCCGGGCTGGGGCTGGAACGGCTCCCAGCAGAGCCCACCTGGGCACGGCCAGGGGCTGCTGAGCCTGGCAGGGCACCCCAACCTGACGGTGCTGCACACCCGGGACGAGGAGCTGGCCAAGGCTGAGGTGGGGGTGCTGGGCACCATCCTGGCCGTGGCCACCGTGGGCAACCTGGGCGTGCTGCTGGCCATGTACCGGCTGAGGAGGAAGATGAGCCGCATGCACCTCTTCATCCTCCACCTGGGGCTGAGCGACCTGGGCGTGGCGCTGTTCCAGGTGCTGCCGCAGCTCCTCTGGAAGGTCACCTACCGCTTCCTGGGGCCCGACCCCCTCTGCAGGGCCGTCAAGTACCTGCAGGTGCTCAGCATGTTCGCCTCCACCTACATGCTGATGGTGATGACCCTGGACCGCTACCTGGCCGTGTGCCACCCCCTGCAGTCGCTGCAGCAGCCCAGCCGCCAGGCTTACACCATGATCGGGCTCACCTGGCTGCTCAGCTGCCTGCTCAGCCTGCCCCAGGTGTTCATCTTCTCCCTGCGGGAGGTGCGCCCCGGCTCGGGGGTGCTGGATTGCTGGGCGGATTTTGGGTACCCGTGGGGAGCGCGCGCCTACGTCACCTGGACCACGCTGTGCATCTTCGTGCTGCCCGTGGGCGTCCTCAGCGTCTGCTACAGCCTCATCTGCCACGAGATCTGCAAGAACCTCAAGGGCAAGACCCAGAGCGGGGCCCTTGGCACGGGGGGAGCCGCGGTGGGTGCCCCTGGTGGTGCCAGCCCTGCAGGGAAGGTTGGGCAGCCCTCGAGGGTGAGTATAGAATATTAATCCTGATGTTTCCAGGTGTGGGGTGCCTGGCTTTGTCTGGCCCTCGCTGCTGGGCCAAAGGCAGCAGCTGTGGGGTTTTACCTCAGAGATACCTTTGGCCGGCTGGGTGCTGCAGCTGGGCACCCAGAACAAATCCAGGCAAAGTAGGAACTCAGTTTACCTCTGGTGGAAAAGGTTCAGGGGATGGTGAAGAGAAAAGAGCGGGTTCTATCGTAGAGTCTTAATCCAGAGTTTTATTTCAGCATAGTAGACCTCTGAACATGGTAACAGCTCCCAATAGAACCCTGGGCGCATGGTCTCGTGTCCTTTAAAGCCCTGGGGACAGGGGGAGCAGGAGGGACAGGTGAGGGCCAACCAGGTGTGAGGAGGGGAAGGCTCAAGGGATACAGACACCTGGACAGGCCAATGAGCCCAGACCTGAGGGCATCTTTTGAGCTTCTGCCAACCACACCACGCCCTTGCTGGAATGTCAAGATTGATGGGCAGCTCTTAGCAGGAAGGCAAAGTGGCAGGGGGAAGGTTGGCACACCTGAGAGGCTGGGATAGGTGAGACAAGAAATCACACTGCAACAGGTGAGCAGCGTGCGCACCATCTCCCGCGCCAAGATCCGCACGGTGAAGATGACCTTCGTCATCGTGGCCGCCTACGTCACCTGCTGGGCGCCCTTCTTCAGCGTGCAGATGTGGTCAGTGTGGGACCAGGATGCTCCTGATGATGGTGAGTGCCGAGGGGAGTGGGGCACGGAGCCCTGGGAGTGCCGGGAATGCAGCTGGGTTTGGAACAAGAAGAGACGGATGGCGTGTTGGCATTTAAAAATAAATGGGGAGGCTACGGGTTTTTACATGGTACAAATCGTGGGGATTTTAGGGATTTTTGCATGATGAAAAGCGTGGGGATTTTACAGATTAAAAAAAAAATCTATATATATAAATTATAGAAATTATAAAAATCATGGGGAAGGCTACAGGTTTTTACATTACAAAAATCATGGGGAAGGCTATAGATTTTTACATGATAAAAATCATGGGGATTTTACAGATTTAAAAAAAATATAAAAATATAAAAATATAAAAATTATAAAAATCATGTGGAAGGCTACAGGTTTTTACATTATAAAAATCATGGGGACTTTACAGATTTTTTTTTTAGAAATGCAAAAATATAAAAATAAAATATAAAAATATAAAAATATAAAAATTATGGGGAAGGCTACAGGTTTTTACATGATAAAAATCATGGGGATTTTACAGATTTAAAAAAATATATAAAAATATAAAAATTATAAAAATCATGGGGAAGGCTACAGGTTTTTACATTATAAAAATCATGGGGAAGGCTAGAGGTTTTTACATTATAAAAATCATGGGCATTTTACAGATTTTTACATGATAAAGAGCATGGGGATTTTACAGATTTTTTTTAAAAAAATACAAAAATATAAAAATAAAATATATAAATCTAAAAATTATAAAAATCATGGGGAAGGCTAGAGGTTTTTACATGATAAAAATTATGGGGAAGGCTACCAATTTCTACATGATAAAAATCATGGGGATTTTACAGATTTTTTTTAAATGCAAAAATACAAAAAATAAAATATAAAAATATAAAAATTATAAAAATCATGGGGAAGGCTACAGATTTTTACATGATAAAAATCATGGGGATTTTACAGATTAAAAAAAAAAATATATATAAAAATTATAAAAATCATGGGGAAGGCTACAGGTTTCCTTCTCTGCAATGCATAAAATTTCCTCCTTCCTAAAATTCCTTATAAATGTATCAAATACAACACAGATTTCCTGCCCTGTAAATGTATAAAATACAATTTTCAGAGTCAAATAACTCTTTCCACCAGAAAAAAACCCTGAGAAGTGATGATTTCTGGCCATCATCCACAGGGATGTGCAAAGACATCTTTGCCATGTGTGTCTTTCCTCTCCTCTTGGAATTTTCAGAGGTTTCAGAAGTGGATTTCTGAGTTCATATGTTGAATTTTTTCCCCTGTAAATCTTCAGTAGTTTTCCTAAATACTGAAGCAGCACTACTACCAGAAAAAGGGACTTCACCCAAGATTGAAAATCCTCTGGGGGATGCTTTGGGCAGCAGAGAGGCTGAAGGAAAGCCCAGAAGCTGCTGGGCCTCAGCTCTCAGAGGATGTGCTCCAGCACATTGGCTCTGCAGAACCTGGAGGGCTCTGGCTCTGCAGAACCTGGAGGGCTCTGGCTCTGCAGAACCTGGAGAGTTCTGGCTCTGCAGAACCTGGAGAGTTCTGGTTCTGTAGAACCTGGAGAGTTCTGGTTCTGTATAACCTGGAGGGCTCTGGCTCTGCAGAACCTGGAGAGTTCTGGCTCTGCAGAACCTGGAGAGTTCTGGCTCTGCAGAACCTGGAGGGCTCTGGCTCTGCAGAACCTGGAGAATTCTGGTTCTGTAGAACCTGGAGAGTTCTGGCTCTGCAGAACCTGGAGAGTTCTGGCTCTGCAGAACCTGGAGGGCTCTGGCTCTGCAGAACTGGGATGATTCTGGCTCTGCAGAACCTGGAGAGTTCTGGCACTGCAGAACCTGGAGGGTTCTGGCTCTGCAGAACCTGGAGGATTCTGGCACTGCAGAACCTGGAGGGCTCTGGCTCTGCAGAACTGGGATGATTCTGGCTCTGCAGAACCTGGAGGATTTTGGCTCTGCAGAACTGGGATGATTCTGGCTCTGCAGAACCTGGAGGATTTTGGCTCTGCAGAACCTGGAGGGTTCTGGCTCTGCCAGCTTTCCATCTCCCAGCAATGCCAGTGGGACAGGAATGTGAGCCCCCAGCTCCTGCCCACTGCCCTCCCCGACCTTGCCCAGCCCCTGGGGATGTTTCATCTCTCTCTCTTGCCTCGCCAGAGTCCACCAACGTGGCTTTCAGCATCACCATGCTGCTGGCCAGCCTCAGCAGCTGCTGCAACCCCTGGATCTACCTGTTCTTCAGCGGGCACCTCCTGCAGGACTGCCGGGGCTGCTGGGGCCGCCCCCGGGCCGGGCTGCGCAGACCCAACTCCACCGGGAGCCTGTGCAGCAGGAAAACCACGATCCTGAGCCACAGCCACCAGGCTGGGGTCCCCCTGCACGGGGACAGCGCCAGGGAGCTGGACCCGCCCTGCGACGAGGCTGTGACAGAGTCGGGCACGCTCTAGGCTGCGGCGGTGGCAGCTGCGACACCGCCAGGTGTGTGACAGTGCCAGGTGTGTGACAGTGCCAGGTGTGTGACACTGCCAGGTGTGTGACACTGCCAGGTGTGTGACAGTGCCAGGTGTGTGACACTGCCAGGTGTGTGACACTGCCAGGTGTGTGACAGTGCCAGGTGTGTGGCAGTGCCAAGTGTGACACTGCCAGGTGTGAGACTGCCAGGTGTGTGACACTGCCAGGTGTGTGACACTGCCAGGTGTGTGACAGCGCCAGGTGTGTGACAGAGCCGTGTGTGACAGCACCAGGTGTGCGACACTGCCACCGCTCGCTCTCGCTGCAGAGCGCGGCTTTCCCCACCTGGTGGCACCGCGTTTTGCAGAAATCGCAATGTTTCACCCAGAAAAGCGTCGCGTCCGCCTTGTCCTCGCTGCTGTGTGCGCTGGAGGATGGACAGAGCCCCTCCGGCTGCTGCCTGACCGCAGCATCCACCCCCAGCCGCGTTTAGGGAAACTTCTGGATGCTCTCCTGCGGGGAGGGACCCTGGAACCTCCGGGGAGGGACCCTGGAACCTCTGGGAAGGGATCCTGGAACCTCTGGGAAAGGATCCTGCACCCTTTGAGATCAGGGGATCCTGCAACCTCCGGGAAAGGATGCAGCATCAAGGGGGATCAAGGGATCCTGCATCCTTTGGGATCAGGGGATGCTGCATTCTTCAGAAACAGGGGATCCTGCATCCTTTGGGATCAGGGATCCTGCAGCCTCCAGGGAGGGACCCTGCAACCTCTGGGGAGGGATCCTGCATCCTTCAGAAACAGGGGAGCCTGCACCTTTCAGGATCAAGGGATCCTGCACCTTTCGGGATCAGGGGATCCTGCACCTTTTGGGATCAGGGGATCCTGCACCCTTCGGGATCAGGGGATCCTGCACCTTTCAGGACCAGGGGATGCTGTATCCACAGAATCCTCCTGGAGGGGCGGGAGTTTTGCGTTCCCAGCAGAGCAGCCGGGGCACGGCAGGCGGCAACGCGGCTCCATCTGCTCCAGAGCCGCCGCCGCCGCTTCCTCCTCTGGCATCCGAGCAGACAGCGGGGACAGAGCTGTCCCCCCGCGGGGCTGCCGAGCTCCTCTGGCCTGGAAGTGCCCCCCTGCCGCCTCCCCCGGGCCAGGGACGGGGCTGCGGGGTCCCTGGTGCTGGGCACAGCTGTCCTGCCCCACGCTGTGCCCCAAATGCGGCACTGGCACCCCCGAGGAGCTGCTGGGAGCGGCCCTGGCCCTGCTCCAGCTCAGCCGGGCACATCCTGACTCCCCCCGTGCCCTCTCCCATCAGCTCTGCTCCCAGCCCCATCCTGTGCTCAACATCTGCTGCATCCCAGGGAGCTGCTCTCACCCTGCTGCCGCTGCTGCTGCTGCTGCTTTTGGCTGATTTTGCAGGATCAGGGGCCCAAACCTATCCTGGGCTCGGGGAGCAGGAGCTCAGTTCCCCTGCAGTCCCAGCCTGGCCCCTGCCCTGCTCCCAGGAGCTGTTTTGTGCAGGAATAAATCATGGATGAGGCAGGAAAGAGCATCCATTAGCTCAAAAGCTGCTGTGGGTGATGTACAGGTGTCCCAGTGAAGGTTCCCAATTCCCTGCGAGCCACAGGCATTATTCCTTCCACTATCACAGGCTAAAGCTGTAAAAATAAAACATTAAGAGGAAAATATTTTGAAATCTTCAATATTTTCACTTTTTAATCACCAGGCATCTGAATCAGATTTCTCAGAAGCTTCCTCTCACTGGTTTTGGCCTCACCTTCAATCCCATAATCACACCTCTCCTGGGTTTTCCAACGTTACCCAGGAATTGTTGGGGTTTTTGGAACATTTTCCTTCATGTGCCCTTCAAGCTGGGCCAGATCTGCACCACAAGGTCATGAAAGCAGGAGTGCCTGGCTCCCCCTGCCACTGATCAATCCCAAATCAATTGTCTCACAACCCTTCATTAAATCACAGCATTACTGAGCCCATTTAAAACACACTTGGGGCAGCTCCAGCCCTGAGGAAGGGGAGGCAGCAGCTCCATCCCCCTCACACAGCTCCCACTGGGGCACCATTCCCATTCCCAGGCACTTTGGAAGTTTATTTCTGGAAAATTCAGTAGTAACAAAATGCAGAGTGAGGAGCAGGAGGCCCAGGTGGGGAGAGACCAACCCCAGCACCTGGAGCAGGGACAAAGCAGGGAAAGCAAAAGCTGGGAGACAGGGAGAGGGAAAATCCAGTGGGAAAATTGTATTTGAAAGGATTTTATGAGGCTGATGAGCAAAACAACAACACTGAGAGGAGCTGCCAGCCAGCTCAGTGCAGGTTTGAGGATCAATGCATCTCCCTCCCATTTTGAGAGGTGAGGGGGGGGGATGTTTCTTTTTGCTTTCATGCAATGAGGGGAAAAAGGGCCGTGACACAGGAGTGGAGAGCTGATTCCAGCCTGGCTGGGAGGAGCCTTCCC
This sequence comes from Agelaius tricolor, assembly GCF_023055355.1. NCBI lineage: Eukaryota > Metazoa > Chordata > Aves > Passeriformes > Icteridae > Agelaius > Agelaius tricolor. The sequence continues at coordinate 4,418,863 of NW_027269290.1, forward strand.
CTGCCCCACCCTGCAGCCCTCGGGAACAGTGGAGCCTTTAAGGAAAAGCCAAGGAAGCTGTGCCTGCGGGCGGGGGTGGTACGAGCGCTGCAGCCCGTGCCAGGCAGCGCCCCAGGGGAAGGGGACAGTGCCAGGGGAAGGGGACAGTGCCACTGTGCAGCTGCTGGGGGCTCTGGGCACCTCTGGGCAGCAGCACCCTGGTGTGACAGCTTCACCCTGGTGTGACAGCTCCACCCTGGTGTGACAGCCTCACATCAGTGTCACAGCTCCACAGCAGTGTCACAGCTTCACCTCGGTGTACTCCACAGCCTTGGATGCCCTGGGGCTAGAGAAGGGCCAGAAATGTGTTTTCCTCTTCTTTGGGTCCACGTTGACATAATCCATGCCAGACTTGACGTTCTCGTAGTCCAGGGCAGAGCCAGGCTCGGGGCCTTTCCCTGGGAACACCAGGGATGTGTAATTGATGTTTGCCTCTGAGCCACGGCCCTGCAGGAGCAAAAGGAAGCCCAGGTCAGGCCCCAGCAGCCACCCAGGAGCCTTTGATCTCAAGCCCAGGCATCAGTTGAGGGAATCATGGAATGGGTTGGGTTGGAAGGGATTTTATGCCCATCCCATTCCCCCTGCCATGGCAGGGACACTCTCCACTGTCCCAGTTTGCTCCAAGCCCCATCCAGCCTGGCCTTGGGCACTGCCAGGGATGCAGGGGCAGCCACAGCTGCTCTGTGCCAGGGCCTGCCCACCCTCAGAGAGAAGATTTTGCTTCCTAATTTTCCTGAAGTGCCCAGGGATGCTTCCCTCTGAATGGAGGACACTGGAACGCTGCATGTGACAGGGGACAACAACCACCCCAACCCTTATCTATGGAATTTCAATGTGGTTTGATGGATTTGCCCCTCCTGATGCTGCTCCAGAGCTGGACACAGCACCAGGTGGGCTGGGGATGATTTTCCCGTGGTACCTGAGGGCAGGAAGGGTTGTCGTTGTCTGAGTCCTCTGAGGTGTCTGAAGATGTGTCACTGCTCCCTTAAAAACACAAAACATTTACCACCCCAGCACTCCCCACAGGGTTAAAGGGAAAAAAGGATCAAGGGAGAAAAAGCAAACATGCTCAGAAGTGAAAATTCTGATCCACAAAGCCTCAGTTTGATCCCTCCCAGCCTCACTTCCCTGGGAGAAAAGGGCAGGGAGAGCCCAGCTGGGAGGAGGAGGCAGCTCCTGCTTGGCCCTTCTCCCACCCCAGCGTGTCCACAGCTCATAAGGAAGAGACATCACACAAAAGCCACCCACAAATTCCCATCCCTGTGCCAGGACAATGCCCCATTGCTGCAGAGCCCCTTACCTGCATAGGCTGGGGCTGGTTTTTGTGGCCCAGGCTGTTTTTGTGGCCCAGGTTGTTGCTGTGCTGTGTCCCCTCCAGGTGCTGAGGCTGCAGCTGGGCTGGGCTGAGGGCTGGGGTGCTCCCCAGGGCTGCTGCTCACCTGCATCCTGCAGGAATGCTGGGCTGTGAGCAAGAGGAGAGTGAGCCCTGGTCCCTGCTGTGCCCAGCACACCCCACCCTGCTCCAGCACCCCCAGCTCAAACCAGCCCACCCCAAAATAATGATTGCTGTGCCCTGGAGCAGGCTCCTATCCATCAGTTCAATTCCTGAGATGATCCAGGGCCCTGCTCTCCCACCAGGAGAGGCTCCAGTGACAAATCACAGTGTCAGGACCTCTTCTTGCAAGTTTGGGAATGATTTTGACCCAAAGCAGAGCTGGGCTCTGTGCAAATGTGAGCAGTAGTTGGTGTGAAAGAATTCCCTGCTAGAAATTACAGCTTCATCTGAACTAATAGTCTGTGAGCTGATTCTTGGTATTTCCCCAGCACTTTACTAAAAAAGCAATAAAAGAAAATGGTTTTGAAGCAACACAAGGTTGTACAACCCTCACTGATGTGTACAGCCATGTCACCCATGTCATCTCAGCTCACAGCCAGCCCAGCCCGGCCCTGCCCTGCCCCTTTCCCATCCCACACCCACCCAAACCAGGAAATCACCAGGGAAAGCCATTTTTTAATTACCAATTTTCCTGCTGAGCATGGTGTAAAAGGCCAGCAAGAGGAGAGGGTAGAGTATCGAGGTGAGAACTGAGGCCACAGCAGGAATCCAGCTGAACAAGAGAAAACCATTCAGTCTCACTGAAATCACCAATTTTTTTCAACCCTGCCATGGCTTCAAGGCACATTTTAGACTCAGGTTTGTTGGTAGCTTTTGGTTTTGCTTTTTGGTTTTGGGGTGACGTGGCCCAAAATGAGGGCCTTGGTTTTCAAGAATGATTTGAGTTTCTTGCCCCTCGTTTTTGGGGCCTGTCCCCAGAAGGGTTTTCAAAAGTTCCCATGGGGGGAATGTGGTGCTGGAGGGGAGAGAGACATGAACAGATATGATGGAATTACAGAATTGTGGAATGATGGAATGGGTTGGGACCTTTGAAGGGCACCCCCTGCCATGAGCAGGGACAGTTTCAGCCAGACCAGGTTGCTCAGAGCCCCGTCCAGCCTGGCCTGGAGTGGTCCCAGGGGGGCTGTGAAGGGCTCTGTGCCCCAGGGTGCTGCACTCACCATGCACAAAGGCTCATCCTCCTGCTGGGGTGTCTCCAGGGCCTGGGGGGACACAGACAGGCAGCAGGACCTGGTGGCAACCAAAGAAATGGTCCCACTGAGCCCCACACTGCTCCACACGAGCTGGAGATCAGGCTCAGCACTTGAAAGCAGCGGTTGGATGTTGCAGATGTGAAATAAAGGGGTTTTTATTTTATCCCAGCCCTCCCCCTGTGAGAATCCCTGTGGTTCACACCCTCACAGAGCCACAGGCTGTCCCTTATCACTGAATTAATGGCTTTATACACGCTCATATCTGAGACTTGTCTGGACTTTCTGGGCTCCACCGCAATAGAATTGAAATTTGTTCTCCTTCTTCTTGCTTTAATCCTCTCTCATGGTTCATTTTTTAAAATTTTTCTCTTTTTAATCCACCAAAAAAAAAAAAAAAAAAAGGAAGAAAACTACAAGATGAAGGAAAAAAAAAATCCATGGAAAAAGTAACCAAAGGAAGGTCGTGGGTTGGTGTGAGACTCTTGCATCAGTCAAGGTCCAGACAGAAATATCAGAGGCCCTCCAACACCTCAGTGTCTGAAACACCTCGGATTTACTACTGTGAGAGCTTCAATCCTGCTGAGGTTAAGAGGGTTTAAGGCAGAAAATCAGAAAACACCAATGCCTGGGCTGGGCCCCTTGGCTTGGGACTTCTGGCCATAACACTCAAGGGATTTATAATAAAAGATAGGGGTGTTCATTTTGTAAAAATAGCAGTGGGCTGCTCCTCTTGTGAGCTTTCACTTGCAAAAAAGCACTTTAAATCCTCTCTCAGTGTTATACACTTGCTATTTATAAATGGCTGATAGGGAGAGATCTTCAGCTGAGGCTTTGATACAGTGATTAAAGCAGCCATGATAATTTGATTGATAGGCTGATGGATAAATTGATAGAGCAAAGGCATTATCCATCCTGTGGAGCAGATTCTATCATTTCCTCTATGACACATTTCTGAGCCTAATTCATCAAAAGCTTTCCTGATAACCCCCAATCTGCTGCAAAATTCCACTCATGCAAACAGTTTGATGACTGCCAAGCTGAAAGTTCATTTTTTTGCAGATATTTTCCCCCTCCCTTACTGAATAAATCTGTCCCCAAATATCCTTCTCAAAGGGCTGCCACTGTTGAAAGGCTCATTTCCTACTGTGGGGCAGGAGACGCTGCTGCAGCAGCAGATAAGGATCTGAAAAATGAGCTGTTCAAAAGGAAATTGCAAAATAAGCCCCAAATCCAACTATCAGCAGCTTCTGTGCCGAGGTGGGTACAGCGAGATGGAGGCACCGATATCAGGTGGGTATCAAAAAATCTGATTTGAGACAGCAACCAGTGAGAGCCTGGCACCAAATGTGCTTTTTTGGGGGGCCTCAGGGGACTTCTGTGAGCCTGCAGCCTCCAGGACTTCAACCCTTTCTCAAGAAAATGCTGAAATCAAGGCTTGGAGGGAGCTGCTCCTCGGCCGGGCAGCGAGGGTCAACCTGAGGCACCTGCACTCGGCTAAACGTGAGTCAAAGCTCTAGAATGCCCCAAATTATTTTAATCCCACTTGAGCCAGGCCCAGCTGGTTCACTGGAGCTCAGGATGGCACCAAAATGTGCCCAGGGGGATTCCCAGCCCAGCTCTGCTCCCGCTGTTGCACCCTCTGCTTCTTGCGCCATCGCACCCGGAGCGCGGCGCCCAACGCGGCCTTACCTGGGCTCAGAGCTTTCCAACCTTCCCTTCCCCACAGCCTGGGGCAGCTGGGGCCCTGCAGGCAGCAGGATTTGGGGCCGTTTCAGCAGGATTTGAGGCTGTTTCAGCAGGATTTGGGGCTGTTTCAGCAGGATTTGGGGCCGTTTCAGCAGGATTTGGGTGCAGAGCGGGGTCTGGCAGCGTGGCGGTGCCGGATGCGGTCACGCTCTGCCCCCAGAAGCAGAGCCCACACGAGTTCCATGACACCTCCCCTCTGCCCAGCAGCCTCATTTAAATAGTTTGGGGTGTTCCTCTGCTGTTCTGCAGCTGTTTTGCTGCTGCACCCCTCCATCAATTCTCTGTCTTCCAGCAGCTTTGTCCCGAAATTCAGCTGAGCTTCCCTGGAGCCAAGCGGTGCTGGGGGAGCTGTGCCCAGCTCAACTCAGCTGCCACCCAAAACGAGCTCTGGGTGCTTCCAAGCAAACATTTTGCACAGGGATGAAGCATTTTCCACCACCTGGCTCCATGGCTGCTGGGGGAGGCTGGGCCTCCACCTGCCCACACTGTGGAAAATGTTCTGCAAGCTTTGGGGTGCAAGCAGCAGCCTGGCAGATCCCATCCTGAGAGTCCCCAGGAGTTTTGGGGATTGATGGCTGCTGGTTCATAGGAACTGTGGGGTTTGTAGCTCTGGAAGTGCCCTGGCAGAAAGGAACAAGAAATTCCCTTTTTTTTCAAGGTGCCTGACTCATGGGGACGGTGCCTGCTCGCCTTCCAACATCTCCACCAGCCCACAGCAATCCTGCCCCAGGGATACAATATCCCAAAGAATCCTCCTGGATAATCCAAAAGCAAAAAGAAGATTTCAAAAAGCATCACCTACCCCTGGAGCTGCATCACAAGTTGGGGTCACTTCCCAAATTCCTCTTCATCCCTGGGACTGCTCCCACCATCCACCAGCTGCATCATCAGATGTTGGTCCTGCTCCCCTCACAGCTGCTGCACCCCAGGTAAATATTTTGGGGTTTATTTAACTGAAACTTGCTTGTTTGTTGATTTTTTTTCAGGTGAAACTTTGCTGCTGCAACACTTTCAAGTGCTCGGTGGCGGATAAACAGATTAACAGGTGGGAGAAGTGTCTGATAAAGGCAGGAAAAAAGGGTTTTTTACAAAACACTGCTGAGGCACAGTGTGAATCAACCAGGGCAGTGGCTCCACTAAAGGAAATGTGTAAGAAGGAACACAGATAACACGTTTTTAGCCTGAGAACAGGTTTTTTAAACAAAGAAAATGCTTCACACAGAGCTGGTGAGAGGTATTTTTTCTACCCAAGGGGCAAAACCTATTTCTGATCCAACTGTGTGGCCCTGGAGGGGTGGGACACAGCTGGGGACAGGCCCTGACCGGCAGAGCCCATTCCTTTCTTACCAGGCTGGGATGTTGCAGGAGCTGGGGTCACCTTTCCTCAACTTCTCCAGAGCAGCACAGGCTGGCCCTGCCAAGCTGAGGGACACCAGGGCTGGGAAATTGGGCATCTCCTCCCTCTGCATTCCACACATTGAGCTACAGCTGGAATATGTATGAAACAAAGCTTTTTTGACCCAATTTTCTGTGCAAATCCAGCGCAGTTGCTCCCAAAACATACAGAAAAAAAAAAAAACAAAAAACCCACCACTTTGTTCTACTTGAAATAACAATTTTCAAGTGCTCCTAAGAGTTGAGCTTTTAAAATGGCTTCTAAAATAACTCAAAAGTCTAAATAAATTTGCTTAGCTGCAAAAATTTCTAAATGAAAGCTCTGGCCTCGTTATGACTTTCATCTTCCTATTTTAATGCTGAATCTGCTGCCAGGAGTTTGCAGATTATGATGATCCAATTGGGGGATCTTTTCCACCAAATAAACTATTTCACTTAAAGTGTTTGGCGTGTCTGTGCTGCTGCTCACCCTCACGTTTATCTCCAAAGCCCAGTGACCCTTCAGGCTGGGTTTTCTGATAGGATTTTCGGGTTATAAACCATGTCTGGAACAACCCACTTGCTGTTTTCAGCTTATCTGGCACTTGCTGCAGCTGCTTTTGTTTTAGGAAGTTTCTTTCTAATCCATGAATATGTGATTAGGACAAGGAGGGAGGCTGGTACATTAAACTGCATCTCAAAAGGGGAAATAGAGAATAAATTTGTATAAAAGCCACTTGTTAAAAAAAAATATTGCAGCGTGGGGGAATGAAGGGAATTTTCATTTGTTTTGAAAAAACAGCTGCATTTGCCATCGGCATCAACTGTGCTGTGCCCAACGTTTTCCTGCTCATATTGAGAAATATTTGATGGATTTTTTAAAACTTAATCTGCCCTCAGAGCTGGGGAGAGGAGAGGCCTGGCAGCACCTCCAGGGATGGGGACACAAGATCCCGGTGACAGCAGGACGTGACTTAGCTGTCCCCAGCCACCCTCGGTACCTGTGCCTCACAGATGAGGACTTTTTAATTTCCTGGGCGAGGGCTTTAATTAGATAAAAATTTAATTAGATAAAACAGGCTCGCTGGGACAAACAAAAAATTGATTAGCACGGTGCTAAAGCCTGTTAATCACGTGAATGGGACTCGCTGAGCAGAACACCCCCTTTAGCACCCAAAACCATGGAAAATAAAGACAGCATGCAAAAAAAAAAGGGCCTGGGAGATGGTGGCAGCAGGAAAAACCTTGCCTGCCCCCACTCACTCCCTCCATGTCTGAAGGCTTTATTTGTTCATCAGCATTTTCTGTTTGCACTCGCTGAGGCTTTAATGAGAGCCCGTCCTGGGTAAAACAAAACCCACAGAGGACGAGCCCATTAACGCCTGCAGAGCACCAGGAGCTGTGTCCCTTGGAAAGCTGCTCCTTCCCGGCCTTTGGAAAGGAAAGTTGAGGATTCCCGAGCTGTTCATCACTGCTAATTAGGCTTTGCCTTTTAAAATTAGGTCGATGGTACAAAGACATCCCTTTCCTGCACGTCCCTGCAGCTGCTGGGCTTTGGGGCACCCCACAGCCATGGGCAGCTCCTTGGGGTGGGGCTGTGGGGTGAAGGAGAAGGGAAATGTTCCTCCAAAGCATTCTGGGGGGTTTCCACCAAAATGGTGGCGGGATGGGAACTGGTGCTGGGATGGGGACCCCACTCTGCTCCCTCTGTGGGATCTCCACTGCCCCAAAATCAGCCAAACCCTCCCCTGCTCAGCTCCCACAGGCCCCCCAGCGCCGTCCTCACCCAGAAAAGCAAACGTGACCCCGGAGTGCCCGCTCAGCCTCGCCTGGGCCGTGGCCAGTGATTCATTGTGGGTGCCTGAGCCCGGTGTTGACTCTGGCAGGGCTGTTATCGAGCTTGGCACCGTGGGTATAAGAGCAGCACCGCGGCGGGCACAGCCACCATCCCCACCATGAGGCGTCTGCTGCTCCTCACCGCGCTCTGCCTGGCCCTGGCCAGTGCCCTGAAGAGGTAAGGGGGTCCCCAGAGTCCCCAAGGTCCCCAAGGTGCCCAGGGTCCCCAGGGTCTGGGGGGGACACTGCCAGGGCTGTGATGGGTGGCAGAGCTCAGCCTGTGCCAGAGCGGTGGCACCGTGCTGGGATTTGCGGGTGCTCCGTCCCTCCGGGCAGAGCCTGGCAGCAGCAGGAGGGGCTGTGAAGGGCTTTGTGCAAGCAGGGAGGGCAGAAAAAAGCATCCTGGATTGCCCTTGGCCCTGCTCGCCCTGCCCAGCCCCAAGGGCCTTCCCCTCGGTGGCACTGCCAGGAACTGGAGGCTCTCCTGCCAGCTCCTGATCTGCTGTGCCCAAAAACACATCCAGTGCCCCTCTTCTGCTGTGCCTCGGCTGGAAATTGTTGCAGAGAGGGGATGTGGGCTCTGAACCCCCATCCTGGCAGGGCCCAGGACCCTCCGGGTGGGCAGAGGACATGGGCAGCACACACAGGAGTGACCAGGACTTTCAGGGTGGGCACAGCATCCACAGGAGAGTCCAGGACCCTCAGGGTGGGCACAGGACGTGGGCAGCAGCTCCATGAGTGCCCAGGACCCTCAGGGTGGGCAAAGCACCCACAGCAGTGACCAGTGCCCTCAGGGTGGGCACAGCATCCTCAGGATGGGCACAGCACCGGGGCGGTGCCCTCAGGATGTGCACAGCACCCTCAGGATGGGCACAGCACCCTCAGGGCAGTGCCCAGCACCCTCAGGGTGGGCACAGCACCCTCAGGGTGGGCACAGCACCCTCAGGGCAGTGACCGGGCTCTCAGGGTGGGCACAGCACCCTCAGGGTGGGCACAGCACCCACAGGGCGGGCACAGCACCCTCAGGGTGGGCACAGCACCCCGGCACTGACCGGGCCCTTCCCGCAGGGTGCCCCTGAGCCGGCGCCGCTCGCTGCGGAAGCTGCTGCGGGAGCGGGGGCAGCTCTCGCACCTCTGGAGGGCCCGGGACGCGCCGGCCGCGAGCAGCGAGGACTGCGCCGCCTTCTCGGAGACCAACGAGCCCCTCATCAACTACCTGGACGTGAGCAGGGCGGCACCGCGGGCTGGGAGCACCCCCAGTTTGCCCGAGCAGTGCCCACAAACCCCGCGGCTCCAGGCAGTGCCCGGCGTGCCAGGGCTCGCTGCCTGCCCGGCCCTTTGTCCCCGGGGTTGTCAGGAGAAGGACAAGGGAGGGCATTCATGGCAGGCACCGCCAGCCCCTTCCCTCCCTGCCGCGCTCTGTCCGCCCCCTGGGCTCAGATTTACTCCAAAATTCAATTTATTCAGGGCAGAGCCCCCCACAGAGGTGGAGGGAGCTCCGCAGGACAATCCCATTCCCAATTTCCCTGTCCCCAAAGCCCTGCCTGGTGATAAGGGTCCCCTCGGGGCCCAGCCTTGCCAGGAAGAGGCAGAGGCCTGTACTCAACGTGCTGCCTTTTATCCTCAGTCCCCACTGCTGTTCCTTAAATATTTGTCTCCTTTATTCCACCTGGCACAGCACAGATCAAACACTGAGCCCCATCCGTGCTCTGCAGACACCCCAGGCTCTGTTTTGCAGACATTTCTGGCTGTGCTGGTGGCTCACAGTGCTCTCTGTTCCCCCTTTTTGGCAGATGGAGTATTTTGGGCAGATCTCCATCGGGACACCCCCCCAGAATTTCACTGTGGTGTTCGACACGGGCTCCTCCAACCTCTGGGTGCCTTCTGTCTACTGTGTCAGCAAAGCCTGCAGTGAGTGGGGAGCCCCTGACCCCAGAGAGGCCACGGGCCACCAGCCCCAAGGCCATGGGGACCCTCCTAAAAGTGACAGAAATCCAGGGGTGAAAGCATGGACAGCTCAGCAGGGGACAAACGTGGCCTCTTGGAGCTGTCAGAGATCAGCCAGCTCTAGAGAGCCCAGAGGGACCAGAGCATCTCTGAGGAGCCCCAGGGCTGCCCCAGAGCTCAGTGGGAATTGGGGAATGGGACTGGATCTCACAGGGAATTGGGGAATGGGAGTGGATCTCACAGGGAATTGGGAAATGGGAGTGGATCCTGCAGGGAATTGGGGAATGGGACTGGATCTCACAGGGAATTGGGAAATGGGACTGGAACTCACAGGGAATTGGGGAATGGGACTGGATCTCACAGGGAATTGAGGAATGGGACTGGAACTCACAGGGAATTGGGAAATGGGACTGGAACTCACAGGGAATTGGGAAATGGGAGTGGATCCTGCAGGGAATTGGGGAATGGGAGTGGAACTCGCAGGGAGTTGGGGAATGGGAGTGGATCCTGCAGGGAATTGGGGAATGGGACTGGATCTCACAGGGAATTGAGGAATGGGACTGGAACTCACAGGGAATTGGGGAATGGGAGTGGATCCTGCAGGGAATTGGGGAATGGGACTGGATCCCACAGTGCTGTGAGGCTCCTGCTGGCTGTAACCAGGGACAGCAGTGCTCATCTCAGGACTCATTAAATGCTGCTGATCCTGCTCTCCCTAAGAGCCCTTGCACCCTTCATCAGACTGAAATGGGAGAGGTTTTCTCCCCCCTCAAAACTCCAGCACGTCCCTCAGCAGAGCCCCCATAGCCAGGAGTTTTGGTGACACCATTCTGCCATCATTTCGCCTCACTCAGGGCTCCTGGCAGCTGTGGCCAAGCAAAACAAAAACGAAATTTCTGGTGATAGATCCCATCTCCTTCCTCAGCTGAGCACACCAGGTTCCAGCCAACCCAGTCCAGCACCTACCAGGTGATAGGGACCCCGTTCTCCATCCAGTACGGCACCGGGAGCCTGACGGGGATCATCGGATCTGACCAAGTAGCCGTGAGTGCCCTTTGGGTTGCCCTGCTCTGGACAATGGGCCTGGGACTTGCCCACGGGCCCGGGCCCCCCACGGAACCCCCTCCTCCCTGCAGGTCGAGGGTCTGGCCGTGAGCAACCAGCAGTTTGCAGAGAGCATCAGTGAGCCTGGAAAAGCCTTCCTGGATGCTGAGTTCGATGGGATCCTGGGGCTGGCTTATCCCTCCCTGGCCGTGGATGGGGTCACCCCTGTCTTCGACAACATGATGGCCCAAAATTTGGTGGAGCTGCCCCTTTTCTCTGTCTACATGAGCTCGTATGGACGTGGCTTTGCTCCGGGATGCTGCTTGGAGTCTGGCATTGCTTTAGGGAGCAGGAGGGGCTGCTAAAATACAGATCATGAAGGGGGGGTTTGGTACCAGATTGAGCATTGCAGACCTCTGGCCTTGCAGCATGTGTGGGGAGAAAGTTGGGGTAAAGTCATGCTAAATGGACAAAAATCCTTCATGTGTCCTCCTCCTGCCAGAATCTGGGGGAGCTGCCCGTTTTCTCTGTCTACATGAGCTCGTGTGGACGTGGCTTTGCTCTGGGATGCTGCTTGGAGTCTGGCATTGCTTTAGGGAGCAGGAGAGGTTGCTAAAACACAGATATTTCACTGAGATAATGAAGGGGGTTTGGTACCAGATTGAGCATTGCAGACCTCTGGCCTTGCAGCATGTGGGGGGAGAAAGCTGGGGTAAATTCATGCTAAATGGACAAAATTCCCTCATGTGTCCTCCTCCTCCTCCTCCCTGCAGGAACCCTGACTCCCCCCAGGGAGGAGAGGTGCTTTTTGGGGGCTATGACACCTCCCGCTTCACGGGCACCCTCAACTGGGTGCCAGTCACCCAGCAGGGCTACTGGCAGATCCAGCTGGACAAGTGAGTGCTGCTGGGCAGGGAGGGAGGGCAGGGCAGGGCTGGCCTGGCAGAGCACCACAAATCCCTCCTGCTACTTCTCTTCCAGCATCCAGCTGGGTGGGACAGCCACATTCTGTGCCAATGGCTGCCAGGCCATCGTGGACACCGGGACATCGCTCATCGTGGGTCCCACCAAGGAGATCAAAAAACTGCAAAACCTCATTGGGGCTGTGTCTGTGGATGGAGAGGTGAGAGCCAGGGTGGAGACAGGAGGGGACAAAGCCTTGGGGACCTTTCCCTGCTGGAAGGGACCCCCTGAGCCCCCGGCTCTGTTCCAGTATGCCGTGGAGTGCAGCAACCTCAGCGTGATGCCTGACCTGACCTTCACCATCAACGGGCTGCCCTACACGCTCAGCGCCCAGGCTTACACCCTCGTGGTATGGTTGTGGCTCCCTCAACCCCAAATCCCAGCTGCTCCAGTGGCAAAGGTGGCCCAGCCTCACGCCAGGAGCTGGCAGTGTGTCCCCAAGGGTGACAAACCCTGCTGGGTTCTGCTTCGTCGCCCTTCCTGGGTGTTTCCATGTGCACGAGGCTCTCAGCTTCATCCCCAGCTTTCCGCTTCTCCTCCCCAGGAGGATGCTGATGGCATGGCCTTCTGCACCAGTGGCTTCCAGGGCAGCGACATCCCCCCTCCCACAGGACCCCTCTGGATTTTGGGAGATGTTTTCATCCGTCAGTTCTACTCCGTCTTCGACCGTGGGAATGACATGGTGGGGTTGGCCCCTGCTGTCCCTTAGGGCTGTGACATCCGTGGGGCAGGAGAGGAACGGACCTTGGCAGGGCAGGGGATGTCACCCTGTCCTCCTCAGTGTCCCCAGGGGGTTGAAGACATCCCCAGGGATGCAGTGAAGAGGCCAGCAGAGGTTCAGTCCACACCAGGACACTGTGATATAAAAATGTCTCGGGCAGCTCTGTGATCTGCTCTGCACATTTTCTCTTTTTAAATCCTGAGCCAATAAAAATGTCAATAAACCCAAACTTCTCATGCTTCTGTCAGCAGCAGCCCAGCAGAAATCCTGCACATCTCAAAGGTTTTTGCTCAGGGTTAAATCCTCCTTGCCCATGTCCTGCTCTCCTCCCTGGGTGATCCATGGCACTGGGATTTCCACAGGGGCAGAAAGAAGGGGATGCTTTGCCCAGGTAGAGCAGAAGTCCCTGGAGGTGGCTGTGGCCATCCCAGGCACAGGGCAGGGGCTGAGGGAGCACTGGGAATGCACCTTTCCTCAGCTGGGGCTGGTAAACAAAAAGGTAACAAGGAGACTGGAAAGACCCTGGGGCTCTTTCTGTGCCACACAACTGCAAGAGCCACCGGTGATTTCCAGTGAACTTTGCTTTGATTCCTTTGGGGAACTCACAACAAACTGTGCTTGGTGGGTCCTTGAAGCAAAAAGGGCAAAGCAGCTGCTGAGCCCTGGGCTGGGCTGGCTCAAAGTGTGGGGGGCTGTGGGGGCCATGGGGGTCCCCAGGAGTCACCGTGGCACACGTGACTTGCTGACAGAGTGTGACAGTGCACGAGTGGCAGTGGCTCATGAGTGATGCACCCTGAGGCAGCAAGAAAGGGAAGCACAAAAAGGTTATTTTTATCCAGGCCTTTGCTCTGTTTTCCCCAGTGACTCTGAAGCCAGCAGTGCCAAGGCTGGGCTGCTGGAGTGTCCATGTCCCAGCCCAGCTTGGTGGCTGTTCCATCCCTCCCAGAGCAGAGCAGCCTTCAGGGCTGGGGCTGGGAGCTCTGGACTATTCAGATCTGCTTGTAAACTTTGCGGCTGAGCCTTGTGGTTTGCAATAAAGGGAGATATCTGCCTTACCCAGAGGCACTGATTGTGCCACTGACCAGCGTGGGCTCTCTGAGTTTCCTGTGTTGACTTTACCCCTGCTGAGTCCCAGATAAGGTGCTGGGGCTGACGGACAAAGGTCTCCTGTCCCTCTTCCACCTTAACCCTTAGCACGCCAAGGTGCTGCTGAGCACAAGCCCAGGGGCTGGGGGGGAGCATGCAGCTCCCCCAGCATGACAGGGGCCACCCAGTGTCCCCAAAGAGCAGCTGGCAGTGAGAGCTGGCCTGGCCTGGAGTCACCCAGGACTGCTCTGGTGCTTTGTTTTTGGGATCTCAGGGCACTCTGTGCCTTCTTGACAGGTTTGGGGGTGAAGTTGCTCAAACAAATGTTTGAAGTTGCTCATCCCAATAAAGAGTGACCCTGCTGTCCCCCAGGGAGGCTGAGCAGTGCAGGGAACACTTGGATGCCCTTTGCTTCCTTCCCTTTCCGTCACTCCCATGGCCCTGCAGGGCACACGCCATCCTCTCCTTGTCCCCATCAGCCTTTTGCCCAGCTGTGGGTTTCATCACAGTCACAGGCCACAAAACCCACGCCTTTTCCTCAGAACTGCTGACATGGGGGAGGAACCAGGGCAGGACTGAAGCTGTGGTCACTGGAGCTGCTGAGTGACGCCTTGGCCATCACCTCCTCCCCACCACTGCTCCCACTGCCTCCATCCAGGCAGAATCTCAGCCCAGGGGGGATTAGGAGAGCAGGAGCTTTGGGAAAATCCCTTTTCCTGTGAAATCAAACAAAAGCCAGAGATAAGGCTGATGCACCCTGGTGGGTACAGCCACCCTGGCTAAAAGCAGAAGTGGCCGTGGGCATCAGCTGCAGTTTGGGATTGACCACAAACCCCAGCCCCAGCAGCATGGAGAGGCTTTGATCATCTGATAGGGTGAGCAATCCCCCATCCCACCAGGGACACACGAGAGGAACGAGGGCAGAAGTTGTTGTAGGGGGAGGTTGAACAAGAAATTGTCTGTGCAGGAGCAAAGGTGAAGCAGGATGGTGAAAAGGGACTGAAAATGGGGATTAGGAGAGAGCTGCTCCAGGGAAATGTCAGCCTTTTACCCACCACTGGTGAGAACTGGCTCAGGTTCTCCTGCCTCAGCCCAGATCCTCCCAGCGCCTGCCCTCTGGGGGGAAAAACAGATTTTTCTGGCCAGACAGGTCCCAAAATTACACCTGGAGAAGAGGGGGAGGAAGGTTTGTCCTGCACTGCTGGGTGCAGTGATCCTCCCTGAGATCCCATCAGAGTCTGCAAGGGGGAAAAAAAATCTACAAAAATGCTGGAAGTGGAAAAGCAAAAACCGGTGGTCTTGGAGGGATCCCAAACCCTGGGCACGGAACCACCATCAACTGGGGGCTGCTGGTTCAGGATGAGGGAGGGTTCACAGATGGGGGACACCCCACTCCCACTGCAAAGCCCAAATCCTGCAGAATGCTTGGCAAAGGCACAGGACCTGCCCTGGCACGTTGGGAAGCAGAGCTCTGCCTTTGTGGCCGTGGCCAAGCAGGTTCTCCCACTCCAGAGAGCCCTGGGCGCACGCCTGGTGCTGGGATTGCTCCACAGGGGCAGCTGAGATCCCCAAAATCCCATTTACTGATTGAACACATCCTCCTGCAGATGTCACCAGCTCTGTTCCCTCTTTTTGGGGTATTTCTGGGGTGCCTGTGCTGCCTGTGGGTGCCTGGTGGGACCCCTGTGGGCTCGGAGCTGCGGGGATGTCCCATGAGGGGCTGGAAATGCTCGTGATCCCCACCCTGCCCCTTTCCTGCCTGGAAAAAGAGACAAAGCCATCCCTCAGAGGGATCCCAGCCGCTCCTGATCCGTGCTCAGCTCCCAAATCCGTTTATCCCATCCCACGATATCAGAGCAAAGTCCAGCATGGCTCCAGGGATGCTGCCACAGCCCCGCCCGGCTTTTGTCCTCATCGCTCAACAATTGCCCAGCAGGGACGCAGATAAAGGGTCAGAAAACCCTTTTAAAGGAACCGAGGGCATTCTGAGCCAGAGGAGCGGCCCAAAAGTCCATCCCAAATTCCAGAACCTCCTTCCCCATCGGAGCCCGAGCCGGGGACACTGGGCAGAGCCGGGAATCGAAGGCGAATCCAAGGACACCCCAGCGCCTGCCCGCGGCTCCTCCAGCCCCGCCGGCATCTCGGCCCCTTTCTGCTGATGTCACGGAGCGGGGCCCCGTAGCCGCCTTCCCCGGGAGGGCAGGGATCGGCCGCCCCTTCCCGGATCCTCCTCTCTCGCCTCTCCCGTCCCCTGCCCGGGCCGGCTGCAGCGGAGCCGGGAGCCGCGGCTGCCCGGCAGGTGAGTGCTCCGCAGGTGAGTCCTGGGGCAGCCCAGAGCCGCGGAGCAGCAGCGAGGGGAGGAAACTCCATTTTGAGTTTAGAAACATCTGGCGTCCCAAAAAGCTGGCGGAAGCACCAGGAAGTTTGTGTGTGCTGAGAGATGAGGCTGTGCCCGTGCCCAGGATGATGCCCGCGGCTGGGCACGGGGGGCAGAGGGGGCAGGGGGACCTGGAGCCTGATTTCAGAGCTGATTTTCAGGGCTGAGCTTTACAGCTGGGAGCTCCCCGCTGGTGTTCCAAGGGGGAATGGCGCAGGGCTGGCCAGCGCATCAGGGAAAAATGCAGGGATGAGGCTGCCAGCGTTTCCATCTGTGCCCTGGCCGCTGCCGTGGGGATGGGGCTGCTGCGGCTGCTGGGGGATGCTGGTGCCACCTCAGGAGGAGGTTTCAGGGGTCCTGGCCAGGCTCAGAGCATTTGAGGACACTGGGACATGATGGGGACACATCCTGGGGGGACATTTCAGGGTGCTTCTGGGCGGGGATGCTCCCTGGGCTGTGCTTGAGGCATCAAGGAATCCCTTCTGGCTGGGGTCTTCTTGAATAAATTTAATTTTCAGCAGCACCCCAGGCGTGCGTGCCAGGCCGAGGGGGAGGGCCTGCGCTGGAGAGGGGGTGGGAGAAGCAGGGAAGTGGCTCCCGGCAGCTTTGAATGGTGATGAACCGGCGAGTCCGGGCGTGCTGCGGCTCCTCGGCAGCGGGCGGGGACGTGGGCCGGGCTTGGCATGGGAGGGTTTTTCTGTCCCCACCATGCCTGGGACACAAGTGCTGGCATGGCATGGGCGTGATGCTGGCACGGTGAGGGCACAGCCACATCCCGGCGTGGCAGCAGGGACAGGACCCCAGGGCTCACCCAGGTGCCGTCCCCACAGCCCCCGCTCGCCCCCAGGGCCTGTCCATGGATGCCAGCAAGAAGGTGGATCTGAAGATCATCATCATCGGAGCTCTGGGGTAAGGAGCTGGTCAGGGAGGGAAGCCCCTGCATGTGCTGGGTGTCCCCTGAGCTGGGCCAAGCCTCACCAGTGCCCCTTTCCTCGTCCCCAGTGTGGGCAAGACCTCCCTGCTGCACCAGTACGTGCACAAGAAGTTCTACGAGGATTATCGCACCACGCTGGGCGCCAGCATCCTCACCAAGGTCCTGCCCGTGGACAGCACCCCCCTGAAGCTGCAGGTGAGTGGGGTGAGCTGGCACTGCCCGCAGTGCCCACCCTGATCCCAGCTCTGCGTCCCAGCCTGGCCTGCTGGGCCCAAGTGCCACCGCGGTCATGAGGTGCAGAGCCCAATTTTCAGGGCTGATGTTTAGAGCTGAGCTTCAGAACCCAAATTTCAGAGCCTGATTTTCAGAGCCTGATTTTTAGAGCTGATTTTCAAAGCCTGATTTTTAAAGCCTGATTTTCAAAGCCCAATTTTCAGAAGTGATTTTCAGAGCTGATTTTCAAAGCCTGATTTTTAAAGCCTGATTTTTGGAGCCTGATTTTTAGAGGCCCAATTTTCAGAAGTGATTTTCAGAGCTGATTTTCAGAGCCTGATTTTCAAAGCCCAATTTTCAGAGGTGATTTTCAGAGCCCGATTTTCAGAGCCTGATTTTCAAGCTGATTTTCAGAGCCCAATTTTCAAGCTGATTTTCAGAGCCCAGATTTCAGTGCTTGATTTTTAGAGCCTGATTTTTAGAGCCTGATTTTTAGAGCCTGATTTTCAGCATCCATGAACTGCACTGGAATCCCACAGGAATTCTGGGGGCTCAGCACCCCCTGAAGCTGCTCCTGTGGGCTGTAGCACCCACCCTGCCCCTGTCACATCCCCTCCTCTGCCCTAGATCTGGGACACAGGGGGACAGGAGCGGTTCCGGTCCATGGTGTCGACCTTCTACAAAGGCTCAGACGGCTGCATGCTGGCCTTTGACGTGACAGACAGGGAGTCCTTTGAGGCCCTGGACAACTGGAGAGATGATTTCCTGGAGAAGGTCATTCCCAGGGAGCAGGATTTCCCCATGGTGGTGCTGGGGAACAAGATAGACCTCAGTGACCGGCAGGTAAGGGTGGAGCAGGGAGAGCAGGATCAGCAGTGCTGGGGTCACCACCCCTGCAGGGATTTAAAACTTGTACAGCTGTACCCTTGGGGACATGGTTCAGTGCTGGGTTAGTGGCTGGACTTGATGATCTTAAGGGTCTTTTCCAACCTAAACAATTCCATGATTGGGATGCTGTAGGGTCCTAATGGTTTTGAGGGCTGATCCTTCACCTCAGAACCATCCTTTTCCCTGTCCTCACACAAACCAGAGCTCCAGGCAAGGAGCTGCCACCTCCCCCAGCACTCTGGGAGGGGATGA
Source organism: Agelaius tricolor (assembly GCF_023055355.1). Lineage (NCBI taxonomy): Eukaryota > Metazoa > Chordata > Aves > Passeriformes > Icteridae > Agelaius > Agelaius tricolor. The sequence continues at coordinate 4,436,872 of NW_027269290.1, forward strand.
GCAACATCCTCCTGCTGCTCTTGGGGGCACAGACTGTCCCCACCAGAGGCAGCAGGAATGACAACCTCGGGCACTGCCAGCACCCCCTCACCCAGCAGTGCCTGGATGGGTGAGGAGGGTCCCATCCCTGAGCTGTGGCTCCATCCTCCCATCCCAGCAGTGCCTGCATGGGTGAGGAGGGTCCCATCCCTGAGCTGTGGCTCACCCACAGTGCCTGGATGGGTGAGGAGGGTCCCCTGTCACATCCCTGGGCTGTGGCTCCATCCTCCCATCCCAGCAGTGCTTGGATGGGTGAGGAGGATCCCATCCCTGAGCTGTGGCTCATCCAGCAGTGCCTGGATGGGTGAGGAGGGTCCCCTGTCCCCTCTCTGGGCTGTGGCTCCATCCTCCCATCCCTCAGGTGTCCAAGGAGATGGCCTCAGCCTGGTGCAAGGAGAAGGACATCCCCTATTTCGAGGTCAGTGCCAAGAACAACATCAACGTGGCCGAGGCTTTCGAGACCCTGGCGAAGCAGGCGCTGAGCACGGTGAGCCCCCTCCAGCTCCGAGCTGTGCCGGGGGGGAATTTGGGGTAAAACCGGGATTAACCTGACAGATCCTCCCGTGTGGAACAGCTCCTGCTGCGAGGGAGAGCCGCGGGAGTGAGAAACGCAGCCGTGCTTGACCCTAAATCAATCGGAGCAGGAATTGCCGTGTGCTTTTCCCGCAGTGATGGAGCCCACAGCGCTCCAGCACTGTCCTCTAGCGGCCGTGCCACGGCGACATTGGTGTCCCCAAGCCCTGCGCTAGGTGGCTTTTGCCCGCATTTTGCCGGTAGCCACAAGTTCAGGGCTGAACCGCGGGGCCGCTCAGGCCGGCTCGGAGCCGCGCTCGCTCATCCTTTCCCTTCTCCGCCTCTTTTCCAGTATAAAGGGATTTTTGAGAGTTATTTGACCGACTCCATCAAGCTCACTCCCAACGACAAGCCCAAGCAGAGCTGCTGCTGACCCCGGGGCTGCTGGACCCCACGGTGCAGCCCTGCCCAGGGCTCGGTGCCCGCTGCCCACCCCAGCTGCCCACGGGGACTGGCAGTGCCAGGGCTGGGCACACCAGGGCCGTGCCAGGGCTGGGCACACCTCGAGCTGCCTGCTCCTCCCGGGATTTGCTGCTTGCCACGGCTCTGGAGCTGCTCTCCATCACCTCAGTGTCACGGTGGTGGCCCTGTCCCCATGCCCTCGATGTCCCTGTGGTGACGGTGCCAGGGATGCAGGCAGGGCTCTCCAGACACCTGGGCACCACGGGTGGCCCTTGCCAGGGCACAGCCTGGTGGCCCCGCGGCTCCCAGGGTGCTACAGGCTGCCCTGAGGGGACAGCTGGGGCTGCTGGCCTCGGCACAGGGACCTGCCACTGTGGAGGCAGCTGTTCCGTGCCTCAGTTTCCCCTCCTCTCATGCATATCCCCCATCAAACACCTTCCCCCTTCTGCCTCACTGGGGAGGATTCTCAAAAAAGCACTTTGTCAGGGGTATCCTTCTTTGTTTTTTTAAAAGGAAATTAAATATTTCATTTTTATTTATATTTATGTGCTGTGAAACGCTCCCCAGGTCCCGCAGCAGGAGGGTGGGGTGGGGGCTCCAGACTTTCCTCCCTGAGTCTGTTCAGCTGCTCAAGGATGGGGGACACGTTTTGGGTCTGGGATTTTATTATTTTATTTTATTTTATTTTATTTTATTTTATTTTGTTTTATTTTATTTTGTTTTGTTTTATTTTACTTTGTTTTATTTTATTTTATTTTGTTTTATTTTGTTTTATTTTGTTTTATTCTATTCTATTCTATTCTATTCTATTTTATATATTTTGTTTTATTTTATTCTATTCTATTCTATTCTATATATTTTGTTTTATTTTATTTTATTTTTTATTTTATATTTTATTTTGTTTTATTGTATTTTATTTTAGTTTTTATTTTGTTTTAATTATATTTTATATTTTATTTTGGTTTGGTTTTTGGGTTTTTTTGGTTTTTTTTTTTTTAATTTTACTTTAATTTTCCAGTGTAAATTTTGGGTCAGGGGAGGAGGAGGAGGTGCGAAGTGGGTGTGCAGAGGTGGCCTGGCCAGGGCAGCTGTCGGCAGAGGGAGCCCGCTGGGAGCAGAGCCGGGCTCCCTCTTCCCTCCTGCATCCATCGCGGGCACCGATCACTGGGGCTGCAGCATCCCCCAGGCCGGGCTGGATGGACTCAGATCCCCAGGGAGGTCACCAGGGACCCCCTGCCCTCCGCCAGCCCCCTCAGACCCCCCCAGTGACTGCAGTGGTGCCACAGAGTGTCCCGGAGGCTGCTGCCCATGGGGACAGCAGCCATGGGGGACAGGGCAGGGCAGCTGCGCTCAGGAAGGGCAAAACCTGAGCGAGGGATGGGCGCGGGGGGCGTGGGGGCTGCGGAGATGGGGCTGGAAATGGAAACGGGGCTGGAGATGGAAATGGGGCTGGAGATGGGACTGGAGATGGAGATGGAGATGGGACTGGAGATGGGGTTGGAGATGGGGTTGGAGATGGAAATGGAGCTGGAGATGGAAATAGGGCTGGAGATGGAGCTGGGGCTGGAAATGGGGCTGGAGATGGAAATGGGACTGGAGATGGGGCTGGGGCTGGGGATGGAGATGGAAATGGGGCTGGAGATGGGGATGGAGCTGGGGCTAGAGATGGAAATGGGGCTGGAGATGGAAATGGGGCTGGGGCTGGAGATGGAAATGGGGCTGGAGATGGAGATGGGGCTGGAGATGGGGATGGAGGCTGGAGATGGACCTGGAGCTGGGGCTGGAACTCGATCTAGAGCTGGGGCTGTGGCTGTGTCTGGGGTGCCCGTCCGGAGAGAACGGACAGTGCAGTTCCCACCCCGGACAGGGCAGTTCCCACCCCGGACAGGGCAGTTCCCACCCCGGACAGTTCCCACCCCGGACAGTTCAGTTCCCACCCCGGACAGTTCCCCACCCCCGGACAGTTCAGTTCCCACCCCCGGACAGGGCAGTTCCCACCCCGGACAGTTCCCACCCCCGGACAGTTCAGTTCCCACCCCGGACAGTTCAGTTCCCACCCCGGACAGTTCCCACCCCGGACAGTTCAGTTCCCACCCGGACAGTGCAGTTTCCACCCCGGACAGTTCCCACCCTCGTCCTTACGCAACGCTCCGCCTGTTGATTTGGGCGCCGGGCCGGGGAGAGGATTTGTCCCTTCCTACTGGGAGGAGAGGGGCATTAACCATTTCCTCCCCACGTTCTGGATGCCCTTTCCCCACCCTGTGCCTGCCTGGAGCCCCCCTCACACCCAGCATCCCCCGGCCCACCCTGGCCCCTCCGGGGCTGTTGGGACGGGGGTGTTGGGCGCTGCCCGTGCCAGCAGCAATGTTGTTTCTCATCACACCCTTCTCCCAGCAGCTCCCAGCACTGGCAAACAAAAACCTGATCGGTTTTAGCAGTTTGGACACCCCGGGCTGAGCAGACACAAACGCCCTCAGGGCAGGGGAAGCTCCCTGAGCTGGGGCTGGGCACCTCTGGCACGCCCAGGGCTGCTGTGGGTGCTGGAAGCTGTGAGTGGAAGGAGCTGGAGCCAGGTGGGAGCTGCAGGCTTGGCTCAGGGTCCAGCTGGGTGCCCTGGGCAGGGCGGGCAGGGCTGGGGTCAGACCTTGCTCTCTGCAGAGCCCTGGGCAGGCTCCAGCTCAGCATGGCCCCAGCACTTTGTGCATCATTCCAGCCAGAGGAATCGGGGCTGTGAGGATGCTGCAGCCTCAGGAGCTGGCAGGATCTCCAGTGGCATCACCAGCGTGCAGAAATCCTGCCCAGCACACATCACAGATGTGCAGCACCGTGCTGGAGCCAGCTCCAGCTTTTTCTACTCCCTCCATGCCTCTGGGCAGGGTGTCCTGCTGGCCAGGCTGCCCTGGCACAGCCAGGAGAGCTGGCAGGGTGGCACGGTGCCAGGCAGGATGCTGGCAGGAGCAGCCAGAGGTGCTAAGCTGGTAACACTATCCCGAAACCCGATAAAGGACAGGGGAGGTTTGCAACACGTGGGATTAACAAGGTCAGCTCAAGATTTTTCTCAGGGTGAAAATCAAAGGGGAAAATATTTGCCTTGTGTGACTCAGTGAGTTCCTGAGCAGCCACCTGAGTTCCTGAGCTCACCCCGGCCTGTGGCCACTGCTGAGGAGCCAAGCTGAGTCCTCCTGCTCAGTTTAACAAGCAGAGATTTCCCAGCTGCTCTGCTGTCCCCAGAGGTTTTCATTCACCCATTGAAACGACAAAAATCAGTAAAATCCCCCCCCCCCCGGATGCTCATCACCAAAGAGGGACCATCCCAACCCTCTTGCAGAAGATCTGCCCTCAGTATTTGAGGAATTGGCACCCCCCACTCACCCTGAATCCCCAACTCCCAGTTTGCTTCGTTGTTCTGAGGTTCAATTACCCCTGAGAGCCCTGACTGCTTCCAGAGGTGGCAGCAGGGTTGGAGAGGGTGGATTTGCATCACAAATCCCCCTGTGAGGCTGGCAGAGAGCAGCTCCTCCGCTGCTCCTTCCCCAGACACATCCCAGGCACAGGCAGCAGTGCCCAAAATCACAGAATTTATAATTTACGTTGGAAAAGCCCTCTGAGATCATCAAGCCCACCATGAAATGATGTCCTGAATGTCCACCTACCCTGTGGCACCTGCAGCCAGGTGGGATTAAATTCTCTTACTGAAATGTAAGAATTTAAATAAAGACACTGGAAAATACCTTAAAAAGCTGCAAAAAGAATCAAAACCTGCCAAGTTTTCCTGTCAGGAAGCAGAAATCTCATTAACCTGGAGCTGGGACTGAGGGTAATGCAGTGGCTTCAGCCACTTCCCCAGACACATCCCAGGCACAGGCAGCAGTGCCCAAAATCACAGAATTTATAATTAAGGTTGGAAAATCCCTCTGAGATCACCAAGCCCACCATGAAATGATGTCCTGAATGTCCACCTACCCCAGCCTGTGGCACCTGCAGCCAGGTGGGACTAAATTCTTTTATTGAAATGTGAAAATTTAAATAAAGACACTGGAAAATACCTTAAAAAGCTGCAAAAAGAATCAAAACCTGCCAAGTTTTCCTGTTTGGAAGCAGAAATCTCATTAACCTGGAGCAGGGACTGAGGGTAATGCAATGGCTTGAGCCACTTCAAAGCCACCCTGAAATGCGAGAATTTAAATAAAGGCTGGAAAATGCCTTAAAAAGCTGCAAAAAGAACCAAAACCCGCCAAGTTTTCCTGTTTGGAAGCAGAAATCTCATTAACCTGGAGCTGGGACTGAGGTAACTCAGTGGCTTCAGCCACTTCAAAGCTGCCCTGATAAACGCCAGGGGTTCAAAGTTCCAGGTGACCTTTCAAAGGCGTCAGACGTGACAAACAAAGCCAGGGCATCACGCAAAGCTTTATCTGTGCCCCGTGGTGCCAGCGGCCCAGGGCAGTAAACACCTCCGGAGGTGTCACACAGCCCCGGGGCCGCTCCTGGTGGCTCTCACCCGGCTGGGACCGGCTGGGGTGGTGGCCTGGCCGGTGCCACACCGGGATTCCTTCCCAAGAACGCTCCCGAGGCTGGGAATAGCTGAATGGTTGTTGTCCCTTTCCTCAATGTCCCCGCAGTGAGGGGGTGGCACTGGTGGGGTTGGTGTGAGTGTCCCCCCGAGGTGTGACTGTCCCCCCGAGGTGTGGCAGTCTGTCACAGGCATCTTTTAGGAAAAAGCTTTGCTTTAGGATTTTTCCTCCTGAGAAGCTGAGAGGCCTCAGGAACAAAATGTAACCAATGGTTATCTGCTGCTGTGGAATGCAACAGGTGCATCTGGGATTGGGCTCATGGGGTTGTTTGTAATTAATGGCCAATCACAGCCCAGCTGGCTCAGACTCTCTGTCCAAGCCACAAACCTTTGTTATCATTCTTTGCTATTCTATTCTCAGCCAGCCTTCTGATGAAACCTTTTCTTCTATTCTTTGAGTATAGTTTGAATATAATATATATCATAAAATAATAAATCAGCCTTCTGAAACATGGAGTCAGATCCTCGTCTCTTCCCCAGTCCAAAACCCCTGTGCACATGGTCACAGCTGTCCCCAAAAGGGACACACAGGCAGCCCAGGTGTGAGGCACAGCCATCCCCTCACCCTGTGCCTCCCTGCCCACCACCACAGCAGGAGTTGCTGCTTCTCCTCCAGCCCAGCCCACGGGAGGGGCTGTCCCCATGTCCCACCCCAGAGGACACCGTGTGTGGGGTTTGTGGGGCCACAGGGCTGTGCCTGGTCCCAGGGCTGGGGACAGGGGGGTCTGGGGACATGGCAGGGCTGTGCCTGGCCCCAGGCTGGGGACAGGGGGGTCTGGGGACATGGCAGGGCTGTGCCTGGCCAGGGGCTGGGGACAGGGGGGTCTGGGGACATGGCAGGGCTGTGCCTGGCCCCAGGGCTGTGCCTGGCCAGGGGCTGGGGACAGGGGGGTCTGGGGACATGGCAGGGCTGTGCCTGGCCCTGAGGCCGGGGACAGGGGGGTTTGGGGACATGGCAGGGCTCAGGGAGGACTGGGGGCTGTGGCCAGCCTGGAGCCAGAGCTGGGACATGCTGAGGTCAGCACCCAGCCCCAGCCTCGGGCGGCCTCCCCACAGCAGCAGGGTCAGGATCAGGGTCAGGATCGGGATTGGGATCAGGATCAGGATTAGGATCAGGGTCAGGATCATGATGGGATCGGGATCAGGATCAGAATCAGGGTCAGGGTCAGGACCAAGATCAGGACCAGGATCAGGATCAGAACCAGGATCAGGGTTAGGATCAGAATCAGGATCAGGGTCAGGATTGGGATCAGGGTCAGGGTCAGGATTGGGACGTGGGGTGGGCAGGGTGGCCCTGCCAGCCTGGCACGGGGCTGCCCCCCTGTCCCAGCCTTCCCTGGCAGAGCCCCCCAGAGGTGCTGAGGATCCCCCATGGGACAGAGCCCGGGGCAGGGGCAGCAGAGGCAGGAGCAGCCACAGGAGCCCCTGCGGGACTGGTTTGGTCAGGGTGGGATGGTGCCCGTGCCAAGGGCTGGGCAGCAGCTCTGGGGCAGGACCGAGCCACGGCAGGGCTCCCACGGCAGGGGGGTGGCCCTTGGCACGGGGGTGGCACCACCTTCCCATGGGAGCTCCAGGTGAGCTGGAGCTGGGGAGCAGCCGCAGCCTCAGCCTCCTGCTGGTGGGTCCCTGCTGCCCAAATTGCCCAGATTTAGGTTTGGTTTAGGCTGGGCTCTGTCCTGGATCAGCTCCTCAGAGTGTGGACAGACACAGACAATGGTGATCTGCAGCTCCACTCGTGCTGACCGCAGGGAAAATGTGGATTTGTCTCCTCTCACTGCCCTGCCTGAGCTCCCTCAGGCCTGCATGAGGCCATCAGGGATAACAGAGAATAGAAAAATTCAGTTTTTCTGAAGCTGCTGAATGGAGTTCAAAGATTAAATACTTCAAACTGTGCTAAAAAGATTATTCTGGCCCATTTTGGTATCACCAGGGCAGCAGCAGAGCCTCCTTCAGGCCCTGGGTGAGGCTCAGGGCAGTGAATCCTTCTCCCACCAGGTTCCACCTGGACACCAAATGCTTTATTTAACTTTAATGCCTTTAACCACGCACTCTTTCAGAGCAGCTCAGCTGCCCCTGGCCTCACGGCACGGCTGCAGCACCAACGCTCCTCGAACTCCTCAAAAAGGCAAAGCAGGCAGAGCTTTCATCTGGAATCTGCCCGCTGATCTCCCTGACCAGGGGCGACAGGGCCTCCTCCTGCTCCAGGTCCTCACGTCCAACACCCGAGCTCCTCTGCAGGCATTGACCTCAGAGCCCTGAACAATCTCAGCTTTATTTCAGGGCTTATCTCCCTGCCATCGAAGCCTTTGGGCCTTAATGAGTTGCCTAAGGGCACAGAGCAGCAGTGATGGGACCACAATCACTTTCCCCCTGAGGAAAGCCACTCGTTCTCCTCCACACACCTTCCCACTTTTATTATTTTTTTTTTTTTTTTTTAGGGAAAGTTCCTCTTTTTTTTTTTTTTTTTTTTTCAGATTGAGGAACCTCCCTTCGCAGGAATTCAATGGTTTTAAGTGAAAAAGCCACCTTGGGGTTTGACTCTGCTGGGTCAGGGTGGGCAGAAAGCCCTGAGGGGTGGGGGAGGCAGTGCCTGGAGCAGCCCCCAGCCTGAATTCCAGGAGAATGGGATGGGATGGGATGGGATGGGATGGGATGGGATGGGATGGGATGGGATGGGATGGGATGGGATGGGATGCTCCACACGGCCCCCCTTGGCCTGGGGGCTCTCCCAGACCTTCAGGGCTGCTCCAAGGGCAGGAATTTTGGGTGCTCCCACCCAGCCCCAGGAGCTGCTGGTGTCCCCAGGCCCTGGGCAGACCTTGCTGAGCACATTTGGAGGCAGATATCTTACACCTATTTTACAAATAAGATAAGAGCCCTTGCTCAAGGTGACCTGAGGGCTGCCCAGAGAGCACGGGCCAGTCCCAGGTGAGGGCACACAGCCCCTGCCAGGTGCTCTCTGCAGGCTGGGTGGGATTTTTGGGGGGTGCCAATTCCTCTGCAGGTCGTTGTGGAGCTCCAGGCAGGAATTTGGGTTGGTGGGCTTGGCTCTGACCATCAGAACATGCTCTGCTCCCCAAGCCAGGGTGTCTCACCCCACAAATCCTTCAGTGTGGGGATGTGCCCAAGCTCCCAGTGAAGGAGAGGGGCTGTGACAGGGCTGAGCCCACAGCCACATGCAGGTGACATGAAAGAGGGTGACTCTGGACATGTCCCCACAGGGCTGGAGCAGGCTGGCAAGGCCCTGAGCAGCTGTGCCCCAGCAATTCCCCCCAGAGATAAACCCCAAAACCAACCCCAAAACCCCAGAGCCTCTCCCAGCCCCGAGAGCTGCAGCGGCGGGGGGGCAGCTGGAACCTTCCGGAGCCTTCCTGCATTCCAGCCTTCATTTTGGGGCTGTAAATAACCCTGCTGCCTCCCCTGGGACGGGGTGTTCCTCATTCCTGCCCCGATCAGGCCCCGTGCCAGCGGGTGGCACCGGGCAGGGTGGCAGTGCCAGCGGCGCCTTTCAGGTGGCAGCTCTGCCTCCAGCCCTGGCACCACAGGGACACCAGGCCAGCCCTGCCAGAGGGATGGTGGCACCCAGCCCGGGCTCTGCATTCCTGGGAGAGAGCAGGAAATGGTGAGAACCTGCCCTGGGAATGTCAGATGTGAAAAATGCATGTATTTTATGATTGGCCTTTTGCAAATATTCAAATGAATATTATATGTGTTGTGTTAGAAAGTGATGCTATGTTAATTCTCTTAAGCAGTGTGGTAAATATAGTTTTAGATGTGAAACATTTGTATTTTATGATTGGCCTTTTGCAAATATTCAAATGAATATTATATGTGTTGTGTTGGAAAGTGATGCTGTATTAATTCTCTTAAGTAGTGTGTTAAATATAGTTTTAGATGTGAAACATTTGTATTTTATGATTGGCTTTTTGCAAATATTCAAATGAATATTATATGTGTTGTGTTGGAAAGTGATGCTATGTTAATTCTCTTAAGCAGTGTGGTAAATATAGTTTTAGGGTATAACAAAATGTTAAAATAGAAACTGTGCTGTGTAGGATATTTTTTTTAAAGAAAGGACTCGCAGTGAGACATCAGCCACAGGACACCCGAATCTTTCAGAGAAAGAGAATTTATTGCTCCATTATCAGAAGAAACAAAGTTCTTCCTGCCTCAAAGGCGCTGTCAGGATTCAGAGGAAGAAGCTGACCCTGCCCAGACAGAATCCTGTGTTTGAATGGAATTTATGCATCATGGATGAGGTGTATGAATATGCAACAGGCTGTTGTTTTTAAGGGTTAATCCTCTGTTAACGTGGGGCCTTTCTCGGGCTCGTGCTGCCCAGAAAAAGGTACCCAGACATCCAAAACTCTTTGTATTTATTGTCTCATATTGTCCTAATCCAAATTGTCCAAATTATTATTACTCTAATTGTATTACTATTTTTATAGCCATTTTATTACTATTAAACTTTTAAAATGTTAAAATCAAGTGATTGGCGTTTTTCACATCGGAGCTCTGTGTGGTGCCTGTGGTGGGATGGGATGGGATGGGGATGGGATGGGATGGGGAAGGGATGGGGATGGGATGGGGATGGGATGGGGTGGGATGGGATGGGATGGGGTGGGATGGGATGGGATGGGGTGGGATGGGATGGGATGGGGATGGGATGGGATTGGACAGGTTGGGATTGGACAGGACAGGATGGGGATGGGGATGGGATGGATGTAGGGAGGAAGGCTCCCTTCAGGTCCCATCATAACCTGAGCACCAGCCCCTCTGCCCAGGGCATGGCTGCCTGTCCCTGCTGCCCCCAGCCTCGGCCTCCCACTGAATTATTACCACTGAATTTATTACCACTGAATTATCACCACTGAATTATTACCACTGAATTATTGCCCCGTTAAGTGCAACATATCTGCTAAAATTAATCATCTGCAAACAAATCCACACATTCCAGCAGGTGGAATGCTGTTATCAGGCCAGGAGATAACCAGCTCAGCACTCTGTGCGGCCCAGGCTCACCTGGGGAGTCCCTGGGTTCCATGTCCCAGGGCTCCCCAGCTTCCCTGTGCTCCCCAGACACTCATCCATGCCTTGCACACCAGCCTGGGTGCTCTGTTGGTGGTCACATCCTCAGGCCACACGTGGGGAGAGCAGAAATGCAGAATGAGCTGTATTTATAATTTCTGAAAATGGAATTTGACCAGGACTGCGCCTCCCAGACCAGAAATGCCCCAGGACCATTGGTGGCTGCACAGGGCTGGGTTCTCTGCAGGGCAAGACCTCATTTTATCCTGATCACACCCAGCAGGACTTTGGAATAGCAGCAGGAAACAAAAGGGGATCCATCTGTGCAGGAGGGACACCGGGGCTGGGAAGGGACAGGGAGAGCCTGAAGGTCTGGTGTAAATCATTGCCTGGGGAAAAATAACCTCACACATGGGCGAGAACTTCACTGGGTTTTGGGAGTGCTGGAGGGACAAAAATCCACTGCCAGCATCCCAGTCCAAGCCCCAGCAAGTGCAGCAATCAAAAAAAATAAAGCTGGATTTTTGTAACCCATGCAGCTGTAAAGAAGCAGAGCTTTATAAATGTAAATACGACAAGAGGCTGAGATAAAGGACATAAACAGATCAAAGAGATCAGATCACTGAGCCCCTCTGGGGTGGTTCTGTGTCCCAGTGTGCCCAGAGAGCCTTTCCTGCCTGTGCCAGGGGTTGCTGGCATTCCATGGAGCTGGCATGGACCCCGCTGGGCCCTCCCTGTGCAGCTCTGAGGATGAGCAGCTCCAGCTGGGAGCCAGCTTTGGAATTTTACCTTTTGTCTTTCTCCAGTGGAGCCTCTCTAGGAAAAAATGCCCTTTACTGCTGGCAAAATTCCATTTTGGCATGAATACTTCAGCTAATTAACCCTGCACATTAGCCCTGGAAGTTAATTAGCACCATCTAGGATGTTGTTCCTCGTCTTTCTGTGGTGCAGGATCCCTGTGGATGCTGGAGCTCCGTGTTCCTGGGATTTGCTGTTGTGAAAAATGCATGTATTTTATGATTGGCTTTTCACAAATATTTAAATGAATATTATATGTGTTGTGTTAGAAAGTGATGCTGTATTAATTCTCTGAAGTAGTGTGTTAAATATAGTTTTAGGCTATAACAAAATGTTAAAATAGAAACTGTGCTGTGTAGGATGCTTTTTCTAAAGAAATGACTCACACTGAGACAGCAGCCACAGGACACCCGAATCTTTCAGAGAAAGAGAATTTATTGCTCCATTATCAGGAGAAATGAACTTCTTCCCACCTCTCTCTGGCAGGATGATGCATCAGGATTAAGAGGAAGAAGCTGACCCTGCCCAGACAGAATCCTGTGTTTGAAGGGAATTTATGCATCATGGATGAGGTGGATGAATATTCAACAGGCTGTTGTTTTTAAGGGTTAATCCTCTGTTAATGTGGGGCCTTTTTCGGGCTTATTTTGCCCAGAAAAAGGTACCCAGACATCCGTAACTCTTTGTATTTATTGTCTCGCATTGTCCTAATCCAAATTGTCCAAATTATTATTACTCTAATTGTATTACTATTTTTATAACCATTTTATTGCTATTAAACTTTTAAAATGTTAAAAACAGGCGACTGTCGTTTTCCACACTGGGACAGGAGCCTCTGGAACACCCGAGGGCTGCTCCTGCTGCTGCGCCACCGTTCCTGTCCCAGCGCTCTGCTCATATCAGCCTGTCCTGTAAAAAAAAACCCCACAGGCTCTGAGTTACTAATGATATTTACAGGATAACTGCTCGGCAATGATTACCTCCGTGGGTCAGATGGCAATGAATCAGCCCCTTCCCCGGGCACCCTGGGCAGGGTGTTCCTCTGCACTGCTGGTGATTGATTCCCATGCCGTGAGCTTTCCTGGCAGCAGCTGCCGATGCCTCCAGCGTGCACAAATGTTTCTTTTCGAATGAAATTTAAAATGGAAGCCGTAACTATAAAACAGATAGAGGTACACATACTAAAATATTGCCAGAGATAATTGTTGTGCCCTAAGTCTGTTTAAAAATCTAAAGTTCCTGGTAGAAAACTTGTACACAACTGAGGGACCTAAATGATATTCTCTTTTCAGATTAATTATACTTATATATATATATATATATATAATTATTATTTATATTTATATTTATATTTATATTTATATTCATATTTATATTTATATTTATATTTATATATAAAACTTATTAATATATCATATACTTATTAATTATACTTCAGTCTCTTAATTATACTTCAGTCTCTTAGTTATACTTCAGTCTCACCACCTCTACCAATTGATTTCCACAGGTCCTTAGAAAACTTAGAAAAGTTAAAAGTAATTTAACTTTTTTTGGTTCTATTTTTAAAAAAAAAAAAACTACAGCGACGAGAGCTATTTGCGCTCCCTGTTTCCTGAAAAGCCTGAACATCAAACTTTATTTTGAATTTTCTTTCGTATCAAACGAAAGGAGAATTTTCCGGAGAATTTAAAGGAGAATTTAGGAATTTAAAGGAGAATTTTTTACCCTGGGAGCGAGCACAGCCCGCAGCGCTGCCTTCCCCCTCCCCTTGCCCCAGCCCTGCGTTCCCCGTCCGTCTGTCCCTCTGTCCGCTCCCTTCTCCCGTCGCTCTGCAGCGCTCGGAGGTGGCAGCACGTCCCGGTGACACCAGAGCCACCCCATGGAGGGGCTTGACAGCTGGCCTGCGAGCGAAGCTGAATTAATCGTGAGCTGATTGAGAGTTAATTGATGATTTTCGGGTGTATCCATAGCAAAGAAAAAGACAAGGCTGTCAGCATGGAAACTGATTTAAAAAGATTATTTATATAGGAAAAAAAATATATATATATATATAAAATTATATATATATATAATGAGATTTAAAATGAAAATTTTTGTAAGCTAAACTACGTGCATAAGTCGATGTGCATACAATACCTCATTAAATTTCTGTCAAACTTTTGCCAATTTTATTGATGTTAATTGCTTTGCACCAATGAATATAATAAGTTATTGGGGTGCAGTTAATGACTTAAGATCACGCTTTGTTTAGAGCTTATAAGCTGGAGAACACACGGAATAAAAAATCTTTTTCCTTCTCAGACCCTGCTCACGTGTGTGTGTCATGTCTGATCTAGCAGTGACATCAGCCCCGTGCACACCCCGTGCCAAGCTGCCCTTGGGGACAAGGGGAACACGAGGGATCAATTCCTCCACAGCAAATTGCCCCTGCAGCTCCCTTCTGGTGGCCAATTCCCTTGGGGACACGTCCCTGTCCCTTCCGTGCTGCTGTCCCTGCCCATCTCATCACCTGCAGCTGCCTGGCTGGTACCTGGCTCCGGCACCCTCAAAACCTGGGAGGAGAGGAGTCCGGGAGCCTGGAGAAGAAAGAGAGATCAGGATCCTGGAGAAGAAAGAGAGATCAGGATCCTGCAGAAGAGAGATCAGGATCCTGGACATGAGAGGAATCTGGGAGCCTGGAGAAGAGAGATCAGGATCCTGGAGAAGAGAGATCAGGATTCTGGAGAAGAGAGATCAGGATTCTGGAGAAGAGAGGAGTCTGGGAGCCTGGAGAAGAGAGGAGTCCAGGAACCTGGAGAAGAGAGATCAGGATCCTGGAAAGAAGATCAGGATCCTGGAGAAGAGAGGATTCCAGGATCCTGGAGAAGAGAGATCAGGATCCTGGACACAAGAGAAGTCCAGTATCGTAGAGAAAAGAGGAGATCAAGATCCTGGAGAGGAGAGGAGATCAGGATCCTGGAGAAGAGAGGAGTCCAGGAACCTGGAGAAGAGAGATCAGGATCCTGGAGAAGAGAGATCAGGATCCTGGACACGAGAGAAGTCCAATATCGTAGAGAAAAGAGGAGATCAAGATCCTGGAGAAGAGAGGATTCCAGGATCCTGGAGAGGAGAGGACTGCAGGATCCTGGACACGAGAGGAGTCCAGGAACCTGGAGAGGAGAGGACTGCAGGATCCTGGACACGAGAGGAGTCCAGTATCGTAGAGAAAAGAGGAGATCAGGATCCTGGAGAGGAGAGGTCAGGATCCTGGAGAAGAGAGGAGATCAGGATCCTGGAGAGGAGAGGTCAGGATCCTGGAGAAGAGAGGAGATCAGGATCCTGGAGAAGAGAGATCAGGATCCTGGACACGAGAGAAGTCCAATATCGTAGAGAAAAGAGGAGATCAAGATCCTGGGGAAGAGAGGATTCCAGGATCCTGGAAAGGAGAGGACTGCAGGATCCTGGACACGAGAGGAGTCCAGTATCGTAGAGAAAAGAGGAGATCAGGATCCTGGAGAGGAGAGGTCAGGATCCTGGAGAAGAGCATCAGGGTGCTGGCCCCAGCTCAGCACAGTGATGCTGCCACAGCTTGGACGCGATGGCAGCACGGGACGAGTGTCACCCCTGCTCTGAGCTGCCTGCCCCCTGACCCGTCCCAGGAGCTTTTCCCGTTTCAAACGCTGCCTGTCCCCGAACCCTGGCAGCTCCCACTCCAGGAGAGCGAGCAGCACCTCAGGGGCGGCTCCTCCCTGCGCATCGCTGTCCCCACCAGGGGCGTCTCACGAACCTGTCACACCCCGAGCGCGGCCAGGTGCCCTCCAGGCTGATGGCAGATATCTCCTGCACATCCCGAGAGCTCCCACAATGCCGAGTTTCCCCTCTGTTCCCCTCTGTTCCCATCCCTTTGAACCCGGCAATGAACGGAGGCTCCGCTCCCCGCTGCCCAGCGCTCCCCGCCGGGCTCGGGCGCTGGCACAAAGCGCCCCATTGTCCATCCCGGCGGCTCAAAGGCCGGGCAGACGTTGCCCACAGCCCCCACCAAAGCATCTCCCGCTGCCCCCGGCCCGTGGCAGCCCGGGGAGCTGAATATGGGTTATTGTCACCAGAGCACCGAGGGACCCGCGCAGGGGATCAAACAAGCCAGGCCGGAGAGGGAACGGGTGGGGTGAGGGGGGACATCCAAAAAAGCTCTTCTCCCTCCTCAGATCTCCCCTTATCTCCCCCGGCTATCTCCTGAGCTTAGCCTGGCTGTACCTGCTCGCAATTACCTCCTCAAGCCAATCAGGCGCCGAGCACAGCCCTCGGTCCCCTTGACTGAGGTGATTTATAAATGACTCACGGGCTGCTTGGAGCGCAGACCTCGGCTCCTGCAGCACCTCTCCTGCCACATCTGCACCATCGGCCGCCCTCCCGAGGCGCAGGTAACGCCAACAATCGGCCTCTTTGTCCGGGTGGGCGTGGGGGATTTACACTCCGCTTGCACAGCCACTGGGTGTGAGGAGCACTATTTGGAGAACTGGTACTTCTATTCTTTCTCTTTTTATTTTTTTTCCTCCCTTTTTTCCCCCCCCTTCTCTTTCCCTCCCTTCTCTTTTCCCCCCTTCTCTTTCCCTCCCTTCTCTTTCCCTCCCTTCTCTTCACCAAGGGGATTTACAGCAGCAGATTTACTCAGGAATTAGCAACATCAAGCATCCAGCAGCTTGATTTATTATGAAGAGAGAGGCTGGAAGAGCCAAATATGTGAATTAATTCTTGCTAGAATAAATCCTGCCATCTTATCCTGCTGAGATGTGTGGAGGGATTTGCCTGATAGGCAACACTGATGAGAAGCACTCAGTTTCTGGACCTTTGTTGTGACCAGAACTTTCTGTGCACGGGGCTGTGGAAAGTGAGGATGCTGCAGCCCAAATCGGGTGTTGCACATCCCGGGATAGAGGGGAGGGATGAGGAGCCCAGAGCCTGCAGGCAGGGGGTGGGAAGCACTGGAATCCAGCCCAGGAAAGGGGATTTGGCTGTACAGGGCCAAATCCTGTGCTCACAGTCAGGGTAGGAGGGAATTATAAAGCTGGGATGAGGAGTGCTCCCAGACTGAGACCTGCCACACTGACAGGTGTGACCCCTGCAGGGTCCCCAGCTCCTCCCAGTGCCCTTTCAAGGGATGTTTAGCTCAAGTTTGGGCAGGATCCTTTGTATATAAGCAAGAGGAAATATCCCCTCAGCCTTGCCCCATGGTGGAAAACTGCAGCTCCCACAGCTGGGATGCTTTCTGCTCTGCCCTGATTAAATTTGTCCACACCTTATTTGTAAGCAGGCTGAAAGCTGGAGCTGGGGACTGTCCTCCTTTCCCTCAGAGATAAGTCCCTGCAGTGACATTTGTCCTGGTCACGCCGTGTTTCTGCCCCAGCTCAGAGATTCCCAGCACAGAAATTCTGTCCCGTCCTCCATCCCAGGACAGGATGGACGGGCTGAGCCCAGGGCTGTTTTTCCTTCTCCCAGAGCGGATCCACAGGGGAGGGAGCATGTGGAGGGGTGAGCTCTCAGCAGGCATCCCAGATCAGTGCTGGCAGGAGCTGCAGGAACACTGCAAACTTTGTAATTCCTTGGGATTTGCGTTGCCTGCCTGCTCTTCAAGGGTCTGTGTCAGAGACAGGTGAAGAACAGAGACTGTGGCACTGATGGACAACAAAGTCTCACTTCTCCTTCCTTTAAATGCCCTTTCCAGTTCACTCCTGCCCATCCCAGCTGCCTTTTCCACGGGAAGGGGATGGACACAGCACTGCCAGGGACTGGGCTGAGAGGCTGCTGGGGTCAGGCACTGCTCTGCCACCCTCACCAAGGTGACAGCTCGAGGGCACAGCAGGGCAGGGAAGCTTTTGGGGTGTCCATACAGACAGGCAGACTTTGGGATGGACATCCCACAGCAGCAGCCCAGGCCATGTGCCCGATGCCTCACCCCAGCCCAGCCCTTCCTCACAGAGCTATGGAGCTGATGTGGTTCTGACAGCAACCAAGAGCTGGGGTGGGGTTGGAACAAGTGGGTAAATCAAACAAATCCCAGGGAAAGTGGGTCCACCCTGGGCTTTGCTGCCCTGCTGTCAGTGCAGGGCAGATCCCCCGTGCCCCCAGTTTGCTCCCTGACAGCAAAGCACAGGAGCCGAGCTGCTGAGGATAAACATTTCACTTAATAAACAAACACCCTGTGAGCCAAACACTTTGGCTTCACCCCGAGGAGCTGGCAGATGCCTGCAGATTTTATTATTCTGGTTACCAGGCACAGAGCTAGTTTGGTTAGAAACTCGTGTGAAGTGGGACATCAAACATTGGCACCGGCCCAGCAGCGGCAGCACAAGAGCTCTGCCCGCTGCCTGAGCTGGGCTGGGGCACTCCCAGCCAGAAAAGGCCCATCTGCCTCGTGGAAATCACCTTGGAACACTCCAAATATTGCATCTGAGCGCTGGTGGAATGCCTGCTGTTCCGTGGTGAAGGTGCAGCAGTGGGGAATGGGCTGGGGGATGCTGGGGGGCACTGGGATGGGAGGTGGGAGCTGGAGGGAAGCAGAGACGTCTCCTCCCAGCCCTGCTCTGTGGCACAGGAGCCATTCCCTGCCTGCCCCAGATCCATCAGAGCCCCTGAGCACCTCCCTGCACCCCCTTCCCCCTCTGGCCCTTATTCCACCCACAGCCATCACTGCAGCTCCTCCTGGAAAATGGACTGGAACAGCAAAGTTTTGACTGAACTTTATGGGTTCTGGCATTCTGCCTTTCCTGAGGCATGGATATTTTTCATAACTGATTTATATTCTGGTGTCTTACTCTTCTATTTCCAATGGGTAAAGGTTAAGAAAAGGTTAAACCCCAGTGTGTGCCCAGTGCATGGCATCAACCCCCTGAATACAACCCCTGCTTCTTTCCCTTCCCCAGATTACTGGGAGTGATTTTTTTTCCCCCAAAATACTCAGGCCAGAAATGTGGGACTGTAGATGTGCCTTTATCACTGCCAGATTTTCTTTCTGAATCAGTTCTGTTGTAGGTGAAGCCTGTGGTCATCCAGAGCCAAAGGTAAAACAGAAATAAATCAACCAAATTCTAAGTGTAAAAAAGAATTTGTGCCCAGCTGGAGACTCTGGGGTCCCTGGTGAGGTCCATCAGCTGGACTCAGTCCTGAATACACCCCCTCCTTCCCTGCTCCTGCTTCCTCCCCTCCCCAGATTACTGGGAATGATTTTTTTTCCCCCAAAATACTCATGCCACAAATGTGGGACTGTAGATGTGTCCTTATCACTGCCAGATTTTCTTCCTGTATCAGTTCAGTTCTGTAGGTGAGGCCTGTGCCATCCAGAGCCAAAGGTAAAACAGAACTAAATCAACCAAATTCAAAATGTGAGAAAGAATTTGTGCCCAAATGGCCCAGCTGCAGACTCTGGGGTCCCTGGGCCATCAGTTCCTGGTGAGTTCCATCAGCTGGACTGGGTCCTGGCAGGTTCCCAGTGCCAGGAGGTTGCAGGGAGTGACTGGGGAGCGTGGGGGCGGATCTGCCAGTGCCCATGGCAGAGGTGAATTGTACAACACCTCCTGAAACACCTGAGCTGAGAGAGCCACAGCAGGAACCTCCTGCTCCTCAGGGGAGCAAGCGTGGGGCAGGAGGGTGGGGGAGAGTTCAGTCAGGGGGAGCACCTGGAGCTGCAGGGCTGGCACTGGCACATCTGGCACCGCCACAGCTGGAACCGGCACATCTGGCACCAAAAGCACAGCCCCTGTGCCAGGCAGGTCTCAGGGAGGAGCTGAGGCTTCCCCTGCTGACCCTGCAGGGCCTGGGGGCCCTTTCACCCTGTTGCCCCAGGGCTCCTGTGGCACCTGAAGGCTCCAGTCCAGGGCCATGGGAGTCAAGACCTTGTCCTGGTGTTGCAACCAAACCCTTGCACCTGTGCCTGTGCTCTCCTGGTCTGGGGGACAGGGGGGAGCTGCTTTTATGGCCCTTTCTTGGGCAATGGGGCCGGGAAGGGGTGTTTTGGATGGAGATTCACACGGGGTTGGGAAGAGGCTGGACCTCTGAACCCAGTCCTGAAACAAACAGCACCGAGGGCTGGGTGTGCCTCATGCAAGGAGAAGGGGGATGAAGAGGGGGCAGGCAAAGGAGGAAGTGTTGTTTCAGAGCACTGATTTTTAATCCCTAAAGTTAAGGAGCAGCTGGCTGGATGGGACATTTGTCCATGTCCAGCACTGGGATCAGTTTGGGCCCTTGTGTCACACCTAAGGCAGGGATCAGATGGCTCTCCCACCAAATTTTGACTCATTCCTTGGACTGGAGCTGCTGTTCTGTGCCTACGTCAGTGCAGGAAAGTGGCTTTGTGCCAGGGGCTCCTATCAACACCAGCCAGGAACCTCAATGTGACTTTCCTCTTCCCAAGCACAGCTATCACCAGCACGGGGCAGCAGATAAGAGCTCAGTGAGCGTGTTTGTAGAATGAACTCTGGCAGAAAAGGTCTGTGCCTGGCATGCACAGCCTGGCCTGGGGCTGGCAGGGCTGGCATCAGCCAGGTCTGGACCGAGGGGACACCCATGTCCTGTTGGTCACCCACATCACGTTGCTGGAGCAGAGCAGCTCTGCTCCCATGTGTTGTTTGCCCTGATACCACATCCCATTTGTGTACTCAGTGAGGTCAAATCTTACATTTCTGAGCATCACTCACTGCAGGGATGGGCTGCCTGAAAACTTGTGAGCTCTTGGAGCTCTTCTCCCAGCCCTTGTCCTTTATTTCCACGCTCAAACTGGATGAGAGATCCTGAAAAACCTGGTCCCTGCAATGCAGCAGCTGTCTGGCACTCTGCTCTCCCCTCCACACTCATGGAATTGCTCCGGGGTCCTGCCCCAGCTGCAGGGTTTAAACCAGCTCTGCAGCTTGCCTCGGGCTCATCCCAGCAGCACCAGGCCCAGCTGGATTTGCCTTTTGTTCAAGGAGCAGCCACGCAGCTCCTCGTGCTCTTTACTGCCCAAATCTCTGAGGTTTCAGCTGCTGTTTGATCTGGGCAAGGCTGTGATAAGCCAAGTCAAGAACTTGACTCTGTCCGGGACGCTGACATCACGAGCCTGTTTGTTTAAGATGGAATTTAATCATGGGGATATTTTCCCCTCTATACCTGCTCTGTTGATTATTTTTTTCTGATTGCCAACACTTTCACTCAGCGGGGGAATTTCATTAAAGAGCTGGGATTTAATTGGCTGCTTGGGTCTGTCTGGTGGCAGAAGGGATGGAGATCAGAGAGACCACCAGGGATTATCAGCCCTCAGAAACTGTTGCTGAGGCTGGACATTCAAAATATTCACCAAGGAGAACTGGAAATTCCAAGCAGAGCTGTGGGGCTGGGAGGAAGGCTGGGAACAGCCACAGGATCACTGAAAACGTGGGAAAACCATGAGTGTTTATCAGACAGGCTTTTGGCATGAGGGGCTGGGAATAGCCCAGGACACGGGTTAGTGCTGTTATCCAAAGGCAAAGCTCGTCCTTGCTCTTGGAGGGGAATCTCCTGTGGAACAGGAGCAGCAGGGATGCCCTGCAGAGGGCACTGGGTCAGGCACTGGGTCGGGTTCCCCCTTTGCTCCAAAGCCATGGGCTGGGGTCCCTCCCGAGCCCCGTGGGTGCAGCTCAGGGCTGGAATCTCAAACACCCCATGGCCGGGGCAGTTTTACAGCACGGTGCTCTTGATGGCCCCTGTGATCTCTAGAGGGTTGATGACCTCCCTTTCTAGACCCATTAGCTGCTATTAGCATAATGATTCTATTGACCTAAATTCTCCCCAGAGTTTCGGCTCCCTGCATCATCCTCTCCTTCCTGCGCTGCTCTCCTCCAATCCCCTCCCGCTCCCCGCTCCGAGGCACAGCCGGGCTCTCTCCACTCCTGTGCAAGGACACTTTGCTCATCCCGCTGTGCCCCGGACTCTCAGCAGCGCCCGGAGAGGGGCGGGGAGGCTCCGGCACATCCAGATCACCCTGTAAACTCTAAACAACCTGGATGTTGCTTCTCGGTGCATTCTCCTGCCTGAATCACCAGCTTTTCCCACCCCCTCTTCTCCTCCCGTGTTGGGCAATGACCCATTTAGATATACACGCCAAAACACAAATAATTACGGAGATGCTGGGTTTATATCTGACCACTTCCTCCCTCCCTCCTCTCCCCTCCCAGGTGATTCCCTCTCTCCTGGGCACGGTAAAATCAGGGATGTCTCAAGTCCATCATCCCTTTGCTGAGACCCAGATCCCGGGCAGGACTGGTCTGCCGGGATGTTTGGGCATCTTCATCACTGCCATGAGTTAGCAACAGTTATCTCCCCGAGCATCACTTCCTAGAGGAAGCCGGGCACTCACCCACGGCCGGGAGGATCGGGAAGGTTCTGGAATGCTGGGCAGTGTGGCAGGAACAGCTCGGGAGGGATCCAGCCCTCAATCGTGCCGGTGCCAGTATCAACCAGCCTGGCAAAGCCCTGGTGGTGAAACCGAGCCATGGGAAAGGTCAAGGGCCCCGCCCGGGGCAAAAAGGCACTCCCGGAGCTGGGATTAACACCCCTAACCCTAACCCGGGATTAACCCTAACCCTAACCTGGGATTAACCCCAACCCTGCCCCTCTGCCGGGCGATCCAGGGTCCCCTGGCGCGGCACCGCTCATTAACACCGCTCATTAACACCGCTCATTAACACCGCTCATTAGCATCACCTCCGAGGAGCCGAGAAGGCTGCGGGGCTGGGGAGCAGCAGCAGCCCCTGGAGCTGGGAGAAGCCACTCCCAGGACCTGCCTCTCTGCCACGGGGAAACTATTTAGGGTGGAGGAGCTCGGGGAGGGCTCCAGAGGCTGGAGGTGTCCGCTCTGGGCCAACTCCAGCCGCATTCTTGCCTTTGCTCTTTCTTTTTTTTTTTTTAATTTTTTTTTTTCTTTTCTTTTTTTCCTTTTTAATATCCAAATGATGCAGAGATGAGCCAGGCCAGGCCTCGCTATGCCATCGAACGTGCTGCCTACTCTGTCAGCCTCTTCGACGAGGAGTTTGAGAAGAAAACCAGAGCTTACCCCGTCGGGGAGAAACTGAGAAACCTTTTCAGGTAACAGGGAGCGCTCATATTATTACACCACTCCAATTCCAGATTTAGTCAGGAATTGGAGGGGTATAATTCAGACCTGGGAATCCAGATAACATTTTTATCCTGGGGATCTGTGCTCTTCAGGGGTTTGATGGATGAAAGGTATGGGAGAAATGCAAATTGGGCTGAAGAAAATGAAATTGGTGGCTCTTTTCTCAGCAGAACAGTTTGCACTGGGTGCATTTGGGATTTGGGGTCCTATTTTCCTGTTTTTTTAATAGTGGGAAAAGCACAATTGATCAGCAGAACAGTTTGCACTGGGTGCATTGGGGATTTGGGGTCCTATTTTCCTGGTTTTTTAATAGTGGAAAAAGCACAATTGATGATGTAGGCACGTGTGCATTATTTTTTTATGCTTTCCAGCTGAGATTTCCTTTTCTCAGCTTTCTGATTAAAATCAATACCACCTTAAAGAAAGGCTAATATATATAATTATGTAAGCAAAGGTTTATAACCCTGCTGATCACTTCCTTGGAAATCTATCTCCATTCCTCAGAAGAAGGAAGATAATAGAGGAAAGAGAGAGCTCAGGATCTGGTGAGGGAGAAAAGCTGAAACATTCCTGGGAAGATCCTTCCTTACTCCCAGCTCATTCGCTCCCTCCCTTCTTTCAGTTTCAAATTCTCCACCTTTCAAATTTGCTTTCATTGTTTTATCTCCCTTTTAGATGTTCAGCTTCCAGGCTCAAGCTCACCCTCTTCCGCCTGTTCCCCATTCTGGGGTGGCTCCCCAAGTACAAAATCAAGGACTACATCCTGCCTGATGTCCTCGGGGGGCTCAGTGCAGGGACAATCCAAGTGCCACAAGGTGAGCAGCCTCCCTCTCTGGGTGTCCAGGAGGGAATGACAGCTCCAGCAAAGCCCTGCAGGCGATGCTGGTGCCCGTTTGGGAGGGATTTGTGTTTTGCTGGTGACACCAAGCTCTCCCTCCAGCCTGGAGCTCCCTGTATTTTCCTCGTGTTTTGCAGGGATGGCCTTTGCCCTCCTGGCCAATCTGCCTCCTGTCAATGGCCTCTACTCCTCCTTCTTCCCCCTGCTCCCCTACTTCTTCCTCGGGGGCATCCATCAGATGGTGCCAGGTGAGGAATTGCCTGCTCAGGACAGTGAAATGCTGCCTGGGGACGCTGGTGTGTCCCAGAGCTGGGCTGTTTGCCCTGCCAGGCATTTGTGGGGTCGCTGATTCTGTCACCCCAATGACCCCAACCCTGCCCTGGGGCTGGGGAGGGGCTGAGTGGAGCCCAGGAGCCTTCCAGGACAGGGCTCTGCCCACAGGGAGCTCCTGACCTCCCCGTGCTGCCCGCAGGGACCTTTGCTGTCATCAGCATCATTGTTGGCAACATCTGCAACGAGCTGGCTCCAGAGTCGGACTTCCAGTACTTCAACCACACCAGCAACGAGAGCAGAGTGAACAGCACAGCCCTGGAGGCAGCCAGGCTGGAGATCTCTGCCACCCTGGCCTGCCTGACAGCCATCATACAGGTGAGGGCTCTGCTGTGTCCCCGGGAGCCAAGCTTTCCGTGGAGCAGAGATGGTGGTGGCAGAGATGCTCAAAGGGGACAAACTTCTGGGTGGATGATACCTCAAAATAGAGATTTTGGGGCGTTTTTGGCCTTGGGGTGGAATTCTCCATGTGGACAATCCAAGAATGGCACTCTCAGCCCTGAATGGGGGTAGATTATGGCTCAAAATAGAGATTTTTGCATTTTTGGTCCTATGGGTAGAATTCTCTATGGGGACCATCCATTAGCCCTGAGTGGGGGTGGATGATGCCTCAAAGTAGAGATTTTTGGTCTTGGGGTGGAATTCTCCATGTGGACAACCCAAGAATGGCACTCAGTCCTGAATGGGGGTCAAAGATGCCTCAAAGTAGAGATTTTTGGTCGTGGGGTGGAATTCTCCGTGTGGACAATCCATTAGCCCTGAGTAGAGGCAGATTATGGCTCAAAATACAGATTTTTGGGGATTTTTGGCCTTGGGGTGGAATTCTCCATGGGGACAACCCAAGAATGGCATTCTTAGCCCTCAGTGGGGGCTCAAAATAGAGATTTTTTGTCTTGGGGTGGAATTCTCCATGTGGACAATCCATTGGCCCTGAGTAGGGGCAGATTATGGCTCAAAATAGAGATTTTTGGGGATTTTTGATCTTGGGGTGGAATTCTCCATGTGGACAATCCATTGGCCCTGAGTAGGGGCAGATTATGGCTCAAAATAGAGATTTTTGGGGATTTTTGATCTTGGGGTGGAATTCTCCAAGGGGACAATCCAAGAATGGCACTCTTAGTCCTGAATGCAGGGTGGATGATGCCTCCAAGTAGAGATTTTTGGCCTTGGAGTGGAATTCTCCATATGAACAATCCAAGAATGGCACTCAGCCCTGAGTAGGGGTGGGTGATGCCTAAAAATAGAGATTTTTGGGAATTTTTTGGTCTTGGGGTGGAATTCTCCATATGGACAATCCAAGACTGGCATTCTTAGCCCTGAGTGGGGGCTCAAAATAGAGATTTTTGGTCTTGGGGTGGAATTCTCCATGTGGACAATCCAAAACTGGCACTCAGTCCTGAATGGGGATCAAAGATGCCTCAAAGTAGAGATGTTTGGTCTTGGGGTGGAATTCTCCATAGGGACAATCCAAGAATGGCACTCTTAGCCCCGAGTGCAGGGTAAATGATGCCTCCAAGTAGAGATTTTTGGTCTTGGGGTGGAATTCTCCATATGAACAATCCAAGAATGGCATTCAGCCCTGAGTAGGGGTGGATGATGCCTAAAAATAGAGATTTTTGGGGATTTTTTGGTCTTGGGGTGGAATTCTCCTTGTGGACAGCCCAAGAATGGCACACTTAGCCCTGAATGTGGTTGGATGATGCCTCCAAGTAGAGATTTCTGGTCTTGGGGTGGAATTCTCTGCATGGGCAGTCCCAGAATGTCACCCTTGTCCCTGCTGTCCCCTCCCCTGCTCCGGGACACCGCTGTGTGTGTGGGAGAGCTGTGTGTGCTCCCCCAGATGATGCCCCTGCCCCACGCAGGGCTGTCCCTGCTCTGACCACAGCTCCTCTGCCTCTCTAGCTGTGCCTGGGCTTCCTGCAGTTCGGCTTCGTGGCCATCTACCTGTCAGAGTCCTTCATCAGGGGCTTCATGACGGCGGCGGGGCTGCAGATCCTCATCTCCGTGCTCAAGTACGTCTTCGGCTTGACGGTCCCGTCTTACACCGGGCCCTTAGCTATCGTCTACGTAAGTGGGGGCTCTGCACAGCCACCTTCCCCCCAACCCCGGCAGCACCACCACCCCTGCCTGGGAAACGGGGCCCAGGAGGTCAGGAAAGGGTGGGGGGAAAGGGGAATCCCTGCCCCAGCGGCGGAGGTTGGATGTTAGGAGAAAGTTTTTTACTGAAAGGGTGATAAAGTTCTGGAGTCACCGTCCCTGGGTGTGTTTAAAACAAGGCTGGGTGTCAGGGTTCAGTTGAGGTGTTGGGGATGGGTTGGACTCGATCATGAAGGTCTCCTCCAACCTGGTGATTCTGTGCTCCCCAGCCAGCATTATCCGAGCTTGGATGCGTTTAAAACAGCCTGGATGTGGCACTGGGTGTCAGGGTTCACTTGAGGTGTTGGGGATGGGTTGGACTCGATCTTGAAGGTCTTTTCCAGCCTGGTGATTCTGTGCTCCCCAGCCAGCATTATCCGAGCTTGGATGTGTTTAACAAAGCCTGGCTGTGGCACTGGGTGCCAGGGTTCACTTGAGGTGTTGGGGATGGGTTGGACTCGATGATCGTGAAGGTCTCTTCCAACCTGGTGGTTCTGTGATTCCGTGAATTCTGTGTTCCCCAGCAGCATTATCTGAGCCCTGCCTGGGGTTTTAGTGAGGAATAATGGATTGGGACTGGGATCTGGGGGTATGAGCTGTGTTGATTTGCAGCAGGAGTCTTGCAGAGTTGTCAGCAGCAGGAACGTTTTCCCTGAGCAGGTTTGGCCATTCCTGGCATTCCCTGTGTCTTCCATGGGTGCATCCTGTGCTGATGCAGCCAGAGCTGCATTAATTCACCAGCCCAGGCCCAGGGCTGGGGGCTGACCCCTCAGCAGAGGCTTTTTAGCACTGCTCACATCTCAGGGTGTTGATTGTGGTAACAAGTGCTGTCCGTTGTTCTGTCCATGTCGCCCAGAGTGTCTGGCTCACCGTGATCCCTCCTCCTGTTCTCTCCCCTTCAGACATTCATTGACATTTGTAAAGGTCTGCCCCAGACCAACCTGGCCTCCCTGGTCTATGCCTTGGTCAGCTCTGTGCTCCTGATCGTTGTCAAGGAGCTCAACCTGAAGTATATGAAGAAGATCCGGATGCCCATCCCGATGGAGATCATCATTGTAAGTGACACCTGGGCTCTCCCTGGAGCCTCCCCTGGCCTCACAGGCCCTGCTTTCAGCAGGGCCACCATGTAGAGCATCTACACAGTGGCTGTGACACGGCCCCCACATGGATTGGGCTCAGGAACTGGGCCAGCCCCATGCTCATCCCTGCACTGCATCCTGGTGATGCTGAAGGTGAAGAAAACAACTCTGCTGGGACTGTCCTCACCTTCCCCAGCCCCAGCTTGGTGCTGGTTTTATTCTGTCAGCTCTGGGAGCGTGGCAGGGTGAATGCCCTGAGCCAGCCCAGCTCTTCCTGCTCACAGCTCTTTATTCCCTGTCCCTGCAGGTGATCGTGGCCACCGCAATCTCCGGCAGCTTCAACATGCCCGACAAGTATGGGATGCCAATAGTGGGGAAAATCAGCATGGGGTAAGAGCTTGTGCTGCTCTGATTCACCTTCCAGACAGTTTTCCTTCCTCCTCCTCCTCCTCCAGCCTGGAAAACACCTCACTCTTCCCTGCAACCCCAGAGTCCCCTTCCAGGAATGTCAGCGTGCCCTGTGACACAACCACCCCCGTCCTCTGCAGTGTGGGCAGGGATTGTGCCATTCCTGAACCCTCCAGCCCCTCAGCCAGCACTGCCACAGCTTCTCCCCTGTGCTCTGAGTGCAGGTTCCCAAAGGCCACCCTGCCCCTGGTGAGCAAGTGGAAGGACATGGTGGGCACGGCTTTCTCTCTCGCCATCGTGGGCTACGTGATCAACCTGGCCATGGGGAGGACCCTGGCAGCCAAGCATGGCTACAACGTGGACCCCAACCAGGTATGGCTGGGGCTGGGGCAGCCAGGGGCTGCTGCCTTTGCTGTCAGGCGTGAAGGGAAGAGCTCACAGCGTGAAGGGAAGACGTTCAGGCGTGCTGGGCCCCGAGCAGACGTGCTGCTCCCGAGGAGGCTCCGTGGCTTTGTGCCATGCTGGGGGCAAAAGGACACGGCAGAGCCCTGTCCTGTGTACTGGAGAGAGGCTGGAAGAGGGAAAGGAGCTTTAGGCTGGGCTCTGTGCCTTGCTCTCCCTCCACACTCAGTGTTTTGGCAGCTTGAGGTGCGTGCACTGCTCAGGGAGCAGAGAAAGACCTGGATTCCTGGTGTGTCACCTAGATACTCGGAGAGGCAGGACATTAAATAATCCTCTTTTGTCATCCCTGGCACGGTGGCAGCTTTCAACAACAGCCACACATACCACATGGAGCCCTGCCCTGAGTGTGTCAACAGATGACAACGTGTTTATGTGGGATTGTGCTTCCAGGTTTCCCTGCTGCACCAGGGCCTAGCCCAGATCTTACTGGAAGGAAAGAGTCTGGGATGCACAGCAGGGAACCCAGAGCTGCCCTGGCCACATAAACCAGCCTCAGGCCCCTGCTCTCTTGCCAGTGTGTCAGCAGGAAGGGCAGCTGTCCTTTCTGATTCATTCTCCACATTTCCACAGGAAATGCTGGCCCTGGGCTGCAGCAACTTCTTCGGATCCTTCTTCAAAATCCACGTGATCTGCTGTGCCCTCTCTGTCACCCTCGCCGTGGATGGGGCAGGAGCAAAATCCCAAGTTAGTTCCTCTTCCTCCTCCTCCTCCTCCTCCTCCTCCTCTCCTCTCTCCATTCCCTGTGGATCACCAAGTGCTGTAGCAGCCACACGCTGCCAGCCTGACTGTGCAGCCCTGGAGAGGTTTAACACACAAGTGCTTCAGGCTGCTGCTGTTAAAGCAGAATTTCCTCCCTCCCCAAGCCCATTTTGGTCCCTGATTTGGGCACAGAAACAGAGCTCTCAATCTGCAGTCCCGCTCTGGACTGGGCAGCGAGGGAAGGTTGGGGTTATCTGTGAGATCTGCAAACCCCTGCCTGTTTTCAGAGGCAAACATCCTCTCCCATAAAATGCTGCAGTGCCCAGTTGTGCCCCTGACTACACCCAGGGGAGCTTTGAGAAGCCCTGATGTTTGCAGAAGTGATTTTCTTCCCTCTTTGCAGGTGGCAAGTTTCTTTGTGGCTCTGGTGGTCATGGTGACAATGCTGTCCCTGGGAATCTACCTCGAGCCTCTTCCAAAGGTAACACAAACATCTGTGCAGGCAGAGCCATTGCAACACCCGCTCTCCACACCCAAACACGGGCACAGCCTGGCTCCAAAAAAACCCTGATGCAAACAGAAGCACGGGACAGCTTGTTCCTGGCCTGGGGACCTGTCTGCAGGGCTGGCTGGAATCACACAATCACACAGCCACACAATTCCAGGCTGGTTTGGGTTGGAAGGGACCTTAAACCTCATCCCTGCCACCGGCAGTGACACCTTTTACTGTCCCAGGCTGCTCCAAGCCCTGTCCACGCTGGCCTTGGGCAGGGATGGGGCAGCCACAGCTTCTCTGAGCAAATATAAATGTAAATTATGGTGAAAGAATCATCCAAATGACCCTGCTCAGATCCAGGTGAGATCCATGTGAGCATCACCCTTGTGATAGGGCAAATATAAGTGTAAATTATGGTGAAAGAATCATCCAAATGACCCTGCTCAGATCCAGGTGAGATCCATGTGAGCATCACCCTTGTGATAGGGCAAATATAAGAGAGCAAATAAGTGTAATATATATATATATATATAATATAGATAATAAGTGTAAATTATGGTGAAAGAATCATCCAAATGACCCTGCTCTGATCCAGCTGGGAGCTTTGTCAGCATCACTCTTGTAATGGGGCAAATATAAGAGAGCAAGTAAGTGTAATATATATATATATATAATATATATATAATAAGTGTAAATTATGGTGAAAGAATCATCCAAATGACCCTGCTCTGATCCAGCTGGGAGCTTTGTCAGCATCACCCTTGTGATAGGGCAAATATAAGAGAGCAAATAAGTGTAATTTATCTATATAATATATAATATAGATAATAAGTGTAAATTATGGTGAAAGAATCATCCAAATGGCCCTGCTCAGATCCAAGTGGGAGCTTTGTGAGCATCACCCTTGTGATGGGGCTGGCCCAAGGCAGGCAGATACTGCAGAAAAGCATCCACTGCCAAACGTGGCACATCCAGGTGTGGCTGACACCATTCCCTGTCCTCCACAGTCTGTGCTGGGAGCCCTCATTGCTGTGAACCTGAAAAACTCCCTCAAGCAGCTGGCTGACCCCTTCTACCTGTGGAAGAAGAGCAAGCTGGACTGTGTGAGTGCCTGGGGCTGCTGGGAGGGATCACCTGGCCAGGCCTGGATGAGCAGGACAGACCCCAAAAAAGCCTTGAGTGGGGTTTTGGGGGTGTGAGTCCCTTGCAGGAGGTGGGTTTGGCTCTCTTGGTGAGATGGTGCTGCCTGGCCTGCCCAGCTGAGCACGCTGCAGCTCAGAGCACATATCAGAGAGGCCTGAACTCTTACCTGCTGTGTTCAAATGCCAATCAAGAGCGGAGCCTGTTTGCCCAGAACTAGCCAAACCGGCCCTGCTCAATATCTGGGAGTCATGACTTCAAAACTCACACAATGGCCCTCCAGGGTGAGGAGAGCCCTTCAGAGTGATAAGGACTCCAGGCACTGGTTGATGTATAAACCCAGGCAGGGGGTGGCGGGGGAGTGAGAACGGAATTTGGAAATGTCTGACATAAAAAGAGAGTGTTTGAACAGGGCTCCCACGGCTGAGTGCCGTGTGTGGACACGGAGCCAATATCCTGTCAGGGCCCAACAAAACCCCTTATCAGGGCAATCAGGAGGAGTCCAGAGGGGCTGGCCCGGGCCATGAAGAGCTTTCCCAAAATCCTGCTCAAACAAGTGCTGGGGAAGAGCTGGGTTATCAATTTGGGCACATCTCTGATCAGGTTTTGCTGCTGTGGGGTGAGAGGGGAGCTCTGTGGGCTCTGGCAGCTCTGTGGGCTCTGCTGCCCCTTTACCAGAGCACAGATGGACCCCAGAGGCTTCAGAGACCCTGAAACCTGGGCAGAGCCCTGAGCATGGATTGAGTGGAGATGGATGGTGCTGCCTGAGGAACATCCTGGCAGATGCCAATGGAGTGAACGGGATTCCCCTGACCTCAATCTCCTTGGAATTTGAACTAGATTCAGTGTCCTGGCCCAAAATGGGGAGCACCATTCCTGGGTGATGTCAGAGCATTGGTGTTCATCACCTTCATGCTGGTTGTGTTTCAGGGCAGCTAATTCCAACTAATTCTAATGATGGATGCATGGATGGATGCATGGATGGATGGAGGAAAGCTCTTCCTTGCCATTTATGCACAAAATGAATATAAATTAAGATATTGAAGTCATCAAAGTTACCTTTATTCATCCAAAGTCAAAGTTAGTTTTTATTCATTTTGAGGATGGGTTTAAAACAACCTGATAATGATTTTCAGAGGAGATGTTTAAATGCAGGGCAGGACTGATCTCGTATAGAGTGAGATGCTTGAGTGCTAGCACATAAAAATGAGAAATGGCAGAGCTGTGAGCTGGAGTGGGGCAGGTTTTGGTCTCCTCTGTCACATCAAATCCTCTCTGTGTTCAGAGCATTTCTAGCAGGTGCTCAGGCAGTTTTCAGAGCGACAATTTCTGATTTTTTCTGAACTGCTCTGGCTGACAGCAGGAGCTGCTCAGGGTTGGAGCAGGGAGCAGCAGATGGTGGGATCTGCAGGAGCCCCTTCCTGATCAAGCCAGGCTGATCCTTTTTGGGTGGAACGAGCAGAGCGGGCGCTCGAGCAGCCGTGGAGAAACGCCCTGGCTGCTTTTATGGCTGAAAAGGAACAGGGGCTCCTGGCAAACTGCCCAGCAAGGACGGTTCTCTCTGAAACATGCAGCAACTGCAGCATTAGAACAGCTGCAGAATTCAGGGTTTGGCCTATTCATGTTGAGCTGGGAGGGTTTGAGAGCTCAGGGTAGCAGCACAGAACCATTTTTCCCCCCCCTCCATTTTTCCCCCCCCTCCATTTTTCCCCCCCCTCCATTTTTCCCCCCCTCCATTTTTCCATCCACTTTTTCCCATCCACATTTTTCCATCAGTTTTTCCATCCATTTTCCCTCCTTTTTCCCATCCATTTTCCCCATTCATTTTCCCATGCTTTTTTTTTTTCATCCATTTTTCCCACCCAGGTTTTCCATCCGTTTTCCCTGTCCATATTTTCCCCATCCATTTTTTCCATCCACTTTTCCTATCCACTTTCCCATCCATTTTCCCCATCCATTTTCCCCATTCATTTCTTTCCATCCACGTTTCCCCTCCACGTTTCCCCTCCACGTTTCCCCTCCACGTTTCCCCTCCACGTTTCCCCTCCACGTTTCCCCTCCACGTTTCCCCTCCACGTTTCCCCTCCACGTTTCCCCTCCACGTTTCCCCTCCACGTTTCCCCTCCACGTTTCCCCTCCACGTTTCCCCTCCACGTTTCCCCTCCACTTTTCCCCTTCGTTTCCCCTCCATTTTCCCATCCCCTTTTCCCATCCATCTCCCTCCACATCCCCACGGTTCATCTCCCCTCTCCCTCCTCTCCCTGCAGCTGGTCTGGCTCGTGAGTTTCCTCTCCGCTTTCTTCCTGAGCCTCCCCTACGGCGTGGCGGTGGGCGTTGGATTCTCCGTGCTCGTGGTGGTTTTCCACACCCAGTTGTGAGTACCTCATGGCCCCCAGAGCCACGGCAGATCTGCCAGGGGCAGGAGGAGGGACAGGTGATTTTTTAGGAGCGACCTCTGGCCCGCGGAACGCGCGGCAGGAGCCCCGGGGAGTGCAGGTGTCCTGCCCGGAATGCGCAAACAGGAATGGCAGGCGCCAATTGACTGCCTGCATTCCCGCTCCCGTGCACATCCCAGGGCCAGGGGAAGCCTCAAGGGATTTGCTTCACCCCACACCGTTCCCAGCTCACACAAAGAGAGAGTCCTTGTGGGAACCCAGCACATCCCTCTGGCTGTCCAGAACAGCCAAGACCCAGCCAGGGGGCTCAGAGACCCTGGCACAGAGCCCAAAACACCTCTGGGATTGATTATGGAGCAAATCACCAACCTCAGATGAAGATCAGCAAGCCACAACAGTTTAGGTAGAATAATAGTGAAGTTATCATGGGGTGGAAAAGGAGATTTTGGGGTTTTTGGTATGGGGGTTCAGGAGGCAAGACGGAGGGAACTGGGTGTGTCCTGTCCTTCTTCTCCTTCTTCTTCTTGGCCTCCATCTTCTGCTGTGATGTTGGCACTTTTAGATTGGTTTAGAGTAGAAGCTCAGTGTCTAACACAGGTGATAGGTATTGGGAAGTAATTGTAAACATTGTACAGGTAGTTTTTAGTATAAAGAGATAACACCACCCCAAGGGCTGGAAACAATTCCCAGCTTTGTGTGAGGAGTTATAAACCACAAGAGTTTGAGTAAAATGATAGTGAATTAATCACAGGGTGAAAATGTAGAATTTTGGGGATTTAGAATGGGGGTGCATGAGGCAAGACGGAGGGAACTGGGCATGTCCTGTCCTTCTTCTCCTTCTTCTTCTTGGCCTCCATCTTCTGCTGTGATGGTGGCACTTTTGGATTGGTTCAGAGTAGAAGCTCACTGTCTAACATAGGTGATAGGTATTGGAAAGTAATTGTAAATATTGTACAGGTAGTTTTTAGTATAAAGACATAATCCTGCCCTGGGGGCAGGCAGAGTGCCTGGAACTGTCCTGCTGGATGGACCTCAGCAGGGCAGGAGAAAAATTTTTTATAGATAAGACACAATAAACAACCTTGAGACCGAGAAATGAAGAGCCCTGACTCCTTCTTTGAGCTATGGGCTGAGAAAAGAGACTTTCCAACTTTTCTTGGAGTCACTCTGACCAGTGAGAGATCCCAACAAGTCCTGTCTGTGTGCAGGGCCCTGGTGTGAGGTGTTCTCACCACTTTTAATCCATTAAAGCCCTTTCTTAATATTTCCCAGTCTGCCATCTCAAAATACTGACTCTTTTTTTTGCCCTGTAGACTCTGCAGGGGTGAAATGTAAGAGTTTTCCCCAAGCAAATGTTCAAATCCTGGGGTGGAATGTGAAGCAGAAGCAGTTTTCTTCCCCCTAATCCTGATCTCTTCTTTTCTACAGCCGCAACGGCTCTGCCCTGGGCCAGGTGACTTCCACTGACATCTACAAGAACCCCAAAACCTACAACAAGGTGAGCTGCAGATAAAACACCCTCAGAGAAAATGCTGTTCTTTGCCACTGTTTGCTCTGAGCTCCTGTCTCTGGTGCAGGTCCATGAAGTTAATGGGATTAAAATCATCACCTACTGCTCACCGCTGTATTTCGCCAACTCGGAGATATTCCGGGAGAAAATCATAGCCAAGGTGAGCAGTTCCTCAACAAATCCCTGCCTGAAGCCAATCCCAAACTGCCCCTGCTCTCTCCTGTGGTGCTGCACAGGGTTAATTCAGCTGTGGATGATCGTGGACAATGGTCATATCCACTCTCTACTCCTCAGTCCTCCTCTCCCTGATCCTCAGGGCAGTCGCAGAGCTCATTTTAAAGGTTGTGCCCAAATCATTTTAAGCTCATTTTAAAGGTTGTGCCCAAATCCTGGCAGGCTCCTCCTCCAAGCTTTGCCAAAACAGGAGCATCCTGCTATTCCAAGTCTCTCCCTGCATGTGCAGGTTCCCTGAATTCCAGGAGATGTTTGGATGTCATCAGGATCACCCCACTCCAGTGCCCAGCTGGTGCCCCAGGCTGGGAAATGCCAGGGAAGGAACAGCAGCTCCTCACTCTTGGAACTGACTTTTTAAGGAAAAGAAATATCTCTTTTCCACAGACAGGGGTGGATCCCGGCAAGGTGTACTTGACCAGGAGGAAATTTGTGAAACAGCAGGGGAAGAGCACAGCACAAGCACCAGCAAAGCTCCCAAAATTCCTGCTAAAGGAGAACAAGGTAACTCAGCTCTGAGTTCCCAAAAGGGTCCCTGTGTCCATGGGTACAGCCCCAAGTCCCCATCAGACAGCTCCTCTTGACATGGGATTTCCTGCACTGTTTTCCTGCCACATTTCCCACCTCTCACCCCCTTTCCTCTCCACCTACATCTCCATTCCTCCCCAAACCTGAAGGTGCAGGAGAAGTGGGAATGGCTGGGAGGCTGGAGAGGAGGCTGGAATGGGAACATGGGGAACAATCCGCAGAAACCAGGCAGCTTTGGCCTCTTTCTCTGGGGCTGTGTCAGTAGTTCAGCCCTTTCAAAGCCCATTGCTCAGCCACCCCAGCCCCATTTGCTTTGCAATGCTGAGAGCACTTTGGAAATAAATGAATCATGGAAATTATCCTAAGTCCAGCCCCAAGGGACAGCCAGGCTGGAGTTAGTCCAGATTCAAACCCTTCATATCATGGGTAGAGGTGCAGTCACCTGTGCCCTGCCCTGACTCTGCACCTCTGCTCTGCCTCAGACCTTGTCTTTGCAAGAGCTCCAGAAGGACTTTGAGAGCGCCTCTCCAACAGACACCAACAACAACCAGACCACTGCCAACGGTGCCAGCATCTCCTACATCACATTCCACCCTCCTGCCCCCGGGGCTGGGCCAGGGCAGAGCCCTGGGGAGCTGGGCAGCAGCAGCAGCACCCTGCAGGGCAGCACCCTCAGCGTGCTGCCCACAGCAGACACTGACCCTGTGCTGGCAGCACCGCCCTACGTCAGCTTCCACACCATCATCCTGGACATGAGTGGGGTGTGCTTTGTGGACCTGATGGGCACAAAGGCGCTGAGCAAGGTGAGTTCTGTGCAGGGACCTTCTGCTCTCTCACATGGAGGTGTTTATGTGCCTCAATTCACAGAATTCACAGAATCACCAGGTTGGAATCACCTTCAAGATCATGGAGTCCAACCCAGCCCCAACAGCTCAACTCAACCCTGGCACCCAGTGCCACATCCAGGCTTTGTTAAACACCCCCAGGGATGGGGACTCCACCACCTCCCTGGGCAGCCATTCCAGAACTTTATCACCCTTTCTGTGAAACACTTTTCCCTGCTCTCCAGCCTGTATTTCCCTTGGTGCAGCTCGAGGCTGTGTGCTCTGGTTGTGTCAGTGCCTGCAGACAGAGCCCAGCCCCAGCTGAGCACAGGCACCTTTCAGGAGCTGCAGAGCGATGGGGGCAGCCCTGAGTCTCCTTTGCTCCAGGCTGAGCACCCCCAGCTCCCTCAGGGGTCCCTCACAGGGCTTGTGTTCCAATTTTCCTTTTCTGCATCTCTGATTTTCTCCTTCAGCCCCAGCACTGATAAAAGTCTTTATGCATGAACACAAAGCTGGAGCAGCAGTGGTTTTAATCCTCTCTCTCCCATCTCATCCCTTCCAGTTGTGTTCCAGTTACCGGAAGATTGGGATCAAAGTGTTCCTGGCAAACGTGCATGGTAAGAATCCCCAAAGAACACATTTCCATGGGATCTCCCCCCATTTCTGAGCTGCTGACAAACAGCAGATCCTTTTCTGCTCTTTATTCAAACTGTGAGATATCAGAACAGATAAAAGGAGAAAACAGAAGAAAGGAAGGAGAATCACTGTTCTCTGTGTGTGAAATCAGTGCTTTCATTTGGGAAGTGACAAAGCTGGAACCCCTCCACACTCAGCATGCAGGAAAGCAGATCCCCACACTCATTTCTGCTGCAAACCTGCTTCTTCTGAGCCTTGCCTGAGCTCAGAGGACCCCAGCAGCCACACACACCTCCAGAATTCCTCCTGGGCTTTCCTCCTCGTTCAGCTGTCTCCTTTCTCCAGCCC
This sequence comes from Agelaius tricolor, assembly GCF_023055355.1. Taxonomy (NCBI): domain Eukaryota; kingdom Metazoa; phylum Chordata; class Aves; order Passeriformes; family Icteridae; genus Agelaius; species Agelaius tricolor. The sequence goes on from NW_027269290.1 coordinate 4,473,444, forward strand.
AGGTGTACGATGACATCAGCACAGGGGGAGTCTTTGAGGAAGGAGCTCTGGACCCAAGTCACATCTTCCTGACCATCCACGATGCTGTTTTGTTTGCACTGGCCAGTATCAGAGAATTTGTCCACCCACCCATCTTGGAAGAGGTAAATGTGCTCCCCAGCCCGCAGGATTCTCCTGTTTGATTCTCCAGGGTGTGTCAGCACAATGAAAAAATAACATTTTATTGCCTAAAATAACATTTTATTACCTAAAGAAGCTTCATGTTTATCTCAAGCGGTAAAGGCCTAAATCCAGGAAATTATTTAATATTCCAGTTGTTGTGTATGGGCTGGGCACCTTGTGATGGAATGGATTTCCATGGGAAATCAATTTTTTTAGTGTCAATTTGTTTTACACAAACCCTTGGCTGAGAGATGAGTACTGTGCCAGCCTGGAGGAGCCAGAAGAGCTGTTCCAGCACTGTGCCCTCAGTTTGGTGCTGGCTGGAACAGACACAGGCAGAATTTGGCCCCCAGTGATGAAGAAATGAAGGCAAAGCTGGTGCAGCTGGAATAGTCCTGGCATCCATGAGTGCTCCACTGGTGGGAGGAGAACAGGAGGGATTCTGAGGCAGGAATGTGGCCCATGCTGGTGGCACAGCACCAGACAGGCTCTGTCCCCAAATAGAGGTTGGTTTATTGTGTTCCAGCTGGAGGTGGCACCAGTGGCACCAGTTATCTCCCCAGGAGGAGTTGAGGTATCTCCTATCAAAGCAGAGGGATTGGAAATGCAGATAAACATCTGGAGTAGGACTCCTCCTGTGCCCCTTCTCCTGGGCATTTCCCTCAGAGCATGGGTCACCTTTTAGGCCTGGCTTAATCATTGTTTTCACTCCTTTTGACCCTGCACTCTGCTAATTCGTGGACTCAACTCTTCCCTGCACAGAGGCCGACCCAGACAGAGCTCTCCATCTATGATGAGTCTGTGGATGAGGGCAGTGCAGAATACAAGAACCTGGAGGAGGTGAGTTGTAGTGCCAGGGGTCACTGCAGCCATGGGTACGAGGCAGAAATCAAAATCTCTAATTGGGATTGATTAGATGGGAAACCATCTGGAAGTACTGCAGTGCTCAGTGGAAAGTTAATTGCAAATAGAATTTTAAATCCCTGTCTTGAGGAGCTCTGGAAGGCACCAGGATGAGGAGCAGGTAGGTGACCCCACAGAGGAGTCCTTCAATCATTCTGGGCCACATGGCTCAGGTTCCGTAGGACCCGTGGGCTCCACACATTGTGGGGGAAACTCAGAGCACCAGGTTTGACTCACATCAAAGGCAGAGTCACCAGTGAAGATTTTCAGCACAGGCTTTGTAAATGCTGCAGTGATTTTCACCCACGTGTGGGCCTTGGGAGGAGCTCCCCTCCCTTCCCCGTGCTGCCCATGCCCAGCTGGAAGCTGGAGAAGGGCTGGAGCTCCTGGGGGTGTTTGTGTGACAATGACACCGAGCTGTGCCACCAACCCTGACCCTGCTCATCCTCTGTGCCCTTCAGGAGATGTTTGGGAGCATGTTCCACTCAGAGACCCAGACAGCTCTGTGAGCACAGCGAGCACCGGGCAGACCCTCCAGGGGAGACTCCTCCAGACCCTCCAGAGGAGATTCCTCTCTCCCACCCCTCCATGGAGAGCTGTGCTTCTACCTGGGGATGGAACAGGTTTGCAATGAGGCCATCACCCTCCAGAACTGCCAAATCCTCCCTGTTCTGCTTGTGCCAGACCCTCCAGAGGAGACTCCTCCAGACCCTCCAGAGGAGACTCCTCCAGACCCTCCAGAGGAGATTCCTCTCTCCCACCTCTCCATGGAGAGCTGTGCTTCTACCTGGGGTTACAACAGGTTTGCAACGAGGCCATCACCCTCCAGAACTGCCAGATCCTCCCTCCTCCATGCTCTGCTCGTGGCAAACCCTCCAGAGGAGACTCCTCCAGAGAAGAATCCTCTCTCCCCCCCCCTCTGTGGAGAGCTGTGCTACTACCTGGGGTTACAACAGGTTTGCAATGAGGCCATCACCCTCCAGAACTGCCAAATCCTCCCTGCTCTGCTGTGGCACCCAGAGCAGAGGACTCTGAGCAGGCAGAGCCAGCTGGGGCAGCAGGAGCTCAGCAGCTGCCATCTGATGGACTCTCAGCTGGAGGCAGGTGCCTGAGCTCAGGGGACGTTCAGCCACCCCTTTGTCCCTCACCATCCTTCTGCCCACCTGGAATTGCATCCCCTGGCCCTCCTGCTCCTTGCCTTTCCCTCCTCCCTGTATCCCCCCCCAGGTGAAACACAGGCAGACACTGAGAGCCTTTCAGCAGGTGTGGCAGGGCAGCTGTGCCAGCTGTGCCAGCTGCTGCTGCTCTCTGATGTGCACTGACCCCTGCAGCCCCCCGAGTTCCCCTGTGTGTCTCTGCCTCTCCTCTTCTGTGTCCCAGCAGCCCAAAAAACACTGCCTCAGACCAGTGCTGTGTTTCTGATACCCCAAAGACCTCAGGACTCTCTCATCAGGGCTAAATTCTGAAATATATATTTTTTTTTCTTACTAATCGGACACGTTTGTACTCAGAAATAAGAATTATGTGCACGTTGTCCTGCCTGCCCAGCGGGTTGAGTACGTGAAAACTATTTTAAAATGCTATTTCTATTTTAACACTCTAAAATATTACAAATATAAGCAAGCTTTAGTGTATGGTTTTGAAGTACACGGATGTTATTGAGCTGATTGCTGAAGGCTTCCTGGGGCTTTCCTGCAGCTCCCACATGTCTCATGTTTAAGGAAAATAGAGTTTCCTGAACCATCCTTGCTAGAAAGTCACTGAAGGAAACAACAGCAGCAGCCTGCCAGTTTGGTTTTATGTAACATCTCAATAACCAAGTCACCATTTCTCTACCTCAATTTCTGATTGTGTGGTGCAGGAGAGTAATAAAACCAAAGGAAGGCAGAAAACCCCACTAGCTGATCTTATTTTAATCTTAGACAACAATGGTTTCTCCAGAAATCTCCATGTATAGCTTGTTTTACAAGGTAAAAGCAAGAGATGAAGTCTCTTAAATTATCTTTGAGGGTGATTCCTCATGGCCTTTTGTACTGCCTGAGTGCTCCTTTTAAAAAGTGCTAATTTTGAACGAAAGGCAACGAAGAAATTGGTGCAGAGCAACAAGAAACTGCCCTGATCAATATTTTTGGGTCTCTGAGGCAGCATCAAATTAAAAAGTTCCAGTTCCCAGCTCTACATTCAGGATTCCTTACAGGAGGTTGATTTTTCCAGCCTGGGGTCTGACAGGAAAATGCAGGAATCCTCAGAGCAGAGGCATAAACCAGGTTGTATTTCCTGAACTTCCTACAAGAAATGGGATGGGATGTCACAAGAAATGGCTCAGAAACAGCAGAGGTGGCTCTCCTGCAAGTCATGACCCAGGCAGAAGGAAATCCCATTTCTGCAGCCAAATTCTGGGTCAGTTCTGGCAATAAATGTCACACCAGCAGGTAAATGGCACTGCTGGAGGCACAATGTGGCCAAAGTCATAATTCCCAAGTGCCTGGGCAGAGAATTAGGGGAGCTCAAAGTCATGCTGGTGAAATATTTTCAATTCCAGTAAAATATTCCTTTTATTGCTCTTAAGTAACAGTGAGGTTGATGTGGTTTGGCTCTGAAGCCTTACTTGGTAAATGCATGATGTATAACCGGCTCAGAAATGTTTGTAATTTATTTAATTTAATGTTGGTTTTGTTCTTCTTTTTTTCTTTTTTTTCTTTTTTTTTTTTTGATAATAAAGAATGTGTGAACAATCATTGTCATCTTCTGCTGACTCAGGGGCAGGATTTCCACGGCTGCTCCCATCTGGTCTTTGGCATCCCGGGACAGCTTGTGCCATGGGAAGCTGGGATAAATCTTCACATTCCATTCAGAACAGCTGTAAAGAAGGGAATAAGAAGGGTTCCATCTTGCTAGCTGGTGGTATCAAGGAAAGAAGTGAGATATTTTGAAAAGCAGGTGGATTTAAAGTTTGTCAGGAGTGGGGCTGCACAACACAGAGACTCCCTGGCATCCTTCTGCCTCCCTTGTGGCCCCAGTGAGCCTGGGGGTGGTTATTCCCCGCAGGAATTCCTTTTATCCCCATCCTTTGGGAGCAGCACCCCAAGATATTGGGAACAAATTCTTCCTTGTGAGGGTGGGCAGCCCCTGGCACAGGGTGCCCAGAGAAGCTGTGGCTGCCCCACCCCTGGAATTGTCCAAGGCCAGGTTGGAAAGGGCTTGGAGCACGCAGGGACGGTGGAAGGTGTCCCTGACAGCGCAGGGGTGGAATGAGATGGGATTTCAGAGTCTTTCCAACGCAAACCATTCCCTAAGCAGCGCTTCACTCGGCCGCCCCCACATCCGCTACAAACTACATCTCCCAGCAGCCCCCGCGAGAGCAGCGGGTTACACCCGCCCCTGCTCCACTCCTATTGGTCGCCATGCTGACGAGCCGGGTGGCGATTGGCTCCCGCTCACGCCCATCAGCCGCGGGGGCGCGGCGGTCAGTGATGGCGGGCGGGAGGCGGGCGGTGACGGTGGCGCTGCTGGCACTGGGCACGGTGGTGTTGGCGCTGGTGGCCGCCGTCCTGCTCCGCGCCTTCGTCCTGCGAGCCCCGGCCGGGGTGCCGCGGCTCTGGGCACGGAGCGCCGGCACCGTCGCCCTCAGCGCTGGCGAGCGGCAGGAGCTCAAGGAGGTGCTGCGAGGTGAGGGGGCCCGAGCGCTGTGAGCCCCCCTCGCCCCTCCTGAGGGGGGACCCAGGGCACGGGGGGCGGGTGTGGAGGCGGCCGCTCCCCGGGTGCTTTCCCTGCAAGGAACCGGGTGTTGGCTGCCAGCAGGACTAAGGAAGTGATTGAAAGTCTGTGCTGGGCACTGCTGAGGCCACGCCTCGAGCGCCCTGTCCGGTTCTGGGCGCTGCAGTTCAGGAAGGGCTGGAGCGAGTCCAGGGAGGGGAATGGAGAAACCTGAGGGAGCTGGGAAGGGTTTGGAGAATCCTGAGGGAGCTCGGAAAGGGTTTGGAGAGTCCTGAGGGAGCTGGGCAGGGGCTCAGCCTGGAGCAAAGGAGGCTCAGGGGGAATTTCTGGCTCTGCACAACTCCCTGCCAGGAGGGGACAGCCGGAGAGCTTTGGGATCTTATCCCAGGGAACAGGGACAGGAGGAGAGGGAACGGCCTCAGGCTGGGCTGGGGAGGCTCAGGTTGGACAGCAGCAGGAATTTCCTCATGGGAAGGGCTGGAAGGGGCTGCCCAGGGGGGTTTGGAGCGCCCATCCCTGGAGGTGTCACCTGGAGGTGGCACTGAGTGCTCAGGGTGGGGATCGGGCACAGCCTGGACTCGATGATCCCACAGGGATTTTCCAGCCTCGGCGATCCTGTGCTTCTCCTGAGCCAACTCTTGCCCTGTGTTGATTTTCTCCACCGTTTCCTGCTTGTACACACAGAATTTTGCCAGACAGCCGTGAAGGCGTTTCCAGACATCCCTTTGTCCACGGGATAAGTCACCGTCGGGATTTTCTCCCTCTCTTGTTCTTGCTCACCACTGCTGTCCCCAGTCCTGGGCTGTTTGTGCTGTCTGACGTAGAAGATTTGAAGGGTTTAGCTCTCAGTAGGGCTGGCACTGTGCAGGAAACCACAATCTGGCACCAAGTGATAAAACCCTGTGTGTAAACCTCATACCTTGCTGGTTTGTAGGATTTATTGCCTAGCAAATTGTGTTTGCATTCTTTTTTTAATGGGAAAACGAAGGCTCACAATAGATTTTTGTGTTAATTCATGAATCACACGACCTCAAAAGAATCCATAACCTCTGCTGGCAGCTGCTCTTTGGAAAGGCAGCTGGGGCTGAGTTACTCCCATGTTCTGCAGGACAGGGACTGGATGCTGGAGAGCCTGTTTAAATGCCAGGGCAGACCAAAAGGGCCAACAGAACCCCTGTGTGTTTATATAAATTAATTTATAAAGCAGTAGGGAGGTGTAATAACCATCACAACCTGCTTAACTCTTGAGAAAGAGCCTGGGGCTGCCAGCTCAGCTGCCAGAGGAGCCTGTGGCTCTGGGGAATCAGATCACCCAAGCAAACTGCAGCTGCTCCTGGACAGCAGCACTTCTAAGGACATCATTCAACACTTGCAGCATGAAAAGTGGAGTCAGATTGTCTGGAGAGTTGCCTTGGCTGAGCTGTTAGGAAATGCTGGTGGCTGCGTGTGCACGGCCCAGCTGAAGCACATCAGTCTCTGTTTGATCATGGCAGCTCGTGCTGTGCTGTGGAATAATGTTTAAATCCTGGAAAAACACTCAGGAACATAAAATGTGCTTCCACTTGTGAAGTGCAGTTGGGGCTGTGGTTGGTTTTGGTGCTGAGTGATTTCTGTTCTGTGTTTTCTTTGAAGGGGCCATTAAAATCCCAACTGTGTCCTGGTCTCCAGAGGATGTGAATACAACTGCCATGGCAGAATTTGGGAGTTACATCCAGAAAGGTACTGAACTTTCAGTCTTGGCAATTTCTGCTGCTCTGTTTTCATAAACAAATTGAAGGGAGCATGTATCATTCCTGAATATCAGAGATTTTTATACTTTTCCTGAAGAAATGTCCTGTCAGACATGAATGAAGGGATTTCCTGTCAGAAATGTCACATGTGTGTCCCCTCTGTAGCAGTGGTATCAATGGCCCCAAAAGGTTCAAAAGCCTTTTTGTAATGATGGTGTTTGGTCCTTGAGGTGGTTAAATGCCATTAAAAAATAAAAGAGCATTTTTCTGCTGCTGCTTCAACCTAATTTTTTGGCAGTTCCATCATTGTGCCCTGCAAAAGAGCTGCAGCACTGCTGAGCAAGAATTCTGCTTTTGTTTGGGAGGCTTTCAAATCCCAAGTGAGATGGATTGGTAGAAGTGTGAGAACTCCTGTGCCCAGTCTTATTTCCAGTTCCCCTCTGATGCTCCCTAGCTGACAACTATTCCATAATGCTAAAATTACCCCTTATTGTTAATTTTTTCCTTCACATGTCTCTTAAATTTTTTTTATTTTTTTTCTTTAACAGTCTTCCCAGCTGTATTTTCTTCCAAGTTCATCCAACATGAAATTGTTGGCAAATACAGCCACCTGTTCAGAGTGCAGGGCTCTGCCCCTGGCCTGCAGCCCTACATGCTGCTGGCACACATGGATGTGGTGCCTGCTCCCCCTGAGGGCTGGCATTTCCCTCCTTTCTCAGCTGCAGAGCACGAAGGCTTCATCTACGGACGAGGAGCGCTGGACAACAAAAACTCTGCCATGGTACTGGGCTGGGTGATGTCCTTCCACACAGACACAGCCTGCCAGAGGCACAGGGGAGTGCCCAGCCTCCTGGGATTCACTCTGGTGTCTCCTTCTCACCCCTCTTTCTGCCAGGGATAAATTCCTAGTTTGGATAAATTCCTAGTTTTTCCTAAAGATGGGGTGTTCTCACTCACTCTTCACTGTTACTGAAGAAAAGATGGCTAAAACTCACAAAGAATCAGGAGAATGATATTGCCAGATGCAGATGGATTTGGTTCAATGCCAGGTTAAAGTTTTATGGCACCAGAGAAACCATGGCTGCCCCATCCCTGGGAGTGCCCAAAGCACTTGGAATTCACTGTGGTGAATTTCTCACCCCTCTTTCTGCTAGGGATAAATTCCAAGTTTGGATAAATTCCAAGTTTTTCCTAAAGATGGGGTGTTCTCACTCACTCTTCACTGTTACTGGAGAAAAGAGGGTTAAAACTCAGAAAGAATCAGGAGAATGATATTGCCAGATATAGATGGGTTTGGTTAAATGCCAGGTTAAAGTTTTATGGCACAGGGGGCCAGAGAATCCATGGTTGCCCCATCCCTGGGAGTGCCCAAGGCACTTGGAATTCACTCTGGTGTCTCTTCCTCACCCCTCTTTCTGCTAGGGATGAATTCCAAGTTTTTCCTAAAGATGGGGTGTTCTCACTCACTCTTCACTGTTACTGATGAAAAGATGGTTAAAACTCACAAAGAATCAGGAGAGTCATATTCACAGATGCAGATGGATTTGGTTAAATGCCACTTTAAAGTTTTATGGCACAGGGGGCCAGAGAATCCATGGTTGCCCCATCCCTGGGAGTGCCCAGGGCACTTGGAATTCACTGTGGTGAATTCACTGTGGTGTCTCTTTCTCACCCCTCTTTCTGCTAGGGATAAATTCCAAGTTTTTCCTAAAGATGGGGTGTTCTCACTCACTCTTCACTGTTACTGGAGAAAAGATGGTTAAAACTCACAAAGAATCAGGAGAATGATATTGCCAGATACAGATGGATTTGGTTAAATGCCACTTTAAACTTTTGGCACAGAGGGCCAGAGAATCTGTGGCTACTTCATCCCTGGGAGTGCCCAAAGCACTTGGAATTCACTCTGGTGTCTCTTTCTCACCCCTCTTTCTGCTAGGGATAAATTCCTAGTTTGGATAAAATCCAAGTTTTTCCTAAAGATGGGGTCTTTTCACTCATTCTTCACTGTTACTGGAGAAAAGATGGTTAAAACTCACAAAGAATCAGGAGAATGATATTGCCAGATGCAGATGGATTTGGTTAAATGCCAGGTTAAAGTTTTATGGCACAGGGGGCCAGAGAGTTCATGGTTGCCCCATCCCTGGGAGTGTCCAGGGCCAGGCTGGAGCAGCCTGGGATAGTGGAAATTTCCCTTCTTGTGGCACTGGATGAGCTATAAAATCCCTTCCAACCCAAATCATTCCATAATTCTCTGTCAAATGCTGTGTTTGAAACCTTGTCCCTTTTCCCAGGTGTCACAGAGGCACTCCAAGCCAAAACTGGCCCTTTGAAAAGGCTTGAGTTTCAAATTAAACATTTTTATAGAATAAGATAGACAAACAACCCTGCATATTTTATCCAGCCTATGGCAGAACAAAGAGCTGTTGCACTGAACACATTTGGGAAGAATGGAGTCAGAAAAGATTGGGAAAGATTTCTCATGGGGAAAAATGATGGAAAAATGACTCTGGAAAATGTCCCTTTGAGACTTTGATAATGCCTTCCATGGCAGCCCGATATTTCAATTGGAACAGATGTTTAGTGTCACACAGGACACACTCCTGGAAAGTTTCAGGATGTTTAATCATCAATTTCAAAGCCTTGAAACTTGAAAGTGTAGGTTGGTGCTTCATTCTGCTGTGAACTGCACAAGTAACTGCACAAATGGCCAAAAAAAAGTCAAATAAACAATTTTAGTGAACATGGCAAAAAATGGGTGCTGACAATTTCGAGGTGATATGTGAAAAATTATTTAAATTGAAAAAGAGAGATGGAATAATAGAGCAAATGTGTGTATTTATATATACTGCCACAGCAAATGGTAGATTTGATTTTTTGATTTCTCATCCTTCAGATTAATTTTCTTGTTCTGTTTCTGTCATCTTGGCAGCTCCTTAACCCTCCTGGATTTGGTAGCTCCACAGAGAGCCATTCTGGGTGTGTGACAGGCACTGCAAGGGAGCAGTGAATTCCTGGGTAATTCTGGCTCTGGGGGCTCCTGTGCAGTTTGTCCCTGACCCAGCTGCTCTGTATTTCATGTCCCTCCCCTGGCACCTGCACAGCATTCCTGATCCAAACCACTGCAGGGTCTTTTCCAAGGAATGGGAATATCCTCGCTGGGAGCTGTAGGAATCAAAGCTCAGCAGTGAACAGCACAAACATCCCAAAATTCTCTTCACTCTGCATTCTGTTGCATTTATTCTCCTGGTCAGCAGCCAGGGATGGTTCAGCCGTTCTGCTTTTCCTGCAGGGCACTCTGCAAGCTCTGGAGCTCCTGCTCAGGAGGAATTACCGACCCCGGCGCTCCTTCTACATCGCCATTGGCCACGATGAGGAGGTATCGAATTTCCTTTCCTTGCCACACACGCTCCTCTGGGTTTTTCCTTAGAAAGCCCCAAGGACGTTTTGAGCTGAGGCTGTTTCCCACTCCCTTTGCTGTGTCTTCCTTCCCTGCTGAAGGTCCTTGACTGTAACATTTTCCCCTCTCCCTGTGATGGGAGCCCTGGGTCAGTGCAGCCTTCCCTCCTTGCAGCCCCTCATTGCATTTCATTATTGCATTTTCACTTGGGGCCTGCTGTGGGAGGGGTGCAATGGATCTCCATTTTCATTCTATTGCCAAAGCTTGCAGCCAAAGCTGACATTTCAGTGCAGGCCTAAATTGCAAACCCATTTGTGCTCTGCACAAATAATTTGGTTATTTAGAGGCATGGTTCTCTGCCCTCTCTGTTCAGTGCAGGCTGAGCTGGGTTTGCAAAGTGCAAACCCATTTGTGCTCTACACAAATAATTTGGTTATTTAGAGGCATGATCTCTGCCCTCTCTGTTCAGTGCAGGCTGAGCTGGGTTTGCAAAATGCAAACCCATTTGTGCTCTGCACAAATAATTTGGCTATTTAGGGGCATGATTCTCTGCCTTCTCTGGAATTCCAGACCCTGCCTGTCCTTCTATGTTGGCATTAACCTCAATGAGGAGGTATTTTCTTTCCTTTCCTTGCAACAACAACCTGTTTGCATTGTTCCTCTAGGTAACAGGGCTTAATTTTGAAACATTGTTTAGCTGGAAGGTCTTTCCTGTTTTTCTTGGTTCTTTGGGGAGATAATGTGTCAGGCCCCAGGTCACAGTTATGGATTGATTGTTTGGCTTGGAGTGACATTCACAAAGGGTTTGGTGTGATGAGCAAAGGGAAAAGAACATTGGAGGGTGTCACTTTTAAATTCTTTTCTGCAAGGAAGGTGCAGCAGGAATCCCCTTTTGGAGACAGGAAAAGCTGGGTTGAGATTCACATGGTTGTGCCAAATGTTCAGGAAGAAGTGGCAAATATGGTCCAGTGGTACAGAGAGACAGGGGAGGTGGGTTTGGTTAGGCACTGTCAAAATAGAAGCACAAAGAATTGTTAATAGTTGAAATAAACAGGTCTGCAGTTGCTAATCTGGGACTTTACAGCTCTGAGGTATCAAAATGAAAGCAGCAGGCAGTGACTCATCAATAAGAGCACTTCTCATCATGGCTGTAAATTCATCTGCTATCAGGCCATTAACGACCTGCAATTAATTTTCCTGGAAGAATCTTTCATGTTGCTCTGGAGCTGTTCCCCAGGGGATTTCATGCATTCTTTGTGCTGTAGCCAACAGCAAGGTGCTTTCCAGTTTTCCTCCCAGTGTTTTGGCTGGATCTGATCAGTTCCTCTGCCTGGATTGCACAGGTGTCTGGGCTGAAGGGAGCAAAGAAAATTGCAGCTCTGCTGGAAGCCAGAGGAGTGAAACTCTCCTTCCTGCTGGACGAGGGGAGCGCAGTGCTGGATGGCATCATTGCAGGGGTGGAGAAACCAGTGGCTGTGTAAGAGTGACCACCAGAATGTGACTCATTTTCAATCATTAATTAGTGATAATGACATTGGTGATATCACTACAGAACGTTTGCAGGACATTGGTGCTGCTGGAGCTGCAGCAGTGGCACAAAGTGCAAGGCAGGGACCTTCAGCCTTTGCCTGCTGTCCATCACAGTCATGCTGACAGAGGCACAATGTTCCACTGAGCATTTGAATTCTCTGCTGGAGAATTCTGCTCCCTGCACAGGCAGCCCAGCCACCAGTCCTGCAGAGATCTAAACACTGTTAATGATTTGTTGTTGCTGCTTGAGTGGTTTTTATCATACTAGAACTATGCAGAGTAGTTATTTTTATCTACAGTCTCTGTGTGTGTGTGTGTGTTTGGAATTACGTTAGTCATTTATTTGTTAATTAATTGATTAATTTATCATTGTCCAGGATTGCAGTCACAGAAAAAGGTTCAATGACACTGAACTTCACAGTGGAAAAAGAGCCAGGGCATTCATCCTTTCCCCCTAAGGAGACAAGTATTGGTATTCTGGCAGCAGCCATGTCCAGGTGAGAATTTCCCTGTCACCCAATGCCAAAAACAGTCCAAAAACCTCCTGAATCACTGATATGTGACTTTTTAAATATTTGTGTTTGGAGTCTTTTTCAAGCTGCTGTTCTATAACTGCAATTGCAGTTTGTAGCTCACTTTGAAGGGCAGAAATGAAACTCCCAGCCAAGGGACAATTGCCAGGTGTCTGCAGAGTCTTTGCACTTCAGCTGTTCCAAGTGTCAGCCAATTCTTTAAAAGCAAGACAAGTGCTGTCTGCCCTAATTTCCTCTGTAGCAACAGAGATTCCATTGTTTGGGTGCAGGATTCCTCTGGAATTTGTTCCTACCTCAGCTGGGAATTCTCCAAGCCAATGAACAGGGAGCAGAGTCATAACGTGACTGCAGGAATCTTCTCTCTACATCTCTGTGCAGATACCAAATTGGCTAAGAAATGCATATTTTAGAAAAACTGAGTATGTCCAGACCTGCTGGGATTTGTGTGCTAGTTTTCTGGATTTCCATGTATTTATAGCAGCCAGGCTTTGGGATTTTTTCTGCTGTTTCTCCAAGGAAATCTTTGCACGTGACTGGAATGCCCAGAAATCTGTGGAGCTGTGCTTGCAGTCACTTACCAGGAGAGCAGAGTGTGATTACATCTCCAATCACAGAGATACATTTCACAAATCAAATTCCTGCCATCCTTCTGGAGCAGCAACAGCCAGAGAGTTGTTTTTGAACCTTTTCAGCGTTGCAAACATGAACAATTTGTTTTGTAGGCTGGAGCAGAATCCCTTGCGCAACCTGTTTGGCCAGGGCCCAGAGCTCATGACCATGGAGCACCTGGCAGCAGAGGTGAGGACTCAGGCAGGATTTCATTCCCAAATTTCCATAAGAAATTGAAGAATTTAGTTGTGTAGAAAGGATCAAAAAAGCTGGTTTTTCACCCAGATTATTGTTGCTGCTGGGATTGTTTTGTCCATATTCAGGTGACTCCAGCACGCTCTTGACAAATGAAAAGTTTCTGATTTGTGCTTTTGTTTCTTGCCCTTAGTTCAAGTTTCCTCTCAACATCATCATGAGCAACTTGTGGCTGTTCTCACCTATTGTCAGCAGGTAAGAAAAGAGATCCTTGATAGACATCCCCAACCTCTGAGCCTTAAAAGATGAAGCCATTTCTAATCTTCCCAGGAAATCAGTTATTTTATAGTTTGGATAATTCAGTGGTTTCCTGTTAATAACCACTTTGTTAATTGAATAAGCCATCATTCAGCTTATTGCCTGTGCAATTATGGTGCTTAATTTTTAGCAATATTCAACTTATTTGAAAAATTGGGTTTGATTTGTTTCTATTTTTGTAGAGTCCTTGCCTGGAAACCTTCCACCAACGCCTTGATCCGAACAACCACTGCAGTCACCCTGTTTAATGCAGGAATCAAGGTGCTTTCATTTGGGTTTTTCTCCATGTAATTATGATGAGACAATTAGGACATTTCATTTCCACCTATTGAAATCCAGTTCTAAGATCAGTGTGGGCCCTGTGTGGTGCCACAGTCTCATTCTTACCTCAGATACAGCTTGGGTTTGAAGATCACAGTTGAAAATCTCTCTCAGAAGTATCTGATCTCTGCCCACCACTGTTAAAATTCTTAATATTTCAGCATAGAGCAGAAAATGTGGTTTCTGCATAATCCTACAGAGGCAATATTTGAAACTGTCACAGTCACCAACACTTCCCTGACCCAGACATCTGCAGCACAGGTCTGGGGTTTGCCTGAAGTGTGTTAAATGTGCACCTTGGACTGAGAGATAACAGCCAGATCCTTCCCTGATAAGGAGGTGGAGCTGTCCAAAACTCCTGGAGCCCTGGAAAACAAACAGGCTGTGTTTGGTGTGTGTCTGAAAAATCTGGGACTGAAAAGCATCCCTGGACAGGAGAAGATGCAGTGGCTGAACAGTGACACGGAGTGGCCAGGAGGGAAGTGACACCCTGGTTCCTTGGGGTTCTTTCTAAAGATTTCATGAAGATTCATAATCATAAAGATTCAACTTTTGTTTAACAAAGTTGTAAATATTCAGTCTGTAGATAAGAAGAGTTATGTGTTCAATAAAAATCAGTTGTTAAGCAACTTACATTTACCCAAATATGTAATGTGACAGTGAGGTAAAAATTACACTTAAAAAACCCCAGAGTTTCAGGATTTCTCAGTATAAATGTTCTGAAGGGAGAGAGCTTAGCTCAAGATAAAAACTTCTAGAGAAGTAACAGGTAACTTCATTTCTGTTGATTTGACAAATATTTCTTTGTGTATTTAGCTGCATTTTAGATAGGATTTACAGTGTTTTAACACAGAAAGAGACATCACACTTGGTGTTAACAGTGGAGCACCTGAGGCCTGAAGCTGTTGGAGCAGTTCTGAATTTTCAGCTGGCATTTTATTCTGATTTTCACTTCCTTTTAAACTTTGGCCTTTCCTTTTTTCCAGGTGAATGTCATCCCTTCCTCTGCCAGAGCCACAGTGAACTTCAGGATCCACTCAGCTGAGACAGCTGCTGAGGTAGCCCTGGGCAGATCCCCTCAGCCTTTGTGGCCCAGAGCACGTGGATCATCTGGGATATGGAAGGGGTTTGTGACCTGGCACAGTTGGGGACAGTTTGGGGATCTTGGACACCTCAGGATGTCTGACAGGCCTGTCCAACCCAGGGCACCTGGGAAACAAAAGCTCTTCCCTCCCCAAGCCTTTGCTGGGAGTTTCTCTCTCTGGAAGCTTTTTCTGGATTATTTGGATGCCATAATTCCCAAGAGCAGCAGGCTGAGCTCCTGCCTTCCAGGAGTGCCTTGAGACAGAGATTAAAACTGCACCTGAAGTGTCAGCCATGACTCAGAAGAGGAGCTGAACACACTTCAGCCACAACTGCCAGCTCACAGACAGAACATCTGCTGGTGTCTCTAAGGGCTGCTTTCTCATTTCTTGTGTTCCTCTTGTCTCTGTGTTTCACCCCCAGGTGCTGGAGACAGTCAGGAGCACCATTGCTGATGAGAGAGTGAAGATTGATGTGGTGGAGGCCTTTGACCCCCTGCCCATCAGCCCTTGGGATGAGCAGACATTTGCTGTCCATATTTTTCAAAAAACCATCCTGGACACTTTCCCAGCTGTTGACAGTGTGGTCCCAGGTGACAGCAGGCACATGATGATTATTGTTTCCTCTTTTTGCTTTTCCTTTCTCCAGCTCTGCCTTGTTTCCATTTGCTGTGTACTCCTCCACCCCAGCTGTTAACTGCTGGAAACAGCTGTTTTTTCCTCTTTTTATTCCCTTCCCTCTTTAGGCTTTAAAAGTTTTCATGTTGTTCTTTAGTAGTGGAAGTAAAAAAGCAAACAGGAAGCTGACAGAAACAATGAGCCTTGAATTGGGCTCTCTACACACACAAAGGAATCTCTTCAGGGAAGAAAGGAATTGTGAGGGAGAGGAGGAGTCCTCTTGCTTCAGTTCTTCTTTTATTGTTTTCATAGCTGCCAAAGCCATTCCTGCTTTTCTGTATTGTTCCTTATGATCCCAGCCCCTTCCCTTTCTTGCAGCTCTTTCCTAGCTCTGCAGTTCTTGGATTGAAGTTTGAAGTTTGCATTTTCGGATTGAAGTTTGAAGTTTGCATTTTTGGATTGAAGTTTGAAGTTTGCATTTTTTGGATTGAAGTTTGAAGTTTGCATTTTTTGGATTGAAGTTTGAAGTTTGCATTTTTTGGATTGAAGTTTGAAGTTTGCATTTTTTGGATTGAAGTTTGAAGTTTGCATTTTTGCATTGAAGTTTGAAGTTTGCATTTCTGAGTGTCAGAGCTGTTCTTGGGCTGAGTTGTGTGTTCAGCTCCATGTTCCCCAGTACCAATCACTGTTTCCAGGGATGCTTTTGCTGCAGGCAGAGCAGGACTGTTTTCCTTTGCTCTCCCTCTCTCCTGGGGAGAGGTGGGGCACTTTTTGAAGCTCAGTTGTTCCTCCCCTGCAGAACCAACCTGAGCTTTGTTTTCCAGGCACGTGCATTGGAAACACGGACAGCAGGCACTTCACCAACGTCACCAAGGCCATTTACAGGTTCAACCCCCTGCTCCTGAAACAGGATGATCTCCCCAGGTACTGAGCTCTTGGGGTGGGCCCAGGCAAAGAGGAGATCCATGAGCAGAAGGAAACCCAGCCTTGTGTACCTCCCATGCTGTCCTGCCACCATTTCCTGCAGATTTGGGGATGGAAATTGCCTTGGGACCACGTCAAGTGGCTTTTTATTCCTTCAGATTCAGCCAGAACCCATTGAGGTGTTTGATTCTGTGCTGCTTTGGGTCCTTTGTGTGCTGCAGCAGTGTGAGAGGTGCTGGTCTGGTAGTTGGCCTTGTCCTGCAGATGTATCCACATATTTGGACACTCTGAATTGATTAGAAATTTCCTGAAGTTATGTGATAACAACACCATCATGCAAGGGATTGATTGCTTATTTAAATTTCTCATTTTATTGAGGTGCAGATGATGCAGGGGTGTTCTGCTGTACAGGAAAGGCCAAGAGATGAGCCTTTAGGATTTTTTCAAGATTAGAATTTTAGATTTTTTTTCCAGACTCAGCTGTTGGGCTCTGAGCCTTTGAATCAGTACATTTGGGATGGTTACAGTGCAGGTTTTGGGCCATATTGCTGTGTTTTTCTATTGGTTACAGTGCAGGTTTTGGGCCATATTGCTGTGGTTTTCTGTTGGTTACAGTGCAGTTTTTGGGCCATATTGCTGTCTTTTTCTGTTGGTTACAATGCAGTTTTTGGGCCATATTGCTGTGTTTTTCTGCTGGTTACAGTGCAGTTTTTGGGCCATATTGCTGTGTTTTTCTGCTGTTACAGTGCAGTTTTTGGGCTATATTGCTGTGTTTTTCTGTTGGTTACAATGCAGTTTTTGGGCTATATTGCTGTGTTTTTCTGTTGGTTACAGTGCAGTATTTGGGCCATATTGCTGTGTTTTTCTGTTGGTTACAGTGCAGTTTTTGGGCTATATTGCTGTGTTTTTCTGCTGGTTACAATGCAGTATTTGGGCTGTATTGCTGTGTTTTTCTGCTGGTTACAATGCAGTTTTGGGTTATATTGCTGTGTAACCAGTGCAGGTTTTGGGCCATATTGCTGTGTTTTTCTGTTGGTTACAGTGCAGGTTTTGGGCCATATTGCTGTGTTTTTCTCTTGGTTACAGTGCAGTTTTTGGGCTATATTGCTGTGTTAACTATTGGGATATATTGCTGTGTAACCAGTGCAGTTTTTGGGCTATATTGCTGTGTTTTTCTGCTGGTTACAGTGCAGTTTTTGGGCCATATTGCTGTGTTTTTCTGTTGGTTACAATGCAGTTTTTGGGCCATATTGCTGTGTTTTTCTGCTGGTTACAGTGCAGTTTTGGGTTATATTGCTGTCTTTTTCTGTTGTGCACTGCTTTATGAAACCAACAGCCAAGCAAGGTGCTGGGTTTGATTGCAATTGGATCAGAAATTCCCCATGACCTGAAAAATGTCCTTTTTTCTTTCAGGATCCATGGGTTAAATGAGAGAATCTCTGTTGAGAATTATGAGAAGCAGGTGGAGTTCCTCTTCCAGCTGATCAAGAACTGTGACATTGAGGCACTGCCAGAGCCCCACGCCAACTCCCACGAGCTCTGAGCCACTTGTGGGAGAAGCAGCTGCAGGTGGACCCTGGGACAGGGGCTGAAGATGGAGTTTTGTCTTGAGTATTGAGCTACAGCTGGAATTTGGGTTTTTTTTATACTGTGGTTTACATACAGATGGGAGAAGTGCTGGTTGTGTGATAGGAACCTGATAGCCAAACCCAACAAATAACTCTGATTTCTGTGGTCTGATGTGCAGCCATTAATCTGGCACTAATTATTTTCAGCACTTTAAACCTCTGAAATTGATAATCACTAAAAATCTGAGCTATAACCAGCAGTCACTCACACTAGAAGCTGACTCAGCCTGTGTGCTTCTGACCAACTCCTTTTTTATGGTGAATGGATGTGTCTCAGGTGAGGACTCTGCCAGGAGCTCATGGGGAGGGTTTGTGGGGTGCTGAAAGGGTTCCTGCCACTGGTACAGCCACACTGAGAGGTTCTTGCACTGCTGCTTCCCAGGGGATGCTCCCAGGGGATGATCCATGCCAGGGGCAGTGCTCACCCCCATGGCTGCACTGATTTCTGACTCTATTTTCAGGTACTTCAAAACTTCTGTGTTGCTGTAACTGAGGAGGTGCTGAAAACTTTCCTGTCCATCGTTCTAGTGATGATTTTTGTTCCCTCCATGGCTCCTGGTGTGGCTCAGGGTGTGTTGTGCAGCTGGATGTCAGAATAAGGGACTGCAGTTTTAAATAAGGAATTAAATCCCTGTTGTCTGCTCATCTCTTTTCTCATTGAATCACTTCATGCTTCCCCTTTGCTCTTCTGAAAACTTGATTGTGAAAGATGTGAAACCTTCCAGTTTCTCCCAGTTCAGTGCTCACTCCCATGGCTGCACTGATTTCTGACTCTGTTTTCAGGTACTCCACAACTTCCACGTTGTTGTAACTGAGGAGGTGCTGAAAACTCTCCTGTCCATCATTTTAGTGATGATTTTTTCCTTCCCCAACTCAGGGTGTGTTGTGCAGCTGGGTGTCAGAATAAGGGGCTGCAGCTTTAAATAAGGAATTAAATCCCTCTTGTCTGCTCATCTCTTTTCTCATTGAATCACTTCATGCTTCCCCTTTGCTCTTCTGAAAACTTGATTGTGAAAGATGTGAAACATTCCAGTTTCTCCCAGTTCAGAGGGCTCTGAGGTTTGTTCCTTCACTCTCAGTGCAAGCAATTTCCACTTTCCTGCTGTTTTTTGGGAACCCTGGGCAAGGCAGGCATGGATGTTGATCCTGCTTCATCTTGCACTTCTTGCCTACCTATGGCAGCACTGAAGGGTCCAGCATTCCTTTGGCCTTTGCAGTTGGGGTTACCAGTATCAATTAGACAAATAATTTATTTAATTAAAATAATTCTATCAATAAATAGTTAACAAAGTGATGTTAGCCAAAGAAAAGCCTGAATCCTGAGGAAGGCAGGCCATGGATGTTGATCCTGCTTCATCTTGCACTTCTTGCCCACCTATGGCAGCACTGAAGGGTTCAGCATTCCTTTGGCCTTGGCAGTTGGGGTTACCAGTATTAATTAGACAATTTATTTAATTAAATTAATTCTATCAATAAAAGTGATGTTAGCCAAAGAAAAGCCTGGATCCTGGGGAAGGCAGGCCATGGATGTTGATCCTGCTTCATCTTGCACTTCTTGCCTACCTATGGCAGCACTGAAGGGTTCAGCATTCCTTTGGCCCTGACATTTGGGGTTACCAGTATTAATTTAGACAAATACCAGTAATTTAGACAAATAATTTATTTAATCAGTTAATTAAATTAATTCTATCAAGAAATAGTTCACCAAGTGATGTTAGCCAAAGAAAAGCCTGGATCCTGGGCAAGGCAGGCCATGGATGTTGATCCTGCTTCATCTTGCACTTCTTGCCTACCTATGGCAGAACTGAAGGGTCCTGCATTCCTTTGGCCTTTGCAGTTGGGGTTATCAGTATTAATTAGATAAATAATTTATTTAATTTAATTAATTCTATCAATAAAAGTGATGCTAGCCAAAGAAAAGCCTGGATCCTGGGGAAGGCAGGCCATGGATGTTGGCTCTGCTTCATCTTGCACTTCTTGCCTACCTATGACAGCACTGAAGGGTTCAGCATTCCTTTGGCCCTGAGAGTTGGGGTTATCAGTATTAATTAGACAAATATTTTATTTAATTAAATTAATTCTATCAAGAAATAGTTCACAAAGTGATGCTAGCCAAAGAAAAGCCTGGATCCTGGGGAAGGCAGGCCATGGATGTTGATTCTGCTTCATCTTGCACTTCTTGCCTACCTATGACAGAACTGAAGGGTCCAGCATTCCTTTGGCCTTTGCAGTTGGGGTTATCAGTATTAATTAGATAAATAATTTATTTAATTTAATTAATTCTATCAATAAAAGTGATGCTAGCCAAAGAAAAGCCTGGATCCTGGGCAAGGCAGGCCATGGATGTTGATTCTGCTTCATCTTGCACTTCTTGCCTACCTATGACAGCACTGAAGGGTTCTGCATTCCTTTGGCCCTGACAGTTGGGGTTACCAGTATTAATTTAGACAAATACCAGTAATTTAGACAAATAATTTATTTAATTAAATTAATTCTATCAATAAAAGTGATGCTAGCCAAAGAAAAGCCTGAATCCTGGGGAAGATAGGCCATGGATGTTGGCTCTGCTTCATCTTGCACTTCTTGCCTACCTATGACAGAACTGAAGGGTTCAGTATTCCTTTGGCCCTGACAGTTGGGGTTATCAGTATTAATTAGACAAATAATTTATTTAATTAAATTAATTCTATCAAGAAATAGTTCACAAAGTGATGTTAGCCAAAGAAAAGCCTGAAAGCTGCTGTGTGCCAGTGCCAGTGCCTGTGCTGCAGGGACCAGTGCAGCACCTCCTGCTGCACAGATGGGTCTGTTTATCAGAGCCTAAATCATGCACTGGAATGGGTGGATGTTCTGCTTTAAATTCACACTGTGAAATGTGCTGGAATGTACAGGAAATACCCTGAAATGCATCCTGAAAAACACTGATGGAACTGATGTGATTCCAGTTCTTTCCGTTCACTTATTTATTTGTAGTCTGATCTTATCACTGTGGCCAGAGGGCTCCAACTGTATCACTGAATAATTGAAACAAAACTGACAGTTTCATCTAATAAAATGAGGAATGTGAATTCTTTTCTGATGATTATTTCTCCTTTTTATGTAGCTGTGTAATTGCAGTGAAGTCATTTCCACACCTGAGCAATCCATGAAGTTTCCATCAAAACAAACCCACCTATTTTCCAGCCAGCTTTAATCTTGGCTGCCTTTTCTACACACAATCAGCTCACCCTGGCCAGGCATTGTTGGGCACTAAATCGTTTGCACCTTTTCTGGTTTGCTACACTTTGTGATTTGTTCAGGCACGTGGCTGTGGCTCTTTTGTGGAGGTGTCACTGCTCCTGGGAGCTCCTGTGTGCAGGCACAGCAAAAGTGATGTGTCAGGGCACAGCACTGAATGGAGCACAGCCCTGGCAGGGGGAGGTGCACAGAAGGATTTGTTGTTGTTTTTTTCTCTGGCAAATCTCTGTAAAACTGAGTTTAAAGCCTTTGCTTTGGCTGTAGAGGGGAAATATTGTTTAACAGCTGATGGTTGTGCTGCCAGTCAGAGGGAAAACAGGGAGAAAATGGGAAAAAATCCCATGAGAGAGCACAGGTTGTGAAAATGCTGACCTGGGTCATGCTGCTGAGGTGTGGAAGGAGACATTTCTTGCCTGTTGTACCAGCAAATATGTCCTAAAGACATAAAGCATCTTTATATTCTGTAATCTTCCCCCAGCCAAAACCCCCTCACTTCTGTTCTGGGGAGGATTGTTTCTTTAAAGGAAGAAAATTCATTTTGCTGCTGAAGGAGCAGTGAAGGGCAGAGGGTGCTGGGAAGGCAGGGCTGGGTTTGGCAGCTCCTGGTGAATGTGTGCCCTGAGATTTGGCTGGGGCAGCTCCTTGCAGAGCTCATGGAGTGCAGCTCCTCAGCCAGGCCTGGCATCTCGCAGGGCCTCTGCACTGGGGATGTGCTCAGCAGAGCTTTGCTGCCACCTCAGGGGCCACTAAAGTGCTTTAAACAGAGCCTGTCCTGCAGGATCCGCTGGGGAAACTGCACATTCCCATCTGTACCCATTTTCCCATCCCTTCTGATGATTATCCTTGCTTTTTCCATGGGGCAGCTTGGCCTTTGTGCTCTTTAAGCCTCTTTATTTTATCACATTTGCTGCCAGGTCGTGGTTGTGTGACACAGTCCCAGGGAGTCCCTCAGTGTTTGGTGTCTGCACAGGTCCCTTCCCACCCCATTTCCCTGTACAAGAGATGCTGCTGAAAATGCCACTTTTCCTAAGCAGAGTGTGAAATTCCCATCAATAACAACAATAATATGAACGATGCCTTTTCTGTTCATATCCCCTCCAAGCTTGCATGGTGTGAGCAGCTACTGGAGAGTGCCAAGCACATGATGAAAGCACAGAGAGTGACTCCAGGAGCTATTCTTTTTGTGCTGCAGTGAGTCACCGTGCCTGGAGCAGGGAGAGCAATTACCTCTGACTCAGAGAAGGAAGGAAGAGCCTGATTTTCTGCTCTGAACTCAGGTAACTCAGTCATGCTGACAGATGTGATTGGAGCACTGTGTTAGCCCAATTCCAGCGTGTGGTACAGCCATAACAACTCCATTTTTGCCCTGTTTTTCCCCAAATCTGCACAGCTGACATTCCTGTGCCAGCACTGACTCCAGGTGAGCTGTGTGGAGCTGTCAGGCTGCTGAGGGCCAGCTGAGCTGGGCCTGCTGCACCCTGGGGAAAAGGTCACATCCCACACCTGCATTTTCTAAAGAAAGCTTTGTTGCTGGGCTCTCTTTAACAGAACTTGCTTTATTTTCAGCCCCAAGTGGCCGTGGGGAGTTCAGGCTCAGAGCTGGAGGAACAAGGTGTTTACAGAGTTATTTCCTCCAGCTTTGCATTTGACACTTGCATCCTTGGCTCCTCTTTTGCTGTTTCATTTGCTATTTCATGGAGCTGCTGAAATCCATTTTCTCCAGCAGGTGCTGTGAAAATTTCCCTGTCTCAGTGCTGTGGGGTGAGACAGGCACTGAGAACCTGGAGGCTGCTCAGCCACACCCTGTGCTGATAGAGAGGAGCATTCCTCACCTGCAGCTCAGTCTGTCACCCTCAATTCTCGAATTTTCACTGCTCTTCCTGCTGCTGCTTGAACCCTTCACAAATTCTTGCCAATTCTCTTCACCCTTTGCTGGTGCTCTGGAACTTTCACAGAATTTTTGTCCCTTCAGTCCCTAATTCAGTCTCTTGCATCAACCCTTTGCAGATGTGCTGCTGTGAGGTGTCTGCAGCATGTGCCACCATCTCAGGGCCTGCAGTGGTGCAGAAATGCTGCCCAGGGGATGATTTTCCTGGCTGGGCAGCTCAGGGAGGGCTGTGTGACACTGGAGCAGGGGCTTGGCTCAGCTTTCCGCTCCCACAGAGATAAAGGGCTCAGCCTGCTGGGGAAGGGAGGGCCCTGCTCCCTGCAGATCCCTCTGCTGATTGCAGGGCTGAGCTCAGAGCTGTGCTGGGGGGCCCAGAGGAAGCTGCAGTCACTTCTCAGCAGGAAGGAAAATGAGCACATGGAAGGGTGGTTAGAGCAAGGGGGCAGGGGACAAAGGGAAAATGCTCTTTGGCACTCAGGGGTTGCTCACAGGGCAGGGGGTCTTACAAGTGACATTCAAACCATGCAGCTTTTCTCAGGGTGCTTCTCATGCCTCTTTTAATTGATGTTTTTAACCCAGCACAATGCTGTGGTTCATTGCAGCCCTGTACATGCTCAGATCCCTTGAACACTGTGCCTGGCCTTGCACTACACAGATGATCCCATGGAGAGGCCTGGCTCAGATATTCTGGATCTGATCTCCTCCCACTTGGATTTCTAAATGTTGGTACTGCAGGACTGCCTTGTTGTATGTAAACATGTTCATCCAAACTCCTCTTTGGGATTTTGGGAAGTGAGAGTGTCTTCATGGAGCAGGAAATAGGGGGGAATTAAGAGATTATTGTGTATTTTTTATTTTTTTTAATTTTTTTAAAATTTTTTATTATCCCATGGAGAGGCCTGGCTCAGATATTGTGGATCTGATCTCCTCCCACTTGGATTTCTAAATGTTGATTCTGCAGGACTGCCTTGTTGTATGTAAACATGTTCATCCAAAATCCTCTTTGGGATTTTGGGAAGTGAGAGTGTCTTCATGGAAATAGGGGGGAATTAAGAGATTATTGTGTATTTTTTTTTTAATTGTATTTTTTTATTATCCCATGGAGAGGCCTGGCTCAGATATTGTGGATCTGATCTCCTCCCACTTGGATTTCTAAATGTTGGTACTGCAGGACTGCCTTGTTGTATGTAAACATGTTCATCCAAACTCTTCTTTGGGATTTTGGGAAGTGAGAGTGTCTTCATGGAGCAGAAAATAGGGGGGAATTAAGAGATTATTGTGTATTTTTTTTAATTTAATTTTATTTTTTTTATTATCCCATGGAGAGGCCTGGCTCAGATATTCTGGATCTGATCTCCTCCCACTTGGATTTCTAAATGTTGATTCTGCAGGACTGCCTTGTGGTATATAAACATGTTCATCCAAAATCCTCTTTGGGATTTTGAGAAGTGAGAGTGTCTTCATGGAAATAGGGGGGAATTCAGAGATTATTGTGTATTTTTAAAATTTTTTTATTTTTTTATTATCCCATTGAGAGGCCTGGCTCAGATATTGTGGATCTGATCTCCTCCCACTTGGATTTCTAAATGTTGGTACTGCAGGACTGCCTTGTTGTATGTAAACATGTTCATCCAAACTCCTCTTTGGGATTTTGGGAAGTGAGAGTGTCTTCATGGAGCAGGAAATAGGGGGGAATTAAGAGATTATTGTGTATTTTTTATTTTTTTTAATTTTTTTAAAATTTTTTATTATCCCATGGAGAGGCCTGGCTCAGATATTGTGGATCTGATCTCCTCCCACTTGGATTTCTAAATGTTGATTCTGCAGGACTGCCTTGTTGTATGTAAACATGTTCATCCAAAATCCTCTTTGGGATTTTGGGAAGTGAGAGTGTCTTCATGGAAATAGGGGGGAATTAAGAGATTATTGTGTATTTTTTTTTTAATTGTATTTTTTTATTATCCCATGGAGAGGCCTGGCTCAGATATTGTGGATCTGATCTCCTCCCACTTGGATTTCTAAATGTTGGTACTGCAGGACTGCCTTGTGGTATATAAACATGTTCATCCAAAATCCTCTTTGGGATTTTGAGAAGTGAGAGTGTCTTCATGGAAATAGGGGGGAATTCAGAGATTATTGTGTATTTTTAAAATTTTTTTATTTTTTTATTATCCCATTGAGAGGCCTGGCTCAGATATTGTGGATCTGATCTCCTCCCACTTGGATTTCTAAATGTTGGTACTGCAGGACTGCCTTGTTGTATGTAAACATGTTCATCCAAACTCCTCTTTGGGATTTTGGGAAGTGAGAGTGTCTTCATGGAGCAGAAAATAGGGGGGAATTAAGAGATTATTGTGTATTTTTTTTAATTTAATTTTATTTTTTTTATTATCCCATGGAGAGGCCTGGCTCAGATATTCTGGATCTGATCTCCTCCCACTTGGATTTCTAAATGTTGGTACTGCAGGACTGCCTTGTGGTATATAAACATGTTCATCCAAACTCCTCTTTGGGATTTTGGGAAGTGAGAGTGTCTTCATGGAGCAGAAAATAGGGGGGAATTAAGAGATTATTGTGTATTTTTTTATTATCAGTCTCTGGCCTGGCCAGTTTGTGGTATCAGTGTTTTCTTCAGCCTAATTCTGGCTATAAAAGCATTTCCTCCCAGCCCATTAGTGGAACACAGCTGCCATGTGAGGCACATCCCCAGTGGCCCCTGGCAGGTGTCCCTGTCCCTGCTGCCCCACCGGATCCGCCGACCTTGTGGAGCACAGGAAAGCCAGGCCCAGGTGCTCTCACGTGGCCACCAGGGAGGGACCTGCCAGGGGCTGCCCCGTGTTTGTCACAGCAGCCCCAGCACGTGGGGGACCCAGGAGCACAGCTGGGACCTTGGAAAAAAGGATGGAGATGGGGTTGTTTGCTTCCAGGCTGGCAAAACAGGAATCCTGGAGCTGCATTGCTGCCCCAGCTCAGGGCCAGCTGCTGACGTGGTTCCCTGCCCTTGTGAGCTGCTTGTGCCCTGCAGTGACATCTGAAGGGGCAGGTCCTGCTCCATAACCTGCTCAGGTTTGTTTTCCTGCTGAGGTTCTTGTTTGGAAGGAATTAAGAACCCAGTTCCTGTCACACTGATTTTCTAAGATTTTCTAAGCCTTCTGATGTTGACGTTCTTGTAACAAACTTTCTCACACCCCTTCTGTAAATAACTCATTGTTTTGTGTTCTTTTATAGAAGAAGAAAAATGTAATAAACTGTTGGTTTGCCCAGTGTCATTGGAGAGGTGGCACTGTCACCCTCCAATCCACTGTCACTTTTAGAAAACTATAAATGTTGGAGTCAGAAAATAAACTTCCCTTTCCTTCACCTTGAGAGCAGCAGTGTGTGCTCTCGTGTTGTCTCGTGTCCTGCAGGGACAAGTTCCCTCAGGATCCTTGCTGAGGAGCAGCTGGGGCTCCATTGAGGCTGTGGTGAAGCCAGGACAGGGAGCAAAGGCACCTCCCAAGGCACTGACACTTCTCCATCAGGATTTTTAAAGTGATTTTGGCCAAACCCTTTTATCCTGCTGGATTCTCCTGTGAATCCCTGAGGCCATTCCTGAGTGCTGGCCCAGAGCTGG
The DNA here is from genome assembly GCF_023055355.1 of Agelaius tricolor. NCBI lineage: Eukaryota > Metazoa > Chordata > Aves > Passeriformes > Icteridae > Agelaius > Agelaius tricolor. The sequence continues at coordinate 4,499,849 of NW_027269290.1, forward strand.
GCAGTTCAGCAGGGCCAGAATCACGTGGCTGCTGTAAAACACACGGGCACCACATTCCAGGAGACATTCCAGGATCCAGCTCAGCTCAGTGCTCAACTCCTTCCTTTCCAAACGTTTTTTGTTGCCTTTGCTACCTGCTCCCTGCAATTGGAAACCCAATTTCCTGCCCTTTCATCCTCTGCTTTTTTTGATCTCAGCCTCGCTGGGGGAGGTTTTATCTATTTCTGTTTTCTTGTCTCAGGCAGCTTTTGTCCCCACACTTCCACTTCCTGAGCCTGCAGCTGGGGAGCAGTGAGGTCACATTTGGGTGCACGTTGTTTTTGGGGAGGTGAGGGAAGAATTGAGGCTCCATCCCGGGGGAGGGATGGATTTTCTGAGTCAGGAAGGAAAGATGAAGGTGGAAGCAGAGCCTTGCAGCCAGGTTTGTTTGGACAAAGGAGGATGGAGGAAGGGTTTGGAGCTGCAGTCCCAGCTGGGCATGGCAGTTGGCTGTGGCTGGAGTTGTGTCTTGAAATGTCTCAAGTTTTCCATGAGGTTTCTTTGCTGCTGAGAATGAGTGAAATGACCCCAAAGGCTCCTCATCCCTGAAATCCCAGAATCCCTGGATGGTTTGGGTCAGAAGGGACTTCACACTCCTTCCTTTCTAGGGAAGGAGTTTTTCTAGACCCCTTTCCATTCTACCCCTGCCATGGGCAGGGACATCTTCCTCCATCCCAGGCTGCTCCAAGCCCTGCCCAGCCTGGCCTTGGGCACTTCCAGGGATCCGGGTGCAGCCCCAGCTGCTCTGGGCACCTCCCAGGGAGGAATTCCTTCCCAAATCCCATCTATCCTGCCCTCTGCCAGTGGGAATCCATTCCCCTTCTCCTGCCACTCTCTGCCATATAAAAAGTCCCTTTTCAGTGCTGCTTTCTCAGTGCTTTCTGCTCCACAGGGTCCTCTCATCCTCTTCTCCAAAAGCACCAAATCCTCCAGGAGAACACCTCACTGTGCCCAGTTTTTGATGGAAGCAGACAGAACTGGAGCAGCAGAGCTTTGGGTCACAATAAATCCCTGCCCAGCACTGCTGCTGTTTCCTTGAGGAATGAGTGAAGTCAGCAGCTCCAGGCAGGCTGAGTCCCTGGATCCATGTGGGAATGTGCCCTCCCCTTCCCCCCCACATTTCCAGTGTCCCAGGCACCCTCATTGGCCCAGATTGTGTCTCCAAGGCCTGGAGCTGGGCTCACATCATCACCCTGAGCAATAACTCGCTGCTGCCTGTTTCCTGGGAGGAAAGGAAAGGCAGGAAGGAAAAACAACGGCTCAAAATTTCCACTCATGACAAGAAAAAAAAAAAAAAAAGGGGAAATAAAAGGAAAGCATGAATCAGAGCTGGTTCATTCAGGAACACAGAACTCTACAGAGCAACAAGGACCTGACCTCTGTAGCAGGAGTTTTTATGCTCTTTATTTATTTGTTGTGGGACAGTTTGGCAGAATAGAGGCAGAGTACGTGACAATATTGCTGAGCTTCTGTTCAGAGCTGCCTCAGCCTGGCAGAGGCCTGGAACCCAGGGGATTGAGCACCTTGGTGCTCCTTGGCCTGGACCCAGCTGTGTTTCCCTGGAAGCAGCCCTGGGGGTGGCACCGCCGGGCACCTCTGGCACCTGTGAGCTCCCTGTCCCCAGAGGGGCACAACGAGGCTTCCCCAAAGAGGGATCCACAGAGGGCCCAGGTGAGAGCAGGGAAACCATGGGGGGATGGATCCATGGATGGATGGATGATGGATGGATGGATCCATGGATGATGGATGGATGGATGGAGGGATGGACAGATAGATGGATGGACAGACAGCAGGATGGATGGATGGATGGATGGATGGATGATGGATGGATGGATGGATGGATGGATGATGGATGGATGGATGGATGATGGATGGAGGGATGGATCGATCCATGGATCCATGGATGGATGGATGATGGATGGATGGATCCATGGATGGATGGATGGATGGATGGACAGACAGCGGGATGGATGGATGATGGATGAACGGATGGATGGATGGATGGACGGATGGATGGATGGATGATGGATGGATGAATGGATGATGGATGGAGGGATGGATCGATCCATGGATCCATGGATGGATGGAGGGATGGACAGATGGATGGACAGACAGCAGGATGGATGATGGATGGATGGAGGGATGGATCCATGGATGGATGGATGATGGATGGATGGATCCGTGGATCCGTGGATGGATGGAGGGATGGACAGATGGATGGACAGACAGCAGGATGGATGAATGGATGGATGAATGGATGGATGGATGGATGGATGGATGGATGGATGGATGGATGGATGGATGGACAGACGGACAGACAGAAGGATGGATGGAAGAATGGACGGCAGAGCGGATGGAAGGACGGCAGGACCGACAGACGGAGGGATGGACAGACAGATTGACCGCTCCCGCCCGGTGCGGGCTCAGCCAGACGTGACCCACAGGCCCCGCCCCCGCGCCGCCAAAGGGGCGTGGCCTACCGCACAGGGGACGCGGTTTTCAGCGGGGGCGGGGCCAGACGTGACGCCACGCGGGTCGGACCAATGGGAGCGCGGCGCGGCGGGGCGGGCGCGGCCGCCATTGGCCGGCGGTGATGTCAGGGCGGCGCGGGGCGGGGCCCGGCGGGGCAGAGCGCGGGGCGGCGGAGGAGCCGCGGGTGCGCAGCGGGAGCGGAGCGAGCGGCACCGGGCGGTACCGGCACCGCGGGGACACGGTACCGGCACCGCGGGGACACGGGCGGCGGTACCGTGGGGACCGGCCGGGCGGCAGCCCCGTTCCGCATCCCCGCGGGGATCCGCTCCGGAGCTGGCGGCTCGCGGGGCGCTGCGGGAGGCGGGAGGAGCCCCGGCCGCCCCGGGGGATCGCCCTGCGGGTCCCTCCTGGGGTCCCGGTGCCCCCGGTTCAGCCGCTGAGGGTGCCCGGGGAAGCGGGAGCGCAGCCGGGGGAGAGGTGGGGGTACGGCGAAGGTTGGAGGAAACGGATGGAGCGGCTGCCACGGGACCCCCCGGAATATCGGCTTTCCTCCCGTGTGTTTCAGGTGACGGGCGAGCTCTCGGAAAAGCGCGTTGTGTGCCAGGCTGCCCCAATGCCGGCCCCCACCCTGCAGCCGGGCCAGCTCCGTGAGTAACCCTCGCTGGGAGCTGCTGTTGGTGCGAGTAACAGGAACTGTGCTGGCCTCGTGCTGCTGGGGGAGGAATCCTGCTGCGGGAGGAGGAGGAGGAGGAGGAGGGCGGCAGTGACACTCGGAGCCTGCTGGAATCGCTGGCTGTTGTGGCAGAAACCCGCAGGAGCCTTCAAAGGGGAATCGTGCAGAGCGACGGTGCCGCTGGCAAAGCCCTGGCAGCAAGAAGAGCCTGAGTGGGATCATGTCTAAAAGCCAATCCTCTCCTTCGGTGTTCCTTTAAGCTTCTACATCCTTTACTTCGTCTGTTTTTCCCTCTGCCCCGTCACATCTGCTGGAGAAAAGCTGGGAGGAGATGCACTAAGGCATCGCACATCTCGGGAGGAGAGCTCGGATCGTGCCTCGGCGGCTGCAGCAGCACAGAGCGCTGGGGAGGAGCAGAGCCAGGGGGAACTGAACCATTCCCAGCTCCTGCCGTGTCCCCTGTGCTCCGTGTCCCTGCTTGATGGGGATCTCTGCCGCAGGAGCAGGCTCCGCACTCCCGGGCGGGCGAGCAGGGCTGGCACAGCTCCCTCCTGGATGCTGGCAAGGCCGTGTGGATAAGCTGCTGGCAGAAGATCCCTCCTGGAGCAGCTGCTGGCTGTAGGCCCAGCGAGCCAAGGGTCAGGAGAGCGTGTCCTGCAGCATGACATCCACGCTGGAGCACAAGGATCCCCCCCAGGCCAACGGGGACTGCGGGCAGCCCGCGGGGCCCGAGCATTTCCTGCGGCCCGAGGGCACCGCCGTGGACCTGGTGGTGCTGGAGTCCCGTGCCAACGCCAAAGGGGTGAGGGAGGAGGATGCTCTGCTGGAAAACGGCAGCCAGAGCAACGAGAGCGATGACACCAGCACGGAGCGGGGGCCTGAGCCCCCCTCGCCCCTGAAGGAGACCTCGTTTTCCATCGGGCTGCAGGTGCTGTTCCCCTTCCTGCTGGCTGGATTTGGCACGGTGGCTGCTGGGATGGTGCTGGACATCGTGCAGGTAGGGCTGGGATGGTGCAGGTGGGGCTGGGATGGTGCAGGTGGGGCTGGGATGGTGCAGGTAGGGCTGGGATGGTGCAGGTAGGGCTGGGGTGGGGCTGGACATGGTGCAGGTAGGGCTGGGATGGGGCTGGGATGGTGCAGGTAGGGCTGGGATGGTGCAGGTAGGGCTGGGGTGGGGCTGGACATGGTGCAGGTAGGGCTGGGATGGTGCAGGTAGGGCTGGGGTGGGGCTGGACATGGTGCAGGTAGGGCTGGGATGGGGCTGGGATGGTGCAGGTAGGGCTGGACATGGTGCAGGTAGGGCTGGGATGGTGCAGGTAGGGCTGGGGTGGGGCTGGATGTGGTGCAGGTAGGGCTGGTGCTTCCCCGGCACTCTGCAGGGCTGGGTGGGATAAACGAATAATAAAGGAATAATAAAGGAATAGCCAAGGAATGCCAAGGCTGCAATAAAGGAATGCCAGGGCTGCTTCAGCAACAGGGAGGGGGGAAAACAGTTTATCCCTGGTGTGCTGGGTGGGGAGGGGGAGATGGGGGAGCCCTCCAGCTCCTTGTGCCAACCCTGGCTTTGTAAATTCAGCTCAGGTAATTTAAGGAGGTGGAAGAGAAGTGAGGAATGAAGGAGGGAGAGGGCACTCAGAGGAGAAGGTGCAGCCTGTGCATCACAGCTGGAGACAAATCCCTTCCCTGCTGCTGCCTGGGGACACCCCAGCCCTGGGACTGGCTCCTCTCGTCCTTTTCCCACTCAGGTGCTGGCCCAGGCTGTGCCAGCCAGGGAAATGTTTCCCTCCGTGTGTGCCAGGCTCATTCCAGAGCTTCCTGCACCATTCCTTGTGCCCTGGAGGCACCCAGGGATGACAGGAGAGTTCCCCCTGGAAAGGCTGCGCTGGTGACTTTTAGGAAAGGCCAGCAGGGAGCTGGCAGCTCCCCCTGGATGCAAACTGAGGTGTTCCCTGTGGGAATGTGCCAGCCTGGCCGTGTTTCCATGTGGGAACGCTGCCTTTGCAGACGGAGCTGCTCCCAGCGCGTCCCCCAGGCGTGCCTGGCATCAGATCAGCTTCTCCTGGGCAGAGCCTCCCCTCCCTGGGGCACAGCCCTGGGCTCTGGGGTGGGGACGCGGCCATTTGGGAGCTGTGGGCAGCCAAAATCTGCTCAGCCTGGAGCTGCTGGGCCGGGTAAACAAGGCCTGGCGGTGTGGGCAGCGAGAGGCTCCGGTGTCAGCCCCCGTGCCAGGAAGTCAGAGGGGTTTTTTTGGGATCTGTGGGCGCTCAGGCAGCCGCTCCTCAGGGCTGCCCTGCCCACAGCAGCAGCTTCCCTGCGTGCCTTTGAGCTCTGCTCATCCCCTCCTGGTGGGACCTGCTGGGACGGCTGGGAAGTGACTGCAAACAGGAAAGGCTGGACAGGGGAAATTAATCCAGGACAGCTTTACTGGAATCGTTTTCTGAAAAAAAATAAGTTTCAAGCGTGTTTTCCCTTCACAAGGTCCTTGCCTGGCTCTTCTGGAAGTTCCCCAAAGTGATTTGAGCCCAAGCTAAAGTTTTTCCTGGAGCAGGCACTGCCCTTGTGGTCAGTGTTGACACATGGTGTTCATAATGTCACTTCTCATCTTTCATGCTCTAAACTACACTGAAGCCTTCAGCACTTTCACAGTGTTCTGGACAATTTTTGTCAGCAGTTATTTGCAATTCAATCAATTACACAACTAAATTATTCCTTTATGAAGTTCACCTTCAGGATGCCCTTTTAGAAAATCAGGATTTGAAGGAAAAACAGAAATTTGAGAGCTACAATAGAAGGGGCTGGGAGACTCCGGCTCAGCCCTGTGTTCTGATTCCTGTGGCCTTTAGGAGTAAAACTTTGTAATTCCTGTGGAATTCCCACAGCAGCTCAGCCTGTGCTGCCAGCAGCTCCAACTCCCTTTAGCCTTGGGATTAAATTCCCATGGCTGGGAAGGAGGATGGATGATTTTTCCAGAACCACCCAGGTCCAGCTCACCCCTCCAGAGCTGCATGGGATCCTGGGCAGATCCTGAAGGACTATTATTATTATTATTATTGTTGTTGTTGTTGTTGTTATATTTCATTATTTCATTATTATATAATAAAGGCTATGAGTCTTTGCTGTGTCTTGTAAATATATATATTATATTATTTGACTATATAGTTATTATATTATATAATTATATATAATATATAATTATATAATGTCTATTATTATATTATAAATATAATATATATAAAATATATATTTTATATATAAAATTTTATATATTTATAAAATTTTATTTTACTGTATAATTATTATATTATTATGTTATTAATATAAGATATATAATTCTTTATGTATATAGTTATATGATATATATCAAATTTTACATGCAAATTTTTATATTTATAAAATTATATTATACTATATAATTATTATATTAATACATTATTTTATTATTATAATAGATGTCATTATTTTATTATTATAATATATATAATTCTATAATGTATATCATTTTGTATATATATATATATATATACATATATATTTATATATAAAGTTTATAGATATATATTTGCAAGACACAGCAAAGGCTTTCAGCTGAGACTGACCAAACTCCAGCACTCAAATCTGCCAAAAACTGCAAGTATTGGGCAAAGCCTGTCCATGTTTCCCTGTTTTGGCCTCTGGGTGTGTAAACATTTTGTCCCTGGGGACTCTCTGGGGGATTTTCACTGGAAGTTGCTGGCTCAGGGCTGTTTTGTCAGCCCAGCAGGGCTGGGCTCACTGCTGCAAATGTCACAGTGGGAAATCCCCAGTGTGGCAGCAGGAGGGGCACTGGGGGTGCTCAGTGACAGAGGGGACAGGGAGGGGTGGCACTGAGCACAGAGCCAAGGCTGGCACCAGCCACAGGGAGATGGGCTGGATTTATTGATGTGTTTGCTGAGATGGGCTGGATTTATTGAGTGTGCTTGGGTGAGATTGGCTGATTTTATTGAGTGTGTTTGGGTGAGATTGGCTGATTTTATTGAGTGTGCTTTGGTGAGATTTCCTGGTTTGATTGAGTGTGCTTTGGTGACATTTCCTGGTTTTGGTGAGATTGGCTGGTTTTATTGAGTGTGCTTTGGTGAGATTGGCTGGATTTATTGGATGTGCTGGTTTTGGTGAGATGTGCTGGTTTTGGTGAGATATGCTGGTTTTATTGAATTGCTTTGGTGGCATTTCCTGGTTTTATTGAATGTGCTTTGGTGACATTTCCTGGTTTTATTGAATGTGCTTTGGTGACATTTCCTGGTTTTACTGAATGTGCTTTAACCTTGCAGCACTGGGACGTCTTCAAACAGGTCACTGAGGTGTTCATCTTGGTTCCTGCTCTGCTGGGGCTGAAGGGGAACCTGGAGATGACCCTGGCATCCCGCCTGTCCACAGCTGTGAGTGCCCAGGAGCTGGGGAGGCACAGGGACACCTGCTCTGTGTGTGTGTGGGAGGATAAAATTCCCAAATTTCCCCCAGAGCCCGGGGTCCAGCTGTGCTGGGAAGGTGTTTACACCCTGCTGGCTGATGGGATGTGAAGGGTTAATGGTGCTGGAGCTTTGCTGCCAGCTCAGGTGCTGTGCTGGGGCTGGGATCCAGCTGTCCCAGCAGGAACTGGGCACAGCAATGTCCCCAGGGCAGGAGGGGACAGCTGGGGACAGCTGGGGGGCAGAGGGGAGCTGGCAGGGAGAGTGGCCAGGGATGGAGGTCACAGCTGGGTTTTTGTCCTGCTGGAACTGGCTCTGGCCATGGAGATGAATCAAAAATTGGGTTGAATCAAAGATGGAATTGAATCAAAGATGGAATTGAATCAAAGATGGAATTGAATCAAACATGGAATTGAATCAAACATGGAATTGAATCAAGTACAGGGTTTAACCAAATGTAGGGGTGAATCCAGTGATCTGTTAGCACTTGTTAGTTTTATTTGCTTCCTTCTGCCATGCAGATGTGCCTGTTGATCAACCAAAAATGAATGTTTAGGTTGCCATAGCCAAATCAACAGGCTCCAACGTCATGTTTTTAACCAATTGTAGCCCAGACAAAGCCTTTGTGACCTGTTTGGTCAATGTGCCAGTGCCAGCCAAGGAGTGGCCAATACCCAGTTGTGACAGTTATTGGTGTGAGGCAAAGGAGACAAATCCCATAACCCAAATTCTGCTGGGCTCATCCCCTTCCTCTGAGCCTGCCCTTGCTGCAGGAGAAGGCACAGCAGAGCTGCACAGGGCTCTCTCTGGGTCTCCTCTCCTCCAGGGACAGAGGCTGAGCTTTGTTCAACCCTTCCCTCTGAAACAATCAAACCAACAATTCCCTTTGTTTGTCTCCCTCTGCACTGTTGGCATCCTTGCCTCTTTGCTGTCCTGGCTCCAGGGACGCTCTCCCTGCTGCTCAGGGGGTGCTTGGCCCTTGTGTGTCCCCTCCTGGAGCAGCTTTGGCCCAGGACCCAGCCTGTGGCCAGTCAGGAGTGCAGAACTTGGCCCCACCAGCCCTGGGGACACCAGCACAGGCTCCTGCCCTGTCCTGCTGCTTCCTCCTGTCCCCAGAGGCTTTGGCCTCTGCCTTCCCTCCTGTGCTCCCCAAATCATGGAATTGAAGCTGCAGGAGCATCCAGGAGCCTCCCCATGCCTGCTGGCACAGGAGCACCTCTGCTCCCAAGTGGGTGTAGGGAGCTCCTCCCTGCCCACAGCTCCCTGCCGTGGGTCCCAACAAATTTTCCAAAAAAATCTCCTTGTTTAGGATTTTTCTTCTAAGGAGCTGAGAAGCTTCAGAGAAAAAGGAAAACAATTATTTCATTGTCTTTTCTGTGTTTTGCTGCTTTAGAATGTGTTTGGAGATTGTTTATCCAACAGGTGATTGTTTAATGGGGTTTATGTGAATTGTTTTGACTCTTTGGCCAAGCTGTGTCGGACTCTGGAAAGAGTCACAAGTTTTTATTTTTATATTTTTAACCTTCTGTAAATATCTTTTTTGTGTTCTTTAGGATAGTTTAGTATAGTGTTCTTTAATATAATATAATATATTAAAATAATAAATTAGCCTTCTGAAAACACAGAGTCAGATTTATCTTTCCTTTCTTCATCTGGGCACCCCACAAATACAAGTGTCCAAAAAATCTCTTTAAGATTTTTCTTCTAAGAAGCTGAGAAGCTTCAGAGAAAAAGGAAAGCAATAATTCTTTCATCATTTTTTCTGTATTTTGCTGCTTTAGAATGTGTTTGGAGATTGGCCAAAGAGTCAAAATAATTCACATTAAACTAATTAAACAATCAGGGCCAAGCTGTGTCAGATTCTGGAAAGAGAGTCACAAGTTTTTTATTTTTATATTTTTAACCTTCTGTAAATATCCTTTTTGTATTCTTTAGTATAGTTTTATAATATAATATAATATAATATAATATACAATATAATATAGTATATTATAATATATTAATTTAATATAATATAGTATATTAAAATAATATAATATAGTATAATAATATAATTTCTTTAATATAATATAGTATAGTATATTAAATATACTTTAATATAATATAGTATATTAAAATAATAAATTCGCCTTCTGAGAGCATACAGTCGGATTTACCATTCCTTCCTTTGTCTGGGCACTAACACAATCCCAAGCCCTCTCCACAGCCTGGAGTCCTTTCTCAGGCTTTGGGTTCCTAATTAGTGCTGCCTTAAGGCACCTCAGAAATTCCTTTCACAATTAAGAGGCAAAACTCCCCCATTAGTTAAAGGATTAAGGGAGGTTATGCTAATCCCATTCTAATTGCCATGGGGCTGGAATTTTAAGGTCAGGCTTCTTATGGAGCTCAAATTCCTGTGCTGGCTGTGCTGCTCCACTCAGCTTTTTGTTGGTTTTCCCCCATTCCTTCCTCCTCCCTGCCCAGAATTTGCCCCAGAGATGGGAGCATCTCAGTAAAGCACATCCAGCAAGGAGAGCAGGGGATTAATTAATCAATTAATTAATCAAATTAATCAGTTTCCGGATTTCTTGTTTTATTTTCCACCTGAGAGGAGGAAATTGCTGCTGTTGTGCACAAGTTTGAAGAAGTTTGGGATGCAGTGCTGTAGGTTTTTGTGTCATAGCATGATTGGCTAAGAAAGCTCACACTGCAGCACGAGTCCATAAGATGAAATATGTAAAGATTGGGTCAAAACCATAAATACCCTTGTTGGCAGTGTTTTATTGGTCAATAAACCCTTAAAAAGTCTTGTAACTAAGGGTCCTGAGACCTTCTGAGCCATGCAGTGGAGATGTGAGCTGAACTCACCCTTCCTGTCTGTGTAAAAAATAAGAAAAATAAATCCCATCATCGAAAAAACTCAGAGGTCCCTTCTCTAACTCCTTCAAAATTCAAAATGCATTTCCCACTCCAGTGTTTGAGCCTCTCCTTGTTTCCTGAGTTCATCAGCTTCTAATGATGCAAATTTGGTGTAAATTTACCCAATTGGGTATAAATTTACCCATTGTTCCCATAAAGCCCCTGGAGGTGGCAGGGAGGAGCAGATCTCACACCCTGCAGCGATTCCTCTGCCTTATTTTGGATCCTACAGCAGGAATTGAAGCATTTCCACCTCCTGCTCCTGCTCGGTGTCCCCCCCAGTGACATTTACTGGGTTATTCTTTAATCCTGGTCATCCTGCTCAGCCTCTCCCTGTGCCAGGGCTGCCCTGCTCCTCTCTGTGTCCCCATGTGTCCCCAGCCTTGTTTGCTCAGCTCTTCCCAGCAGCTTTCCCTGGCTTTGCTGCTGACCTGGGGCAGCCTGACCCAGCCAGGCCCAGCAGAGTGAGAGCCCTGGGCAATGCAGTTTGTGGCTGCAGGGGTGTCATGGATATATTTTATGGAAAATCCTTTCCTTAGGGTCTTTTCTCTTGAGAGGCCTCAGAGAGGAAATGCAAACAATAATTATCTGCTGCTGTGGGATGCAACAGGGGCAGCTGGGATTGGGCTCATGGGGTTGTTTTTAATTAATGGCCATTCACAGCCCAGCTGGCTCGGACTCTCTGGTCAGTCACAAGATTTTATTATCATTCTTTTCCTCTTTCCCCTTCCCCTTTTCCCTTTTCCTTTCCCTTCCTCTCATTTTCTTTTAATAGAATATATATATCATAATTGAATATATATTATCATAAAATAGTAAATCAGCCTTCTGAAACATGGAGTCAAGATTCTCCTCCCTCATCCTGGGACCCTCCCTCATAATTGAATATATATTATCATAAAATAATAAATCAGCCTTCTGAAACATGGAGTCAAGATTCTCATCTCCTCCCTCATCCTGGGACCCCAGTGAACACCACCACACAAGGGGCACAGAGAGATCTTGTTGATTTTGCAGCATTCCCATCAGATTTTTGGTTGGTGACACCAAAAATTTTGGACTTTTGGTTGGTGACACCAAAATTTTAGGATTTTTGGTTGGTGTTGATTCCCCTTTGCACTCCCTTTTCTGCTGAATTGTTCTCCTGAGGGTTTGAGTTTCCCCTCCTGCTCCTGGCAGGCAGGATTTGGCTGTTGGCAGGTGTGAAGGGCTGCCAGGCTGCAATGGTGTCTGATTTTCCTCTTACAGGCTAACATTGGCCAAATGGATTCACACAAAGAGCTCTGGAAGATGATCACAGGGAACATGGCTCTGATACAGGTAAGCAGAGGGAAGGGGAATATTCCCAGCTGGGACAAGCCCAGTTTGGCAGGTGTGGGAGGTCTCAGTGCCTGGGATTTGCTGTTGGTGTCTGATGGTGGCCCTGCAGGCTGGGCTGGGTGTTGCCATGCTGGATTCTGATCCCCCTGGGTGGGGTTTCCCTCCTGGAATCATGGAATAAAATCATGGAGTGGTTTGGGTTGGAAGGGACCTTAAAGTTCATGCCAGTTTTCAGCTTCCTTTGCTGCCTCTGTTGGGGTCAGGATTGAAGGCATTTGAGCTGATAGTTCATGTTCACACTCAGGTGTTTGTGGTTTCTTAGCAGTGTTACAGTCTCACAGCCTGAGTCCTGCAGTCTCATTAACAAGGCACAAAATGGCCAACTGTCTCTTGTTCCAAGGTCTTTTAAGGCTAAACTATCCAATTAAGAAATAACACCTAAATTATTTTCACTTTTAACCAATAACTGATCCCTCAAAGCCCTCAGTGTGGACTTTTCTGTCCAATTACAAAATACCACCCAAACCCATGAAGAAGGAAGAAAAAGGTAAAGAAGAACAACCTAAAACCTCCATCTTGCTTCATATTTGTTCCTGTATTCTAAAACCCCAAACTCTTAAGTTTTCCACCCTGTAACATTACACACTTTTAACCAAGAACACACCCATAATCCCAGTGCTGTTAATCAATTTTGGAAGCCTTCTCCACAGCCTCAGGGGGTCAGAGTCTGTTAGCACAGAAAGTTTAAAATTCTCAGCATCCAGAACTCCAACAAGCTCATCCATTTCCCATGGGCAGTGACACCTCCCACTCTCCCAGGCTGCTCTACCCTGGCCATGGGCACTTCCAGGGATGAGGCAGCTACAGCTGGGCAAGGTTTCCTACAATCACAGAATCACTGGGCTGGGAGAGACCTCAAAGATCATGGAGTCCAACCCAGCCCCAACCCCTCAGCTGAGCCCTGGCCCCCAGTGCCACATCCAGGCTTGGTTAAGGGACTCCACCACCTCCCCGGGCAGAACATTCCAGAACTTTATTGTCAGATTATGCTCTTTTCTGACCCAGAGATGGGGCAACTCAGAGGCATCTTAAAAACTTTTATTCCCTTTTCAGTCCCATGTGAAGGGTGAGACAACACAGATGTTATAATTCTCACCATCACAATCAGAAGTTAACTATTTCCTAATTACAACACATCACAAGTGTTTCTTGGCCTATCAGCTTTTGCCACACCATGCTGTAAATGCCTAATTCTCTACAAATTCATTTCCCACACTTTATCACTCTTTCAGGAAAACACTTTTCCCTGCTGTCCAGCCTGTATTTCCCTTGGTGCAGCTCGAGGCTGTGTGCTCTGGTTGTGTCAGTGCCTGCAGACAGAGCCCAGCCCCAGCTGAGCACAGGCACCTTTCAGGAGCTGCAGAGTGATGGGGGCAGCCCTGAGTCTCCTTTGCTCCAGGCTGAGCACCCCCAGCTCCCTCAGGGGTCCCTCACAGGGTTTGTGTGTTCCCAGCCCCTCTCCAGCCTCGTTGCCTCTTCTAGACATGCTCAAGTTCTCCCCACTCCCTGGGACTGTCCTGGTGTCTTGGTGACCCTGTGCTTTCCATTTCCAGCTCCAGGCCATGGTGGGACTGTCCTGGTGTCTTGGTGTCCCTGTGCTTTCCATTTCCAGCTCCAGTCCATGGTGGGACTGTCCTGGTGCCTTGGTGTCCCTGTGCTTTCCATTTCCAGCTCCAGGCCATGGTGGGACTGTCCTGGTGTCCTGGTGACCCTGTGCTTTCCATTTCCAGGTCCAGGCCATGGTGGGACTGTCCTGGTGTCTTGGTGACCCTGTGCTTTCCATTTCCAGGTCCAGGCCACCGTGGTTGGTTTCCTGGCCTCGATTGCAGCCGTGGTGTTTGGGTGGATCCCAGATGGGCACTTCAGCATGGACCACGCTGTGCTGCTGTGTGCCAGCAGTGTGGCCACTGCCTTCATTGCTTCCCTAGTCCTGGGTGAGAGTCCCCCCTCTGCTGTGCCCCCTCCTCCTGAAATATTAACCTCCCCTTGGCTTTATCTTGGGTTTTTTTTGCATCTTTCTGGTTGCAGGCATGATTATGATTGGGGTGATCATTGGCTCCAAGAAGATGGGGATCAATCCTGACAATGTGGCCACGCCGATCGCTGCCAGCCTGGGGGACCTCATCACCCTGGCCCTGCTCTCAGGGATCAGCTGGGGCCTGTACAAGGAGCTGGGTGAGGAGCAGCAAAAGGCTCAGGCTCTGCCTGCTCCTTGCTGTGTCCCCCTCTCGTTTCTTCACCCTCTTCCTCTGGGATCTTCCTCGGGGTGTGTGGGGTTCCTGCTCTGGAGCTCCCTCAGTTGGGCTTAGTCCAGGTTAGAGGAGGGGATGGAGCCTCTCACTGCCTTGAACTCCTCCTCCTCTCCAGGTGAGGTGCTCAGGGAGAGCTCCTTCCTCCTTCCTCCCTCTTTCCTCCTCCTCCTCCCTTCCCTGGGACACGGGGCTGGGACTCAGCCAGGTTCATCCAGGGCTGAAGGAAGCAGCTGCCCAGGAGTGGGAAGCAGGGATAAGAGCTGGAATTGCAGAGATCTCCCTCAGATCTGCTGGTGAACACATCCAGGTGTTTTAGAGGCGACAGCTGTGACAAGGAACCACCACATCCTGCAGACTCCAGGCTGCCCTGGACTGTCCCTGGAGCTCCTGAGGGACGTGGCCTTGACTTTTCTGCTTCTTTTTCTCCTTCTCCCCCTGCCCAGAGGGCAGAGCCTACGTGAACCCCTTGGTGTGCGCCTTCTTCCTGTCCCTGCTGCCCATCTGGATCATCATTGCCAGGAGGAATTCTGCCACCAGGGAGGTGCTCTACTCGGGCTGGGAGCCTGTCATCATTGCCATGGCCATCAGCAGGTGAGCCTGGCCCTGGCCTGTGCCCAGAGCCCCCCAGGTGAGCCCAGCACTGACCTCCCCTCTCCCCTGCAGCGTCGGGGGGCTCATTTTGGACAGGACGGTGTCGGACCCCAACTTTGCTGGCATGGCAGTGTTCACCCCAGTCATCAATGGTGAGTCCTGCCCGCCCTGGGCTGCAGCTCATGGCAAACTGGGCTGGTCTGGGGCTTCAGGACACTCATTCTCTCTTGGGGCACACCCTGTGCCACCCTGTCACCCTTTGTTCTTGGCAAACTGGGGTGGTCTGGGATTTCAGGACACTCATTCTCCTCTAGGACACACAGGTTTGGCTCCCCTGTCACCCTCTGCTCTTGGCAAACTGGGGTGGTCTGGAACTTCAGGACACTCATTCTCCTCTGGGGCGCCTCCTTTTCCCCCTTCTTTCCTTTCCTTTTCCCCCTTCTTTCCTTTCCTTTTCCCCCTTCTTTCCTTTCCTTTTCCCCCTTCTTTCCTTTCCTTTTCCCCCTTCTTTCCTTTCCTTTTCCCCCTTCTTTCCTTTTCTTTTCCCCCTTCCTTTTTTCCCCCTATTCTTTCTTTCTTGCTTTCCATGCCAACAACCTTGGTGGGTAATTCTTCCAGGGCTAAACACTGGAACAATTCCTCTTCTCAGACTTCTCTCTGGCTCACAGAAATCCACCTCTCCCACAGGTGTGGGTGGCAACCTGGTGGCAGTGCAGGCCAGCCGAATCTCCACCTACCTGCACATGAGTGGGGAGCCTGGAGAAGGCCCTGGCACGGCCCCTCGGAAGTGCCCCAGCCCCTGCAGCACCTTCTGCAGCTCAGGTACAGCCCTGGAGGGCAGGGCTTGGTGCCAGCTGGGCTCCCTGGGCACAGCCAAGGGGGCACAGCCCTGCTCAGGTCAGGCTGGGGCTGCCCTGCCTGACTGGGGAGGGGAAATGGGAGTGTGGGGTGTCCTGAGCTGGAAGGGGATTTGGGGATGTCTTGGTTTGAGCAGACAGGTTCTGCTAAGGAAGGCAAGAAATGGGAAATTTTAAACTCCCCTCCCTCCAAATTGTTATAAATTTGAAATTAAGGGGCTCTCAGGCAAAGATGTGGGAATAGGAATAACAGTTCTTTATTATCCTGAGCTGGAAGGGGATTTGTGGATGTCTTGGTTTGAAAAGCCAGGTTCTGTTGGGGAAGGCAAGAGGCCCCCCCTGAAATAGGAGATGCAAGCCCCCTCCCCCCAAATTATTATAATTCTGAAATTATGAGGCTCTCAGGCAAAGATGTGGGAATAGGAATAACAGTTCTTTATTGTCCTGAGCTGGAAGGGGATTTGTGGATGTCTTGGTTTGAAAAGCCAGGTTCTGCTCAGGAAGGCAGGAGGCCCCCCTGAAATAGGAAATGTAAACCTATATATTTATATTTTATAAAATACATTAAATATATATTTTATATTAAAAATAGATTTTATATTTTACAATAATTTACAATTATTTACAATGAGTTATTTTCGCTACAAGAACATAAACATCAGAAGGCTTAGAAAACCTTAAAAAAATCAGGGTGTGACACTTGGGCACTTGCAGGGTCTGAATGTGTCCCTCTGTGCCCTTTGCAGATGTGAACTCCCGCTCTGCCCGTGTGCTCTTCCTGCTGGTGGTGCCCGGGCACCTGGTGTTCCTCTACACCATCCACTCCATGCAGGGGGGACACACCACGCTCACCCTCATCTTCATTGTCTTTTACATGACAGCAGCGCTGCTCCAGGTGAGCTGGGAGCCCTGAGGGGCTGGGCTGCCTCAGGGGACACGGCTGGCACCTGCTCAGGTGTCCCTGTCCCTGCCCAGAGATCCTGTGCTGGGCAGAGGGATCCCTTCCAGGGCACCTGAGCACACAATTCTTCCATCCTGCCATTCCTGGGGAGTTTCAAAATCTGCCTTTTGTCTCTTTTTATAGTCTTTTTGGTAGCCAGAGTGTGCTAATCTGTCCTGGGGGGTGATCTGGCAATTTGGAAAGGCCTGGTGATGAAAAGAGGATGTGGAATTTGGCAGGGAATGTGTGCCCCGTGCTGCCCTTTGCCCTGGCATTCCCTGGGGCTGTGAGGGACACACAGACCCAAAGGCCTGGGAGGACCCACTGCAGATTTTGTTGTGGCCATGGGGTTAATTGTTCCCTTGGGGTTGTTGTGGGGTTGTTGTGGCATGTGGGGTTGTTGTGCCCACAGGGTTAATTGTTCCCATAGGGTTAATTGTGCCCATGGGGTGGTTGTGGGGTTGTTGTGGCCTGTGGGGTTAATTGTGCCCATGGGGTGGTTGTGCCCATGGTGCTGTTGTTCCCATGGAGTTGTTGTGGCCACGGGGCTGTTGTGGCCCATGGGGTTAATTGTGCCTGTGGGGTTGTTGTGGCTTATGGGGTTAATTGTGCCCATGGTGTTGTTGTTCCCATGGAGTTATTGTGGCCATGGGGTTGTTGTGGCCCATGGGGTTAATTGTGCCTGTGGGGTTGTTGTGGCCCATGGGGTTAATTGTTCCCATGGGGTTGTTGTGGGGTTGTTGTGCCCACAGGGTTAATTGTTCCCATAGGGTTAATTGTGGCCATGGGGTTGTTGTGGCTTATGGGGTTAATTGTGCCCATAGGGTGGTTGTTGTAGCCCATGGGGTTAATTGTGCCTGTGGGGTTGTTGTGGCCCATGGGGTTAATTGTGCCTGTGGGATTAATTGTTCCCATGGAATTATTGTGGCCTATGGGGTTAATTGTGGTTGTTGTGGGATTAATTGTGGCCCACGGGGTTGTTGTTCCCATGGGGTGGTTGTGCCCATGGGGTTGTGCTCCCCGGGGCCAGGCAGGGCCGCAGTGGGGTTTGTAGGGCCGCAGTGGGGTTTGTAGGGCCGCAGTGGGGTTTGTAGGGCCGCAGTGGGGTTTGTAGGGCCGCAGTGGGGTTTGTAGGGCCGCAGTGGGGTTTGTAGGGCCGCAGTGGGGTTTGTAGGGCCGCAGTGGGGTTTGCAGAGCTGCAGTGGGGTTGCAGGGCCTCAGTGGGGTCTGCAGGGCCTCAGTGGGGTCTGCAGGGCCTCAGTGGGGTCTGCAGGGCCGCAGTGGGGTCTGCAGGGCCGCAGTGGGGTCTGCAGGGCCGCAGTGGGGTCTGTAGGGCCGCAGTGGGGTTTGTAGGGCCGCAGTGGGGTTTGTAGGGCCGCAGTGGGGTTTGTAGGGCCGCAGTGGGGTTTGTAGGGCCGCAGTGGGATTTTTAGGGCCGCAGTGGGATTTTTAGGGCCGCAGTGCGGTCACAGGGCCGCAGTGGGGTCACAGGGCCGCAGTGGGATTTGCAGGGCTGCCGTGGGATTTTTAGGGCCGCTGTGGAGTTTGCAGAGCTGCAGTGGGGTTGCAGGGCCGCAGTGGGATTTGCAGGGCCGCAGTGGGGTCACAGGGCTGCCGTGGGGCTGCAGAGTTGCTGTGGGCTCACACAGAGGCTCAGGGCTGTGCCTGCCGTGGCTCTTGCAGGTGCTGATCCTGCTCTACATCGCAGACTGGATGGTGCACTGGATGTGGGGCAGGCACCTGGACCCCGACAACTTCTCCATCCCGTACCTGACAGCCCTGGGGGACCTGATTGGGACAGGGCTGCTGGCCCTCAGCTTCCACGTGCTCTGGCTCATCGGGGACAGGGACTCCGACGTTGGGGATTAAACCTCCCTGCTCCTCCCTTCCCACAGCTCTCCTCCTTCCATTTGTTGTTTCTTTGCTTCTCCCCCTCCTGCCACCCCTCACCCTGGAAGATTTCACCTTTGATACTGGATTCTCATTATTTTCAATGGGAATTTTACCTGGTTTATATTTCAAGCCGAGTTTGTAAAAAAGAAAAATCTTACCTAGTTTTGGGAAGGACAAACAAACAAACAAACAAAAAGTGTAACGAGACAATCACTAAGTGCAATTTTCGTAGCAGTTGTGTCTGAACCAAGGTTCCAGAGAAGTTCCTGCTCAGTCAGGTCATGCAGGGAGCCCCCCTGCCCCATCCCTCGAGGTGCAGGGCTGCTTTTTTCGCTTCATAAGCGTTTTTTAAACCCTGCAGGTGGAGCTCAGGTCTGTTCAGCTGAGCTGGCACCTTCCAGCCAAGCACAACCTCACAGCCCAGGGCATGGGCTACACCTGCCTTGGCTCCCTGAAGCTCCAGCCTGGGCCCACACCCAGAAATGGGGAGTGTCTGTGAAGGGGGATGAGGAGGATGGTGAGGAAGGCTCCTGTGTTCACCCCAGGAATGTGAGTGAGCTCATTTGGGACCCCCAGCTCCTGGCTGGGCTCTGCTGGCAGCTTCAGGCTCCCTTTTGCCACCCACCCCAGAGTGCAGCACGCTGCTCCTGCCTTGGTGAGCTGAGCTCAGCTGCCCTGAGCCTGGCCCAGAGGGGCTGGGGCTCTCCCCACCCATCACCATCCCCCTGCCAGGGATCCCTGCTGGAGCCCTCCTGGTGCTGCTCCATTCCCCTGGCTGACCTTCCCAGAGGGGTGGATGGACAAACAGCTCCTGGGTTTTGTGCCCAGGTTTCCTTTTGGGCTGCTGAGGGGCCCCTTGCAGGCAGGAAAAGCCACCCAGCAGCTGCCCCAGCTGAGCCTGGGGTGCTCCCAGCTGGGCAGGAGCGTTTTGCTCCTGGTGTCTGTAAGGGAAGGACCTCCATGGGATTGTTCTGCAGCTGGAAATGCAGTGTCACACACAGGGGCCTGGCTGGTGGAGCAGGAACAGGAACCAACCCCCTGCCCTGGTGTCAAATCTGGGGTTCCTGGGGCTCAGCCCAGCTGGGAGGCCCTGGCTGAGCCCTGGCAGGGCAGGGTTCCCTCCTCTGCTGCTTCCCCTCCTGCTTTTTGTGGAATTCCTGCTCTTCCCCTTAGGCCGTGCTGGGAGGGCAGGAAAAACCCACAGCAAGTGCACCCAGAGGGGTAAACCAAGACCAAAGTTAGGCCAGGCTCAATGTCCCAGGCCAGAGCTGGGCCTGGCTCCAGATGATGCTGTTGGAAAGGAGGGTCAGGATGGAGGAGTTCTGGATTGTTGGAAAACAGGGCCAGGATGGAATTCTGGAAATCCACAGAGCAGATAGAGCCAAACCAGAGCTCCTGGCTGCTGCAGGCCCTCCCTGGAGCTCTGCAAACCCTTCCCTGCTGCAGGAGGCAGGGCTGGGCTCCAGGCTGCTCCTCCTGAGCAGGTCTTGTATTTTTGAGGTGATTCCCCCTTTTTTTCCCTTGCTAATCCAGCATCAGGCTCAGTTTCCCTCCTCCTGTGCTCCATGTCCCGTGTGGGAGCAGCTCTGATCCTCCTCTCTCCCCTCTGGTGACATTTCTGAGCTTTCCTTTGGCCAAAGCTGTGCTCAAAGGGAAAAAACCCAACCACAAAACAAACCCTGTCCCTGCTGTGCTGAGCTCTCAGCCCAGGGAATCCTGGAATATTATTTTTCCTGGAATATTATTTTTCCTGGAATATTATTTTTCCTGGAGTATTATTTTCTGGAATATTATTTTCCTGGAATATTATTTTCTGGAATATTTTTTTTGGAATATTATTTTCTGGAATATTATAATTTTCTGGAATAATATTTTCTGGAATATTCTCAGCTGCTCACCTGATTTCTCTGCCTGATGTTGAGGAATTAAATGCAAGATTTCCTTCCATTAACATTTCAGCTTTTATGGATATAAAGAGAAGCTCTGCTGGCCTTTCTGGTGTCACATCACCACTTAATCCCCCAGGAAAAAATTCCCTAGAGGAGGAATCTGCCTCTCATGGTGGGGCTGGGGGGGGAGTCTGTACATTAAATATGGTCCAAGGTGTGCTTGGGGAATGGTCAGGGAAGAATTTAATTTAAAACTGAGGAATATTGATGGGAAAACAAACAAAAACAAAAGAAACCTCTTCCCACTGGTTGCACTCCAATGCATGCCTACTCTACAGCTGCCTGCAGATGAAAATCCTGGTTTACTCTTTTATTAAAGGAAAAAAAGACTGTCTTAATTATTTATAGTTCCTATAACTGACAGATGTCGACCTAATGGATAAATTATATTTGGTTAAATAAAGATGACATTTATTTATCTGGACTCTGGTGGGGTTTTTTGGTTTTTTTTTTTTTCCATCAGGTTGAAGGCCCCACTCAGGTTTTGAGGCTTATTTGAGCTCTCTTTTGATTAGGAGAGTTACAAAAATCAAATAAACTGCTGGGCATGAGGCAAACTGGGCTTAGTGTGAGTGCCAGGTGACCTTGGGCAGGTCCTGGCAGCTCCTGGGGGCTCCCAGCAGGAATTCAGGTGTTTGTTCAGCATCCAGGCCCTGCTGCCACGTGGCCTCTCCCTTTTCCTGCTGATTTGGTGGAAGAAAAGGGAATAGAAAAGGGTAAATAAGGGTTCTGCCCCTTCTGGGCTGCAGAAAAACCCCTGGAGTTGCAGGAATTGGTGTTTCCCTGCAGGGCTGTCCAGAGCAGGGTCTTGGTGCAGAATCCTGTAGTGTTGTGAGGTTTTTAGGACAAGGTGAGAGAATTTGATTTTAAGTTTTCAGAAGGCTGATTTATTTTATATTTGATGATATATTTTTATTTTATGATATATTTATTTTATATTTTATGATATTATATTAAAAGAAGTTATCTACTAAAACTATACTAAAGAAAGGATACATCAGAAGGCTAGAAAAGAATGGATAATAAAAACCTGTGACAGACTCAGCCCAATCAGGCTGTGATTGGTCATTAAATTAAAACAATTCACATGCTGGGTAAACAATTTTCTAAACTGGGGGTGTGTGGGGCCAAATCTGGGGGTGCACAGAGCAGGGGGTGCAGGGGGCTGGGGACACAGGGGATGTGCAGGATCTGGGGGTGCACAGAGCAGGGTTTGGGTTGCACAGAGCAGATCTGGGGGTGCACATAGCAGGGTTTGGGGGTGCACAGAGCAGATCTGGGGGTGCACATAGCAGGGTTTGGGGGTGCACAGAGCAGATCTGGGGGTGCACAGAGCAGATCTGGGGGTGCACAGAGCAGGGTTTGGGGGTGCACAGAGCAGATCTGGGGGCGCACAGAGCAGGGTTTGGGGTGCACAGAGCAGGGTTTGGGGTGCACAGAGCAGATCTGGGGGCGCACAGAGCAGATCTGGGGGTGCACAGAGCAGGGTTTGGGGTGCACAGAGCAGGGTTTGGGTTGCACAGAGCAGATCTGGGGGCACACAGAGCAGATCTGGGGGCACACAGAGCAGATCTGGGGGTGCACACAGCAGGGTTTGGGGTGCACAGAGCAGGGTTTGGGGGTGCACAGAGCAGATCTGGGGGTGCACAGAGCAGGGTTTGGGGGCGCACAGAGCAGGGTTTGGGTTGCACAGAGCAGGGTTTGGGGTGCACAGAGCAGATCTGGGGGTGCACAGAGCAGGGTTTGGGGGTGCACAGAGCAGATCTGGGGGTGCACAGAGCAGGGTTTGGGGGTGCACAGAGCAGGGTTTGGGTTGCACAGAGCAGGGTTTGGGGTGCACAGAGCAGATCTGGGGGTGCACAGAGCAGGGTTTGGGGGTGCACAGAGCAGATCTGGGGGTGCACAGAGCAGGGTTTGGGGTGCACAGAGCAGGGTTTGGGGGTGCACAGAGCAGATCTGGGGGCGCACAGAGCAGGGTTTGGGGTGCACAGAGCAGGGTTTGGGGGTGCACAGAGCAGATCTGGGGGTGCACAGAGCAGGGTTTGGGGGCGCACAGAGCAGGGTTTGGGTTGCACAGAGCAGATCTGGGGGTGCACAGAGCAGATCTGGGGGCGCACAGAGCAGGGTTTGGGGGTGCACAGAGCAGGGTTTGGGGGTGCACAGAGCAGATCTGGGGGCGCACAGAGCAGGGTTTGGGGGTGCACAGAGCAGATCTGGGGGTGCACACAGCAGGGTTTGGGGTGCACAGAGCAGGGTTTGGGTTGCACAGAGCAGGGTTTGGGGTGCACAGAGCAGGGTTTGGGGTGCACAGAGCAGGGTTTGGGGGTGCACAGAGCAGATCTGGGGGTGCACAGAGCAGGGTTTGGGGTTGCACAGAGCAGGGTTTGGGGTGCACAGAGCAGGGTTTGGGGTTGCACAGAGCAGGGTTTGGGGTGCACAGAGCAGATCTGGGGGCGCACACAGACCAGGGTCCGCTGCCACG
Source organism: Agelaius tricolor (assembly GCF_023055355.1). Classification (NCBI taxonomy): domain Eukaryota; kingdom Metazoa; phylum Chordata; class Aves; order Passeriformes; family Icteridae; genus Agelaius; species Agelaius tricolor. The sequence goes on from NW_027269290.1 coordinate 4,522,720, forward strand.
GGGGATGTTCCGCGCTGCATCCGGCGCTGGCCCCGGCGGAAGACACCGAACTACAGATCCCGGCAGCCCCGGGCGCGGCCGCGGCGCTGCCCCGGCTGAGCCTCACATGAGCGAGTGGGGCCGGGCCGGGCCGGGCCGGGATGGGGCAGCGCGATCGGATGTTCAAGGTGCTGGTGGTGGGGGACGCCACGGTGGGCAAGACCTCGCTGGTGCAGCGCTACGCCAACGACAGCTTCAACCGGCACTACAAATCCACCGTGGGCGGTGAGCCCGGCCGGAATGCCGGCTTAACGGGGCTACCGGGGGGCTCGCTGGTTACCGAGCGCTTACTGGGGGGCTGCCGGGTGGTTCTCGGGGGGTCCTTGGGGTTACCGGGTGCTTATCTGGGGTTACCATGGGGTTACCGGGGGTTACCGAGCGGTTACCGGGGGGTTCCCTGGCGATTCTCGGGGGTATCCGGGGGGTTTTCGGGTGGTTATCGGGGGTTACCGAGGGGTCCCTGGGGTTACCGAGGGGTTACCGGGGGTTCTCGGGAGGTTTACGGGTGGTTCTCGGGGGTGCCCTGGGGGGTGCTCCGGGGTTCTCGGGGGTTTCCAGGGGTTCTCGGGGGGTTACCGGCGGGTTATCGGGGATTCCTGGGGTTATCGGGAGTTACCGGAGATTACCGGGGGGTTCTCTGGGGTTACCGGGTGTTTTCGGGGGCTACCGGGGGTTACTGGGGGGTTCTCGGGGGTTACCGGGGGGTCAGGGGAGTTACCAGGGGGTCACTGGGGATTCCCTGGGGGTTATCGGGTGTTCTTGGGAGGTTTCCGGGGTTGTTATCGGGGGTGCCCTGGGGTTACCGGGTCGCTACCGGGGGGTCCTTGGGGGTCACCGGGCAGTCCTTGGGGATTCTCGTGGGTTCCCGGGGGTTTCCCGAGGTCCAGCACCGCACCCATCCCGCTGCACATCCCCGCCCCTCATCCCGTGGAGCTCCCCCCTCTCCCCCCGTCCTCCCCGGGCCGCGGGGTTGGGAGTTCGGGCTGGGAACAGCCGGGTATCGTCGGTGGTTTATGCGGTGTTAACTCCCAGACCCTCTTCCCTGAGCCCCTGGGGAGTCTGTCCCTCTGCCCGCCTCATTTGGGGTGCCCCTGCCTCTGGGAATAATCACCCCAGGAGCTGTAAACTGGATAGGCCTAGGTTATAGGCTCAGCTCATCCCAGTAAAACCAGCAGCTGTGCTGGTTTGGCGTTAATTGAACAGCCCTGAGCCCCAGGAGCTTCTGCCAGGCTCATTTGGGGTGCCCCTACCCCTTGGAATCACCACCCCAGGAGCTGTAAACTGGATAGGCCTGGGTTATAGGCTCAGCTTATCCCAGTAAAACCAGCAGCAGTGCTGGTTTGGTGTTAATTGAACAGCCCTGAATCCCTCAGGACCTTTTGTTCCTCTGCCTGACTCATTTGGGGCGCCCCATCCTTCTCCCAGCCCTTGGAATCAACACCCCAGGAGCTGTAAGCTGGATAGGCTGAGTTTACAGGCTCAGCTCATCCCAGTAAAAACATCAGCAGTGCTGGTTTGGTGTTAACTGAACAGCCCTGAGCCCCCAGGTGCTTTTGTCCCTCTGCCAGGCTGCTCATTTGGGGTGCCCCCATCCTTCTCCCAGCCCCAGGAATCACCACCCCAGGAGCTGTAAGATGGGTGGTCTAAGGTTCCAGGCTCAGCTCATCCCAGTAAAACCAGCAGCAGCACTGGTTTGGCTTTAGTTAAGCAGCCTGGCCTGGCTGCTGAGGGGTCAGCAGCTCTTGGGAAGCTCTGGGAGGGGGGAATGGGAGGGCTGAGCAGGATTTGGGTTCTTTATGTGAATGAATAACCTGGAAGAAGCAGGAGCTGCCAAGGGTTTACCCAGGAAATCTCCCCAAGGACCCAAAATCGGGGCTTTTGAGCACAGCTGTTTAAATCTTCTTATTCCTGAGCTGGGATGGATTAGAGGTGCAAACTCTGGAGAGGCACAGAGCTGGGCTGGGCCCTGCTCTGTCCCAGCAGGAAATGCTGCAGGCTCCTTCCTGGGACTTTTCTTTTTGTGCTTTCTTCCTGCTTTTGGTCAGTTCCAGCCCAGCTAGGTCTGGCTGCCAGGTTGAAACCCTGACACATCAGGATCTGAGAACAGCACAGAGCTTCCTCTTTTGACTCACTTTGGTGACAGCAAAGATGGGGTGATTCAGCTTGGAAGGGACCTCACATCTCTGACCCCATAAACAGGGACACCTTTCCCTGTCCCAGGCTAAAATGGGGTGATTCAGCTTGGAAGGGACCTCACATCTCTGACCCCATCACCAGGGACACCTTTCCATATCCCAGGCTAAAATGGGGTGATTCAGCTTGGAAAGGACCTCACATCTCTGACCCCATCACCAGGGACACCTTTCTCTATCCCAGGCTAATATGGGGTGATTCAGCTTGGAAAGGACCTCACATCTCTGACCCCATCACCAGGGACACCTTTCCCTATCCCAGGCTAATATGGGGTGATTCAGCTTGGAAAGGACCTCACATCTCTGACCCCATAAACAGGGACACCTTTCCCTGTCCCAGGCTAAAATGGGGTGATTCAGCTTGGAAGGGACCTCACATCTCTGACCCCATCACCAGGGACACCTTTCCCTGTCCCGGGTTGCTCCAAGCCCCATCCAGCCTGGAACTGTGCTTGGGCTGGTGCCCCTGGTGCAGGATTTGGGAGGGCTCTGGCAGATGGGGAGAGGCTGTGCAGGAGCAGCCCCGTGGTGCAGAATGGCCCTGAGCAGCTTTTCTTTCCTTTCCTTTCCTTCCTGCTTTTTTTGGGAATTCTCCAGTGGATTTTGCTCTCAAGGTGGTTCAGTGGTCGGAGTCGGAGACGGTTCGGCTGCAGCTCTGGGACATTGCAGGTATTTGCAAGGTTTTTTGATTTACCCAATGTTTTGGCCTTTTTTGCCTTCCTTTTCCCTTTTCCCTTTTCCCTTTTCCCTTTTCCCTTTCCCTTTTCCCTTTCCTTTCCCCCTTTGTCTTCCTTTTCCTTCTCTCCAAAAATAAATCCCAGCTGCCTGTGGATTCCAGGGCCAGGACTGCTCTGCTTTGCTGCCTCCAGCCTGCTGTAGTAATTGAAATATTTAATTAAAAATCCACCTGCAAGGAATACCCATAGTAATCCCTGCTTTTCAGAGCCTTTCCCCTCTGTTCCAGAGCAGAGGAAAATGTGGAACTGGCTGGACATGAGGCTGCTCAGCTCCAAATTTTGGGCTAAAATCCAAATTTCTGGCATGAGACACACACTGAGGGACAGAATTACAAAAGCTGGAGTGGACAAGGAGCTGGAGAGGGGCAGAGGAACGAATTTCCCAAATTCCCTGGCACCAGGAGAGCTCTGGGCAGCAGCATCTCTAAAATGGCCCCTGTGGATGTGGAGCAGGGAGGAAAACAGGGCTGTGGTTTCCTCTGGCATCCTTAAAATGGCATCAGGAAGGAGAAGTTGGCAGAATCAGCAATGCAGCAAGAAACTTTCGGTTTTGGCCCCAAAAAGGAGCTGGAGGTGGGGGAAGCAGAGCTGGCACCGTGCCCTTGGGGTGCCCAGGGACACCCAGGTGGCCTCAGGGCCTTGGGTTCCAGGGGAATAATGCAAATATTGGGGTGTCCTAACACTGGGGCACTGGGTTATAGGGGAATAATGCAAATATTGGGGTGTCCTAACACTGGGGCACTGGGTTACATGGGAATAATGCAAATATTTGGGGTGTCCCAGCCCCCCCTGCCCATTGGGTGATCTTTGGTCCCTGATAACCCAGACAAATCCTGTGTGTGTTTTGTGTTTTTCTCTGTGGGATTGTGTGGTTTTTGTGTGTTTCTCTGTGTGTTTGTGTGTTTCTCTGTTTGTATGGGTTTTGTGTGTTTTCTCTGTGTTTCTCCATGGGTTTGTATGGGTTTTGTGTGTTTGTGTGTTTCTCCATGGGTTTGTATGTTTTTTGTGTGTTTCTCTGTGGGCTTTTATGTGTTTCTATGTGTGGTTTTGTGTGTTTCTGTGTGGGTTTTTCTGTGTTTCTCTGTTTGTGTGGGGTGTTTGTGTGTTTTTCTATGGTTTTTGTGTGTTCCTCTGTGTTTCTCTATAGGTTTGTGTGTTTCTCTGTGGGGTTTTGTGTGTTTCTCTGTGTGTTTGTATGTTTTTCGTGTGTTTCTCTGTATTTCCCTGTGGGTTTGTACAGGTTTTGTGTGTTTCTCTGTGGGTTTCTGTGTTTCTCTGTGGGGTTTCCACCATTCTGTGCCCTGACCCCTGCCCAGCCCAGAGATTCCCATCCAGCCCACACCCCAAATGCCCCCACAAACCAGAAATCCTCACTGCCAGCTGCAAATCCACCCCACAAACACACAACCTACCTGGGTAACACCCCAAAACACACAACCTGCCTGGATAACAGCCCTCAAACACACAACCTACCTGGATAACACCCCAAAACACACAACCTACCTGGATAACACCCTTCAAACACACAATCTACATGGATAACACCCCTCAAGCACACAATCTACCTGCACAACACCCCACAAACACACAGCCTACATGGATAACACCCCTCAAACACACGACCTACCTGCACAACACCCCACAAACACACAGCCTACATGGATAACACCCCTCAAACACACGACCTACCTGCACAACACCCCACAAACACACAATCTACATGCACAACACCCCACAAACACACAACCTACCTGCACAACACCCCACAAACACACAATCTACATGCACAACACCCCACAAACACACAACCTACCTGAATAACACCCCAAAACACACAACCTACATGGATAACACCCCTCAAACACACAACCTACCTGCACAACACCCCACAAACACACAACCTACCTGGATAACAGCCCTCAAACACACAACCTACCTGCACAACCCCCCAAAATACCAACTCTGGCTGGCTTTTTCTCTGGTTCTGACCCAAGGGCAGGAACGTTTCACCTCCATGACCCGCCTGTACTACAGGGAGGCCTCAGCCTGTGTCATCATGTTCGATGTCACCAACAGCAGCACCTTCAGCAACAGCCAGAAGTGGAAGCAGGACCTGGACAGCAAACTGGTGCTGCCAGATGGGAGCCCCGTGCCCTGCCTGCTGCTGGCCAACAAGGTGGGCAGCCTGCCCGGGCTGGGCTTCTGGGGCTTTTTTGGGGGGGTTTTGTGTGTTTCCCTGTGGGTTTGTATGATTTTTGTGTGTTTCCCCATGGGTTTGTATGAGTTTTGTGTGTTTCTCTGTGGGTTTGTGTGGTTTTTGTGTGTTTCCCTGTGGGTTTGTATGATTTTTGTGTGTTTCTCTGTGGGTTTCTGTGTCTTTCGTGTGTCTCTCTGTGGGTTTCTATGGTTTGTCTTCCTCTGTTGGTTTGTATGGGTTTTGTGTATTTCTCTGTGGGCTTCTGTGTGTGTGTGTTTCTCTGTGTTTCCCTGTGTGTTTGTGTGTCTCTCTGTGGGTTTGTATGAGTTTTGTATGTTTCCCTGTGGGTTTGTATGATTTTTGTGTGTTTCCCCGTGGGTTTCTATGATTTCTGTGTGTTTCCCTGTGGGTTTGTATGATTTTTGTGTGTTTCCCTATGGGTTTGTATGATTTTTGTGTGTTTCCCTGTGGGTTTGTATGGGTTTTGTGTGTTTATATGGGTTTTGTGTGTTTCCCTGTGGGTTTCTATGATTTTTGTGTGTTTCTCTGTGGGTTTCTATGATTTTTGTGTGTTTCCCTGTGGGTTTCTATGATTTTTGTGTGTTTCTCTGTGGGTTTCTATGATTTTTGTGTGTTTCTCTGTGGGTTTCTATGATTTTTGTGTGTTTCTCTGTGGGTTTCTGTGTCTTTCGTGTGTCTCTGTGTGGGTTTCTATGGTTTTTGTGTCTTCCTCTGTTGGTTTGTATGGGTTTTGTGTGTTTGTATGGGTTTTGTGTGTTTCCCTGTGTGTTTGTGTGTTTCTCTGTGGGTTTGCGTGTTCCTGTGCCCGGGCAGATTTGGGATGGGAGATGAGGCTGTGGAGGCAGATTTGGGATGGGATAAAGTCGGGGAGGCAGATTTGGGATGGGATGAGGTCAGGGAGGCAGATTTGGGATGGGATAAAGTCGGGGAGGCAGATTTGGGATGGGATGAGGTCAGGGAGGCAGATTTGGGATGGGATGAGGTCAGGGAGGCAGATTTGGGATGGGATGAGGTCAGGGAGGCAGATTTGGGATGAGGACGGGGTTGGAAGCTCCGTTCCAGGCGTGCCTGACTGAGGTGTGTCAGTACCTGAGATCTCAGATAAAGAAATCTCTGCTTGCAACACCCCAGGGAGAGCCTTGCCCTGGGAGCTGGCAGGGCTGAGCCGCCTCCCAGGGCTCTCCCAGCTGCAAAACTGGGGAGAAATCCCCCCTGAGAGGCCCTGGCACTGATGATCAAAAAAATCCATCCCTGGGGATGTCCCAGGCCAGGCTGGAGAAGGCACAGTGGAAATGGCCCTGCCCATGGATGGTTTGAATGAGGAATTAATTTTATTGAATTGATAAATGAAATTAAAATTGCTCCAACCCAAGCCATTGTGGGACTGAGTGCCCCTGAAATGCCCCATTTCTGCCTTGCAGTGTGACCTTGCCCCGTGGGCAGTGAGCAGGGAGGAGATCGACCGGTTCAGCAAAGAAAATGGATTTTCAGGGTGGGTGGAGACGTCTGTGAAGGAAAACAAAAACATCAACGAGTCCATGAGGTAGGAGCAGTGCTGGTGCTGTGTCCTGTGCTGGTGTTTGAGGGTCCCCAGGATGAGGGCAGGGATGAGAAGCTTCACTCCATGTGTCAGAAGGCTGATTTATTATTGAATTATATTATATATTACATTACAGTATTATAATATAATTATATTATAATTATATTATAATATAATTATATTATATTATAATAATGCAATATTATTATATCATAATGTAATGTTATAATAGTATATTATTATATTATAGTATAGTATTATAATATTATATTATAATATAATAATATTATAGTATGTTATATTATAATATTATTATATTATTATATCATATTATGATTTATTCTATTATTATATACTATTTTAACAATATAATATATAATATAATATTTTATCATATTATACATATATTATATATTATCTATATAAGATATATATAATATATTTAATATAGTATTATATTATATTGTATTGTAATGTATTGTAATATATTATATTATGTTATATCATATCACATTATATTATATTATATTATATTATATTATATTATATTATATTATATTATATTATATTATAATGATATACTAAAACTACACTAAAAGAATAGAGAGAAAAGGATTTCACCAGAAGGCTTGAAAGGAATAGAAAGGAATGATAATAAAATCTTGTGACTGCTCACAGCTTTGACAGGGGTGGCTGTCATTGGTCACCAAGTAAAACCAATTTCACGTGCTGGGTAAACAATTCTCTAAATCACATTTCAAGGCAGCAAAACATGGAGAAGCTGAAGTTTCTCAGGAGAAAAGATCCTGGCAAAAGGATTTTTCATAGAACGTGTGTGTGGCAGTGTCCCAGAGCTCACTGCCTGCCCAGAGCAGCCCTGGCAGTGCCCATGGATCCTGGGCAAAGAGGAGTTTTCAGAAAATGTGATGGTGACAGGGAAGGGAGGGGCAAAACGCTGCTTTGCTTTTTTATTTTTTAGTTATTTCTTTTCTGCACTGCCCAACTCTCTGCAAATCCATTTCCAACCCTTCTGAGCTTTGCTTTTTATTTTTTATTTTTTTTCTTCACTGCCCAACTCTACAAATCCATTCCCTGCACTTCTGAGCTTTGCTTTTGAATTCTTATTTCTTTTCTGCACTGCCCAACTTTACAAATCCATCCCCCACATTTCTGAGCTTTGTTTTTCATTTTTTTTTTGTTTCTTTTCTGCACTTCCCAACTCTACAAATCCATTCCCTGCACTTCTGAGCTTTGCTTTTTTGAATTTTTATTTCTTTTCTGCACTGCCCAACTCTCTGCAAATCTATCTCTAACCCTTCTGAGCTTTGCTTTTTAAGTTTTATTTCTTTTCTGCACTGCCCAACTCTCTATAAATCCATTTCCAACACTTCTGACCTTCGCTTTTTTATTTCTTTTCTGCACTGCCCAACGCTGCTGATTCAAAAAAAACCCCAAAAACCAACAAATAAACAAAAAACAAAAAGTCCCCAATCCAGCTGAGGGCTGTTCCACTGTTTCCCCAGGGTTCTGATTGAGAAGATGATGTCCTCACCCCCAGGAGATGGCAGCTCCTGCTCTGCTGGCACTGGGGATTACATCAGCATCAAGGAGCCCTCCCCTCCAGGCTGGGCCTGCTGCTGAGGCCTCTGGCACCGCTGGGCTCCAGCTCTTCCTCCCCTCCTCATCCTCATCATCGTCATCGTCACGGGCACCTTTCCCTGGGCCGTCCCTGCTTTGGGGTTTTTTCCTGTGATTCTGAACTTTTCAGTGGCTGTTTCCTCAGCACAGCCCTGCTGCAGTGCCTTGGAGGGAGGGTGGAGGAAGGGGAGGGGGAATGTTCCTGATTTTGGGAATATTCCTCACTTGGGAATATCCTCATTGGGAATATTCCTCATATTGGGAATATTCTCCAGTGGGAATGTTCCTGATTTTGGGAATATTCCTCACTTTGGGAATATTCCTCATTTTGGGAATATCCTCATTGGGAATATCCTCATTGGGAATGTTCCTGATTTGGGAATATTCCTCATTTTGGGAATAACCTCATTGGGAATATTCCTCACTTGGGAATATCCTCACTTGGGAATATCCTCATTGGGAATATTCCTGATTTGGGAATATCCCTCATTTTAGGAATATCCTCATTGGGAATATTCCTCACTTGGGAATATCCTCATTGGGAATGTTCCTGATTTTGGGAATATTCCTCATTTGGGAATATCCCTCATTGGGAATATTCCTGATTTGGGAATATTCTCCAGTGGAAATGTTCCTGATTTTGGGAATATCCTCATTGGGAATATTCCTCATTTTGGGAATATCCTCATTGGGAATATCCCTCATTGGGAATATTCCTGATTTGGGAATATTCCTCATTTATGAATATTCCTCATTTATGAATATTCCTCATTGGGAATATCCCTCATTTTGAATATTCCTCATTTTTGAATATTCCTCATTTTGAATATTCCTCATTTATGAATATCCCTCATTTGGGAATATTCCTCCTTTGGGAATATCCCTCATTTTGGGAATATTCCCCATTTTCTCTGCTGCTCTGATGGAGCACAATCCATGTCCAGGCAGTGCCTTGGATTATATTGAATTATTTTTTTTTAAATTTTAAGCACTTCCCCTCTGGCAGTGCTGGCCTGGGCTGTCAGAGGGATTTTCTTAATTTTCTGCACCTTCATCCCCTCCCTTTTGGGGACATTCCAGCAATTTCCTCCCTCCCTGCTCTGTGCTGGAGGGACCAGCACATCCCAGCAGAGCCCCAGGCCTGCTCAGGATGAGGATGAGGATGAGGAGCTGGGTGTGCTTCATCCCTGGGCAATTCTGGGGGTGACCTGGAGCAGCACAGCCCTGAGAGCAGAAACCCCAGCATTTGGTCAGGAGCTGCTCCTGCCCTCCCTGGACCAGGACAGCCCTCACTATTTGGGTTCTTTCTGTGGAACAGAGACCCCAAAATTTGGTTAAGAGTTGCTGGCTTCTCCCTGGTGGAGCAGAGACCCCAAAATTTGATCAGGAATTGCTCTGGCCTTCCTGGACCAGCACAAACCTCAGTCCCCTGTGGAGCAGAGACCCCAAAATTTGGTCAGGAATTGCTCCTGCCCTCCCTGGACCAGCACAAACCTCACTCCCCTGTGGAACAGCGACCCCAAAATTTGGTCAGGAGCTGCTCCTGCCCTTCCTGGACCAGAACCATCCCCACTCCCCTGGGTTCTCCATTCGGAGCAAGACCCCAAAATTTGGTCAGGAATTGCTGGGTCCTCCCTGGGGAGCAGAGACCCCAAAATTTGGTCAGGGTTTTCTCCTGCCCTTCCTGGAGCAGAACAACCCTCACTATTTGGATTCTCCCTGTGGAGCAGAAACCCCAAAATTTGGTCAAGAATTGCTCTGGCCTTCCTGGACCAGAATAATCCTCAGTCCCCTGTGGAGCAGAGACCCCAAAATTTGGTCAGGAGCTGCTCCTGGCCCAGCTGGGTTCTCTCTGTGGAGCAGAGACCCCAAAATTTGGTCAGGAATTGCTCTGGCCTTCTGGACCAGCACAACCCTCAGTCCCCTGTGGAACAGAAACCCCAAAATTTGGTCAGGATTTTCTCCTGCCCTTCCTGGAGCAGCAGAATCCTCACTATTTGGGTTCTCCCTGTGGAGCAGAGATCTCAAAATTTGGTCAGGAGCTGCTCCTGCCCTTCCTGGCCCAGCTGGGTTCTCCCTGTGGAACAGAAACCCCAAAATTTGGTCAAGAATTGCTCTGGCCCTTCCTGGACCAGAACAACCCTCACTATTTGGGTTCTTTCTGTGGAACAGCGACCCCAAAATTTGATCAGGAACTACTCTGGCCTTCCTGAATCAGCACAATCCTCATTCCCCTGTGGAACAGAAACCCCAAAATTTGGTCAGGAGCTGCTCCTGCCCTTCCTGGACCAGAACAACCCTCACTATTTGGGTTCTCCCTGTGGAACAGCGACCCCAAAATTTGGTCAGGAGCTGCTCCTGCCCTTCCTGGCCCAGCTGGGTTCTCCCTGTGGAACAGAAACCCCAAAATTTGGTCAAGAATTGCTCTGGCCCTTCCTGGACCAGCACAACCCTCAGTCCCCTGTGGAGCAGAAACCCCAAAATCTGGTGAGGAATTGTCCCTGGCCTTCCTGGAGCAGCAGAATCCTCACTATTTGGCTTCTCCTTGTGGAGCAGAAACCCCAAAATTTGGTCAAGAAACTGCTCTGGCCTTCCTGAATCAGCACAATCCTCAGTCCCCTGTGGAACAGAGACCCCAAAATTTGGTCAGGAATTGCTGGGTCCTCCAGCAGAGACCCCAAAATTTGGTCAGGGTTTTCTCCTGCCCTTCCTGGAGCAGCACAACCCTCACTATTTGGGTTCTCCATGTGGAGCAGAAACCCCAAAATTCGGTCAGGGTTTTCTCTCTGGGCTGTAATCAATCCCCTTTTGTGGCCCCACAAGGGCCCTTTTTGGGACATCCCAAAGTGCTTTTGGCAAGTGCTGCTCAATTGCCTCCCCAGCATCCTGCTGCAGCCAGGAGGGAATTTGGGGAGGAAACAGCTCCCTAAAAACCCCCCTGCTGTTTAATGGGGCTGAGGAAGAGGAGGAAAAAAAAGATTTTATGGGATAAAAGGAAATTCCCATTTCCCTCTGGTGCCACATTCCCCGTTAGTGCTGGTGGAGAGCAGTGCTGGCCAAAAAATTGATATTAATTGAGGAGAATTTATAGGAAATTCCCACTTGAGAGCTGAAGTTTTGTGTGTTTAATTCAGGATTTGCTGTTCCATGATTTTCTGAGGGAACACAATCACCCTGCTGATGTTTTGGGTTTGGATTTTAGCACAAGGCCTTCAATAATTGGAATTTTTTACCTCCTTAACTGTTGGTTAACATCTGAAAAAATAAAAATAAAACTCCCCACAAGCTGCCCAAAAGGAAAAGTTGTTGCTTGAGCTGGGTGTGAACCCCAAGCAGACAGGAAAACGATTTTCCTGGGCACCTGGGGGTGTTTGCAGAGTTCTCCTGTGCTTAAAAAAATCCAAATAAACCCAAAAAATGCCCCTGGATTAAAGCAGATTCCAGGGGCAGAGCGGGAGGAGCAGGGGAGGTGCCCAGCTGAAATAATTCTGGTTTTTAAACCCCAGAATTAGTATTAAAAAATTATTATTAAAGATTATTTTTTAAAAAAATTACCATTATATTAAAAAATGTTAAAACTCAGAATTATTTTTAAAATTATTTTTAAAATTATCATTATATTAAAAAATGTAAAAACCCAGAATTATTAAAAATATTATTGAAATTATTATATTTTTAAAAATTAAACCCCAGAATTATTTAAAGGTTATTATTAAAAATACTATTATATTTAAAAATTTTAAACCCAGAATTATTTTAAAAATTATTAAGGATTTATTATTATATTAAAAATCTTAAAACCCAGAATTATTTTAAAAATTATTATTTCAAGAATTATATTTAAAAAATTTTAAACCCAGAATGATTGTAAAAATATTATTTAAAAATTATTCAAAATTCTAATAATATTTTAAAATTTTAAAACACCAAAATGATTTTAAAATTATTATTTCCCCTGGAAGGGAAAAGCCAAAAAATTGCTTAATTTAACTTTTGTTGATGTAGGTGGGTAAAAACCTGAATCTTTCAAATAGGAATCAGAAATTATCTTTATTCTGCTTCAGAATTTCCACTCCTGGCCTCATCAGGAATGAGGATTTTGGGAAATTTTTTGGGAAATGAAGAAATTTCCTTTCCCTTTTCACTCTGGGCCAACTGTTCCCATTTCCTTCTCCTTTCTCCTTCCTGGAATTTCAATTTTTTGGCCCAAAACCACACAAATTTCCAGGTGGATTTTGTGCCTTGGTTTCTTCACACAGCTGGAGAATTTTACTGCAGCCTCAATAAGTCAAAAATATCAAAATTCAGGTGTTTTTTTTTTTTTAATTTTTAAATTTTTAATTGCTTATTTTTAAGCTTAAAAAGCTTAAAAGCTTTTATTTTATTTTTTTTTAATTTCTTGTTGTTTCACTGAAGTGTTTTAAAGGCAGGGTCCTGAGCATTGTAAAATTCAGTATTATGGTTGTGGAAAGAGGAAAAAAGTGGATTTTAATCCACATCAGTCACTGGTGCAGCATTGCAAGGGTTGGAAATAAAAATTGGGCATTGCTGGCTGGTGATCAGTGCTGAGGAATGAGTTTACACGTTGAAATTAGGAATAAAAATAATAAAAATGTATAAAATATGTGGTGTGGATTGCCTTGCATTGCCAGGAAAACAAATCCCTATGAAATATCCCGAAAAACAAACAAATAAAAAACCCAACAAAAACCACCAAACAAGCAAACAGCAACAACGAAAAACAGAAAAAAACACCCCAAAACAAAGCAAAAAGGAAAAAAAAAATAGCAAAAAAAAAATTTCCCAAATATACACCCAAAAATCACAAATACGCACCCAAAAACCCAAATAAAAACTCCAAATACACACCTAAAAAAAATCCCAAATACATACCTAAAAAAATCCCAAATACACACCCAAAAAACCCAATTACACACCCAAAAAATCCCAAATACACACCCAAAAAAATCCCAAATACACACCCAAAAAACCCAATTACACACCCAAAAAAAACCCCAAAAAATCCCCCAGACAAGCAAAAAAAACCCAAAAACCACTAAAAACCAAATTAACTCAGCTTATTATTATCCTCAATTATTTATATATAATTATTTACATATAATTATCCCCAGTTATTGCATTTTTATTGGGCTACAAAAAAACCTGCAAAACTTTAAAATTAAAATTAAATTAAATGATAAAAATAAAAGTTCACTGCCCCCAGGGCTGATAAAACTTCACAGTGAGAAGTGGTGAGAATAGGAAATTATTTTTATTTATTATAAATAAATATTTATTATAAATAAATAAAAATAATAAATCCAACCATAAAATCCAGCCCGGTTTGGGGTGCAGGAGGAGGAAATAATTGGGGAAGAGGTGCTGGTGAAACCAGAAAAATCTGCTGGTGAAATGATAAAATTAACGATAAAAATTAAAATAAAATAAATAAAATAAAATTATAAAAATGAAATAAAAATAAATTATAAAAATAAAAAGGAATGGTAAAAATAGAATTAAAATAAAATAAATTATATTTTTAAAATAAAAATTCAGTGCCCCCAGGGCTGATAAACCCCCACAGTGAGAAGTGGTGAGAATAGGAAATTATGGAGATTTATTATAAATAAATAAAAATAATAAATCCAACCATGAAATCCAGGCAGGTTTGGGGTGTAGGAGGAGGAAATAATTGGGCAAGTGGTGCTGGTGAAACCAGAAAAATCTGCTGGTGAAATGATAAAATTAAAGATAAAAATAAAATAAAAAACTAAATTATAAAAATAAAAATGAATGATAAAAATAGGATAAAAATAAAATAAAGATAAAATTATAAAAAGGAAAGGGAATTATAAAAATAAAATAAAATTAAATTTTAAAAATAAAAATTCAGTGCCCCCAGGGCTGATAAAGCCCCACAGTGAGAAGTAGTGAAATAGGAAATTGTGGAGATTTATTAGAAATTGAATTTAACCATGAAATCCAGGCAGGTTTGGGGTGCAGGAGGAGGAAATAATTGGGGAAGTGGTGCTGGTGAAACCAGAAAAATCTGCTGGTGAAATGATAAAATTAATGATAAAAATAAAATAAAATAAAATAATACATTATAAAAATAAAAAGGAATGATAAAAATAGAATAAAAATAAAATAAAATTATAAAAAGAAAAGGGAATGATAAAAATAAAATTAAATTAAATTTTAAAAATAAAAATTCACTGCCCCCAGGGCTGATAAAACCCCACAGTGAGAAGTGGTGAGAATAGGAAATTGTGGAGATTTATTAGAAATTGAATTTAACCATGAAATCCAGGCAGGTTTGGGGTGCAGGAGGAGGAAATAATTGGGGAAGTGGTGCTGGTGAAACCAGAAAAATCTGCTGGTGAAATGATAAAATTAATGATAAAAATAAAATAAAATAAAATAATACATTATAAAAATAAAAAGGAATGATAAAAATAGAATAAAAATAAAATAAAATTATAAAAAGAAAAGGGAATGATAAAAATAAAATTAAATTAAATTTTAAAAATAAAAATTCACTGTCCCCAGGGCTGATAAAACCCCACAGTGAGAAGTGGTGAGAATAGGAAATTGTGGAGTTTTATTAGAAATTGAATTTAACCATGAAATCCAGGCAGGTTTGGGGTGCAGGAGGAGGAAATAATTGGGAAAATCCGTGAAATTCAGTGTTCGGGGCGTTGGGTGTGGATCGGGGCCTTGGGGACGCTTCCATGACAAAGGGACGGGAACGGCCCCGGGCTGGCGCTGCCCTAACCGGGACCGCCTAAGTCGCGATAGGCCCGCGACAGGGAGGGACAAAACAAAAGAAAAACAAACAAAGCAAAGGGAGGAAAAAAGAGAAGAAATTCCAAAAGAAACAGACAAAAAATTCACAAAAAACCCAATTAAAAAAACGCCGAAAATCAAAAATAACCGCCAAAACAACTCAAAAAAAAAACCAAAACAAAAAGGAAAAAAAATCCCAAATAACAGGCAAAAAAATCCAAAATAACAGCCAAAAAATATCAAATAAAAAACCCAAATATACACCCAAAAGCCCAAATAAAAAACCCAAATACACGCCCAAATAAATCCCAAATACACAGCCAAAAAAATCCCAAATACACAGCCAAAAAAAATCAAATAAAAACCCCAAATATACACCCAAAAGCCCAAATAAAAAACCCAAATACACGCCCAAATAAATCCCAAATACACACCCAAAAATATCCCAAATACACACCCAAAAAATCCCAAATACACACCCAAAAAAACAAATAAAAAACCCAAATACACACCCAAAAAACCTCAAATTCACACCCAAAAAAACCCCAACAAATCCCCCAAACAAACCAAATGAAAAAAACCAAACTAAAACAAAAACCAACCCCAAAGACAACCCACAAAAACCAAACAAAAAAAACCAAAACAAAACAAAAAAGAAAAAAAAAATCCCAAATACACATCCAAAAAAATCTGAAATACACACTCAAAAAACCCAAATAAAAAACCCAAATACACACCCAAAACCCCAAATACACAACCAAAAAAAAAACCAAATAAAAACCCCCAACAAAACCCCAAAACCCAAATTAATTCCTCTGAAATATCCTCAATTATTTTTATTGGGCTGCACGTGGGACATAAAAATGCAAAATTTGTGCACCTGAGTCAGCCCCAGTGGGGTTTAATTCAATATTAATTCATTAATTCCATATTTCCAGCAAGGAATTCCTTGATGTGGTTTCTGCTCCTTCCTCCTTGGGGCTCCTTAATTCAGTGCCTCTTTATTTTTATTTTAATTTTAAATTATCTTAATTTTGGGCCTCTTTATTCCGCATTCAGCCAGAATTCCAAAGGAATTCCAATAAAACTCAAGCAGGGCACGAAATGAAGTGAAATTATCCAAAAATTGTAATTTTTCCTATAAATCTGACCATGTTTGTATCATCAAATGCAGAACAAAATGCATAAAAATAGGATTTAAATGTTATTTTTACTAAAATGGAGGCATGAACCTCCAAAGACCAAAATGCAAAGCAAAAGTGAGAAGGTGCCATTTTAATGGCTGTGGAATATTTTTAATTTTTTCATGGTTAAATCCTCCCCTTTTCTAACAAAATGAGTAATTTGGGGGGTTTGGAGGGAATTTAAAGTGTAAAAATTAAATCTTTTCAGTGGGGTTTGCATGAATGGTGCTGGTTAGCACAGGAAAAATGGTGAAAAAAACCCCAAATTATAATTTCTCCTATAAATCTGATCATATTTGTATCATCGAACCAGTCTCCTTAGTGAACCCAATGCATAAAAATAGGATTTAAATGATTTTTTTATTAAAATGGAGGCATGAACCACCAAAGACAAAATGCGAGAAGCTGCATTTTAATGACTGTGGAATATTTTTAATTTTTTCATAGTTAAAGCATCCCCTTTTCTGACTAAAATGAGTGGGTTTGGGGCTTTAAATGGAATTTAAAGTGTAAAAATTAAATATATTCAGTGGGAATTGCATGAATGGTGATGGTTAGCACAGGGAAAATGGTGCTGGTGAAAAACCCCCCAAAAAAACCCCAAATTGTAAAAATTTCTCCTATAATTCTGACCATGTTTGCATCATCAAACCATTTTCGCACTGTATAAAAATGGGATTTAAATGATATTTTCACTAAAATGGACGCATGAACCTCCAAGGACCAAAATGCAAAGCAAAAGTGAGAAGGTGCCATTTTAATGACTGTGGAATATTTTTAATTTTTCCATGGTTAAAGCATCCCCTTTTCTTACCAAAATGAAGAATTTTGGGATTTCTGGCGAGTTTAAAGTGCAAAAAAAATCCAAAATCTTCATTGGACTTTGCATGAACTGTGCATGCATTAACTGCTGACATGCACAGGGAGAAGTGGCGGTGGTGACATCAGTGCTGGCGTCAGAATTTGCCGATGTCACCGATTTTTTGCATTTTTTTATAATAAAAATTAACGACACCGAACCCGCGCCCGGGGCCGCCTTTTCCCTCCAAAACCGCGCCGGGCCCGCGCGGCGAATCTGCGGCTCGGGCCTTGAGGCGCCGCAGCTCCCCGGAAAATTCCCGGAGAAACGGGAAAAAATTTCTGCGTGGCGCCGGTGCCGGAGTGACGCGGCGGGCGCGGCGGGAGGGGCGGGACGGGGCGCGGAGGAGCCGCGGCGGCACCGGTAGCCCGTGGCGAATCTGCCGCCGGGGCTCCGCCGCGTGCGGGCCGCGCTGCCCGCCCTCCCCGCGGGGACAGTGGGCGGGCCCTGAGCGCCGTGATGGTTCGAACGAGCCAATGGGGGGCGAGCTCTCGCGGCCTCCGACCAATCGGTGATCGAGGGGGGCGTGGCCGGCGGGGTCGGCGGTACCGCCCCCCCGCTCGCATCCTCTCGGCGGGGCGAGCGCGACCATTTTGCGGGGGGGAGCGGCGGGAGCGGGACCGGCACCGACACCGGGACCGCCAGCGGGATCGGGGAGCGACACCGCGATCGGCGCCGGGGCCGGCATCGGGGAGCGGCACCGGGGGCGGCGGCGGCGCCTGACGGGGGAGCGGCGGCTCCGCAGGCGCGGCCTGAGGCGCTGGGCCCAGCGCTCCCGCTCGCTCCGGGCGGCCTCAGCGGCCCCGGCGGCCTCAGCGTCCCCGTTAGCTCCGCGCCCAGCCCCGCGCGGCCCGCAGCGCCGGGAGGATGTCGCGGCCCGTCAGGTGAGTGCCGGCGGGCCGGCCCCGCGCAGGGCAGGGCGGGCAGGCCTTGCTCGGGGCAGGCCGTGCGGGTTTCTCCTCTATTTCCCCTTGTTTCCCCCCCGCTAACTTGGCACGGCCACCGCCATCCCCGCCGCATTTCGCCCCGCGCCGCTCGCCCGCACTCGGGGGGCCGCGCCGGGGCGGCCCCGCGGCCGCTGTCCCACATTTTGTAACGGGGGAAAAGCGAATTTTTTTATCGCCGCCGCCGCCGTGACCCACTTGGCGCGGGGCGGGCGCCGCTCTGGCCGCCATCCGCGGCCCCCTCCGGGCGGCGGGGCCGGGCCGAGCACGCTGCCGGGGGAGGGGACGCGGTGCCATCCGGCGAGGGTCCGGGGCACGGGGGCTGTGCATGGGGAACCACGCGTAGGGGAGGAGCCGCCAGGAGCCGCCCCCTCGGAGCGAGCGCCGCTGCCTCATGCCCTGCTCCGGCCGGCCGCGGGCTGCGCGCTCCGCGATCGCCTTCCCGCCCTTGTTTTCCCTCTTTTTATTTTCGTTTCCGAGCTTTTGGCAGCCGGGCTGTGCTGGGCGAGGTGGGTCTGGGCTTGGTGGCCGCGGTTGAGCGGTGTTGGTGGGCTCGGAGGGAGCGTGGTGGTTTTGGGGATGTGTGCACGGAGAAGGGAAGGGCTGGAGTGTCAGGGTGGGTATTTGGGGAATATTTGGAAGAAATATTCCCTCTGTGTATTCCCTCAGTATTTGGGGTATTTCTTCTCTCAGAGGGTGCTGGGCACTGCCCAGGGAGTGGGCACAGCCACAGAGCTCCAGGAGAGTTTGCGTGAGCTCGGTGGGGCGGGATGGAGCGAGGTGGGTTTGGGGAGGGGGTGCCCGAGGGAAGGGGCTGGAGCTGTGTCAGGGGAAATATTTGGGATATTTCTTCTCCCAGAGGGTGCTGGGCACTGCCCAGGGAGTGGGCACGGCCACAGAGCTCCAGGAGAGTTTGGACAGGGCTGGGATGGAGCGTGGTGGATGTGGGGATGTGCGGCATGGGGAAGGGAAGGGCTGGAGCTGTGTCAGGGTGGGGTTTTGGGGAATATTTCTTCCCTCAGAGGGATGAAATATTCCCTCTGTATATTCCCTCAGTATTTGGGGTATTTCTTCCTTCAGAGGGTGCTGGGCACTGCCCAGGGAGTGGGCACAGCCACAGAGCTCCAGGAGAGTTTGGACATTGCTGGGTGTGGGCTGGGATGGAGCGAGGTGGATTTGGGGAGGGGATGCCCGAGGGAAGGGAAGGGCTGGAGCTGTGTCAGGATGGGGTTTTGGGGAATATTTCTTCCCTCACAGGGAAGAAATATTACCTCCATATATTCCCTCAGTATTCGGGGTATTTCTTCCCTCAGAGGGTGCTGGGCACTGCCCAGGCTGCCCCGGGAATGGGCGCAGCCACAGAGCTCAAGCAGAGTTTGGACAGGGCTGGGATGGAGCGTGGTGGATGTGGGGATGTGTGCACAGGGAAGGGAAGGGCTGGAGCTGTGTCAGGGTGGGGTTTTGGGGAATATTTCTTCCCTCAGAGGGTGCTGGGCACTGCCCAGGCTCCTCAGGGAATGGCACAACCACAGAGCTCCAGGAGAGTTTGGACATTGCTGGGTGTGGGCTGGGATGGAGCGAGGTGGATTTGGGGAGGGGATGCCCAAGGGCAGGGAAGGGCTGGAGCTGTGTCAGGGTGGGGTTTTGGGATTTTTCTTCCCTCAGAGGGTGCTGGGCACTGCCAGGGTTCCCCAGGGAATGGGCACAGCCGCGGAGCTCAAGCAGAGTTTGGACATTGCTGCCGGGGATGGCCAGGATGGGATTTTGGGGTGTGTGTGCAGAGCCAGGAGCTGCTCTGGATGATCCTTGGGAGTCCATTCCAGCTCAGGACATTCTGTGATTCCCTGGTGTCTCAAATCTTTAGCAAGGAGGTGGCAAAAGGGTGAGCTCGTGATTTCAGCTGTCCTTAGAGCAGAGCTGTGAGGTTTCCCACGGTGTTCTCCTCATGCTTTGGAATTTCCTCATTCTCAAGTGATTGGCTGGAGTTTTATTCCCAGCTGGAGTTTTATTCCCAGCTGGAGTTGTTTTATTCCCAATTGGAGTTTTATTCCCAGTGAGCCTGGGCTGGGCTGTGGATGTTTGGTGTCTTGGCTGATTGAACTATAAAGTACAAATTACTAATTTAACTATAAAGTACAAATTAACAACGATGCATCGATACATTTGGAGATGACAGCATTTCTATTTAAGTAATATGTCCCAAAATGCAGAATTGAAAATATAAATGGGACCCAGGAGTGCTTTGCTGAGTGGGGCAGTGGCTCAGGGATGGGTGAGCTCCCAAATTAGTGCTGATGTGACTCTGCTGCCTGAGGGGACACTTCAGTGCTGGGCATTTCCTCCACCCAAGGAAAAGCTGCTGTCTTTAAAAGCAGAGCCTCTGAACTTGCTGGAATTAATATTTTTGAGAGAGTTAAAAAAAAAATTAAAATAAAACACCTCTGTCCAATCCTGGTTTTGTTGCTTTATAGAAAGGAGTGAAATTTCCCATGGTGTTCTCCTCATGCTTTGGAATTTCCTCATTCTCAAGTGATTGGTTGGAGTTTTATTCCCAATTGGAGTTGTTTTATTCCCAATTGGAGTTGTTTTATTCCCAGTTGGAGTTTTATTCCCAGTTGGAGTTGTTTTATTCCCAATTGGAGTTGTTTTATCCCCAATTGGAGTTGTTTTATCCCCAATTGGAGTTGTTTTATCCCCAATTGGAGTTGTTTTATCCCCAATTGGAGTAGTTTTATTCCCAATTGGAGTTGTTTTATCCCCAATTGGAGTTGTTTTATCCCCAATTGGAGTTGTTTTATTCCCAATTGGAGTTGTTTTATTCCCAATTGGAGTAGTTTTATTCCCAATTGGAGTTGTTTTATTCCCAATTGGAGTTGTTTTATCCCCAATTGGAGTAGTTTTATTCCCAATTGGAGTAGTTTTATTCCCAATTGGAGTTGTTTTATTCCCAGTGAGCCTGGGCTGGGCTGTGGATGTCTTGGGTGTCTTGGCTGATTGAACTATAAAGTACAAATTAATTGTGATAATGATACATCTATACATTTGGAGATGACAGCGTTTGTATTGAAATCCATTCATAAATTAATGCTGCAATGAAGTTTTTTCTGCCTGGCTTTGCTGATTTTTGGGGAAATGGAGGCCTGGTGAAAAGTTCCTCAATGTAGAGTTTTCCTCTTGTCAGTGCTCTTTGAATTTATTGCTGTTTTCTGCTGGTTTGGGGTGGAATTTGTGCTCACCTAAAGCAGTGAACTTCACAAAATCCACCCTAAATCCCAGGTTTTTACTCCACTTGTTGAGAAAATTGCCCTGATAGATGGAGCAGTGCCTTATCTCTGGATTTAATAACCCTTCAGGGGAAAAAATGTAAATATTCAGTGCCTGCTGCATTGTATTGCTCTGCTAGCTAGAAAACCCTGCCTGTGGATTGAAACCCATTCATAAATTAATGCTGCAATGAAGTTTTTTCTGCCTGGCTTTGCTGATTTTTGGGGAAATGGAGGCCTGGTGAAAAGTTCTTCAATGTAGAGTTTTCCTCTAGTCAGTGCTCTTTGAATTTATTGCTGTTTTCTGCTGGTTTGGGGTGGAATTTGTGCTCACCTAAAGCAGTGAAATTCATAAAATCCACCCTAAATCCCAAGTTTTTATTCCACTTGTTGAGAAAATTGACCTGAGGCTGAGTGTGGCTGTTAATGTCAATTATTTCAAATTAAGTAGGAATAAAGTCCTGGCTATTTCCAGGCTTCTTGTGGCTGGCACTGAGAGCCAGGTGCTCCTGGCTGGAATTATGGGGTTTTCAGTGCTGGTAGAAAAAGGCAAGGAGTAAAAAGGAAAGAAACCTGAAATTATTGAATTTCTGCATCTCTTGTGTAACTCTGCTGAAGTTCTGCAAAGAGAGCTGGGGCTGCTTATAGAGAAAAAAAGAAAATTAAATTTAATACTTGGAGCCACTATTTTTATATATTTATATGTATTTATATATTTTTAATATATTTTTATTTATCTATATCATATATATATATGATATATATTTATATATATATTATTTTTATATATCATATATCATATTACATATATATATATATATATATATATATATAGCATCAATTAATGTATTTAAAATCAGAATTTTGATTTCTGCTGCAAATTTCTTCTGCTTTTTCCCACTGGTCACTTTTATTTGCTGGTTTTCTCCTGCAGGCTTTGCAGATTGAGGTGTTGTGGGAAGGGGTGGAAATCCCAGGGTTTTTTTTTTGGTCATTCATTTTAAACTTCAAGCCAGTTATGAATTTATCTCAGTGCTTCAAGGCTTTACACCTTTCATTTTTCTGGATTTGAATCCTTCCTTCCGTTGTTGGCATTGCAGTGAAAGGGTGAAATTTTACTTGCAGGAAAAAAATAGATTTATTCAATGTAAAATATAAAGTAGAAATAATTGTGATTGTGGAAGAGTTTCTGTGGGATTGCAGGCAAGCAAGAGTTCCTTGGGGATTGGCACTTAATAACATGGAATGATGAGGAAAAAGCTGATTTTTGGTCTCTTCCAGTCTGGGGAGAAGCAGAGAGAAGGTGGAGGTGCAAGAAAATCCAAAATAGAGGGAGGGGGGGTGAGCTGAGTGTTTGGCTTTGGTTCCCCTCCTGCTCTGCATCATTAAAATCAAATACAGAATGAGCAAAAACTGCTTTAATTATGGAATCATTTAATTATGAAATCATTCCATTGTTCTGGGGAGTTCAAAATCCTGAAATCCCTGCAGAGCCTCAAGTGGGGAATCAGCCCAGCCCCAAATCTCAGTGCTGGGTCCTGAGTCCCAATTTGTGCCCAGACAGGGGTGATTTTAATTTCACCCAGTTGGGAATTTTGAACCAGTTGGGATCTGATGCTTTATCAGTGAAAAGAGTTGGGATTTTTGTACCTTGTCAATAAAAGAGCTGGGATTGGATGGTTTATCAATAAAAGAGCTGGGGTTGGATGGTTTATCAATAAAAGAGCTGGGGTTGGATGGTTTATCAATAAAAGAGCTGGGGTTTGATGGTTTATCAATAAAACAGCTGAGATTTTATAGTTTATCAATAAAACAGCTGGGGTTTGATGGTTTGTCAATAAAACCACTGGGGTTTGGGAGTTTATCAATAAAAGATCTGGGATTTGATGGTTTATCAATAAAACCACTGGGGTTTGGGAGTTTATCAATAAAAGAGCTGGGGTTTGATGGTTTGTCCATAAACCAGCTGGGATTTGGGAGTTTATCAATAAATCAGCTGGGGTTTGATGGTTTATCAATAAAACAGCTGGGGTTTGATGGTTTGTCAATAAAAGAGCTGGAGTTGGATGGTTTATCAATAAAAGAGCTGGGATTTGATGGTTTATCAATAAAACAGCTGGGATTTGATGGTTTATCAATAAAACAGCTGGGATTGGATGATTTATCAATAAAACAGCTGGGGTTTGACAGTTTATCAATAAAAGAGCTGAGATTTTATAGTTTATCAATAAAACCACTGGGATTGATGGTTTATCAATAAAAGAGCTGGGGTTTGATGGTTTGTCCATAAACCAGCTGGGATTTGGGAGTTTATCAATAAAAGAGCTGGGGTTTGGGAGTTTATCAATAAAAACACTGGGGTTTGATGGTTTATCAATAAAACAGCTGGGGTTTGACAGTTTATCAATAAAAGAGCTGGGATTGGATGGTTTATCAATAAAACCACTGGGATTTGGGAGTTTATCAATAAAAGAGCTGGGGTTTGATGGTTTATCAATAACAGCTGGGATTTGATGGTTTATCAATAAAACCACTGGGGTTTGATGGTTTGTCCATAAACCAGCTGGGATTTGGGAGTTTATCCATAAAACAGCTGGGATTTGATGGTTTATCAATAAAACCACTGGGATTTTATAGTTTATCAATAAAAGAGCTGGGATTTGATGGTTTATCAATAAAACCACTGGGATTTGATGGTTTATCAATAAAAGAGCTGAGATTTTATAGTTTATCAATAAAAGAGCTGGGGTTTGATGGTTTATCCATAAAACCACTGGGATTTAGGAGTTTATCAATAAAACAGCTGGGGTTTGGGGTTTGATGGTTTATCAATAAAAGATTTAACCCCCGAGTGCCCAGGGCGGGTCCCTGGCTGTCCCCAGGTGCCCTGGGCCACCTCCTGCTGGTGCCTTCCCCTCCCTGCCCATGGAAATCCCAAATCCAGCCCTGCTTGCATTATGGCTGCAGGAATCATTCATTGTTCTGTGGGGTTCCAGTCCTGAAATCCTGAAATCCTTGCAGAGCCTGAAGTGGGGAATGAGCCCAGAGCCAAAGCTCAGCTCTGTCCTGGGACCCTCTCAGTGCTGGGTCCTGAGTCCCAATTTGTGCCCAGACAGGGGTGATTTTAATTTCACCCAGCTGGGATTTTTAAACCAGTTGGGATCTGATGCTTTATCAGTGAAAAGAGTTGGGATTTTTGTACCTTGTCAATAAAAGAGCTGGGGTTGGATGGTTTATCAATAAAAGAGCTGGGGTTGGATGGTTTATCAATAAAAGAGCTGAGATTTTATAGTTTATCAATAAAACCACTGGGATTGATGCTTTATCAATAAAAGAGCTGGGGTTTGATAGTTTGTCCATAAACCAGCTGGGATTTGGGAGTTTATCAATAAAAGAGCTGGGATTTGGGAGTTTATCAAGAAAACAGCTGGGGTTTGATGGTTTATCAATAAAAGAGTTGGGATTGGATGGTTTATCAATAAAACCACTGGGATTTGGGAGTTTATCAATAAATCAGCTGGGGTTTGATGGTTTATCAATAAAACCACTGGGGTTTGATGGTTTATCAATAAAAGAGCTGGATTATGGTGGTTTATCAATAAGAGCTGGGGTTTGATTATTTATCAATAAAAGAGCTGGGATTTGGTGGTTTATCAGTAAAAGAGCTGGGATTTGATGGTTTATCAATAAAACCACTGGGGTTTGACAGTTTATCAATAAAAGAGCTGAGATTTTATAGTTTATCAATAAAACCACTGGGATTGATGGTTTATCAATAAAAGAGCTGGGGTTTGATGGTTTGTCCATAAACCAGCTGGGATTTTATAGTTTATCAATAAAACAGCTGGGATTTTATAGTTTATCAATAAAAGAGCTGGGATTTGATGGTTTATCAATAAAAGAGCTGGGATTGGATGGTTTATCAATAAATCAGCTGGGGTTTGATGGTTTATCAATAAAACCACTGGGATTTGACAGTTTATCAATAAAACAGCTGGGATTTGACAGTTTATCAATAGAAGAGCTGGGGTTTGATGGTTTATCAATAAAAGAGCTGGGATTTGACAGTTTATCAATAGAAGAGCTGGGATTGGATGGTTTATCAATAAAACAGCTGGGATTTGACAGTTTATCAATAAAAGATTTAACCCCCAAATGCCCAGGGCGGGTCCCTGGCTGTCCCCAGGTGCCCTGGGCCTCCTCCTGCTGGTGCCTTCCCCTCCCTGCCCATGGAAATCCCAAATCCAGCCCTGCAGATTTGCCTTGCCCAGCTCTGGAAATCCCTGCAGGGAGCACTGGTGGCTGCAATTTCTGATCTCTGTGCATTCAAAAATGCACCCAAAATGCTTTTAGTGGCAATATTTGGTGGTGATTTTGGCCTCACCTTTACCTGAGAGTGAAACCTGAGGCTCAGAAGGGGCTGGAGCTTTGCTCACAAACCCTGAGGAGTTTTGGTTCCATTGGGTGAATCAAGGCTGTGCTGAAAATAAATATTAAATAAAACCTCAATAACCATTTCATGTCCTTGCCCTTGCTCTGTTGGATTGAGCCTGGGAGGTTTGATTTGATCTAAATTTTTCTCTTCAATGCCTGCATTTTTGAAGGCTCCTTTCAGCATTGCTTTGCAGCATTTTATTGTTGTGGGATTTTTTTAAAATGTGGCTTTTAATGCCTGTACAAACATCTGGGAATCTCTGCATTCCCTTAAAATACAAAAAAACCCCAAACTTTTCTATCTGATTGTGGGGCTGTGCTGATGTGGATTTAAAAACTGAAGGTTTAGGCACTAAATTGAAGTTGTGGTATTAAAATGACATTTTTTTCTCAGTGTTATAGGAATTTAGTGATGTTTTAATGTTTTGATTTTGCATTTCATCTTTGCATTCTCTTTAAAAAAAAACCCCAAACTTTTCAGATTGTGGGGCTGTGCTGATGTGGATTTAAAAACTGAGAGTTTTGGGGACTAAACTGAAGATGAGGATGACATTTTTTTCTCAATTTTTATAGGAATTTAGGGATCCTTTGCCATGCTGATTTTGCTTTTTATCTGTGCATTCTCCTTAAAAACCCCAAACTTTTCAGATTGTGGGGCTGTGCTGATATTGTTGATTTAAAAACTGAAGGTTTAGGCGCTAAACTGAAGTTGAGGTTATGAAAATGCCATTTTATTCTCAGTTTATAGGAATTTGCCATGCTGATATTACTTTTCATCTGGGCATTCTCTTTAAAAACCCCAAACTTTTCAGATTGTGGGGCTGTGCTGATGTGGATTTAAAAACTGAAGGTTTAGGCACTAAACTGAAGATGAGGATGAAATTTTTTTTCTCAGTTTTAAAGGAATTTAGTGATCCTTTGGTGATTTGATTTTGCATTTCATCTTTGCATTCTCTTTAAAAAACCCCAAACTTTTCTGATTGTGGGGCTGTGCTGATGTGGATTTAAAACTGAGAGTTTGGGCACTAAACTGAAGATGAGGTTATGAAAATGCCATTTTATTCTCAGTTTTAGAGGAATTTGACATTTTGATTTTGCTTATTATCTTTGCATTCTCTTAAAAAACCCCCAAACTTTTCAGATTGTGGGGCTGTGCTGATGTGGATTTAAAACTGAGAGTTTAGGGACTAAACTGAAGATGGGGTTATGAAAATGCCATTTTATTCTCAGTTTTATGGGCATTTAGTGATCATTTGACATTTTGATTTTGCATTTCATCTGTGCATTCTCTTTAAAAAAAACCCCAAACTTTTCTGATGGTGGGGCTGTGCTGATGTTGATTTAAAAACTGAGAATTTAGGGACTAAATGGAAGTTGTGGTATGAAAATGCCATTTTATTCTCAGTTTATAGGAATTTGCCAGGCTGATTTTGCATTTCATCTTTGCATTCTCTTTAAAACCCCCAAACTTTTCAGATTGTGGGGCTGTGCTGATGTAGATTTAAAAACTGAGACTTCAGGCACTAAATTGAATTTGAGGTTATGAAAATGCCATTTTTTTAAAAAATAAAACCAATTTTAAGCCATGAGTTCAAGGTGCTCAAGAGGACAAACTTCATTTCCCTGTACAAATTTTCTCTTCCTTTCATTTGTATTTTTGGGATGTTTTTTAGGGATTGGTTTCATTTTTTTGGTTTTTCAATTTCTTTAAGAGGTTTGGCTTAAAAAAACAATTAAAATTAAAAATAAACCCACTTTTGCTCCTGCATCCTTCTGCAAGCCATAACTTAGAGATGCTCAGCAGGGCAACTTAAACTTGATTTACCTGCACAAATCTTCCCTTTTTTTCCCTTTTTGGTATTTTTGGGGTGTTTTTTAATGAATTGGTTCCATTTTTTGATTTTTCAATTTCTTTAAGAGCTTTGGGTTGAAATAAAACCAATTTTGCATCCTTCTGAAGGGCAGCTTAAATTCGATTTTTAGCTGGATCAGCACTGCTGGCCTTGGTGTGTGTTTGAAGTGAGTGGGTTTAGCAGCAATTAATTAATGCTAATTAATTAATGGACAATGAATGCAGCTCAGTGTGAACTGTGCTGAGAGCAGGAGGAGGATGAGGAGGATGAGGAAGGATCCTTGTGCTGGGTGGAGTTTCCAGCTGAAGAACTGAGCAAAATCCCATTTTTCCTTGGTTTTTTGGCCTAAAGTGCAGGAAAAGGAGCTCTGGGAATTTCTGCATGCAAAATCCCATTTTTCCTTGGGTTTTGGGCCCCAAGGGCAGGAAAAGGAGCTCTGGGAATTCCTGTATGCAAAATCCAATTTTTCCTTGGTTTGGGCCCAAAGGACAGGAAAAGGAGCTCTTGGAATTTCTGTGTGCAAAATCCCATTTTTCCTTGGTTTTTTGGCCCAAAGTGCAGGAAAAGGAGCTCTGGGAATTTCTGCATGCAAAATCCCATTTTTCCTTGGTTTTTGGCCTAAATGGCAGGAGAAAGCAGCTCTGGGAATTTCTGTATGCAAAATCCCATTTTTCCTTGGGTTTGGGCCCCAAGGGACAGGAAAAGGAGCTCTGGGAATTCCTGCATGCAAAATCCCATTTTTCCTTGGTTTTGGGCCCAAAGGACAGGAAAAGCAGCTCTGGGAATTCCTGTATGCAAAATCCCATTTTTCCTTGGTTTTGGCCCAAAGTGCAGGAAAAGGAGCTCTGGGAATTTAATTTTGTATGCAAAATCCCATTTTTCCTTGGGTTTTGGCCTAAATGGCAGGAGAAAGGAGCTCTGGGAATTCCTGTGTGCAAAATCCCATTTTTCCTTGAAATTGGGCCTAAAGGACAGGAAAAGGAGCTCTGGGAATTCCTGTATGCAAAATCCCATTTTTCCTTGGTTTTGGTCCAAAGGACAGGAAAAGGAGCTCTGGGAATTCCTGTATGCAAAATCCCATTTTTCCTTGGTTTGGGCCTCAAGGACAGGAAAAGCAGCTCTCGGAATTTCTGCATACAAAATCCCATTTTTCCTTGGTTTTGGTCCCAAAGGGCAGGAAAAGCAGCTCTGGGAATTTAATTTTGTATGCAAAATCCCATTTTTCCTTGGTTTTGGTCCCAAAGTGCAGGAAAAAGCAGCTCTGGGAATTTAATTTTGTATGCAAAATCCCATTTTTCCTTGGTTTTGGGCCTCAAGGACAGGAAAAGGAGCTCTGGGAATTTCTGTAGCTGCAGCCCCTGCCAGGCCTCCAGGGCTGAGTTATCAACTGAAATTCATGGAATTCTCAAATTCAACAAGGCTGCCGTGGTTTCCTTGGATTGCTGTTTTATGGGGTAGTTGTGTTGTGAATAAAACAGGTGGATTTGATAGTTTATTGATAAATCAGCTGGGGTTTGATACTTTATCAATTAAACAGTTGGGGTTTGATAGTTTATTGATAAATCAGCTGGGGTTTGATACTTTATCAATAAAAAGAGCTGGGATTTTTATACTTTGTCAGTAAAACAGTTGGGGTTTGATAGTTTATTGATAAAACAGCTGGGGTTTGATACTTTATCAATAAAAAGAGTTGGGATTTTTATATCTTGTCAATAAAAGAGGTGGGGTTTGATAGTTTATTGATAAATCAGCTGGGATTTGATAGTTTATCAATAAAAAGAGCTGGGATTTTTATACTTTGTCAATGAAAGACCTGGGATTTGATACCTTGGCCATTAAACAGCTGGGGTTTGATATCTTGTGAATTAAACAGCTGGGGTTTGATAGTTTATCAATAAAAAGATTGGGGATTTTTATACTTTGTCCATTAAACAGCTGGGGTTTGATATCTTGTCAATAAGTTGGGATTTGATACTTTATCAATAAAAAGAGCTGGGATTTTTATACTTTGTCAATGAAAGACCTGGGATTTGATATCTTGGCCATTAAACAGCTGGGGTTTGATACTTTATCAATAAAAGAGCTGGGATTTTATAGTTTATCAATAAATCAGCTGGGATTTGATACTTTATCAATAAAAGAGTTGGAATTTTTATATCTTGTCAGTGAAACAGCTGGGGTTTGATTTCTTGTCAATAAGAGTTGGGATTTGATACTTTATCAGTAAAAAGAGTAGAAATTTTTATACTTTGTCAATTAAAAGAGCTGGGATTTTTATACCTTGTCAATAAAACAGCTGGGATTTGATGTCTTGTCCATTAAAGAGCTGGGATTTGATACTTTATCAATAAAAGAGCTGGGGTTTGATAGTTTATTGATAAATCAGCTGAGATTTGATACTTTATCAATAAAAAGAGCTGGGATTTTTATACCTTGTCAGTGAAACAGCTGGGATTTGATTTCTTGTCAATAAGAGTTGGGATCTGATACTTTATCAGTAAAAAGAGTTGGGATTTTTGTACCTTGTCAATAAAAGAGCTGGGATTTGATGGTTTATCAATAAAACAGCTGGGATTTGATATTTTGTCAATAAGAGTTGGGATTTGATACTTTATCAGTAAAAAGAGTAGAAATTTTTAGACTTTGTCAATTAAAAGAGTTGGGATTTTTGTACCTTGTCAATAAAACAGCTGGGATTTGATGTCTTGTCCATTAAAGAGCTGGGATTTGATACTTTATCAATAAAAGAGCTGGGGTTTGATAGTTTATTGATAAATCAGCTGAGATTTGATACTTTATCAATAAAAAGAGCTAGGATTTTTATACCTTGTCAGTGAAACAGCTGGGATTTGATTTCTTGTCAATAAGAGTTGGGATCTGATACTTTATCAGTAAAAAGAGTTGGGATTTTTGTACCTTGTCAATAAAAGAGCTGGGGTTTGGTGGTTTATCAATAAAAAGAGCTGGGGTTTGATATCTTGTCAATAAAATAGTTGGTATTTAATACCTTGTCAATAAAAGAGCTGGGATTTGATATCTTGTCAATAAGAGTTGGGATTTGATACTTTACCAGTAAAAAGAGTAGACATTTTTATACTTTGTCAATAAATAGAGTTGGGATTTTTGTACCTTGTCAATTAAACAGCTGGGATTTGATGGTTTATCAATAAAACAGCTGCGGTTTGATGGTTTATCAATAACAGAGCTGGGATTGGATGGTTTATCAATAAAAGAACTGGGATTGGATGGTTTATCAATAACAGAGCTGGGGTTTGATGGTTTATCAATAAAACCACTGGGGTTTGGTGGTTTATCAATAAATCAGCTGGGGTTTGGTGGTTTATCAATAAAACCACTGGGATTTGATGGACAAGGAGCTGATAAATTCCCAGCAATTCCATTCTGGGGGTCTCTGGGAGTTCAAGGGGCAGATTTGGTTTTGTTGATTTTCAGATGGGTGTCACTCATTCAGGAAGCTCCAGTGGAAACTTGGAATGCTTTAAAACCAGGGATCAAATGGGAAAATAAAAATTGGAGGAGAAGGTGGGAGAGCAGGTGAGCTGTGAGAAACAGGAATTCCAAAAAGAGCAGCTCAGGAAGGTTTGGTTTATAACCTTTGTGTATTTATCAACATTCACACTCACATTCTGAGCCTATTATTGTTCAGTCTCCTCAGGAAAATGCTATTTATTCATTAATATCCTTTGCTGGCTGCACAGGTGGAGGTGGCTGAATTCCCCAAGTTTTCTTGGTGTTTTTGGGCTACAAATGCAGCTCTGAAGAAAAGGATGTGACATTTCTTATTCCTTAAAGCTTTAGTAGCCCTGAAGTCAGAAATTCCTAATTTATTTTCCTGCTTTTTCCAGGAACAGGAAGGTGGTGGATTACTCCCAGTTTCAGGAATCAGATGATGCTGGTAAATGAATTTTTTTGGCCTTAATTTCCTCATTATTCCATGCATATTAATTGTTCTGCTTCAGCTCCAAATTCCAAGGAGTTTCTGTTCTCTACAGCCTGAACTGTTAATAAGTATTTGGAAATTCAATGATCCTCAGATGTTTTGTGTTAAAGCAACAATGGGGATGGAAATCTCCTGCTTTGGTGCTGGAATTGCTGTGGTGCCTGCAGGGCCTCCCCTCTCTGTGCTCTGGGCCAGGGGCTCCCTGGTGCTGCTTTTCTGCACTGGAAAAGATTTGGGGATTTCTGGAATGGCTCCAGGGAGCCCACAGCATCAGGGACTGGGGATTGTGGTAAAAATATCAATTGTGGGGATTAATGAAATAGTGCTGGGTCACACTGGGAAAAATATAAACTCTGAAGGAAAATTGTGAAACCCTTTTCTAAAATAATATAATCTGTGAATTAATGAAATAGTGCTGGGTCACACTGGGAAAAATATAAACTCTGAGTGAAAATTGTGAAACCCTTTTCTGAAATAATATAATCTGTGAATTAATGAAATAGTGCTGGGTCACACTGGGAAAATGGATCTCTGAATGAAAATTGTGAAACCCATTTCTAAAATAATATAATCTGTGGATTAATAAAATAGTGCTGGATCACACTGGGAAAATGGAAACTCTGAAGGAAAATTGTGAAACCCTTTTCTAAAATAATACAATCTGTGTGAATTAATAAAATAGTGCTGGATCATGTTGGGAAAATGGAATCTCTGAATGAAAATTCTGAAACCCTTTTCTAAAATAATATCATTTGTGTGGATCAGCAAAATAGTGCTGGATCACATCTGGAAAAAGTGTAAACTCTGAATTAAAATTCTGGATCCCATTTCTAAAATAATACAATTTGTGTGAATTAACAAAATAGTGCTAAATCACATTTGGAAAAAATTAATCTCTGAACTAAAATTCTGGATCCCATTTCTAAAAAAGATAATGTGTGTGAATTAATAAAATAGTGCTGGATTACATTGGGAAAAATGTAAACTCTGAATTAAAATTCTGGATCCCATTTCTAAAATAATACAATCTGTGAATTAATAAAATAGTGCTGGATCACATTTGGTAGAAATGTGATCTCTGTGGTTTAACATTTCTGGATCCCATTTCTAAAATAATAGAATATGTGTGAATGAACAAGATATTGCTGGATGATATTTGGAAAAATGGAATCTCTGAATGAAAATTCTGGATCCCATTTGTCAAAACATCTGATCTGTGTGAATCAACAGAAATTCTGGAATGTTTTGAGTTCTTGGGAGATGAACTCAATCTGAGTTTGCCCTGATAATTCAAACCAGACAAACCTGCATGGTTGTAATTGCAGTGGTTCATTCGTTCATTCATTCATTCATTCATTCATTCATTCATTCATTCATCCATCCATCCATCCATCATCCATCCATCATCCATCATCCATCATCCATCCATCCATCATCCATCCATCCATCCATCCATCCATCCATCATCCATCCATCCATCCATCCATCCATCATCCATCCATCATCCATCCATCATCCATCCATCATCCATCCATCATCCATCCATCCATCATCCATCCATCATCCATCCATCCATCCATCATCCATCCATCCATCCATCATCCATCCATCATCCATCCATCCATCCATCCATCCATCCATCCATCCATCATCCATCCATCATCCACCCATCCATCCATCCATCCATCCATCCATCCATCATCCATCCATCATCCATCCATCCACCCACCCATCCATCCATCCATCATCCATCCATCATCCATCCATCCATCATCCATCCATCATCCATCCATCATCCATCCATCATCCATCCATCATCCATCCATCATCCATCCATCATCCATCCATCCATCATCCATCCATCATCCATCCATCATCCATCATCCATCCATCCATCCATCCATCCATCCATCATCCATCCATCATCCATCCATCATCCATCCATCATCCATCCATCATCCATCCATCATCCATCATCCATCCATCATCCATCCATCCATCATCCATCCATCATCCATCCATCATCCATCCATCATCCATCATCCATCATCCATCCATCCATCATCCATCATCCATCCATCATCCATCCATCCATCATCCATCCATCATCCATCCATCATCCATCCATCCATCATCCATCCATCCATCCATCATCCATCCATCATCCATCCATCCATCATCCATCCATCCATCCATCCATCATCCATCCATCCATCCATCATCCATCCATCCATCCATCATCCATCCATCATCCATCCATCCATCATCCATCCATCATCCATCCATCCATCATCCATCCATCCATCATCCATCCATCCATCCATCATCCATCCATCATCCATCCATCCATCATCCATCCATCCATCATCCATCCATCATCCATCCATCCATCATCCATCCATCCATCATCCATCCATCCATCATCCATCCATCCATCATCCATCCATCCATCCATCCATCCATCCCCCATCCATCCATCCATCCATCCATCCATCCATCCATCCAGTGCTGTGGGAGGTTCTGCTGTAAACTCCTGTGCCATGGCACCTTCACCCCTCACAGCCTGTGCTGGTGGAGCCCTGCAGAAATGCCCAGGGATGTTCATTTTTAATACCTTTAGAGGAGACCTAAATGCAGAATGAATCCTGTGGCCTCTTGTGAGGTTTGTTTGTGACTCCTGAACGTTTTCCTGGTGCTGTGGCAGAGGCAAAGCTCAGATCAGGGATTCCAGCAGGGCTTTGCTTCCACCAAGGTTTTTTTGCAGCTTTGGGATTTTTTCTTTTTGCTGTGCACGAAATGCTCAGTTGGAGCTGTATCTGAGGAGAGCTGAGTTTGCTGGGCATGAGTTTGAGCCAAAGCCATGTTGTGCTGTCTGTCTGTCCAGATGATGATTATGGAAGAGATTCAGGTCCCCCATCCAAGAAAATCCGCTCATCTCCCCGAGAGGCAAAAAACAAGAGGAGATCTGGGAAGAATTCTCAGGAGGACAGGTAAAAAATCAGCTTTGATCTCATGGCAACATTTCCTGTGTGTGGGGAGTGGAACTGCAGTGAGACTGGGGGTTGAGGCAGCTTGGAAATGGGATTTAGGCACAAAGGTGGGTCAGGGCAAGGGGCAGCTCCTGCAGCCTCTCAGGGCATCCCTGTGGTGCCAGGGGTTGGGGACAGCTGGAAGTTTTGTGGCTCTTTGTTCTCCATTTTGGGTAATCCGTAGACCTTAGAGATGCTCAGGAGGGCAACTCAAACTTTAAGATGGATCAGCCCTGCTCCAGAGGCAGCTGGAGGGGCAGGGAAAGGGATTTAGGCACCAGGGTTGACATCCTCAGGTGGGTCAGGGCAAGGGGCAGCTCCTGCAGCCTCTCAGGGCACCCCTGTGGTGCTGATCTCCCTGAGAGGCTACAAACAAGAGGAGATCTGGGAAGAATTCTCAAGAGGACAGGTAAAAAATCAGCTTTGATCTCATGGCAACATTTCCTGTGTGTGGGGAGTGGAATTGCAGTGAGACTGGGGGCTGAGACACTGAGGTGAGGCAGGAATCACCTGGGGAGCTCCTGGCTGCAGGGCTCCATCACTGCAGAGGCAGCTTGGAAAGGGATTTAGGCACAAAGGTGGGTCAGGGCAAGGGGCAGCTCCTGCAGCCTCCCAGGGCCTCCCTGTGGTGCCAGGGGTTGGGGACAGCTGGAAGTTTTGTCTCTCTTTGTTCCCCATTTTGGGTAATCTATAAACCTTAGAGATGCTCAGGAGGGCAACTTAAACTTGATTTTAGGTGGGTCAGCCCTGCTGGAGGGGCAGGGAAAGGGATTTAGGCACCAGGGTTGGCACCCTCAGGTGAGTCAGGGCAAGGGGCAGCTCCTGCAGCCTCCCAGGGCCTCCCTGTGGTGCCAGGGGTTGCGGACACCTGGGAGTTCTGTGTCTCTTTGTTCCCCATTTTGGGTAATCCATAAACACAGAACTTGCTTTGGGAGCTGAAAGTGAATTTTTCCTGTAGAATTTCCATTTTGCAGTGCCCCCAATGATTGCCTCAAGACCTTTGAAATGATTTTTTTTTGTTGTTATGACAGATGTCAGCTTCGGGGATGCTGGTTCTGAAGGTCCACAGGTTCTGCTAGCTGGTTCTTGTTCTGTCACCCCAAGATGTCTTTTATTTTCCAGATCAACCAAATGATCAAATAAAGTGAGGAAGCTTAGGTCAGACTTATGTCAATGAAGAGCAAGATGCACAGAATGGAATTTAAACAATGGCATAAAGACAAATGCTGCCTTCAAATCTATTTAGGATAAACCTTTATTGCATTTCTAAACTGCATATAAACCATCAGAATTGGAACTGGGAAGCCCCTTGTGGGCTGGTTTAAGAGTGAATTTTTCACCTCAATCCGATTATTTCCTGCCTGGTTGAAGTTTTTTTTTGTGATTCAGAGTCTGAAATTTTTCTTCCCAACCCTGATAACTCCACAGACAGCTGAGTAATCCTGAGTATGTCCAGGACAAGTGAAAATTCTCAGCTTGGACATCATTTGCTCTTTACAAGTTGTTGTTTTCCACACAAAAGTGACTGAAATCCAAGCTGAGACAAACACTCAGACTTTCCCCTTCTGTCGTTTGCAGTGAGGATTCAGAAGACAAAGATGTGAAGACTAAGAAAGATGATTCACACTCAGCAGGTAACTATTGTGTAGCTTTAAATCATGTCTGTGAGAGTTGCAGGAGCAGAATTTGAGGCAGAAATTAAATTATTCTGATTTATTTGAAGTCATATGTTGCCTCTGCTGCTGTTTCTTCCCACCCTGCTTTGGGGTAATGGGGTTTTTTTTGTGTTATGTGATGATCCTATAAAATTTATCTTCAGGAGTGCATAGATTGATCCCTTCCCTGCAGCTTTTAGCCAGAATGATCCCAGAGATTCCACCTTGCTGCCTTTTCTTTGCAGATGAAGATTTTGGCAGTGAAGACGATGACGTAGGGGCCGACGACGGCAAAGCCGACAGCGACTACGAGAGCTCCCAAAAAAGCAAAAAAGGAAAGAAAGCTAAACCAGACAAGAACAAGAGAGCAGCCTCCAAATCCAGGAAAAGGCCTGCAGGTAAAAAGGGAAAAAAGAGAAAAAAAAAGAGGGGAAAAAAGGGAAAAAATTAATTCTTTTGCAGAGGATCTTTGTTGGGTGGGTATTGACGAGGTTGAATTGTCCCCACAGTAACTCAGTGAGGGTTTTAACCCCCTGATAAATGCCCTAAAAAGATTTTGCTGCCTCATGGCAGGAGCTGTGTGCTCTGTGCTCTGTACTCAGCCCAGTTTGGGGCCTTTTCCTGCAGAGGACAGCGAGGATGAGAAGGAAGATCACAAAAATGTTCGTCAGCAGCGGCAGGCGGCGTCCAAAGCGGCCTCCAAACAGAGGGAGATGCTCATGGATGATGTGGGCAGTGAGGAGGAAGAGCAGGAGGATGATGAGGCACAGTTCCAGGAGAGTGAGTAAATGGGATGGGAGACAGGAGCACACACAGTTTGCTTCTTGCTGGGACACAAATGGAAATTGTGCTCCAAGTTTGCAGCAAAGGTTTGTGTGTGTGTCCCACAACATTTATCCTCACAAATGGGTAAATCTGTTAATCCCTTTCCTGCTTTTCTTATCTAGAATGAGATTTAAATCATCAAATACTTAAATTATAAATCATCAAATACACAAATTACAGAAATGTGGCTGTGGCAACTTTGTGTGATTTGAAAGCTGCAATCTGTCATGAATTTGCACCACTTACTGTCCTGCAAGCTTGGTTGGTGATGTTCAGTGGGAAATAAACCAGAGCTTCAAATTCCAACTGCTTTGGAATTTTTGCAGTCCAGAGTTTTTAAAGTTCAGTGACAGATTTTAAGATCTAAACTGAAAATGTAAATGACTGAAGAGTTCACTCAATGAATCTGGAAGAATCTGTGAGACACAGCAGCCTCCAAACAGAGGGAGATGCTCATGGGTGGTGTGGGCAGTGAGGAGGAAGAGCAGGAGGATGATGAGGCACAGTTCCAGGAGAGTGAGTAAATGGGATGGGAGACAGGAGCACACACAGTTGGGTTCTTGCTGGGACACAAATGGAAATTGTGCTCCAAGTTTGCAGCAAAGGTTGGTGTGTGTGTCCCACAACATTTATCCTCACAAATGGGTAAATCTGTTAATCCCCTCCCTGCTTTTTTTATCCAGAATGAGATTTAAATCATCAAATACTTAAATTATAAATCATCAAATACTTAAATTATAGAAATGTGGCTGTAGCAACTTTCTATGATTTGAAAGCTGCAATCTGTCATGAATTTGCACCATTTCTTGTTCCTGCAAGCTTGGTTGGTGATGTTCAGTGGGAGATAAACCAGTGCTTCAAAACTGCTTTGGAATTTTGGCAGTCCAAAGTTTTTAAAGTTCAGTGACAGATTTTAAGATCTAAACTGAAAATTTAAATGACTGAAGAGTTCACTCAATGAATCTGGAAGAATCAGTGAGACAAAGCAGCCTCCAAACAGAGGGAGATGCTCATGGATGATGTGGGCAGTGAGGAGGAAGAGCAGGAGGATGATGAGGCACAGTTCCAGGAGAGTGAGTAAATGGGATGGGAAAAAGGAGCACACACAGTTGGGTTTTAGCTGGGACACAAATGGAAATTGTGCTCCTCATTTTTATTGTTTGTCTGTCCCAGCTGGGTTTGCACAGCTCAATTTGTGCTCCAAGTTTGCAGCAAAGGTTGGTGTGTGTGTCCCACAACATTTATCCTCACAAATGGGTAAATCTGTTAATCCCTTTCCTGCTTTTCTTATCCAGAATGAGATTTAAATCATCAAATACTTAAATTATAAATCATCAAATACTTAAATTATAGAAATATGGCTGTGGCAACTTTGTGTACCTTGAAAGTTGGAATCTGTCATGAATTTGCACCATTTCTTGTTCCTGCAAGCTTGGTTGGTCATGTTCAGTGGGAGATAAACCAGAGCTTCAAAACTGCTTTGGAATTTTTGCAGTCCAAAGTTTTTAAAGTTCAGTGACAGATTTTAAGATCTAAACTGAAAATGTAAATGACTGAAGAGTTCACTCAATGAATCTGGAAGAATCTGTGAGACACAGCAGCCTCCAAACAGAGGGAGATGCTCATGGATGATGTGGGCAGTGAGGAGGAAGAGCAGGAGGATGATGAGGCACAGTTCCAGGAGAGTGAGTAAATGGGATGGGAGACAGGAGCACACACAGTTTGGTTCTTGCTGGGACACAAATGGAAATTGTGCTCCTCATTTTTATTGTCTGTCTGTCCCAGCTGGGTTTGCACAGCTCAATTTGTGCTCCAAGTTTGCAGCAAAGGTTTGTGTGTGTGTCCCACAACATTTATCCTCACAAATGGGTAAATCTGTTAATCCCCTCCCTGCTTTTTTTATCCAGAATGAGATTTAAATCATCAAATACTTAAATTATAAATCATCAAATACTTAAATTATAGAAATGTGGCTGTGGCAACTTTCTATGATTTGAAAGCTGCAATCTGTCATGAATTTGCACCATTTCTTGTTCCTGCAAGCTTGGTTGGTGATGTTCAGTGGGAGATAAACCAGTGCTTCAAAACTGCTTTGGAATTTTGGCAGACAAAAGTTTTTAAAGTTCAGTGACAGATTTTAAGATCTAAACTGAAAATGTAAATGACTGAAGAGTTCACTCAATGAATCTGGAAGAATCTGTGAGACACAGCAGCCTCCAAACAGAGGGAGATGCTCATGGATGATGTGGGCAGTGAGGAGGAAGAGCAGGAGGATGATGAGGCACAGTTCCAGGAGAGTGAGTAAATGGGATGGGAGACAGGAGCACACACAGTTGGGTTTTTGCTGGGACACAAATGGAAATTGTGCTCCAAGTTTGCAGCAAAGGTTTGTGTGTGTGTCCCACAACATTTATCCTCACAAATGGGTAAATCTGTTAATCCCCTCCCTGCTTTTCTTATCCAGAATGAGATTTAAATCATCAAATACATAAATTATAGAAATGTGGCTGTGGCAACTTTGTGTAACTTGATGAATTTGCACCATTTCTTGTTCCTGCAAGCTTGGTTGGTCATGTTCAGTGGGAGATAAACCAGAGCTTCAAAACTGCTTTGGAATTTTTGCAGTCCAAAGTTTTTAAGTAGGAAATCCTTAAATAACTGAAGAGTTTATTCAGTGAATCTGGAATTATCTGAGACAAGAGACTTCACCTTGGTGCCTTTTCCTTGCAGATAATTTGAGGGTGTGTTTAAAATGAGTGTGTGTTTTCCAGAGATCTCTTTCTTTGTAGCAGCCCTAAAGTTTAATTGTAAACTTCTCAATGCTTTTTTTCTGCTTTTTCCTGTCTCTGTGGCATTGCTGATGTAAAAACCCCCTCAGATTTTAGCACAGCAGATAAATGGAAGCCCACAAAGTCTCAGAGTCTGTGTCCACAATTTCACTGGCAGATTTCAGCTGTATCTTTTATCTTTTTCTTCCTTTTTTGGGTTTTTTTTTCCCCCAAAAAACCTGAAATTTCCTTATGCTTCCAGCAGATTCAGGAAGTGATGAAGACTTCCTCATGGAAGATGATGATGACAGTGACTATGGCAGTTCAAAAAAGAAAAACAAGAAGGTCTCCAAGAAATCCAAGCCAGAGAGGAAAGAAAAGAAAATGCCCAAGCCCAGGCTAAAGGCTACAGGTGAGTCTGTGCAAGGAAAGGTTCTCAGTTGAAAATCCAGATTTTTCTTTTTGCTGCAGAGCTTGGTTGAAATCTTGGGGTCCTGGACAGCCACAGAAATGTTGGAAAGGCCAAAATCCACGATTGGAAGCAGCAGGAGGGAGTGATGAGCTTGGCTTTAGTTCTTCCTTTAGGGGCTGATTTGGTGGCTCTGTTTTGGTGGTAAAAACCCATGGTAGGAAAAGCTGAGGGGCTGCATTCTGCCTTGGTGCCTCCCAGGCAAATAATAAATAATGACAATTTGTGGCTTTGCTTGGGACTTTGTGAAATGTCAACCAGAGCAGAGCTGGGTGCATTTCTGCAGGAAATTCAAATTATAACAGCAATGTGTGCTCTGCTGGGACAGAGCTGGGTGCATTTCTACAGGAAATTCAAATAACAGCAGCAATGTGTGCTCTGCTTGGACAGAGCTGGGTGCATTTCTGCAGGAAATTCAAATTATAACAGCAATGTGTGCTCTGCTTGGACAGAGCTGGGTGCATTTCTGCAGGAAATTCAAATTATAACAGCAATGTGTGCTCTGCTGGGACAGAGCTGGGTGCATTTCTACAGGAAATTCAAATAACAGCAGCAATGTGTGCTCTGCTTGGACAGAGCTGGGTGCATTTCTGCAGGAAATTCAAATAACAGCAGCAATGTGTGCTCTGCCTGGACAGAGCTGGATGCATTTCTGCAGGAAATTCAAATAACAGCAATGTGTGCTCTGCCTGGACAGAGCTGGGTGCATTTCTGCAGGAAATTCAAATTATAACAGCAATGTGTGCTCTGCTTGGACAGAGCTGGATGCATTTCTGCAGGAAATTCAAATAACAGCAATGTGTGCTCTGCTTGGACAGAGCTGGATGCATTTCTGCAGGAAATTCAAATTATAACAGCAGTGTGTGCTCTGCCTGGACAGAGCTGGATGCATTTCTGCAGGAAATTCAAATTATAACAGCAGTGTGTGCTCTGCTTGGACAGAGCTGGATGCATTTCTGCAGGAAATTCAAATTATAACAGGAGTGTGTGCTCTGCTTGGACAGAGCTGGATGCATTTCTGCAGGAAATTCAAATTATAACAGCAATGTGTGCTCTGCTTGGACAGAGCTGGATGCATTTCTGCAGGAAATTCAAATTATAACAGCAATGTGTGCTCTGCTTGGACAGAGCTGGGTGCATTTCTGCAGGAAATTCAAATAACAGCAGTGTGTGCTCTGCTTGGACAGAGCTGGGTGCATTTCTGCAGGAAATTCAAATTATAACAGCAATGTGTGCTCTGCCTGGACAGAGCTGGGTGCATTTCTGTAGGAAATTCAAATTATAACAGCAGTGTGTGCTCTGCTTGGACAGAGCTGGGTGCATTTCTGCAGGAAATTCAAATTATAACAGCAATGTGTGCTCTGCTTGGACAGAGCTGGGTGCATTTCTGCAGGAAATTCAAATTATAACAG
This sequence comes from Agelaius tricolor, assembly GCF_023055355.1. NCBI lineage: Eukaryota > Metazoa > Chordata > Aves > Passeriformes > Icteridae > Agelaius > Agelaius tricolor. Next base: position 4,564,526 of record NW_027269290.1, read on the forward strand.
CAATGTGTGCTCTGCTTGGACAGAGCTGGGTGCATTTCTGTAGGAAATTCAAATTATAACAGCAATGTGTGCTCTGCTTGGACAGAGCTGGGTGCATTTATGAAGTCACATCCAACAATTAACCAGGACCTGCAATCAAACACCTTTTAAATCTCATTCAATTGCTCTTCACTTCAGCTTTGCTAATTGGGAATGCTAAAACCACTGTGGGTATGGTCAAACTGCTGCTGAATGACTGGAAAATCCCATTTATTGGGAATTTTTCTGCCTTTTTCTTTCTGCTGCTGCTGAGTTTTACAAAGTTTTTCTTTTTCCAGTGACCCCCAGCCCAGTGAAAGGCAAAGGGAAGGCAGGTCGCCCCACAGCTTCCAAGGCAACAAAAGAAAAAACCCCATCCCCAAAAGAAGAGGATGAAGAGCCTGAAAGTCCCCCAGAAAAGAAAAAATCAGCCAGCCCTCCACCAGAAAAGTCAGGGGATGAGGGATCTGAAGATGAAGCACCCTCTGGTGAAGATTAAAATGGCAGTTGAGGAAAAAAAATCTTTGTTTAAAAAAAAAAAAGAGGAAAAAAAAAAAAAAGAAAAAGGAAAAGAAAACAATACTTAGGGGTAGAACACGGTTTTGGCTGTGGCTTGACTCATGGGCTTTGAATGCTGTCTTTACTTTCAGCTGTTTAATACAGTGTAATTCTTTTTTAATAAGAGGAAACCCTTCTACAGTGAGATTTTGAAGTCAATGTTCTCTGTTGGCCATTCCGTTCTCCCTCCCCTGCCAAATCTGAGAAGCCATTTGAGACAAATTAACAGACCAATATTTGATTTTTTTTACCAATATTTGATATTTTTTTTTCCAATATTTGATTTTTTTTCCAATATTTGATTATTTTTTTCCAATATTTGATTTTTTCCCCAATATTTGATTTGTTTTTTCCAATATTTGATTTTTTTCCCAATATTTGATTTTTTTTTTCCCAATATTTGATTTTTTTTTTTCCAATATTTCATATTTTTTTTTCCCAAGGGTACTGCAGTTGTGAAGCAATAAGGTTTGAGACTGATCTGTGGAAACCATACTTACAAATCCTTAAATAGAATAGATTTTTTTTTTCCCAGTGCTGGTAAGAGCTGTTTAAAACTATTATTCTGTATTTGGAATATATGGGGGAAAAAAAAAATAATGAAGCTTTGCTTTAACAGACTTTGAGATGAGTTTAGTCTCAGCAAAAATGTAGTTGAGCTGATTGCAGTGGAGGAGGATGGAGCACAGGGAGGAATCCTGTGTTTCTTGGATTCAGGCACGTTTTTCATGGAAAGCAATCAAGAAACTCTGAGATGCTCCAGTGTCTTTGATTTTAAAAAGCCCCTCTAGTCAGGATGGGAGATCTTTTGTCTCTGCTGGATAGAAAACTCTTCTTGCTGTAGGCAAATTGCAGCCCATTCCAGAGAAATTCAGATTTTCAACCTCCAGCCTTGCCATGTCCACTCACCCTTCTTTTATTCCTTCTGTAGAGGGGCAGAACAGGGGAGAGAAATGACAAAATCATTTTTAAACCTGCTTTCCATTGGGTATGGTGGGAAATGTTTTTATTATCGATTTTTCCAAGGGAAAAAAAAAAAAAAAAAAAAACAAACCAAAAAAACCAAGCAAACAAATTCCCAGATAGTGTAAAATGAAATTCTTCAGCTTTTGGGGTGAGGGATTTCCTTTTGTGGCTGTGAGCAGAGCATGGCCCTGAGCCAGCCCTGGCTGTTCCTTGGCCGCCCTCACAGAGCCCCAGGGATCCCTGGCACGGGGGGGGGCACTGGGCACTTCCTGTGCCCCCCTAAACCTGTGGGCTCTGTGGGGTCAGCTCCCCCTAAACCTGTGGGGTCAGCTCCTCACCCCTGCCTGTGGGATCTGTGGGGTCAGCCAGCTCCCCCTAAACCTGTGGGCTCAGCCAGCTCCCCCTAAACCTGTGGGGTCAGCTCCCCCTAAACCTGTGGGGTCAGCTTCTCACCCCTGCCTGTAGGGTCAGCTCCTTACCACTTCTGTGGGCTCTGTGGGGTCAGCTCCCCTTCTGTCTGTAGGATCAGCTCCTCACCCCTTCTGTGGGCTCTGTGGGGTCAATCAGCTCCCCCTAAACTTGTAGGATCAGCTCCTCACCCTTCCTGTAGGGTCTGTGGGGTCAGCTCCCCTTCTGCCCATAGGATTAGCTCCTCCTCCTGTGGGATCAGCTCCCTCTATACCTGCAGATTCAGCTCCTCACCCCTCCTGTGGGATGTGTAGGATCAGCTCCCTACCCTTCCCTGTGGGATCAGCTCCCCTGCTGCCTGTGGGCTCAGCTCCTCACTTTTCCTGTGGGATCTGTGGGCTCAGCTCCTCACTTTTCCTGTGGGATCTGTGGGGTCAGCTCCTCACTTTTCCTGTGGGATCTGTGGGCTCAGCTCCTCACTTCTCCTGTGGGATCTGTGGGGTCAGCTCCTCACTTCTCCTGTGGGATCTGTGGGATCAGCTCCCCACCCCTCCTGTGGGATCTACTCCCCTGCTGCAGTGTGTGCTGTAGGATCAGCTCCTCACCCTTCCTGTGGGGCCTGAGGGATTTGCTCCTCTCCCCTCCCTGTGGGGTTTTCTCCTTACCCCATCTGTGGGATCAGCTCCCCTCACCCCTGTGGGACGTGTGGGATCAGCTTCCCACCCTTCCTGTGGGATCTGCTCCCCTTCTGCCTGTAGGATCAGCTCCTCATCCTTCTTGTGGGGCCTGAGGGATCTGTGGGATAAGTTCCCCACATTTCCTGTGGGATCTGTGGGATCAGTTCCCCACATTTCCTGTGGGATCTGTGGGATCAGTTCCCCACATTTCCTGTGGGTTCAGCTCCCCAGGTTCTGTAGGATCTGTAGGATCAGCTGCCCCTGCCTGTGGGATCTGAGGCCCGAGCTCCATGGATGTTTTGCAGGGATCTTTTGCAGGGATCTTTTTGCAGGGATCTTTTTGCAGGGATTTTTTTGCAGGGATGTTTTTTTGCAGGGATGTTTTGCAGTGGGGCCATCCCTGGCAGAGCAGGACTTTGTTGCTGCCATTTTAATCTGCTTTTATCCAAGCAGCCAAATCCTTTCCTTCATTTTTATTTTTATTTTCTGCACTTCATGAACCTCCACAAACCTCAATTTTCACACCCTCAGACAGTTTCCTGCCACGTTTATTGGTGGAAACATTGAAAACTGGACCTGCCATTTTTATTTGGATTTTTTTCCTTAATCCCTCTGTGCTTCTGTCTGTTGCTCACCTTCCCTTCCAGCTTTGCATCCTTCTTGGTTTTTTTGCTTTTTAACTTTTTTGTCCCAGAAGTCCCCATTATTAACCAGCCTCTGGAACGTGACATAAGGCAGCTAATTCATGAATTTGGGATTTCTGGTGGCAGCAGGTTCTGAATCCTCTTTGGGATTTTGGAGATTTCCTCGAGTTAGACACTAAAAATGATCAGAAAGGACCCTGAATGCAGTTCAGGTGGATGGAATGAATATTCCTGCAGCAGCTCAGTGATTGTCCTGTGGGATTCCCTGGCTTTTATTGAGGCTGGTAAATTCCTTTTTCTTAGCAAAATTAAATTTCTCTAACATTCTTGACTCTCATGGAACTCCTGTTGCAGTTACAATAAAGATGATGTTGTTTCATTGTAAATCTATTTTTATTTTTTTACAATGCTTTGATTTTTTTTTATTATTATTATTTTTATTTTTTTTCCAGAACAGATCAGGCTGCAGGGAAATCTCAGTCTTGAAAAAGAAAAAGAAAATGTAATTCCCTCTCCTCTCCCACAGCTCTGCTGGATTGCTGGGAGAGCAGAAATTCCCTCAACTTTTTGAGGGAAATTTTGGGTAATTCTGGGAAATTCTGACCACATCTGAAAAATAAAAATTTGGGGAGTAGCAAACATTTGTGCTACTTCAACTTTTTGGGTAATTCTGGGAAATTCTGGCCACATTTAAAAAATAAAAATTTGGGGAGTAGCAAACATTTGTGCAAATCTCAGATTCCCAGAGCTGGTCCCCAAAATATTTCAAGCTGCTCTTCTGCATTGGATTTTTAGGATTTTCTTTAAATTCGGGTGTGCAGGGAGAGTTCCAGGGGATTTGGTTCTTCACCTGCCACACCTGATGTTTTCTGAAGTGAATTTTGAATTTCTCAAGTTTATTTTATGACTCTCACCTCAAATTTATTTTTGGTTGCTTCATTTCTTTTTTCCTAACACGGTTAAGAGAAGTTAAGGCTGTGAAAATCCAATTTTCTGTTATTTCACTGCAGTTTTTGGGTTGTTTTATCCTTTCCCCTGTATTTCACAGAACTCTTCTGCTTCTCCCACATTCATTTCTGCTGGGTTGGAGGCTGCCTGATGCTTTTTTCTGTCTCACAACCCAAACCCCATAAAAATCCCAATTTTTCAAGATTTTGCAACTTTTCCAAACCTGTTTTGCTGATTGGTTCAAACACTTTGGTCTCTGTTAGAAATTTCACATTTTTACAGACAGGAGCAAATTATCCAGGTGAATATTTCTATTATTTTCAATATTTTTCTTTTAAAGTACATTTTTTTTAATACATAATTTTTCAGCAGCAGCAAAATTTAAATCACCTTTTAAAATGCCAATTTAATTGGAATTAATTAGTATTAAACATTCTGGAAGGAAAGCTGGGATAAAATGCATTTCTTTAGGAGCACCAAGAGATTTTTATGGAGCAGAAAGTTTCATTTACCAAAGGAGGAGCCTTTGAAAGGATTTTGTCACTTTTCCAAACCTGTTTTGCTGATTGGTACAAACACTTTGGTCTCTGTTGGAAATTTCACATTTTTACAGACTGGAGCAAATTAATCAAGCTGAATATTTTTATTATTTTGAATATTTTTATTATTTTGAATATTTTTATTTAAAATACATCATTTTGCAGCAGCAGCAGGCTTCACCCTTTTTTAAAAATATTTTATTTTTAAATACCCGTTAGAATTAATTTGTATTAAACATTCTGGAAGGAAAGATGGGATAAAATGCTTTTCTTTAGGAGCACCAAGAGGTTCTTATGGAGCAGAAAGTTTCATTTACAGGAGGAGGAGGAGCCTTTGAAAAGATTCTCTGTACTTCTGGAGCCTTTGCAGAGAGGTAAAACGGATTTATTCCAAAATTCCCTCCAGCCCTGCCCTGCCCTGCTCTTGCTTTTAAAATCCCCCAATTTCCATCCTGTCCCTGAATCCACAGCAGCACCTCCAGCTCTGCTCTCTGCCTTGGATTGATGAAAATCAGGCAAAATCTGCAATTTTGGAGCTGCTTTGGTTCAGTTCCATGGGGTCAGCAGGACCAGGACAGCTGAGTTATGGGGCTCAGGAGGGGCTTCAAAATGGGGCAGCTGAGGAGCTTGGAATTCAATTACAATTTTTCAAGGCAAAAATCTGAAATTCCTGGGGTTTTTTTTTCCTTTTTTTTCCCCCTTTTTTCCCCTTTTTTTGTTAAATATTCCCTCCACTGATGCTCACAAAGGTACAGGAGCCCCTGAGGGCAGGCAGGTGAGGGAGGGAAGGAATCTGTACCGTGCTGGAAGCTTCTGGAACTGTAGAAAAAAACAACAAAAAAATAACAAAATAACACAAAAAAACAACCCAACGAAAACCTGGTGCTTTGCTTTCCTGTCCTTTTGTTCGTGAAGTGTTTATTTTTCTAACAGATCTAGCGTTGAACACGCGGCTCCCGCCAGCTCCAGGGCGGGCCGGGAGTTTAAAATGGGGCCCGGAGTTCGTTCATCTCCTGAGGGGGAGGAGCGGGAGCGGCTTTGCAGGGACGGCCCCGAGTGCCCCTGAGGGCATTTGGGATGTGTGGCTGTGGGGAGGCCTTGCTGTCACATCTGTCACCAAAAAACGAGAAATTCTCGGGTTTTCTGACCAAAATAGAGCCGGGAGCTGCAGGCTGAGGAGGCAAATCCCAGCGCTGCTGGAACAGGAGCTGTGCTGGAGGAGTTTGGGGCTTTTTTGGGCCTTTCAGAGAGCTCCCCAAGGCCAGCCTGGCTCTGGATTAACCCCACCTTCCCCCTGAATGGTTTCTCATGGAACTCTTGTGTCAAACCATGGAATTTCGGGGGGCCCAGCCCCAGCATGCTCAGTGTGACTGCAAAGCACCCGTGTGCAAACGCGCTGTACAGAGGGGCCAGGGTTTTTTATATATATATTTTGGGATTGAGGGGAGGGAGGAGGGAGGGTGGAGATCCTAAAATCAGCTTAAGCCAGACTTAAATGTGTGTAAAAAACAAAAAAAACAAAACAAAAAAAAAAAAAACCCCAAAATCTTCAATGTGTGAGTGTGCGAGCGGGAGCGTTGCCATCCCATTCCCTTTGTGTTCTCAGCTTTTGGGAGGTTTTTATTTTCTTTTTTCTTCTTTTTTTTTTTTTCTCCCCCCACCTCCTCTCCCCTTCCTGCAGAAGCAATTGTTACAAAAAAAAAAAAAGAAAAAAAGAAAAAAAAAGAATTGTAAATAAGAGCTACGTAAATTTTCGTTGTTGTTGTTTTTGCCATCGTGTCACAGCAAACCCTTGGGTGAAGGTGGAGGAGGAGACTGGCAGCATTTTCTGGTATGCAAAGGAATATTTTTGTCTTGAGTATCCCCTGGTGAGCTTTTAGAAAAAGAAAATATTAAAAAAAAAATCATCAGGCTCTTTGCAGTCCCCTCTCCCTGTCCTTTTTTTTTATTTTTAATTTTTTTTGTTTCATTTTAAAAGCAGGAAAAAGGGGCAGCTGCAAACAAGTCTGTGGGGTTGGGAACTCTTGACAACACTGAGATCTAGCATGGTACTAGGAGTTAAGTCTGAATGTAACATTAATGCTTTATTTAAAATTTAAAAAACGAAACAAAACCACCTTTTTATTTTTATTTTTGTTGTTTTTTTTATTTTTAAGGGGTTGAAGTGAACATGAGTGCTGCCCATGTTCGTGAATTTCTAGATGCAAACCATTCATTGGTAGAATTGTGTGATGGTCTTTTTGTGCTGATTAATTTGACATATTCCCAGTCTCTGTATGTACCTGCAAAGAAAGAAAAACAAAAAAAAAAAAATATAAATAACAAAAAACCCTGCTTTGCTTTGATTGAAAAAGGGTTCCTGGGACTGCATACCTGCTCCTGAGCTCTGTTTTAAGTATGTGTATCCTTCGCTTGTATTTTGTATTAAAAAAAAGAACCACGAGGAAAAAAAACGAACCCTTTATTGTTCAGCATGTTGGAATTGTGTCCCCTCTTTTATTTTTCTCCTTTTTTGGAATATATTAAGCAACTCATTCTTCTGTATCTTTTATTTTCTTTTGTAAACTTTTTGGTTTTGTTTAAAAATGGCTTTATAAAAGGGCTTTTATAACCCATCAACAGCACTGGTGTCATTTTTCTGCTGCTGCAAAGGGGGGGAATCATCCCTGTCAGAGGTAAAAATTGTTCATTTTCCAGGATTTCTGAGAGTTTTGGGGTGAAATCCTTGGAATTCTCCGAGGAGGTGAAGCTGCTTTGGGCCAGGTGTGACTTTTGAGAAATAATCCAGAAAATTCTGCTTTCCCCAGGTTCATGTTTGGGTTATAAATGGAGATTTTAAGGTCCAAAACTGAGATGAGAGGAGGGACAAAACCCTTGGGATGTCATTTTCCAGGATTTCTGAGAGTTTTGGGGTGAATTCCTTGGAAGCCAGCTTTGAGAACTACAAGGGGAGGGAGAATTAAATAATCCAGAAAATTGTGCTTTTTGAAAATAACTCTTCCTGGAATTATAAACTGAGATTTTAAGGTCCAAAACCAATTTGAGAGAGAGATGGGAGGAGGTCCCAAGCCCTTGGGATGTCATTTTCCAGGATTTCTGGGAGTTTTGGGGTGAAATCCTTGCAAGCCAGCTTTGAGAACTACAAGGGGAGAATTAAATAATCCAGAATATTGTGTTTTCTCCAGGCTCTTCTGCAGTTATAAATGGAGATTTTAAGGTCCAAAACTGAGATGAGAGGAGGGACAAAACCCTTGGGATGTCATTTTCCAGGATTTCTGAGAGTTTTGGGGTGAATTCCTTGGAATTCCCTGAGGAGGTGAAGCTGCTTTGGGCCAGGTGTGACTTTTGAGAACTAAAATGGGAGAATTAAATAATCCAGGATTAAATAATTAATGAAATAAAAGGGGAACATTAAATAATCCCTGCTTTCCCCAGGCTCTTCCTGGAGTGCTAAATGGAGATTTTAAGGTCCAAAGCCAATTTGAGAGAGATGAGAGGAGGGACAAAGCCCTTGGGATGTCATTTTCCAGGATTTCTGAGAGTTTTGGGGTGAATTCCTTGGAATTCTCTGAGGAAGTGAAGCTGCTTTGGGCCAGGTGTGATTTTTGAGAGCTGAAAGGGGAGAATTAAATAATTAAATAATTCATAATTAATTAAATAAAAGGCAGAATTAAATAATCCCTGCTTTCCCCAGGCTCTTCCTGGACTTATAAATGGAGATTTTAAGGTCCAAAACCAAATGGAGGAATGAGAGGAGGAACAAAGCCAATGTCACCTTCCCCTCCAGGAGCTTCCCTGGTCTCATGGGAAACTTTTAATGGGAAACTTCATCGAGAATTTGGGATAAATCATTTAAATCTGTTGAAATAGCAACCACGGGCAGGGCTGGGCCCGGCCCCGGCTGCTTGGGGAATTTCTCCTTTTACCAAATCCCTTGGAGCAAATCCCAGCGCGATTCCTGCGGCTCCCGGGGCGGATTTTTGGATTTTCCCGGTTTTGGATTTCCCCGATTTTGGATTTTCCCGGTTTTGGATTTTCCCGATTTTTGGATTTTCCCGATTTTGGCTCATTTTGATGCGCGGTCGTGCCCGGTCTGTGCCAGCAGGGGGCGCTGGCAGGGCGGGGTGGAACCCCTGGAATGGGATAAAAAAACCCTGGAATGGGATAAAAACCCCTGGAATGGGATAAAAACCTCTGGAATGGGATTAAAACCCCCTGGAATGGGATAACAACATCCCTGGAATGGGATGAAAACCTCTGGAACGGGATAAAGACCTCAGGAATGGGATTTAAAAATCTCTGGAATGGGATAAAACCTCCTGGAATGTGTTTAAAACCTCTGGAATGGAATTAAAAAATCTCTGGAATGGGGTGAAAACCTCTGGAATGGAATTAAAAAATGTCTGGAATGGGATAAAACCACCTGGAATGGGGTAAAAACCTCACTGGAATGGGATAAAAAAATCTCAGGACTGGGATGAAAATCTCTGGAATGGGATAAAAAATCTCTGGAATGGGGTGAAAATGTCTGGAATGGGATTAAAAAATCTCTGGAATGGGATAAAAAATATCTGCAATGGGATAAAAGCATCTGGAATGGGGTAAGAACCTCACTGGAATGGGATAAAAAAATCTCTGGAATGGGACAAAAACCTCTGGAATGGGGTGAAAACCTCTGGAATGGGGTGAAAATCTCTAGAATGGGGTGAAAATCTCTGGAATGGGATTAAAAAATCTCTGTAATGGGATAAAAGCATCTGGAATGGGGTAAAAACCTCACTGGAATGGGATAAAAAAATCTCTGGAATGGGACAAAAACCTCTGGGATGGGGTGAAAATCCCTGGAATTTCCCCCAAAGCAGCACTGGGCCCCTCCTGTGCCGCAGCTGCAGCACCAAGGGCCCATCCTGGGGCTCTTTTCTGCTCTGTGCTCCCGCAGCCATCGGGGCTGTGCCCCTGCGTGGGCTCCTGGAGTCGCTGCTTGCTCTGGGCTGGGGCTGGAGCTGCTCCTGGGGACGATCCCAAAGGAAAACCCGGAAAACCCTGCTGGGAACCCTCTGCCATGAGGGATTTCACTCCATTTTCAGCTCATTTTCAGCTCATTTTTAGCTCATTTTTTAGCTCCATCACCCCCTGGCCCCGGAATATTCTTTGCAGTTCTCCCTCCTGTGTGGAGGGAGCAAACCCTGCCCAGAGCCTCCTCAGGAACATTTAATTCACCCTCCAAAACCCGAATTCTGCTTTCCAAGAGTTCCCTTCCCGTTCACTGGGGGCCGGTGAGCCTTGCTGAGGAGCTGGGATTTCATTTGAACGATCTCAATTCTTATTTATTTCAATTCTCTCTCCTTTTTCAGCTTTCTGGTGGGGGCAGATAACAGCTCCAGCAGCCTCACATTTCCTGTCTCACCCTCTCTTCTTTCCTGCACCATTTCCAGCTCAGATTTGGGCCCTGGGAGAAGATTTTGGGGTTTTATTATCAACATCTGCCTGCCCTGCCCACAGGGCTCCTTGGTTTTGCTCGTTGCAGCCCTCAGATATTTCTGATTAATTGCAGTGGTTTAGGTTTAAACTTCTCTTTTCCTCCTCTCAACATCGAGCCAATACTGAATTTTTATTTTCTTTTGAATTCTGGTGGGGTTTTTTCTAAGCTAAATGATTTTCTGAGTGTTTTCTGAAGGTGAGATTATTGTGGTGTTTCTGCTTCACTTCCTGAGGAGTGAAGGAATAATTTGTCCATAATCCAATTTGTCATTTCTTTTTTCCCCAAACTGGCCCTATTTTATTATTTATTTTCCTTAATTTCACTTCACTGCTGATTATGACACTGGGTTTGAAGCAGCTTCTGTTCCCCCAAATAGTTCAGCCCATTAATTTTAAATTAATAAATTAATTAAAGCCTCAGAGGCAGAGCAGGCCTCACATTTGGAAGGGCCTCTGTTCTTCCATTCCCATTAAACTGATTTTACACCTTTAAATAAAACCATTTAAGGGACTTTAAAACATTTCCCCCATTTTGGACAGCAAGGTGCCAGAAGGAAAAATAAAATTTCCTTGGGTGCAAATCCTTGTTCTCACTCCTAAATCTCCTTTTCCTCACACCAAGGAATGTGACAAAAAGGAAAATCGATTTTAGGGAGAGAAGGGAACACACAGAAACCTGGGATGAGCAAATGACATAAAATCCTAAAATCAGTTTTGCCCTTTTCTGTCACTGTGAGATTTAATGGGAAACTCTTTTATTATTCTTTTGCTGAGCCTTTATTTTAATGAATGAACCAGAATTAAGGATCTAAAGGGTCCCTCTCAGGGCAGACACGTGGATGGCCTCAATATCCTCCACCTCCAGCACTTCAGCCTCTCCAAGGCTGGATTCATCCTCAAAAAAATGGATTTTATCCAATTGATGATGGATTTTATCCAATTAATGGGATTTTATCCAATTGATAGATTTTATCCACCTGATGGATTTTATTCCATAGTAATTATTTTATTTTATTTTTTATTTAATTTCATTTTATATTTTATTATATTTTATATTTTATTTTATATTTTATTTTATTTTCCTTTATTTTATTTTACATTTTATTTTATTTTACTTTATTTTATTTTTTATTTTATTTCTTTTATATTTTATTTTATTTTATTATTTTATTTTATATTTTATTTCATTTCATTTCATTTCATTTTTTATTTAATTTAATTTCATTTCATTTTATATTTTATTTTATTTCATTTCATTTCATTTTATATTTTATTTTAATTTCTTTTATTCTTTTACTTTATTTTATTTTATTTTCATTTCCCAAGCCTCTGGAAGGAGCAGGGCTGGGCTGTCCCTGTTCTGCAATCACTTCCTGCCTGCAGAATAAACAGCAGGGAAATATTTGCACTGTGGCCCATAAACAGGGCAGTGCTGTTTACCTGCAGCAAACATCAGAATAAAAGAGCCCAGAAAAAGCAACATTTTAATCCTCTGAAGTTTCACAGAGAATCGTTCCTGATCGACTGGTTTGACCAGAAATGCCTTTTCCTGCAGGTGGGACTGGGCTGCTTTCTGTAAATATTTTATTTGTTCTTTTCTGCCTTGCCCAGGAGGGGGGGATTTGGGGCTGTTTGATCAAATTGGCCCCAAATTCTGCACAGGAGGGGTTGGGAAAGGGAGAGGGGGTCAGGGTGGAGACTGGAGGGGATGTGGGGAGGGAAAAGGGAAAGGGGAAAGGGGAAAAAGGGGGAAAGGGAAAAGGGGAAAGAGGGAAAGGAAGGAGAAGGGAAGGAGAAGGGAAGGAGAAGGGAAGGGAAGGGAAAGTAAAAATAAATATTTATATATAAATAAATATGTATTATTTTCATATATTTATATATAAAGATTTATATATAAATAAATATCTATAGATAAATATCTGAACTATAACATATATTTCTATATTTAATGGCCCGATGGCTCCTGGGGAGCAATCATTGGTGATGCTGGCACCTGGGCCAAAATAACCACAACAACCCCATGGGCACAACAACCCCACAGCCACAACCCCATGGGCACAACAACCCCACGGGCACAACAGCCCCATGGCCACAACCCCATGGGCACAACAACCCTGTGGGCACAATAACCCCGTGGCCACAATAACCCCATGTCCAAAATAACCCCATGGGCACAACAACCCCAATGGGCACAACAACCCCAATGGGCACAACAATCCCACAGCCACAACAACCCCATAGCCACAACCCCATGGGCACAACAACCCCATGGCCACAACAACCCCATGGGCACAACAATCCCACAGCCACAACAACCCCATAGCCACAACCCTGTGGGCACAACAATCCCATGGGCACAACCCCATGGGCACAACAACCCTGTGGGCACAGCAATCCCACAGCCACAACCCCATGGGCACAACCCCCCGTGCAGTGCTGTGTGCTGGGCACAGAGTGGCTGCACCGTGCCCAGGCACAAAGGGGCTGCAGGACAGATGGACAGCAGCTGGACAGGAGCCAGCAGAGTGCCCTGGTGGCCAGGGAGGCCGATGGCTCCTGCCCGTGTCAGGAATGGCGTGGCCAGAGGAGCAGGGGGGTCACTGTGCCCCTGCCCTGGCACTGCTGAGGGCACACCCTGGGTGCTGTGCCCAGCTCTGGGCCCTCAGCTGGGGAAGGACCTGGGGACACTGAGCACATCCAGAGGGGCTGGGGACACAAACCCTGTGAGGGACCCCTGAGGGAGCTGGGGGTGCTCAGCCTGGAGCAAAGGAGACTCAGGGCTGCCCCCATCACTCTGCAGCTCCTGAAAGGTGCCTGTGCTCAGCTGGGGCTGGGCTCTGTCTGCAGGCACTGACACAACCAGAGCACACAGCCTCGAGCTGCACCAAGGGAAATACAGGCTGGACAGCAGGGAAAAGTGTTTTCCTGAAAGAGTGATAAAGTGTGGGAAATGAATTTGTAGAGAATTAGGCATTTACAGCATGGTGTGGCAAAAGCTGATAGGCCAAGAAACACTTGTGATGTGTTGTAATTAGGAAATCGTTAACTTCTGATTGTGATGGTGAGAATTATAACATCTGTGTTGTCTCACCCTTCACATGAGACTGAAAAAGGAATAAAAGTTTTTAAGATGCCTCTGAGTTGCCCCATCTCTGGGTCAGAAAAGAGCATAATCTGACAATAAAGTTCTGGAATGTTCTGCCCGGGGAGGTGGTGGAGTCCCCATCCCTGGGGGTGTTTAACAAAGCCTGGATGTGGCTCTGGGTGCCAGGGCTCAGTTGAGGCGTTGGGGCTGGGTTGGACTCCATGATCTTTGAGTCTCTCCCAACCCAGTGATTCTGTGAATTCAGGGAATTCTGTGGATGGTGCCAGTGTCCCCTTTGTGTCGCCAGGCTGTCCTTGGGGTGCAGAGGCTTCAGGAGCTCCCCAGCTCGGGGGCACAGCAGAGGTGACAGTGACAAAAACAGCAAAGGAGGGGAGGGGACAGGGCTGAGTTCTGAACCTCCCCTGGCTGGGGCCCTGTGGGTTCCTGCTGTTTGTGGTTGCCAGTTCCGGCTTGTGCAGACGTGGCAAGGCCACCCCTCCCTGAGGGGCTCAGGCACAGCTCTGGGGACACCTGCCAAAACCCTGGGACAGACACGGCTTTGGGGACATCCCTCAGAGCTCTGGGGACATCCCAGAACCCTGGGACAGACACAGCTTTGGGGACATCCCTCAGAGCTCTGGGGACACCTCCCAAAACCCTGGGACAGCCACAGCTTTGGGGACACCTCCCTAAACCCTGGGACAGCCACAGCTCTGGGGACACCTCCCTAAACCCTGTGACAGCCATAGCTCTGGGGACACCTGCCAGAACCCTGGGTTAGTCACAGCTCTGGGGACAACTCTCAGAGCTCTGGGGACACTTTTCAGAGCTCTGGGACAGCCACAGCTTTGGGGACAATTCTCAGAGCTCTGGGACAGCCACAGCTTTGGGGGCACCTCCCCAGGTGAGGAGCTGGCTCTGGGGACAGGGGACAGGCAGGGAGGTGGCTCTGGGGACAGGCAGGGTCAGGAATGCAGCCCAGGAGCAGAGGGGGACGCTGCAATGTTTGTGCTGCTCTCTGTCAACAGGGCAGAAATGCAGATTTCAGGATTTCCAGGATTTCAGGATTTCCTGGATCCAGCTCCAGGAGCTCCCTGCTCCGTGCAGGTGCTGGCAGCACCCAGAGCCAGGCCAGGATCAATGGGGATTTGGGATTTTGGAGTTTTGTTTGCTTGGCAAAGGCCTTGGAGCCCAGGGAGTGACCCCAGCAAAGCAGAAAATCTCTCAGAACCAGACCCTGCTCCAGACAAACTTTGCAAAACCTCAGAATCCTGGAGTTGTTGAAGTCTTGAGACTCCTGGTTGATAAGAAATAAATAAATGAATAAATTGCTCCCTGGCTTTGGCAGTTTATGGCCAGTTGTGTTTCCAAAGCTTTCTTCCACAACCAAAACATGGATATTTTTAAAAAGAAAAACAATTTTTTTTTTAAAAAATGAGAAAACCCTCGTTGAACCCATGACTCCAAGGGCTTGGAACTCAAATATTATGAAACTTTGGGGCAGTTAAAAATTATGCAACGGAGAATGAGCCCAGTGCTGATGCAGTGTCCTCCCTGCAGCCTCACCCAGGGAACACCAATCACCTGGGGAGGATGATGAGGAAGGAGATGAAGCTGTGGTTTTGGTGCTGCAGCTTTGGAGTGGCACCAAAACCACCCTTGGAGCCTTCAGGAGCAGAACCTTCCACGGGGAATGCAGAGCCCAGGGACCTGAGAGCTGCCCCAGCTCTACCCTGAGCTCATCCTGCCATGGAAATTGCAGCTCCTGCAGCTGCCCAGGTCCTCGGGCTGTGCACAGGAGCTGCTCCTGTCACCCTTTGCCAGGCCCTGATTGTCACTGGGGTGTGCTGGAGGGTCCCTTCAGCTGATCCATGGGTGCCCTGCTGCTCCCTGCAGTTTGGAGCCCAGGTACCCCAGCACTTCAGGGCGGATCTTTGCTCTTTCTCTCTAAACAGGAAATGTGTTTTTGTCTCAGCAGCGCAGGAGAAGCCACCAGGCTCCTCTTCTCAGAGCTGGGGTGCCAAAAAGCAGCAGCTCAGGAGCCTGGGAGGGCTGGGGGAGAGGGGCTCCATGGATCAGCTGGCAGGGACCCTCCAGTGTGGGAGCCCAGGGCATCCTCTGGGTGTCCAGAACAGCCCAGACCCTGCCAGGGGGCTCAGAGACCCTGGCACAGAGCCCAAAACACCTCTGGGATTGATTATGGAGCAAATCACCAACCTTAGGTGAAGATCAGCAAGCCACAACAGTTTAGGTAGAATAATAGTGAAGTTATCACGGGGTGGAAAAGGAGATTTTGGGGTTTTTGGTATGGGAGTTCAGGAGGTAAAATGGAGGGAACAGGGCGTGTCCAGCCTTTCTCCTTCTTCTTCTTGGCCTCCATCTCCTGCTGTGATGGTGGCACTTTTGGATTGGTTTAGAGTAGAAGCTCAGTGTCTAACACAGGTGATAGGTATTGGAAAGTAATTGTAAACATTGTACAGGTAGTTTTTAGTATAAAGACATAACACCACCCCAAGGGCTGGAAACAATTGCCAGCTTTGTGTGAGGAGCTACAAGCCACAAGAGTTTGAGTAAAATGATAGTGAATTAATCACAGGGTGAAAATGTAGAATTTTGGGGATTTAGAATGGGAGTTCATGAGGCAAGACGGAGGGACCTGGGCATGTCCTGTCCTTCTTCTCCTTCTTCTTCTTGGCCTCCATCTTCTGGGTGATGTTGGCACTTTTGGATTGGTTTAGAGTAGAAGCTCAGTGTCTAACACAGGTGATAGGTATTTGGATGTAATTGTAAATAATGTATTTTTAGTATACAGACATAACCCTGCCCTGGGGGCAGGCAGAGTGCCTGGAACTGTCCTGCTGGATGGACCTCGGCAGGGCAGGAGAAAATTTTTATAGATAAGACACAATAAACAACCTTGAGACAGAGAAATGAAGAGCCCTGACTCCTTCTTTGAGCTCTGGGCTGGGAAAAGAGACTTTGAACATTTCTCGGGGTCACTGTGACCAGCAAAAGCTCCTGAGACTCCAGGACATCTCAGGGACAGCCAGGGCATGGCAGGAGCAGCTCCTGTGCACCAGGAACTGCCACAGCCCGAGGATCTGGGGCAGGGGAGCTGCAGGAGCTGCAATTTCCATGGCAGGATGAGCTCAGGGTGGAACTGGGGCACCTTTCAGGTCTCTGGGTTCTGCATTCCCCATGGAAAGCTCCTTCCAGTGGCTTTTCCCTCTTTTTAAAAGGTGCTTTACACACAATTAAACAAAGCCCAGCATCACTCCTGACTGGCACAGAAATATTTTAATCATCAGCTCATCAAGGGAGATCTTTCTAATGTGAATCTGCTCCTTTGGACCCGAGGCAGCAGCACTGGGCACCCCCAAAATGTGGTTTTTAGGCATTTCAGCACTGGGCACCCCCAAAGTGTGGTTTTATTGGCATTCCAGCACTGGGCACCCCCAAAGTGTGGTTTTATTGGCATTCCAGCACTGGGCACCCCCAAAGTGTGGGTTTTTTGGCATTTCAGCACTGGGCACCCCCAAAGTGTGGGTTTTTTGGCATTTCTCTATCACTTTTCCACCTTGGGATCTGAAAGTTTGGTAAATATTCACTCCAGCCTCCCTGGGTGGGGTGCTGAGGTTGGGTTTGTGCTCTCTGCCTCCAGAGAGGTTTGGGCTGTGAGTCAGCAGCCAAGTTCAGGGCTTGCACTTTCTGGAACGTGGCACAAAATGGGTTTGAAGACACCTCAGGCCCAGCTGGGGCTTCCAGAGCAAATCAGAGCAGCCACAAAATCCACAAAAAAGGTGGAGGGGGATTCTCCCCATGGAGAGAGCTCACTCTGGGTGCAGCTGCTCCCTAAACCCTCATTTTCTGTGCCATGTGTGGTGCTGCCTGAGCCCTGACAATATTCTGGCCATGCCAAGCCCAGCCTGGCTGGATCCATCAGATCCAGATTGGGATCTCTGATCTCTGCTGGGATCTAATCAGGCACCAACAGCTGAGGCAGCCGTTGGCTCCTCATTTCCCCTGCCTGATAAACACTTGCACTCTGCACATCCCCATGATGGCTCAATCCTGACTTATTCTGGCCCTGCTTCAGGAAAAAAATCATCCATTTTTAAGC
Organism: Agelaius tricolor; assembly: GCF_023055355.1. Taxonomy (NCBI): domain Eukaryota; kingdom Metazoa; phylum Chordata; class Aves; order Passeriformes; family Icteridae; genus Agelaius; species Agelaius tricolor. The sequence continues at coordinate 4,581,970 of NW_027269290.1, forward strand.
CCAGGACTGGGTCTAGTTGAACCATCAGTGGAAATAAAGCCAGGCTCTTGTTTGGGTGCCCAGGTTTAGGCTCCCTGCACTCTGAGCTCCCCCTGGAGCAGCAGGAGATGAGGAAATAAAAGTCTGAGAGTGAAAATTCCTCTCTGGAGAGGGAGGACAGAGCTGCAGCTCCAACCCACAGCTGCTTTCCATGGAGGAACAGAGTGCCTGGCTGGGATTGCAAGGGATTTTTGCCATAAAATTCCTTTATCACCAGCAGAGTGGGGGTCAGCAGCTGGATGAAATCTGGGGTGGGGAGGATCTGCTCCCAGGAAAAAGGGACAGGACAAGGGGAAACAGCCCCAGAGGGTGGACATGAGCAGGGATTTCCTCATGGAAAGGGCGGTCAGGCCTGGGAACAGCGCAGGGAGGTTTGGAGTGCCCATCCCTGGGTGTCCCAGCAATTCCTGGACTGAGTGCTCGGGGCTGGGGATTGGGCACAGCTTGGATTTGGTGACCCTGGAGGGAAACCCTATTTGGTTTCCCACCTAAATAATTCTGATTTTCCCACCTGAATAATTCTGATTTCCCCACCTAAATAATTCTGATTTCCCCACCTGAATAATTCTGATTTTCCCACCTAAATAATTCTGATTTCCCCACCTAAATAATTCTGATTTTCTCACCTAAATAATCCTGATTTCCCCACCTAAATAATTCTGATTTTCCCACCTAAATAATTCTGATTTCCCACCTAAATAATTCTGATTTCCCCACCTAAATAATTCTAATTTTCCCACCTGAATAATTCTGATTTCCCCACCTAAATAATTCTGATTTTCCCACCTAAATAATCCTGATTTTCCCACCTAAATAATCCTGATTTTCCCACCTAAATAATTCTGATTTCCCCACCTAAATAATTCTAATTTTCCCACCTGAATAATTCTGATTTCCCCACCTAAATAATTCTGATTTCCCCACCTAAATAATTCTGATTTTCTCACCTAAATAATCCTGATTTCCCCACCTAAATAATTCTGATTTTCCCACCTAAATAATTCTGATTTCCCACCTAAATAATTCTGATTTTCCCACCTAAATAATTCTGATTTCCCCACCTAAATAATTCTAATTTTCCCACCTGAATAATTCTGATTTTCCCACCTAAATAATCCTGATTTTCCCACCTAAATAATCCTGATTTTCCCACCTAAATAATTCTGATTTCCCCACCTAAATAATTCTAATTTTCCCACCTGAATAATTCTGATTTCCCCACCTAAATAATTCTGATTTCCCCACCTAAATAATTCTGATTTTCCCACCTGAATAATTCTGATTTTCTCACCTAAATAATTCTGATTTTCCCACCTGAATAATTCTAATTTCCCCACCTAAATAATTCTGATTTTCCCACCTAAATAATCCTGATTTTCCCACCTAAATAATTCTGATTTTCCCACCTAAATAATCCTGATTTTCCCACCTAAATAATTCTGATTTCCCCACCTAAATAATTCTAATTTTCCCACCTGAATAATTCTGATTTTCCCACCTGAATAATTCTGATTTCCCCACCTAAATAATTCTGATTTTCCCACCTAAATAATCCTGATTTTCCCACCTAAATAATTCTGATTTTCCCACCCAAATAATCCTGATTTTCCCACCTAAATAATTCTGATTTTCCCACCTGAATAATTCTGATTTTCCCACCTGAATAATTCTGATTTCCCCACCTAAATAATCCTGATTTTCCCACTTAAATAATTCTATGATCCACAGCAAACCCTGTGTAAGAGATTTCAGCCTTCTCTACTGGCATGAACTAATAAATATCAATTTATAATTTTTGAGGGAAACGAGGCTTTCTGTGGCCTCCCTCCCCATGTCCCGGTGCTGCTGCAGATGACCCTGGAGCTGTCACTCCCTCTTGGCCTGTGCCACCCTCTCAGGGACATCCAGGAGAGCCCAGGCTGTAATTTCTGCTTCCAAACTGCCTCAACCAACATCACCCAGTGACTCAGAGCCCGGAATAGAAGAGTGGAAATTGAAATTCACTCTGCTCCTCTGACCACTGAGCCCTGCAGCGCCCAGCTCTGTGTGGGCACAACGTTTGGGAGACTCATTTGCTCCAGTGCTAAAGAGAAAAAAATAGGAAAAAAAATTGAAAAAAAAAACCAAAACAAACCAAAAAACCAGCACTAATAGCTATTTAATTGCTTGTGAAGTTCTCTGACTAAAAAACAGGGGCAGCTCTCCCCACCCAAATTTGGATTCTGGCCCTTTCCCAGCTGAAGTCACAGCCCAGCTCCCCAGCGTTTTTTTGTTGGGTTTGGGGTTTTTTATTATCCAGTTCCTATCAGCATCTGGACTGCCAAAAATGCCTTTTTTCCCCCCAGGAAACAGCAGTGTGGTTTCTCCTCATCAGCCACCCCAGTGAGCGAGTTCTCATCAGCTCAAGTGACAACAAATGCAGGTGCTCCTCTGCTTTCCCCTGTGCAGGGCGAGTCCTTCCAGCAAACTTGGGGAGGGAACAGCTGTTTCCAGTGAAAAAACCCAAAAAAAACCCCACCATCCTGCTGACCCAAGCTGAAATGTGACGTGGAAATGGGATTTTTGACCTTGAGAGCTACAAAGTTGCTCCAAAGGAGGGACCCTGTGAAGATTAAAAATAACGGATCTTTGTAATGCTTCGGCAGCTCATGGAGCTGAGTGAATTCATCACAAAGCAAAGGGCCAAGGCTTTAAATAGAACGAGGGTTTTGATGACTTTTTGAAGTCCTCAGCTGAAGAACTCGCCTCAGCATTTGCAAACATTCATTTAGGAGCAGCTGGTTTTCTCCACTGCATTCTTGTCTCATTTTTCCTCTCGTTTTGTTCACGCACACACACACACACACACACACACAAAATAAGATATTTGTTGCTGCAGATGTTCAGGGGAGGCTGCTCTGTTCTCATCTCCAAGGCTGTGTGGATGAATGGAACGTTGATTTTTCTTCAATTTAGGGCTCTGTTTAGCCCCTGGTTTTTGAGTTAGGTGCTGATACAATGCTTAGATCTCTCTCTGTATAAATGTATATATTTTGTGTCCCTCTCCCTCGCATGCCATGTGGGTTTGAGCACTCATTCACCATGAATAATGTCCAGGGCCAGGTCACAAACTTCCCATAGCAGGGGCCCTGTTTGCATCCACTCCAGGCCATTGCAGGGAACCAGCAGCTCAGAAAACCCAAACAAACCCAGAAACTGCTCCTGCTGTGGGTAACGCTCCGGCAGGAAGGGGGAAAGAGAAAAAGGGGATTTTTTGAAAGAAAGGTGGGATATTTGGGGTGGATGGTGCTGTGGGATGAGGCTGGTGGCAGCAGGGAGGGCTCGGGAATGGGGCTGAGGGAATGGGGCTGAGGGGATGGGGCTGAGGGAATGGGGCTGAGGGAATGGGGCTGAGGGGACGGGGCTGAGGGAACGGGGCTGAGGGGATGGGGCTGAGGGAATGGGGCTGAGGGGACGGGGCTGAGGGGATGGGGCTGAGGGAATGGGGCTGAGGGGACGGAGCTGAGGGAATGGGGCTGAGGGAACGGGGCTGAGGGAAGGGGGCTGAGGGAACGGGGCTGAGGGAATGGGGCTGAGGGAACGGGGCTGAGGGGACGGGGCTGAGGGGACGGGGCTGAGGGAATGGGGCTGAGGGGACGGAGCTGAGGGAACGGAGCTGAGGGAACGGGGCTGAGGGAATGGGGCTGAGGGGATGGGGCTGAGGGGACGGGGCTGAGGGAATGGGGCGGAGGGAATGGAGCTGAGGGAATGGGGCTGAGGGAATGGGGCTGAGGGAACGGGGCTGAGGGGACGGGGCTGAGGGGACGGGGCTGAGGGGACGGAGCTGAGGGAACGGGGCTGAGGGAACGGGGCTGAGGGAAGGGGGCTGAGGGAACGGGGCTGAGGGAATGGGGCTGAGGGAACGGGGCTGAGGGGACGGAGCTGAGGGAACGGAGCTGAGGGAACGGAGCTGAGGGAATGGGGCTGAGGGGACGGAGCTGAGGGAACGGAGCTGAGGGAATGGGGCTGAGGGAATGGGGCTGAGGGGATGGGGCTGAGGGGATGGGGCTGAGGGAATGGGGCGGAGGGAATGGAGCTGAGGGAATGGGGCTGAGGGAATGGGGCTGAGGGAACGGGGCTGAGGGGACGGGGCTGAGGGGACGGGGCTGAGGGAACGGGGCTGAGGGAACGGGGCTGCTCTACCGGAAGGGTTTGGCCTCAGGGATGCGGTATCGGGACTGCAGGAACGGGGCTGTTATCCCAGCCAAGCATGCGGGATCGGGACTGCGGGGATTGGACTCTTGTCCCTGCGGGGATACAGGAACGGGACTGTTGTCCCCGTGGGGCTGGGGGATCGGGACTGCGGGAAGGGGGCTGCGGGATAGGGACTGCGAGAATGGGGCTGCTATCCCAAGGGAAGGGTGCGGGATCGGGACTGAGGGAATGGGGCTGTTCTTCCAGCGGAGCTGTAGGATCGGGGCTGCGGGAATGGGGCTGTTCTCCCAGCCAAGGGTGCGGGAATGCGACTGCGGGGATTGGGCTCTTGTCCCTGCGGGATCGAGACTGCGAGAATGGGGCTGTTGTCCCCTCGGAGCTGCGGGATCGGGGCTGCGGGATCGGGACTGTTCTTCCAGCGGGGACTGCGGGGATGGGGCCGTTGTCTCCGCGGGGCTGCGGGATCGGAACAGCGGGCACCGGGGCTGCGGGGATGGGGCCGTTGTCCCCTCGGAGCTGAGGGCACCGGGACTGCGGGATCGGGGCTTTGGGAACCGGGGCTGTTCTCCCCGCGGGGCTTTGGGCACCGGGGCCGTTCTCCCCGCGGGGCTTTGGGCACCGGGGCCGTTCTCCCCGCGGGGCTGCGGGCACCGGCTCCGCGGGATCGGGGCCGTTCTCCCGGCGGCTTGCGGGATGCTCGTCCGGTGCGGCCGCGGGGCGGGGGTGCCGTGGCGGGGGGAGCCCCGCCCGCAGCAGCGCATGCTCGCTGCCCGCCCAACCTGCGCTTTAAACGGCGGCGGAGGCGCGGGCGCCGCGCTGAGCCCCGGCTGCCGCCGAGGTACGGCCGGGCACGGGGCTGGGCACGGCATGCGGGGGCGCTGGGCACGGGGCTGGGCACGGGGTCAGGTCGGGCCGGGCCGGGCCGGGCCGGGGGGATGCGGCTGTGGCTGCCCCGCGATGCCGCTGCCGGTGCCGGGATGCGGCTCCCGCCGCCTTCGCCGGGGGTTCCGGGCACATCCCGGGGCTCTCGGGGCTCCCTCCGCTCCTGCAGCACCGAGCGCTGCCCGCCGGCTCCGGCCGGGACGGCGGCGCTGCCCGCGGGAGGAAGAGGAGGAAGAGGAGGAGGAGGAGGCGCTCCGGGGCTGATGCTCCTGCGGGAAAACAAAAACAAAAAAAAGCGGAGCAGGAGGGACTGGGGAGGGTGTCCCGCCCTCCCCGAGCTCTTCCCAAACTCCTCATTCCTGCAGGGACACCGCGAGGTTTGAAGGTTCCTGAGCGGGCAGAGTTTGGGCAGCGGGATGGACTCCCAGGAATCCTGAAGACTTGCGGGGACAGGTGAGTGAATCCCTAGAACCCGAGCAGAGGGAGTTTTCTTTACCCCCTGTAATGGAAAACTCATTTTCATTACCCCCCTGTAAGGAAAAACTCATTTTCATTACCCCCCTGTAAGGAAATACTCATTTTCATTACCCCCGGTTGTGTTTGGGTTTGGTGCCTCCCCTCCAGCTCTGCTGCCTCAAGCTGTCCCCAAATGCCACAATGGGGATAATTCCAGGGATTCCAGACTTTGGCAGGCTCGAGGTTTTGGTGGTAAAACGCTGGAGTTGTTTATGATACATAAACTCCCCGGCTCGTTTGTCTTCCCACGGATGACAGCTTCAGGAGGAAGGGAGAAGCACGAAATGAAATTTATTCATTTTATGCTGGTGATGGCCAGACCTGGCAAGATGCTCGATTTCCATTTTTATGTTACAAATAAACGTAAAAGTGGAAGAGAAAGAGCTTTCCTGGTGCCCACCTGGAGCTTTCCTGGTGCCCACCTGGAGCTTTCCTGGTGCCCACCTGGAGCTGTCAGGCTCACGAGCAGCACAGAGAAAGTGGCCAGGCTCAAAATGCCATTTTTGCCCTGTTCTGGTTCTAGGTGTGATTCAGGAGAGCAGCCTTCACACGTGTAACATGAGAATATCTCCAAATTTATAGAAATAGAACATGAGTAAGAACTTCAAAAGTACCCAAATGACCTGGGCACTGAAGTCATGCAGACACTCCTGAAAAACATGTACCAGCCTTGAAACCTTTTCTATTATTCACCCCACCTGCAATTTTCTTTCTTTCTTTCTTTCTTTTTTTTTTTTTGTTTTTAAATATTTGCTGCTGCCTGAACTTTCTGGCATCATCCAGAGCTGCTTCCCCTTGTGGGGAGTGGCACTGGAACCAGATTGCCAACCCTGGGATTCCAGGCTGTGCCTAAAACTCGGGATTTTATTGCCACAGAAGAGTAAAACTCTGGATTTTATTGCCACAGAGCGCTTGACTGATAGGATTTGGGAGTGAAAAAAAAAAAGGATTAGAAATTTGGTATGGATAACAAGAATCACAAGAATCTCCAGAATTAACAGCAAATTAAATGAGAGCTTTGCAGGGGATATAAATCCCCAGATTTTGGGATTTAGGGAGGGAATTCTCCTTGCTGTGGCTGCTTTGGGGATATTCCCCTACAGACAGGGAGTTTGTGGTGATTTCTGTGGGTGCTGTGTCCCCTTCTGCAGGTCCCAGTGAGCATCAGGAGGCTGCTGGAAGGTGCAGAACCAGCACCATCCCCTGTGAGCACTGGTGGACACCTCCACATGCTCCAAACCAACTCCACCAGCAGCAAAAAGGAGCAAAATCCCATTTTTATCAGCAGATTTTTTGCCCATGTCTGTGCTGGGAGAGGCTGGAATCACTGGGCTGATCCCTGAGTTAAAAAACACAGCCCTGGGTCTACTTTATCTTTGCCAGAGTCCCTAGGAAATGATGTTTAGCATAAACTCTTGGTAACCTTTTCCCCAAACTGTTTATTTCGCTGGAGCACTCAAGTGGCAGTGCTGGGGAGGGGAGGAGGGGTGATTTTGGCTTTTCCTCCCCGAGTTTCATCTCTTTTCTCTTCAGCCAAAGCCTCAGAACAGAGCTCAGGGTGATGCTTGGGCTCTTGTGCCTCTCTTGATGGCATTGGGAGTTTAAACTCCTAAAAATAATTTAAAAAATCACTTTAGTGCTGTGCTCAGGGTCTGTTTTCCTCCTGTGATTTACTCCCTTCAGATTTCTGCAGCGTTTTTGTCACAGAGGGGGTGGCTGAGCCTTCCAGAGTGTGGGAATCCTTAAAATCAGAGCTCTGAGTTTGTGTTTGTCCCCCAGGAGGGGCTGCTTTAGGTGCTCTTTAAGGAGTTGCTGTCTCCTCATCACGGCTGAGGCAACATCAGAGCAAAGCTTGGCTTGGCTGGGGGAAATTTGGGGAGGTTTTTGATGGATTTGAGGCTCTGAGGGACCCAGGAGGGAAAGGAGCAGAGGGAAGGGAGGTGGTGCTTGGGGTCAGCAGAATTGCAGCTGTAAAACCTTGTCAGGAGCAGGGAGAGCAGAAGGGATGGGTACAGAACCCAAAGTGGGTACAGAACCCAAAATGGGCTGGATTTCCTCTGTTTGGAAGTAATTCCATGTGGTGATGGTGCCCTGTGGCTCCTGGAGTGGGCAGCCAGCCTGGCACAGCTCCTGGTGGCTAAAAACTCATCCCAAGCAGCTGAAAACCCATCCCAAGCAGCTAAAAACCCATCCCATGCAGCTAAAAACCCATCCCAAAGAGCTAAAAACCCATCCCATGCAGCTAAAAACCCATCCCAAGCAGCTGAAAACTCATCCCAAGCAGCTAAAAACTCATCCCAAAGAGCTAAAAACCCATCCCAAAGAGCTAAAAACCCATCCCAAAGAGCTAAAAACTCATCCCAAACAGCTAAAAACCCATCCCAAAGAGCTAAAAACCCATCCCAAAGAGCTAAAAACCCATCCCAAAGAGCTAAAAACTCATCCCAAACTGCTAAAAACTCATCCAAAAGAGCTAAAAACTCATCCCGAACAGCTAAAAACCCATCCCAAACAGCTAAAAACTCATCCTAAACTGCTAAAAATGCATCCCAAGCAACTAAAAACTCATCCTAAACTGCTAAAAACTCATCCCAAGCACCTAAAAACTCATTCTAAACTGCTAAAAACTCATTCTAAACTGCTAAAAACTCATCCAAAAGAGCTAAAAACTCATCCCGAACAGCCAAAAATGCATCCCAAAGAGCTAAAATCTCATCCCAAGCAGCTAAAAACCCATCCCAAGCAGCTAAAAACTCATCCCAAACTGCTAAAAACTCATCCAAAAGAGCTTAAACCCATCCCAAGCAGTTAAAACCCATCCCAAGCAGTTAAAACCCAGCCCAAACTGCTAAAACCCAGCCCAAACTGCTAAAAACTCACCCCAAACTGCTAAAACCCAGCTCAAACTGCTAAAACCCAGCCCAAACTGCTAAAACCCAGCTCAAACTGCTAAAAACTCACCCCAAAGTGCTAAAACCCAGCTCAAAGAGCCACCCTGGTGCCCCCTCAGCCCTGTTTAACCCGTGATTCAAGCTGAGTGTGCAGCAAGGGAGTCACGAGAGGCTCGTGAGCAGCTCCCAGCTCTTCCCAGCGCTGATTTCTTGGTTTCTGGTTGTGCCATGTCAGACATCCAGGCTGTCCCTGTGAGGGCAGGGACCCCCAGCTCGGCTGAGGAAGGGCATGGAGACCCTCAGGGAGGAATCCTGGCCTTTCAGAAGCAGGGGGAAGTTTTAAAACCATCCCTGCAAGGCAGTCAAGAAGAAAAGAAGAGGAAAACGGGAAAAATAATAAAAATACGGGATTATTTAGCAGTTCTGTGCCCCAGTGTTTGGTTATCTCAGGCTGATGGTGGGAGACCTGTCCTGTTCCTTGTGTTGCTGCTGCTCCTCGCTGCTGCAAGGGGCTGGCCCTGCCTCATGGAGCTGCAGAAGTTGCTGATGTGCCCAACCCTCCGAGCTGTGGGGCTGCTTGCTGAGAAAACAAAGCTGAGACTGGGACTCTGAGGCCACCATTCCATTCCTGTTTGTCTGCCTGGTGCTCCTTGGAGGTCCCCCCCTCCTCCAGTTTGTGCCCTTCCTCCTTGTTTTCATATCCTAAAATGTCAGTTCCTCTGGCCCTTCCCAAATATTTGCTTAACATTTTGCCAGCCTGTGGAAAGAGGAGAAACAGACCCCCGTGAATATTGTCTGGCAAAATAAGGAGGAATGTGGTCCCAAAGGCTCCTTTGTCTGGGGGTGGAACACACACAGCAAGGAGCAGGTGCCTGATTTGCTGCTCTGAACCATTTTTTCCTCCTCTCTGCTGCTGCACATGAGCTAAAAGAAAATGCCCTCAGTGCACATCCCGAGTTCTGGCCCTGTCCTTCACCCAGGAACCTCATGGCTTGTTGATCTGGGCATTTCAGAGCCAGCTTTTGGTGGCTTGTTGATCTGGGCATTTCAGAGCCAGCTTTTGGTGGCTTGCAGGTGAATTCTGGGCATTTCAGAGCCAGCTTTTGGTGGCTTGCAGGTGAATTCTGGGCATTTCAAAACCAGCTTTTGGTGACTTGCAGGTGAATTCTGGGCATTTCAGAGCCAGCTTTTAGTGGCTTGTTGATCTGGGCATTTCAGAGCCAGCTTTTGGTGGCTTGTTGATCTGGGCATTTCAGAGCCAGCTTTTGGTGGCTTGCAGGTGAATTCTGGGCATTTCAGAGCCAGCTTTTGGTGGCTTGTTGATCTGGGGATTTCAGAGCCAGCTTTTGGTGGCTTGCAGGTGAATTCTGGGCATTTCAGAGCCAGCTTTTGGTGGCTTGCAGGTGAATTCTGAGGATTTCAGAGCCAGCTTTTGGTGGCTTGCAGGTGAATTCTGGGCATTTCAGAGCCAGCTTTTGGTGGCTTGCAGGTGAATTCTCATCCTGGCCAGGGCTGGAACACTCAGGAAGTTCAAGGATGGCCTCTGGCAAAGTTTGAGGTTTATTTGAAAATAAAACAATGTCGGGTGCTGGGGTTGGTTTGTGAGGTGTGAAAGTTTTTTCCCTTCAATCAAAGGAGCTGTTTTGGTGTTTTGTTTTTTTTTTTCCCACCTTTGTTTTGTTGGGAGCTGAAGTTCTCTGTGGTGGTTTGTCTGCAGGAGCTGGGACTTCAGGAAAAACAGAAATACAATGAGTGCAGTGACTCAAATCCGTGCAGGTTGTCAGCACTCAGAAGACATTAATTGATAATTATAATTATACATTATAACATTATAATTGATAATTAATGTTCTCACAGGGCAGGCTGGAGCCAGCCCCAGGAACAATGTGCACAGAGTTGTGGGCAGCACTGAAATCCTGCTTTAGATTTATGCCTTGAGACTTTGGGTGAAATGGGGCATGCAGGAAAATCCCTGGATCACACTTTGCTTCCCAAACAGGAGGAGTGAATCCTGCTGGGATCTGACTTGCATGGAGAGGCTGAGGTGAGGCTCAGACCTCAGCTCTGCTGCTGATTTGCATCCCAGTTCCCTGCTCTTAATTTGGGATTAATGAGCAGACTGGCTTTTGGGTGGGATTTGAAGTGGGTCTGACCAAACCCCTCCAATTTAGCTGTACCTGGTGAGTGATTTTGTGCCTTTGCATCCCAATTCCATGTTCTTAATTTGGGATTAATGAGCAGAGCTGGCTGTTGGGTGGGATTTGAAGTGGGTGTTAACAAACCCCTCCAATTTAGCTGTACCTGGTGAGTGATTTTGTCCCTGATGGTGATTTTGTGCCTTTTCTGGGGAATGTTGGGCTGGATCTGCCCCTGCTCCAGGATGTTTTCCTGTTCCTTCCCCTCTCCCAGGGCTGTGGGGTCACTTCAGTGTGGGGATTTGATACCCAGAGTGGTTTTTGGTCACCTCCAGGAGCTGGGCTGACACAGGGTGCCCTGTTAGAGCTCTCCCTGTGATCACTGCCTACCTCACTCTGGATTCTGGCACAATTCCCGAGCTCTGCCTTGGAGCTGTGCACAGACAATAAGGGATTGTTGTGGTCACGGGGTGAGCTCTTCCCTGGGGGTCAGCAGGGCCCATAAACCCCGAGCTGGAGCACAAAGGGACAGGGAGGGGACAGTGGCAGCGGGCTGGGGTGCCAGGTACGGCAAAGGGGACAGGGAGGGCTTTGTATGGCCACTGCTGGGATCCAGAGGTGCCTTTGGGAATATGGGTGACAATTCCTGGTGGGAGTGTGGGTGACAAATGATTCCTGTGCCTTTAGGAATGTTGGTGACAAACAATTCCTGTTAGAAATGTAGGTGACAAATGATTCCTGATGGGAATATGGGTGACAAACAATCCTGTGCGTTTGGGAGTGTTGGTGACAAAAAATTCCTGTTAGGAATGTGGGTGACAAACAATTGCTGTTGGGAATATTGGTGACAAACGGTTCCTGTGCCTTTGGGAATGTTGGTGACAAACCATTCATGTTGGGAAGATTGGTGACAAATTATTCCTGTGTGTTTGGGAGCGTAGGTGACAAATGATTCCTGTTGAGAATGTTGGTGACAAATGATTCCTGTTGGGAATATGGGTGACAAACAATCCTGTGTGTTTGGGAGTGCTGGTGACAAACAATTCCTGTACATTTTGGAGTGTTGGACACAAACAATTCCTGTTGGGAACATTGGTGACAAACGATTCGTGCACCAGGGGCGGCGGGAGCAGCTGGAACAAAAGGCTGCTGTGCCCTGGCCAAGGCCGAGTGAGCAGCTAATGGGCCTGAAGGGCTGGCTTTGGGTGGGGACTGACTGAGCTGGGGTGGCTTTGGGTGGGGACTGACTGAGCTGGGCCTGCAGGGGTGGCTTTGGATGGGGACTGACTGAGCTGGGCCTGAGGGCTGGCTTTGGGTGGGGACTGACTGAGCTGGGGTGGCTTTGGGTGGGGACTGGCTGAGCTGGGCCTGAGGGCTGGCTTTGGATGGGGACTGAGTGAGCTGGGCCTGCAGGGGTGGCTTTGGATGGGGACTGGCTGAGCTGGGGTGGCTTTGGATGGGGACTGAGTGAGCTGGGCCTGAGGGCTGGCTTTCCATGGGGACTGGCTGAGCTGGGCCTGAGGGCTGGCTTTGGATGGGGACTGAGTGAGCTGGGCCTGCAGGGGTGGCTTTGGATGGGGACTGACTGAGCTGGGCCTGAGGGCTGGCTTTGGATGGGGACTGACTGAGCTGGGGTGGCTTTGGATGGGGACTGACTGAGCCAGGTCTAGGACAGAGCTGGGGAGGCCCTGAGTGTGCAAATCCAAAGCAGAGCTCAGGAATGACACAGGGGATGGCTGCAGGGAGGGAAGGAAGGACAGACGGACGCTTCCCAGCTATTAAACCTTTCTAGCCCATGGATATTGTTTCAGGGGAAGTTCCTGCAGCCTCAGTGGCTGAGATGCCTTCACTCAGGCTGGAGGATGTGGGAAGGTGATCTGTTGGGAAGGTGATCCTACAGGGACTCCTTCACCTGTGGTTCTCCAAGCCAGGCTGGGCTTGTGCTGCCCCCAGAGCCTCCCATCCATCCCAGGCTGAGAGCAGAGGATGAGTGTTGGGTTAAACCCTTTCCTGACCCAGAGATGGGGTAACTGAGAGGTGTTTTAAAAAGTTTTATTCCATTTTCAGTCTTGTGAGAAGGATGAGACAATACAGATGTTACATATAATGTAATGTAATGTAATATAATATAATATAATGTAATATAATGTACTATAATATAATATAATGTAATATAATGTAATGTAGTATATAATAATATAGTATATAATAAAATAAAATCGATAATATAATATAATATAATATATACTATATACTATATAGTATAATAGACTATAATATATAATATGATATATAATGATATAGTATATTATATATAATTATATATAATTATTTTATATGTAATAGAATAGAATTAATAGAATAGAATTAATAGAATAGAATTAATAGAATAAAATAGATAATAGGTGATAAAATATAATATAGTATAGAAAATATAATAGATAATATAATATAATATAGAAAATATAATATAATATAAATCTAATTATATTATATATAATAATATTATATATATAATATGGTATAATTCACGGCATCACAATCAGAAATTAACTATTTCCAAATCACAAAACCCTATAAGCATTTCTTTTCCTGCCAGCTTTAGCCACACCACGCTGTAGATGCCATTCCCCAAAGTTTGCACACATATTCACCCTGGGTGTGCCTTCTGTCAGGCCCTGAGGGCTCTCCCCAAACCCATTTCCCACAGATGAGCCTTTGGGCTGTCCCTGTGGTGGCACAGCCAGCGTGGCCCAGGAAGGGGCTGGGTGCCAGCCCCAGGTGCCCTGGCTGTGTGCCCAGGGCACTCTGCAGGAATATCAGAGATCTCTGGGCCTCATTTGTGGCTCTCTGAACTTTACCCCAGCAAACAATGGCAAGAGGCAGCCTGGCATGGAGAGAAAATCCTGCCCCTGCTCAGTGTTTGCTGCACAAACTTCCATTCCTGTTGTTAACAGCAAACAGGGAGAAATTTCAGCTCTCAGAGCTCCTTCCTGCCTGTCCCCCTCGTGCCCTGTGCCACAGAACCCCTCAGAGGGCTCTGCAAAATCCAGGCAGCTTTCAACTTGAACCCCATGCCTAATTAGTAAAAAAGCTAATAATTTATTCAGGGCTGATGTTCTTTCCAGAGCTCAAAATAGAAAGTGAGGTTCCTGTTTGGGTGGGGAGTGAGGGGGTGGTAAAAATGCCTCACTCCATCCACCTCCTGGAGAAATGGCAGCTTTGAACCTCCTTGGTTTTTTTGGTTTTGTTTTTTTTTTTTTTTTCCTTTCTTTTTAAAGTGGAAAATTTCCCTTCCAGATATTCCTCACTGCTCTATTTGTTTTGGTGAATGTTAAACCCCTGCATGCTGTGAGTCCACAGCACATTAAACCGATAGTGAGAAGGGGGAAAGCCAAAAGCTCCTTAAGTTCTCCATCAAGACCTTCCAGTGAAACTTATCTGCCTCGGGAAATAAAAATCTGATTGCTCCTTATCTTTGCAATTATCAGGCAAAAATAAAATTGTGGAATCTGCCGTTTTCAGGCCCAGGCCTGGTGGCTGCTCTGTCGCGATAAGGAAAAGTCTCCCAGTGATCTGAGGCCCCTCATTAACCCCCAGGGGTTGATGATGTGCTGCAGGCAGGAGGCAGAGCCAGGCACGTGAAACTGTTTTGTGATTTTTTTTTTACAGCTCTGAGATGTGGATTTTGCCCTTAAAACAGCCCAGAAAATTCCCATTATTGCCTGCACACCTTCCCCTCTGATGCGACATTGGCACAAAAACTCCTCTCTGTGGCCAGAGGGGTGAATGGGAGGGTGAAAAGGGGTGGGGGGACAAGGAAATCTCACAGCAGCTCCCAGTTTAAAATATTTGGAGAGTTTTGCTTCATTCCCTCTGCCCATTGCCATGCCAGAGCCCTGGGCTGTGAGTGCTGGGGCTCAGCTCTCCCAGCTGTCCTGGGGCTGTTCTTCACCCTGCAAAGGCTCTTTTGTCTGCTTCAAAGCCATGACCTCATTTTACAGACAGAAAACAGAGAGGGAGAAAGCCCCCAACCTGCCAGGGGAGGTCAGAGGGCTGCCTGAGGGATCTTTTAGCAGGGACACAAATAACTGGGACTGTGGGGCACAAAATTGCTATGGGGAGATGGCCTGAGCAGCCTTTGACTGCTGAAGGGCCCTGGGTGTGTGCCCAGGGCTCCAAGTGTCTCCTTTGAGGAGGAGCACGAGGTCAGGCTCCCAAAATTTGCAGCCAGAGGGGTTCTGGAAGATGTGTGGAGTTTGGGTTGTTCCTTTTTTCTCCTGAGGAAAAACCTCCTGGCAAAAGCAGGGATGGTTGGAGTTCAGTTTTGGGTGCTGGCAAAAGCAGGATGGAGAGAGTTCAGGTGCAGGGATGGCTGGAATTCAGTTTTTGGTGCTGGTGGCTCCTGGCAGTGTGTGCCTGGAGCATGTGTGGAGTTTGGGTTATTCCTTTTTTCTCCTGAGGAAAAAGCTCCTGGCAAAAGCAGGATGGGATGGCTGGAGTTCAGTTTTGGGTGCTGGTGGCTCCTGGAAATGTGTGCCTGGAGCATGTGTGGAGTTTGGGTTATTCCCTTTTTTTCCTGAGGAAAAAGCTCCTGGCCAAAGGAGGATGGGATGTTGGGGTTCAGTTTTGGGTCCTGGTGGCTCTTGCTGGGATGAAATTTGTCTGACCCCTGTGTGGGCACAGTTTGGGGTCAGGGACACCCCTCATCCTCCTGAAACTCCCCCATTTGTTCCTGAGCTGCTCCACAGCCCAGGGGTTGGATTTGCAGCCTCGTGTCCAGCCTTGGCTTTGCTCTGGCCCCTGGGTTTTGCTGAGACACCAGAACTGTCCTTCCCACCCCAGAGCCACTGCTGAGACTCCTCTGGCTGGCCCTGTGACTGTCATTTTCCACATAAAGCCAGAAGTGCTGGGGCAGAGCTGGCCTGCAGAGGGGTCAGCTGTCCCCTCACACGGCATTTCTGCTCCAGCTGCAAACAACAAGTTCCAGTTTCACTTCCCATTTTCCCAGCCATGTGAGCAGGCAGGAGGGCTCACAAGAGCAGAGCACTGAGGGCTTCTGCCTGCTCCCCGTGGCAGATGGGGAAACGCTTCTGTCTCACTCAGCACTGGTGGTTTTTTAACTCAGGGGTTTTGTGTCGGGGTGCTCAGTGCTGAGCTGGCCCCTGGGGCCACGTGGGTGCTCTGAGTGCCACCAGCTCTGCTCTTCTCTTTGCCCAGCTCCAGTTTGTTGGGGTGATCCCAGTTTGTGATCCCAGTTTGTGATCCCAGTTTGTGATCCCAGCCCCAGTTTGTTGGGGTGATCCCAGTTTGTGATCCCGGCCCCAGTTTGTTGGGGTGATCCCAGTTTGTGATCCCAGTTTGTGATCCCAGTTTGTGATCCCAGCCCCAGTTTGTTGGGGTGATCCCAGTTTGTGATCCCAGTTTGTGATCCCGGCCCCAATTCGTTGGGGTGATCCCTGTTTGTGATCCCAGCCCCAGTTTGTTGGGGTTAGCACTCTGTGATCCCAGTTTGTGATTCCAGTTTGTGATCCCAGCTCCAGTTTGTTGGGCTGATCCCAGTTTGTGATCCCAGTTTGTGATTCCAGTTTGTGATCCCAGCTCCAGTTTGTTGGGGTAAGCACTTGGTGACCCCTGTTTGTGATCCCCGTCCCAGTTTGTTGGGGTGATCCCAGTTTGTGATCCCAGTTTGTGATCCCAGCCCCAGTTTGTTGGGGTGATCCCAGTTTGTGATCCCAGCTCCAGTTTGTTGAGGTGATTCCAGTTTGTGATCCCAGCCCCAGTTTGTTGGGGTGATCCCAGTTTGTGATCCCAGCTCCAGTTTGTTGGGGGCTCACCTCTTCTGAGGCTGCATCCATGGGGCCATCAGAGCTCACCAAACCCATCCCAGCACCCCAAATTCCCTCTCAGTGGGTGCCCAGCCAGCCTTGCTGGGCTGGATCTGCTGCAGATGGGTGAGGGGACAAGGAGATCTCAGAGCAGCTCCCAGTTTAAATATTTTTTCAATTTTTCATCTAAATATTTTCATATTTAGATGAAAAATTGAATATTTAGCTGCAGGCTCTGGGGAATGGGGGAGTCTGAGGCCCCAAATTCCCTCTCAGTGGGTACCCAGCCAGCCTTGCAGGGCTGGATCTGCTGCAGATGGGTGAGGGGACAAGGAGATCTCAGAGCAGCTCCCAGTTTGAAATATTTAGATGAAAAATTGAATATTTAGCTGCAGGCTCTGGGGAATGGGGGGGTCTGAGGCCCCAAATTCCCTCTCAGTGGTTACTGGGGTGCCCTGCCGGCCTTGCAGGGTCTGAATCCCCAAATTCCCTCTCAGTGGGTGCCCAGCCAGCCTTGCAGGGCCGGATCTGCTGCAGGTGGCTGGGGGGACAAGGAGATCTCAGAGCAGCTCCCAGTTTGAAATATTTAGATGAAAAATTTGAATCTTTAGCTGCAGGCTCAGGGGAATGGGGGGTCTGAGGCACCTGTTGGGGTTGCAGCCCTGGGGAGGCCGCTGCCCTTTTTAAGTGTCCATCTCTTTTTCCTTGCTCCTCACTTGCCGGGATCCCCTTCACAACCAGCCCATTGTGCTGAGGGCTCCAGCAGCTGGGTGGAGTGTTTCAGGCTCAAGTGTAATTTCAGTGCTTTTAAAAGCTTTTGGAGGGCTTTTTTTCTTCTTTCTTTTTTTTTTTTTTTTCTTTCCCCTGAAGAGGACAGCAACGCCAACAAGGGATAATTTGATGGATTACTCTGCAGGGCTGAGGGGCTCTCCTTAATCCCCTTTGTGGGGCTGCTGGAGGAGACGCAGAGCAGAAGCCCCCAGCCCCAGGCAGAGAAAAGGCAGCTCAGCAGGGTGGGTTTTACACTCTGACACATAAATACAGGCCCTGGTCATGTGGTGCTGGATATAATCTGTGCCCGTCCCCACACTGAGGAGAAGGGGGCACCTGGAGGGGGCTGATTTTTTCCCCCTTTCCAGTTGAATTTACATTTTGATTCTTCTGCTTGAAAAAAAAAAAAAAGGAAAAAAAAAATAATAAGCAGAGAAGAAAGACCCTGGGGGGAGAGGTTGATTTGGATCAAGTGCCAGGGGTGATGGGGACAGTCTTTAAGCAGCAGAAATGAGTGAAAAGCAGAAGCAGATCATCTCATTTCCCCTCCTGCTCCGGAACGGGGGCTCCTCTCATGAATAAAAGCAAGAGCTTGGGTCGTGCAGCAGCAAAACAAAGCTGGGGCTCTGCTGTGCAGCCAGCCAAGCTTGTCTGAGGGCTGGAAATGCTGCAGCAACCCTGACACCGGCTCAGGGGAGCGTGACCACGAGGGCTGAGACTCTCGGGGCTGAAATTCTGCTGATTTTGGGGGTGTCGGGAGTGCTGAGGAGTCTGGGAGGTTTTGCTTGATGAAGTTTGGTGAGGAGATGCCAGTCCTGAGTGGGTACAACGCTGCCAGACCCTGCTGAGCACCAGCACAGATGCCAGCCCAGGCTGGAGATCCCTCAGCAGCTGAGCTGGGCTTTACTGGGGCTTTTCAGCCCCTCAGCCCTGACCTGAACTCAGCTGTGGGGAGCTCCTGATGAGGTGAGGGTGAGGATGAGGGTGAAGTGAGGCTGAGGCTGAGGGGCATCCCAGCAGCCTTGAACCCTGCTGGCTGCAGGACTCAGGGTGCCACAGCTCCAGCTGTGCCCAACTCCAGTTGAGCTCAGTTCCAGCTGTTCCCAGCTCCAGCTGTGCCCAACTCCAGTTCAGCTCAGTTCCAGCTGTGCCCAACTCCAGTTGAGCTCAGTTCCAGCTGTGCCCAACTCCAGTTGAGCTCAGTTCCAGCTGTGCCCAGTTCCAGTTGAGCTCAGTTCCAGCTGTGCCCAACTCCAGTTGAGCTCAGTTCCAGCTGTGCCCAGTTCCAGTTGAGCTCAGTTCCAGCTGTTCCCAGCTCCAGTTGAGCTCAGTTCCAGCTGTGCCCAACTCCAGTTCAGCTCAGTTCTAGCTGTGCCCAGCTCCAGCTGTGCCCAGCTCCAGTTGAGCTCAGTTCTAGCTGTGCCCAGCTCCAGCTGTGCCCAGCTCCAGCTGTTCCCATCTCTGGCTGTGCCCATCCCCTGCCCCTGGCATGGATGCCCCGGGCAGCCTGAGGCTGCAGCCCAGCCAGGAGCAGGGAGCTGCTGGCCCTGGCACAGCCCTGGCATGGCCCTGGGCTCGTGTCTGTGCCCCAGAGAGCTCCAGCAGTGCCAGCCTGGCCTCTGCTGAGCCAGTGACCCCCTTAGGCACAGGGAGCTCTGTTTGGAATGGGAGGAGGAGGAGGAGGAGGAGGAGGAGGAGGAGGCCTGGCTGGAGCTGGCTGCTCTTTGCTGGGAGGAAGGATCCTGGCAGGAGCAGTTGCTGTGCCACAGGAGGGTGCAGGCTGCGGGACAGAGGCTCTGGGACGGGGTTAGGACATCCCTGGAGTGGGAGGTGTGAGGGTGAAGGGCAGGACAGAGCTTCCTCCAGCCTGCCAGCATTCCCCATGGGCCGTGCATTCCCAAATGGAGGCGCCCTCAGCTGTGTGCTTGTGCCAGGGATCCCTCTGTGCCCTAAAGGACTCGGGATTTTAGCCCTGGGAGCAGCAGGATCCCCTTGCAGGGGGGTGCAGTGCAGAGAGAACCATGCCCCAAATCCAGGGTGTCCCTGGGGAAGCTGGAGCTGCCACCAGGAATGGCCCTTGGTGGCTCCCATGGCCTGAGGGATCCTGGCTGCTGGGCCCTGCCCTGGGAGATGAGGGAGGGATCCCAAACCCTGCTCTGGAGGGGATTTCCAGGCTGCTGCTGCTCTTTCCTCAAGAATGGAGCCCCAGGGCTCAAAGGAAACGCGGGGTTAATTCCCAGAGCCCGGATCCATCCCCTCCCCGAGCTGTGAATGGGGTCAAGGAGATTTGGGAGGGGGTCAGGAGAGGTCAGGTGAGGGTTCCATTCCGTGCCAGGAGCCTGCCAGAGCTATTCTCCATGGTGCATTTCCCATTCAGCAGCACTGAATGGACACTGATAGCTGTGAAAGGCCCTGGCTGCTCCTGAGCTCTCTCCCCCTGCAGCTCTCTGCCACCCTTTCTTCCAAAGGGCTTCAGGGAATTCACAAAGAGCCCCTCAGAAGGTTGGAAATGCAATGTTGGGGTTGTGAGTGGGAGCTCTTTGCCTGTCCCTGTCTCTGGGTGCCAAACCTGGGCAGGGAAGGTGAGGAGTGAATCACCTGGGCTGGAGCAGCCCCACCTCAGCCAAGGGATTTCCCTTCCTAAGGGAGTAAAGCAGCCCTGACAGGGCAGAAATAATTAATAATTGTCTTGGTTTGGAAAGCCAGGAGTCTGCTAAGGAAGGCAGGAGCCTCCCCTGAAATGGAAAATGTAAACCCTCCCCACCCCTCCCAATTGCTAGAAATTTTAAATTAAGGGGCTCTCAGGCAAAAATATGGGAGCAGGAATAACAGTTCTTTAATAGGGAAAGGGAAAATAAAAAGATAAAATAAACAATGCAGTAAACCAAACCAACACTGCCAGAGTCAGAACCCAGCCTGACACCCTGTGGGTCAGGGTGCTGGCAGCAGAACCATTGGAATTGTGGCTCAGCCCTCCTGCAGTGCCAGGGCTGGTTCTGCTGGAGCAGGGATCCTGGAGAAAGGTGCAGTCTCTGCCTCTGAAGATCCAGGGCAAGAGGCAGCTGCTGTTCCTCTGGGCAATGCAGTGCAGAAGCTGTGCTGGTGTTCCAGAATCTCCAGATTATATCCAGGTAGGAATGCTTGGCTCCTCCCCCTGGGCTCACATCTCCCAATGGGATGCTGTAGTTCTTATCAGCCATGCAGGGACATTCCATAGCTGTTATCAGCAGATGTTCCCTCCCAGGGAGGAGTGATTGTGGTCACTCAGAGAGAGAGATAAGGCAAACTGCCGACTTGACAAAGGTAATCTGCCCTACAGATGGTCATGGAAAACATCTTGCATTGCAATCTTCAGCAATAATAAAATTATCAAATGGTTTGGGGGTTGGGAGGGATCTTAAATCTCATTTTGTTCCTCATGCAGGGACACCCTCCACCATCCCTGGCTGCTGCAAGCTGGGCTTGGACACTTGCAGGGATGGGGCAGCCACGTTTTCTCTGGGAAAGCTGTTCCAGTGCCTCAGCATCCTCACCCTGAGCCAAATTCTCTGTGTCTGGTCACTGCTGTCTGTTGAGCTGCACAAACCACTGCAAATCAAAGCCTACAAAGCCACATTCACCATCATCCCTTGGTCCCTCTGTACCAGTAGCAGAGATTATGGACTAGCAGGACATGGATTCTTCCAGGAAGAAATGAGTTTTTCTCTGCCAGGTAAGTACACCCACATTTTATTAATTTTATTTTTAAAATAACCAGCCCTCACTCTTCACTCTAAGCTCTGCTGAGATGTGATTTCCCTGTGTTGGGAAGATTTAGGAGGAAGAGATGTTCCTTTGTGTGTGTCCATCAATGCCCAGCAAATCCTCCTTTTCCAGGTGTTTGGGGTTGGTTTTTTTTTCCTAAAATCTTCCCTGGCTTCACCTTCTCCTCTTCCCTTGTCCAGCCAAGCTTTGCTCCTGCCCTGGACCCGCCCTCCTACCTGGCTGCCAGGTGAGGCAGCCTCTGGGAGCTGATCTGCTGCTTCTCTGCAGGGAAAATTTGGTTTGGAAGCTTTAAAAACAAACCAGAGAGCCATGGGTTTGAGATGGTTTGGGTTCTTTAAAATAAAGCCATGGTTTGGAGATGTTTGGGTTTCTTAAAAGAGAGCTGTGGGTCTGGAGATGGTTTGGGTTTTTTTAAAAGAGAGCCATGGTTTGGGTTTTTTAAAAGCAAACCAGAGAGCCATGGCTTTGGAGATGTTTGGGTTTTTAAAAGAAAGCCATGGGTTTGAGATGGTTTGGGTTTTTAAAAGAGAACCAGAGAGGCATGGGTCTGGAGATGGTTTGGGTTTTTTTTTAAAGAAAGCCATAGGTTTGAAATGGTTTGGGTTTTTTAAAAGAGAGTCGTGGCTTTGGAGGTGGTTTGGGTTTTTTAAAAGAAAACTGTGGGTTTGAGATGTTTGGGTTTTTTAAAAGAGAGCCATGGGTTGGAGATGGTTTGGGTTTTTAAAAAGAGAGCTGTGGGTCTGGAGATGGTTTGGGTTTTTTAAAGAAAGCCATGGTGTGGAGATGGTTTGGGTTTTTTAGAAGAGAACCATGGCTTTGGAGATTTTTGGGTTTTTTAGAAGAGAGCCATGGCTTTGAGATGTTTGGGTTTTTTAAAGAAAGCCATGGTGTGGAGATGGTTTGGGTTTTTTAAAAGAGAGCCATGGGTTTGGAGATTTTGGGTTTTTTAGAGGAGAGCTGTGGGTCTGGAGATGGTTTGGGTTTTTTAAAGAAAGCCATGGGTTTGAGATGGGTTTGGGTTTTTTAAAAGAGAGCCATGGGTTTGGAGATTTTTGGGTTTTTTAGAAGAAAGCCATGGGTTTGAGATGCTTTGGGTTTTTTAAAAGAGAACCATGGCTTTGAGATGTTTGGGTTTTTTAGAAGAGAGCCATGGCTTTGGAGATTTTTGGGTTTTTTAGAAGAAAGCCATGGGTTTGAGATGCTTTGGGTTTTTTAGAAGAGAGCCATGGGTTTGAGATGCTTTGGGTTTTTTAAAAGCAAACCAGAGAGCTGTGGCTTTGGAGATTTTGGATTTTTTAAAAGAGAGCCATGGTTTTGAGATGGTTTGAGTTTTTAGAAGCCATGGGTTTGAGATGTTTGGCTCTCCCTGGGGAGGGAAGAGGAGCAGCAGCAGCTGGTGTCTGTCCCATGGCACGCCAGCTCTGGGAGCAGCTGTGGGACAGGCCCACATGTGGCTCCCTTCTGCTCCCAAGTGCAGGAAACCTCTAAAAATCCCTTTTTGGGGATTGCTGTTGTCCTTGTCAAGGTGCTCCTTGAGGAGGAGAGGACAAACCCTGTTCCTGTTGTGGGAATTTGGGGAAATGAGGCTGGAGGGTGAGAAGTGCCAGTGTCACCTGCACCAGCTGTGCCCATGGGGCTGGGAAAGGTCCCCAAAATCCCTGTGGGATGGGCAGGTGCTGCCCATGCTGCTGTTCTCCCAGCTGGGGATGGATTTTCCTGACTCCTTCTATGCCAGAGCTGCAAAGTCCATGAATCCCCCTGGGAAAGATTGGGTTAGGGGTTTGAGGAGAGGGTGTTTGGTCTTGCTGCTGCTGGGGCTGCCACTGCAGGGCCATCTTGTTGCCTTTAAAAACAAAATACCAACCCCACGTCCTAAATCTCTGCTGGAGCACCAGCAGATCTGCAAAGGAGGGTGATAAATGTGAATTTCAGGGTGGTTTTTTTAATGGCAAAATTCAGGTGTGAGCCCAGAGCTGGGGTTTCCTCAGGGCAGCACCTTTGAGGGGTTGCCAGCAGTGTTTGCTCAGCCTCAGCAAGGGGCACAGGGGTGGCACGGTGACAACAACACTGCTGTTATCAGCACAGAGGGAGGGCCCTGAAACCAAACCTGTGCTGGGTTCCACCTCTGCTGCCCTGCAAACGCTGCAGCAGCTTCTGCTGGGAGCCTGGGCTGGGCTGCAGGGAGCACCTGCAGGTGAGTCCTGGCTCTCTGAGCCTCCCAAACCTCCCTGAGCCTCCCAAACCCCCTTTCCCAGCCCCTGTCCTCCCAAATCAGCCACCTGCAGGTGAGTCCTGCCTCCCTGAGCCTCCCAAACCCTCCTGAGCCTCCCAAACCCCCTTTTCCAGCCCCTGTCCTCCCAAATCAGCCACCTGCAGGTGAGTCCTGGCTCCCTGAGCCTCCCAAACCCCCTTTTCCAGCCCCTGTCCTCAGAAATCTGCCACCTGCAGGTGAGTCCTGACTCCCTGAGCCTCCCAAATCTCCTTTTCCCAGCCCTTGTCCTCCCAAATCTGCAGTTCAGGTGATTTCCCCACCCAGCACATTTCCCTGTCTCTCTTCTGTGGAAAATTAAAAAAAATTTCAGAGGAATGAATGGGTGTTGGGGTGAAGCTCATCATCTGCTGCAGTTTAATCTGCAGCTCTGTTGCAGTTGGGATTTCCCATCCCTGGCTGTTCACGGTTGTTGCTTCAGGGATTTGTTTTCTCCTCGAAGCCCTGGGAGGGTGTGGAGGGGGAGGAGAGGTCTGTTCCTACCTGCAGATAAGGAATCCAGCTCTGCCTCCACACTGGAATTCCCAGGCAGGTGGAGAGGTCCCTGCTGCCTCCCCAGAGCTCTGTCACAGCAGCAAACGGCAAAAAATCAACTTTGAATCTGTGTGAGGCATCTTTCACTGGATGTTTGGGGTTTCTTTTGGGGTAACTCCCCCTCTCTGAGCTCCCCACACCCCAGAGCACAGCAGGCAGTGGGCATCACATCCCCCTTTAGGGCTGAGTGCCTCAGTTAATTTTTCCTTGTGACTCTGGGAGCTGCTGGAGCTGAAATTCCTCATGCTGGGGCTGGACTCCAGCTGGGCACCCCCTGCCACATCCTGTGTGGAGCCACATCTGAGCAAGGTGGGCTGGAGGGATGCTCAGCCTGGCCCAGGCTGCCTTTGAAGATGCCTCTGGTGATTAGAACAAAACCTTTCCCCCTCTGATTTTCCCCCCCCTCTGTTTGCTGTTTGACCTCGGGCAAGGCGTTTAAATGTTGAAAGGAGGGATCTCTGTGACAGCTGAAGGGAGTGACCGTCCCCAAAGGGGAATAATTGGTATTTATTGAGTGGCACTGGCAGCCTGAGCTCAGGATTGGCATTTCTCCACAGAGAGAGAGAGTGATGGAGTGATGGCTGAGCCTCACCCCCACCCTGCCAGCCTCCCCCAGCCACCCCCTCCACACAGGGGGGGAGAGAAAAGTGTCAGAACTCTCCCTGCTGTACCTGCACACACCTGTGTGCTTTTGGAGGGCTCAGGGAGCACTGATCTCACCTCCCCGAGGGGCTTTTAGCAAATTTTGCTGGGCTGGCTGCTGGCGAGCCTGGGGGGTTTGAGAGGCATCTGCTCAGCCCCTGTCCCCATCCCGTGGCCTCTCCCCTCTGGAGAGAAGGGAGCAGTTACAGGGCAAATAAATGACTCAGTCTAATGAGTAAGATAATTGCCATTTGCTGTTAGATGAGGCTAAAGTGGGTCAGGTTTGTTTGTGAAACTCCACGGAGGCACTGAGTGTTCTCTGTGCCCCATTCTGAGATGGGGTTTGGGTGAAATCACCTCCCCCAGAGCCTGGGAGCAGCACAGAGATGTCCTGGTCACCAGGCAGGGATGGGGTTTGAGTGAAATTGCTTCCCCCAGAACCTGGAACCTGCACAGGGGTGTCCTGGTCACCATGCTGGAGATGGGGTTTGGGTGAAATTGCTTCCCCCAGAACCTGGAACCTGCACAGGGGTGTCCTGGTCACCATGCTGGAGATGGGGTTTGGGTGAAATTGCTTCCCCCAGAGCCTGGAACCTGCACAGGGGTGTTCTGGTCACTAGGCTGGGATGGGATTGGGTGAAATTGCTTCCCCCAGAACCTGGAACCTGCCCAGGGGTGTTCTGGTCACCAGGCAGGGCTGTGGTGGCCTCTGGGGGTGACTCCATGTGGCTGCAGGCACTCTCTGATCATTGGAGGGGCTCTTGAGTGATTTCCCTGTGAGAGGAGACCCCAAATCCTCTGTCTCTGTGCCATCTGCACCGGCAGGACAGAGAGGTCATCAATCCCCCAGGGCAGGATTGGCCTTTCCCAAACCCTGTCTCACCTGTCACAAACCCTTGGGGACAAACCTGTCAGGGATGGAGTTTTCATCCTTCCACCTCTCCCATTCCCTCCCCACCCTGCTGGGATGGGCACTGTCCCTTTCAGAGGTGACACATCCCTGTAACTCCTGGTTTTACCCCACAAAACCCTGGAGATAAACCTGGGATGGAGCTTTCCATCCTGCAGGGATGGAGCTTTCATCCTTCCACCTCTTCCAACCCCTCCCAGGCCTGCTGGCATGAGGACTGTCCCTTTCAGTGGTGACACATCCCCACAAACCCTTGGAAATAAACCTGCCAGGGATGGAGTTTTCATCCTTCCTCCTCTCCTGGGCCCTCCCAGGCCTGTTGGGATGGGGACTGTCCCTTTCAGAGGTGACACATTGTGGTTTTACCCCACAAATCCTTGGAAATAAACCTGCCAGGGATGGAGTTTTCATCCTTCCACCTCTCCCATTCCCTCCCCAGCCTGCTGGGATGGGGACTCTCCCTTTCAGAGGTGACACATTGTGGTTTTACCCCACAAATCCTTGGAAATAAACCTGCCAGGGATGGAGTTTTCATCCTTACACCTCTCCTGACCCCTCCCCACCCTGCTGGGATGGGCACTGTCCCTTTCAGTGGTGACACATCCCTGTGGCCCCTGGTTTTACCCCACAAACCCTTGCAGATAAACCTGGGATGGAGCTTTCCATCCTCCTTTGGAGATAAACGAGGGATGGAGCTTTCATCCTCTCACCTGCCCCTCTTCCCATCCCTCCCCACCCTGCTGGGATGGGCGCTGTCCCTTTCAGCAGTGACACATCCCTGTGGCCCCTGCTTTTAACTCATTCCCTGCTGTGTTTAATGCTCCCCACAGTCCCCAGCCTGTGAGCAGGAGGAGCAGCCTGCAGTGGGATCCCTGCCACGCCTCACAAGAAGAGGAAGAGGAGCAGACGGTTCCTTGGCCGTTGATAAAATGGGAAGCAGCATCTCCCCGGCAGCCCGAGTCGGGAAGCTCCAATCCTTGCCTGGGGGGCATCCCTGGGAGCTCTGCAGCTGGCAGGACACAGCCCTGTGCCACTGAGGGGACAGCATGTCCTTGCAGAGCCGCAGGACCCAGCTGCTGCTGGTCAACTCGCTGACCTTCGGGCTGGAGGTGTGCCTGGCCGCTGGCATCACCTACGTGCCACCACTGCTGCTGGAGGTGGGCGTGGAGGAGAAGTTCATGACCATGGTTTTGGGTAGGCAGCTTTTGTCACCTCTCTGGGGGAGGGATGGTTGGGGTATGGAGGAGAAGTTCATGGCCATGGTTTTGGGTAGGCAGCTTTTGTCACCTCTCTGGGGGAGGGATGGTTTGGGTATGGAGGAGAAGTTCATGACCATGGTTTTGGGTAGGCAGCTTTTGTCACCTCTCTGGGGGAGGGATGGTTGGGGTATGGAGGAGAAGTTCATGGCCATGGTTTTGGGTAGGCAGCTTTTGTCACCTCTCTGAGGGAGATTTTGTCGCCTCTCTGAGGGAGGGATGGTTTGGGGGTTAAGGGCTGGTGGAGAGGAAAGGATGTTTTGAGGTTTGGGACAGAGGGAAGTGTAGCCATGATATTTTCTGAAAAATCCTTTCCTTAGGATTTTTCCTCCCGAGAAGCTGAGAGGCCTCAGGAACAAAATGTAGACAATGGTTATCTGCTGCTGTGGAATGCAACAGGTGCATCTGGGATTGGTCCCATGCAGTTGTTTCTAATTCATGGCCAATCACAGAATGCAAGAGGTGCATCTGGGATTGGTCTTATGGGGTTGTTTCTAATTAATGGCCAATCCCAGATGCACCTGTTGCATCCCACAGCAGCAGATAATCATTGCTTCCATTTTGTTCCTGAGGCCTCTCAGCTTCTCAGGAGGAAAAATCCTAAGGCAAGGATTTTTCAGAAAATATCATGGCTACAGGGAAGGATGTTTCTGGGTTTTTTTTTGTTGAACCTTGCAGTCTGGAGGGTGGGGGTGAGTGAGGGCAGGGAAAGGGGCTGTGACCCACCGCCACCTCCCAAACTGACAAACCACCCATTTTAGGAGTGCACACAGAGCAGCTGTGTCCCTGTAACACCCCGTGTCTCTTTCCCAGGGATAGGCCCCGTGCTTGGGCTGGTTTTTGTGCCTCTCATCGGCTCGGCCAGTGACCACTGGCACAGCAGCTACGGCCGCAGGAGACCTTTCATCTGGGCGCTGTGCCTGGGCGTGCTGCTCAGCCTTTTTGTCATCCCCCACGCCAGCAGCCTGGCCAGCCTGTGCGCCCTCAACCCCCGGCCCCTGGAGATCGCCTTCCTCATCGTGGGCATCGGCCTGCTGGATTTCTGTGGCCAGGTGTGCTTCACCCCTCTGGAGGCCCTGCTCTCTGACCTCTTCCAGGAGCCGGACAACTGCCGCCAGGCCTTCTCCATGTACGCCTTCATGGTCAGCCTGGGGGGCTGTATTGGGTACCTGCTGCCCGCCATCGACTGGGCCTTCCTGGCGCCCTACCTGGGCAGCCAGCAGAGCTGCCTCTTCACCCTGCTGGCCCTCATCTTCCTCGGCTGTGTGCTGGCCACGCTGTTTGTGACAGAGGAGGCGGCCGTGCAGGGGGATCTCCTGGACGGGCCAGCGCTCAAGGACGCGTCCCCAAAGCCACCGAAGCCACCAAAGCCGTCCCTGTGGCGCTGCTGCTGCTGGCGGGCGGCGCGAGGGCCGTGCCTGCTGCAGGGCAGGCGGGTGCTGCAGGCGGGGAGGAAGCTGTGCCTGCTGCTGCCGCGGCTGCACGGCCTCTACTGCCGCATCCCCAGGGTCATCCGGAGGCTCTTCGTGGCCGAGCTGTGCAGCTGGATGGCCCTGATGACCTTCATGCTGTTCTACACGGATTTTGTTGGCGAGGGGCTGTACCACGGCGTGCCCAGGGCCAAGCCAGGCACGGAGGCCCGGCGGCACTACGATGAAGGTGAGCAGTGTGGGGGTGTTATGAATCTGAACGAGGCCAAACTTTCTCTGGAGAAAGAGGTTCTCTATTGGGGTGGGAAAATAAAAAGATAAAATAATGCAGTAAACTAAACCAATGTCGCAGACAACTTTTCTGAAAAATCCTTTCCTTAGGATTTTTCCTCCCAAGAAGCTGAGAGGCCTCAGGAACAAAATGTAGACAATGGTTATCTGCTGCTGTGGAATGCAACAGGTGCATCTGGGATTGGGCTCATGGGGTTGTTTCTAATTAATGGCCAATCACAGTCAGCTGGCTTGGACTCTGTTATTATTATATTTATATTATATTTATTAATTATATTTTTATATATTATATTTTTATATAATATATATATTTATATATATATAAATAGATATAATATATATTTATATATAATATATAATATATAATATATAATATATATATATTTATATATATTATATTTTTATATATATTATATTTATTAATATAAATATATAAATATTAATGTATTTATAATACATATTATATTAAACCTATACAAAAAGAATAGAAGAAAGGATTTCATCAGAAGGCCAGATAAGAATGGAAAAAGAAAGAATGATAACAAAGGCTTGTGTCTCAGACAGAGAGTCTGAGCCAGCTGACTGTGATTGGCCATTAATTAGAAACAACCACATGGTGCCACTTTTATAGCCTGGCATGCTGAGCTGAGACCTGATTGGTGTCAAAGTGAAAACCTCTCACACCATGGGTGAGCTGTGAACAGCACACTCTGGAGAGCCATACCTATAAACAATGGTTACAGAGAGAGAGATAATAATTTCAGTTTTAATTCTTTCCTCTAAGTTTCCCACAGCTTCCCAGGATTTTCCTGGGAGAGCTGTGTCTCTCTCTGTTCAGAGGATAGGTGATTACCACAGGCCAGGCAATAATCAGCATTGACTCTGTGATTCACAGAAGGCTGATCCATTACTTTATTATTCATATTATATGATTCCATTTTTATTAAGAAACCCATTGCTTTTATAGACACAGCTGGATATAATTGGTCCTCCAATCCAAACACCATCACCACTGGCTAATTAAGAAACCACCCTTTGGTAAACAAATCTCCATAGCACATTTTACCTGTTCACAATAACAGGTGTAGCAAAAGGAGATAAGAATTGTTTCTCGTTCTTTTCTGTGATCTCACAGCCCTCCCCAGGCCAGTGCCTGGGAAAGTTGTGCCTCTCTCTGTGGCCAGAGAGCTGCTGCCACATTCCCTGGGGTAAAAAAGTTTCCTGGGAGCTGGGGATGGGCTCAGCTCTGTTGGTAATTAAAAAAAAAAAAACAAACCTACAGCAAACTTGGCTTTCTGCAGATAGGTCAGGAAAGAACATTTTCCCATGGCTCCCAGAGTGTGGCACAAGGTTGGGAAACACCTCCTGGTTCTTCCCAGCACGGATCTGGCAGGGCAGCCCTGGCTCTGTCTGCAGGCCCTGCTGGATGGAGAGCTCCTGGCACTGCCCTCTGTGCTGGTGCTCACAGGATGAGGGAAGAGATGAGGATCTTGGCTCCCATCTTTCAGAAGGCTGATTTATTATTTTATCATACACATTATATGAAAGGAAAATGATCTGTTAAAACTAATGAATATATCATATATATTTTAGTATATATATTATATATACTAATATATATAGTTATATATATTACATATATAAATATATATTTAAATTTTAATATATATATTTATATATATAATAGATTAAAAACATATATATTAATATATATTTAAATTAATATAAAATATATATATATTACACATATTTTTAGTATATATATATATATATATACTAAAAGAATAGAAGAAAGAATTTAATCAGAAGGCTTGCAAGGAAAGGAATGGAATGATAATAAAATCTTATGACTGACCAGATAGTCTGAGCCAGCTGGACTGTGATTGGCCATTAATTAGAAACAACCACATGAGACCAATCCCAGATGCACCTGTTGCATTCCACAGCAGCAGATAACCATTGGTTGCATTTCATTTCTGAGGCCTCTCAGCTTCTCAGGAGAAAAATCCTAGCAAAGGGATTTTTCATAAAATATCACGGCTACAGCTCTGCCCTCCCTTCCCAGCAAGGGGTGAGGGTTCTCCCATCCTTGCAGAGCAGGGTGTTTGGGTGCTTTGGGTGCTCCTATCCTTGCAGAGCAGGGTGTTTGGGTGCTCCCATCCTTGCAGAGCAGGGTGTTTTTGGGTGCTTTGGGTGCTCCCATCCTTGCAGAGCAGGGTGCTTTGGGTGCTCCCATCCTTGCAGAGCAGGGTGTTTTGGGTGCTTTGGGTGCTCCCATCCTTGCAGAGCAGGGTGTTTGGGTGCTCCTATCCTTGCAGAGCAGGGAGTTTTGGTGCTCCCATCCTTGCAGAGCAGGGTGTTTTGGGTGTTCTGGGTGCTCCCATCCTTGCAGAGCAGGGTGTTTTGGGTGTTTTGGGTGCTCCCATCCTTGCAGAGCAGGGTGTTTTGGGTGCTTTGGGTGCTCCCATCCTTGCAGAGCAGGGTGTTTTGGGTGTTTTGGGTGCTCCCATCCTTGCAGAGCAGGGTGTTTTGGGTGCTCCTATCCTTGCAGAGCAGGGTGTTTTGGTGCTTTGGGTGCTCCCATCCTTGCAGAGCAGGGTGTTTGGGTGCTCCCATCCTTGCAGAGCAGGGTGTTTGGGTGCTCCCATCCTTGCAGAGCAGGGTGTTGTCATTCTTTAATGTCTTTAATTCAGGGGTGCTCTGTAGCACTGGGGTGGATTTGCTGCTCCTTCCCTCCATTCTGCTGGGACATTCCCACCTCCAGCCGCTCCCCTGTGCCTTGGAGCTGCTCACAATCCTGCAGCTGCCACCTCCCAGCCTGGGACGCTGCTCCAGCAGCTCTCACCTGTCCCCAGGTGTCACCTGCTGTCCCATTTTTTCCTGCTGCGTTGTGCCAGAGCCTTCAATCCCTTCCTAACCACTCCTTTGGTCTCCTTAATCCAAATATTTTATTCTGGAGGCACCTTCCTGCAGTTTTGCACTGGCAGGGCCCTGCAGCACACTGCCCCTTTGTGCTGGGTGTCTGTTTAACTTCGAGGCAGCTTAATTATTACTTAACACTTGCACTGTTTAGCTGCCAGCAGCTCAGCCCTCCATTGTGCTGGCTGCCATAGAAACACGTGTTGAGTAATGATCCCTGCTCCAAAGGGTTAATGGCTTTAATTCCCTGAAATCTGAGCGATCTTTGTCAAGGGGGTAAGGTCCGGATTGCCACCGGATGCATCAGTTTGGGGCACGTTCTGTACTTTACCTTGGCTCCGGCACAATCCCTCCTCGCCTTTGTTCCGCTGCTGCCCCTGGCATCAGATAACAGCGGATCCTGGGTCAGCTGCAGGTGACAGCTCCCGGGGCCAGAGCGGGAGGAAGGGACAAACAGGGGTGGCATTTGGGGTCCCAGGTGTGAAAAACGCCAGTCGCTTGTTTTTAAAAAAGTTTAATAGTAATAAAATGGTTATAAAAACATAGCGATGCAATTAGAGTAATAACAATTTGGATAAATTGAATTAGGACAATATGAGACAATAAATACAAAGAGTTATGGATGTCTGGGTACCTCTTTCTGGGCAGCACGAGCCCGAAAAAGGCCCCACGTTAACAGAGGATTAACCCTTAAAAACAACAACCTGTTGCATATTCATCCACCTCATCCATGATGCATAAATTCCATTCAAACACAGGATTCTGTCTGGGCAGGGTCAGCTTCTTCCTCTGAATCCTAACAGCGCCTTGAGGCAGGAAGAAGTTCGTTTCTCCTGATAATGGAGCAATAAATTCTCTTTCTCTGAAAGATTCAGGTGTCCCATGGCTGCTGTCTCACTGCGAGTCCTTTCTTTTAAAAATGTATCCTACATAGCATTGTTTCTATTTTAACATTTTTTATAACCTAAACCTATATTTACCACACTACTTCAGAGAATTAACACAGCATCACTTTCTAACACAACACATATAATATTCCTTTGAATATTTGTGAAAAGCCAATCATAAAATACTCGCATTTTTCACACCAGGGATGCCCAGGAGGGAAGGAGGGGGCTCTGGGGGTGGCTGCTGCAATCCTGGCATGTCCTGGGTGATGCTGCTCTGTCCCCTGAGCCAGCCCAGGCTGGCTGAGCTCTCTGGGCCTCGCTCTCTCCTTGGGAGTTTGGGACAGAGGCAGAGGGAGGCACCTTTTGGGGTTTGGGACAGAGGGAGGGAGGTTCTGGGGGCTAAGGACTGATGGAGAATGAAGGAGGTTTTGAGGTTTCTGGACTTTGGGACTGATGGAGAGGGAGGGATGTTTTTGGAGTTGAAGACTGACAGAATTGGAGTTTGGGACTGACAGGGAAGGATGTTTTTGGAGTTTGGGACTGATGGAGAACGAAGGATGTTTGGTTTGGGACAGAGGGCAGGATGTCTCTGGAGTTTGGGACTAATAGTGAAGGATAGTTTTGGGGTTAAGGAGTGATAGAGAAGGAAGAATATTTTGGGATTTGGGACCAAGAGAAGGATGTTTTTGGGATTTGGGACCAAGGGAAGGATGTTTTTGGGATTTGGGACCAAGAGAAGGATGTTTTTGGGATTTGGGACTGACAGGGAACAATGTTTTTGGGGTTAAGGGCTGATGGAGAGGGAAGGATGTTTTGGGGTTAAGGACTGATAGAGAAGAAAGAATATTTTGAGATTTGGGTCTAAGAGAAGGACGTTTTTGGGGCTGAGAGAAGGATGTCTTTGGGGTTTGAG
Organism: Agelaius tricolor; assembly: GCF_023055355.1. Lineage (NCBI taxonomy): Eukaryota > Metazoa > Chordata > Aves > Passeriformes > Icteridae > Agelaius > Agelaius tricolor. The sequence continues at coordinate 4,615,045 of NW_027269290.1, forward strand.
ACAGAGGGAAGAATGTTTTTGGAGTTTGGAACAGAGGAAAGGATGTTTTTGGGATTTGAGACTGAAAGAAGGGTATTTTGGGGGTTTGGGACCAAGAGAAGGCTGTTTTGGGGGTTTGGGGCCGAGAGAAGGCTGTTTTTGGGGTTTGGGGTTGAGAGAAGGGTGTTTTGGGGATTTGGGACCAAGAGAAGGCTGTTTTGGGGATTTGGGACCAAGAGAAGCCTGTTTTGGGGGTTTTGGACCAAGAGAAGGGTATTTTTGGGGTTTGGGACCAAGAGAAGGCTGTTTTGGGGGTTTGGGGCCAAGAGAAGGCTGTTTTGGGGGTTTGGGGTTGAGAGAAGGGTATTTTGGGGGTTTGGGGCTGAGAGAAGGCTGTTTTGGGAGTTTGGCACCAAGAAAAGGCTGTTTTGGGGGTTTGGGACCAAGAGAAGGCTGTTTTGGGGGTTTGGGGCTGAGAGAAGGGTATTTTTGGGGTTTGGGACAAGAGAAGGCTGTTTTGGGGGCTTGGGACCAAGAGAAGGCTGTTTTGGGGGTTTGGGGCTGAGAGAACGCTGTTTTGGGGGTTTGGGGCTGAGAGAAGGGTATTTTGGGGGTTTGGGGCTGAGAGAAGGCTGTTTTGGGGGTTTGGGACCAAGAGAAGGCTGTTTTTGGGGGTTTGGGACCAAGAGAAGGCTGTTTTGGGGGTTTGGGGCTGAGAGAAGGGTATTTTGGGGGTTTGGGGCTGAGAGAAGGGTATTTTGGGGGTTTGGGGCTGAGAGAAGGCTGTTTTGGAGGTTTGGGGCTGAGAGAAGGGTATTTTGGGGGTTTGGGGCTGAGAGAAGGCTGTTTTGGGGGTTTGGGGCCAAGAGAAGGCTGTTTTGGGGGTTTGGCACCGAGAGAAGGCTGTTTTGGGGGTTCAGGACCAAGAGAAGGCTGTTTTGGGGGTTTGGGGCCAAGAGAAGGCTGTTTTGGGGGTTTGGGGCCAAGAGAAGGCTGTTTTGGGGGCTTGGGACCAAGAGAAGGCTGTTTTGGGGGTTTGGGACCAAAAGAAGCATGTTTTTGGGATTTGAGACTGAAAGAAGGATGTTTTGGGGGTTTGGGACAAGAGAAGGCTGTTTTGGGAGTTTTGGACCAAGAGAAGGCTGTTTTTGGGGTTTGGGACAAGAGAAGGCTGTTTTGGGAGTTTTGGACCAAGAGAAGGCTGTTTTGGGGGTTTGGGACAGAGGGCAGCAAGCCTGGCTGTGTGAATCGGGGGCAGCCAGGGCAGTGTCCATCCCCTGTCCCCTCTCAGGTGTCCGGATGGGCAGCCTGGGGCTCTTCCTGCAGTGCAGCACCTCCATCTTCTTCTCGACAATCATGGACCGGCTGGTGAAGCGCTTTGGCACGCGGGCGGTGTACCTGGCCAGCGTGGTGTTCTTCCCCGGGGCAGCCTGTGTCATGTGCCTGTCCCACAGCGTCACCGTGGTCACCATCTCTGCCGCCCTGACTGGATTCACCTTCTCCGCCCTCCAGATCCTGCCCTACACGCTGGCGTCCCTCTACCACCACGACAAACAGGTGGGGATCTGCTCCAGGGCAGCCTGGCCCTGCAGATTTTCTGGTTTTGCCTGTGTTTTAGGGGAATTGGTGTGGTTTAGTTGTCCCCTGTGTGAATTCTGCAGCTCTGCCAGCCTGAGGGGCTACAAAACCCAAGGATTTTCAGCCCTCACAGCTTTCCAGTTTTCATCCACAGCACCAGGATCAGTAAAATGAAAACCCAAGCTATTCCCTAAGCTCCAAGAAGAAGAAACCTTGTGAAACTTGTGACACACAAACCCTGTCCCACAGATGTTATCCTTGTGGAGAAGTCCTAGGAGGTTCCTGAGCTGCACACTGGATTAATGGGAGTTCCTCTTGTGCTGCAAATGCAGAATTAATTTGTGGTTTGAGAGCAGCTCTTTCATCCCAAGGGCAGTGGTTGGCTGTGCTGTGGAAGGAGTAGGAGTTGTTACCACAGGCATCCAGATGTTCCCATTGAACAAACCCATCCCAGCTGGCACCAGGAGTGCTGTCAGAATGGAGGGGGTGAGGGAATGCTCTGCTTGGCAGGAGCTGCAGCTTGGCTGGGATCTCCCGTGGATGTTTTATCAATGGAATGAAACCCAAACTCCACGGGCTGGCAGGGGGAAGGCCACACTCCCAAAGGCTTGGCAGGGAAAGGCAGGGAGGGCACAGCTGGCTCTGCTCCCTCCTGCCCTTGGTGTGAGCAGATTCTCTGTGGGAACTCTGCAGAGACCTCACAGCTTGAGCAGAGCGAGCAAAAAAAGGGTGAGAAGGAAAAGATTTCGGTTCCCTCTGCCCCCTTTTCTTTTCCTGGCTGGAGTGAGGAGGGTCTGGGCAGGCAGATGGAGCAGCTTGGTTGAGGTTTGGTGCAGAGCTGAGAAAAGAGCCCTTCCCTGAGTTCCCAGGGCTGCTGTGTCCCAGCTGGTGGCACTTTGAAGCATCCCAGATGAGAAGTGGCTGCTCGTGCTGGGCTCTGGGTTTGGGTTCCCAGTCACCCACCCCACAAACCCCAAACATTCCTGTTTTATTCCTGTTTTATTCCTGTTTTATTCCTGTTTTATTCCTGTTTTATTCCTGTTTTAGTCCTGTTTTAGTCCTGTTCTATTCCTGTTCTATTCCTGTTCTATTCCTGTTCTATTCCTGTTCTATTCCTGTTTTATTCCTGTTTGCACTCTCCAGGGTATCTGATAACCCTGGCCCTTCACTCCTGCCCTGCCCCAGCTGATCTCAGCACCAACTCCAAAAACATCCAGTGGCACCCAGTGAGGAGGTGACAAAAGCACAGAATGTCCCCGGGCTGGCTGCTGAGCCCCAGAGGCTGAGCACAGCCCAGGCCTGTGAGTCAGGGCTGCTCTGGGTCCTGTGCCAGTGGGGCAGAGCCAGCCTGGGGCTCCCAGAGCCCTTCTCACGTGGGCCAGGCTCGGGCTGGCCCTGCCCTGAGCACACACAGAGCTCTGCCTTTGCTCTCCTGCACAAAAACAAGGTTCCCTTGGCGTGCCAGCTCCTTCCTCACTCACCTCCCAGACACCCAGCTCTTCCTCACTCACCTCCCAGACACCCAGCTCTTCCTCACTCACCTCCCAGACACCCAGCTCTTCCTCACTCAGCTCTCAGACACCCAGCTCTTCCTCACTCAGCTCTCAGACACCCAGCTCTTCCTCACTCAGCTCTCAGACTCACAGCTCCTTTCTCACCTCTCAGAGTCCCAAATCCTTCCTCACTCACCTCTGAGGGTCCAAACTCCTTCCTTACTCACCTCCCAGAGTCCCAAGAGTCCCAACTCCTTTTTCACTCATCTCCCAGACTCCCAGCTCCTTCTTCACTCAGCTTTGAGTCCCAGCTCCTTCCTCACTCAACTTTGAGTCCCAGCTCCTTCCTCACTCATCTCCCAGAGTTCCAAATCCTTCCTCACTCACTTCCCAGACTCTTAGCTCCTTCCTCACTCACCTCTGAGTCCCAAATCCTTCCTCACTCAGCTCCCAGAGTCCAAACTCCTCTCTCACTCGCCTCTCACACTCCCAGCTCCTTCCTCACTGACCTCTGAGTCCAAACTCTTTCCTCACTCACTTCCCAGAGTCCCAGCTCCTTCCTCACTGATCTCTGAGTCCCAGCTCCTTCCTCACTCACCTCTCACACTCCCAGCTCCTTCCTCACTGACCTCTGAGTCCAAACTCTTTCCTCACTCACTTCCCAGAGTCCCAGCTCCTTCCTCACTCACCTCTCACACTCCCAGCTCCTTCCTCACTCACCTGTGAGTCCCAGCTCCTTCCTCACTCACCTGTGAGTCCCAGGTCCTTCCTCACTCATCTCCCAGAGTCCAAACTCCTTCCTCACTCACCTCTCTACCTCCCACAGGTTTTTCTCCATAAATACAAGAGGAAAGAGGAGGAGGACTCCGCTTTGCTGGACAAGAAACCTTCCTTCTCCAAGGGGCTGCTCTCCAGCCAGAAGCTGTCTTACCAGAATGGCCACGCTGGGAGCCTCTTCTCCTCTTCCTCCCCGTCCTCCTCCTCCTCGTCCCCAGCCTCCCCTCAGGCCGTGCCCAGCTCTGCTCTGTGTGTCAGCTCCTCCTGCGACGTCTCCCTGCGGATCATGGTGGGGGAGCCGGAGCTGGGGGCTCCTGGCCGAGGGATCTGCCTGGACCTGGCCATCCTGGACAGCGCCTTCCTGCTGTCCCAGGTGGTGCCCTCGCTCTTCATGGGCTCCATCGTGCAGCTCACCCAGTCTGTCACTGCCTACATGGTGTCAGCTGCTGCCCTCGGCCTGGTCGCCATCTACTTCGCTACCAAAGTTGTCTTTGACAAGGGTGACATGGCCAGGCACGCCGTGTGACAGCAGGACAGCCACGAGGGTGGCACAAACAGCCCCGTGTGTGTGTGTCCCAGGGTGTCAGGACACTGTGTATGCCCACAGGGCCGCTCGTGTGGCACCAGCTGTCCCCAGGCTGGTGCTGCCAGCTCTGGGCTTGATCTCAGGTGTAAATAAGAGGCTTTGGGGCGTTGTGCTCAGGGCCTGAAGTGCTTTCCAAAGGTGCCTTTAGCAGAGGAAGCACGGCACAGCAGCACCAAAGGGGTCCTGCAGGGGGAAGGGGAACTGGGGTTTTCCTCTGGTGATAACGGGTCTTGTTCTGAGCAGGAGCAGCACAGGGAGGGGATCAACCACTGGCTCCTTTTCCTTTTCCCCTTTCCTTTCCTTTCCTTTCCTTTCCTTTCCTTTCCTTTCCTTTCCTTTCCTTTCCTTTCCTTTCCTTTCCTTTCCTTTTCCTCCCCTTTCCTTTTCCTCCCCTTTCCTTTTCCTCCCCTTTCCTTTCCTTTCCTTTCCTTTTCCTCCCCTTTCCTTTCCTTTCCTTTTCCTCCCCTTTCCTTTCCTTTCCTTTCCTTTTCCTCCCCTTTCCTCTCCTTCCTTTTCCTTCTCCTTTTCCTTCCCTTCCCTCTCCTCTCCACCCCCTGTTTCTTGTAGTTTTACCCCATTTCTTGAGCAATGTTTCAGCAATTGGGGCACTGGGAGGAGATTTCCTGGGGGGGGAAAAAAGCAGTGTGGAGGCCAAGGCTTGGCTGAGGAGGTGCCCAGGTGTACCCACACATTCCTGCCCTCCCCACCTCCATGAAAAACCATCCAGGAGAAAAGTTCCTGTGCCTTGTTTTGGGAAAAACAAGGAACATCCCATTAGGACCAGTTCCAAAAGGTGACATAACCTTTACCTGTGTACTGGCTTGCATCAGACAGAGAGAACTTTTTATTTTTTTTTTTTTTAATGATTGTTTTTACCTTTCTTCACACAGTTCTCAGTCTCTCCTCACCTCAGTGCCTGCATTTGCTCTCTCCCCTCATGGATCCAGGCTCTTGTGCCTCTTCCACGTGTGGCCCCTGAAAGGAGCTGCCACACACCAGGGAAATCAGTCCCCAGAGGGGTTCTCAGCCCTGGGCCACTGAGGCAGGGCAGGAGGAGCTCTCCTGATGAGTCAAACTCACACCTGGAGCTGCTCACTGCCCGTGGCTCCTTGGGCTGTATAAAATGTCTTTTATTCCCAGTCAGGAAATCCCCAATCCCACAGAGGCAGAGCAAAGCTCTGCCAGAGGGAGGCAAAGCTCCTCTGCTGCCCTGACCAGGGCCCAAAGGTCCCTCCAGGGATGCCCAGGTTCTTCTCCTGTCCCTCCAGGGCTGTCCAGGGATGGTCTGGTTCCCATCCCTCTGGGGATCTCCAGGTTCTTCTCCTGACCCATCCCTCCAGGGATGTCCAGGCTGTTTTTCCTGATCTCCAGGTTTTTTTCCTGTCCCATCTCCCCAGGGCTGCCCAGCTTGTTCTCCTGGGGCTGTTCTCCTATCCTATCCCTCCAGGGATGCCCAGGTTTTTCTCCTGAGGTTCTTTTCCTGTCCCATCTCTCCAGGGCTGGCCAGGTTGATTTCCTGACCCATCTCCAGGTTCTTTTCCTGACCCATTTCTCCAGGGACATCTGGCTCCCATCCCTCTGGGGATGTCCAGGTTCTCCTGTCCCATCTCCCCAGGGATGTCCAGCTTGTTCTCCTGAGGTTCTTTTCCTGTCCCATCCCTCCAGGGATGCCCAGCTTGTTCTCCTGAGGTTCTTTTCCTGTCCCACCTCCCCAGGGATGCCCAGCTTGTTCTCCTGAGGTTCTTTTCCTGTCCCACCTCCCCAGGGATGCCCAGCTTGTTCTCCTGAGGTTCTTTTCCTGTCCCATCCCTCCAGGGATGCCCAGGTTTTTCTCCTGAAGTTCTTTTCCTGTCCCATCTCCCCAGGGATGCCCAGCTTGTTCTCCTGAGGTTCTTTTCCTGTCCCATCCCTCCAGGGATGCCCAGCTTGTTCTCCTGACGTTCTTTTCCTGTCCCATCCCTCCAGGGATGTCCAGCTTGTTCTCCTGAGGTTCTTTCCTGTCCCATCTCCCCAGGGATGCCCAGGTTTTTCTCCTGAGGTTCTTTTCCTGTCCCATCTCTCCAGGGATGTCCAGGCTGTTTTCCTGACCCATCTCCAGGTTCTTTTCCTGTCCCATCTCCCCAGGGATGCCCAGCTTGTTCTCCTGACGTTCTTTTCCTGTCCCATCTCCCCAGGGATGTCCAGATTGTTCTCCTGAGGTTCTTTTCCTGTCCCATCCCTGCAGGGCTGCCCAGGCTGTTCTGGCTCCCATCCCCAAGTCCCTTCCTGCTGGCAGCAGAGCCCGATTCCCCCTGGCCATGGCCATTCCCTGTCCCCAGTGGCCCAGCTGGGACAAATCTGCTGCTGGCAGCTTCCTGCCCCTCCAGGAGGAGCTGGCCCAAGTCAGGAATGACCCCAAGTCGGGAGGGAAGGCTGGGTTGGCTCTGGGAGCTCACAAACTCCAGCTCTGCCTGCCCCAAAGGAGCTGTCTGGGATTATTTTTTATTTTGTGGAGGTGTGTGGGCAGCCAGAGGCGCTCGTGAGGTTGGGCTGGAGGGTGCAGTGTTGCTATTTTGGCCGAGTTTTGTCAGCCTGTTCTTGGCTGGGTGACTCCCCTGCTGTCTGAGCCGGGCCCTCAAAGCTTTGGGATCGTCCCTTTCCCGTCAGGGGTCAGCGTTTGTGGGTTTCATTTTTGTCTCAATTAGAGGCTGCCAGCCTCCCTTTCCCACAGCGCTGACTCGCAGCTCTTCTGGGACAGACTTGGCTCTGCCTTAACCACTTCCAGAAACACTTCTGGGGCCTGGACTTCCTACCCTGAGCTCTGTCCACTGCAGGCTGCAGCAGGAAGGATCTGGGACAAAATCCTATTGCCAGAGCTGGGGGGTCCTGGAATAAATTGCCCCCCTGACCCAAAACCCCTTTATTTGGAATATTTCTCATGTGAATGTGAGGAAATTTCCCTGCACTGAGGCTGCCCTGATGCTCAAATGCTTTTGACAATTTAAGTGCCTAAAGTGCTTCCACACTGAGCTTCAGGTGGTGAGAAAGGGCTCAAACTCTTCATTTCAGGTGATGGGAAAGGGCTCAAACTCTTCATTTCAGGTGGTGGGAAAGGGCTCAAACTCTTCATTTCAGGTGGTGGGAAAGGGCTCAAACTCTTCATTTCAGGTGGTTTGGTGGGAAAGGGCTCAAATTCCTCATTTCAGGTGAAGGGGTTTGATAGGAAAGGCCTCAAATTCTTCATTTCTGGTGACAAAGGCTTCAAATTCTTCATTTCTGGTGAAGGGGTTTGGTGGCAAAGGCTTCAAATTCTTCATTTCAGGTGGTTTGGTGGGAAGGGGCTCAAATTCTTAATTTCAAGTGAAGGGGTTTGGTAGGAAATGAAAGCCTCAAATTCTTCATTTCAGGTGAAGGGGTTTGGTGGCAAAGGCCTCAAATTCTTCATTTCAGGTGAAGGGGTTTGGGGGAAAGGCCTCAAATTCTTCATTTCAGGTGAAGGGGTTTGGTGGAAAGGGCTCAAATTCTTCATTTCAGGTGGTTTGGTGGCAAAGGCTTCAAATTCTTCATTTCAGGTGGTTTGAGCAAAAGGCTCAAATTCTTCATTTCAGGTGAAGGGGTTTGGGGGAAAAGGGCTCAAATTCTTCATTTCAAACCCCCAGGTGATAAAGCAGAGATAAAGAGAGGGGCAGAGCCGGGGCTAATAATGGGAGATCAGGGTGAGGGAGCAGGAGGACAAGGAAATCTTCACAAAATTGGCTTTTTTTGGCTTCTTCTAAGAAACTTTCTGTGTCAGGATCCAGCAATGGATGTTCTGGTCTGGGTAAGAGCATCCCTTACTGCTGTTCCTGATATTCCTTGTGTGACCACAGAATTTCTCCAGGATTTGGATGTTCTGGTCTGGGTAAGAGCATCCCTTACTGCTGTTACTGATATTCCTTGTGTGACCACAGAATTTCTCCAGGATTTGGTCCTGTCTGGCCACAGGTTTGGGTACGAGCTGCTCAGAGCTGGCGAGCAGGAGCTTTTCTCTTCCTCACAGGTGAATTTGGAAGGTGGAGGAGGGATCAGTTGTTGTGTAAATTCCCTAGGGTAGGGAAGGACTGGGGGGATGGATGGATGGATGGATGCTGGTTTTCCTTTTTGAGGTCACATCCTGCCCGTGAGACGTTGTGGTTTATTTATTTGGTAGAGTGAATATTTTGTATACGGCGCGAGAGGAAGGCTTTTATGGCTTTTATTATAAATTTTTATGGAAAAAGGGGGGGAAAATAAAAAGGTGTGGAAAAAGGGAAAAATGCGTGAGCTGGCCACGAGGGGGCGCCACGAGCGCGCGGGAGGGCGCGTGGGCGTGACCGGGGAATGACTGACAGCGAGTGGGCGTGGCCGGGGAATGATTGACAGCGAATGGGCGTGACCGGGGAATGACTGACAGCGAATGGGCGCGGCCAATAAATGACTGACAGCGAGTGGGCGCGGCCACGGGAATGACGTCTGATGTGTGGGCGCGGTCAACGAATGTCAGGCTGTGGTGGGCGTGGCCAATGAATGGCGGTATGGGGGCGTGGCCAGAGAATGACGGACATGGCTGGGGTGTGGCCAATGAATGAGGGGAGGGGTTGAGGGCGTGGCCGAGGGGCGTGGCCTGGGTGCCACTTTTGGGATGGGGACAGGCGGGAGCAAGGTCAGAGGGAGGAGTCAGTGAATGGGCGGGGTCGAGGGCGGGGCTTTAAATGGGGAGGAGTCATGGGTCGGGTTAGGGCGTGACCAGACACAAAGGGGCGTGTTGAGGGTGGGGTCGAGGATGGGGTGGGGACATGGGCGTGACCACGAGGCGGGGGCGGGGTTAATGTTTTATGGGCGGGGACATGGGCAGGGAAATCAGCATAATGGGCATGGCCAGGAGGGCTCCAGGTCGCGCTGAGCGGCTCCGAGTGGCACCGGTGTCCCCGGGTGTCACCGTGGAGCTGCACAGCCACTCCTTTTCCCCCAAAAAAGCTCCGATCCCGCTCAGCTGTGCCACAAACCCTGAGCGGGAGCCGCTCCCGGCTGCTGTCCCCAGGAATTTTGTGACACGGTGTAAATCAAAGCCCTCCGTGACTGAACCCTGGCAGCCGGGAGTACCTGAGGATTCTGAGACCTTCCCAAGCCCTGCAAGGCCATAAATGAGTATTATTAATTATTATCAGTGCTTATCTGATGTGTTATCATCAATAATGCTGAGCACTGCGAGGCTGTGGCACAGGGTCAGTGACACACGCAGCAGCACCCGGGTCACCCTTTCTGTGCACCTTCAGGTTGTTTTTCTCATTTTGTTTTGGTTTCTGTACATTTGAAGCCTCCCCCTGGCCCAGGTGTTTTTGTTCAGACCCAAAATCTCCCGGAGCAGAGGAACTCGGTGGGGCTCAGCCCAAAGCCACCCTCAGGGACCCCAAAGCCACGACAAGGACACACCTCACTCCTTGTCCCATCAGCAGCATCCCAGCGCTACAGCCCTGCCCAAAATCTGCACACCTGGATCCGCGTGGATCTAAAATCCCCACCATGGACCCACCTGGATTTAAATCCTGCTGCACACCTGGATCCACCTGGATTTAAATCCTGCTGCACACCTGGATCCACGTGGGTTCAAACCCCCCCCCCCTCACACCTGGATCCACTTGGGTTCAAAACCCCCCACACACCTGGATCCCCCTGGATTTAAAATCCCCACTTTGGATCCCCCTGGGTTCAAAACTCCCCACACCTGGATCCACGTGGGTTCAAACCCCCCCTCTCACCTGGATCCCCCCGGATTCCAGCGGCTCCCTCTCCCTGCAGGGTCTCTCCTCCTTTTCCCGGGGCGCTGGGGCTCCCTGGATCGCTCCCAGTGCCACGGAGCAGCGCGGGGAGCGGATGGCGGAGTGGGGGGGATCCCCTGCGGGAGCTGCTCCAGCGGGGACCGGCCCGGGCCCTCCCGGTGCCCATCTTGTGCCATCCCGGTGCCCATCCCGTGCCCCCTCCCGGCCCATCCTGGTGCCCCTCCCGAGCCTTCCCATGCCCCTCTCGGTCGCTCCTCCCGGGCCATCCCGGTGCCCCCTCCCGGTGCCCCTCCCGGTCCCTGCTCCCGTGCCAATGGCATCGGCGGCCGCGGCCGAGCCCTCGGCGGGGCGGGGCGGTCCCGGAGCCGCCCCCGGCGGAGCCGCGGGAGCCGCGGGCGGCGGAGCGGGGTAAGGGGCGCGGGGGGCGCGGGGGGCGCGGGGGCGCCGCTGCCAGCGCTGCTCGGGACACCGGGCAGGGCAGGGCGGTGTGACCGACAGCCCCGGGCTCGGAGCGCCCGGCTCCGGCAGCCCCGGGCTCGGAGCGCCCCGTTCCGGCAGCCCCGGGCTCGGAGCGCCCCGTTCCGGCAGCCCCGGGCTCGGAGTGCCCCGTTCCGGCAGCCCCGGGCTCGGAGTGCCCCGTTCCGGGAGCCCCGGGCTCGTTGTGCCCGGCTCCGGCAGCCCCGGGCTCGGAGCGCCCGGCTCCGGCAGCCCCGGGCTCGCAGTGCCCGCCGGGGCTGGGGGCTGCGGTGGAGCCGGAGCCCCGCTCGTCCTTGGGATCGCTTTACACCGAGGGATCGGCACCGGCCGGACCGCGGGGTTTGTCCCCAAAGGCTCGGCGAGCCCCGGTTCTGCTCGGTTCCCGGGGGTTCCCGGTGTTTGTTGGCGTTCCCAGCTCCCGCTGCTGGTGCCTGACCTTGGGCGAGTGCCGCTATCCGTGTGCCCGGGCTGCTCATGTGCTGCTCCCCTGCACAGCCCGGGGCTCTGGGGCTTGGAAAAACTGCGGGGACACAAACGCAAAGGGGGGCTCGGGAATGGTGCTGCCCTTGCAGCCAGGGATCGTTTCCTTGCGGTGGCTTTGGGGTGGGTGACAGCGCTGGTGGCATTTTGCAAAGTGGATTGACACGGCAGTGACACCTGTGCCAGGTACCTGTGGGCACGGAATGTGCCACCTTGGCCCACAGCGCTGCTCTGCCAGCTGGGACAACCTTGGAGGGATGGGGCAGGAGAACAACCTCAGGAGAACAGCCTGGACCTCCCTGGAGGGATGGGACAGGAGAACCTGGGCATTCCTGCTGGGATGGGACAGGAGAACCTGGGCATCCCTGGAGGGATGGGAGAGGAGAACCTGAGCATTCCTGCTGGGATGGGTCAGGAGAACCTGGGCATTCCTGGAGAGATGGGAGAGGAGAACCTGGGCATTCCTGGTGGGATGGGACAGGAGAACCTGGGCATCCCTGGAGGGATGGGACAGGAAAAGAACCTAGAGATGGGTCAGGAAAAGTGCCCCCAATGGGACAGGAAACCCAGGAGCAGAGCGTTCCAAGAACCTGCCCAGGGCTGCCCTGCTCAGACCTCCCCAGTCCTGACCCAGCAGCTCAACCTCTGCACCTTCCTGCCCTCTGGCCATGCTTCATTCCCGCTGTCAGCTCAGCACAGGGTTGTGCTCCCTAAGTTGAATTCAGCTGTCCTGGGGGCACGCTGGAGGGATGGAGATCCCCAAACTGCTCTGCAGGAGCTGCTTGGAAAATCAGCTTTTGGGATACTCTGGGAGAGGTAAACAGGAGCCTTTGGTAGCCAGAGTGGGGAGGCTTTCCCTGCAAAAAGAGGAGATGGAGAAGAAAAGACAAAAGATCCTAAAACTGGAGTGGAGCTGCCTGGAAGAAGTTGTTCAGAGCACAGATTTGGGCTGTGATGAAAATGCGAAGCCTGGAGGCTGAGACTGGCCTGAACACCTCCTTAGCTCCATGTGACAGTGACAGTCCCTGCTCACTGTGACTTGGTGCAGAGCTGTGCTGGACACACTGGGAGTGCCCCAGCTTCTTGTTCCTGGCAGGTTTGGCACCACGTGGGGGTATTTCCTAGGGAAAAGAGCATTTCTATGGCACCCAGAGGGCTCCAGAATTCCCTGTGGCAGCTCTCAGGACCCTGAGGAGCGCTGATAACAAGGACTGGCCCGACTGGTTTGCAGCTCCACAGAAACCTCATGGAAAAAGTTCTTGAGGGATTTGGACAAAGGTTTTCTTTCCCCTGGAAACTCCAAATCTGCATTAAATATGAACAGATCCCTGTGCCCTGGGTGCTCCAGAGCGGGACAGGGACAGTGTGTGGATGCTCTGGGGGTCCTTGGGTACCTCCCTCCAGCCCCTGAGCCCCAGCGGGGCCTGGGGGCTCTGTGACAGTCACCAGGGACCTCCTGAGTGCACACAGCTCCCACCTGGACATGCTGAGCTCTGTCTCAGATGTTTGCAAACGTGGGGTTTGTGTCCTCAGGAGCCCTGGGGAGGAAAGGAAAGGAAAGAGGAAAGGAAAAGGAAAAAATTGTGAGTGCAGCAGCCACGCCAAGGGCACCACCAGGAGGAGTCTGGGAACCCCTCCAGAGTGGCTTTAACAAGCAATTCTGGCTCTGTTCGGAGCGAGAATCAAAGAATTCCCTTTGTTTAGGCCCTGCTTTGCTGCAGCCAGGCTGAGGCGCTCTCCGAGCCGTGCCCGGGGCTGGCAGAGCTGCCTGGGCAGAGCTGGGGCACGCCTGGGCACCGCGGTGCCCGCGGGCACGGCTGAGCATCCCCAGCGCTCGGAGCTGCCTCGGGGTTCCCTGCGCAGGTGGGCAGCTCCGGCCCAGCCCCGTCCGTGTCAGGGCGTGCTCCTACCCACACCTGCAGCCTGGAGAAGCCTCAGCAGCCTCTCAATTAACAGCTCACAATTAACTCCTGGCTAATCAGGAGCCAGGCCCGGCGCAGAGCTGCCCTCTGGCGTGGGTGGCACAGGGAGGGGTGAAGGGTTTCTTTGTGTGCTTGCACCTCCAGAAACTCCCCAGAGAAGTTTGCTCCTGGGGGGACTCTGCCTCTTTGCTGGAGGAACTCGGTCAGACTCTTCAAAAACAAAGGCCCTGCCAGGTTCTGCTGTTTTCTTTTCGGTGCTCGGCCCGGATTTGTTGAAAGGTTGAGGTTTGCATGTTTGTTTTCTCCTTTGGAAATGTTAGGAAAATGAATCCACAAACACCAGAGGTTTATGTCCAAAAAGGAGACAGAGGAGTCCTTTTTTGGCTTTATTAGAATAAAGGGAGAGGCCATGGGGCATTGCCCTGGGGTCTCTTGAATTTTTGGAGGACACAGCCTCCTTTTTTCCCAATTTCCCAGCCACATTTCCCTTCTCTCTTTCCCCATTTCTGAGGTACTTGAGAGGTTCAGACTTTCCCAAAACACCTGATACCAGAGACTTCCCTCTAATGTATAACCCTCCCTTTTAATTTTTAATTCTTTATGGAATTTAGGGGTTTTTCCCCATTGGCTGAGGGGGTTCAGACCTCTCATTACCTGAGAGGTTCAGACTTCCCAAAACACCTGGTACCAAAGGCTTCCCTCTAATGTACAACCCCCTCTTTTCATTTTTAATTCTTACAGAATTTAGGGGTTTTTCCCTCCCCATTGCTTCTTTCATCTTTCTAATTGCATCTTTCAATGTCTAATTTAGTTTATCAGCAAACCTAAAGTTTATTTGTAAAATCAAATATGTTTTTCCATTCACCAATCAGTGGAATCCTTCCCAGTGTTTCTTTTATCTCTCTCAGCGCTGGTTTTTATCCACCAGCAGCCCCACAGCTCGTTTGGAAGGACAAACCTGCTGTTCCTCTCAGAAATAACCTCGGTGCTGTTCCCTTGCAGATGAACCAAGACTCGCCCAGCTGAGCTCTCCCAGCAGCTCCTGAGCCAAGAGCTGCGTGTGGGGAGGCACCAAATGGTCTCTGTGAGCTGCCAGGACCTGCTGCCCTCCCTGCCCAGCCCTTCCCCGCTCGAGAGCCTGGCCAGCGCCGGGCAGTGCAGGATGCCACCGTCCCTTCTGCCAGGACACGGCGGTGACAGGACACGGGGACGCCCAGAGGGGCCCCCCAAAGCCCAGCTCAGCGAGGCTCAGCTCAGGCTGCCGGACTTCAGCCCCTCGCAGGACTTCATCCCCACGCTGGAGGAGATCGAGGAGTTCCTCAGGGAGAAGGCAGAGCTCCCCCGGGGTGAGGCAGGAGAGCCTCACCCAGCGGGGTGGAACGGGGAGAGCAAAGCTGAGCTCGGCTCCGGGACACAGCCCATCCCCAGAGCACAGGAGGGAGGAGCAGGACATGTCCCAAACGCTGTGGGGACAGCTGGTGACCCTGTGGTGGCTGCTGGTGACCCTGTGGTGGCTGCTGGTGACCCTGTGGTGGCTCCTGGTGACCCTGTGGTGGCTCCTGGTGACCCTGTGATGGCTGCTGGTGACCCTGTGGTGGCTCCTGGTGACCAGGCACTGGCTCCTGGTGACCCTGTGGTGGCCTCTGATGACCATGTGGTAGCTCCTGGTGACCAGGCGGTGGCTGCTGGTAACTATGTGGTGGCTCCTGGTGACCCTGTGGTAGCTCCTGGTAACCAGGTCCTGGCCACTGGTGACCAGGTGGTGGCTGCTGGTGACCAGGTGGTTACTGGTGACCCTGTGGTGGCCACTGGCGACCAGGCACTGGCTCCTAGTGACCATGTGGTGGCCCCTGGTGACCCTGTGGTGGTTACTGGTGACCCTGTGGTGGCCACTGGTGACCCTGTGGTAGCTCCTGGTGACCAGGCTCTGGCTGCTGGCAGCATCCCCGTTGTCCTGCAGCTCCATCCTCTCCCCATGGACAGCATCGCCCACCCAGCACACCCTGGGGGTGTCAGTGTGGCCCAGCTGCTGATCAGCCTGCAGAGCCCAAACCTGCCCATCCTCCCTCAGCTGCAGCCCCCGGGCTCCATCCCGGAGCAGAAACACGTCAGGATCGCCCCTCTGCCGGCGGGGCCAGGGGACGTGCGGGGGGCAGAGGCTGCCCCCGGGGGCCAGCAGGGTCCCCGTGCCCCGCTCCGCCCGCACCGCTGCTCCCACCCCGGCTGCGGGAAGGTTTATTCCAAGAGCTCGCACCTGAGGGCTCATTTCCGCCGGCACACGGGCGAGAAACCCTACACGTGTGCCTGGCCCGACTGCGGCTGGAGGTGAGCGAGGGGCTCCGGGGGGTTCTGGTGCCTCCGAGTGCCACCGAGGGAACCCTGAACAGCAGGGAGGGGGCACTCCCCCGTGCCCCGGGGGTACAGAGGGCAGCCTAAAACGATATTTACCAGGAAATTAAAATATTTAAAAAGTTAAAAATTAAATCGATCAAATAAATTAATACATATATAAATAGATAGAAATGATATATAATATGTATATAAATATATAAATATATAATATATTAAAATTAAATAAAAAGATAAATATCTGAATATATATAAATTATAAATATCTAAAAATAAATTATGTATATAAATTATATATAAAAATATATATAATATATATTATATATATATGTATATACATAAATATATATTATATATATAAATATATGTATATAAATTATATATATAAATATATAATATATCAAAATAAATGACTATAAATATATGAAATTACATCAAGATTATAAATATCCAAAAATAAACGATGTATCTAAATATATAAATATATACTATATCAAAATAAATGACTATAAATAAATATATGAAATTATATCAAGATTATAAATATCCAAAAATAAACTATGTATATAAATATATAATATATCAAAATAAATGACTGTAAATAAATATATGAAATTATATCAAGATTGTAAATGTATAAAAATAAATTATGCATATAATATATAAAGATAAGTAATTAAAAATAAATATATGAAAAATATAGGAATTATTAATGTAGAAAAATAAATTACAAATAAATTTATATAAAAATAAATAAAGAAAATATATATGAATATATATAAATTATGAGTATATAAAAAGAAAATATAGATATATAATAAAAAATAGAAATAAATAAAATACATAGCAATATATAAGTACATGTAAATTATCAATATATAAAAATAAATTACATAGAAATATAAAATATGAATATAAAATATATAATAAATAAAATAAAGAAACAAAAAGAAACATAAATAAAGAAATGAAAAATTCAAAAATAAAAATATTAATACAGTACTACAAATTAATACAGCACTACAAATTAATACAGCACCCCTTTCCAACATAACACATCCAGTATTCCCTTTAATATTTGCAGAGAGCCAGTGATAGAATCCGCACTCTTCCCCCTCCTGCAGGTTCTCCCGCTCGGATGAGCTCTCCCGCCACCAGCGCTCCCACTCGGGGCTCAAGCCCTACCAGTGCTCGGCCTGCCACAAGAAGTTTGCCCGCAGTGACCACCTGGGCAAGCACCTGAGGATCCACCGGGGCCAGCCCTGCAGGGCCAGCACGTCCTGAGTGCCAGGCACCGCTTGTGTCCCATTGTCACCTGTCACAGGCGGCAGGGATCTGCTGCTCGCTGGGCAGGCCTCTTTAGCTCTTCCACAACCAATCCTCTGCTGTTAATGAGCCATTAATTATTAATTATCTTCTGTCCATGGCCACTGAGTGTCCCTGCATGGCTGATCCAATCCCATCATCCCATGGGGAGAAGCTCCGCCCAGGGGAGGAGCCAAGCATTCCTACCTGGGTACAATCTGAGCTTTGGGACAGCCCAGCAGCCTTTGCCCAGTGCATTGCCAGAGGAGCAGCTTCTGCTGCCCTGCATTGCCAGAGGGAGCCCAGGCCCATCTGCAGCAGCCCTGGAGCTGCAGAGGAAAACTCCCCCCTTGTGCAGGATCCCTGCTCCAGCAGAGCCACAGCTGGCACTGCAGGAGGGCTGAGCCCCCATGGGATGGGGCTGTGCCACCCCCTGACACACAGGGGACAGGGCCTGCTCTGACTCTGGCAGGGTTCTTTTGTTTTACTGCATTGTTTATTTTATTTTTATTTTCTTCTCTAATAAAGAACTGTTATTCCTGCTCCCACATCTTTGCCTGAGCCCCCCTTCATTTCAAATTTATAACAATTCGGAGGAAGGAGGTTTACATTTCCCATTTTAGGGAGGCTCCTGCCTTCCTGAGCAGAACCTGTCTGTTCAAACCAAGACACAGCAGGAGTTAATTCCTGCTGCTCCTCTCTGCCAGCCCAGGGTGGGCAAAGAGAGCAGAACCCGCTGCTGAGGAGGGGGAAAGGACTCCTGAGCAGACAGGAGACTTTGTTGTGCCTCCTTTCAAGGGTGATGATGTTCCCAAGTTGTTTCTGGCCCTGCTCTTTGAAATACCCATGATGGGAATCAGTGTGGATTTGGGGTGTGTGTAGGAATGTTGGGGTCACACTGTGAACCAGGAATTGGGTGTTTCAAAATCCCAGAATCCCAGAATGGTTTGGGTTGGGAGGGATCCTAGAGCTCATCCCACGGGCAGGGACACCTCTCACTATCCCAAGGTGCTCCTTGGACACTTCCAGGGATCCAGGGGCAGCCAGGGATTCTCCGGGGATTCCATCCCAGCCCCTCATCATCCTCACAGCCAGGAATCCCTTCCCAAATCCCGTCTCTCCCTGCTCTGGCAGTGGGAACCATCCCTGGGTGCTGTTCCTCCATCCCTGATGGAACGGGGATGGATGGGTGTCACAGACACATTTTATGGAAAATCCTTTCCTTAGGATCTTTCCTCCTGAGAAGCTGAGAGGCCTCAGGAACAAAATGTAACCAATGGTTATCTGCTGCTGTGGGATGCAACAGGTGCATCTGGGATTGGTCTCATGGGGTTGTTTCCAATTAATGGCCAATCACAGCCCAGCTGGCTCAGACTCTCTGGTCAGTCACAAGATTTTATTATCATTCCTTTCCTTTCAAGCCTTCTGATGAAATCCTTTCTTCCATTATTTTAGTATAGTTTTAATATATCATTTACTTTTAATATAATATATATCATAAAACAATAAATCAGCCTTCTGAAACGTGGAGTCAAGA
This sequence comes from Agelaius tricolor, assembly GCF_023055355.1. Taxonomy (NCBI): domain Eukaryota; kingdom Metazoa; phylum Chordata; class Aves; order Passeriformes; family Icteridae; genus Agelaius; species Agelaius tricolor. Next base: position 4,633,305 of record NW_027269290.1, read on the forward strand.
TTCTCATCTCTTCCCTCGTCCTGGGACCCCTGTGAACACCACCACAGAAGGGGGTCTGAGCTGTGAGGGCTGCAGCAGATATCGACACTTTCCAGCCTGGTTGTTTTGTCCCTAAATCTGCTTTTTTTTTGTGCTAGTGGTTTCCCACTTGGCTGGCCCTGACCACCGTGGGTGCTTGACAAGGTGAGAGGGACAGCAGATGGATTTTGTGGAGCCTCAAAGCCACCAGGAGAACAGCAAGCAGCACCAGCCAAGCCCTTGCCACCCCGAAGGACATTTCCAAGGGGACACACGGACGGGTGAGGAGCTGGGAGCTCCTGCCAGGGGAGCAGGGCAGCTCCAGGCTGCTGACGTCCTCCTCCTGTTTGCCTTGGGGTTAATTAAAGTCCAGCTCCGGCTGCGGTGCCAACTCCCCGAGCTTCTGCAAACATCTGGGAGGGAAGGAGGCGCTTGCACAAACACAGCTCAGCGTCAGGAGCTGCGGCAGGGCCCGGTGCCCTTTCCACGTGGCTGTGCCAGCCCGGCTCAGGCTGGTTTCTGGTGCCTGCAGGCTCTGGGCCGGGCTGGGCTCGTGCCCTCCTGCTGATGCCCCGATGTCCTGGCAGGGCACAGCTCCACGTGCTGCCCTTGAGCTGCTCTGGGGAGGGGAGTTGGGTTGTGCCCAAAGCGCGGCGGGGAAATCAGCTCAGCTCTTCTCGATGCCCTGTGGAGGGCAGGGTGGGACAGCAGAGGCTGCACAGGTTGGGAGAGCAGAGGTTGGAGAGGTGTGCCCAGCTGTGCCAGCTGTGCCAGCTGTGCCAGGTGCCAGGAGGAGCACAGCCCAGCTGGGGGTGATGCTGCAGGACCAGCAGCCAGTTCTGCCTGAGCCTGTTTGGGGCTGCCTGCTGTTCCAGAGGCTTTGCCTGCCTCAGGTTGCTCCGTGCCCCTTCTGCCTTGAGGCTCTGTGCCTGGCCTGGGTGCCAGCCTGGCTCAGTTCTCTGTGTGCCCCCTTTGTTGTGGGGCTCTGTGCCCAGCCTGGCTCAGCTCCCTGTGCCCCCTTTGCTATGGGGCTCTGTGCACAGCCTGGCTCAGCCCACGTGCCCAGCCTGGCTCAGCTCCCTGTGCCCCCCTTGCCATGGGGCTCTGTGCCCAGCCTGTGTGCCAGTCTGGCTCAGTTCTCTCCATGCCCCCTTTGCCATGGGGCTGTGCCCAGCCTGGCTCAGCTCTCCATGCCCCCTTTGCTGTGGGGCTCTGTGCCCAGCCTGGCTCAGTTCTCTGTGCCCCCTTTGCCGTGGGGCTCCGTGCCCAGCCTGGCTCAGTTCTCTCCATGCCCCCTTTGCCGTGGGGCTCCGTGCCCAGCCTGGCTCAGTTTGCTCTGTGCCCAGGCCCCGTGCCAGCCTGACTCACGCCCGTCTCGTGCTTTTATCTGCCCCCTTTGCTGCTCTGCCTGGCTCCAGACGCTCTCCCAGCTCCTCCCGGACCTGCCCCATCCTGCCTCGCTCCGCTCCCCGCCGCAGGCACTGCGGGGCTGGCAGAGCTCCCAGCTTCGGGGGTGAGAAGGTTTGGGGTTCATCCTCAATCCAAGGCCCTTCTCTGTTGTATTTGCAGGGATCCCCGTGGCAGGCAGGAAGGGGGAATGGGAAGAGTGGGAATGGCACGAGGGGAATGGGAGGGAGTGGGAATGGAATGGCAGGAGTAGGAATGGGAAGAGTGGGAATAGCAGGAGGAGAATGGCAGGAGTGGGCATGGGAAGGAGTGGGGATGGAAGGACCAGGAATGGGAGGGAGTTGGAATGGCAGGAGGAGAATGGCAGGACTGGAATGGCAGGGGCGGGATGGCAGGATCAGGAATGGGAAGAGTGGGGATAGGAGGAGAGGAATGGCAGGAGGGGAATGGGAAGGAGTGGGAATGGGAAGGAGTAGGAATGGGAAAGAGGGGGAATGGAATGGCAGGAGTGGGAATGGGAGAACTGGGAATAGCAGGAGTGGAATAGGAAGGAGTGGGAATGGCAGGAGCAGGAATAGCGGGAGTAGGAGCAGGATGGCAGAATTTGGGATGGCAGGACTGGGATGGCAGGAAGGGAATGGCAGGAGCAGGAATGGCAGGAAGGGATGGCAGGAGTGGGAATGGCAGGAGGGGATAGCAGGAGTGGGAATGGCAGGAAGGGAATGGCAAGATCTGGGATGGCAGGAGTGGGAATGGCAGGAGGGGATGGCAGGGGTGATGGCAGGAGCAGGAATGGCAGGAGTTGGGGTGGCCGGATTTGCGGTGGCAGGAGCAGGATGGCAGGAGGGGATGGCAGGAGTTGGGATGGCAGGGGGTGATGGCAGGAGCAGGAATGGCAGGATTTGCGGTGGCAGGAGCAGGATGGCAGGAGTTGGGATGGCAGGGGTGATGGCAGAATTTGGGATGGCAGGATTTGGGATGGCAGGGGTGATGGCAGGGGGTGATGGCAGGATTTGGGATGGCAGGAGGGGATGGCAGGAGCTGGCGTGGCCGGATTTGCTGTGGCAGGAGCGGCTGCCCGGCGCTGCAGCCAGGGCTGCCAGGTTGCTAAGCAGAGCTTTTGAAGAACTGCAGGCAGGCAGCCGGAGCTGGAGCGGGGCAGGACGTGGGAGAGCACAAAGAGGAGCTCAGGCGCTGTTGCTAAATTTGCAGCTGGGGCTGTGGGGAAAGCAGGAGCAGCAGAGCCCTCCCTGCCTCCCTCCCTCCCTGCAGCACGAGTGACAGCAGTGACATCCCTGGGCTGCCCACGTGGAGCTCGTGCTGGCTGCTCATCCTGCAGCATGAGCCAAGGGCCACTGCAAATCCTGCTTTAAAACCCCTTTGGAAATACTAAGGTGGATCACAGCATTAGGGGTCTTTATTTCTTTTTTTTTTTTTTCCCTAATAAAGTCAGAACTGGATTTTCATTAATGATTAAACCTCCCTTCCAGGTTTCGTTTTTACTGGGGGGAAATGCAGTTCTTGGATGAGTTTCTGCTGCTCACAGTGGTTCAGCAGCAGAATTTCGCTTGAGAGGCGGGGAGAAAATAGGAGTTTTTGAAAATTTGAGTTTTCCTAGAGGAGCAGGGAAAGGCCTTTGTGGGAATGGGACCTGAAAATCAGAGAGGGACAATTGAGAGGGTCACTCAGAGAGGGACAATTGAGAGCTCCTCCAGCCACCAGCTGGGCCAGCTCCCGGTGGAAATCTGCTGTTAATGGGCCATTAATTATTAATTATCTTCTGTCCATGGCCAGTGAGTGTCCCTGCATGGCTGATCCAATCCCATCATCCCATGGGGAGATGCTCCGCCCAGGGGAGGAGCCAAGCATTCCTACCTGGGTACAATCTGAGCTTTGGGACAGCCCAGCAGCCTTTGCCCAGTGCATTGCCAGAGGAGCAGCTTCTGCTGCCCTGCATGGCCAGAGGGAGCCCAGGCCCATCTGCAGCAGCCCTGGAGCTGCAGAGGAAAACTCCCCCCTTGTGCAGGATCCCTGCTCCAGCAGAGCCACAGCTGGCACTGCAGGAGGGCTGAGCCCCCATGGGATGGGGCTGTGCCACCCCCTGACACACAGGGGACAGGGCCTGCTCTGACTCTGACAGGGTTCTTTTGTTTTACTGCATTGATTATTTTATTTTTATTTTCTTCCCTAGTAAAGAACTGTCATTCCTGCTCCCATCTCTTTGCCTGAGAGCCTTTTAATTTCAAATTTATAACAAATAGGAGAGAAGGCTTTTACGTTTTCCATTTCAGGGGAGGCTCCTGCCTTCCTGAGCAGAACCTGGCTGTTCAAACCAAGACACAGCTCCACGTGCTGGAGCGGGGCCCTGGCGGGCTGGGATCAGCTGCTGCAGAATGTTCTGGCTTCTCCCTGTGCTTCCCATTCCCTCCTGGCCCCCTCTCCAGCCAAGAGCCGCGCGGGGAGGGTTGGGATGAGTTTTGGAATTCTCTGCTTTCCCCTGCCTGGGCTGTCCTGGGTTTTCCTAGAACTGGGGGTTCTGTATCCCGTCACGACTCTGTCCTTGCCTCGGAAATTGCAAAATCCATTTTCCAAGTGCTGCCACCTGATTAACATTCACCAGAAATCCCCAATTAAATATGTTTATTTTCCCTTTTCTGCTGCCTCTTCCCCGTTAAAATGGGAGCTGTTTACACGGGAGCCACTTTCCCAAAATCTCTTTGCACGTGAGCTTTTTGTCTTTTTTTTTCCTGCCTCGTTCCCTGCTTGATTTTTATTCCATCCCTTTTGTCTGTCCTATATTTTTTCCCCTGGCTGATGCTGTCTAAGATAGGAACAAGCCCACGTTGAATTGCAAACACCCGGCAGTGGGAGCAGAACAAAATGGGAGTTGCACGAAGTAGGAAATTTCTTATCCCCCTAAAATTAAAAAAAGGTTGATTGTCACTGCAGCCACCCCCGTGATGCAGCTTTAGGAGCAGCTTGGGGTTGATTTTTGGGTGCTGCCCCTCTCTGTGCTGCTTTTTTTTTAGGGGGTTCAGTCCTGCATTTTTTCCCTGAGCGCCAAAATTTTAGGGGGTGCTGGTGGGGAGTGGAGACAAATCCAGGGGAGGATGTGGAGTGGTGGAGATTTTTCCCAAAGGAGATTTTTCCATCCCCACGGGAGCTCCTGGAGGAACCAGCTGGATTTGGGAGCGAGCTGAGCACAGCCAGGTGCTGGAGCTGTCCCAAAAAAAATGGGATTGAGCTGGAGATGCTGGCAAAGCTCCCACCTGTGACTCGACAGGAAGAGCCTGGGAGGGTTTTGCTTCATTTCCCTCTTTGTTCTGGGGTTTGCTGGGGGAAAAGGGACTCCAGGATAAAGAGGGGTGGGCACGGGGAAAAGCCTGGGGGGGTTCCTGGCTCGGGCATTCCCCAGGGAAAAGCAGCTCTGATAATGTGGAAAACCTGCCGGATGTTTTCCACAGGGAAAAAAGAAAAGGGAAAATGTCCAGGCTTTCACTTCTGAGGGGTTTAATTATTTTGAAAGCTGAGAAAGCTGATTCTGGAGGAATTTTTGTTTCTTTTCCTCCTTTCTTTCTCCTCCCTGCCTGGTCCCTTTTGGGTTTGTCTTTTATATATATATATATATATTTTTTTTTTTTTTTTTTGTTATTTTTGGGGTTTTTTTGTTTGGGTTTTTTTGTTTGGGGGGGGGTTGGATTTTGATTGGGTTTTTTTTTAAAGTGGAGCTGGGAAAAACACAAAAAACTTTTAACTCTGCTGCGTTTTAAAAGAAAATTAACTTCTGTAAATGAATAACTAATGGGTCAGCCTGGCTGAAAACTTCCTCTCTCCCTGTGACAATGTGCTCTGGGGGGAAATCCCTGTCCTTCATCAAATCCTAAATTCTCCGGCTTTCCTTGCTTTTATCTCCTTCCTGCTTTTCTTGTGCAGAAAGTTCTGATAAAGGAGAGTTGGAGAGGAGCTTTGGACGAGGGTCTGGAGTGCCAGGACGCAGGGAACAGCTTCCCAAGTGGCAGAGGATGGGATTTTGAGAAGGAATTCCTGGCTGGGATGGAATTCCCAGAGAATCCGTGGCTGCCCCTGGATCCCTGGAGCAGCCTGGGGTGGTGGAAGGTGCTGGGGTGGCACTGGGGGGTCTTTGGGGACCCCAAACCGTTCCAGGAGCAGCTGAAATGAGCTCCAGCATCAACAGCTCTCCTGAGGCCTTGGGAAGGCTGAGCTGGAACAGAGACTGGGCAGAGCTAAAGGATAAAACAGGGATTTAATGAGAGGCCTCAATGGATCCACCTTGGGCAGCACAACCCAAAATGGTCACAACATGAGCCCAAGATGGACCCAAATGGTCACAAAATGAACCCAACGTGAACCCAAATGGTCACAAGATGAACCCAAATGGTCACAAAATGTCGGGACCATTCGGGTCCGGTTCGGGGCCATTCGGGACCATTCGGGGCTGGTTTGGAGCCGTTTTGGGGCCATTCGGGACCGGTTCCGGAGCCATTCGGGGCTGGTTCGGGGTCGGTTCGGGGCCATTCGGGGCCCTTTGGGGCTGGTTCGGAGCCGATTCGAGGCCGGTTCGAGGCCATTCCGGCCCGGTTCGAGGCCGGTTCGGGGCCGGGCCCGCGCACATGGCCCAGTCCGGGCACCGGGACCGCGCGTCCCGCCCGCGCCCCAGGCCCCGCCCCTAACCCCGCCCCTCGCCCTCAGCGCGCCCTCCCATTGGCCCGCACCCTCCCGTTGCCGCGCTCCGATTGGCCGCCTCCCGCGAGCTCCGCGGGCCCGTGGGCGGAAGCGGCGCTACGGCGGCCGCGGAGGGTCCGTCCCGCGCGCGCGCCCCCGGCCGTGTGGAAGGCGGCCGCCCCGCGCTGCCCGCCCGGCTCCGCCCGCCCGCCCGGGATGCGGCCCCGGCGGCCGCGCCGGGCATGAGGGACGGCGGGGGGGCCGCGCCCAGCACCGGCACCCGACGGCACCCGGGCACCGGCGGGGCTCCTCCTCGGTGAGCGGGGGCGGAGAGCTCGGGGGGAGCGGCGGGCCGGGCTGCGGGGTGCGGGCGGTGCCGCCGGCGCTGCCCCTCGGGACCCGCACCGGGCACGGAGAGCGGCCGGGACAGGGCTGGGCTGGGGGGAGCCGGGGCTGGGCTTGGATCCCGGCTGCAGCGGCTTCGTTCCGTCCTGGCGGTGCTTGGTGGCATCCGGGAGGGTTTTGGGTGTAGGAATCGGATTTTTGGGGGCCAGGGGTTGTTTCGAGTCAGAGTTTGGTTGGTGGGATCCTGGAGATTTTTGGGTGCAGGAATTGGTTTTTGGGGTCCAGGGGAGTTAGAGGTTGGGTAATGAGATCCTGGAGATTTAAGGATCCAGAGGTTGGTTCGGGGGATCCAGGAGTTTTTTGGCTGCAGGAATTGGGTTTTTTTCGGGTCCAGGGGTTGTTTGGAGTCAAAGGTTGGTTGGTAGAATCCTCGAGATTTTGAGATCCGGGAGATTTTTGGGTCCAGGAATTGGCTTTTTGGGTCTAGAGGTTGTTTTGAGTCAGAGGTCGGGTGGTGGGATCCAGGAGGGTTTTGGATCCTGGAGATTTTTGGGTCCAGGAATTGTTTTTTTGGGTCCAAGGGGTTGTTTAGAGTCAGAATTTGGGTGATGGGATGCAGGAGACTTTTGGGTGCAGGAATTGCTTGTTTGGGCTTAGGAGTTGCTTGGATCCAGGGATGGCTCAGTGGAATCCTGGAGTGAGTTTGGGTCCAGGGCTTGCTTGGTGAGATCCAGGAGATTTTTGGGTCCAGGAATTGTTTGGATCGAGGGCTTCCTTGGTGGGATGCAGGAGATTTTTGGGTCCAGGAATTGCCTGTTTGGATCCTGGGGTTCCTTGGTGGGATACAGGAGATTTTTGGGTGCAGGGGATTTTTGGGTGCAGGGGATTTTTGGGTGCAGGCCTTGCAGGCTGAGTCCAGCTGTTGTTTGGATCCAGGCTTTGCTTATTTGGCTCCAATGGCTGCTGTTTTTTTGATTTTTTTTTTAATTCCTCACCACTATTATTTTAATTTTTTTCACTCCCCTGTCTGAACTGGGTGGATTCCTGCCCACATCAATAGGGGAGGCAGAGGAGAAAGTATGCAAATCCTGCAAATCCTGCTTTTTATTTGGTGTTCTCTCATCCACACACACACACACACATCCCATACCTGTGTTCCACCTCCAGCTCCCTCCCTTCCTCTCCATCCCCAAAAATTCCCCAGCAGGGCTGGACAACCTCCAGAGCTGTGCTTGATTTTTAAGTGCTGAATTTCTATTTTGAATATAATATATTCAAATATATTATATATATATATATATTCAAAATAAAATATTTCTATTTTATTTCTATTTTCTATTTTGATTTTTAAGGAGCAGCTCCTGAGCGAGGCAGGCATTTGCTTTGGAGGCTCCACTCTAAGGAAGTGTAAAATTCTGCATCTCTAGTTTGAATTTAATTCCTTTATTTTACACATTTAAGAGGCTTTTACCTGGCATTTCACCTGTGTGTGTTTTGGACAGCAAGTTTGTGGATTTTTTGGTTTTTTTTTTTTTTTTTTACAGTAAAAATTTTCTCCCCAAAATTTCTAAAAAAAAATCTCTTTCTAAAAATCAATTAAAATTGATAAAACCCTAAAAGTACAATTCAGGTGAGTCACAGCCCCGGGAGCTGGAAAAGCTTTTAGGAAAGGTTTATTAGGATTTGGGATTTCTCTCCCCATGCCTGACACGGGGATTTCTGCTGGGCTGTTTATTTTTAGGGTCTCTGTGCCTGTTTGCAGGGAATAGTTGTTCCATCACCATGACAACGGGGCTGAGTGTACCATAAACATTGTTCCAGGGGAGCTTTTCCAGCTTCAATCACTTTTCACCATCCAGCAGGAATTTGAAATTGGGAATATTTTATTTTTTTTTTGGGGTGTTGTTGTTGTTGTTGCTCTGAACTGGGGATGTTTTTCCTTCCAGCAGAGGGATTGTGCCTGTGCAAGGCAATTTAATTGAATCTGCTGGTGGTAAACACGGGGCCCAGATGAGGAGGAAGTGAGTGCAATCTCCTTAGGAGCTTCCAGGAAATCTGAGGCTTTTTTTATGGCTCGCTGGGGAACGATCCCAGCAGGGTCACAAACCCATCAAAGGATTTTTGGTTTTGAAGTTTCCCATCCCCTCTGCGTGTCCTAAACCTTCCCTTTTTAGATCCTAAAAAAATTAAAGAGTTAGGGAAGGAATAATGCTGATGCAAGTGTGGCAAATCAGGGAAATTCATAATTTTATCATCAGTGGTGGGATGTCAGTCATGCCCAGGCAGGGATGGAGGAGCAGAGGGATTGTAGCAGCTGCAGGAATGTCACAAAATGGGCTTTAAAATCCCCTTTTCCCCCCTGTCTTCCATTAATTTATCATCAATTTATCAGGTGTGATAATTAGAAATAAAAAGGGGCCCTTTTGTCTCTGTGTCAGGATTCAAATACCTCCAGAAAATCTGCTTGGGCTCATCTGCTGCCACCCTGAGTCCCATGGAAATCCTGATGTCATTGTTGTCCTTCATGGTTTGTTCCTGATCTTGGCCAATTCAGAAAGGCCAGAAAACACTGAGGAAAAACTGGAAAATACAAAAAAAAAACAAAAAAAAAAGGAAATATTTCTTTCTCAGCACTTAAAAGCTGAAACAGTTGGTTCCTAACCCCTCACATTTTTTGCTAAAACACCTAAATTTCACCTCAAGCAGCCCAAATTTTGAGCCAGGGAGACAAAATTGATTGCAACATTTGTTTTGAGTTAAAAAAAAAAATAAAAGAGAGGCTTGGAATGGGATTAGGCAATGAAAACTCTGGAGCAGCTCTTATCATGAGGACATCCTTCAGCATTTCCTTCCAGGGAACTTCCTGCCTTGATAACCACGGCTTCTCCTTCACAATAATCTGATTTTCCTGCCTGGATTGGGAGCAACTGTGCAGGGAATGCCAGAAGCAAAGGGAAAACATGGATTTAATAGAGTTTAGGGTGTTTTTTTTCCTTGTTTTTCCTTGATTTTTGTTACTTATTAGAGATGGTTTGGTTGGATTGCTACTTGGAAAGCTGCCAGGGGTTGGGATTTTTTTAAGGGAGTGTAGAATTCCGGATGTTTAGTTAGAATTCTTTGTTTAATTCTTTTATTTTACACATTTAAGAGGTTTTTACACATTTAAGAGGTTTTTGCCTGGCATTTCACCTGTGTGTGCTCTGGAAAAGGACCCAATTTCCTGCTGTGCTTCCCACCACATCAGGGAATGGAGTTTTGCACAGTAGATTTGTGGATTTTTGGGGTTTTTTTTTTGACAATAGGCTCTTTCTAAAATGAATTAAAATGGATAAAACCCTCAAAGTACCAATTCAGGTGAGTCACAGCCCTGGAAAAGCTTTTAGGAAAGGTTTCTTAGCAATGGAATATTGCTGATAAAACTTGCTTGCTTTTATTTTGATTCCCATTTGAATTGGACACTTCATCAACCACATCAGGGATAGGGCAACCATTTATTTATTCATTTATTTAATCGAATAATTCTTCATTTCTTTAATTGAACAAACAGAGGGCAAAATCCTGCTCAGGTTTTGAGCTTTTCACCGTGGATTTGGGCCTGTGACCTCCAAAATTCTCCTTCACCCACCTCTGTTTGTTTTCCTGGGACAGGCACCGGGGCCTGGTGTCCACAGCAAAATTGCACAACAGAATCAGTGGCTGCAGAATTCCTGTGCTCACACACCCTGCCCTTCCCAGGGTGCCAGAAAAATCCCTGGGAATACCCTTGGGAAGTGGCAATCACAGCAAGCTCTGCTCTCCTGGAATTTTCCCTGGAATTTCCTGATTTTTTCCCTGGAATTTCCTGATTTTTTTCCTGCAATTTCTTGAATTTTTCCCTGCAATTTCTTGAATTTTTCCCTGGAATTTCCTGGATTTTTCCCTGGAATTTCTTGAATTTTTTCCTGGAATTTCCTCTATTTTTTTCTGGAATTTCCTGATTTTTTTTCCCCTGGAATTTCCTGATTTTTTTTTCCCCTGGAATTTCCTGATTTTTTCCCTGGAATTTCCTGATTTTTTCCCTGGAATTTCTTGATTTTTTTCCCTGGAATTTCCTGATAAATTTTTTTTTCTGGAATTTCCAGATTTTTTTTTTCTGGATTTTTTTTTTTCTGGATATTTTTTTTCCTGGATTTTTTCCCCTGGCTATTTTTCCTGCTTTTTTTCCTGTTTTTTTTTCCCCTCTTTTTTATTTTTCCTGCTTTTTTTCCCTGATTTTTTTTTCCTGTTTTTTATTTTTCCTGCTTTTTTCCCTCTTTTTTTTTTTCTCTGCTTTTTTTTTTTTCCCTACATTTTCCCTGGACTTTTCCCTGGATTTTCCTATAATTTCCAATAATTTCCTAGAACTGAAACCTCGATTTTCTCACCTACACCATGAGCTTCCCCAAACCTGTTGCTGCCTTAATTCCAATTTTTACTTTGGGGCTGGGAGTCCTTCCTGCCTCTCCAGGGCCCTTTTTGGGGCTGTCCCCTGGCTGTGACACCGTGCTGGGGATGCTTCTGCTCTGTGCCTGGCACATCCTTCCCTTTCCTCTGGGCTTTTCTTCCTGTCTGGGGGCCTAACAAGGATTTTTTTTGTTTTTTATTCAGCCCATCTGCAGAAATCATCAGATGCTGCAGATGCTTGAGCAGAGGCTGCTGCGACAAATGGAGGTGAAAGATTATTGGAGATTATTTGCTGTTGAGTCAAAGCACAGGAAATCTGCTCAAAGACCTTGAAGGAGGGGGTTAGGCCAGGCCTAAACCCCTTAATCCAGCCTTTACTCCTTTCCCAGAGGGCGAATATTTGGATTTTTTTGGTGCCGCGTTTCCAGGAAAATCCAAACCTCCAGGCCCTGCCATCCCACAGAGGGGATTACAAATCCCAAATCCTGGATTTTCTGGATAAACCCGTGCAGAGCCAGGCCTCCAGCAGAGCTGAGCAGCAGCAGGGGAGGAGGCTCAGGGTTTTTTGGGAGCTCTGTGCCAAAGCCTGGCAGCTCCTGCTGAACTCCAGGGTCACCCGTAGGCGTCGGAGAAGATCTCAAGACAATAATAGTGCTCTATTTTAGCTCCCTCATTACAGAGCAGAGCTGCCCTCTGCCTCTAGCAACTATTTTTTCCTCCTGCTCACATGGTGCAGGAAGGGAAAGGATCTCAGCTTCATTCCCTTTTCACTTTTCCTTTCTCCACGGGTTTTTTTAGGAGGGAAAAAACCTTCACAAAAGGAAGGAAAAACCTTCACAAAAGGAAGGAAAAACCTTCATAAAAGGATGGTTTGCAGTGGGGTGTTTGTAATTATTGGGGTGCTCATCCTGGAGGAAAAGGAGCTGGGTTTAGGAGGGGTTTTTGTGCTGTGAGAGGATTTAAAAAGTTGAAATGCTGTTTACAAGCTGAGGCAGGGGGTTCTTGAGCCACTTCTCATCCCTGTCAGTGCTCAGGAGCTGCAGCAGTTGGAGTAGGAAAAACCTTTTCCTCACGTTTATTAATGCTCAGCTCACCTGTTGTGGTTTTAATTTTACATTTTGTGTGATCCCTTTTCTCCATGGGCTCTCAGGAGGGAAAAGAACCTTCACAAAAGGATGGTGTGGGGTGGGGTGTTTGTAATTATTGGGGTGCTCATCCTGGAGGAAAAGCAGCTGGGTTTAGGAGGGGTTTTTGTGCTGCTGGAGAGCTGTGAGAGGAGGAGAGTGGGGCCTTTTGAGGAAATTTAAAGCGTTGAAATACTGTTCACAAACTGTGAGGGCATTTCACCCTCAGCCATGTGGGGCAGGGGCTTCTTGAGCCATTTCCCATCCCTGGTGGTGCTCAGGAACTGCAGCAGCTGGAGAAGGAAAAACCTTTTCCTCACGTTTAGTAATGCTCAGCTCACCTGTGCTGCTTTTAATTTTACATTTTGTGTGATTCCTTTTCCTTTCTCCATGGATTTTTAGGAGGGAAAAAATCCTTCACAAAAGGATGGTGTGGAGTGGGGTGTTTGTAATTATTGGTGTGCTCATCCTGGAGGAAACGGAGCTGGGTTTAGGAGGGGTTTTTGTGCTGCTGGAGAGCTGTGAGAGGAGGAGAGTGGGGCCTTTTGAGGAAATTTGAGGAGCTGAAATACTGTTTACACACTGTGAGGGCATTTCACCCTCAGCCATGTGGGGCAGGGGCTTCTTGAGCCATTTCTCATCTCTCTCAGTGCTCAGGAACTGATGTTGGTAATTATTGATAATTATTCCTCATCCTGGAGGAAAAGCAGTTGGGTTTAGGAGGGGTTTTGTGCTGTGAGAGGATTTAAAAAGTTGAAATGCTGTTTACACGCTGGGGCAGGGGGTTCTCATCCCTGTCAGTGCTCAGGAGCTGCAGCAGCTGGAGATGGAAAAACCTTTTCCTCACGTTTAGTAATGCTCAGCTCACCTGATGTGCTTTTAATTTTACATTTTGTGTGATCCCTTTTCTCCATGGGCTCTTAGGAGGGAAAAGAACCTTCACAAAAGGATGGTGTGGAGTGGGGTGTTTGTAATTATTGGGGTGCTCATCCTGGAGGAAACGGAGCTGGGTTTAGGAGGGGTTTTTGTGCTGCTGGAGAGCTGTGAGAGGAGGAGAGTGGGGCCTTTTGAGGAAATTTAAAGAGTTGAAATATTGTTCACAAACTGTGAGGGCAATTCACCCTCAGTCATGTGGGGCAGGGGCTTCTTGAGCCATTTCTCATCTCTCTCAGTGCTCAGGAACTGATGTTGGTAATTATTGATAATTATTCCCCATCCTGGAGGAAAAGCAGTTGGGTTTAGGAGGGGTTTTTGTGCTGTGAGAGGATTAAAAAAGTTGAAATGCTGTTTACAAGCTGGGGCAGGGGCTTCTTGAGCCATTTCTCATCTCTGTTGGTGCTCAGCAAGAGCAGCAGCTGGAGAAGGAAAAACCTTTTCCTCACATGCTCATCTCACCTGTGCTGCTTTTAATTTTACATTTTGTGTGATGGTTTTTTTTTATGTTCTGGTTGATCCTGGAGAAACAAGAGTTTTTTAATGTGTTTTTCTGCTTTGCTAGTAAAGGTCAATGAGACCCAGCTTTGTGTCCTGATCCCCATTGGACTTTCCCAGGTATCAGCTCTGTCCTGGCCACTGAAGGGCCAAAATCCACCTGAGATCCCATGGCTTTGGCCAGGATTGTTTTCTGGCCTTCCTTTTGGATAGAACCTCCAGAAAAACTCCACATCCCCCATTTCTTTGAGATTTCCAGGAGGTTCCACTGTGGGATCTCCATCATTCCCCGGAGATGAATGCAGTGAATATTTAATACAGAGGAATATTCAGTTTTATGCCCTAAACCCCACCCATGAACAATTCCAGAATTCTCCCTGCTCCCGTTCTGTGACAGCCAGGGGATCACTGAGGCCTCTCCACCCTTTTTAATGGTTTTTAGCCAAGGCTTTTCCAAGCTGGGGACGTGCCATGTGTCCTCTGGGTGACAGACAGAATCGTGACACGCCTGGAGCTGCAAATGCCAGAAACATCAGGAGGAACTTGATCAAAATTGCTCTCCAGTACAGTCTGTAACTCTGCCCCTGGCTCAGGATCCTTCCAGCTGGAAAATGCAGGCTTGGAGCAGCCTGAGCTCTTCACTTTGGTAAACACTCCTTAGAACAGTTTAGCTCATCTCTGGGAAAGGTGCTTTGGGGTTTTTTTTTTCCTGTTTGTTTTTTAATATCTAGTATTTTCAATTATTTTGGCCATTCTTTGCTGTTTTACAAAATATTGTAATAATAATATTTATATTTTAAATATAATTAATATAATAATAATTAATATTTTAATAATTAGTCATATATTAATATTATATTATAAATACTAATATTACATTATAATAAATTATTATAATAATATTGTAATAATTAATATAATTATGTAGTAGTTATATTATTATTACTTTATTATTATATATAAATTATATAAAATATTATCTATTTTATATAATATATATAATAAGTAATAATTGTAATAATAATATTGTTTTACAGAATATTTTACAGAATATTCTGTGCATCTCCAGCTGGATTCCAGACCAGCTGTGACCTGGGCAGCAACGCTTGGCTTGGGTCAGTTTGGGATTAGCAGCAAGGCAATGTGGAACTTCCTCAAGGGCAGCAGCCCCATGAAATAACAAACAGCAGTTCAATTCTGAGATGAAACTGTGTGGATTTTTAGCAGGAGGGACGGGGAATAATATGAAAAAAATCCCTTGGATCGGCTTGGAATTAACAGCAAGGTGGAACTTCCTCAAGGAAGCATAACAGGAGTTCAGTTCTGAGATGAAAACTGCATGGAATTTTAGCAGGAGGGATGGGGAAAAATTTTAAAAAAAGCCTTGGGTCAGCTTGGAATTAGCAGCAAGGTGGAACTTCCTCAAGGAAGCATAACAGGAGTTCAGTTCTGAGATGAAAACTGCATGGATTTTTAGCAGGAGGGGTGGAGAAAAATTTTTAAAAAACCCTTGGGTCACCTTGGAATTAACAGCAAGGTAAAACTTCCTCAAGGAAGGATAACAGGAGTTCAATTTTGGGGTGAAGCTGTGTGGATTTTTAGCAGGAGGGATGGGGGAAAATATAAAAAAAAAATCCTTGGGTCAGCTTGGAATTAGCAGCAAGGTAGAATTTCCTCAAGGAAGCATAACAGGAGTTCAGTTTTGGGGTGAAAGCTGCGTGGATTTTTAGCAGCAGGAGTGAGGAAAAATTTTTAAAAAAGCCTTGGGTCAGCTTGGAATTAGCAGCAAGGCAAGGTGGAACTTCCTCAAGGGAAGCAGCCCCATGAAATAGCTAGTAGCAGTTCAATTTTGGGATGAAAACTGCATGGAATTTTAGCAGGAGGAGTGAGGAAAAATTTTTAAAAAACCCCTTGGGTCAGCTTGGAATTAGCAGCAAGGTGGAATTTCCTCAAGGAAGCATAACAGGAGTTCAGTTTTGGGGTGAAAGCTGCGTGGATTTTTGCAGGAGGGGTGGGGAAAATATGAAAAAAACCCCTTGGTCAGCTTGGAATTAACAGCAAGGTGGAACTTCCTCAAAGGAAGCATAACAGGAGTTCAGTTTTGGGATAAAACTGCATGGATTTTTAGCAGGAGGGATGGGGAATAATATGAAGAAAACCCCTTGGGTCAGCTTGGAATTAATAGCAAGGCAAGGTGGAACTTCCTCAAGGGAAGCAGCCCCATGAAATAGCTAACAGCAGTTCAATTCTGAGATGAAAACTGCATGGAATTTTAGCAGGAGGAGTGAGGAAAAATTTTTAAAAAACCCCTTGGGTCAGCTTGGAATTAGCAGCTAGGTAAAACTTCCTCAAGGGAAGCATAACAGCAGTTCAATTTTGGGATAAAACTGCGTGGAATTTTGCAGGAGGGATGGGGAAAAATATGAAAAAAACCCCTTGGGTCAGCTTGGAATTAACAGCAAGGTGGAATTTCCTCAAGGAAAGCATAACAGGAGTTCAATTCTGAGGTGAAAGCTGCGTGGATTTTTAGCAGGAGGGGTGGCGAAAAATTAAAACAAAGCCTTTGCCGCTGTGAATTGCCGTTGCTACCGTGATTTCCACGTGGCACCGGTTTGCTGCAGCGCTCCCGGAGCGCTGGGGATGAGCGCAGCGTGGGATCCATGGCTCAGCCCGGTTTTCCTGCTCGCTCTCGGCTCATCCCCGTGCTCCTGACAGCCCCGTCCCCGTGCTCTCCATCCGCTCCACCACGTGTGGCTGCATCATCCCCCTGCAGAACGAGGCACAGCCCTGTGCCTGGGATGCTGGCAACACCGTGGCAGCACCAGGCGGTGCTGGAAGGGTTCGAAGGTGTTTTCCTGGTGCCTAAATCCCGTATGGATCAGCTGGTAGAGCGCGGAGAGGTGTGGGAAGAGTCTGGAAGCGCAGCCTCCAGTTTCTTCGAGCGCTGAGCAATTAATTTGGGCAAGCAGGGAGTTGTGCTGTAATTAACAGGGAAAGCACCTCGGGCCAGCCTCACCAAGGGGGTGTGGGTGGCCTTGCCTTGGAGATTGTTGCGTGTAATTGCAGCAATTTCCCTGCCTGGATCAATGTCACATCAGGCAGCGTGTGCCACGAGGCAGGGATTCTGCACAAGGGCTGAAATGCCCAAAAAGGTGCCCAGAAAGGTGCCGTGCCCCCAGGGCAGCTGGTTTTCCCCCAGCCTTGTGTGAAGTGTCAGCTCTAATCCTGTCCCAGGGCTCCCTGAGCGCTCTGGACACAGTTCCCTTCCTTATATAGGGCTGGCCAAGTGCTGGGCACTAATGAGATTGGAATAAAAGGCTTTGGGAGCAGGGATGAGCTGGCAGGGCAGGCTGAGCCCTGTGTGCACAGGGACATCACCCAACACCCGCCTGGCTCCGGCTCCCTTTGCTTTGGAGCTTGGGATCAGTGCTTGAATATCTTGGGATTCGTGTTTGAATATCAAACTCACCCAGATGGATCCCCTGGACCCCCTTTCCTAGGGGGAAAAATATAGTGTAGATCCAATATTTGATATATCCAGTGTTATTCACTATCCCAGAGCATTTCTCCTGTTTTTATTTCACAGGAAGAAGTTTAGGCTGTGTTAATTAAACAGAGAATCTATAGGAGATGATGAATTAATATTTTGCCTGGTCTTATCCAGAATGATGAGTGTTCTGCTTAAAAGTATCTGTGGAAATTCTGTTTGGTGTAGTCAAAAATGGTAAAAAATAGGAAAAAATATAGTGTAGATCCAATATTTGATATATCCAGTGTTATTCACTATCCCAGAGCATTTCTCCTGTTTTTATTTCACAAGAAGAAGTTTAAGCTGTGTTAATTAAACAGTTCTGGACTAAGAGAATGTATAGGAGATGCTGAATTAATATCCAGAATGATGAGTGTTCTGCTTAAAAGTATCTGTGGAAATTCTGTTTGGTGTAGTCAAAAATGGTAAAAAATAGGAAAAAATATAGTGTACATCCAATATTATGTATATCCAGTGTTATTCACTATCCCAGAGCATTTTTCCTGTTTTTATTTCACAGGAAGAAGTTTAAGCTGCCTTAATTAGAGAATCTATAGGAGATGCTGAATTAATATTTTGCCTGGTTTAATTCCCACTGTATCTTATCCAGAATGATGAGTGTTCTGCTGAAAAATATTTGTGGAAATTCTGTTTGGTGTAGTCAGAAATGGTCAAGTGTTACCTGCCTGGTCTGTCCTTGATGAATTTATGCATCAACAACTTCAGAACAGGAATCAACTGGCAGATATGAGTCCTAGAAAGTCCCAGCCTAAATCATTGATACCAGTCCTAGAAAGTCCCAGCCTAAATCATTGATACCAGTCCTAGAAAGTCCCAGCCTAAATCATTGATACCAGTCCTAGAAAGTCCCAGCCTAAATCATTGATACCAGTCCTAGAACGTCCCTGCCTAAATCATTGATACCAGTCCTAGAAAGTCCCAGCCTAAATCATTGATACCAGTCCTAGAAAGTCCCAGCCTAAATCATTGATATCAGTCCTAGAAAGTCCCAGCCTAAATCATTGGTACCAGTCCTAAAACGTCCCAGCCTAAATCATTGATACCAGTCCTAGAAAGTCCCAGCCTAAATCATTGATATCACTCCTAGAAAGTCCCAGCCTAAATCATTGATACCAGTCCTAGAAAGTCCCAGCCTAAATCATTGATACCAGTCCTAGAAAGTCCCTGCCTAAATCATTGATACCAGTCCTAGAAAGTCCCTGCCTAAATCATTGATATCACTCCTAGAAAGTCCCAGCCTAAATCATTGATACCAGTCCTAGAAAGTCCCAGCCTAAATCATTGATGTGGGTAAGATGTGGCAGGGATGGAGCAAAGGCCGTGTTTGGAATAATTTTAATTTAGTTTTGTGTTTATTCTTATTTAAAAAAAAAAAAAACGGGGTGATAGCTGGAAAAGAAAGATTTGAAGGGAGATTGGGAGAGTGAAAACTGAGGGGAGATTGGGTTGTTTTGGCTCTGGCATCTTCCTGGAGCCTCTCAGTTCCTGGTTGTGCTGTGCTCCCTGTGAGGTGGGAGCAGGAGGGAAAATAAATCAACAACTTCGGAGCAGGAATCAACTGGCAGATACCAGTCCTAGAAAGTCCCAGCCTAAATCATTGATACCAGTCCTAGAAAGTCCCAGCCTAAATCATTGATACCAGTCCTAGAACGTCCCAGCCTAAATCATTGATACCAGTCCTAGAACGTCCCAGCCTAAATCATTGATACCAGTCCTAGAAAGTCCCTGCCTAAATCATTGATATCACTCCTAGAAAGTCCCAGCCTAAATCATTGATACCAGTCCTAGAAAGTCCCAGCCTAAATCATTGATGTGGGTAAGATGTGGCAGGGATGGAGCAAAGGCCGTGTTTGGAATAATTCTAATTTAGTTTTGTGTTTATTCTTATAAAAAAAAAAAGAACGGGGTGATACCTGGAAAAGAAAGATTTGAAGGGAGATTGGGAGAGTGAAAACTGAGGGGAGATTGGGTTGTTTTGGCTCTGGCATCTTCGTGGAGCTGTGCAGTTCCTGGCTGTGCTGTGCTCCCTGCGAGGTGGGAGCAGGAGGGAAAGGAGGAGGTGAGGGGGTGCTTTGATCCCTACCTGGCTGTACCTGAGCTCCTTCTCACAAAGCACCACAAGCCAGAGTGGGTGAACATGGAACAACTTGGAAACATTATTTTTTTTTTTTTTTTGGGGGTAGTGACTCACTGCAACTTACCCAAAGTGACCTGATTTAGTTAAATGAGGCTAAATATAACCCATGTGAAAAGTACTGACATGTGGGAGGAGACGCCAGAGTTGGCACTCAGCCCCTCAGTTCTGCAGGGAACATCTTTCACGACTGGTGACTAATATAATTTTTTACTCTTGCTGCCTTTGGAAAAATAACAATCCCTGCTCCATTTTTTCACCCCCTTGTAGGGAGAGAGAGGAGGGAAATGCTCCGGGCTTAACCTTGCCTTTGTGAATTGCAGCTCTCTGCTATGGACAGTGCCATCACCCTGTGGCAGTTCCTCCTCCAGCTGCTCCAAGAGCCTCAGAACAAGAACATCATCTGCTGGACCTCCAACGACGGGGAATTCAAGCTGCTGCAGGCAGAGGAGGTGGCCAGGCTCTGGGGGATCCGTAAGAACAAGCCCAGCATGAACTATGATAAACTCAGCCGGGCGCTGCGCTACTACTACGTGAAGGTAGGCTGGAAATCCTGCTCCAATCCTTATCCCTCTGAGCTAAGGAGCTTTGTTTCCTCCTCCTCCTCCTCCTCTTCCTCCTTGCTGTGCCTCTGCCAGGTTGAAGGAAGTTGAGCTGCTTTGTTTGAAGGTGTTGGGTTGGTTTTTAATTGCATTTATCGCTGTGCTGTTTCCTCCTCGCTGGTGGTTTTGGGAGGTTCTGGTGGCTCGGTGGCTTTGCTCATACAAATTTGCCTTTGGATTCTCATCCCCCTTCCAAAAATACACAGCCTTGCAAGGATTAAAATCCAGGTACAGCACAGGGAGAGGATGATGATGGAGGGCGTGAATATTGCACCACTTCCAGGTCTTTTTGCAGCTTTCTCTTGACGTTTATTTCTTTCAAAAGAAACATTTTCCATCCCTAAGTATTTTTATTTTTTTCTGTGTATTTCACCTTCACTTTGACCACTGTTTTCAGCCCAGCAGAGTAAGAAGCTTTTGTTTATCCAACATCTTGGAGTCTCACCTTTGTTTCCCTTTATCCCACGGCTGCTCGTGTGTGAGTGGAGCAGATAAAAATAACCCCCAGTTTCTGAGGAGCCTCAGCCTGGAGCAGGTGGGAGGGTGCTGGTGTTCATTACTGGGTGCCACAAATCTGCTTTGGTGCTGAGAGATCTCAGCAGCAATCAGGCAACGATAAATAAGGATAATTCCAAGTCCAAAGTGTGTGTGGCATTTCGCTGAGGAGCAAAACAAGTTTGACAGATGCTGTTCTGTGGTATTGGAATAACTGATTAGCCTGCATTCTGCTGACGAGTTCAGCTGCTTATTTTCCTTTATTATCATCTTATTAAGAATAAAGGTGGTTTGATTTGAAGTGCAAGCTCTCAATTCTGCAGTCCTGGAGAAACCCTTTAGCAAGTTCTATTAAATTACCCATAGTGTACCCAGCTAAGTGATTCTTGCTGGGGGTAATGGGCATTTTTCTTATTTTAATGAGGATTTCTTGGCATTTTTTAAGCTGTTTTTAGTATGTTTAATGTCAGGTTAGGCTCACCTGTTGCAGTGTTTTGTCTGCCAGCTCCGAGAACAGAACTGGAACACGCAGGGTGTTTTTAAAACAGGAAAAGAAGAAACATTCTCTTGTTTTTTGGGTTTTTTTTTTTTTTTTTGGCTGAAAGATTACAGACTTTAATTCCTCTGCCTATTTTAGGCAGTGTTTGTAGGAAGAAAATTAATCCGAAGAAAGGTCTAAATATACTTTTGTCTTCTTCCCCACCAGAATATCATCAAGAAGGTGAATGGCAAGAAATTTGTGTACAAATTCGTGTCCTACCCGGAGATCCTGAACATGGATCCGCTGGTGGTGGGCCGGATCGAGGGGGACCCCGAGATGCCCGGCTTTGGGGAGGTCACCAGCACCCCCAAGGACGTGGAGAGCTGTGGCAAGGAGAAATCCCAGTCGTGTGCAAAGTCCTCCAGCCGTAATGACTACATCCACTCAGGCCTGTACTCCTCCTTCACCCTCAACTCCCTCAACTCCTCCAGCGTGAAGCTCTTCAGGTCCATCAAGATCGAGAACCCGGCCGAGAAGCTGACGGAGAAGAAACCTCAGGACCCCACCCCTTCTGTCATCAAGTTTGTCACCGTGCCCTCCAAAAAGCCACCGCCCTCTGCCCCCCTGGTTTCCACCGCTTCGGCCGTGGCTGTCACCTCCACGGCTTCTGCCACCCCCGCCGTGTCCTCCTCGCTCCCGCTGGGCTCTGAGGAGACTCTGCAGACCCTGGAGACTCTTGTCCTGCCCAAGCTCAGCGTCCCTGAAGCTCCTCCAGCGCCTTTGCCAAACTTGAGCACCAGCTACACCCCGACCCCGCCCATTTCCTCAGTGTCCCCGAACCTCCAGGTGCCCTCCACGCCGCCCTCGCCGCCGCTGAGCTCCAACCCCGACCTGGACATTGACACAGACATCGAATCTGTGACTTCCCAGCAGCTGGAGCAGGCCCAGAGCCTCCAGCAGCAATCCCCAGAGCCCAAAGAGCAGCAGGATTCAGCTGCAGGGTTGGAGAAGGAATTTGCCAATCACCTCTCCAGGTCGAAAAAACCCAAAGGGCTGGAGCTGGCTCCCACTCTGGTGATCACAGGCAGTGATCCGAGTCCTCTGGGCATCCTGAGTCCTTCTCTCCCAACTGCTTCTCTTACTCCAGCACTTTTCTCTCAGGTGATCAAATCTCCTTCAATTCCTTTCCTGGTTTCTCTTTTTTTTGTTGTTGTTGGTTTTTTTGTTTTTTTTTTTTTTTGTTTAAACTAACAATAGTGATGATGTTATGCTTGAAAACAGCAAGTGGAAAATGAATAGTTCATTGTATGCAGAGATTTGAAACTCAGGATGTCACTCCCTGGTTATTTTTTATTGTGTTTTTTTTTTTTTTTTTTTTTTTAATCAAACAAAAGTTTGGTGTTAATTCACCCCAAAGTGTGCCCAGGTGCTGGGCGTGTGGAGGCAAAACCCAAACCAGCTCCAGCAGGATTTTGTAAACCTTGCCAGGGGAATACTGAGTTATTCCTAAATCCTTCAGCTGGGCCTGCAAATCCTTCAAAACCAGCCCCACAGAGGTGTCTGCTGAGCTCTTTTTTCCCCTCAGTTAGCAGCATTTAGTTAAAGCCAAAGTCTTGTGAGCAAGCAGCCATAAGAGCAGCTGCTTAATTTGGTCGTTATCTTTGTGTGGGAAAGGAAAGCTTTCATGTCTCATGGAAAACTTGGAAGGGAACTGAATCCAGCAGGGCTGTTAAATCATTCTGTATCTGTGTGATCTCTCCCCTGCAATAAATTGGGATTAGAATGAAACCATGGGGGAGCTGCTGGTTGAAAACTGAAGTGGCTGAAGACAGGGGGGGAAAAAGAAAAAAAAAACAAAACAAAATGCAAGTGGAGTTGTTCTTTTGGCACCCTGGGAAGTGCTTGGCTGGTGAACCTGGGATATTCAGGAGCTGGATGGGAACTCCTTTTGTTGTTGCTGGCATTGTCAGTGGCACCAGCAGCAGCCTCGTGCCCATTGTTTTGGGGTTTTTTTTTCCTTTTTAAATCCAGAAATTGTTTTTTTTTTTTTTTTTTCCTTTTTAAATCCACACTTTTCCAGAGTGCTGGATTGAAGGAGGAGCTGCTCTGCTGTGGCTTCCAGCAGGATTTAGGTGGGAAAAAAGGGGTTGGATTGCTCAGTGAGGGGAGGGAGGGAGAGCTGGATGGGGCTGGCAGGGAGGAGGAGGAGGAGAGGAAGGAGGGGATGGGAGTTGTGGCAGCTGAGGGGGTGTTGGGGCTGGAATTCCAGGGGAAAGGCTGGAAAAGCTGGAATTCCATGGGGAGGGGCTGGAATTCTACAGGAAAAGCTGGAATTCCAGGGGAAGGGCTGAAATTCCATGGGGAAAGGCTGGATTTCCATAGGGAAAGGCTGGAATTTCCCTGCTGGAATTCTGTGGGGAACAGCTGGAATTTCCCTATTGGAATTCCATGAGGAAAGGCTGGAATTCTATAGGGAAAGGCTGGAATTCCAGAGGAAGGGCTGGAATTTCATGGGGAAAGGCTGGAATTTCCCTGCTGGAGTTCTGTGGGAAAGGCTGGAATTCTGTGGGGAAAAGCTGGAATTTCCCTGTTGGAATTCCATGGGGAAAGGGTGGAATTCCAGGGGGAAGGCTGGAATTTCCCTGCTGGAATTCCACGTGAAAAGCCGGAATTCCACAGGGAAGGCTGGAATTCTGTGGGGAAAAGCTGGAATTTCCCTGCTGGAATTCCAGGGGAAAGGCTGAAATTCTGTGGGAAGGGGTAGAATTCCATGGGAAAAGCTGGAATTCCCTGGGAAGGGCTCTGACAGAGCTGTTCTCCTCCTCCCTTTCCAGACTCCCATCCTGCTGACTCCCAGCCCTCTGCTCTCCAGCATCCACTTCTGGAGCACCCTGAGCCCCGTGGCTCCCCTGAGCCCTGCCCGCCTGCAAGGTGCTAACACCCTGTTCCAGGTGAGTGCATTCCAGGGAGTGCCATTCCCAGGGAGTGCCATTCCCAGGGATTCCAGTCCCAGGGATTCCCATTCTCCAGGGAGTGCCATTCTCCAGGGATTCCCATTCTCCAGGGAGTGCCATGCCCAGGGATTCCCATTCCCAGGGATTCCCATTCCCAGGGAGTGCCATCCCCAGGGAGTCCCAGGGATTCCTATTTCCAGGGATTCCCATTTTCCAGGGAGTGCCATTCCCAGGGATTCCCATTTTCAGGGATTCCCATTCTCCAGGGAGTGCCATTCCCAGGGAGTGCCATTCTCCAGGGATTCCCATTCTCCAGGGATTCTCCAGGGATTCCCATTCCCAAGGATTCCCATTTTCCAGGGATCCCCAGGGATTCCCATTCTCCAGGGATTCCTATTTTCAAGGATTCCCATTTCCCAGGTGATTCCCATTTTCCAGGGATTCCCAGAGATTCCCATTTTCAGGGATTCCCATTCCCAAGGATTCCCATTTCCCAGGGATTCCCATTTTCAGGGATTCCCATTCCCAAGGATTCCCATTCCCCAGGGAGTCCCATTTTCCAGGTGATTCCCATTTCCAGGGATTCCCATTCTCCAGGGATTCCTATTTTCAAGGATTCCCATTCTCCGGGGATTCCCATTCTCCAAGAATTCCCATTTCCCAGGTGATTCCCATTTTCCAGGGATTCCCATTTCCCAGGGATTTTCCAGGTGATTCCCATTCTCCAGGGATTCCCATTCTCCAGGGATTCCCATTCCCAAGGATTCCCATTTCCCAGGGATCCCCAGGGATTCCCATTCTCCAAGGATTCCCATTCTCCAGGGATTCCCAGGTGATTCCCAGGGATTCCCATTCTCCAAGGATTCCCATTCTCCAGGTGATTCCCATTCTCCAGGGATCCCCAGGGATTCCCAAGGATTCCCATTTCCCAGGGATTCCCAAGGATTCCCATTCTCCAGGGATTCCCAGTTCCTTCCTCTCGGGATTTCTGCTGCTCACACTGACCCTGAGGTACCTCCAAGCTCCTTTTTCCCAGCCCAGCAATCAAAGAAGGAGTCAGGATTTTTCTCAAGGTTCTTTATTGTTTCTTATCTATAAAATTCTCTCTCTGGCCTGCTGAGATCTGCACACTGACCACCCTCAGTTGTCTTTTTAGACTAAAAACCACATGTACACTATTTACAGTAATTTCCCAATACCTATCACCTTTGTTAGACAATAATTTACATTATTGTAATTATTATTACATACATTATTTACAGTAATTTCCCAATACCTATCACCTTTGATAGACAATAATTTACATTATTGTAATTATTTACAATAATTACAATAATTTACATTATTGTAATTATTTACAATAATTACATAATTATTGTAATTATGATTAGATACATTATTTACAATAATTTCCCAATACCTATCACCTTTGATAGACAATAATTTACATTATTGTAATTATTTACAATAATTACATAATTATTGTAATTATGATTAGATACATTATTTACAATAATTTCCCAATACCTATCACCTTTCTTAGATAATAATTTACATTATTGTAATTATTTACAATAATTTTCCAATACCTATCGCCTTTGTTAGACAATAATTTACATTATTGTAATTATTTACAATAATTACATAATTATTGTAATTATTATTACATACATTATTTACAATAATTTCCCAATACCTATCACCTTTGTTAGACAATAGTTTACATTATTGTAATTATGATTAGATACATTGTTTACAATAATTTCCCAATACTGATCACCTTTGTTAGACAATAATTTACATTATTGTAATTATTTACAATAATTACATGATTATTGTAATTATGATTAGATACATTATTTACAATAATTTTCCAATACCTATCGCCTTTGTTAGATAATAATTTACATTATTGTAATTATTTACAATAATTACATAATTATTGTAATTATGATTAGATACATTATTTACAATAATTTCCCAATACCTATCGCCTTTGTTAGACAATAATTTACATTATTGTAATTATGATTAGATACATTATTTACAATAATTTCCCAATACCTATTGCCTTTGTTAGACAATAATTTACATTATTGTAATTATTTACAACAATTACAATAATCACCTTTGTTAGACACTGAGTTTCTGTGGGAACCCAGCACATCCCTCTGGCTGTCCAGAACAGCCCAGACCCTGCCAGGGGGCTCAGAGACCCTGGCACAGAGCCCAAAACACCTCTGGGATTGATTATGGAGCAAATCACCAACCTTAGGTGAAGATCAGCAAACCACAACAGTTTAGGTAGAATAATAGTGAAGTTATCACAGGGTGGAAAAGGAGATTTTGGGGTTTTTGGTAAGGGGGTTCAGGAGGCAAGATGGAGGCATCTGGGCATGTCCAGCCTTTCTCCTTCTTCTTCTTGGCCTCCATCTTCTGGGTGATGGTGGCACTTTTGGATTGGTTTAGAGTAGAAGCTCAGTGTCTAACACAGGTGATGGGTATTGGAAAATAATTGTAAATATTGTACAGGTAGTTTTTAGTATAAAGACATAACACCACCCCAAGGGCTGGAAACAATTGCCAGCTTTGTGTGAGGAGCTACAAGCCACAAGAGTTTGAGTGAAATGATAGTGAATTAATCACAGGGTGAAAATGTAGAATTTTGGGGATTTAGAATGGGAGTTCATGAGGCAAGATGGAGGGAACTGGGCATGTCCTGTCCTTCTTCTCCTTCTTCTTCTTGGCCTCCATCTTCTGCTGTGATGGTAGCACTTTTAGATTGGTTTAGAGTAGAAGCTCAGTGTCTAACACAGGTGATAGGTATTGGGAAGTAATTGTAAATAATGTATTTTTAGTATAAAGACATAACCCTGCCCTGGGGGCAGGCAGAGTGCCTGGAACTGTCCTGCTGGATGGACCTGGGCAGGGCAGGAGAAAAATTTTTATAGATAAGAAACAATGAACAACCTTGAGACCGAGAAATGAAGAGCCCTGACTCCTTCTTCAAGCACTGGGCTGGAAAAAGAGACTTTGAACATTTCTTGGGGTCACTGTGAGCAGTGAGAGATCCCCACAAGTTCCTACCTTAAACCAATCCTAAAGTGCCAACATCACCCAGAAGATGGAGGCCAAGAAGAAGAAGAAGGAAAAAGGACAAGGCACGCCCAAATTCCTCCATCTTGAGACCCCAAACCCCCATTCTAAAAACCTCAAAAATCTATTTTTCACCCTGTGATAAATTCAGTCATTCTGCTTAAACTTTTGTGGCTTGTAAATCTTCACAGTAGGTTGGGAATTGTTTTTTCCAAGGGCTCAATCAAAGGCACAGGGGTCCAGGGCTCTGGGCCAAGGTCTCTGAGCCCCCCAGGCAGGGGCTGGAGCCCTCCAGGGCAGCCACAGGAATTTCCTGGCTTCCAACACACCTGCAGGACCAATTATTCCCAATATTTGCAGCAGAAATAAACCAGGAGTTGTTGTTTCCTACCCCCTGTTGCAGCATTAATTTTATTTTTTTACCCGGTTTTATTTCAGGATATTGTAAATGTTGGTGTTTCAGGAATGGTTGAAATCAACTGCAGCACAGGCTGCTTTAGAGAGAGATTATTTGTCCTTTTTAGGTCTGTTCTTCCTGTAAAAATTTCCTCCCTGTAACTTTTTTTTTTTTGCTTGGGATTTTCATGAATTTTAGAAATTTTCCGCTCTATTGGTTGTTCCAGTCATTCCTGATGAAAAATATTCATTAATCTCGCAACTAAAAATATTCATTAATCTCGCAACTAAAAATAATTATTAATCTCACAACTAAAAAATATGAATTAATCCCACAACTAATGAGGAGAAGGAGTGTGTGTTTGATCTCTGTGCTGATGTGTGGCACAGTTTTTGATGATTTTTATGGAAGAAATCTTTAAAATTCACCCCTGTGAGGGTGGAGAGGCCCAGAGAAGCTGTGGCTGCTCCTGGATCCCTGGAAGTGTCCAAGGCCAGGGTATTTTTTACTATATAGGAAAAAATCCACTATATTTAAGAAAAAACCACTCCTTTAGTTGTAATTCTCATGTTTTTCCCTCACACTTCCACTCTGGCACTGGAATTACCACTCTGGCACTGGAATTACCACATTTGCTGTGGCAAATGGTAGAATTTAACAAATTTAGTTAATTTTTATTTAATTTCTTTGAAATTTAATAATTTAATGAAATTTTCTGGGTTGGGATCTGTCATCTCCATGGAAATGAAGGAAGTTCCTCATCTGTACCATGAGGATATAAAATAAACAAGGAGGGCTGGAATGGCAGTGGATATTTCAGCATGGAAAGAGCTGATAATTAACTGAGGGGTAATTTAGACCCTGTTTTCCTCAGAACCTGGATTAAAGTCCCATTTTAATGAGGATATGGGGTCACTGTGACACTGCTTGGCATTAAAAAATCAATTAAAAGTGAGGAGCCAAGAGCATCCTTGAAACCTGGGGTGGCTTTGCTTTGTTTTGTTGTTACATCTGGGGATTTTTTTGCCCTTCTTCGTGCACAGATGTGGGAGGAACATTGAATTAAAGTGGTTTTTTTTTGATGATTCTTGTTTTATCTCTTAGTTCCCATCCGTGCTGAACAGTCATGGCCCATTTACCCTGTCTGGACTGGATGGACCCTCCACCCCTGGCCCCTTTTCCCCAGACCTGCAGAAGACATAGCACATGGGATTTCTGCACAAGGACAGCAAGGCAAAAGAGATGGGACATTTTCCCTTCCACCACCTTTTTTTTAAAAACAAGCAGTTTGGAATTCCACTGAGATTCTCAACAGTCGGAGTCGTTGCCATTCCCGAATCCAAAAAAAAAAACCAAAAAAAAACGACAAAAAAAAGCCTTTTTTGTGCAAAAATTCCCCCTTTTTTTGGAAGAACCCAGGTTGGGAATGTATATGCAAACGCCTTAATAGGAGCTGCAGCTCCAGTTTCTTCTCCTCCTCACTTTGGAAGGTTTTTTTCCCCGTGTCCAAAAGGAATTTTGGGTGGTGTTGCAGCAACTGCCCCTGCACTGACTGCAGCAAACAGCACCAGAGGAGGCTTTTCTCTGTGACTCTTGGAAAAAACAAAAAAACAAACAAAACCCTCTGTTCTTCTGCTCCCTGTGCTCAGCAAGGAGAACCCTGAATCCTGATGGAAGCTGGCATTCCAGGAAAAGTTTGGGAATGGGGTGTGTGCTGCCAGCTCTGCCCTGGGGGCACCACAACCTCTGCAGCAACAGAAGCACCAGGGCTTTTCTGCTGCCCTTGTCTCTATTTTTATTTTGGTTTATTTTTTTTTTTGCAGGGAGAATTTTTTATTTTTTTTTCAAGGATTTATTCCAAGTTTATATCCAGGACAATTCTGTGGAGCCCCTGGGGCTGGATTTTGGATGGGATGAGCTCCTTTCACTTCTCACAGAGTTTCAATGCTGGAGTCCAAACATTTCTTGTGCCACAGCCCTGGGAGCTCCCTGCTGGATCAGCAGGATGGGAGGATTTTCCCTGCAGTTTTGGGGCTTTTTTCCTGCAGTTTTGGGGGATTTCCCCTGGGTTTTGGGGGATTTTCCCTGCAGTTTTGGGGGATTTTCCCTGCAGTTTTTGGGGGATTTTCCCTTGGTTTTTAGGGGAGGTTGCTGCCTGACCTGCAATTCCAGACCCCAGCATTAAATGTTGTTCTTCTTTCCCCACAGTTCTGGAAAAATTTCCTGCTTTTCCCCACGTGGAAAAGCTCCTCTTTTGCCAGCTCTTATCCCAAGTTTTGCAGTGGAGCTGTTGATTTTGAGGTTTTTTCTTTTTTGGACCCCAAACCAGGCTGAAGGGGTTCCATGGGGTTTAACCTCGTGGTAAATCTGTTTTTACCTCCTTGGTGTCCTGGATTAATGATGCAGGATTGTTTTTCCAGAGCCATTGGAGGTGAGATGGAATTTGTAGGTGGATTTTTTACACCTCAGGAGGCCTTTTGAGAAAACTGAGGGGTGAGGAAATGAGAGCTGCTCCTCTCTCAGCCCCTCAGTTCTGGGTGTGTTGGGCTTTGGCTTTGTGTCCTTCCACATTTGGGGGCATCTGATGTCAGGCAGCAACTTCTGGCTTTGAGTTGGGGGTGTCAGAGCATCTTCCCCATGAAAAATTCCCAGAAAACAGATGGAGACATCTCCTTCCTTCAGCATCCTCCAGGCTGCCAGGAGCAGAGGAAGATTTTAAGATTTTCCCCTGTCCAGCACGAGGAGCTGACAGAGTTTGCTGTAAATACTGCACCTATTCCATGGAGAAGAACTCAAACTTTTCCAGAGTTGGTTTTTTTTTTCTTTTCCTTCTGCCACTTTTGCAGGCTTGGAATTCCCTTTAAAAGCCACAACACCCAGGACTTTTCTTTTCCTGCAGTGCTGTTCCCTTTCTATATCCTGACATTGAGATACAGAAAAAAACAAACAAAAACCACTTTTTGTGTGTTCCTGATGTGACACCTGGGACAGGTGGGTGGAACATTTTTCTTGGGCATTGTTCACCTGCCCAGGGGAAAAGTGGGAGAAAAAAAAAAAATAAATATTCCTTTTTCAGGTGGAGAAGCAGGGAGTGAGCTCATGGAGTGACCTGTCTTCCTGTTGGCTCCTGTCAGAGGCAAAAAATGCTTCACATTTAGACATCAGCAGATGCAGGAGGAAATTCCTGCGCCAGCAGCTCTTAAAATGTGCAATATTGACCTTTTTTTTTTTTTTTTTTTTCATTTTTATTTTTATTTTTGACATGCAGAAGCGAAGCTGCAGGTGATGGTGAAGAGCAGGCATCTGGAATTTTTTATTTTGGTTTGCATCTTTGGGAAAAGCCTGCTCTGGGAAATTTCTAGAGCTATGTGTAAATAGCAGCACTTTGGTTGGTTCAGGTTGGCCAATTTTATGCCTACCAAATACTTGGACTTTTGACATTTGCAGGCTGGGATTCGAATTGAAAATTCAATGAATGAGCACTAAAAACTTGCAATTTAATTGCTTCCCTTCCCCCTTGTTCCCCTTGTGGAGAAAAGCCAAGTTTAGCTGTTGAAAAAAAAAAAATTTGTGCACTTAATTCTTTGTGAGCTTTTATAGCTTTGGGCAGAGGGTCAAGCCCAAAAAATATTTGTGGGCTCCTGCTCCTCTCCAAGAAGCTTCCCAAAAAATTGCTGTGCCACAGAGAATCCAGGTTTTCCTGTGGAAATGCAGCCTGGATGGGAAACTTTCCACCAGGTCAAACAGGAAAAATAAAAATGAGGCAGGAAAAAAAAATCAGCGTGGACAGGATGATGGAAAAGGGAGAAAGAGGTGGGAGAGGAGCAGCTTTTGCTGCCTTTTCTCCACTGCAGTTTTCAGGTGACTGAAGGGAAGATTCCCTTGTTCCAAAAGGGGGTTCCAGCTTTTCCTGGGTCCATTCCTGACAGAGCCTCCCTGGGGGCTCCCTCTGTCACCTGCTGGTTCTTTAGGTCACTTCAGGAGCACTTTTGTGCAGCTCCTCACTGTTTGTTTTTAATTTAGCCTAAGGCAGGTGGGGTTAGAGTAGATTCTGTTTTAGTTCTGTACCGTGGTGATTTTAAAAAAATAACCAAAAAAAAAAAATTAAAAAAAAAATGCAGCATTACAGAAGCTTTTTTTTTAATTTTTCTTAGGTTCCTGTTGCTGGAGTAGCTTTGGTTTTGTGGAATGTTTTGGTAATTTTTGCATCAGTTTGTGCCTGGCTTGGGTTATGTGGAAGGTTCAAAGAATTTTGGTAGGAGACAAACAAGAGCCCAGCGTCCTCCCCAGCTCCTGGAAATAGGAATAAACCTCTAATGATGGAACACAAAAATTCAAAAACCTGCTAGGATTTAGGGAATCCTGGAAGCTGAACTCGTGTCTTGCTTCTGGAAATCTCTGGGTTTTTTTGGTTGATTTTTCCATGGGCAGCTGCTGCTGCTGCCTGGCTCTGTCTGGGATCCTGGATTTTCAGGGTTCCTGGCCAGGAGCAGCTCCTGGAAGCAGAAAAATGTCCCATGGTTATGGAACCCTTGGTGTTCTGTCATTCTGGGAGGGTGATCCTGGTCAAAAGAGGGCGATGGAGGAATTTTGGGGGTTTTTTTTTAGCAGCAGCTTTAGGTTTAGAGCTTTGTTTCAGACCTGTCCTCAGCAGGGGATGCAATTCCTGTGCCCACATTTTGGCACAGTCAAGCTTTGGTTTGCAATAGGTCAGGAAAGGATAAAATCCCTGGGGGTCCTTGTTTTCACTTGGAGCATCCCCAGGCTTCAGAATCCATGGAATCTTTGGGGCAAAATGTGCCAGATTTTGGCACATGTGGCAGATTCAGGGCCAGATTTTGGCACATTCGAGCTCTGGTTTGCAATAGGTCAGGAAGGGTTAAAATCCCTGGAATTGGACAATTCCTTGTTTTTACTTGGAGCATCCCAAGCTTTCAGTATCCATGGAATCTTTGGGATAAAATGTGGCAGATTTTGGCACATGTGGCATATTCAGTGCCAGATTTTGGCACATTCAAGCTTTGGTTTGCAATAGGTCAGGAAGGGTTAAAATCCCTGGAATTGGACAATTCCTCTTTTTTTTTCACTTGGAGCATCCCAAGGTTTCAGTATCCATGGAATCCTTGGGATAAAATCCCTGGAATTGGACAATTCCTTGTTTTCACTTATAGCATTCCAAGGTTTCAGTATCCATGGAATCTTTGGGATAAAATGTGGCAGATTTTGGCACATGTGGCAGATTCAGTGCCAGATTTTGGCACATTCAAGCTTTGGTTTGCAATAGGTCAGGAAGGGATAAAATCCCTGGAATTGGACAATTTCTTGTTTTCACTTTGAGCATCCCCAGGCTTCAGAATCCATGGAATCTTTGGGATGAATTCCCTGGAATTGGACAATTCCTTTGTTTTCACTTGGAGCATCCCAAGGCTTCAAAATCCATGGAATCCTTGGGATAAATTCCCTGGAATTGGACAATTCCTTGTTTTCACTTGGAGCATCCCAAGGTTTCAGAATCCATGGAATCTTTGGGGTAAAATGTGCCAGATTTTGGCACATGTGGCAGATTCAGTGCCAGATTTTGGCACATTCAAGCTCTGGTTTGCAATAGGTCAGGAAGGGTTAAAATCCCTGGAATTGGACAATTCCTCTTTTTTTTTACTTGGAGCATCCCAAGGTTTCAGTATCCATGGAATCCTTGGGATAAAATCCCTGGAATTGGACAATTCCTTGTTTTCACTTATAGCATCCCAAGGTTTCAGTATCCATGGAATCTTTGGGGTAAAATGTGGCAGATTTTGGCACATGTGGCAGATTCAGTGCCAGATTTTGGCACATTCAAGCTCTGGTTTGCAATAGGTCAGGAAGGGTTAAAATCCCTGGGGTTGGACAATTCCTTTTTTTTTT
This sequence comes from Agelaius tricolor, assembly GCF_023055355.1. NCBI lineage: Eukaryota > Metazoa > Chordata > Aves > Passeriformes > Icteridae > Agelaius > Agelaius tricolor. The sequence goes on from NW_027269290.1 coordinate 4,666,348, forward strand.
TTTTTCCACTTTGAGCATCCCAAGGCTTCAAAATCCATGGAATCTTTGGGATAAATTCCCTGGAATTGGACAATTCCTTGTTTTCACTTGGAGCATCCCAAGGTTTCAGTATCCATGGAATCCTTGGGATAAAATCCCTGGAATTGGACAATTCCTTTTTGTTTTCACTTGGAGCATCCCAAGCTTTCAGAATCCATGGAATCTTTGGGATGGTGGAATTGTGAGAACAGAAAGGCTCTGGTTGGGGTCATTTCCCCCTTCTGATGCATTTTCACACCTCAGCTGTCTCACAAATGGAACATTTTGGGTTTTTAATGTTGATTCTGCAGTTGAACCTCTCCCATTTTTAAGGCAGATTTGTTTTCAGTCCAGCTCTGGAGATCATCAGCCTCAGCAGTGGGGCAGGGAATGTTGTTAAAATCCACAGGAACTTCAAAACTTCTCAGCTTTGGGTGACTGTTTTGATTTGTTCCCTTCCTCAGCTCTGTGAGGAACAGAATCTGGATCTGGAAGAGTAGAAATAGGGGAAAAAAAAAAAGAAAATAAGAGATTTTTTGGCCTCTGAGGTGTGGTGGGATGGTTTTGTGTTAAAAATCAGAGCGGGGTTTTGCAAGCAGCCCCTGAGGGTCTCCCATGTGGCAGAAGAGCCCAAAATTCTGGAATATTCACCCAGGAGCTGTCCAGGCTGGTTGATGGGGCTGTGCTGCCCAACCAGAGGCGTTATGGGTTGATTGGGAGTTAATTAATGAGCAGTAATTAGCAGTGGCTGTTGAGCGGGAGCAGCTCCAGGGGAGTGGGCCAGGCTGACACAGGAAGATTTTGGGGTCAAATGCAGATAATCCCTAAAGTTTTATGTCCCTTTGCCTTGGGGAATGCTTCTTCCCCCTCTGGTTTTAGAGCTGAGAAGTTGATTTGGAATAATAAAACTGGGGAAAAATTTTTAAAAAATAAAGGAAATTGTAGGGAGACACAGCAGTGGTGTGTGAGATCAGGGCAGCTGGAATTCATCTGGGGCTGAATCCTTCTCCAGCAGCAATTCTGGGAGGCCAAAATCCCAGGAATCAGCACACATCCAGCAGCAGCTGCCCCAGCTTCCCTGGGCTGGGCAGGTTTTTTGTGTCTTGGGAGGGTTTAAAATCAATTTAAATCAATTTAAATCCAATTTCAGCACCCCCGTCCAGCTGTGTGTGTTCTGTTCATTCCTGGAGTGCACATCTGGCTTGGGAAGGTGATTTTGGCATCTGCTCCAACTTCCCTGGGCTGGGCAGGGCTTTTTTGTGTGTCTTGGAGGGATTTAAATCAATTTAAATCAATTGAAATCAATTTTTAGCCACTCCAGCACCTCCATCCCACCCAGCTGGGTGCCAGTCTTGTCCTGTTCATCCCTGATGATTTTTGGGGCACAAAATTTCACTGGGAGTGACTGGGGAGGGGAGAGGTGGCTCTGGACACAGAGAAATCCTTAGGAATGGAACCAAATCTTCCTCCAGAGCAATTTTAATTTCAAACCTGACTCATTTTAGTCAGGAGGGCAAAGCAGAGAAGCCACAAGGGCAGCGCTGCCCATTTTGGTCAGGATTCCCTGAAGGGCTTGGAGCAGAAAGGTGAAATTTTTGGTTGGGTGTCAGTAAATCCTGATTTTATTTTAAAATCCTGAATTTTATTTTAAAATCCTGAATTTTATTCTAAAATCCTGAATTTTATTCCTGCCTTTCTGCCAGGAACAAGCAGGAATCATAAAAATCTGTTCCCTGCAGGTTGTTTTTCTGTCTGACCACAGGCCCTGCTCCTCCCTGGATATTCCAGCATTTCCCTGTTGGAACAACAAAATATCTGCTTCCTATCAATTATTTTGGAACAAAATCACCCTAAAACTGACAAAAATAAAAAGAATTTTGTTTCCACCTCCCAAAGAAAGCAGCAGATTTTGCTTGTGGAGCTCTTCCAGGCCCTGATGAGAAGCACACTCAGAGCTGAAAAATTGGAATTTTGGAATTTATTTTTTTTCTAGATTCCTCAGTGTTTAAGTCTGCCTGGATGGGTCATGCCTGGCAGGATGTGTTCCCAAAAATCCATAGAAATATCCCCAAAAATCCATAGAAATATCCCCATCCTCCCTCTGAGCAGATTCTGCACTCTGCAGTGGCCACTTTGAAATATTTTGCACTCTCTTGGGAGGGTTTTTTTGGGGGTTTTTTCTCTTTTAGCCCTCAAATCAATCCTGCCCTCAGCGTGCACTCGGGAGTTGCCAAAGGTTTATTTTTGACATTGTTGGTTGCCACATTTCCTGGAAAAAAAAAAGAAAAAAAAAGTGTCTTAAATGTGTTTTTGAGTAGTTTTGTGTGCATGGAACAAAAAGCTGGGCTTGATTTCCAAGATTTGTCTGCCAGGTTGTGCTGCAGGAGGTTCTCATCTCAATCAGGGCTGGAACAGGAGAATCCTGAGCCTTTGGAAATCAGGGATCTGAGTCAGGAGGGGCTGCAGCTGAAGGCAGAGCCCATTTCAGCACTGCTGTACCAAGAACTGGAAGCTGTTGTTGTTTATTTCCATTTTTTCCCTTTCCTTGAGGGTGATTTTTCTGTGTTTTAGGAAGGCTCTGAGGCTGTGCATGGTTCCTGGAGTGTTGCTGTGTGCTGGGCTGGGGGGCTCCCATTTTCCAAGCCCTGGCTTTGTTCTCAGCTCCTTGGGGTGGCTTTTGGGGCTGTATTTTCATTTTTATTTTTTATTTTTATTTTCATTTTCATTTTTATCTTCATTTTCATTTTTATTTTTTATTTTCATTTTTATTTTCATTTTTATTTTCATTTTATTTTTTATTTTTTATTTTCATTTTCATTTTTATTTTAATTTTAATTTTATTTTTATTTTCATTTTCATTTTTATTTTCATTTTTATTTTCATTTTTATTTTCATTTTTATTTTTATTTTTATTTTTTATTTTTATTTTTTTCCCTAGCATGTCCTAACCCCTCCAAGCTTTGAAACTGCTTCCTAGAATCGTGTTGACTTTTATTTTATTTTTTTCTTCTTGTTATTGTGCTGTTGTTCAGTTGCACAGAGGTTTTTGTGGTTTTTTTTTTTTTTCTATATAAAATATACTTTGGAAACGTTTCGTTCTCTGTGAACAGGGTTGAGATTTATTCTTTGTAGCTTTGAAAAATGACCCTAAAATTCCCTTTTCCAAACCTGTTTTTTGTAGCCTGTTGCAGTGTTACCAGATGGCCTTATGTACGTCACAGTGCTTTGTGATGGGTACAGTAGCACATTTAATGCTTCTTCCCCTCTGTTTTTAGAGCTGAGAAGTTGATTTGGAATCATAAAGCTGAAAAAAAAAGAAAAAGGGAAAAAAGGGAAAAAAATTCCAGGGAAACACAGAGCGCTCATGTCCCCTCAAGGAGATCAGGGCAGCTGGAATTCATCATTTTTTACCAGCAGGAATTCTGGGAGGCCAAAATCCTGGGAATCAGCACACATCCAGCAGCAGCTGCTCCAGCTTCCCTGGGCTGGGCAGGTTTTTTGTGTGTTTTGAAGGGATTTAAATGAATTTAAATCAAATTTTAGCCGCTCCGGCACCCCCGTCCAGCTGCGTGTGTTGTCCTGTTCGTTCCTGGAGTGCACATCTGGCTTGGGAAGGTGATTCTGGAGTGGGTTCCTTGCTGGAATGTTCAGGCTGAGCTGGGTTCTTGGCAGGTTTTTGGGAGCTGATTCCTCCCTCTGGAACTCTGGGCTGGAGTTTTCCCTTTCCCAGTTTGACCCTGCTGGGATTTTCAGAACAATCCCTGGGGAAAACTCCCCTGAAAGCAGCAGAAAAGGGGAACATTTCCAGTGGCTCTTTCCAGAACAGAGTTGCATTTTTCTTTTCTCTATAAATATATATAAATATATATATATATATATATATATTACAAATTAAAGAGGCAAAGTTATGTTGTAGTGAGTGTCTGAAACTTCCTACACTGGAGACTTTTCTGGACAAGACAACTGTAAAAGTCACCCCTTGTTCCAGCTAGGTGACCCTGCCTGGGACAGAATTGCTTCTCAGTCTAACTTTTTATTTTTAAATACTTTATTAGAGTATCTTAATGCCATTGTGTTTAAAAAAAAAAAAAAACGCTGGTATGTAATGCAAGTACATAAATAGCCAAAGTTTTCAGTAATTGTTCAGTGTTACTAAATTTTTGCTTTTATTTAACCTTCTGAGATAACATTTAGGAAGACCTTCAGCGTGTAAATCATCCTGAAAATTCCAAGTATGAGCAACTGGATTAGGGCAGGGATGGAGTTGTTTGAGCACATTTCAGGTTTGAATGCAATCAGGAGAGGCAAAGCTTTTAAGATGCAAAACTTCCTTTGCACTGTCCTGACACTTCAAAGTGACAAATGCTGCTTTGGCAGTGGCTCTTTGGGAATTGTTATTCAAACATCATGAAGGTCTTTCCTGAGAAATCAGGTGACTTTTTTCTATTGCTTCGATTTTTGTGCAAAAAAAAAAACCCAAAAAAACAACAAAAGAAAAATAAAAATCAATGTATTGCAATCTTTTTTTAAAAAAAAAAATGGGGTGGGAATAGTTAAAGAAAACTATTTTATGTAAGAACTGACAGAGGGATTTTGCTTTGTATAATGCAAGCTGGCTTTAAAAAAAGCATTGTAGCAAATTATTCAAGTCAATCATATGTTAATAGTTATGTGCAACCAGACATGCAAAACAATTGTATTTTTTTAAATAAATATTTTTAACAAAGTTTCTGCTCATTTGACTGTTTGTTTTTTTTTTTACTTTCAGTAGAGAAAATAGAAAGTTACAGTGGAGGGGATGTGCCAAGGAGGGAGTTCAGACTTTGAGGTAAATTGTATTTTAAAGTGTTGCTAAATCAGGTGCTATTCTGGTGAAAATTTCCTTAAATTAGGATTTTTTTTTTCCTCTAAGTAGCCAAAATGGAGATTGAAATGACCAAACTCAAGAAGTGCGATGGTGGATTTTGATTGAGAAGAAATCGAGTTCTCTTTTACCAAACAGAACTCATTTTAATTTCAATTTTACCAAACAGAACTTAATTTTAATTCTTGGAATTACCAAGCCCTAGAATTGTGCTGGTGGATTTTAATTGAGAAGAAATGGAGCTGTGCTTTACCAAACCTGCCAGGCCAGAATGAGAGATGATCTCAAAGCTGCCAGCCCTGCTGTGACACAAACTGAGGAGATTTCTTCCCAAATTTTGGTGCTCATTTCCTCCCAGCAGGGCCCAGAGATGCTCTCATGCTGGGAGGGGCTCGAGGAAGGGACAGATTGAGGGGTTTTTATTTTGCTGTAAACGGCTTTTGCAGCCTGTGGTTGTTTTCATTGCGGGTGATTTATTCTGGGCAGGGCCGGGAGAGGAACAGTGGCATCCTGTGGAGCTGGAGAAGAATTACAGCCTGGAATCAAATCCCAGAAGGGTTTGGCATGGCAGCGTCTTAAAAACCTCCAAATTCCACCCCAGGCTGCCCCAGCTTGGCCTGGAATTGGGTTTAGTTTCATTACAGGATCACAGAATCGATGGGATTTGAGGCAGGAGGTGGCCCTGGAGTGCAGGCATGAGCTAAACCCAGAATTCAGCTGCACTAACCTGATCCAAACTCACCCTGAGGGAGGAAAATGGCAATTTAACAACTCCAGGCTCTGTTCTGCAGGAGTTTGAGGAGGTATTTTATGGCAAGGAAGAGCTGCTGCTGGGAAAAATGGGAATTTCCCAGAGAATCCGTGGCTGCCCCAAGCCTGGAAGTGTCCAAGGCCAGGCTGGAGAAAGCTGGGACAGTGGAAGGGTCCCTGGCCTTGGAATGAGAAGGGTTTTAGGATCCTGCCATCCTAAACCCTTCTGGGATTTGATTCCAACCCTAGCAGAGATTCCAGTTCTGTTCAACCCCAGAGCATTCAGGCTCTATGGGATTTAAGGGAAAATGGGATTTAAGGTCCCTCCCAACCCAAACCATTCCACAACTCTTCAACTCCCAAAACTAATTTAATTTTTTTTTAAAAAAAACCTGTTAGATTTTACATTTATGAGTTTAAACCCTGAGAACTGGAGGTGTTGGAGTGAGTCCAGCCAGCGAGCAATTAGCAATCAATCACCTTTAATTAAACACTGCTTTATATACACACGTACATATGTACATCACATACAGCAGTTCAAGCAAGGAGTTGCATCCACAGCCACTCCTGGCAGGAGGAGTTTGACATTCCCCAAAATTCCAGTCCTTTCCTGGTGGCTGGGACAGGCCATGCTGGGGCTGTGGGAGTACCTTACACAAGGCACCTGGATGAGGAGATTGCACAGGTGAGAAGCAGCTGGAGCCTGGCTCCCAAAAATAAAATTAAAAAAAAATTAAAAATAAATCCCTTCTCTCTTGGAGCTTGGCTTGGAAGTTGGAGATAAAACCAACATTAAAATAAGACACCGCAGCTGGAGCAGCTTGAGGAGTGACTTAAAGCAAAAGGAACCAGCACAGCTCATTCTTGACTTAAAAAAAACAAAGAAATCCCTCCCAAAAAAGAAAAAAATTTAAAAAAAGCAAATGATTACTTAAAATCATTGAAGAGGCCTGAGCATGCTGAGTAAGACACTGTTTAGAGTGTGGAATATACAGGAATTAAGTGTGCAAATAGAGACAGGCCCTGCTGCCTGTGTGTGCACCTGGGGGGCTGGATCCCCCTTTGGAGGATCAAGGGAGGTGACACAGAATTAGTCACAAAAACAAATAAAAACCCAGGATTGTGCTGCAAATTCGAGGGGTTCCTGCGCACCACAGGCCAGAAATAAAATCTATTCAAGCTGGGAGACATTCAGTCTTGGATGAGGAGCAAAGAGCAACTTTTCCTTTTCACCCTCTGTCCTGAGCAGGCAAAAAAAAAGTTGATTTGCAGGAGAAAAAAAAAAACTTCATTTGCAGGAGAAAAAAACTTCATTTGGAGGAGAAAAAAACTTCATTTGGAGGAGAAAAAAACTTCATTTGCAGGAGAGAAAAAAAAAACTTCATTTGCAGGAGGAACTGCTGTGCAAATGTCCCTGCCTTTAGTCCCAGGATCAGGCTGGCAGGATTTTTGGCACAACCCCCGTGCTCAGCTCGACATTTTGGGCTTGATTTCTTCGATTCTGCCTTACCCCACCTACTGTGCTTTTGATTGCAGAGAACTTGCATGATTCAGTTCATTAAATGTGAAATCACCCTTGGGAGTAATGTTTAATTGGGGCTGGGTTTATTGCTTGTGCCGGGCCGGGCCCTCGCTCAGCGCTGGTACTGCCCCGTGTCCTCAGGCACTGCTGCTTTCTCCGGGGAGGCCTCGTCCAGCTCTGCCAAAGATTAAATCGGTATTTCACCTCAATGGACGCTTTGATTGAGATTAAAGGGGATGGGTGTGAGGTTTTTCCCTCAGGAATGTTGTTATTTCATCACCCCACCACGCCCAGGCCTTCCCTGGGCACCTCCAGGGATGGGCGCTCCAAACCCCCCTGGGCAGCCCCTTCCAGCCCTTCCCATGAGGAAATTCCTGCTGATGTCCAACCTGAGCCTCCCCAGCCCAGCCTGAGGCCGTTCCCACTCCTCCTGTCCCTGTTCCCTGGGACAAGATCCCAAATCCCCCCGGCTGTCCCCTCCTGGCAGGGACAGAGCCAGAAATTCCCCCTGAGCCTCCTTTGCTCCAGGCTGAGCCCCTGCCCAGCTCCCTCAGGACTCTCCAAACCCTGCCCAGCTCCCTCAGGATTTCTCCATTCCCTTTTCCAGCTCCCTCAGGACTCTCCAAACCCTTTCCGGGTTCCCTCAGGATTCTCCAAACTCTTTCCAGATTTCTCCAGACCCTTCCCAGCTCCCTCAGGACTCTCCAAACCCTTCCCCAACTCCCTCAGGATTTCTCCATTCCCTTTTCCAGCTCCCTCAGGTTTCTCCAAACCCTTCCCTGCTCCCTTAGGATTTCTCCAGACCCTTCCCTGGTTCCCTCAGGCCTCTCCAAACCTTTCCCAGCTCCCTGAGGATTTCTCCAAACCCTTCCCAGCTCCCTCAGCTCCTCCAGACCCTTCCCAGATCCCTCAGGATTCTCCAAACCCTTTCCAGGTTTCTCCAAACCCTTCCCAGCTCCCTCAGGACTCTCTCCAAATCTCCATTCTTTTCCCAGCCCCTCAAACTGGGGGTCCAGCAATGCCCAGCACAGCCCAAGCCACACTTGGACGGGGTTTTTGCCAGTCCCACTCTGCTCCTTTCGTATAAAAACAACCAGCAGCTCCAGCCTGAAGTGATAACCCAAAAATCCTTTATCTGTGAGGCTTTTCCCAGAGCCTGACAGCTGCCCTTGGATGGCAGCCCTGCTTATTCCCTGGATTTCAGCCAAACAGGGAAGCTAGTGCTGTCTGTGATTCCTGCTTTTTTCCCTTGCTTCTCCAGCAGAAAAGAAAGCAAACCCTGAGCTGTGCCTGCCAAGGCTTTGTGGGCAAGACAAAGCAGGAAGAGGGGAGAGGAAGCAGCAGGAAAATAAACATTTCCTTGCATTTTGCTGGAATCTCTGGAGTGAGGCTTGTGCTGCTCTCACTCCCATCCCAAAGCTGGGCTCGGGGCTGGGGTTCCCTTACCTGGGCAGGGCTTGGGGTACATCCTGTGGAAAAACACCAGCAGGGCGTAGAAGGTGAAGGCCAAGCATCCAAAGATCATCCCACAGACCAGGAAACTGTAGCTGCCCCGATCATGGATAATCTGCAGTGGGATGGGAAATACAAAAAGGGATCAGACATCGCTCAGATCCCTCGTGGATCATCAGGGAGGGCTTTGCTCAGGCAGTGCCCAGGAGCAGAACTGAGGGTTTGACTTGTAAATTCCAAAGTTATTTTGGGTTTTGGCAGCTCCTGGCTACTCACCGAGCCCACCAGCAGCTGCAGCACCATCTCTCCAATGCCAGCTCCAGTCACCAGCACTGTGGTGGCACAACCTGTGAGGAAACAGAGGTGGTGACAGCAGAGTGACACAGCCAGCAGGGCCACCCTGTGCTCCCTTAAAGCTTTCCTGTGGATCTCACCACACAAAAATCAAAACCACTCAATGTGTATTCCCACTTAATGCTGAAAATACCTCAGCAGACCTGCAGTAGTGCAGAAAGGTGAAAGTTGAAGTAAAAAAAAAAATCAATCTCCTGTCACCTGTCTGTGCTGGCAGAGCTGATGGTGCCTCTGATGTGCTGGGAAGGTTTTTGTGTTTCTGTCTCACTGCCCTCGAGACAGAGGCTGGCAGGGAGCTCCTGGGGGAGCTGGCCAGGCTCTGTGATATTTTCTGAGAAATCCCTTTGCCAGGGTTTTTCTCCTGAGAAGCTGAGAGGCCTCAGAAACGAAATGTAGACAATAATTACCTGCTGCTGTGGAATGCAACAGGTGCATCTGGGATTGGTCTCATGGGGTTGTTTTTAATTAATGGCCAATCACAGTCCAGCTGTCTTGGACTCTGAGAGTCACGAGCTTTTATTATCATTCCTTTCCTTTCAAGCCTTCTGATGAAATCCTTTCTCCTATTCTTTTAGTATAGTTTTAATATATCATTTACTTTTAATATAATTGATATCATAAAATAATGAATCAGCCTTCTGAAACATGGAGTCAAGATTCTCATCCTGGGACCCCTGTGAACACCACCACAGCTCTGGGCTTTCCAGCTCAGGTAATTTGGTGATGTTTTCAGAACCAGCTCAGGTAATTTGGTGAGGTTTTCAGAACCAGCTCAGGTAATTTGGTGAGGTTTTCAGAACCAGCTCAGGTGATCTGGTGATGTTTTCAGAACCAGCTCAGGTAATTTGGTGAAGTTTTCAGAACCAGCTCAGGTGATCTGGTGATGTTTTCAGAACCAGCTCAGGTGATCTGGTGATGTTTTCAGAACCATCTCCCTCCAAAGCAGCGTTCCTGCCCCTCCCTGAGCTCCCCAAACCCGAAACCAAGGCTGGATCCCTGCCTGGGGTCTTTATTCATCAGCAAAACAGAGAATTGGACATTTCCCTGCAACAAATCTGCCTTTAAAAACAAACCTGAACTTCCGGGCCTCCTGAGGGAGGAGGGAAGGAGCTGAAAGAAGGGGATGGGGGTCTAAAAATGCACGTGGTGAAATGGCAGCTGACCTTTGTACTGCAGGATGTCCTCGGTGTAGGCCAGCATGCTGGGGAAGGTGCTGCTGAGGAACAGCCCCAGGGATGCTGTGCCCACAAACAGGAAAACCACGCTGGAGGAGAAAATCAGGAGCAGCAGGAAAGTGATGAGGACCCCGACCTGTGAGCAGCACGCACAAAAATCAGTCAGAAAAATGCTGAGTGCAACAGGGTCTAGGGTTTGGTTTTAAATAGGAAATATTCTGGAAGAGGAAATATGTTTGTTTTTAAGGGGAAATAGTCTGGAAGAGGATATATGCTGTAAAAAAAAAATAAAAATCAGTGTTTGAGAAACTGAATGGCCAAAGAAAACCCATCTGGCTTTGAATTTGCTAATTTTCATTACATAACTTGGTAATTAAGTCTTAATTTCATTACATAGACATTTAAGGCTTTATCTGCAACATATACTTTTAAATGCAATAGTACCTTCCACAGTATTTACATGTCTTAATCACCAATAATTCTTTATTCTGCTGAGTAAGACTGAAGTCACTCCCCATAATTACAGAATTAACTCTAAATAACTGCTCAGAAAGCAGCCACATCATTAAAGCCAAAAAGGCAACTGCATTTAAATTAACTTTCCCTCACTTCTGGCTTGTAGGGGAAATAACCAAAAACTCTGGGCAAAGCCCGAGTGATCCAGAGCAGAGTCAGCAGAGGGAGCTCTGATATTCCAGCTCAGCAGAAATTTGGATCCCGAAGAAGCCAAATTCGAGCTGGAATTTGTTAGGACGATGCTGCAATGACTCCAGGAGCTGCTGGGTCCTACAGCAGCTCCCAGCACTGCACAGGGTCAGTGGCAGCCGGGAGGATCCTTACTCAGAACATCCCAAAATCTTCCCCCCACCCTGTCAGATGGGTACTATAACACACTGTAATGTGTTTTATTATCAGAATACAGCCACCAAAATCACTTCTGGTTCAAATAAATTGGCAGTTAACTCCCTGCTCATGCTTTTTCTCTCTGTAACAAGTGGGATTAGGATCATCCCCTCCCTGTTTTCTGCCATGTCCTCACACAGATCTTCCTCACACATCCCACAAGGATTCCTGCCCCTTTCCCAAGGTGCTTTATTGACTTCAGCAAGCTCTGCCAGCTGCTGCACCTCAGCAGAGAATTTACAGTGTGACCTACCTGCCCTTGGCCATGGCCACCCCAGGAATTCATTTCCCCACGGATGAAGGAGTCACTGGGTAAGGTCAATAAAATGGGCAATTTTTCAGTGCCAGCTCTCCCTGCTGCTTTCCCAGCTGAGGAGCAGACTCAGGAAAGTTGGGCAATCAAATTTTAAATCATGGCTACCCAGAGGGCACCTTGCCCACCCTACCTGTGCAAACCCCCCAGGTGTGAGAGGAGCTGCAGCCCCAAACCCACCAAAGGGAATGAACCCCATCCTTACCACGTTGATGAAGACCATGGTGGCTGGCTTCATCCTGTAGGACACGGGGATGGAGATGAGCCTGCCCAGGGTGATGAAGCCCCAGAAGAGGCTGGGCAGGTACCCAGCCACCTTGTGCACCACGGCCAGCGGCTCCTCCACGGCGTAGCTGTACACGAAGCCCGAGTACTCTCCCTGCAGGAAAAGCCTCCCTGTCACATCCCTGTGACAGGGACTTCAGGCTCCTCTGTCCCTCACTGGAGAGCCTGTGCATGGTGGGAGGGTTTGCAGATCCACCAGCAGCAGGATGTGGGGTTTAGTGTGTCCTAAAAGGGCAAAATTCCAGGGAAAACACAGAGATCCTCCCTCCCCAAGGGGCTGCCCTGCCCTCTTGGAGTTCCACCCTCTCCAAACATCACATTTAGAGCTCAGGGTTGCTTATCCTTGGAGATGGAGAGCTTGGGAAATTCCCATTCCTGTCCAACCCCTCTCCCCACTGAGGAGCCCCTGAGGGTTTCACAGGGCTTTGGGAGGAAAAAAATCCAGAGATTTGGGCAACTGCACTCACCACGATCCCATCAGTCATGAAGAGAACCAGAGCCCCGGTGATGTGCACGGCAAAATAGGTGAAGGAAACCCCTCGGAAGTTCTTGCTTTGGCAGCAGCTGAACAAATCCTCGTGACCTGCTGGAGAACAATGATGCAGAGCAAACCTGACCAGAACGTCCCCCTGGGGCTGGGTGGCTGCCAGCCCTCAGTGGGGTTTGCTTTGTGGGACAGCTGCAGGACAGACCCAGCCTGGACCCTGAATGTGGGGCACAGCTGAGCTCGGGGGGCTCCACCTCACCTTCACCTTCCTCTAAGCTTCCAGAAGGAAATGGGAATGGGAGTGGGGTGTGCCCACAGCCTGGGATCCTGGATCTCCCCAGCCTGGGATCCTGGTTCTCTGGGGTAACTGCTCCCCACACCCCAAAATCTGGGCTCTCCACACCTCAAAATCCTGGCTTTTCTCACCCCAAAATCCTGGCTTTTCTCACCCCAAAATCCTGGCTTTCCACACCCCAAAATCCTGAGCTCTCCACACCCCAAAATCCCAGCTTTCCATACCCCAAAATCCTGGGCTCTCCATATGCCAAAATCCTGCTTCTCCACACCCCAAAATCCTGGCTCTTCTCACCGCCATGGATCCTGGGCTCTCCACACCCCAAAATCCTGGGCTCTTTGTCCAAACCCCAAAGTCCTGGGCTCTCCATACCCTGGGATCCCAGCTCTCCACACCCCAAAATCCTGGGCTCTCCAAACCCCAAAATCCTGGCTCTTCTCACTGCCATGGATCCTGGGCTCTCCACACCCCAAAATCCTGGGCTCTCCAAACCCCAAAATCCTGGGCTCTCCAAACCCCAAAATCCTGGGCTCTCCATACCCTGGGTTCCCAGCTCTCCACACCCCAAAATCCTGGCTCTCCACACCCCAAAATCCTGGCTCTCCACACCCCAAAATCCTGGGCTCTTTGTCCAAACCCCAAAGTCCTGGGCTCTCCATACCCTGGGATCCCAGCTCTCCACACCCCAAAATCCTGGGCTCTCCACACCCCAAAATCCTGGCTCTGCTGCCACTTCTCTTACTGCAGCCGCTCCTGCTCCTTGTCCCATTTTGGGGCTCCCCCCTTCTGGCCCTGCTCTCACAGGCAATGCAAACACAACCGTGGCACTCACAACCCCGAATCCCTGGAGCTCCCCAGGGGAGCCCTGCCCAGGAGAGCCCCCGATCCTTGGGTAAGGGACATTGCACCCAACAAGGCACCTTTGGGAAAGGGGGACACACACAGAGCTTGGCATCGCCCCTGAGCCTTCCCATATCTCCTCACCTTGAAGAATTCCCTGAAATTCCCTTTCATTGCCCAGGGCCAAAGCCGTATCTCCAGGAATAACACGGAACACTTCCCAAAGTCCTAAGCCATATTTACTTCTGAGATTCACTGTTTACCCAAAGAATTGACTGTGACACGTCTCTGCTGGCTAGGAGAGAACAATGTCACCATTGTCCCCAAGGCAGGGTGCAGCCATGAGGTCAAGAGCAAACTATTGCTGGATTTCACTTTTCCCCTCAAACAAGGGAGGGGAAATTGGTTATTTCTTATTCCTTTCCTATAAAAATCAGCATCTGCAGCACAATGACCACTTTTAAACTGAATAATCAGTAAGAAATGTGACCCAAAACCAGGAGGGAATGAAGGGGCACAACTGCCACGTGTCCCTAAAGGGTTGGGGGGCCCAGAGTTGGCTTTAGGGTGGCTCAGAGAAACATGGAATGGAGAAACACAGCTTGGAGGCCTCACTGGGATTGGGACACCAACCTCTGTTCAAGATTCCATCTAATTTGAGGGCAATTGGACACCAAATGGATTGTTTGGGTATTCCTGGAGGAGATCCCTGCGCACACTTTGCAACAGGCAGCAGCGCTGGATCTCCCATTACACCCAGCCACTCAAATATGGCTTTTCCTCCCCAAAATCCCTAAGAGAGGCAGCTCCAGCTCACCTGCAGCTGTGTGGGGTCTCTGGGCAGCGGTGGAGAGCTCGTCCTTGTCGCCAGGCCGTGTCTCCAGGGCCAGCTCATCAGCTGACAGCAGTGGGTGGCTGCTGCCATTGAAGCAGGGCACCATCCGCTCCTTGTAGAGCAGGAAGAACACAGCGATGGGCACGGGCAGCTGGGGAGGGGACAGAGGAGGGGTGAGCACCTGAACGTCCCAAAACCACCCCAAAAACCACCCCAAAAACCACAGCCCAGCTGCCCCAGCAGCAGCGTTTTGAGGTGCTGGGCTCAGATTCCGCAGGGGAGGTGCCTGCAGGGAATTTCAGAGCAAGGAGAGCTGGGGATGGGAGATGCTGGGGCTGGGTGGGATAGGAGAGAAGGGAAAAGAGGAGAAAAGTCTCCTGATCCACTGGGGCATCCCCAGCCAGTCCCAGGCTCCAGCATTCACCTGGAAATGGGCACAGGCACCCCAGACAAACCTCCCAAAGTGCCGGCCCTACAAACCCCAAACCTTCTGGGGTGCAAACTGGGCTGCTGCTGCCCAAAGAGTGGAAGCCCAGAGCCTGTGGGAGCAGAGCAGTTGGAATTCTGCCCGAGGGAAGAGGGAGCTGCTCCCAGCCCCATCCCCAGCCATTAGCAGGGGTTGCTCAGCACCTCCTGAGAGAGGAGCCCGTGGTTCCCAGGCCAACAGGGACAGCCCAGTGCCCTCCAGCAGCCCCTTGGCACAGCCTGAGCGGAGCAGGGAGGCTCCAGGCACAGCTCTGAGGTCCTCTGTGCATCCAGGGGTGCTCCAGCACTCCATGGTCCCATCCCAATTCCCACAGTCCCACCCCACAGCCATGGGGCAGCAGGACCCCCTGGCACGGCAATCCCAAGGGATGAGCCCATCCCAGCCCACAGCCACGACTCCCTGGTGCCTCCAATTCCACAGGGAATGGCTCTTTTTTTTTCCTTTTCTTTTCTTTTTTTTCCTTTTCTTTTTTTCCTTTTCTTTTTTTTTTCCTCTTTTCTTTTTGGTGAGGAAACAGAGGGGAGCGAGCGAAGCTCTCCCGTCTCCTCCCAGCACAGCCCAGCGGTGTTTACACTGCAACCAACTGGGGGAGAAAGCCAGGAAATCCTAAGTGACAGCTCATTCCCTTGTTTTCTACATGTCTGGGAGCAAGTGTGAGCTCCAGCTCCAAATTTCCTGCCTTTTGTTGGCTCGTGGCATGATTTAAATGTATGGAGAATTCCCCCCACCCTGCCTCCCACCCCGCCCCTCGAGCCTGAATTCATTTATGAGGCCTGCATTGTTCTGGGAACAATGGGAATAGGAACAGTGAGTTCGGTCCCATGGAAGAAAAACGCATTTGCTTGATAGTTCTGATCCTTCCGGAGGTCAGGACCAGATTTCATTCTTCTGAATTGCAGATTTAGCAAAAATATTCCCTCCCCTCAGAGGGCCTGGCTGTGCAGATAACAGCCCTGGGCACTCCCAGCCTCGAGGACAAGGCCCCAGTTTGGGATTCCCCAATTCCCAGTCCCACTCTGGGTGTACCCATTGCCCCCAATTTGGGATTTCCCAGTCCCACTCTGGGTGTATCCATTGCCCCCAGTTTGGGATTCCCCAATTCCCAGTCCCATTTTGGGTGTATCCCAGTCCCAAGTTTGGGATTCCCCAATTCCCAGTCCCACTCTGGGTGTATCCATTGCCCCCAGTTTGGGATCCCCAATTCCCAGTCCCACTCTGGGTTTATCCCTGGCCCCAGTTTGGGATTCCCCAGTTCCCAATCCCACTCTGGGTGTACCCATTGCCCCCAATTTGGGATTTCCCAGTCCCACTCTGGGTGTATCCATTGCCCCCAGTTTGGGATTCCCCAATTCCCAGTCCCATTTTGGGTGTATCCCAGTCCCAAGTTTGGGATTCCCCAATTCCCAGTCCCACTCTGGGTGTATCCATTGCCCCCAGTTTGGGATCCCCAATTCCCAGTCCCACTCTGGGTTTATCCCTGGCCCCAGTTTGGGATTCCCCAGTTCCCAATCCCACTCTGGGTGTATCCATTGCCCCCAATTTGGGATTTCCCAGTCCCACTCTGGGTGTATCCATTGCCCCCAGTTTGGGATCCTCCAATTCCCAGTCCCACTCTGGGTGTATCCATTGCCCCCAATTTGGGATTCCCCAATTCCCAGTCCCACTCTGGCTTTTTCCCTGCTCTCCACACCCTCACCTTTAAATCCAGCAGGTCCTTTTTGCTTTAACCAGGCCGGGACATTTTTAGGAGGTCCCACCCATGGCTGTGACCATCTCATCCCATCCCTGACCATCCCTCCTGGACAACCAGATTTTGGTGCCATTTTCTCCCAGAATTCCTTCCCAGAATATTTTTTGCTGCTTTTTGTGTTTTTTGGGGTTTTTTTGGCAGGAATATTTTCTTTTCCAAAGGGAAAAAGGGACACCAGAGCATTCCCCACCAGGAGCCAAGGGCCAAGCAGAGCCCCCAATTCCCTGCACCCAGCACTTCCCAAATTCCCAGAGCTGCTCCCTCCCTCACCTGGCAGCTTTTCTCCATCCCCAAAAACCCCACAAGCTGCTGCATCCCCCAGCTCAGTGTGGGGATATTCCAGCTCCCTCCTTCCCTCCCTCCAAATTCCCAGAGCTGTTCTCTCCCTCACCTGGCCAAGCAGAATTCCCAATTCCCAGCACCCAGCACTTCCCAAATTCCAAGAGCTGCTCCCTCCCTCACCTGGCCAAGCAGAGCCCTGAATTCCCAAATTCCCAGAGCTGTTCTCTGTCTCACCTGGCCAAGCAGAATTCCCAATTCCCTGCACCCAAAACCTCCCAAATTCCCAGAGCTGTTCCCTCCCTCACCTGGCCAAGCAGAGCCCTGAATTCCCAAATTCCCAGAGCTGTTCTCTCCCTCACCAGAACCCCCAATTCCCAGCACTTCCCAAATTCCCAGAGCTGCTCCCTCCCTCACCTGGCAGCTTTTCTCCATCCCCAAAAACCCCACAAGCTGCTGCATCCCCCAGCTCAGCGTGGGGATATTCCAGCTCCCTCCTGCTGCTATTTCTGGCTATTCCCCCCAGGAATCCGGGATCCTTCCCTGCCATTGTGTCCCAGGCTCCTTCAGAGCACAATGGAGTGTCCCACACCTCCCCTGGGAAAGCACCTTCCTGACAAACACCTCCCTCTCCACGGAACATTTCCCTGATTTCCAGCCCCTTCCAACGGGCTGGGTGATGAAATTTCCGTTCTGTGGGAGAACTGAACTCTAAAATATGGGGGTTTGGTTCCAAAATCTGGATGAAAAGGCAAAAAATTTTTCTCGTTGAGCGAAAGATTTTGGCTGGGAGTGATCCAAGCGCTTTGTTTTGATTATGCTGAGCTGCTTCATTTTCCCAAAGCAAACCCATTTTGCTTCAAAAACATCGGCACAGCTCTGCTGTCAGCTCTGCACTGAGCACTCGTGCCAGAGTCAGATTGAGACATTTCCACTCTAAACAAAAGCAAGAGCTCAAAATGAATCATTTCAGCTCGTGCCTTGTCAGAATCCACACAAAAACCGGGCTGGAAATGTGGGATTTGGCCATTTTATAACCAAGCTGCTGCTCCTGGTTTCCATTTCTGTTCTTAACTCTTTGCATCCACATCCCTGGAGGTTTAAAAACCCCTTCCCATCATCTTCCTCTGCTGTTTCCACCTTGAGAAGGGTCAGCACCTTGGAGCTGAGCTGCTCCCAGCATCTCCAGCAGGTTGGGGTAGTAAAATAACATAAAATAACATTAAAATAACATTAAAATAACAACATAAAATAACATAAAATAACATAATAAAATAAAATAACATAAAATAACATAAAATAACATAAAATAACATAACATAATAAAATAAAATAACATAAAATAACATAAAATAACATAACAAAATAAAATAAAATAAAATAAAATAAAAATAAAATAAAAATAAAATAAAAATCAGTTCCCTCCGTGAGGATTTGGGAAAGGCAATCACAGCTTGGCTCAGGAGCTGAGCACACTCAACTCCCCACTGGGTGTTTGTTATTTAACCCTTATCCCAAAACCTCCCAGTCTCCCAGCCTCCTTTCCACGTTCCTGGTGTTCCTGCACAGAGTGTGGGAATCCTGGGAATTCTGTATTCCACCCACCCACTGGTGCATGCAGCACTCCAGCGTGTCCTGATGCACAAACCCACAGCCCCTGGTGCCATCCTACCCCAAAAATCCCCTCAGGTCCCTGCTGGGGACAGAGAGGGCTCTGGAAATTCCCAATTCAGACCCATCATCGGGTTCAAAGCAGGTGTGAAACTCTGCTTCCAAACTAAACGGGTTTGCTCGGGATCCGCTGGCTCTGGAGTAATTAAAATCACATTTCCCGTGGCACAGACAGAGCTGGAGGTAATTAAAGCTGCCCCTCCTCCCGGGCTGGGCCTTTTTTTGGGTAATTCTACCCAGAAACTCAACTCAGCACCTGCCCAAGCTCCTCCCACAGGGAGCTGGGAGGGCCTGGAAACCCCTGGATGGGGGAAAATGGGGGTTTTAATAATTTAATAAATGGAGAGAGCCCAAGGAAAGGAGGTGCAAATAAATGGAGAGAGCCCAAGGAAAGGAGGTGCAAATAAATGGAGAGAGCCCAAGGAAAGGAGGTGCAGCTCCCCTTGCCTGGTGCTGGTGGAGGGGTGGCAAACCAGGGACAGGAGAAGGGGAATGTGCACATCCTCAAGCTCTGAGAGCTGAATTCCAGAGGGGAAGAGCTGCCAGGCAGGATCACCCATTTTACTGCTCCTAGGATGGGCAAAAGGGACACCAGATCCCTCCTGTCCCCCTCAGAGGAAGGACTTTTACACCTGCTGGGACCTCCAGGGAAAAGAATAACCAGGGAGAGGTCCTGATCACTTCTGTCCCAGCATCCAGGTACTGATGGGCACTTTCCTGGGAATGTTTCCAAATCCCCTCCTGCCAGGCCATCCCCAGCTGAGCATGAAGGAAAAACTCTGGATGTGAGCAGAGTTTGCTGGTCCAGCTCGTGCCTGGGAGGTGCTGGAGGCACCAACTGCTCCCAGAGAGCTCAGACAAACCCCAGAATCAATCCCAGCGGGGAAGAGCCATGATGAAAACACGATTTGGCAACAAATGTCCCTTTCCCTGAGTCTCACCCCATTCCAGGACCCCTCAAACACCAGAAACCCCACAAATCCCCAGAGCAGGGACAATCCCAGCTGGATATTCTGGGATGATCCCAGCTGGGTACTCCAGGGGTGATCCCAGCTGGGAACTGTCACAGACACATTTTATAAAAAATCCTTTTGCCAGGATGTTTTTCTCCTGAGAAGCCTCAGAAACGAAATGTAAACAAGAATTATCTGCTGCTGTGCAATGCAACAGGTGCATCTGGGATTGGTCTCATGGGGTTGTTTCTAATTAATGGCCAATCAAAGTGTGGCTGTCTCAGACTCTCTGGAGAAACAGCTCCTAACAAAAGGATTTCTCATAAAATATATCTGTGACAGGGCACTCCTGGGATGATCCCACTGGATATTCTGGGATGATCTCAGTTGGATATTCCTGGGGTGATCCCTGCTGGATATTCTGGGATAATCCCAGCTGGGCAGTCCTGAGATGATCCCAGCTGGATCCCCCCCAAACACCAGAAACCCCACAAATCCCTGGAGCAGGGATGATCCCAGCTGGGCACTTCTGGGATGATCCCAACTCCCAGGATGATCCCACTGGATACTCCCAGGATGATCCCAGCTGGATATTCTGGGATGATCCCATTGGATACTCCCAGGACAATCCCAGCTGGATATTCTGGGATGATCCCAGCTGGATACTCCAGGGATGATCCCATTGGATACTCCAGGGATGATCCCAGCTGGGTGCTCCCAGGACAATCCCAGCTGGGTACTCTCAGGATGATCCCATTGGATAATCCAGGGATGATCCCATTGGGTACCCCAGGAATGATCCCAGCTGGATATTCTGGGATGATCCCATTGGGTACCCCAGAAATGATCCCAGCTGGATATTCTGGGACAATCCCATTGGATACTCCAGGGATGATTCCAGCTGGATATTCTGGGACAATCCCATTGGATAATCCAGGGATGACCCCAGCTGGATACTCCAGGGATGACCCCAGCTGGATCCCCCCAAACACTACAAACCCCCCAAATCCCTGGAGCGGGGATGATCCCATTGGGTACTCCCAGCACGATCCCAGCTGGACGCCCCAGCTGCAGCACTCACGTTGATGAGGGCCATGATCCAGAAGGCGTAGGACACGCGTGTCACCACCATGCCCTTCATGGGCAGGTCGTAGTGGGACAGGTTGCCGGGGTGGTGCGGCAGCAGGGACTTGCGGATGTGCGGGAGGTTGCTGGAGGCGTTGGCCGTGCCATTGGCCAGGATGCAGTTGGTGTCCGACAGGAAGGGGTCGGCGATCAGGGGGCTCAGCAGGGCCCCGAAACCCACGAAGAAGTGCAGGGCCTGCAGGAGGTGACACGCTGGAGCAGGAGGGTGGCAGAGCCCCCCCAGCTCCTCCTCCTCGGAATCACAGAATTAATTCAGCTGGGAAAGACTTTTGGGGTGATGGAGCCCAACCTGTGAGCTGACACCACTGTGTCACCAGATCTGAGTGCTGCTTTCCACCAACACCCCCAGGGATGGTGATGCCACCCTCTCAATGCCAACCACCCATTTTGGGAAGAAATTCCTCCCAAACTCCATCCTCAACCTGTCCAGGGTGGTGGGGGCACCATGGTGCCACAGCCAGGCTTTCCACCAACACCCCCAGGGATGGTGATGCCACCTTCCCAATGCCCAACCACCCCTTCTAGGAAGAAATTCTTCCTAAACTCCATCCTAAACCTCCCAGGGCAGTGAGGGCACCACGATGCCACAGCCAGGCTTTCCAGGAATGGTGATGCCACCTTCCCAATGCCCAAGGACCCTTTCTGGGAAGAAATTCCTGCTAAAGTTCATCCTAAACCTGCCTGGGGTGGTGAGAGCACCACAGTGCCACAGCCAGGCTTTCCAGGAATGGTGATGCCACCTTCCCAATGCCCAACCACCCTTTCTGGGAAGAAATTCCTCCTAAACTCCATCCTGGCCCCACAGTGCCACAGCCAGGCTTTCTTCAGACACCCCAAGGGATGGTGATGCCACCCTCCCAATGCCCAAGGACCCTTTCTGGGGAGAAATTCCTCTTAAACTCCACTCTAAACCTGCCCAGGGTGGTGAGGACCCCAGTGCCACAGCCAGGTTTTCCTCAGACACCTCCAGGGATGGCGATGCCACCCTCCCAATGCCCAAGGACCCTTTCTGGGAAGAATTTCCACCTAAAGTCCATCCTAGAGCTGCCCAGGAGGGTTTGGGACCCCGCTCTCACCTGCAGGAAGATGGCAGAGTCCTTCTGGTAGATCTTGACCAGCTGCATGTTGGAGATGGTGTCGATGCAGCCCATGGCCAGCCCGGCCACGGCCATGACCACGGCCAGCACCACCACGTTGTGGCACAGGGGGATGATGGCAAACACCAGCGAGATGGCCAGGGACGAGGCAAACAGGGCCAGCAGGGACTGGGCCAGCCTGGGGACAAGAGAGGCAGGACAGAATCAGGGCCACCAGCAGAGCAGCAGTCACAGGTGGAAAATTTATTTAAAAATTTGGCTTTAAGGCATTTACAGCATGGTGTGGTTAAAGCTGATAGAGCGAGTGTTTTGTAATTAGGAGATACCTTCTGATTGTGATGGTGTGAATTGTAACACCTGTATTGTCTCACCCTTCTCATGAGACTGAAAATGGAATAAAAGATTTTAAAACACCTCTCAATTACCCCATTTCTGGGTCAGAAAAAGATATAATCCATATAATCCAACAGCCATGCTGCCCCCCATCTCATTGAGCTCCAGCTCCTGCAGCCCCAGATTTCCTGGTGGGAGGAGGGAGATGCTCCACACCTCAGCCCAGTGTCACCCACCCCTGCAGCCAGCCTGGGCACTGCCACCTCCTCCTGAAATAGGGGTCTCCTCTCCTCTATTTCACACCCAAGATAGCTCAGCTACCTTAGGAGGCATAAAATCAGCAGGATGGCTTCTGTGGTAGTGTTGGAAACAAAAAGGTTTCAATAAAAGGCAAAATAACAAAACTCTTTATAGAGAAAAACCCAGCCAGGTGCAAGAAGTTCTTGCTCCTGGTAAAACACCTCACAAAAGCAATTTGTTTCTTTGTTCTCTTCTTTTTCTAGTAAATTGCTCAGGTGGGATTTTTGGCTTCTGTCCAGTTGGCTCTCCTTAAGTTTGAGATGAAGTCCCCCAGGTCCTATAAGATGTCTTCTCATGTAATTGAGGAGAAACTTTCTTTTTAAGAGGACAAAGGCCAGGGGCACATTCCTATAGGTGATGCCTCCGAGGGGCAGAGGAGAAGAGTGACCACCCCTCCCAACCCCTGTTCCAGGCAGGAAAACAGCCTGTCCCTTCCATGGGGGCACGGGAAGGGATGTGGGGCTGGGCAGGTAAGGCCACAAACATCCTGACTTTGAGCAGCTCCAGGGCTGGCTCCCAGCAGGGCTGGTGGCACTGCCAGAGCTGCCTGTTTGGGCTGTCCTGCTCCCAGGGAGCCTCTGCAGCTCCCTCTGTGTGCCCTGGTCTGGCAGGGCCACCCCTGCTGCTGGGAGCAGCCCGAGGGACAGGGGGTGTCCCCTCCAAAGGATGGGATCTGTCCCCTCCCAGGGATGGGATCTGTCCCTTCTCAGGGCCGGGATCTGTCCCCTCGCAGGGCTGGGATCTGTCCCCTCCCAGGGCTGGGATCTGTCCCCTCCAAAGGATGGGATCTGTCCCTTCTCAGGGATGGGATCTGTCCCCTCCAAAGGATGGGATCTGTCCCCTCCAAAGGATGGGATCTGTCCCTTCTCAGGGATGGGATCTGTCCCCTCCAAAGGATGGGATCTGTCCCTTCTCAGGGATGGGATCTGTCCCCTCCAAAGGATGGGATCTGTCCCTTCTCAGGGATGGGATCTGTCCCCTCCCAGGGATGGGATCTGTCCCCTCCCAGGGATGGGATCTGTCCCTTCTCAGGGCTGGGATCTGTCCCCTCCCAGCTCTGGCAGCGAGCAGTGCCCAGGCTGGCACTGCACGGCCCTGGGGCTGCCAAGAGGGAAGGCAGGAAGGAAGGAGGGAAGGAAGCAGGAGCAGAGAATGAGCACTGGGATGAGCAGAGAGATGGGGTTGGGGTGGCACAGCAGACAGAGTGGCACCGGCAGGTCCCTGTCACAGCCCGGGGTGGTGGCAGTTGGTAATTAGCAGTAATTGGGGATGTGGGTCTGAGCAGTGCCCAGCAAGGAAACCCCCCCATCCTTGCCCCACAGCCCCAGCCAGGCTGGAGAAGGCTCTGAGGAGGAGGAGGAGGAGGAGGAGGGTGGAGGAGACTCAGCTGCCAGCCAGACCCTCCTGCCCTGCCAGGACAGCCTGGCCATGGCCATGTCACTGCCCCCAGGGCCGTGTCACTGTCCCTGAGCCTGTCACTGTCTCAGGCCATGTCACTGTCCCTGGCCCATGTCACTGTCCCTGGCCCATGTCACTGTCCCTGGGCCTGTTACTGTCTCAGGCCATGTCACGGATCTGGGCCTGTCACTGTCCCTGGGCCATATCACAGCCCTGGCTATGTCACTGCCCCTGGCCATGTCATTTGTCCCTGGGCCATATCACAGATCTGGGCCTGTTACTGCCCTGGCCCTGTCACTGTTCCTGGGCCATATCACTTGTCCCTGGCCATATCACAGTCCTAGGTCATATCACAGCCCTGGCCCTGTCACAGATCTGGGCCTGTCCCTGGCCATGTCACTGTCCCTGGGCCACATCACAACCCTGGCTCTGTAATTGTCCATGTCGCTTGTCCCTGGCCCTGTCACATCTGCAGCCCCACAGTGACCTGGCCCTCCATGTCCTGCTCACTGCTCCTGCTGGGGCCAGGGGCACCTCCTGCCCCTCTCCTGCCCCTCCTGGCTGTGCCAGAGCCTCCCAGTGCCCAGCCCAGGGCAGGAGCAGACAGTATTTTCCAAGCTGTGACTACTGATGGTCCTCTGACAGCAGAGCCGTGGGATTTCTGGGGGAGGGAAGGAGGGAAGGAGGGAGGGAGCTGGGAGATGTGCACAGTCACGGCAGGAAAAGCGCCTGGCAAATGAGAGAGGAGCAGCTCCGAGCCTGGAGAGCTCAGGCTGCTCCCTCCAGGGTGCAGAGGCACCAGAGCTGGGGAACCTGAGCCTGGGAGCGATGGGAAAACCTCCCAGAGCATCCCCAAAACTGCAAAATGTTTGGGTTTTTTTTTTGTGGAGAGGCCTAGTGCATGATTTGGACTATCCTACATTTCATGGGCTGTGTGATGGGGCAGAGTGGGATGCAGAGTCACACACCCCCTGAAAAGCACCAAGAAAACTCTGCAGGACCCCCCTGCCTGGCTGGGGAGCAGCTTCATCACCAGTGAAACACTGACTGGGGGGGTTTAATGTCCTTAGTGAGCATTAAAAATGTCACCCCGGGTCAAAATCCCTGCCCCCAGCCATGGGTTAAGGACACAATTGTGCCCCCTGCAAATGCCACCAGCCCAGGGTGGTGGCACAAGGGGGGACCAAGGGATTGCTGCTGTCAGTGCCCCCACCCAGGTGGGGTTGGGGGGCTCAGCTCAGCACCCAGGGATGAATTCCTGAGACACAAAACCCTTGGGAAGCACCCAAAATGAGGCACCCCATGAATTCAGCCTGTCCTGATGATGCCAAACCCTTCCAAAGGGCTGGGAAAGCAGCTCTGGTGTCACAGCCTGGTCTGTGTGTCCCCAGCCCAGCTCTGGCACAGCCCAGGGCAGGCTCCCCTCCAGCAGGGTGTGAAAGGAGCCTTGCAATGTCCCAAATTTCATTTCAGAGCACCCAGAGCATGCCCTGCCTCCATCCCAAAGCCACAGCTGCCCAGGAGAGGTTTGGGCTGATCCCTGTAGGATCAGGATGGGCAATTCCAGAGCCAATCCTGCAGCTCCAGCCAGCAAATCCCTCCCTCAGGGATTTAGGAGCCCCCACCTCGGTGTTCCCGTTGCAGCAGGATCTCTCCAGCTCCCAGCACAGGTTTTGGTTTTGTTTTTTTTTCCCCACCTCAGGGAACGTTTTCCAAATCCCTCAGATCAAGAGGAAGGATGATAATCAGGCCAGCTCAGACTTGCAAAACCGATCATTAGAAAGCCAAAGCCCCGAGGGGACAAGGTGAGGATGTGGAGGAGGTGAGGATGATCTCACTGCAGCCTCCAGCTCCCCTGGGCTCCTGCAGGAAGCAGAGCCACCCTTGGGGGGGTTTGTGTCCCCAAAGGGCTCATCCTGTGCTGCTCTCTGAGCAACTAAAGGTGGCAGTGACAATGAAGTGTCCTGAGAGCTCCAAAACCTCCAGGAGATGGGAATCTGGGGGCAGGGACAGAGCAGGGGACACACACAGGGGAAGAAAAGGGTCCCATCCCCTCAGCCCTGCAGGAATGGGGTGGATCAGGGGGAGAGGAGCCTGCCCAGGCCTCCAGCACAGCCCCAGTTTCCCCAGTGCCCTCCTGGTCTCTGCCCACACCACTGGGATCAGCCCAGGGCTGCCCCAAAAAAGCAAATTTCCAACAAGACACAAAAATGCTGTTTCTGAATTTAAAAAAATCCCAACACCAATCTGGGGCACTCTGGTGCTTCTGTGAGCTTCAAGCTCACAATTCAAGCCTGAAATGCAACAAAATGGGGAAGGGAAATGAAATGCAGGTGCACAGAACTCCCTCTGGAGCTGGCAGTGCCAGGAGTGAGGATTTCCCCAAAATTTCACCTCCCTCTCGTGTGTCTGAGCCCATCCCCTCAGCCCTGCAGGAATGGGGTGGATCAGGGTGAGAGGAGCCTGCCCAGGCCTCCAGCACAGCCCCAGTTCCCCCAGTGCCCTCCTGGTCTCTGCCCACACCACTGGGATCAGCCCAAGGCTGCCCCACAAACTCTGGGAGCAAAAGCAAATTTTCAACAGGACACAAAAATGCTGTTTCTGAATTTAAAAAAATCCCAACACCAATCTGGGGCACTCTGGTGCTTCTGTGAGCTTCAAGCTCACAATTCAAGCCTGAAATGCAACAAAATGGGGAAGGGAAATGTAATGTAGGTGCACAGAACTCCCTCTGGAGCTGGCAGTGCCAGGAGTGAGGATTTCCCCAAAATTTCACCTCCCCCTGGTGTGTCTGAGCCCAGGCTGGTGCTCCCAGCTCTCCCATCCCATCTCTATCACTGGAGCTGCTCCTGCTTCCCCCTCAGGGGCTCCTGGGAATCTTTTCCAGCTGATTCCAGGCATGAAGAGTCCTTGGGGGGTTCAGGGCTCCTTTGGGGGGCTCTCTGTGCTCCTGGAGCCCCCCCAGGGACTCAGGAGGGCTCCAGCCCCATCCCCAGGGATGCAAACCCTGGGAAAATCTGCATTTCCTGGCGCTGAGCTCCTCACACCTCCCAGCAAACCCCAGGGGTGTCCCCGGAGAGCTCAGACCCCATTTCCAAGGGGGCTGCTCCCCCAGCCCTGCCTCTGCACCCCCAAAACCCAGGGAAGGGATCAGCAGCAATCCAGGACTGCAGCAGCATCGTTCCTCCACCCCCTACCAGTGCCAACTTCGCATCTCCTTGGAATTCTGGAGCTGGGTCGTGCTGAAGGGACAGAGCAGCGCTGAAATCCCTCCTGCCAGAGCTCCAGGAGCAGGGAGCAGCACCCAGCAGAACCCAGGAGAGCCTGGATTCAGGTGCCACCACCCATTCCTGCCCCAGAGCCTGGCACTGCTGTCCCTCGGGGGTCACCCAGACCCATTTAACCCCAAGGAAGCAGCAAAATCTGCGTCCCTGAGGCACCAGGAACCACACTCAGCATCCAGGGATGCTCCACAGCAGTTTTCCATCTCCCAGCTGGCAAAGATGACCTGGCCAGTGCTCCTCCCTGGCGGCCCCGAGGCCCTGAGGGCGGCGTAATTTGATTTATAAAGCCTTGGCAGGGCGGCTCAGTCCATCCATCCCTGAAGAAGGGATTGTACCGGAGCTCCTGGAGCCTGAACCATTCTTATTCCCACACATTTGGAGGCTGCAAGGCTCTGAGTAACCTCCCCACAACACTCACAAGCTCCAAATATCCCAAATATTCCCTCCTGCCTGCCTGGCAGGGCTGTCAGTCCCCAGTGGGGACTCCACAAATCCCTTCTTCTCCAAAACCCCAAACACATCCTGCTTCCCCCAACCAGCACCAAACACACTCTTTTCCCCCAAAACACAGCAGTGGAGCTCAAAGTTTGGGAATCCCCAAGCACAAAAGCCCCGATGGGTTCTGTGGAGCTTTGGGAAGGAGCTGGCAGCAGGAATTGTGCATTTTCCTTCCCTGCTCCTCCAAACATATGCGAGGCAGCCCCGGGGGCTGGCAGAGGCTCTGCTGCTGAGCCAGCACTGCCGGGGCTGTGGCAGAGCCGCAGCGAGGTCCCCACGTGCTGTCCCCAATGCCCCAATTGTCCCCTCCACCCTGGGGGCACCAGGACAGCTCCGCTCGCAGCTGCTCCGGGAGCCGGGGCTCCCCTCAATCCACCAACATCTCACACCCAGCGGTTTTTAAGGAGGTTTTGTCGAGGATTCCTGGGGAATTCTCCCGTGCAGGTGCGTGGATCACGCACACGCGTTACATCACCGCCCCAGGATGGGTGACAACGTAAATAATCAGCTGATGCCGGAGCTGTCACCCAGCCCCAAAGCAAACGCCTCCCTGGCAATCCTCAGCCCTGAGCCAGCCCGGGTGATTTGTTTGCAACACATCCTGGGCACGAGGCTGGCTCTGAGTCCCTTTTGGGGCCCCTCCAGGTCCCCCCCGGCTCGGTGTCCCCCCCTCTCCATCAGGACACCCACGAGGACCACTCGCATCCCTCCACGTGTTCTCCCAAACTCCTGCCAAACGCGGCGCTGCCACCATTTCCGACGCCGAGGTTATTAAAACGCGCTTCCAAAAATATTCTTGGTTGGGCGATAAACAACCAAGGATAAGGAGGAAAAAAAATAAAATAAAATAAAAAAAATCCAGAAAACAGCAAAACAAATCCCTCGCGGGAAGTTCTGGCTGGAACTTCACGCTGGGGCTGAGCGGAGCTCCAGGGAGCGGCGGCTCCGTCCTCTCTGGGGATGGAACCGCACCGGGAGCCGAGCGGGGCTGCGGGGGGAGGAATTCCCACCCCGAGGGGGCCCCGAGGGCTGCGGACCCTCCGCGACCCCCCCGGGCCCGCTTCCACTCGGGAATGGTTTTCCCACGCAGCATCCACGGCTCGGCTCAGCCCCCAAGCCCGGCTCAGCCCCCAAACCCGGCTCAATGCCCCAAGCCCGGCTCAATGCCCCAAACCCGGCTCATCCCCGCAAACCCGGCTCAATCCCCCAAGCCCGGCTCAATGCCCCAAGCCCGGCTCAGCTCCCAAACCCGGCTCAATCCCCCAAAGCCGGCTCATCCCCGCAAACCCGTCTCAATCCCCCAAGCCCGGCTCAATGCCCCACACCCGGCTCAGCTCCCCAAGCCCGGCTCAATCCCCCAAACCCCGCTCAGCTCCCCAAGCCCGGCTCAGCCCCCAAGCCCGGCTCATCCCCCAAGCCCGGCTCAATCCCCCAAACCCGGCTCAGCCCCCAAGCCCGGCTCATCCCCCAAGCCCAGCTCATCCCCCAAGCCCGGCTCATCCCCCAAGCCCGGCTCATCCCCCAAACCCGGCTCAATCCCCCAAACCCGGCTCATCCCCCAAGCCCGGCCGGCGCTGCCCACCGCGATACGGGCTGAGGGAGGGGGGTGCGCGGGGAGCCCCCCATGGAGGAGCGCTGAGTTTTCCAGGCTCTTACGTCCTCTTGAAGACCCCTCCGAGGCAGCTGCCGAGCAGGAGGCAGAACTGCTGCGAGAAGAACACCCAGGTGATCTGCGAGAGCGAGCTCTGGGTCTGGCAGCGCAGGTCCAGCAGCGTGGGCCCCAGGAAGGCGATGCAGAGGCCGAAGCTGAAGAAGACGCTCCAGTAGGTGAGGGTGGGCTGCAGGTTCCTCCGGAACCGCGCCGACACCCGCTCGTCCCACCACATCCTGCGCTGTGGCGCTGGCGGCGGCGCGGGGCGGCCCCGCTGCTGGAGCTCCGAGCTCCGGGCTCCGGCTCCGGCCCCGCTGCCGCCGCCCCGCTCCCCGCTCCTCCTTTGCGGGCTGTGGCTGCTCCCGATCCCGCCGCGCCGGGCGCTGGCTCCGCCTCCGGGGCCGGGCGGAGCGGGGCCTCTCTCCGTGCCCGCCGCCCCCGGAGCCGCCCCGCCGGACTCCGCGCATCCCTCGGGCGCTGAGAGCGGCGCTTTGCCTCCCTCCCCCTCCTCCATCCTCCTCCTCCTCCTCCTCCTCATCCCTCCCGGGGGGTCGCATCATCCTCTCCCAAAATGGGGCGACCCCTCTGCTTCCCCCCCCTCCGCCCCCGGCTACACCCGTTGTTGGAATAGAGCACAACGGAGCAGGAAATCCAGAAATCCCCTTTTTTTTTTTTTCTTTTTTTTTTTTTCTCTCTCTCCTCTCCCTGTGGCCCTGAAAAGGTGCCACCGTGCCAGACAAACGCAATTAAAGTTGCCCCTTCGCTGGGTAAAGCAGCACAAGGCGCCTTGGGGCGGGGGCAGGGCGCGGGTTTTAAAGCCGGAGCGGTTGATGCTTACGCAAAAGATTCTTCTCCAGAGGATGGGTTTATAAATATTTCACCTACTTTAGCTGGGGAAGGCTGGCAATTTTTAGAACACTCTTTCCAGGCAGAGAAGAGCCGGCGGAGCTCGGCCATGACGGAGCCCTGGCTGCAGGTGGCCGGGCACGGGAACTCGCCCATCCTGTGACCCTGTGCCTCTGGAATGTCGCTCCGGGGCCGCAGGTGCTCATTCGCACCTGGCCACAGCTTAATCTTTAGCCAACCCTAAATTACGTGCCAGCCCTTGTTCTTCCGTGCCAAGCTGCCCGCAGAACACGGGCACGGCTCCTGCCACCAGCACCGCAGGGCACAAAGGGACCGTGACAGCGAGGGATGGGTGATAACCGCACCCCATCCCCCCAAAAATGCCCCAAACCCGAGGCTCCTGCGGCTGCCGGGCACCTGAGGCCATTAAACAATCAAAGAGCAGCCGAAGCGCCCCGAGGGCCGGGAGCGGCGTCCTTGTGCTGCGTGACCGATGGGGACAGCCAGGGCCAGGCAGGAATGAGGCTCAGGGACAGGGCATGACTCAACAAGGGCACGGCGGAAACCGGGTTTTATCGTTGGGGCATGAAACACCTCCCAAACCAGCCCGGATGGGGACGCTGAGCCACAGCCTGGGGCTCTCCCTGCCGGGCAAAAACTCGATTTGAGGCCGGGCTGCTGCAGCAGCCTCTGCTTCCCTTCCCCTGGCAGAAGGGAGAAAGGGTTGGGATAACAGAGCCTTTCTACCAAAAGGGTTGGGATAACAGAGCCTTTCTACCAAAAGGGTTGAGATAACAGAGCCTTTCTACCAAAAGGATTGGGATAACAAAGCCTTTCTACCAAAAGGTTGGGATAGCAAAAACTTTCTACCAAAAGGGTTGGGATAACAGAGCCTTTCTACCAAAAGGTTGGGATAACAAAAACTTTCCACCAAAAGGGTTGGATAACAAAGCCTTTCCACCCAAAAGGAATTGGGTTAACAGAGCCTTTCTACCAAAAGGATTGGGATAACAGAGCGTTTCCACCAAAAGGGTTGGGATAACAAAAACCTTCCACCAAAAGGGTTGGGATAACAAAAACCTTCCACCAAAAGGGTTGGGATAACAGAGCCTTTCTACCAAAAGGGTTGGGATAACAAAGCCTTTCCACCAAAAGGGTTGGGATAACAAAGCCTTTCTACCAAAAGGGTTGGGATAACAAAGCCTTTCCACCAAAAGGGTTGGGGTAACAAAGCCTTTCCACCAAAAGGGTTGGGATAACAAAGCCTTTCTACCAAAAAGGTTGGGGTAACAAAGCTTTCCCATCAAAAACTGCTGGGAAAAGCAGCCAGGAGCACCAGAGCACCCACCTGGGTGTGCTCCTGTGTCACCTGCTCCAGGTGGCCCTGGCTGGGTGATCTCCAGAGGTCTTTTCCAACCTGAACAATTCCAGGATTCTGCCGTCTCCCAGCTCCCTTTTCCCATCCATCTCCCTGCACTGGTGGAAGAGCTGATCCTCATGTCCCACACTCCAGGGGCTATGCCCCAAAGAAACGAGTGACAAAGCTTCCCCTGGGCCACATTCCTGATCTTTATCTGGAGATAAGTGAGATCCAGGGAGCTGGGAGACCTGAACTCTGCTCCATCCCCCTCTCTGGATGGCATCAGCTCTCCAGGGCTTGAATTCCCAACCCTGAAGTGGCCCAGCAAGGCCCTCCCTACCTCTGCAGCTTCTCTGCACCACCCCGGACACAGAGGCAGCGTTCAGAGGTGAGAAATGTCAACCCAGCCCCTACCAGAGCACACCGGTGACCTGGGTGCTCCCAGGAGTACCAGGGTGCCACTCATGGGAATATCAGTGTCAGCTCCTGGGAATATCAGTACCAGCTTCCTGGGAATATCAGTGCCAGATCCTGGGAATATCAGTGCCAGATCCCGGGAATATCAGTGCCCAAATCCTGGGAATATCAGTGCCAGATCCTGGGAATATCAGTGCCAACTCCTGGGAATATCATTGCCAGATCCCGGGAATATCAGTGCCATCTCCTGGGAATACCAGGGTGCCACTCATGGGAATATCAGTGCCAGCTCCTGGGAATATCAGTGCCAGCTTCTGGGAATATCAGTGCCAGATCCCAGGAATATCAGTGCCCAAATCCTGGGAATACCAGGGTGCCACTCCTGGGAATATCAGTGCCATCTCCTGGGAATATCAGTGCCAGATCCCGGGAATATCAGTGCCCAAATCCTGGGAATACCAGGGTGCCACTCCTGGGAATATCAGTGCCATCTCCTGGGAATATCAGTGCCAGATCCCGGGAATATCAGTGCCCAAATCCTGGGAATACCAGGGTGCCACTCATGGGAATATTAAGGTGCCATCTCCCAGGAATATCAGTGCCAGATCCTGGGAATACCAGGGTGCCACTCCTGGGAATATCAGTGCCAGCTCCTGGGAATATCACAGTGCCAGCTCCTGGGAATATCACAGTGCCAGCTCCTGGGAATACCAGGGTGCCAGCTCCTGGGGATATCACAGTGCCACTCCTGAAAATATCAGTGCCATCTCCCAGGAATATCACAGTGCCACTCCTGGGAATATCACAGTGCCATCTCCCAGGAACATCAGGCCCTTCCATCGGGGCTGACACAAGCCGTGCAGGATCTGCTTGCAAATAAGCCCCGAGGCGTGGGTGGGTTTAGTCAGCACAAGAACACCCAGATCCCTGCTGGTTCCACAGAAATGCAGCTCCTCTCCCCGGAGGGAGCTCATCAAAATGCGAGCCACAGGAGATGCAAGCCCAGAATTAGCTCCACGAGGAGGCACTTCCAGGCTGGTTTCCAAACTGGAATCAATGTTGTGCTTGCACTGAATTAAAACACCCCCAATTCTGCACTTGCTGCAGGCTGCAGAGTGAAACCATGAATGGAGGGAGGGCAAGGCTGCAGCCACGGCGTCCCTGGTGAGCACCAGGGATGCTCCAGAGGGTCCAGGTGGCCTTTGGGAAACACCTTCCTTTGGTTTTTCCATGCCCTTGCACATTTCTGGGGCAGAAAGGATTTTTTTTTTAGGCATATAAATTATTATTTTCAACCAGAGGAGTAATTTTTACAGTGCTGGGCCCTGCTTGCAGTGACTGCAGAGCTCCAGCCCTGATTTGTTGTGCTGTTGGAATCACCTCTCTCAGCCCAGGCTCAACACAGTGGGGAAATCCAGCTCCAAAAATAAATTTTCTAAGGGTTTCCCTGGGGTGGAACCACCTGAGGCCCCACAGGACAGCAGAATCCTGGAGCTCCTCCAAGGCTTTCCCCAGTGTTTGGGTTGGCAGCTTGGCCAAGGACTCGGAGCTCAGATGTTGGGGAAGTTTTCCCTGTCCCCATTTAGGGCAAACTGGGGCTGAGGGACCCCTAAAACCCCCAGAGTTACCCCAGCAGCCACATGTGATGGGTCCAGGAGCTCCGTGTGCATTTGGAGATGGGATCAAACAAAAATCCCACTGTCACAGGAATCTTTTATGGAAAATCCTTTCCTTAGGGTTTTTCCTCCTGAGAAGCTGAGAGGCCTCAGGAACAAAATGCAAACATTGATTATCAGCTGCTGTGGAATGCAACAGGTGCATCTGGGATTGGGCTCATGTGGTTGTTTCTAATTAATGGCCAATCACAGCCCAGCTGGCTCGGACAGAGAGCTGAGCTACAAAACCTTTGTGATCATTCTTTGCTGTTCTATTCTCAGCCAGCCTTCTGATGAAATCCTTTCTTCTATTCTTTTAGGATACTTTCAGTGTAATATACATCATAAAATAATAAATCAAGCCTGCTGAAAGATGGAGTCAGATCCCCTCATCTCTTCCCTCATCCAAGAACCCCTGTGAGCACGGGCACATCCCAGCACCACCTGAGCTGATAAGAAAATAACTCTGAACCACTGAACCTGCTTGAGGAATTCCTGAGGACACAGAAAACTCCACCTGTGAGGGGCTGGCTGCAGGAAAGATGCTCAGCAAAGCAGAGAGACAGAGAGGGAGTGTTCACCTCCTGTTTTTCGGGGTCAGGAGCTCCCAGCCAGGCAGGTTTGGGGAGCCTGGCTCCCATTCTAGGTCAAACACCAGCCTGAAACCTGTGGCAGAGCTCGTCACACTCGTCTGGAGGAGGAAGTGCTGCCTCCAGATCCCCTCCCAGCCAGCTGGAATTGCTCCCACACCCAGTGCCCTGGAGCTGCCACCCCGGTGCTTCCTCCTCCTTCCTGCCCAAATCCGTGCCAGGGAGGGCAGCTGGGGTGGCACAGCCAGGCTGAGCCCCCCAAAAATGGGAGGGAAGAGAGGATGGAAGGACACCCAAACCATCCTTGTGAAAAAAAAATGCATGTATTTTATGATTGGCTTTTCACAAATATTCACAAATGAATATTATATGTGTTGTGTTAGAAAGGGATGCTGTATTAATTCTCTTAAGTAGTGTGTTAAATATAGTTTTAGCTTATAAAAAATGTTAAATGTTGGAGTCAGAAATTAAACCTCTTTCTTTTTTACTTTGGAGACTCCAGGGTCCCCGTGGTTTTATTTCATGTCCTAAAGCAACAAGGGCCCACAGATCCCTCGAAGACCCCACAGATCCCCCAAAAGGATCTCCCAAAGATCACACAGAGCCCCCAAAAACCCCACAAATCCCCCAAAGACCTCACAGAACCCTTAAAGACCCCACAGATCCCCCAAAGGCCCCACAAATCCCCCAAAGGCCCCACAGATCTCCCAAAGACCTCACAGAACCCCCAAAGACCCCACAGATCCCCCCAAAGGCCCCACAGATGATCCCCCAGAGCCCAGCCTGGCTCTCCCCAGCTCCCTGCAATGCTGAGGGTTCTCTCCACAAATATCCCAAAGGGTTCCAGAGCTGGGTATCCCAAATCCCATGGGATTTTAGCAGCTGGATTGGTGGGAAAAGGGAAAATTTTTTCCCCGAAAAATTTGTGGCAAAAATTTGTCACTCGTTTCTTCCCCAGCTCTGCCCCACAGGCCTGGGCAGGGCCTGGCAGCTTTGGGTTTTATTTGCCCAAAGGGTTGTGCCAATATTTATTTATTGGCTCTGGGATCCCTGCAAAGGACACCAGGGACGTTTTCCCTGCCAAGCTCCTTTTGTGTGGCATTCACATTCTCTGGAAAATCCTCTTTGCCCAGGATTCTTCTCCTGGGAAGCTGAGAAGCCTCAGAGAAAAAGGAAATCAAGAATTTTCTGATTTGCTTCTCCTGTGTTTTGCTGCTTTGGAATGTGGTTGGGGATTGTTTATCCAACAGGTGATTGTTTGATTGATTTAATGAGAATTGTTTTGACTCTTTGGCCAATCAAGGCCAAGCTGTGTCAGGACTCTGGAGAAAGTCACAAGTTTTCATCATTATCTTTCCATTATTTCGTTATTATCTTTCCATTATTTCATTATTATCTTTCCATTATTTCATTATTATCTTTCCATTATTTCATCATTATCTTTCCATTATTTCATTATTATCTTTTAGCCTTCTCTAAGTATCTTTTCCTGTATTCTTTAGTATAGTTTTAGTATAGCATTCTATAATAGAATATAACATAATATAACATAACGATATGATATAATATAATGTAATGTAATATAATATAATGTAATATAATGTAATGTAATGTAATATAATATAATGTAAAGTAATATAATGTAATGTAATGTAATATAATGTAATGTAATATAATGTAATGTAATATAATGTAAAGTAATATAATGTAATAATATAATATAATATAATATAATATAATATAATATAATATAATATAATATAATATAATATAATATAATATAATATAATATAATATAATATAATATAATATAATATAAATTAATTAGCCCTCTGAGAGCATGGAGTCAGATTCATCACTCCTGCCTGCTCTGGGGTTTCCCTGCAAACCCAACCCCAACCTGAATTTCCCTTGGGGCTGTGTCCTCTGGTTCTGTCAGTGCTGCCCCTCCTCACACGGCCTGGACACAGAGCCAGGGGCAGCAGGGCCATTCCAGGACTTTGTCACTCTTTCACTAAAAAACTTTTTCCTTATATCCAACCTGTGGCATTCACATTCTCTGGAAAAATCCCTTCGCTCAGAATTCTTCTCCTGGGAAGCTGAGAAGATTCAGAGAAAAGGAAAACAATTTTTATCTTATTTGCTTCTCCTGTGTTTTGCTGGTCTGGAATGTGTTTGGAGATTGTTTATCCACCAGGTGATTGTGTCATTGGTTTCATGTGAATTGTTTTGATTTATTGGCCAATTATGGTCAAGCTGTGTCAGGACTCTGGAAAGAGTCACAACTTTTCATTATTATCTTTTCAGTATTTAATTATAATTTTGTCATTATTTCATTATTATCGTTTCGTTATTTCATTATTATTTTTTAGCCTTCTGTCTGTATCCTTTCTGTATTCTTTAGTACAATTTAGTTCAGCATTCTTTAATATAATATAGTACCATAAAATAATAAATAACCCTTCTGAGAGCATGGAGGCAGATCCATCATTCCTCCCTGTCCAGGATCCCTGTAAATCCAATCTTTTTGTGCTCAAAATTCCAGCAGGGAGAGGGGCTGGAGCTGCAGGAAAAGCTGATGGCCCTGGAGCCACTCACCCTTCCCAGACCTGCACTCCTGGCCCTTCCCACCTTCCTTCCACCCTAAAAAACCTCAGATCCTTCTCCTATCAAAATAAAAAAAAAGGAGGAAAAATCCCATACAAAAGACATCCCATACAAACCCATCCCATATTCCATAAATTTTACTTTGGAGAGTTCACAAGCCAACAGGTCAGATGGAAAAACCCAACCAAAACATTGGAAAACCTTGGGAAAATGCTCTTTAATTCCTCTTTTTTTTTTTTTTTTCTTTCTGTGAGAGAAAAAGAAAGGAGAGAAAGGAGAGATAAAAGAGAGAAAATGAGAGGAAAAAAGGAGACAAAAAAGAAGCACAAAATCATCTGGAAAAAATAGAAATCTTATAAAAAATCTTAAATAGAAAAAAAGAAAAATAGAATCATTTTCATCTGAAAAAGAAAAATCGAAATATTTTACTATTCTATTTTTCTGAAGTAGAAAATTTGCAATATTCTTATAAAATATAACCAAGAGACTGACAGATGGATAAAATCCTTTATTATTATTATTATTTATTTTTTGTACCTTTCCATTTATTCCAGAAAAACTTTCTCTCTCTCTCTATATATATATAAAAAAAATCATTACTTCTTTTGGAATAAATCCTTAAAATCATTTATTTTAAAACAAGTCTTTTGTTTGTACAGCACTAGTTAAATACATTTATTCTCAGTTTTCTGCCAAAGAATCACCCCAGAGAAATTCACAGTTTGGGATCCATCCTGGCCCCTCCCATCATTTTCTCCTGCTGGAGGATGAGCTGAGGATGGAGGAAGGCAATGAAGAAATGTGGAATTTTTATTGTTTGTGCTCCAACATCCAATTTTGGAGGGACATCCAAAATCCAATTCCAATTTTGCACCATTTGAGCGTCCAGATGTGCAGCACAGCTGGAGATCAGGCGGAAAAACCCAAACAGAACATTGGAAAACCTCGGGAAAACGCTCCTTAATTCCACTTTTTTCATCTTTTGTGTAAAGAAAAAGGGGGAAAAAAAATGCATTTATTTTGCCCCGAATTTCCAAAACCCAAAGGAATTTTGTTGAGTTCTCCACGTGGATGTGTTGGGCCAGGAAAGGAGGATCCATGTGGGAATGGAGGGGTGGGAGCTCTGCCTCCAAGTGCTGTTGCTGTTGTTGTTTTTGTCCCAAACCCTGATTTAATTCCATTCCTTCACCCAACCATCAGCTGGCCAGACAAAAGAATACCAGGAATACAGACTTCCTGAGGGCACAGCCAAAAATCCTCTTTTCTGGTAATAATAATAATAAAAAAAAGGAAAAAATTCCAAGAAAAACCGGCGCAAGACAAAGCAGCAAAACTTCCTTTTTTGCCTGCCCCTGAGCAGTGGCTGCTCCTGGATGCGGTGGATGGGAGAATCCATGGAATGAGGGGAAAAAAAATTCTGGAAAACCACAGAAATTCCCAACATTTCCATGAAAATTCCAATTGGTGCTCCAAAACCTGGGAGATCCTGCTCAGGGATGGGACAGGAATGGGGTTTTTTAATGGATGGGGCATCCAGGGGGTTTTTCTCTCCCCCTAAACCCAGCCTAAAAGGGCTGGAATTTTATGCCAGGGTTAGAAAAGAGGGATTTTAATTCCAGGATTTAATCCCTGCTCTGTTGTTTTTTCCAGCTGTGGAGATCAGAGCGTGGCACCAAATATTTACATTCCCAAGTGGGAATCAAATATCCACGGGATAAATGGGATTATCTGGAATTGGGGCTGTTGGCAGCTGATCAGTAACAGGCGAATTGGAACCCTCTGGAATTCTCTGGAATTCTGTAAACTTGGGGGGTTCTGGGCGTGAAGCCAGAGGGGAAAAATCCCCCCAAAAAATCTGGCAAAAATTCCTTGGAAAAGCTGGGATTCTAAATAAAGGAAAAAAAAAAGTTTAGGAGGGAAGAAATTCCCATTTTTTTCCCAGGTTTTGGGCATTGCCAAACGTTGGGAATTCTCTCAGAAGGTGGAAAGCCTAACCCAAACCCCCCACCCTTTTTGGGGGGATTTATAGGGAAAAAGGGAAAGGCTGTGCAAGGATAAACAGGATCCAACAGGGCTTTTCCTAATCCTGGGAATGTTGTCCTGGTTCCGTGGGATTCTCCCAGCAGTTTGCCTCGATCTCCAGCAGGAATTTTGGATCTGGGTGTAAATTTCTCTCCCTGCAGATGTGGCACGGCCCAGTGCCCCTGGAAATTCATTCCCACTCCCAGAGTTGGAAAACCTTGGGAAAATGCCCTTTAGTTCCTTTTTTTTTGCCTTTTTGTGTAAGGAAGAAGGAAAAAAAAAAAAAAAAGCACTTATTTTGTCCTGGATCTACAAACTCCAAAAGAATTTTGTTGTTTGGACTGTGGGAATGGGAAAAGTGAGCAGGAAAAGTGAGCAGAGAGAGGTCAGGGATGGCCAGGGAGGGTCCCTGCCCTGCTCCAGGCTCTGCTCCCATGGGAAGAGCAGAATTCCTCAGCCCAGGCACTGAAGGAGCCCTGTCCTTGTCCAGGTCCTGGCAGGAGACCCGGGAAGGGCAGCTCTGGTGCCAAGGAAGGAAATTCCTTTGTGGGAGGAAAGGTGGCACTGGGAGAGCTGCAGGAGGGAACCAGGAAAAGAGGGAATCTGAAAGGAGCAAGGAAAAAGAGAACCAGGAGAGATTGGGAAAAGAGGGAACCAGGAGGGACAAGGAAAAAATGGAGCCAGGAAAAGAGGGGACCAGGAGGGACCAGGAAAGAAGGAATTAGGAGGGATCAGAAAAAGAGGGAATCAGGAGGGACAAGGAAAACAGGAGGGAGCAGGAAAATGGAATCAGGAGGGACCAGGAAAGAGGGAATCAGGAGGGACCAGGGAAAGAAAGAACCAGGAAAGACCAGGAAAAAAGGGAACTAGGAGGGACAAGGAAAACAGGGAATAAGGAGGGACCAGGAAAAGAGGAAACCAAGAGAGATCAGGAAAAGAGGAAATCAGGAGGGACCAGGAAAATGGAATCAGGAGGGACCAGGAAAAGAAAGGACCAGGAAAAGAAAGAACCAGGAAAGACCAGGAAAAAAGGGAATTGAGAGAGACCAGGAAAAGGAACCAGGAGGGACCAGGAAAAAAGGGAATCAGGAAAAGAGGGAACCAGAAAAAGAGGGAACCAAGAGGGACAAGGAAAAGAAGGAACCAGGAGAGACCAGGAAAAAAGGGAACCAGGAGGGACAAGGAAAACAGGGAATAAGGAGGGACCAGGAAAAGAAGAAACCAAGAGAGATCAGAAAATGAGGGAATCAGGAGGGACCAGGAAAATGGAATCAGGAGGGACCAGGAAAAGAAAGAACCAGGAAAGACCAGGAAAAAAGGGAATCAAGAGACCAGGAAAAGGTACCAGGAGGGACCAGGAAAAAAGGGAATCAGGAAAAGAGGGAACCAGAAAAAGAGGGAATCAGGAAGGACCAGGAAAGAAGGAACCAGGAGGGACAAGGAAAAGAAAGAACCAGGAGAGACCAGGAAAAAAGGGAACTAGGAGGGACAAGGAAAACAGGGAATAAGGAGGGACCAGGAAAAGAAGAAACCAAGAGAGATCAGAAAAAGAGGGAATCAGGAGGGACCAGGAAAAGAAGGAATCAGGAGAGACCAGGAAAAAAGGGAACCAGGAGGGACAAGGAAAACAGGGAATCAGGAGGGACCAGGAAAAGAGGAGAGTCCAGGAAAATGGAATCAGGAGGGACCAGGAAAAGAAGGAATCAGGAGAGATCAGGAAAAGAGGGAATCGTGAGACCAGGAAAACAGGGAACCAGGAGAGACCTGGAAAAAATGGAACCAGGAGAACCCAGAAAAAGAGGGAACTGGGAAAAGAGGGAATCAGGAAAAGAGGGAATCAGGAGGGACCAGGAAAACATGGCCCCAAATGCATCACTGGGGGCTGTTCCTGCTCTTCCCCATGCCCTGGAATCAATTAGGGAACAATTCAGGCTGGAAATCCCGGGAAGGGACCAGAGCAGGGCTGGGCAAAGCTCAAACAATGCAGGGTCTGGAGACTCGGCTGGGGCAGGGCTGGGGTGGCACCGGGGCAGCTCCAGGATCATTTTCCTTCCCATGGAGCATTTCCCAAGGATTGCTGGAGGAATCCCTGCCTGCTCCAGGAGGGAACGGCCCCACCGAGAGCTGGAGCTGGAGCAAAGTGCCAGACCCAGCTCCAGGTGCCAGACCCAGCTCCAGGTGCCAGTCCTGGTCCCAATTTGGGAGCAGGGACTGGGAGAGGATGAGGGCAGCAGGAACATCCCAGTTTGGGGGCAGGAACGTCCCAGTTTGGGGGCAGGAACGTCCCAGTTTGGGAGCAGGAACGTCCCAGTTTTGGGGGCAGGAACGTCCCAGTTTGGGGGCAGAGATATCCCAGTTTGAGAGCAGGGACTGGGAGAGGATGAAGGCAGCAGGAACATCCCAGTTTGGGGGCAGGAACGTCCCAGTTTGGGAGCAGGAACGTCCCAGTTTTGGGGGCAGGAACGTCCCAGTTTGGGGGCAGAGATATCCCAGTTTGGGAGCAGGAACATCCCAGTTTGGGGGCAGA
Source organism: Agelaius tricolor (assembly GCF_023055355.1). NCBI lineage: Eukaryota > Metazoa > Chordata > Aves > Passeriformes > Icteridae > Agelaius > Agelaius tricolor. The sequence goes on from NW_027269290.1 coordinate 4,707,312, forward strand.
GATATCCCAGTTTGGGAGCAGGAACATCCCAGTTTGGGAGCAGGGATATCCCAGTTTGGGAGCAGGAACGTCCCAGTTTGGGAGCAGGGACATCCCAGTTTGGGAGCAGGGACATCCCAGTTTGGGAGCGGGAACGTCCCAGTTTGGGAGCGGGAACGTCCCAGTTTGGGAGCGGGAACGTCCCAGTTTGGGGGCAGGGACTGGGAGGGCCTGAGGGCAGCAGGGGGGATTCTGGCTGCTCCATCCTCAGCTGGATTTGGGCACCAAAACAGGGAGGGGAAAGGAGGTTCTGAAGGCAGAGGGGAAATATTGGGGGCCTGCCCTGGTTCCTGTGCCCAGCTGTGCCCCAGATGTGCCCCAGCTGTGCCCCAGGTGCTCCCAGTGCCAGGCCAGGCCGTGCCCAGCAGTCCTAACATGGTCTCCCCAAAAATCAGGGGGTGCAGGGCAGCTTGTCTGAGCAAGGTGCATTTCCAGCACCTCCTGCCTGGCCAAACCCCACAAATCCTCACCCTGAGCCCCCTAAACCCCACAAATCCCCACTTTGAGCCTGAAAACCCCACAAATCCCCATCCCGAGTCCCTAAAACCTCACATATCCCCACTTTGACCCTTCCAAACCCCACAAATCCTCACTTTAAACCTCCAAACCCCAAAAACCTCTACCCTGAGCCCTCAAAACCCCAAAAATCCCCATTTTGAGCCCCCAAACCTCACTAATCCCTCCTCTGAGCCCCCAAATCCTCACCCTGAGCCCCCGAAACCCCACAAATCCTCACTCTGAAGCCCCAAACCTCACAAATTCCCACTCTGAGCCCCCCAAACCCCACAAATGCCCATCCCAAAACCCTCCCAGGGCATGGCAGGTGCCAGCATCTCCTCCCTGGAGCTGCTCTCAGCGGGGACAACCCCAAACAAGGGGGGACAAGGCCCCAGGTCCATGCAGGGGGGGTTTGGGAGCTGCTCCCGGGGGGTTTTGGGGTCCTGCTGGAGCCGGGAATTCTGCCCAGGGTGGGGTGGGAGCCGCTCCTTTCCCAGCGTTTCTGTCTCCATGGCAACCAGGGCGACGCCAAATCCCAGTTTAAAAGATGCTCTGCCTCCTGTTCTTGCCGCGGGCTGGGGAGGGGACACGGAGAGAGGGGTCAGCTGTGCCCCAGATGTGCCCCAGATGTGCACTAGGTGCTCCCAGTGCCGGGCCAGGCCGTGCCCAGCAGTCCTAACATGGTCTCCCCAAAAATCAGGGGGTGCAGGGCAGCTTGTCTGAGCAAAGGTGCATTTCCAGCACCTCCTGCCTGGGCCAAACCCCACAAATCCTCACCCTGAGACCCACAAACACCACAAATCCCCACTTTGAGCCCTCCAAACTCCACAAATCCCCACTGTGAGCCGGAAAACCCCACAAATCCTCACTCTGAGCCCCCAAACCTCACAAATCCCCACCCTGAGCCCCCCAAACCTCATAAATTCCCATCCTGAGGCCTCAAACCCCACAAATCCCCACTCGGAGCCCCCCAAACCCCACAAATCCCCACTGTGAGCCAGAAAACCCCACAAATCCTCACTCTGAGCCCCCAAACCTCACAAATCCCCACCCTGAGCCCTCAAATCTCCACTCTGACCCCCCCAAACCCCCACTCTGAGCCCCCAAACCCCACAAATCCCCACTTTGAGCCCCCAAACCCCCACCCTGACCCCCCCAAACCCCACAAATCCCCGCTCAGAGCCCCCAAACCCCACAGATCCCCACTCTGGGCAGGGGGTTCCCAGCCCGGGCCATTCCCAGCTGTGCCCCAGGGTGCCCAGCTGTGACACCAGGGGTGACTGGCGGGTGGATGGGGTGACAAGGGGCAGGTTCGGGTTCTGCTGCCCCAGGCTGGCAGCGGCTGGGGAGGTGCCAGCCCTTACCTGGCCCTTGCCCGGCCCTTGCCCAACCCCTGCCCAGCCCTTGCCCAACCCCTGCCCAGGCCTTGCCCGGCCCTTGCCCAGGCCTTGCCCAACCCCTGCCCAGCCCCTGCCCAGGCCTTGCCCAACCCTTGCCCAGGCCTTGCCCAACCCCTGCCCGGCCCCTGCCCAGCCCTTGCCTGGCCCTTGCCCGGCCCCTGCCCGGCCCTTGCCTGGCCCCTGCCCGGCCCCTGCCCGGCCCCTGCCCAGGCCTTGCCCGGCCCTTGCCCAACCCCTGCCCGGCCCTTGCCCAACCCCTGCCCGGCCCTTGCCCGGCCCCTGCCCGGCCCTTGCCCAACCCCTGCCCGGCCCTTGCCCGGCCCTTGCCCAACCCCTGCCCGGCCCTTGCCCAACCCCTGCCCGGCCCTTGCCCGGCCCCTGCCCGGCCCTTGCCCAACCCCTGCCCGGCCCTTGCCCGGCCCTTGCCCAACCCCTGCCCGGCCCTTGCCCAACCCCTGCCCGGCCCCTGCCCAGGCCTTGCCCGGCCCCTGCCCAGGCCTTGCCCGGCCCCTGCCCGGCCCTACCTGAGTGCTGGAAGGCTGAGCCCCGGTGCCCGGGGTCCTTCTGGAGCTGGATCTCCTTCAGGGAGAAGATGGAGGCATCTGGGCAGAGGGGGCACAGACAGAGGGGTCAGTCCTGCCCCAGGGTGGCACCTCCAGGGAGCTCCTCTGTCAGCCCGTCCCGTCCCACCCAAATTATTATTATTATTATTATTGTTGTTGTTGTTGCTGCTGTTGTTTTTAAACTTTTATTATTAGTAGTAGTATTTATGGTTATTATTATATTATTATTATTTTTAGTAGTAGTGTTTATTTATTATTATTATTACTATTAGTAGTTGTAGCAGCATTATTAGTATTTAGGTTATTATAATATTATTATTATTAGCAATAGTAGTAGCATTTATGAGTATTAGTATTTATTATTAATAATCATTATTAATGTTATTATTATTTTTATTTATTATATTATTATTATTATTAGTGTTTATGGTTATTATTATTATAATTATAATATTATTATTAGTAGTAGGGTTTATTATAATTATTTTTTATTATTAGTGTTAGTAGTAATAATATAGTATTATTAGCATTATAAGTATTTATGGTTCTTATAATTATAATGTTTTTATTAGTAGTAGTAGCATTTATGATGATGATGATTATTATTACTTTTATTATTTTAATTTTCAGTAATAGTAGAAGATTATTATTATTATTATTATTATTATTATTATTAGTCCTCAATCCCAGAGCCACCAGCCCCTGCTGCCCCACCATGCTGCAGAGGCACCCCTGAGGGAGCAGGGAGGTGCCTGCAGCCCCTTTTTTACCCTTTTTTCCCCCATTTTTGGGGCCAGCAGCAGCACCCAGCACTCACTGTCAGGCAGGAGGTGCCTGCAGCCCCTGTTTTACCCCTTTTTTACCCTTTTTCCCCCGTTTTTGGGGCCAGCAGCACCCAGCACTCACTGTCAGGCAGGAGGTGCACCCTCTCTCCCAGGCTCCTGAAGTAGGGGTGCTGCAGGGCTGCCTCGGCTGAGATCCGGCCCTTGGCTCTGTACTGCACAACGCCCCAGAAAAGCCAGAAACACTCAGTTATACCACACAGCTGGGCACCTTTCTACAGCTATATCACACATCTGGGCACCTTTCTACATTTATATCACACAGCTGGGCACCTTTCTACAGTTATACCACACAGCTGGGCACCTTTCTACAGTTATATCACACAGCTGGGCACCTTTCTACACTTATATCACACAGCTGGGCACCTTTCTACATTTACACCACACAGCTGGGCACCTTTCTACACTTATATCACACAGCTGGGCACCTTTCTACATTTACACCACACAGCTGGGCACCTTTCTACACTTATATCACACAGCTGGGCACCTTTCTACATTTATACCACACAGCTGGGCACCTTTCTACAGTTATATCACACAGCTGGGCACCTTTCTACATTCACCTCACACATCTGGGCACCTTTCTACATTTATATCACACAGCTGGGGACCTTTCTACAGTTACACCACACATTTCCTCTCTACATTCATATACCTACATTTATACACCTCTCTACATTCATATCACACATCTGGGCACCCTGGCCATCCCAGCAGTGCCACCCACCCACATCGTGGCACTGCCCTGCTCCAGGTGCCCCTTCCCTTCCCTTCCCTTCCCTCCCCAGCACCCACCAGCAGCAGATTTGTCAGCAGGTCGACGCCTTCCGAGTCCAGCCTGGGAGAGAGGGGAAACAAAACCAAAACTGCACCAGGGCTGCACCCAGGAGGCTGCAACAACCACAGGGAGGGACGAGTGGCACTGCAGCCTCGAAAGGAGCCCAGGCTGCCCTTTCCACCCCCTCAATGCCCCCAGTCTTTCTCTGTCCCTGCCCCTGGGGTACCTTGGGGCGTGGTTGATCAGGGGCTGGGCTCGGTACTGGCTGAAGTTGTAAGCCTTGAACTCCTCGTTGGATGTTATCCCAGGCCAGGTGTCCTCTGTGGGGGTTCCTGTGGGGGGACAGGGGACCTCCATGGGCACTGGGTGTGCTGGAACCTCCAGGAGCGTGGGGCTGTCCCTGAGAGAGGGCACTGAGGTGCCCAGGGCGTGGCAGTGCCAGCAGGGAGCTTCTCATCCTTACACCTGTGCCAGCCTGGAGGGGGCTGCAGGCAGCTTCTGTCCATGCCAGCTGACCCCTGCCCACCCCAGCCCACCCCTGTCCGTGCCAGCTGACCCCTGTCCTCCCCTGTCCGTGCCAGCTGACCCCTGTCCTCCCCTGTCCGTGCCAGCTGACCCCTGTCCACACCAGGTCACCTCTGCCCATGTCAGCCCACCCCAGGCTGTTTCATCCCACCCCTTCTCACCCCATCCCATCCCCTTTTACTCCTGCCCATCCCACTCCACCCCATCCCTTTTCCCTCCTTCCTACCGCATCCCACTTCATCCCTGCTCATTCCTCTGCACCCCATCCTATCCCTGTTCCCTTCTTCCCACCCCATCCCTGTTCATTCCTGTCCATCCCATCCCTGTTCCCTCCTTCCCATGGATCCCATCCCATCCTATCCCTGTTCACTCCAGCTCATCCCATCCCTTTTCCCTCCTTCCCACTGCATCCCACCCCATCCATGTTCATTCCTGTCTATCCCATCCCACCCCATCCCATTATCCCATCCCACCCTGCCCTGCCTGGTGCCGTTCCCATTCCCGCTCCCGTTCCCCTTCCCACTCCCGGTCCCATTCCTGCTCCCAGTGCGGTTCCCGTTCCCATTCCCGCTCCTGTTCTGTTCCCTCTCCCGTCCCCGCTCCCCATTCCCATTCCCGCTCCCATTCCTGCTCCCGCACCTGTTCCCATTCCCGTTCCTGCTCCTGTTCCCCATTCCCATTCCCGTTCCCATTCCCGTTCCCATCCCCATTCCCGGTCCCATCCCCATTCCCGGTCCCATTCCTGTTCCCATTCCCATTCCCGCTTCCCATTCCCGCTCCCCGTTCCCCATTCCCATTCCCGCTCCCTTTCCCATCCCCATTCCCGCTCCCGTTCGCATTCCCATCCCCATTCCCGCTCCCGTTCCCGTTCCCATCCCCATTCCCGCTCCCGTTCCCGATCCCATCCCCATTCCCGCTCCCATCCCCATTCCCGCTCCCATCCCCATTCCCGCTCCCGTTCCCATTCCCGCTCCCGTTCCCATTCCCGCTCCCGTTCCCCGTTCCCCATTCCCGCTCCCCGTTCCCCATTCCCATTCCCCGCTCCCGTTCCCCGGGCAGGCAGTGCCCCCGCGCGGGGAGCGCGCTCAGCGCACGGCGCTCACCCAGCAGGCGGAAGATGAGGTGCAGCTCCTCCTTCACCGTGGAGCCCGGGAACATCGGCCGGCCCGTCACCATCTCGTAGTGGATGCAGCCGACCCCCCTGCAGGGCAGGGGACACCCGGGGTCACGGGGGACAAAGCCCGGGGTCACGGGGGACAAAGCCCGCGGGTGGAGCGGGACCGGCCCAGGGAGGTGGAACCGCTCCCAGCGGGGTGGGGATGGCACGGAGCGACCCCGAGACCCAGGGGATGGGGAAACAGCTCTGGGGACATGGGGACAGGGAAATCTGCTCCGGGGACAGGAAAATCTGCACTGGGAGAGCCCTAGGGACAGGGAAAACTTCACTGGGAGAGCTCTGGGGACAGGGGGACAAGGAAATCCACACTGGGAGAGCTCTGGGGACAGGGGGACAGGGAAATCTGCACTGGGAGAGCTCTGGGGACAGGGGGACAAGGAAATCCACACTGGGAGAGCCCTGGGGACAGGGGGACAAGGAAAATCTGCACTGGGAGAGCCCTAGGGACAGGGAAATCCACACTGGGAGAGCCCTGGGGACAGGGGAAATCTGCACAGGGAGAGCCCTAGGGACAGGGAAAACTTCACTGGGAGAGCTCTGGGGACAGGGGGACAGGGAAATCCACACTGGGGGAGCCCTGGAGACAGGGGGACGGGGAAATCTGCACTGGGAGAGCTCTGGGGACATGGGGACAAGGAAATCTGCACTGGGAGAGCTCTGGGGACATGGGGACAGGTAGAGACCCAAGGACAGGGGAATCTTCTCTGGAAGAGCTCTGGGGACAGGGAAATCTGCACTGGGAGAGCCCTAGGGACAGAGAAACTGTTCTGGGAGAGCCCCAAGGACAGAGAAACTGTTCTGAGAGAGCCCTGGGGACATGGGGACAGGGAAATCTGCACTGGGAGAGCTCTGGGGACAGGGAAACTGTTCTGGGAGAGCCCCAAGGGACAGGGAAATCTGCTCGGGGAGAGCCCCAAACCCTCTTGTGTAAACAGCCTCAGGGCACAGGGAAACTGTTCTGGGAGAGCCCTGGGGGTGGGGAAACAGCCCTGGGAGAGCCCCCCAGCCTCTGTTGTAGCCAGCACGGTGAGGATGAGGATGGAAGCGCCCGACCCGTCCTGGAGAGAGCTCAGTGCTCACCACATGTCGATGGGCGTGGAGTACTCGGTGGAGCCCAGCAGGACATCGGGGGGCCGGTACCAGAGCGTCACCACCTCGTTGGAATAGGTTTTGGTGGGGACAGACTTGGCCCTGGCTAATCCTGAGGGCGGCAGGGACACGCATCAAGGAGCTGCCCCCCTTTTTTTCCCCAATCCTGCATCACAACCCTGGAGGGCTTCACCTACCGAAATCAGCCAGCTTGAGCTCCCCTCGCTCGTTGATGAGCAGGTTCTGGGGTTTGAGGTCTCGGTGCAGGATTTTCCTGCTGTGGCAATAAGCCAGGCCACGGAGCAGCTGGAACATGAAGATCTGCAGGAGGAGGAGAATTGTCACAGACATTTTCTGAAAAAATCCTTTTGCTAGGATTTTTCTCCTGAGAGAAGCTGAGAGGCCTCAGAAATGAAATGTGAACAAGAATTATCTGCTGCTGTGGGATGCAACAGGTGCATCTTTGATTGGTCTCATGTGGTTGTTTTTAATAAATGGCCAATCACAGTCCAGCTGTGTTGGGACTCTGAGCAGTCACAAGATTTTATTATCATTCCTTCCTTTTCCACCCTTCTGATGTCTTCTTTCTCTTTTCTTTAGTATAGTTTTAATATATTAATATAATAATTATACTATAATAAATATAATAAAATATAATAAATATACTATAATAAATATAATAAAATATGATAAATATACTATAATAAATATACTATAATAAATATACTATAATAAATATACTATAATAAATATACTATAATATAATATAATACAATATATATCATAAAATAATAAATCAGCCTTCTGAAACATGGAGTCAAGATTCTCATCTCTTCCCTCATCCTGGGGACCCACAAATACCACCACAGAGGAGGAAGAGGAGGATGAGGATGCATTTAGGACTAAAAATCAACCTGCCTTGAGGAATTTGGATGTTGTGGGCAGGAAAGACCCCTTGGAGCTGTGTTCTGGGAAAGTGTCACGGAATGGGATGAGTGAAATGTGAATGTGCAGTGATTTTTATTTAGGGTGGAAATGCTGGGGGAGCTTCAGAAAGGGCAAAGGGAGCAGGAACTGAATGGTGAGGGGATCTCCAGGCTCAGAAAGGGCAAAGGAAGCAAGAACTGGAAAGTGAAAGGATCTCCAGGCTCAGAAAGGGCAAAGGGAGCAGGAACTGGAGGGATCTCCAGCCCCAGAAAGGGCAAAGGGAGCAAGGAATGAAGGGTGAAGGAATCTCCAGCCTCAGAAAGGGCAAAAGGAGCAGGAACTGGAGGGTGAGGGGATCTCCAGCCTCAGAAAGGGCAAAAGGAGCAGGAACTGGAGGGTGAGGGGATCTCCAGCCTCAGAAAGGGCAAAGGGAGGAGGAAATGAATGGTGAAAGGATCTCCAGGCTCAGAAAGGGCAAAAGGAGCAAGGAATGATGGATGAAGGGATCTCCAGCCTCAGAAAGGGCAAAAAGAGCAAGACCTGAGGGGATCCCCAGCCTCTCCCAGCCCCAAACCCCCCAGTCAGGACGAGGAACAGGGCAGGGGTCCCTGCACGCCCCTCACCTTCACGTTGTGCACGCTCATCAGGTTCCCGCAGTTCTCCAGGTACTGCTTGAGGTCGTTGTCCTGCAGAGGGAAGGACGCGTCAGTCTGTCCTTCCCTCGCCCCCCCCAGCCCCCAGAGAAGCCCCCAGACCCACCAGGTACTCGAAGACGAGGGTGAGGCAGCGCTCGGTGTGGATGATGTCGTGCAGGGTGACGATGTTGGCGTGTTTGAGGTTCTTGAGCAGCGACACTGCGGGGACAGCGGGGCAGGACCCGGGGCTGAGCAGGGGCACAGCCACCCCAAATCCCCCTGGGGGTCTGGGGGAGGCCCCTGCCGGCCTCACCTTCCCGGATGGCCGTGCAAGGAGCGCCCTCCTCGTGCTCCAGGCGGATTTCCTTGAGCGCCACCAGGTTCTCTGTCAGCTTGCTGCGGCCCTTGAACACCGTGGCGTAGGTGCCCTGGGGACATGGGGACACGTCGCTGACATCTTTTCATGGAAAATCCTTTCCTTAGGGTTTTTGCTTCCTGAGAAGCTGAGAGGCCTCAGGAACAAAATGTAACCAATGGTTATCTGCTGCTGTGGGATGCAACAGGTGCATCTGGGTTTGGGCTCACGTGGTTGTTTCTAATTAATGGCCAATCACAGCCCAGCTGGCTCAGACTGTCTGAGCCACAAACCTTTGTTATCATTCTTTGCTATTCTATTCTCAGCCAGCCTTCTGATGCAACCTTTTCTTCTATTCTTTTAGTATAGTTTTAATGTAATATATATCATAAAATAATAAATCAGCCTTCTGAAACATGGAGTCAGATCCTCATCTCTTCCCTCATCCTGTGACCCCTGTGAGCACCATCACAGGGACATTTCCCAGTGAGAGGAATGCTGGGTTTGTCTTTACAAACAAGGATTAATTCAATTTTGTAAAACCCCTCCTCTGCTCCCTGTCCATTTCCCTCCATCTGTTTTTACAGCAACAATCAGGAAACGTCCCCTGTATGAAAATAATGTGGATTAATTCAACTGGACCGAATCTTTTTGAACTTCCTCGTTTGCCAAGCAAATTTTAATCAAGGACAGCAAAGGACATTTGAGGTCTGGCTGAATGGAGGCTGACCAACCTGCTGGAAATGATATTTTGGGTGAATTTGTGCTGGTTCCCACAGGTGAAACAAAAACAAAGCTGGGTAAAAGGTGCAGCCTGCAAACCAGCAGCTCTGAGAGCAGTGGATCAAAGTCTTTGTCATATTTGATGTAAAATCAGAGGTAAATCCACAACCTGGACACTTCTAGTGTGAGAGGAATGGAGGATTTGTGTTTCCAAACAAGCTGTGGGGCTGCTGGTAGATAAAACCAGCACTGGGAGAGAAAAGATACAATGGGAAGGATTCCACTGATTGGTGAATGGAAAAAGATCTTTTGCTTTTACAAATAAACTTTAGGTTTGCTGATAAACTAAATTAGACATTGAAAGATGAAAGAAGCAATGGGGAAGGAAAACCCCTAAATTCCATAAGAATTAAAAATGAAAAGGGAGGGTTGTACATTAGAGGGGAATCATTGGTATCAGGCGTTTTGGGAAGTCTGAACCTCTCAAGTACCTCAGAAATGGGGAAAGAGAGAAGGGAAATGCAGCTGGGAAATTGGGATAAAAAGGAGGCTGTGTCCTCCAAAAATGGGAGAAATCCCAGGGCAATGCCCCATGGCCTCTCCCTTTATTGGAATAAAGTCAAAGGACTCCTCTGTCTCCTTTTTAGCCATAAACCTCTGGTGTTTGTGGAGTGATTTTCCTAACACCAGGGTGGCACAGCACTGGTGTGCCCAAAACATTTGGAGGAAGGACCATTGGAGGTGACAGCAGCAGGTCTGAGCTCCACAAGGAAAACTTGCTCTGGAAATTTCTGGATATTGAGGATTTTTGCCCTTTGTGCTTCGAGCTGCCCTTTGAATTTCATTGAATTCCTTACAGGGGTGTCACAGACTACTCACCTCTCCCAGTTTGTCCAGTTTAATGTAGGTTTCCAGCTTCCCAAAGCCAATATCCGACTGTGAGAGAGAAAGGAAAACGTCACTGGGGAGGAGGGAACCTCCTGCAGGGATGGCTTCACCTCCAGGAGGGTTTCCAGGGACACTGGGCACTGACAATTGGGATTTTTACTCCATTTACTGCCCAAACCCTCTGTGTATCCTGGGAAAAGCCACATCCTGAGCAGGGGAGTGAAGGTGCTGGAACAACCCCCAGAGCCACATTCCTTATTCATGAGGGGCTCATGAATATTAATGACACGTTGCCCAGGCTTTGTTTTATTGATCAGACAGCACAGGCAGGTAAATTCCAGCTCTCCTTCCCTCCTCCTCCTCCTCCTGAACGGGCACCTCGGGTCCCAAAATGCCTCCAGAGGCCTGGCTGTGATACCTGGGCACCTCTGGGCACACCTGATGTCTGCACAGGGAGATTTTGCTCCTGTTTTGTTGTGCACAGAGTTTTTGCTCCTATTTCTGCTGCTGCAGCAAAGGAACGGAAATGCCAGCACTGGAGCCAAGGCTGATTCATTATTTATCCACATTTGCATTTGGGCTGAGCTGCAGGAGGGTTTCCCTCTCCTGCTTTGGGAAGGAGCCAGGCTGAGAGGGCAGCCAGGTGTGCACAGGGGAGGGAGGAAGGTGGGAATGGCCCAGCAGGTGCAGGTGGGGAAAGGAGAATCATGGAATCGTGGAATTAATGAGGCTGGAAAATCCCTGTGGGATCATCGAGTCCAGGCTGTGCCCGATCCCCACCCTGAGCACTCAGTGCCACCTCCAGGGATGGGTGCTCCAAACCCCCCTGGGCAGCCCCTTCCAGCCCTTCCCATGAGGAAATTCCTGCTGCTGTCCAACCTGAGCCTCCCCAGCCCAGCCTGAGGCCGTTCCCTCTCCTCCTGTCCCTGTTCCCTGGGATAAGATCCCAAATCCCCCCGGCTGTCCCCTCCTGGCAGGGACAGAGCCAGAAATTCCCCCTGAGCCTCCTTTGCTCCAGGCTGAGCCCCTGCCCAGCTCCCTCAGGACTCTCCAAACCCTTCCCAGATTTCTTCAAACCCCTCCCAGCTCCCTCAGCTCCTCCCAGTGCTGCAGGAAGGGCTGGGATTGGGCAGGGATGTGAGGGGACCTCGGTGACAGCCAGGGGAGTTGGCACAGCAGGACAGGGGACACTCAGGGGTGCGTGCCTGGCTCTGTCCCCCCCTGCTCAGTGCCACTCACGAGGGAGGCCCGGCGGGACATCCTGCTCAGGGGCTTGGGCAGCTCCAGGCTCTCCATCTGCAGCTTCTGCAGGAACTCCGGGGGCAGCCGGATGTCCATGGGCAGCGAGAGGCGCCTGCTGACGTCCTGCAGGAGGGGACAGAGAGGGGACAGGGAGGTGACACGAGGAATTCCAAGGGGAAGGGCTCTGCCATTGACGTGGCGGTGTCACCGTCGTATTTTCTGGAAAATCCTCTTTGCTCAGGATTCTTCTCCTGGGAAGCTGAGAAGCCTCAGAGAAAAAGGAAACCAATAATTGTCTGATTTGCTTCTCCTGTGTTTTGCTGCTTTGGAATGTGGCAGGTGTCACATCATTGAAATAGAATTAATATAATATAATATAATATAATGTAATATAATATAATATAATATAATATAATATTCAGCCTTCTAAGAGTATGGAGTCAGATTCATCTCTTCCCTCGTCCCGGAACCCTCAACCTGGAACCTCCTCAACCCTCAACCCCCTGTCCTCAAGGGGACAGAGGACAGGGAGGTGACACGAGGAATTTCAAGGGGAAGAACTCTGCCATTGACGTGGCAGTGTCACTGTCACATTTTCTGGAAAATCCTCTTTGCCCAGGATTCTTCTCCTGGGAAGCTGAGAAACCTCAGAGAAAAAGGAAACCAATAATTGTCTGATTTGCTTCTCCTGTGTTTTGCTGCTCTGGCATGTGGTTGGGGATTGTTTATCCAACAGGTGATTGTTTGATTGGTTTCATGTGAATTGTTTTAACTTAATGACCAATCACAGTCCAGCTGTGTTGGGACTCTGGAAGGAGTGATTTGTTTTCATTATCATTCTTTGTAGCCTTCTGTCTGTATCCTTTCAATGTAACGTAATGTAATGTAATATAATATAATATAATATAATATAATATAATATAATATAATATAATATAATATAATATAATATAATATAATAATCAGCCTTCTAAGAATATGGAGTGATTTTCATCTCTTCCCTTGTCCTGAAATCCTCTCAACCACCACAGTGCCGCTCAAGGGACGGGTGTGGTGGCACACGGTGGCAGTCACAGCAGAGGATGCCAGGGCTCGTGTGTGACACTGCCACGTCCCAGCCAGCGGGGAGGTGACACCCAGCTGTCCCCACGTCCCCCTGTCCCCAGCACTTACCCAGCTGTCCCCACGTCCCCCTGTCCCCAGCACTTGCCTCCATGGAGCAGCGGCGCTGGCCGTGGTTGCGGTAGCGCACGGCGGCCACCGGGGACCGGCCCTGTCCCTCCGGCGGGGACACGGGGCTGCCGTCAGCTGCCACCTCCCTGCCCAGCTGTGCCAGCTGCAGGTGCCCCTGAGCCAGGTCTGGGGACGAAAAGAAAGCAGAGTGTGAAAAATGCATGTATTTTATGATTGGCTTTTCGCAAATATTCAAATGAATATTATATGTGTTGTGTTAGAAAGTGATGCTGTATTGATTCTCTTAAGTACTGTTTTAGGTTATAAAAAATGCTAAAATAGAAACTATGCTATGTAGGATATTTTTTTTAAAGAAAGGACTCACAGTGAGACAGCAGCCACGGGACACCTGAATCTTTCAGAGAAAGAGGATTTATTGCTCCATTATCAGAACAAATGAACTTCTTCCCACCTCAAGGCGCTGTCAGGATTCAGAGGAAGAAGCTGACCCTGCCCAGACAGAATCCTGTGTTTGAAGGGAATTTATGCATCATGGATGAGGTGTATGAATATGCAACAGGCTGTTGTTTTTAAGGGTTAATCCTCTGTTTAACGTGGGGCCTTTTTCGGGCTCGTGCTGTCCAGAAAAGGTACCCAGACTGTCCATAACTCTTTGTCTCTATTGTCCCATATTGTGCTAATGCAATTTGTCCAAATTATTATTACTCTAATTGTATTACTATTTTTATAACCATTTTATTACTATTAAACTTTTAAACTTTTAAAAACAAGTGACTGGCATTTTTCACAAGAGTGAGCTGCTGGAGGGGTGGCAGGAGCACCAAGGAGCCAGAGTGGGGCAGGGATGCTCTGGGCAATCTCTTCTTCCTTCTCTATATCCAGAGGGAATTCTGAGTTTTGCTCTGGATTCCTGGGGCTCTGCCACCCTCAGCATTGCCAAAGCACAGCCTGCCTGCCACAGGGCTGTGACAGAAATCCCAAATGTAAATCACTAAAAAGTGCTCTGCCACTTTTAGTATCCTTTACTTTGGGCCTTTCTTTTTATTAGAATAAAAAATGCCTCTGCCTCTGTGTAATAATGCTTGTTAAATCAGGGTAATAGTTAATGTAATGTAATATATAATGTAATGTAATAAAATGTAATATAATATATGTAATATAATATAATATAATATAATATAATATAATATATAATGTAATGTAATATAATGTAATATAATATAATATAATATAATGTAATGTAATAAAATGTAATATAATATATGTAATATAATGTAGCATAATATATATAAAGTAATATAATATAATATAATATAATATATAATGTAATGTAATATAATATAATGTAATATAATGTAATGTAATATATAATGTAATGTAATATAATGTAATGTAATATGTAATGCAATGTAATATAATATAATAAATATAATATAATATAATATAATATAATATAATATAATATATATCATAAAATAATTAATCAGCCTTCTGAAGCCTGGAGTCAAGATTCTCATCCCTTCCCTGTCCCTATGAACACCCCCAGAGGGATTTTTCCTTCCCAGAGCAGTGAAAGTCCCCGGGGAGTGCCCCAGGCTGAGCCCTGCCCTGTCCCTGCCCTGTCCCTGCCCTGTCCCTGCCCTGTCCCTGGGGACAATCCCGGCTGCAGGGATGATCTCATGGCTGTGGAGGCAGGGCTGGATTTTCAGGGCTGCTGAGCAGGGCTGGGCCCTGGCTGCAGTTTGCTGGGCTGATGGATGAGAGCTGGCAGGCCAGTGACCTGGCAAGGGCCGTGGGTTTGTGCCATGGGCACAGGGAGGCCAGAGCTGGGGGATGCTGGGTGCCCAGCCCTCAGTGCCAGCGGGCTTCAGAGGGGCTGAAACGGTGCCAGGGCTTTGGTAAAACCCCTCCTCTGCTCCCTGTCCATTCCCCTCCATCTGTTTTTACAGCAACAATCAGGAAACGTCCCCCGAGTTAACCACAGGTATGAAAATAATGTGGATTAATTCAACTGGACCGAATCTTTTTGAACTTCCTCGTTTGCCAAGCAAATTTTAATCAAGGACAGCAAAGGACGTTTGAGGTCTGGCTGAATGGAGGCTGACCAACCTGCTGGAAATGATATTTTGGGTGAATTTGTGCTGGTTCCCACAGGTGAAACAAAAACAAAGCTGGGTAAAAGGTGCAGCCTTCAAACCAGCAGCTCTGAGAGCAGTGGATCAAACTTTTGTCATATTTGATGTAAAATCAGAGGTAAATCTGCAAACTGGATACTCCAGTGTGAGAGGAATGGAGGATTTGTCTTTCCAAACAAGCTGTGGGGCTGCTGGTAGATAAAACCAGGAGATAAACAGATGTGTGTTAAAAAAAAATGAGAGATAAACAATGGGAAGGATTCCACTGGTTGGTGAATGGAAAAAGATCTTTTGCTTTTACAAATAAACTTCAGGTTTGCTGATCAATGAAATTAGATGTTGAAAAGTGAAAGAAACAATGGGGAAAACCCCTAAATTCTGTAACAATTAAAAATGAAAAGGGAGGGTTGTACATTAGAAGGGAATCTTTGGTATCAGGTGTTTTGGGGAGTGTGAACCTCTCAAGTATCTCAGAAATGGGGAAAGAGAGAGGGAAATTGGGATAAAAAGGAGGCTGCATCCTCCAAAAATGGGAGAGATCCCAGGGCAATGCCCCATGGCCTCTCCCTTTATTGGAATAAATTCAAAGGACTCCTCTGTCTCCTTTTTGGGCACAAACCTCTGGTGTTTGTGGAGTGATTTTCCTGACAGGTGGATCCTAAAGGACGGGGAAATGAGGCAAAAACTCACAGGAGGCTGGAAGAGGTGAGGGGAGAGGGGTCTGGGCTGCCCTGGGGCCGGGATGGGCCAGCCCAGCCCTCCCTGCCCTGCTCTGCCACCGGCAAATTCCCAATCCCCAAGGGCTGGAGCTGCCCCTGGCGCTTGCAGGACCTTGCAGAGTGAAGCTGTGAGCTTGCAGGACCTTAGTGTGAGGCTGTGGGCTTGCAGGACATTGCAGGGAGCTGAGTGTGAAGCTGTGAGCTTGCAGGACCCTGTAGGGAGCTCAGTGTGAATCTGTGGGTTTGCAGGACCTTGGTGTGAAGCTGTGGGCTTGCAGGACCCTGAAGGGAGCTCAGGGTGAAGCTGTGGGCTTGCAGGACCTTGCAGGGAGCTCACTGTGAATCTGTGAGCTTGCAGGACCTTGCAGGGAGCTGAATGTGAATCTGTGGCTTGCAGGACCTTGCAGGACCTGAGTGTGAAGCTGTGAGCTTGCAGGACCTTTCAGGGAGCTGAGTGTGAAGCTGTGAGCTTGCAGGACCCTGTAGGGAGCTCAGTGTGAATCTGTGAGCTTGCAGGACCTGAGTGTGAAGCTGTGAGCTTGCAGGACCTTGCAGGACCTTGCAGGGAGCTCAGTGTGAATCTGTGGGCTTGCAGGACCCTGCAGGACCTTGCAGGGTGAAGCTGTGGGCGGGCAGAATTCCCTGGCAGGGAAAGAAGGAGGCTGCTGCCATATCAAAGGAAGGGAAGCAGACACAGGCAGCCCTTTTTATAAATATATTTATATATTTCAACTCCTCCTCTGCCCAAACAAGCTTTGATCTCCCAAGGAAAGGGGCCAGGACCCTCCTCTGCCTGCCTGCCTTAGAACTTTGAATTCCTTTGCTGAGTGTGAATTAGAACTTGGAATTTCTTTGCCTCCTCTCCAGGCTCTGAGCTTGGGTTCTTCACCCTCCTTCCTCCCCCTCATCATCATTTCTTCAGGGCCTGGTGTTCCCCTGGTGGCTCTGGTTTGTCCTTTCCAGCCCAAACACTGAATTTTGGGAGGGCAGAGCAGGCTGTGGGTGCTTGGGAGCTGCTTCTGGATGCCCCCAGCTCTTATCAAAGCCACCAAGCCCTGATCCCTCTGTGACAAACAGCCTCAGGTTCCTCCAAGGTGACATTGCTGGTGACAGCATGTGTCCAGGCTGGAAAGCTGTTTGATTTTCCAGCCTGGAAAACAAACAAACAAACAAACCAACCTGTTTTCCTTCTTCTATCAGCATCTGTGGGGGTGAGGTGGTGAGAATGAGGGGATGGGGAGGACAGGGCTGGGGATTTCTCACCAGATGGGGCAGCTTTGTCCCCTGCCTGTCCCCTCACAGGAGCCAGAGCAGTTCTGGAGCAGCCTGGGATGGTGGAAGTGGAATGGGAGGAGCTTTGGGGTCCCTTCCAACCCAAATCTTCCCTGATTTTGTGATTCTGGCACTCAGAGCCACCAAAGTTTGGGATTTGCAGAGCCTGGGATTTCTGAGGCTGGAGGGAAACCAAACTCCAGGCAATTCCCTGAGGAAAGGAGAGCGCAGGTGTTGATCCCTGCTGGGATCTGCCCCTGTCCCTGGAGCCAGGACCACCTGAGCTGGCCCTGGCTGTCACCAGGGTGGGCTCTGGATCATGGGGACACAGAGGGACACAAGGACAGCCCCAGGAAAAGCTGCAGCCCTGAACGAGCTTCCAGCACCCTGGGCAGCCTGGCTGGCACAGCCGGGCCCTCCCTGCTGGGCAGTGCCAGTGCCAGGCACTGACATCAGGGCTCAGCCCCTTCAGAGAGGGCAAACACAGCCTGGAAGGGAGCTGGGGGCACGGGAAGGGCCAGGCTGTGGCACAGCTGGCAGGAGGCAGCACGGCGTGTGCCTGGCATTGACCCCAGGAGGGAACCCTGCCTGGCTCTGCCCAGCTCCCTGAGCCCAGCCTGGCTCCCCAAGCCCTGCCCAGCTCTGCCTGGCTCTCTCCAGGCTCTGCTCAGCTCCCTGAGCCCAGCCCGGCTCTGCCCGGCTCCCCAAGCTCTGCCCAAGCTCTGCCCAAGCTCTACCTGACTCTACCCAAGCCCAGCCTGGCTCCCCAAGCTCTGCCCAAGCTTTACCTGACTCTGCCCAAGCTCTGCCCAGCTCCCCAAGCCCAGCCTGGCTCTCCATGCTCTGCCCAGCTCTGCCTGGTTCCCCAGACTCTCCAGGGTCTCCCCAGGCTCTCCCCAAGTTCTGCCCAAGCCCAGCCCAGCTCTGCCCAGATTTCTGAGCCCAGCACAGCTCTGCCCAGCTCCTCAAGCCCTGCCCAGCTCTGCCTGGCTCTGCTCAAGCTCTGCCCAGCTCCCTGAGCCCAGCCTGGCTCTGCCTAGCTCTGCCCAGCTCTGCCCAGCTCCCCAAGAGCTCTGCCCAGTTCCTCAGGCTCTGCCCAACCCTGCCTGGCTCTGTCTGGTTTCCCAGACTCTCCCCAGGCTCTGCCAGGCTCTGCCCAGCTCCCTGAGCCCAGCCTAACTCTGCCCGGCTCCCCAAGCTCTGTCTGTCTCTGCCAGGCTCTGCCCAGCTCCCTGAGCCCAGCCCAGCTCTGCCTGGCTCCCCAAGCTCTGCCCAGCTCTGCCAGGCTTTGCCCAGCTCCCTGAGCCCAGCCCAACTCTGCCCGGCTCCCCAAGCTCTGTCTGTCTCTGCCAGGCTCTGCCCAGCTCTCCAAGCCCTGCCCAGCTCTCTGAGCCCTGCCCAGCTCTCTGAGCCCAGCCCAGCCCAGCTCTGCCTGGCTCCCCAAGCTCTGCCCAGCTCTCTGAGCCCTGCCCAGCTCCCTGAGCCCAGCCCAGCTCTGCCTGGCTCCCCAAGCTCTGTCTGGCTCCGCCAGGCTCTGCCCAAGCCCAGCCCAGCCCTGCCCAAGCTCTGCCCAAGCACGGCTGCCCAGGCTGGGCTGCTCCCAGTGCCTGCAGCATCCCCAGCCTGCCCTGAGCCTGCCCCAGCCTGCATCTGTGCCCAGCTTTGGGTTTAAGCCCTGGCTCTGCCCTTGCCTGCTCCAGGGGCTGTGTTTGCTCAGGGCATGTGCCCTGCTTTGGATTTAACCCCTCATCTCCCTGAGATGTGCCCCGGCCTGCCCTGGGGGTTGTGTTTGCTCAGGGCATGAGCCAGGTTTGGATTTAACCCTTCATCTCCCTGCCTGCTGAAAACCAACGTGCAGGGAGGGGCAAAGGCTGCTCCAGCGAGCCCCGTGTGCTGCCCAGGACAGAACAGCCCCTGTGGCTCTGGGAACAGCAGCTGAGCCCCCAAAGGGGTCACCCCCCTCTTTTGGGGAGGCAGGACGAGATCCCACACGTTCCCACTCTCAACCACAGCTCCCCATTTTGTGCAAATTCCTTTCCCTCCCATCCTCCGGCTTTCCTGGTGAAGGATAAATCTCTCTGCAGCTTTAACCAAGGTGTTACTCACACAGAACGAGGGGCAGACGCTTCCACAGCCCCCGAGGGTGCCTGGGGAGGGCTGGAGAGGCTCTCACCCAGCCCAGGGGCTCCTCACCTTCGTTCCTCTGGTTGTTGAGCTGGTTGAACTGCTCGGTGAACTCCGTCAGGGACTCCTCGATGGTCTCCGTGCGCGGCACCGAGAGTGAAAATCTCCTCTTGAAGTTTTTCATCTTGTTCATCTTCCCTCGAGCTGCCAGGGATGGCAGAGCCCTGCAGGGAAAGGGGACAGCAGGCTCGGAGGGATGGACAGCACCAGGATGGGCCCCCAGCCCCAAGGCTGCTGCTTTTTGGGGTTGGCAGCATCCTGACCTGAATTTCCACCCCTGCAGCTGCTGCTCTTTGGGGTGGCAGCATCCCCACCCCAAATTCCACCCCACAACTGCTGCTTTTTGGAGTTGGCAGCATCCCAACCCCAATTCCCACCCCACAGCTGTTCCTTTTTGGGGTTGGTAATGTCCTAACCCAAATTCCCACCCCACAATTGCTGGTTTTGGGGTTGGCAATGTCCTGACCCCAATTCCTACCCCACAACTGCTGCTTTTTGGGGTTGGCAGCATCCCCACCACAATTCCCACCCTACAACTTCTGCTCTTTGGGGATGGCAATGTCTGGACATGAATTTTCCCCCCCTCCACCAGGGGTCCCTGGGACATCCTTTCTCTGGGTCAGAGCAGAAGAGGAGCCACAGAAATTGGGCTCTTTGTGTTTTTAAGGCTCTGATCAGCAGGGGCAGGGAGGGTGATTTTTTGTGGTTTTTTTTTTTTGAGCCCAGGGCAGGGCTGTGCACACTCAGTCACTCACAGGCTGTGCCTTGGAAACTCCAGGAATGCCTGAGCAGGGGGGAATGCAGGGTGAAAACAGAAGGAAAGCAAGAAAAAGACAAAACAATGATGGAAAAGACTCAATCCCACGTTTCTCACTGGAAAAGGAGATTCCTCTCCCCTGGCAGTGTGGCCTCGGCTTTGCCCTTGCAACAAAGATCCAGCAGCGAAATGCTGAGAGGGGCAGCACGGGCAGGGGGGATGCCCCAAATCCCAGCCTGGGAGATGCTCTGAGCTCCATCCCAGCTCCATCCCAGCTCCATCCCAGCTCCCGGGGCCTCCTCCCGCTGGGCGTCAGAATCGCCTTAACCGCAGATCAGATTAAGGCAATAAAACCCTTAAAGGAAGAAAACCCTCGGGGCACGGAGCCGGCCCCGGGCGCGGCTTTGCCTTTGCTGCTTTGGTTCTTGCCAGGATCAGGCTGGAAGTGCTGCCTGTGTGGGGTTTGGGCTCCAGCCCTGCTGCAATTCCTCCTGCCCAGCACGGATCCAGCAGGGATCAGGCACTCCTTGGATTTACAGACACGAAATCCCAGAATCCCAGACCGGTTTGGTTGCAGGAACCTTGGGATTCATCTCACGCCATGCCCTGTCCCAGGTTGCTCCAGACCCTGTCCAACCCAGCCTTGGGCACTGCCAGGGATGGGACATCAGTGTCCCACCCCCAACCAGCCACAGCTTTGCCCCTTCCAGCCTCAGGCCTGAGCAGGTTTGGGTCTGTTCCTCTCCTCTTCCCAAGCCCAGAAGTGTGGGGATGCTCCTCCTGCATCCTTCATCCTCTGGACATCCCCACCAGGGGATTTTCCATCAACAGCCCTGGACTCTAACACTGCTCTCAGCCCCCAGCCCAGTCTGAAGAGCTCAATCATCCTGGCAGCATCCTGGCAGCACTATCCCTTGGTGCCAGACCCCAAAACCCCTCAGGGATGTTTGTTCTCCCCACAGGGAGCGGCTCTTTCCCACACATCCCAGACCACCAGAGCAGCTTCCTCCTGGGTGTCCCCCATTCCTGCCCTCCCCTGGCTGTCCCCAGAGCCCCCCAGGTTTATCAGCACCACCCTGGACTCTAACACTGCTCTCATCCCCCAGCCCAGTCTGAAGAGCTCAATCACCCCTTGGTACCAGACCCCAAAACCTCTCAGGGATGTTTTTTCCCCCACAAGGAGCGGCTCTTTCCTGCACATCCCATGTCTGGAGCAGCTCAGCCTCTTCCCCCTGGGTGTCCCTGCTCCTGCTCTCCCCTGGCTGTCCCCAGAGCCCCCCAGGTTTATCAGCACCACCCTGGGTTCTAACACTGCTCTCATCCTCATCCTGCTTGGTACCAAGGGGTGATTGGAGCTCAACCACCCCTTGGTAGCAAACAGACCCCAAAACTTCTCAGGGATGATTTTTCTCCCCACAGGGAGCAGCTCAGCCCCTTCCCCCTGCATGTCCCCAGATCCCCTCCAGCCCCCTCCCAGGTTTATCAGCACCACCCTGGACTCTAACACTGCTCTCATCCCCCAGCCCAGTCTGAAGAGCTCAATCACCCCTTGGTACCAGACCCCAAAAACTTCTCAGGGATGTTTTTTCCCCACAAGGAGCGGCTCTTTCCTGCACATCCCATGTCTGGAGCAGCTCAGCCTCTTCCCCCTGGGTGTCCCCACTCCTGCTCTCCCCTGGCTGTCCCCAGAGCCCCCCAGGTTTATCAGCACCACCCTGGGCTTTAACACTGCTCTGACCCCCCAAGTCTGAAGAGCTCAATCACCCCTTGGTACCAAACAGACCCCAAAACTTCTCAGGGATGATTTTCCCCACAAGGAGCAGCTCTTTCTTGCACATCCCATGTATGGAGCACCTCAGCCTCTTCCCCCTGGGTGTCCCCACTCCTGCTCTTCCCTGGTTGTCCCCAGAGCCCCCCAAGACCCTTCCCAGGTTTATCAGCACCACCCTGGACTCTAACACTGCTCTCAGCCCCCACCCCAATCTGAAGAGCTCAATCATCCCCAAACTTCTCAGGGATGATTTTCCCAACAAGGAGCGGCTTTTCCCTGCACATCCCGTGTCTGGAGCAGCTCAGCCTCTTCCTCCTGGGTGTCTCCTCTTCCTCCTGGATGTCCCCACTCCTGCTCTCCCCTGGCTGTCCCCAGAGCCCCCCCAGCCCCCTCCCAGCCTCATCAGCACGGCCCAAGGGCGATCGCAGCGTTCCAGACTGATCTCACACCGCATCCCCGTCGCCAGGACAACGGCACCGCCCTGCCCGGCGTGCCTGCCTGTGAAAGCTTTAAAAGATGATCCCTCAGCAATATAAACACTCGGCTGGGCGCCTGCCAGGCTCTGCGGTGAGGCACGGCACCCTGCAGTGGGTGAATCCCCTGAAAATCCCGGGAATTCACCTGAATCCCGGCGATTCCCTGCCCCCGCTCAGCTCCCACCTTCCTGAGGCTGAAGGCTCGGCCGTGCCGTGCCTGGGGGGCTTTGCCGGGGGTGGGAAGGGAGCTCGGAGGGTTTGAGACACCTCCACTGCCGGTTTCAGACATTGGAATGTTTTCCCAGCACTGCAGGAACGTGCCCAGGCACAGTGAGGATGCTCTGGGCTCCAAAGAAGATTCAGGAGATCCAGAAGTGAATCCAGCTCCTGGTCCCACACTGGGCACAAAATCCCAGCCTGGCAGGGGCTGGAATGGAATAAGCAGGACATCAAGCAGGATTTTGGGATCTTGGGAAGGTGTTTGGCTGAGCAATTCCTGCTTTGATCATCCCCCACTGAGCCAATCCATAACCTCCTTTGATCCTTTGGTCAGGATCAAATCTGGGCCAGGAAAGATGCAGGGAACAGGAAAAACACTCGGGTGAATGAGGAAAACAAGGAGAAGTGGTGTCTCCATCCATAACCTCCTTTGGTCCTTTGGTCGGGATCAAATCTGAGGCAGGAAAGATGCAGGGAACAGGAAAAACACTCGGGTGAATAAGGAGGATGAGGAGAAGTGGTGTCTCCATCCATAACCTCCTCTGATCCTTTGGTCAGGATCAAATCTGGGCCAGGAAAGATGCAGGGAACAGGAAAAACACTCGGGTGAATGAGGAAAACAAGGAGAAGTGGTGTCTCCATCCATAACCTCCTCTGGTCCTTTGGTCAGGATCAAATCTGAGGCAGGAAAGATGCAGGGAACAGGAAAAACACTCGGGTGAATGAGGAGGATGAGGAGAAGTGGTGTCTGCATCTTCTTTCCCCTCCCTAAAAAGCTGTGGATGGTTTACAGGGAATCAGCTCCTCACTGCCACAAAACTGCTCCACAAATCCAAACCCTTCCTGCAGGAATGCCAGCAGCTCCAGGCTGCTAAATATAAACCTGGGAGAGGAGAGGAGCTGAGAGAGGGGTAAAAATAGCCCGGGGCTCGCTGCAGCCTCTCCTGCCACACCCGAGCCTCTCCCTGCTCCTGGTCTCGCATCCCCGGGCTCATTTTTCCAGCTACACCTGGACCTGCTCGGAGTTCACATTAAAGCTGGGATTTATGGGATTGTGAGCTGGGATTTATGGTACTGTGCTTGTCCTCAGCCCTCAGCTCCTTCCCTGACAGGAATTCTCCTTTCCTGACAGGAATTTGCCCTGTCCCACATGGATACAGGATCCCAAAGCTGGGATTTATGGGATTGTGAGCTGGGATTTATAGGATTTATGGTACTGTGCTTGTCCTCAGCCCTCAGCTCCTTCCCTGACAGGAATTTGCCCTGTCCCATATGGATACAGGATCCCAAAGCTGGGATTTATGGGATTTATGGGATTGTGGTTGTCCTCAGCCCTCAGCTCCTTCCCTGACAGGAATTTGCCCTGTCCCATATGGATACAGGATCCCAAAGCAGGGATTTATGGGATTGTGTGCTGGAATTTATGGGATTTATGGTACTGTGCTTGTCCTCAGCCCTTGGCTCCTCCCCAACAGGAATTCTCCTTTCCTGACAGGAATTTGCCCTGTCCCATATGGATACAGGATCCCAAAGCTGGGATTTATGGGATTGTGAGCTGGGATTTATAGGATTGTGCTTGTCCCCAGCCCTAGGCTCCTCTCCGACAGGAACTCACCCTGTCCCATATGGGATCCATACAGGGTCCCAAAGCTGGGATGTGCTGCAAGCAAAGCACCCACAACCTTCGTACCAGACGGAATTTAGGGTCGGGCTGGGGCAGGAAATGTGGGATTCCAGGGGGAATTTAGGGTCGGGCGGGGCAATGTGGGGTGCCCCACAGCCCCCCGGGGTTCCAGCAGCTTCCCCCACCCTCCAGCCGCATTCCTTGTGGGATAAAAAAATCCCTTTTTACAGCTGCTCTCCCCAGCACGGATTTCAAAGGAGGAACTCCTAGCGACCACCTCTTGTTTTGTTTAATTTTGTTTAATTTTGTTTAATTTTGTCGGGTTTTTTTCCCCCCCAGTGTGCTAAAGGAAGCGGCGGCATTTATTGACTTTCCGAGGGAAAGTGACACTTGTTAAGCAAAGCCATGACATCACTTTTGTCACTTTTGCTTTTACAGCCTGGCAGGAACGGCAGCAATCCCTGGATGCTGCCGGGGATGCAGAGCGAGAGCGGATAATTAACAGCAGGCAGGAACATGACACGAGGGGAAGGAGCAGTTTCACACGGCAATGAGGAATTTAGGCATAAAAATGAAATCACCCTGCTTGGAACCCGGTCAAAAACCAGGATTAAAGCCAGCAGGGCGAGTGATCTGCATTTACTGGAACTGGGGTGGAGGGTAAATACCCGGCTGGAACACTTCAAAGAGCCCCAAAGGTGAATCCCAGCAGGAAAACTCCTCACGGGAGCCAGACAAGGAGTTAAGGATCCTTTAAATGTCGCCCTCAAGGCTGTGTCCGGAAATCACCTTTGCAGCTCCTCGGTGAATTGTTCTGCATGGGAATGGATTTCTCCTGAGTTTCTACAGTTTCTGGAATTCCTGAGCCAGGTATTTTAGGCATCACCAGAGTATGGAGATGCCCCCTCCCTCCTCCAGCAAAGCTTTCCAGCACTAATTATTGCCTCTCAAAAAATATCAATTCTCGGGTTTTTTTCCTTACCATTTTACCAGATTCCTGCCCCCATTTCCCAGCCGAAAGAGAGGAAGGCTCGGAGGGAAAAGTTTGCTTGTTTTAAACCGTTTTTTGTTTGTTTGTTTATTTATTTATTTATGTTTTAATCCCCGGAGAGATTACCAGTGGTGTTTACAAGGCAAACTGAAAAGGCCTATTCAGCACTCGGTGCTCCTGGCTGTGAGGTGGCATCGATTCACTCCTGCAAGGCCCGGAGAAATGGGGAATTCTGCTCCTCCTCGTGGAGCTTTTATTTGCTCAGCAAACACGGCAATCCTGCAACGCTGTGTGTGGCTGCAGGGCCCAACCAACCCTGCTGGAATTCACGGATTTCACAGAATCACCAAGTTGGAAGAGACCTTAAAAATCATCGAGTCCATCCCAGCCCCAACAGCTCAACCCTGGCACCCAGTGCCACATCCAGGCTTTGTTAAACACCCCCAGGGATGGGGACTCCACCACCACCCCGGGCAGAACATTCCAGAACTTTACCACTCTTTCTGTAAAAAAAGCCTTTTCCTAATATCCAACCTGTAGCACTCACATTCTCTGTTAAAATCCCTCTGCCCAGGATTTTTCCTCCTGGGAAGCTGAGAAGCCTCAGAGAAAAAGAAAACAATTCCTATCTCAAACCCTTGGAATGCCACAGGGATAAATCAGGAATGATGGCAAGGCATCCTCCCCCCTGCCAGCTGGTTTGAATTCCCTTGGGAGGTGAGAGCCTGGGGAATGTGAGACCCCGGGCCCACAGCGTTCCCGTCCCACCCTGCAGAATTCCAGCCAGGAATTCCTTGTTAAGAGACAAAGCCACGTCCTGAGAGTCAGGAGAACAGGATGATGGCCTGGGAAAGGTGAATCCATGGAAAACTTCCTGCCAGGTCATTGTAGACTCATGGAAGCACAGGATGGGGTGGGTTGGGAGGGATCTTGGAGCTCATCCCATCTCCATGAACAGGGATCTTAGAGCTCATCCCATTCCCATAATCAGGGATCTTAGACCCCATCCCATTCCCATGAACAGGGATCTTAGAGCCCATCCCATTCCCATAAACAGGGATCTTGAGGCTCATCCTATTTCCATAAACAGGGATCTTAGAGCTCATCCCATTCCCATGGGCTGGGGTCTTAGAGCTCATCCCATTCCCATAAACAGGGATCTTAGAGCTCATCCCATTCCCATAAACAGGGATCTTAGAGCTCATCCCATTCCCATAAACAGGGATCTTAGAGCCCATCCCATTTCCATGAACAGGGATCTTAGAGCCCATCCCATTTCCATGAACAGGGACCTTAGATCTCATCCCATTCCCTCAGCAGGGACATCCTCAGGTTGCTCCAAGCTGCCCTTGGCCTCTCCCAGGGATGGGATTCCAACCTGTGCTGGCTGCAGGGATGGGAGGGAAGGGCAGCCCTTGGCTGGATGCACATTCCCACTTGGGTTTGGAGCTGACAAGGAGCCCAGTAACGGGAGCACACAAAGGACCTTTGTTCTGGGATATTTTGCCTTTCTCTGTGCCCTCAGCTCTGCCTGGGCTCCTGGTGAGCTCAGGGCAGCTCTGAGCGAGGCATCCCAATGCCAGCCATTATTCCAGCAGCTCAGAACACTGGGCACTTATTCCCTAACCTGGGACAAGTGGCCAGAGCTCAGCTGCAGCAACAATGGGGCCACTGCTGGCCAGTTGGGCCACCCCAGTGCTGGGAGAGCTCAGGGCTGGCATTGTCCCCACCCTGCCAGGGTCGTGTCAGTGCTTCCCTGGTACTTGCAGCATCCCCAGGGCAGGAGCAGCCTGGATTCTGAGGATTCTGAGGATTCTGAGCATCCCTGCACTCAGGGAGTCACAGCCCCTGGATCAGCAGGTGCCCTGCACTCCAGAAGGGTTGGAAGTGGGAAATGTCAGGAAAAACTGAGCAGGAATTTCTTCCTCAGACTCAATTCTGAGGATTCTGGGGATCCCTGCACTCAGGGAGTCACAGCCCCTGGATGAGCAGGTGCCCTGCATTGCTGGTTCACTCCAGAAGGGTTGGAAGTGGGAAATGTCAGCAAAACTCCGAGCAGGAATTTTTCCCTTGGGCACAATCTTGAGGATTCTGAGGATTCTGGGGATCCCTGCACTCAGGGAGTCACAGCCCCTGGATCAGCAGGTGCCCTGCACTGCTGGTTTACTCCAGAAAGGCTGGAAGTGGGAAAGGTTTTCCACTCTCTATTGAACAGGAATTTTCCTCCAGTGCCCCAAGACCTCTTCCTGGTACAGGAGAACGAGGCTGAGAAGAAGTTTGGGTGCAAAATGAGGATATTTGGGAAAGGAATGCCTTGAGCTGCAGGGTTTGACCCAGGGGGGGGTGACACAGCTCAGCAGGGACAGCTGAGCACAGGGATCCCAGCCCAGCTCCCCTTTCCATAAAGATATTTAAAGCACCAGGAATGACATCCTGGACACCCAATAGCCCCGAGGAATTTGAGAAATGCAGCCACCTCTGGCACACGGGAAAGGAGGGGGACAAAGAGCAGCACAGAAACAGTGCAGAGGAGAAGGGGAAGCCAGATCCTTGGGAAAATCCTTTCCAGAGGGATCCTGGCCTCAAAGGCTCTGGACAGGATTAAATTTCCCAGAAAAAAAGAAAATCCCCACAAAACAGTTGGAATCTAAACAAAACCCCAGGTTTCTGTGGAGGAGCAGCAGCACCAAGAGCACTCAGAGCAATTAAGAGCTCGGCTCTTTGCCATGCGTTTTTGAGGAGAGTGGAAATGTTTTGTCTTGACAAAAGGACTTGGAAAAAAACCCTGAAATCTCTGCCTGTTTTGCTCCACAGCTTGGAGACACCTGGATTTCCCCATCCTGGAGGAAGAGCTGGAGAGCCTTCAGTGGGATTAAAGCTCCATCCTCTCCCAGCAGGATCCCAGCTCTGCTCCAGCAGCTCCTCGGAGCTGCCACTGCTGCTGAACCAGCCCCAAACCACCCTGGGACAGATTTTCCTGCAGAGCAGGGATGGAAGGAGAGGAGATGTTGCTGCTGACCTCCTGCTCCCCCTCCAGTCACTCCCAGTCCCAGCTATGGCCAGGGTTTCCCCCAGGACAAAGCTCTGGAGCAGCAGTGCCACAGTTTGGCATTAAAGGCACAAAACCCCCCTGGGCTGAAGGGGTGGAAATCTGATTTATTTAAAGCCCTGCGAGGGTCACGTGGTTGGGAGGGAGGGAGCAAACCCTGACTGCACTAAGCTGGGATTAAACCTTAAACCAGCCCTGCACCCATCCTTGGAGGGCCCTGTGTGTATGGGGGAATGTCCCATATTTCCCCCTGGGATGGGAAGGAAAAGCAGCCACAGGGAGGGGGCTGAGGAGGAGCCAACATTTGAGGGACCAGAGGGTTTGCAAGCACAGCAGGGGCTGTGATCAGTATTATTTTTATTTAAATAAATATAGAAACATGATTATTTTTTGATCCCTCTCTCCTAGAAAGGGAAATCCTGCAAAATCTTTCATCCTGACCCTTCCTGATGATCTCAGAGCCCCAGGTGGGTGGGATCTGTGGGGTCTGGGGGATCTGTGGGGTCTGTGGGATCCTCCTGGCCTGGCTCTGCTTCCCAGCTGAGGGAAGGGATCATCCCAGTCCTTGCTTTTCCCCTAAAAAATTAAACTTTTCCATAACTGCCCCTGAAAAACCTTCAAACAAAAATCCAGTTTTATGTTACCTCCTTTTTAAAATGCTCTCCAATTTCACTTCCAAGTTAAGAAAAAGGCAACAGAATAGGGAGGTCCCAAGTGCAATAAACAGATTATTCCTGCCTCAGTGCAAGCTCTGATCCCTTTTCTGGGGAGGAAATGTTTCAGGCCAGTCTGGGAACCCGGGTGAGCACGGAGTGTTTGGATAAACCTTGCTCCTTGTTAAACTGTAAATGCCATCTGTGCCACCCAGCCAAGGCCAGCCCCGTGTCCTCAAAGCTGTGGTGTCACTTGTAGACAAAACAAATACATTGGTGGGGCTGAAAAGCATGAATTTTCCTTTTAATATTATTATATTTTAATAAAATAAATTAATACATTTTAATATTGAATAATATTAATATTTAATATTATTCAATATTATAGTTAATATAATTTATGTAATAATAATAATGTAATATTTTATTTTTAATATTTTTTTTCACTTCAATCCCAGCTTCTCTCTGCTATAAAAGCCTCGCTGGGGGAGGGAGCCCTGGTGTCCTTGACAAGCCAGGCTGGTTCCTGTACAAGCCTTGGAGAGATAACAGAGCCCAGAAAGAGATAACAGAGGAAAAGAGAGGGATCTCCCCCAGGAAAAGTCATGGCTGGGCCCCCAGGCCTTGGACACTGCAGCCTGCTGGGCATGAAAGAGGTGTCAGAAGCAGAAAATAATGGAAATAAATTCAAATATTGTGCTTTCCCCCTGCCTCCAAATCAAAACATAGAGGAATTTCCATGTGGTTTTCACAGGAAAATAACGGAAATAAATTCAAATATTGTGCTTTTCCCCCAATCCAAATGAAAACATAGAAGAATTCCCATGTGGTTTTTGGAGGAGTGAGGAAAATCCACACTAAAAAAAGGATGACACTGAGCAGGGCCTTGGGCACTGTCAGGGAGAGGCCTTGGACACTGCTGCCTTCTGTGCATAAAAGAGGCATCAGAAATGTAAAAATAAGAGAAATAAATTCAAATATTGTGCTTTTCCCCTACTTCAAGTCAAAACATAGAGGAATTTCCAGGTGTTTTTCACAGGAGTGAGGAAAATCCACACTAAGAAAAGTATGACACCGAGCAGGGCCTTGGGCACTGTCAGGGAGAGGTGCTGGCCTGCAGTCTGCTGTGCATTAAAGAGAGATCAAAAATGTAAAAATAATGGAAATAAATTCGTATATTGTGCTTTTCCTCTGCCTCCAAATGAAAACATGGAGGAATTTCTGTGTGGTTTTCACAGGAGTGAGGAAAATCCACACTAAGAAAAGTATGACACTGAGCAGGGCCTTGGGCACTGTCAGGGAGAGAGGCCTTGGACACTGCAGCCATCAGCAGCAGAAAATAATGAAAATAAATTCAAATATTGTGCTTTTCCCCCCACTCCAAATCAAAACATAGAAGAATTTGCATGTGGTTTTCACAGGAGTGGAAGAAAATCCACGTTAAAAAAGGGATGACACCAAGCAGGGCCTTGGACACTGTCAGGGAGAGGTGCTGGCCTGCAGTCTGCTGTGCATTAAAGAGAGATCAAAAATGTAAAAATAACGGAAATAAATTCAAATATTGTGCTTTCCCCCCACTCCAAATCAAAACAGAGCAATTTCCATGTGGTTTTCACAGGAGTGAGGAAAATCCCCATTAAAAAAGGGGATGACACCGAGCAGGGCTGTTCCAAGTGCATCCAATCCTCCTCTCCTGCCTCCCAGCTGATAAGGAAACGCTGGAGATAAGGCAGGATTAGAATCCTGAGGTTTGAATAGAGGAGGGATTTTGGCCCAGGCTCTCTCAGCAGGGCCTCCCAGTGCTCCCAGTTGTGATGTGGGTTCAGCACTGGTGTGGCTGCCTGTGCCCGCTGCAGGCTGGGCCTGCCATGCTATGATAGCGCAATTAGTGGCACAATTAATCGTTAATCAGGGGGGGATTGAGAGGGATTAAGTGCTTAAACAGCACACGTGCTGCTAATGGTGATTTATAAAAATGCTCCTTCCCCCTCGGATGCTGTGCTGAGTTTGCCTGGAATTAAAATGCCCCAAATGAGCCTTTTCTGGGCACTTTTCTGAGGAAATGGCTCTGCCCATCCCGTGTGGGGAAATTTGGGGGAATCCAGAAGATCCCAGCCAGGCTCTGCAGGGACAGGGCACCCATGGGAGTGAGGAGACAGCATGGGACAGTGACAGGACAGAGGTGGGGACAGGGATGGGATAACAATGGGACAGTGAGGGAGCAGTGATGGGAGAGCATGGGACAGAGATGGGATAACAATAGGATAATGATGGGAGAGTGATGGGACAGCAATGGGGCAATGATGGGACAGAGATGGGACAATGATGGGACAGAGATGGGACAATGATGGGACAGCAATGGGACAGCTCCTGCTGCTCCTGCTGTCCCCAGGGCCTTTGGGAGCCATTGCTCAGCAGAGGATGTGGCAGGCAGGGTGTGGGCTGGTGTGGGGCTGATTTGTTCAATTCAGTTTGTCACAGAGACTCTCCTTGCATTTTAATTTGGACCAGACACAAACCAGACACAAACCAAACCCTCCAGTTCTGCCTCCTCCTCCTCCTCAGAGTCCCCAGGCACACCAAGACCATTTCCTTGGTTCTGCTGTTTATGGATCATGGATCTGCTGGATCAGGGCTGGATCCTCAGTTCCTGAGATCTCCTGAAGATCCCTCTGGATCTACATTTGCTCCAGCACAGGCTTGGCCCATAAACCACCAAATTCAAAGGTTTTCCACCCAATAATTCCAGTCATAGATGGCATAAATCCAAGCTCCAGGTGATGTTCCATGCTGGAATGCAGGAAAAAAGCCCCAAAGTGCTGAATTTATATTCCTGTGCGTGTTCCCGAGTGCAGAATCGAGGCTCCTGCTCACAAACCTTGTCAGATTTAGCAACTAAAAAAAGCCACGGCTCCGAGAGTGGGAAGTGCTGGGAGCAACAGGAGAGAGGGAAAAGCTGGGGGGTGTTTTGAGGATAAATCCCCCCAGGATCAGGAATTCCAACCCCTGAGTGACCAGCACGTTAATGCTGCCCGAATAATTAAATA
Source organism: Agelaius tricolor (assembly GCF_023055355.1). NCBI lineage: Eukaryota > Metazoa > Chordata > Aves > Passeriformes > Icteridae > Agelaius > Agelaius tricolor. The sequence continues at coordinate 4,739,087 of NW_027269290.1, forward strand.
GAAAATAAACTATTAAAATCAAAATGGAGAAAGAGCAGAAATAAAAGGAGCACTGGGAATGTTTCCCTGCTTCCCAAAAAAGGCACATTTTGATTTCTTTGGGGGTTTTGGTGTTTATGGTCGGCTTCAGCAGCCTCTCCTTTTAAATGGAGCAATTCAAGGCAAAATCAGCACAAAAAAAACTGCTCAAAGCCAGTGCCCTGCCCCAATCCAGCTGGGAAAATTTGGGTTGTTTTATAGGAAATGGCTGAGGATTTCAGGGATTGGGGAAGAAAGAGAGGGAGAGGGTTCATGGAGAGGGTTCAATAATAAAAACACTGAAAAAGTGCCCAAAAGATGAATTAAATTCATAAAACCCAGAGCACAGCGAGACAGGAGCTGTTTGGTTCAGACCAACACATCCTGGAGGGAGTTTTAGGTCTCAGGTTTGAGATCCAGAGCTGCCAGTGATGGGATTTTCCCCACCCCAGGAATAAACTCCGTGCCTCAGTTTCCCAGCTGATAAATGAAGATGACAAGGGCGGTGCAAGGGTGGAAGCTTTGGGTGCCACCAATAAAATAAATAAGGGAAAAACTTAAAAACTAACAAAATAATGACCTGAAAATGCCATTAATTGGTGTGTCTTCATTAACAGCATCCTTCCAGGTGCCCGCAGGAGCTCTCCCTTCCCAGGCACTCAGGAAAGGGCAGAGATCCAACCCCACTCCCTCCTGTTTTTCCCTCTCTGCATCTCAGCAGCAGCTCAGGTGACCCAGGTGTCCCAGCAGAGGTGACAGGGACCGAGCTCTGACAGCTCTGGATTGGGAATTCACCACTCAATTTATGATTTGTGTTGTGGCAGTGCCTGCAGGCCCCAGGGATGGAGGGGTCACGGTGACAAATGGGGAATTGTCCCTGCTTTAAACCCACACAGAGAGGGGAAAGGGAAGCTGAAATGTCCCATCTGAGCTGCTCCTGGATCCAAAAAGCAGCAATCCCTGCAAACAGCAGCTCAAACACCCCCCTCTGAACAATTCCCAAGTTATTCCTGCCCCCAGCACCCTGGGGGTGGCAGAAATGGCAGAAAATGGGAACAAACGCCACAACCAAAGATGGAATTGCTGGTGCTGGCAGTGGGATTGAGTGCCTGGAGCATCCTCCTGCTTCCTGAGCTGCATCCCCACAATCCTGCCTGCCCCTGGAGCATCCTCCTGCTTCCTGAGCTGCATCCCCATTGTCCTGCCTGCTCCTGGAGCATCCTCCTGCTTCCTGAGCTGCATCCTCACAGTCCTGCCTGCCCCTGGAGCATCCTCCTGCTTCCTGAGCTGCATCCCCATTGTCCTGCCTGCCCCTGGAGCATCCTCCTGCTTCCTGAGCTGCATCCCTGCAGGTCCTGCCTGCTCCTGGAGCATCCTCCTGCTTCCTGAGCTGCATCCCCACAATCCTGCCTGCCCCTGGAGCATCCTCCTGCTTCCTGAGCTGCATCCCTGCAGGTCCTGCCTGCTCCTGGAGCATCCTCCTGCTTCCTGAGCTGCATCCTCACAATCCTGCCTGCCCCTGGAGCATCCTCCTGCTTCCTGAGCTGCATCCCCATTGTCCTGCCTGCTCCTGGAGCATTCTCCTGCTTCCTGAGCTGCATCCTCACAATCCTGCCTGCCCCTGGAGCATCCTCCTGCTTCCTGAGCTGCATCCCTGCAGGTCCTGCCTCCCCCTGGAGCTGCACTCTGCACCCAGAGCTGCTGCTCAGGTGTGGGAAGGAACGCCCAGATTCCCAGCAGGGATCAGGAAGGGATGTGGGCAATTCCCAGTGGGGAATGAGGCTGGGAAAATCCTGTGGTGGGCTGGAGCTCATCCCTAAAAGAGCAGGGAAAGGCAGGAGGAAAGGGAAAGCTCAGAGGATGGGGATGGAAGGAGCTGTGTGCAGGGAGGGAGGTGAAGGACGAGCAGACAGATGAGAGGTGGCAGCAGTGGCAGCAGCACAGATGAACCCCAGCCCTCTGCCAGGGCTTCCCGTGCTGCTCCCTGCCTCCAAAATCATCCTGCAGCAGTTTCCAGTCTCTCTTGCAGCCAGACAAGAGATGGGAGCCAGAGATTGGGAGCCACTGAACAAACAAGCAGCAGATGAGCAGCACTGGCTGTGGGCAAAATGCTGCTGCCTTGGAAGGAAGGCTGGGCTGGGAGACTGGGAGAGGGCAAAAGATGCTGGGGCTGATTACAGAGCACTCTGCAAAGTTAATTGTTCACCAGATTGGGATCTGGGCCACATCCATCAACAGGCTGCTTCCTGCCATCAGGTTTCCTGGACAAACAGCAGGAGCCAGTGGATTTAGAGGGGAGCAAAGCCAGCAGGGCAAAGCTCTGCCTGGACAGGGTTCACTCCTGAGCTCCAACAGAGCCCTCTCATCACTTCCCTGCCTGCACAGAGGCAAACCCAGCCCAGCTGAGCTGAGCTTTTGGGGTGTGAGCACATGAATTACACAGCAGAACTCACTCCAGCCTCGGGATCTCCTCTGAGCTGAGCCAAGCTCCCCTGTCCTGCTGCCTGAAGGAGCTGCCTCAATTTCCCTGAGGATGGAAGGAGAATCTGGGAGGCTCCTACTGAGCCTAAGCCCTTCTGGAAACTCTTACTCTTCTTGGACATGACTCCAAACAAACAGATCCCAGCTTTTCTGGAGATTCTCAGCCCTCCTGGCCCAAACCTCAGCTCTGTGGAAGCCAGAGGAATGTCCCAGGGTTTACAGGCATTGACCAAACATTCATTTCTCCCAGAAGGCCAGACCAAGGGGATGATGGTCTCAGTGAAAACTGCAACGTGGAGATTTTAATTCACACAGTGAGTGGACACCCAGGGTTCTGCCTGACCAGGTGGTGGGACAGGGAGAACTGAAGGATCCTCGTGGATTTGGGAGATCAAAACTCAGCTGAGCTCTCTGTAGCACCCGGAGCCAGTTTGCCTCTGTGTTTTACCCCTGTGCAAAATGCAGCTGCTCTCATCCAATGCCAGCAAGGGAAGGCAAAAAGTGTCCCCTGCAGCACCCTCTGCACCCCAGCCTGTCCCCAGGGGACAAGGGACACTCACTGTCCCCTGCAGCACCCTCTGCACCCCAGGGGACAAGGGACACTGGCAAGGAATGCACAAGAGGGGCAGCAGCTCAAGATTTAAAGCAGCTCGTTTGGAAGCCCATAAAAAGCAGCCAGCTGCACTTCAGCCACCTGTAAGCAGCAATGTGTGACACCATCCCTCCCCTCTGTCACTCTGTCACCAGCACAGCCTCTCTGAAGGGCCCATTCAGGGCTCCACAAAGAGCTGCCTCAGTGAAAGGGGCCTCCACGGCAGGGAGATGAGGATTCAGTGCTTCCCATCCCTGCCAGCATCCCAGAGCTCTGCAGAGCTCAGGGAGCAAAGCCCTGAGAACAAAGCAAGGTCAGGAGTTGCCAGCTGGGGGGACTCAGATGTGGGGGCACGGCGGTGACGTGGCCAAGGCCAGGCAGAATCCCTGGCAAGGCCATGGACAGGGGGAGGTCTCCAGAGCCCTGATTAGTTGTAATTTTTCCTCTCTTCCTCTCTATCCCAGCAGGATGAGAGAGGAGGAACTCCCAGGATTTCTGGCGAGGTTGTTGCACTACTCATTTATTGACTGCTCCCATTTGGACGTGGTGCTGATATTTTCCAGTGTGAGTGAGTAAGCCTGGGAAGTTGGGAACAAATCTGTGAGCCCTGCCTGGAGCACGGACACCAAAACTTGCTCAGAAATCTTCTGGCAGAGAGAGATTGGGACAGAGAGCCTGGAAATCAGCAAACTCTGAGCTGGGTGCCTCACACACCGAGGAAGTTCCAAGGATGGGGTGAGCCAGGTGCTCTCCTGTTCCTGCCTCTTCCTTCTGGGACTCTTGGACATCCCCTCCCACCTTTTCCTAGGGAGGAAAGGATGCTCCACACCACAAATGCACTGAGATTTCTGTGTGTGCCTGCTGACACCATGTCCATTACCCAGTGCCCGTATTCCTGGAGGGAATCTCTTCAGGATTATGGGAACTGCTTTTTCCGACCTCTCTCCTGCCCCACAGGAGCTGTCACAGCCTGGTGAGGCTGGAGAACAGGACTCTGCTTGCACTGACCACATCTCAGCCCCACGTGTTGGCACGTCCCAGATCCACACCCCAAATCTGCCCCACACCACCGAGGAGGGAATTCATGGATCCCAGCTCCTCGCAGGGCCCTGTTTGACGGCTCTGCCCTTTCACAGACCTCATCCAGAGGCTCCAACTTTCTGCCTGACGCTTGCTCAAAGCTTTTCCCCCTTCAGGCACCATCTCCAAGCCCAGCACACATCACATCTTGATGCACAGCACAAAACCCAGCGCCAGCAGCCCCAGGCCTGACCCTGATTCTTTCTTCCTCTCAGAGCTGATGCCACCATTGTGCCAACACGCTCAGCCCAGGTTGTTTTCACCGAGAGACAAGGCTGTTAAAGCTTTTCATGCTGCCCTGGCACGGAGGGCAGCTCTCAAGGGGCTGTCTGGGGACAAGGAGGGGGGCACAGCCCCGGGAACTTGTCACAGCAACAGGCAGCGCTGCTGGAGAGATGCAGCTGATGGTGACAGCCGCCAAAAACTGCAGCGCCAGGGGAATGCCGAGCTGCCAGCCCGGGGCAGGGCTCCCTCCCACCGGACAGACCCCGGGGGTCACTTCCACACTGAAAGGGTCCCCCCAGGCCCCTCGCAGCGGGACCCACCCAGGGATGCCCATCACAATCCAACACTGGGCTTGACCTGAGCTCCCCGGAACAGATTTAGGGCCGAACACGCGCAGGAATTCCCTCACCAGGGAGCACCGGGGTACAAATCCGTACCGAGCTGAACCCTCCCTCTCCGTACCTCCAACTCCAACTCTCCCCTCCCCTCGCACTTTGTGCCTCGCCAGTCCCAAAGGCAGCGGCGGTGGCCCCCGGAGGGGCTGGGGGGCGAGCAGGACCCCGGAGGGGTTTGAGGGGCGAGCAGGACCCCGGAGGGGCGAGCAAGGTCCCCGGAGGGGCTGGGGGACGGGCAGGGACCCCGGAGGGGCTGGGAGGGCGAGCAGGGTGCCTGGAGGAGCTGGAGGAGCAGGCAGGGTTCCCGGAGGGGCTGCGGGGGCGAGAAGGACCCCGGAGGGTCTGGGGGGACGGGCAGGGTCCCGGGGGAGCTGGAGGGGTGAGCAGGGTCCCCGGCCCGCGGCGGGGTCACCCCGGCACTCACCGGGCGCCGAGCAGGTCGCTCTCCCTCCCTCCTGCCGTGTCCCTTCCTCCTTCCTGCGGGGCAGAGCAGGGGCGGTGCTGCGGGAGCCGCGGGGCCGCTCCGGGAACGGGACCGGGCTGCGAGCGCAGCGGGGCCGGCACCGGAGCGGGACCGGCACCGGGGAGCGGCTGGAGCGGCACCGGCACCGGAGCGGGCCGGATGCTGGAGCCGGTACCGGAGCAGGAGAGGCTTGGAGCGGTCCGGGAGAGCTGCAGAGCTGCCGGTGCTGGTGCCGGAGCAGGAAAAGGGTTGGAGCGGTCCCGGTGCCGGTGGAGGGGGAGCGGTGCCGGTGCCGAGCAGGGGGGACTTGGAGCGGAGCCGGTGCCGGTATCGAGCAGGGCGAGTGGGAGCGGAGCCGGTGCCGGTGCCGGGTGAATTGGAGCAGTGCCTGTGCCGGTGCCGGGGGAACGGGAGCGGTGCCGGTGCCGGTAGCAGGGAATTGGAGCGGAGTCGGTGCCGGTGCCGGGTGAATTGGAGCGGTGCCGGTGCCGGTGCCGATGCCGAGGGAACGGGAGCGGTGGCGGTGCCGGGGGAATTGGAGCAGCGCCGGTGCCGGGGGAACGGGAGCGGTGCCGGTGCCGGTACCGGGGGAATTGGAGCGGTGGCGGAGCCCGGGCAGTCGGAGCGGTGCCGGTGCTGGTAGCAGGGAATTGGAGCGGTGCCGGTGCCGGGGTAATTGGAGCGGTGCCGGTGCCGGTACCGGGGGAACGGGAGCGGTGCCGGTGCCGGTGTTGCGGGAATTGGAGCGGTGCCGGTAGCGCAGCCCGGGCAGCCGGGCGCGGTGCGGGCGCGGTGCGGGAGCGCTGCCGGCGCTCGGCTCCGTGCGGCGCTGGCTCCTCCCCGCCGCAGCCCCGGGAGCCGGAGCCCGCTCGGCCCCGCCGGCCCGGGCAGGAGCCGCGCTCCGAGAGCACAAACACACAAACACACGGCGATCCCCGCCTCGCTCTGCGGTCCAGCTCCCTCCTGCGGCTCCTCCTGCTCCTCCTGGGGCGCCCCGAGACACCGGGACCGGCAGCCGTGCGGGTTTCAGCCTCTCGGGCTTGTGGATTTAGCAGCGGCTCCCCCACCCATTCCAGCTCCTTGTTGTCGTATATTTAGTCAAACATTCTGGGTTGGCCAAAAATAGAGCAGCCATGGAAATACATCAGGCTGACTGGAGGTGCCAACATTGTCTGCCTGAGAGTAATTAATTTCTTATATCCTCGGCTATATTAATCCTCGCCTTCCCTGCACACGCCGCCCTGTCTGTCAGCAGAGTTGTTGTGATTAGTGCCGAAATCTGGGGGATGTGCAGGAGGTTTAAGGTGGTGGGGAAGGGCAGGGGGAAGCCGAGGCAGGGAAGGCACAAAATCCATCTCCACAGAGTGTGGGGAGCGGGAGCACCGAGGGCACAGCAGGGATGGCGAGGAGGATGGAAGGGGATGCAAATTCTGTGGGGGGAAAATCCAACCTTCAGGGTCTTCTTTCCAGACGTGGATATTCCACAAAAAACCCTGAAAAAACAAAACAAAACGGTCCAGGAGACACAAATTTGGGCTTCCTCAGTTCTGCTGCTGCCAGAACTCCTTTTCCCCGTGTTCCTTTCGGACGTGGGAGTCTTGCTGGACTTGCTGACTCTCATTTCTTATCTCAGAACCACCAGGCTGGCTGGGAGACACCTCGAGGAGTGGGGAAGTGCTTCCCAGATGGTGCAGCAGGAGCATCAAATCCGAGCCCCATGGAGGGAAGGGATGTTCTAGAAGGATCCATGTCCTCTGGTCACCTCAGCCCGTCCCAGGGCAGCACCCCTGAGGCCCTCAGCGATGTTTGGGTGCCCTGGGAGTGGGGTAAAACCTTCAGTGGGAGCAGGAGCTGAACCAGCCCCTCTGGGGCTGAGCAGGTGAGGGGCCCAAACTGAGGCCCAGTGACCCAGCAGGGACATGGTGAGAGGCCATCCTTGGTGACACAGGTGAGCAGATCATTTGTCACCTGTGTCTGATGGGGATTGGCATCCTTGGCTCTGCAGGGCTCGGGGAGGAGCAGCAAAGGTGGGGACAGGGGTGATGGGGGTGCAGGGTGTGATGTGCAGGCTGGGTGTGACACCCAGGCTGTGTGTGACATGTACAGTTATGTGTGACATCCAGGGTTGTGTGTGACACCCAGGGCTGTGTGTGACATCCAAGGTTATGTGTGACATGCATAGTTATGTGTGACATCCAGGGCTGTGTGTGACATGCAGGGTTATGGTGTGACATGCACAGTTATGGTGTGACACCCAGGGCTGGGTGTGACATCCAGGGCTGTGTGTGACACCCAGGGCTGTGTGTGACATGCACAGTTATGTGTGACATGCACAGTTATGTGTGACATCCAGGACTGGGTGTGACATGCAGGGCTGTGTGTGACATGCACAGTTATGGTGTGACACCCAGGCTGTGTGTGACACCCAAGCTGTGTGTGACACCCAGGCTGGCTCTGTGTGACACCCAGGCTGTGTGTGACACCCAAGCTGTGTGTGACATCCAGGCTGTGTGTGACACCCAGGGCTGTGTGTGACACCCAAGCTGTGTGTGACATCCAGGCTGTGTGTGACACCCAGGGCTGTGTGTGACACCCAGGCTGGCTCTGTGTGACACCCAGGCTGGCTCTGTGTGACACCCAGGGCTGTGTGTGACACCCAGGCTGGCTCTGTGGCCGCTGCCCTCCCCTCAGCCCTGGTCAATGAGTACCCAGTCATGTGGGTGCTCACTCATTGCCCTGTGAGTGCCCATCCCGCTCCCTTCCTGCTGCACAATCGGCACTTTTGGGGGGGGTTTCCCACATCCCAGCCTCTGCCATGGCTCTGACTTCCACATTCACCCTTTTCCTCCGTTTAGAGGGGAGATGTCACCCTGGGGGAGATGTCTCAGGCACTTCTGGGTCATTCCCAACAACTGCTGCCACTCCTTCCATACCACAGCCCCGAGACCACCTGGCGCCTTAAATCCAGTTTGAAACTGAAAGGAAACGAGATTCCCAGGAAAAGAGATTCCCAGGAAAAGAGATTCCCAGGAAAAAACCTCCAGCAAATGAAGCTGAAGGCCCCAAACTGGGACTTCAGAGAAGGCACCGTGCAAAGGGCAGGAATGTGACAGCAATTAGGGGACAGAGCCACGAGCTCGGTGCTTGTGCCACACCAGCTGCTCGTTGGTGCAGAACATTCCTCACAAACACAAATTCCAGCCCTGGGCATGCCAGGGATTGCTGTGAGAGCCCGAGAGCCGCGGCTCCGGAGGAGGAGGATGAGGATGAGCAGAGGGAGAGCTCCCAGCTGCTGCAGCCCGAGGGGATTGCAGTGGGAGAGGAGAGGAAGGATGGGCTGGGATGGATGGGATGGTCCCGGCACGGGGGGCACGGCTGGGGGGGATAACGAGCCTGCTGTCAGGAAAATTAATCCACAAACAGCAGAGGTTTGTGCCCAAAAAGGAGACAGAGGAGTCCTTTGACTTTATTCCAATAAAGGGAGAGGCCATGGGGCATTCCCCTGGGATCACTCACATTTTTGGAGGATGCAGCCTCCTTTTTATCTCAATTTCCTTCTCTCTTTCCCCATTTCTGAGGTACTTGAGAGGTACAGATTTCCCAAAACACCTGATACCAGAGGTTCCCCTCTAATGTACAACCCTCCCTTTTCATTTTTAATTCTTACAGAATTTAGGGTTTTTTCTCCATTGGCTGAGGTACCTGAGAGGTTCAGACTTCCCAAAACACCTGATACCAGAGGTTCCCCTCTAATGTACAACCCCCTCTTTTCATTTTTAATTCTTATGGAATTTAGGAATTTTCCTTCCCCATTGTTTCTTTCATCTCTCAATGTCTAATTTCCTTTATCAGCAAACCTAAAAGGTTTATTTGTAAAATCAAATCTCTTTTCCCATTCATCAACCAGTGGAATCCTTCCTTCCCGTTGTTTCTTTTATCTCCCAGAGCTGGTTTTATCTGCCAGCTTGTTTGTAAAGAGAAATCTGCAGTTCCTCTCACTGTTAATGGGGCTGGGGTTTCTCCAGCAGTATGAACCCAAAGCAAAAAGTGTCCCTTGAGCCCAAGGAAGGTGTCCCTTGACACTTCTCGAGTGTTTTGAGGTCAGGGGTTGAACTCAGCGCCCACCTGAGGCACCTCTGTGATCCCCAGATGAATTTCCCTGAGTGAATTTGCTCAGCAGAGCCTCGGGGCATTTTCCAAACATGCCAGAGGAATGGCTGAGCAGAGGGCAGACAAAACTGCTGGGGGTTTTTTGGGAGTTTTTTCTAGAATTACTTTGCTTTCTGCTGTTGTTTTTTCTCTTTTTATTTTGTGATCACAGACCCTCACGGAGATCTCCCCCAGACAAAACTGCTGGGGTTTTTTGGGAGTTTTTTCTACAATTACTTTGCTTTCTGCTGTTGTTTTTTCTATTTTATTTTGTGATCACAGACCCTCACAGAGATCTCCCCCAGACAAAAGTGCTGGGTTTTTTTGGGAGTTTTTTCTAGAACTACTTTGCTTTCTGTTTTTTATATATTTGGGAGGTCACAGATCCTCACGGAAATCTCCCCCAGACAAAACTGCTGGAGTTTTTTGGGAGATTTTTTTTTAATTACTTTGCATTCTGCCATTGTTTTTTCTCTTTTTATTTTGTGATCACAGACGCTCGGGGAGATGTGGGGGAAATCAAGGGTGAAGATGGGCTGGTTGTTCCTAGAAAATGAGTCTGGCTGGAAAACTCCAACCCTTTGTGTCATGGCTGTGATCACCTCAGCTTGTGCTGGGGGAGACTTCAAATCCTCCTCCTCCTCCTTCTGTCCCTGCCTGGGCCAGCCAGAGGAACTGCTGGGGTTTAGCCCACAGCCCTTTTTAATGTAAATTGACTTTTTTTAGGGATACTGTGCTGTGTTTCCTCACACCAGCTATCACAAGAGGAGGGAGCAGCCCTGCTACAGCCATGCCAAGCATCCTTTGGTGTAAAACCACTGAATTTTTGGTGTAAGCACACCCGGTTCAGGAACCAGCCCAGAAAGATCCCAGCTCCAAAGCGAGCTGTACCCAGCAGGCACCGCTGTGTCCCTGGGGACAGCTCCAGAGCTTCGATCTGCAGCCCAGAAGAGCCCTGGCCATGGCCAGCAAATGCAGAAAGTCGATTAAACCTGACAGCTCAGAGTGAGGCCGTGGAGAAACAGCAACAGGAATGTGCCTGGCTCCTGCAGGAAGCTCTGGTGGGAGGGGAACATTTGATAAAAACAGGAGCAGGCTCCTGGTAGTAAAGTGATTTCAGCATTTATTATAAAAAAAGAAAGGCCTAAAACAAGAGGTACTAAAGTGATTTCAGCATTTATTTATTTATTTTATTTATTAAAAGTGAGTTCAGCATTTATTACAATAAAAAGAAAGGCCTAAAACAAGGGGTGCTAAAAGTGATTTCAGCATTTATTATAACAAAAAGAAAGGCCCAAAGCAAGGGGTACTAAAGTGATTTCAGCATTTATTTATTTATTTTATTTATTAAAAGTGAGTTCAGCATTTACTTATTTATTTTATTTATTAAAAGTGAGTTCAGCATTTATTACAATAAAAAGAAAGGCCCAAAGCAAAGGGTACTAAAAGTGATTTCAGCATTTATTCTAAAAAAAGAAAGGCCAAAAACAAGGGGTACTAAAGTGATTTCAGCATTTATTCTAAAAAATGAAAGGCCCAAAGCAAGGGGTACTATAAGTGATTTCAGCATTTATTTATTTATTTTATTTATTAAAAGTGAGTTCAGCATTTATTTATTTATTTTATTTATTAAAAGTGAGTTCAGCATTTATTATAATAAAAAGAAAGGCCTAAAACAAGGGGTACTAAAATTGATTTCAGCATTTATTCTAAAAAATTAAAGGCCCAAAGCAAGGGGTACTATAAGTGATTTCAGCATTTATTTATTTATTTTATTTATTAAAAGTGAGTTCAGCATTTATTTATTTCTTTTATTTATTAAAAGTGAGTTCAGCATTTATTATAATAAAAAGAAAGGCCTAAAATAAGGGGTACTAAAATTGATTTCAGCGTTTATTAAAAAAAAAGAGAAAGGGCCAAAGCAAGGGGTACTAAAGGTGATTTCTGCATTTATTTATTTCTTTTATTTATTAAAAATGATTTCTGCATTTATTTATTTATTTATTAAAAGTGATTTCAGCATTTATTAGAATAAAAAGAAAGGCCCAAAGCAAGGGGTACTAAAATTGATTTCAGCATTTATTCTAAAAAAAAGAAAGGCCTAAAACAAGGGGTACTAAAATTGATTTCAGCATTTGTTCTAAAAAAAAGAAAGGCCAAAAACAAAGGGTACTAAAGTGATTTCAGCATTTATTCTAAAAAATGAAAGGCCCAAAGCAAGGGGTACTATAAGTGATTTTAGCATTTATTTATTTATTTTGTTTATTAAAAGTGAGTTCAGCATTTATTACAATAAACAGAAAGGCCCAAAGCAAGGGGTACTAAAAGTAATTTCAGCATTTATTCTAAAAAAAAGAAAGGCCTAAAACAAGGGGTACTAAAAGTTAGTTCGGCATTTATTATAATAAAAAGAAAAGCCTAAAACAAGGGCTACTAAAAGTGATTTCAGCATTTATTACAATAATAAGAAAGGCCCAAAGCAAGGGGCACTGGGCCGAGGATGCAGCAGCAGCGATGTCCCCGATGTCCCAGGGGAAGGGCACAGCTTCCCTGGCTCAGATGTCCCTTTTTATCCTGTTTGTGTCCCTCTGGATTGGTTTTTGTTGGGATCCTTCATTTGCATGAAGGTTTCAGGCCTTGATTGGCCATTACAGCTCAGCCCAGGCTGGCTGGTTTCACTAGGGTGGGTGCACTTTGCTGAGGTGTAATTTCTTCTAACCACCCTTTAAACCCCTTTTACAATATAATAACCCAACTAACAGCACATGCTTAACGATCTATTAACTGTTTCCCAACAGTTTCCACCCTATTTTTAACAACATTCCCCTGTTTTCGTGCTGCAGGGCTCTGGCTGAGGATGCAGAGCCCTCAGCAGCTCACATGGCCTCACATGTGTGCAGCTCCCGAGGAGAGCTCCAGGGCTCTGCAGGGAACATTTCACAGTCACTGCATCCCTTCCCCACTGCCCTGCCACTCCATAGGAGCGTGGGCAGCGAGTCATGGAAAGAAAAATGTGTTCAGTGCCTCCTCCTCCTGCTGCTGCTGCTGCCCTGGCCTGGCTGCTCCCCCCAGGCACATGCAGGCATGTGGAAATCATTGCCTGGAGAGCAGAGCTGTGTTTCAGCAGGGCTGGGGTGAAAGCTGGCTGCTAAATCGAGGAGAGCTGGGAAATGGGGCCATGCTCCAGTGCCCAGCCTGCCTCAGCAGGAGCTGCTCACTGGAGAGGCAAAATGAGCCCAGGGTCACAGCCCAGCCCAGGCTCAGGGACCCCCTGATTTAACAACAGCACCTCTGGTGGGTTCACAGACTTGGGGAATGTCAATCATAAAATGGTTTGGGTTGGGAAGAACCTTAAAGATCATCTTGCCTAAAATTCCACCTCCCACTATCCCAGGTTGCTCCAGGCCCTGCCCAGCCTGGCCTTGGACACTTCCAGGGATGGGGCAGCCCCTGCCACGACCTCCCCACCCTCCCAGGGAAGGATTTTTCACATTTATTCAACCTTAACTTCCCCTCTTTCAGTCTGAACCCATTCCCCCTTGTGCTGCCACTCCCAGAAGGGGCAGGACAGATGGAATATTGTTATTCCCATTTTAAAAGCGGGTGAATTGAGTAACAGGAGAAATGGGGATGTTTGGATCTCCCTGTGCCTGTCCCAGAGCTGAGGGAGCTCCTCAGGGTCTCCCTGCAAATCTCCAAGCCCAGATCACTGCAGGCTCTTCCTGTCCCATGCTGGATTTGGGACAGGCACAGGGAAGCCACAGCTTCTCTGGGAATTCACTCCCAGCCAGGAATTCCTTCCTGATATCCCATCTAAATCTACACTCTCCCAGCTTAAAACCATTCCCTGTGTCCTGGTCATTCCAGTCAGGAATTCCTTCCTGATATCCAACTGAAATCTCCCTTTTTCCAGCCTAAAACCATTCCCTGTGTCCTGGTCATTCCAGCCAGGAATTCCTTCCCAATATCCAAACTAAATCTCCCCTTTTCCAGCTTAAAACCATTCCCCCTTGTCCTGGTCATTCCAACCAGGAATTCCTTCCCGATATCCCATCTAAATCTCCCCTTTTCCAGCCTAAAACCATTCCCTGTATCCTGTCCCTCCATCCCTTGTCCCCAGTCCCTCTCCAGCTCTCCTGAAGCTCTCTGTGAGCCCCAAATTCCCCTGAAACCACTGGAAATCACTGGATTGACATTCCCAGGGCTGTGGGACACAAAATTCTGTCCCCAAGGTGCCCAGCACTGCTGACCATGGCAACCACGAGGCTGACTGCAAACCACTGAATCCAGCAGCATCTCTCTTCTGAATTTTGCCCATGGAGCATCACCATAACAACAGCTCCACCAATCCACACCACAGATCCAGGCCCTTAGCAACCAGGAGCTGCCAAATTGCAAAACAAAGTACGAAAAAAACCCCCAAAAAACAAACCTGCACCAAGTCCTTCCTGCACGGTCCTGCTGTGGGTGTGCAGAGCTGCAATGGGCAAAGCCAGAGCACCATAATCCCAAAAGTTCTGCCCCAAGAGGTGCCAAAAGCCTCCCTTGTGGTGCCCCTGGAGGGTTTGGCTGCTGTTTTTGGTGTTTCACTGCGTGGTTCCCCTCCCACAAAGGGAAAACTCAGCACACACAAAACCTGAGCTGCCACCCCTGAGAGCTCTCATTGTCACCAGCCCTGGAACCTTGTTCCAGATTGGAGGCAAGATGTTTTCCATTACCATCTGTAGGGCAGATTACCTTTGTCAAGTGGGCAGTTTGCCTTATCTCTCTCTGAGTGACCACAATCACTCCTCCCTCGGGAGGGGACACCTGCTGATAACAGCTATGGAATGTCCCTGCATGGCTGATAAGAACTACAGCATCCCATTGGGAGCTGTGAGCCCAGAGGGAGGAGCCAAGCATTCCTGCCTGGATATAATCTGGAGATTCTGGAACACCAGCACAGCTTCTGCACTGGATTGCCCAGAGGAACAGCAGCTGCCTCTGCCCCTGGATCTTCAGAGGCAGAGACTGCACCTTTCTCCAGGATCCCTGCTCCAGCAGAACCAGCCCTGGCACTGCAGGAGGGCTGAGCCACAATTCCAATGGTTCTGCTGCCAACAGCCTGACCCACAGGGTGTCAGGCTGGGTTCTGACTGTGTCAGTGTTGGTTTGGTTCACTGCATTGTTTATTTTATCCTTTTATTTTCTTCCCTATTAAAGAACTGCTATTCCTGCTCCCATATTTTTGCCTGAGAGTTCCTTAATTTAAAATTTATAGCAATTAGGAGGGAGGGGGTTTACATTTTCCATTTCAGGGGAGGCTCCTGCCTTCCTTAGTAGACACCTGTCTTTCTAAAGCAAGACAACTGCATTGTTTATTTCATCCTTTTATTTTTTCTTCCCCATTAAAGAACTGTTATTTCCTGCTCCCATATTTTTGCCTGAGAGCCCCTTAATTAAAAATCTATTGCAACTTGGAGGGGTGGGGAGGGTTTACATTCTCCATTTCAGGGGAAGCTCCTGCCTTCCTTAGCAGGCACCTGGCTTTCCAAACCAAGACACACCTGCAGGAACTGCTGTGCCTGGGTGTTTCCAGCAGCTGTTTCCCAGGGGTTAAACCACCCCAGCAGTTTCAAAAGAACCACAGTTTGCTCCCGTGAGTGAACCTTGCCCCCTGCCACCCTGCTCGAAGCACGGGGAGGAGATAAGCTGGTTTTTTTTTCAGGGCACCATCCATCTCTCCCACTGAGTCACTGCCAAACTTCCTCTTCCCAGGCAGGTCACGGGGTGAGCTGGAGCTGAACGCTCCAGGGAAGGGCTGAGGGAGCACATCCAGGGCTCTGAGCTGCTCCCAACAGGCAGCAAGGCTAAAGTCCTGCAGGGAAATGTGTCTGAGCAAACCCAGCAGGTCTTTCTCCCTGCCAGGGCACACCAAACACACCAGCAAAGGGCCTGGTGCTTTCCTGCTGCCACAAACTGGGAGTCCCTGCTTGGGCTGGGACCAGCAACACCCAGGGGTTGAGAACAGAATGTCACCCTGGTTTTTTAAGATTTTCTAAGCCTTCTGATGTTGACATTCTTGTAGGGAACTTTCTCACACACTTTCTGTAAATAACTCATTGTTTTGCATTCCTTTATGGAAGAGGAGAACGTTGATGGACTGTTGGTTTGCCCAGTGTCATTGGAGAGGTGGCACTGTCACCCTCCAACCCGCTGTCACTTTTGGAAAACTATAAATGCTGGAGTCAGAAAATAAACTCCCCTTTTTCCTTCACCTTGAGAACAGTGGTGTGAGCTTGTGTTCTTTTGTGTCTTATAGCAACATCAGAGCACAAACTGGGGATTTCCAACCCTGTTAGCAGGAGGCAGTGCTGTGGTGGAGGAGGTCTGGCTGGAAGATAATTTGGATTTTCTGAGCTTTTGGCCACAAGGATTCTTTTCCTTCATCTGCATTTCATTTCATCATATCTTCTTTCCAGAGAGTTTGTAAATCCTTCTTTTCTCTTTCTGGGATTTTCATGGATCCATTTTGGCAAACTTTGTTCCAAGACCCTGCACTTGGTAGCATGCCATGCCTTTTGATGGCTTTCACTTTGGTGAAGATCAATTTTTGATATATTTTATTTTTTCTTTTTAAGGTCCCTCATCTCTTCTCCTCACAGTTGTGTCTTCCTCCTTGATTTTTTCCCCTGCTTTTGCAACATCTGTCTGGTTAGTTTTGGCATGTTTTGGCCCTTTGCACTGCACCTCATTTTCTCCCAGACCACTTTCTTGTAGTCACTAAAACTCCCAATTTTCTGGGTTTTTTGGGGGTTTTTTTTTCAATTGCATTTCATTTGATCATATCTTCTTCCCAGAGTGTTTGTAAGTTTTTCTTTTCAGGGTTGCAAGATTTCATTTCCCTTCCTGAAAGGAAATAACATTCCAAAGGTGGATGGAGCAGGAGGAGCTGTGGCAGGGGCTGGCACAGCACAGCAGGAACAGCTTGGGTGGCACCAGGAAGGGACTCCCTCACTGCTGGCTGGCACAACCTCGGGATGTTCAGCCAGAATTTGCAGTTTGACTCACAGCCTGCTCAGCTATTTTCAGCCCAAACCAGGAATCCAGCCCAGCTCTGGCTTCCCAAAACATTGGTGCAGGCATAAACTTCAGCAGGCATTAGGGGGATGATGGATGTGAGAATGTTTCCCAAAAAACAGAGCCAAGGATGGGTTGGGGCAGCAGGGCTGGACATGGGAATGGTGGAGCAGTGAGGAGAAATCCCTGGGAGGGCAGGGATGGGTTTGGGAAAGACTCTGGGCCGAGCTGGGAGCAGGGTGGGCACTGTGCCACCCTCACCCCTGTGCCAGCCCAGCTGTGGTGTCTGAAACGTTTGGGATTTTAGGAGGCAGAAGGACACAGGGACACAGGACATGGGACACGGGACATGGGACAGAGGAACACAGGACACAGGGACACACAGGGACACAGGGATATGGGACATAGGGACACAGGGACAAAAGGACATGGGACACAGGACATGGGACACGGGACATGGGACACGGGACATGGGACACAGGGACACAGGGATATGGGACACAGGGACACAGAGACATGGGACACAGGGACACAGGGACACAGGGACATGGGACAGAGGAACACAGGGATATGGGACAGAGACACAGGGACACAGGGACACAGGGACATGGGACACAGGACATGGGGACACAGGACATGGGACACTGAGACACAGGAACACAGGGACACAGAGACATGGACACAGGGACATGGGACAGAGGGACACAGGGACACATGGACACATGGACATGGGACACAGGAACACAGGGACACAGGGACACAGGGACACAGGGACACAGGACATTCTTCCCTGGATCCCGGCCCGTTCCCACCACGTAGACTCGCAGCAGCCTTTCCCTGGAGCTTTCTCCTCCTGGAGCTTTTTCCCCGTGTCCCTCCTTGATCCCTCCCCAGCTCCTTTCCCCTCCCACGGCCACCCCGTGTCCCCTGCTCCAGCCTTGTCCCCAGCCCCGCGGAGATGGCGGCAGTTTTTGGAAAATGCTTCCACCTCGTGGCCCTGTGGAGAAACGCCGGCCTGGGAAAGCCCGGGGGCTCCGGGAAAACCCAGCTGGGCACAAACGCGGCCGTGCCACCCTCTCTGCTCACCCATGGCTGCCCGGTGCCCCCGCTTGGCTCCGGCTGCTGCGGCCCCGGGGCTGCCCCAGGGCTGGGGAGGAGCTGGAGGAGCTCGTGGTCAGTCCAAACCCATCCCAACCCAGTCCAAACCCATCCAAACCCATCCAAACCCGTCCAAACCCATCCAAACCCATCCAAACCCATCCAAACCCAGTCCAAACCCATCCAAACCCATCCAAACCCGTCCAAACCCGTCCAAACCCATCCAAACCCATCCAAACCCAGTCCAAACCCATCCAAACCCATCCAAACCCATCCAAACCCAGTCCAAACCCATCCAAACCCATCCAAACCCAGTCCAAACCCAGTCCAAACCCATCCAAACCCATCCAAACCCATCCAAACCCAGTCCATCCAGTCCAAACCCATCCAAACGCAGTCCACACCCAGTCCTAACCCAGTCCAAACCCAGTCCAAACCCAATCCAAACCCAGTCCAAGCCCAGTCCTCCCAGTGCTCCCAGCACACAGGGGCTGGCAGAGCTCAGCTGGAGCTGCCAGGGGACAGCACCGTCTCTCCTGTAGCCCCTCCAAAATCCCCCTGTGCAGGAGCTGGGGTGGGCACAGAGGGAGAGGCCTGGGCACACTTTGGGAAGCACCTGGTGGCATGCAGGGCTTCACTCATCCCCTGGAAATGCTGCAGGAAAGGGGGGGGATCACAGCCCTGTGAGGGTCCCTGAACCCATTGTGCCACCAGGGAATGGCTCCTCTACTCCACTGGGGGAGATTCCTGATCTCCAGTAATCCAGGAAAACACTGTGGGCTCTTACACAGCTCTGGGGTCTCATGGGATCCCAGAATCCCAGGATGGTTTGGGATGGAAGGGACATTGAAGCCCATCCAGGGCCAAGGCAGGGACACCTTCCACTGCCCCAGGGTGCTCCAAGCCCCGTCCAGCCTGGCCTGGGACACTGCCAGGGATCCAGGGGCAGCCACACAAAATTAACAGAAGGAATCCCCTGATGGAACCTGCTGTCCCAAGGAATGGGCACGAGCAAGACTCTGCTTTATTTTGTCACATAACCAATGACATTTTTAGCAGTTTTTGCTCCTGTTAGAAACCAAAGCCCATGAAGACAGCAAACCCATTGCCAGGCTCCTTTTTTTTTTTGTAGAAACCCAGTGGGGTTGTTCCCTCTGATGATGCCAGGGGGATGAGCAGAGCGCCCTGAGGGTGCTGCAATGGGGAACCCAAACTGGGCTCACCCCAAATCCTCCCCGAGGAGCAGCTGCTCCTCACAACCCCCCCGAGGGGTGCTCCCACCAGGATCCCACACTGAGATGACATCGGAATCCTTCCAGGTGACGCCACCAGGCTGCTGTGAAGGGAATTCCCAAGAGGAATCGGGAATTAACACTGGGGATGAGCAGCCCTGCAGCTCCGTTTGTGTTGCTGGGAATGGCGGTGCCTTGGAACTGTCAGAGGGGTGCACAAATTAAAAAAATCTTTAAAAAGCCTGGATGTGGCACTGGGTGCCAGGGTTTAGTTGAGGTGTTGGGGCTGGGTTGGACTCGATGATCTTTAAGGTCTATTCCAGCCTGGTCATTCTGTGAATTCTGTAATTTCCCATGGAATAAAAGCCCTCAAATTTCACAGGAAAAGTGGATTTGGCTGCAGTGGAAGCTTTCCCAGCGAAACTCCACTCGTGTTTGCAGGGGGCCCGGGAGAGAAAACCTATATTCTCCCGTGGCTGCTGCTTGAAACATTCCTCATGGCAAATCCTGACAGGTAACAGGTCGGCAGGGCTCGCAAAGAGGCACAGCCAGGCTGCTCCTCGTGCCACAACGCGGGGAGAGGCAGCTTTAAAGGCAGCCAGGACTCGGCTCCCGCTCTGCTGGCCGGGGCTCAAGCCCCGTTAATGAGCAGGAAATCGGGAGCGGTGGGATGGGAAGTGCTTTGTCCAGCCCATACGGACACTTGGCACGCCATGATCTACCGGGGGTTAATCAGAGGCCTGTGAGGAACCTGCCAGTCGCCACACGAGCCGAGGAAATTAAAACTCAGGCACCATATGCTGCCCATCCCCGGGAGGGAGCGGAGCGTCGGGAGCGGCGTCCGCATCTGCCCCGGGCAGGTGCGAGCGGCGGGGGGGCCAGACCCGGGATAAAGGGAGAGCTTCCCGTGGGTTATCCCAGCTGGATAAAGGGAGAGCTTCCCGTGGGTTATCCCAGTTGGATAAAGGGAGAGCTTCCCGTGGGTTATCCCAGTTGGATAAAGGGAGAGCTTCCCGTGGGTTATCCCAGTTGGATAAAGGGAGAGCTTCCCGTGGGTTATCCCAGCGGGATAAAGGGAGAGCTTCCTGTGGGTTATCCCAGCGGGATAAAGGGAGAGCTTCCCGTGGGTTATCCCAGCGGGATAAAGGGAGAGCTTCCTGTGGGTTATCCCAGCGGGATAAAGGGAGAGCTTCCTGTGGATTATCCCAGTGGGATAAAGGGAGAGCTTCCCGTGGGTTATCCCAGTTGGATAAAGGGAGAGCTTCCCGTGGGTTATCCCAGCGGGATAAAGGGAGAGCTTCCCGTGGGTTATCCCAGTTGGATAAAGGGAGAGCTTCCCGTGGGTTATCCCAGCTGGATAAAGGGAGAGCTTCCCATGGGTTATCCCAGCGGGATAAAGGGAGAGCTTCCTGTGGGTTATCCCAGTGGGATACAGGGAGAGCTTCCCATGAGTTATCCCAGTGGGATACAGGTAGAGCTTTCCCCAGAGTTCATCCCCCCAGGATAATGCGCTTCTTTTCCCTGAGGTTCATTCCCCCTGGGATAATGCCCCTCCTTCCCCAAGGTTGTGCCCCCTCAATAAAACCACTCCTTCCCAAGGTTATCCCCCAGATAACGCCACTCCTTCCCAGGGTCATCCCCCCTCAATAACCCCAATAACGCCCCTCTTTTCCCAGGGCTGTCCCCCTCAATAATGCCCCTCCTTCCCAGGATTTATCCCCCTCAACCCCACGCCTCCTTCTCCCGGGTTAACCCCTTAACCCTTCGCCTCCTTCTCCCGGGTTAACCGTCTCAATCCTGCCTCTCCTTCTCCTGGGTTAACCCCCTCAACCCCACTCGTCCTTCCCCCGGGTTAACCCCTCAACCCTGCCCTCCTTCTCCCGGGTTATCCCCCTCAACCCCGCTCCTTCTCCCGGGTTAACCCCTCAACTCCACTCCTCCTTCTCCCGGGTTAACCCCTCAACCCCGCGCCTCCTTCTCCGGGATTAACCCCCTCAACCCCGCTCCTCCTTCTCCCGGGTTAACCCCCTCAACCCCGCTCCTCCTTCTCCCGGGTGAAGCCCCGGCCGTGCCGTGCCGTGCCGAGGGGAAGGATGACACACGTTCAGCCCAGCCCAGCGGCAGAGCAGCCGGCGAGGCAGAGCCAATGGCTGCTTTTCATGCTCAGCGAGCGCGTCCATCTCCCCGCACACCCTCGAGTCCTCAAGTTGCAGCTTTGAACTCCCTCGCTGAGCAGAGCGGAGCGGAGCAGAGCGGAGCGGAGCAGAGATGCTGCTCAGCGGGAACAGAAGGCACAGCCTGCTGACAGGTAGCCAGCATGGACCCTGAGCCCGCCAGGGCCGGCTGCTGAGACAGGTACGTGCCTTCCGAGGCAGGGAGCCGACAGCAATCACATTTGGGATGCAAACTTTAATCTTCCAGCAGGGGGAATATGGAAATCTGGCTCCTTCGGAATGATTCCTCCCCTCCCTTCCCCAGCGCCGCCACCTCCCCTCCCCCTGTGCGCGCTCTCCCCTCCCGGTCCCTCCCAGCACCGACACTTCGCTGCAGTCTCTGCATCTCTTCGTTTTTGGGGGGTTTGGTGCTCCCCGAGCCTGGCAAAATAGGGAGAGAGGAGAGCAGCAGGACAGGGTGGTCTCTGCGGGCTGGGTGGGCTCTGGAGCCAGGCACGGCCAGGGTGGCTCATTCCAGGGATCCTGGCGGGTAAATCCATCCCTGGGGACAGGCACAGCCAGCTTGGCACATTCCAGGGGTCCTGGCTGGTGGATCCATCCCTGGGGATCAGGGTGGCTCATTCTAGGGATTCCGGTTGGTAAATCCATCCTTAGGGAGCCAGGTATAGCCACGTGTGCTCATTCCAGGGATCCTGGCTCCTAAATCCATCCCTGGGGACAGACATGGCCAGCTTGGCACATTCCAGGGACTCTGGCTCCTAAATCCATCCCTGGGGATGAGGGTGTCTCATCCCAGGGACCCTGGCTCCTAAATCCATCCCTGGGGATCCCTGCTGAGCTCACGGGAGGATCCAGGGGCTCTCCCAAGCTGGAGCCTCTGCCCTGTCTGGCACCGGGCACTCCCTGGTGAGGGAGGGAAGGGGAGGGTCAGCGGTGAAACGGGGCCATGGCACAGTCAACCTTCCCCTCTCCACGGGTTTTTTGCTGGAGGAGGACCCTGACCCAGCGCTGGCTGCTGTCACCTGTGTCCCCTGCCCTTTGGGGACAGGGGAGGTGCAGGCCTGGCTGTGCCCTGGTTATGCAAATCCTCCCTCTCCTCTGGCTGGAGATGCCCAACCTCCTGCTCTGAGATCCCCACACGGGCTGGGAGGCACCGAGGGGGGCAGAGGTGACACTGGTGTGGCAGTGCCCTTGGCTGGTGGCTTTTCCTGCATTTCCCAGGGGGACATGTCCGGGGCTTGCTGCTCCCGGGATTTCGGTGTTTCCTCAGGTCTGTCAGGGGAATTAAACCCAGGGGTGGAGGAGCATCGGGGGGGTGGGACGGTTGGGATGGATGGAGATGAGAGATCTCTGCAGCCAGGGCTGGGAACTTGGGGTTTATTGCAAAGAGCCAAGGGCAGGGCCCTGCTGGGAGCTGCCAGGCACAGCTGGAGCAGGACTGAGAGAAGAGAGGGGGAGAGAGGATGAGAGGGTGAGAGGGTAAGAGAGCAAGAGCATAAGAGGAGTAAAAAGGGTAAGAGAGCGAGGTTCCCCTTACAATAAATCTTCTTCTGTGTTGAATATTCTGATTCTCACTAACCAATCTAGTACAAGATACAAATCCTATAGCATTTCCATACAGCCTATAAGAATCATTACATTACCACACTGTGTTACATTTTAAACCCTAAAAACTCCTCTTTGGGCCCCTTCTGCCAAGCTGTAGGGTCTGCTCTGACCCTTGGGCCTGTCTGCAAGCAGAGGGTGTTGTTCCATCAAAAGGGGATCACCTTCAGTGGCCACACCATTGTTTTCCAGTTGTTCAGTAACTGAGGGATCTCAAAGCTTCCTTTCATTTCAATCTCGCTTATAGTTTCCATATTCTCAAACTCTTTTGCCAGACAATCATGTTTATAAGGCTTTCCTGTTTCATCTTCGGGAGCTGTGGGGATGCTCCAGGCAGGGGTAGCAGGATCTGCCTCCCCCTGGGGAGCTGGGAAGGACTTTTGAGGTCCTGGGAAGAAGAGAGGAGCTGGCTGTGCTTTCTTTGGGCTCGGTGTGGGGCAGGGCTGCCCTCTGTGTCCCCATTTCCCATTTCCACCCTGGGAGCTGATTCCTGCTGGCTCTGTGGCTGGGGAATGTTGTCCAACAAATCCTTCCCGGAGCTGGTGCCATCAGGTGGCGCCTGGGGATGGAACAGGCAGCGCCGCCGCGGGAGCTGGGAGAGGAGCACCTGGTGCTGTGAGCAGCACACGGCACGGGGACGGGGACAGGGACACCCTGAGATCCTGTGACACAGGGGGATGTGGCACCCTGAGACCCTGTGACACTGGGAACAGTGACAGGGGACACCCAGAGACCCTGTGACACAGGGAAAGGGGACAGGGGACACCCAGAGACCCTGTGACACAGGGAAAGGGGACAGAGGACACCCTGAGATCCTGTGACAGAGGGAACAGGGACAGGGGACACCCAGAGCCCCTGTGACAGAGGGAAAGGGAACAGAGGACACCCTGAGACCCTGTGACACAGGGAACAGGGACAGGGGACACCCAGAGATCCTGTGACACAGGGAGATGTGGCACCCTGAGACCCTGTGACACAGGGAACAGGGACAGGGGACACCCAGAGATCCTGTGACACAGGGAATGGGGACAGGGGACACTCTGAGATCCTGTGACACAGGGAAAGGGGACAGGGGACACCCAGAGACCCTGTGACAGAGGGAAAGGGGACAGAGGACACCCAGAGCCCCTGTGACACAGGGAACGAGGACAGGGACACCCAGAGGTCCTGTGACACAGGGAATGGGGACAGGGGACACCCAGAGCCCCTGTGACACAGAGAACAGGGACACCCAGAGATCCTGTGACACAGGGAAAGGGAACAGAGGACACCCAGAAATCCTGTGACACAGGGAAAGGGGACAGGGGACACCCAGAGACCCTGTGACAGAGGGAAAGGGGACAGAGGACACCCAGAGCCCCTGTGACACAGGGAACGAGGACAGGGACACCCAGAGATCCTGTGACACAGAGAACAGGGACAGGGGACACCCAGAGATCCTGTGACAGAGGGAACAGGGACAGGGGACACTCAGAGCCCCTGTGACACAGGGAATGGAGAGATGGGACACCCAGAGACCCTGTGACACAGGGAGATGTGGCACCCAGAGTCCCGTGTCACCCCATCTCACACATCCAAAGGTGACACAGAGAGGCTTTGGTGGCACTGGGAGGGACGTGTGGCACAGGCAGAGAGTGGAGATGGCAGGAGAAGCGTGGAAAGCGTGACCACAAAATGGGGGTCAAGACCACAACTGCTCACGGGCTCTGTCACTGCTCCATTTGCACATTGGAGTTAATTGTCCAATTACAGCTTTAGGTTATCAAGTCCCAGCCCACGCTGTTTGTGCTCCTGGGCCTGAGATTTGGATCATTTGTCCTTGGTCCCCAGCTGGAGCAGGAATTGTTTTGTCTCTGTGATCAGAGCTCACCATCCCCTAACATGAACCCAGACCCACGCGCTGAAGCAGCACAGAACCTGAAAAACAGAAAAACCCCAACCCTGAGGCATCACTGGGCTGCCCAGAGCCCATCCCAGGGGTGGCAGAGCTGCCCAGGCTCTCTCTGGAGCCGGGATTTGCAGCAGCAGCAGCAGCAGCAGCCCTGGCACAGGGGAGCACGTCCCCTGTTAATCAGCATTTAATTAAAGGACATGCTGACATTTGGAAATCAGAAACAAGTCTCCTGTGTGGGCTGCCTCTCTCTGCCGCTCGCCTCTTCTCTGAATCACTCCCTGACATTTTGCCAGATTAGGATGTGACTCCCTCTCCCTCCCTCTCTCTCTCTCTTTTTCTGCTTCCTTATAAAAACAAATTGAAAAGGAGACGCCGGGGAGGCACCGCCGCTCCTCGGGGAGACGCCGGAGGGGTCAGGGGAGATCTCCCGTGATTCCCGGGGCCACCACGCGTCCTACAGAGCCCCGGCGTGGGGCAGCCTCTCCGTGGGGCACAGACGTGGGGTGACAGGGGTACCACAGCTTCTGCCTGCCTGAGAGCACCCAGGGAGCCGGGCGGGCACCTCGGGGCTCGCACCAGCCCGGGATGGGCTCAGAGAGTCCCGAGCCGGCGGGAGGGGGGTCCCGGCAGGGAGATGGGGATGCCCGGCAGCGGCCGCGGAGGTGGGGACCCCCGGCTGGAGGGACCCGCATGGGGACCCCCGTGCAGACCCCGGCTGGAGGGACCCGCATGGGGACCCGCGGCTGGAGAGACCCCTATGGGGACCCCCGGCTGGAGCGACCCTCGGAGCGTCACCCCCAGGCTGGGGACAGGAGGGCTGAGCCCTGGCTGGACTCACGGAGAGGGGACACGACACCCCCGACCCCGCAGCAGGCGGGGTTCGCCTTTTTCCTTCACCTTTAGGCTCATTGGCCACCCATGTGCAGCCCCCTCGTGCCCCCCAGTGTCCCTCTCGTGTCCCCGCCGTGTCTGCTCCGTGTCCCCCACATGTCCCTCCGTGTCTCCCATGTTTCTGTGTCCCCCCGTGTCCTCTCCGTGTCCCCCTCGTGTCCCTCCGTGTCTCCCATGTTTCTGTGTCCCCCCGTGTCCTCTCTGTGTCCCCCTCGTGTCCCCCCCGTGTCCTCTCCGTGTCCCCCCTGTGTGTCCCCCCGTGTCCCTGGGTGTCCCCCCCACATCCCCTCCGTGTCCCTGGGTGTCCCCCCCATGTCCCCCCATGTCCCCTCTGTGTTCCCCTCCGTGTCCCTGGGTATCCCCCCATGTCCCCTCTTTGTCCCCCTGTGTCCTCCCCGTGTCCCTGGGTGTCCCTGGGTGTCCCCCCCGTGTCCCCCCGCCCCGTGCCCGCTTTCCCCCCGGTGCCACTGAGCAGGGCCGGGCACCACGAGCCCGGGGGTCCCTTCCCCGTCCATCCCGGGCTCCGGGGGTCCCCCGGCTCGTTCCCCCTCCCATCCCCGCACCCTCCCCGCCTCCCGCACCTTCTGCCGCGCTGAAACGGGGCCAGCGCGTCTGCTCAGCTGCTGGCCCATCCCCGGGCTGGGAAATGCCAACGGCAGCGACGCCGGGGGAGTGGGGGACAGGGGGGGATCCCTCTGCGCTCGCTTCCCCTCGGCTGCTCATTTCAAACCTTCTCTCAAGCAGAAATGAGTCCCATTAATCAGGAGTGCGCTCGCAGCCCCGCGGAATCGAATTCCAGCAGTGGCAGCGGGGAGGACGCGGTGCCAGAGCCGCTGCTGGGGGAAAAGGGAACCGGGAGCTCCCCGAAATTCATCTGCCCTTGATAAAAATGCCGGGAGATGCCCGTGATAAACGGGGGAGAACGCCCGGAGCGTCCCGTGAGGCTGGAGCTGCCCCGGGGGTGGCACTGCAGGGACAGGGACAGGGCAGGGAGGGATTTTGTGCTTGAAACTGGGCAAAACAGGTGAATTTTGCTCCCTGAAAAACTCCTTCCTTCCTCTCCTTCCTTCCTTCCTTCCTTCCTTCCTTCCTTCCTTCCTTCCTTCCTTCCTTCCTTCCTTCCTTCCTTCCTTCCTTCCTTCCTTCCTTCCTTCCTTCCTTCCTTCCTTCCTTCCTTCCTTCCTTCCTTCCTTCCCCCCTTTTCCCCTTTTCCCCTTTTTTCCCTTCTCCTTCCCTTTTCCCCACCCTTTTTGCACTTTTCCCCTTCCCTTCCCTTCCCTTCCCTTCCCTTCCCTTCCCTTCCCTTCCCTTCCCTTCCCTTCCCTTCCCTTCCCTTCCCTTCCCTTCCCTTCCCTTCCCTGTTTTTTTCTGTTTTTTCTGCACATTTTATGGCAAAGGAAATCCCCTGAGGAGCTGGATGAGAAACCCCCCCCGAATTCCTTCAAAACCCCCAAAATGTGTGGCAATAATTGTGTCTCCCTGCGTGCCCCCAGCCCCATGGGGGGGACCTTGCTGTCCCTGGCATGTCCCAGTGCCCACCGTGGCAGGGAGCTCTGGGCAGCCAGGCCAAGGGAATATTGATGGGTTTCACAGCAGAACCTGACAGAGCCTATTCTGGCCGTGTAATGAAGACTGATGATCCCATCCTCTCGCCCTGCTGCTGTGGGGAAAAGGGAAATTATTCTCTGCATCCTGCAGGGAGACTCCACAGCCATCCAGGCCTTGCCTCGTCTCGTTCCCGCTGGGTTTCCCTTCCTCCCATCCTCATGGATCCTTCCCAGAGCTCCCTTATCCCATCCCAGCACACGGATCTGGTGCTGGTCCACACCATGGGGATGAAGATTTCACCACCAGGATGAGCTGGGGGAGGATTTGTTGTGGATGGAATTTCTTTTCCATCTCCCACCCCAGAGTCAGCCATAGAAATGAGTTGAAATGGGTCAGGGTTTAAAGGAAAAATAAGCAACCTTGCCTATTATTTTTATTTTTTATTTTTTAATTTCTCTTGTGGCTTTTAGCCTTTAGGGTTGGTGTTTTCAGGCTTTTCTCAGCAAAAATGCTGAAATGTTCTGAGGTCAGGGCTGGATCACAAGGCTGGGGGGAAAAAGAGGGAAAACCCAACTGCTGGAATGCACGAGGTGTGAAAGGATTTCAAAGGAACCGTCCCTTCCACACCTCCAGGGATCTGAGGGCTCCCACTGCTCCATCAGACTCAAGCATCCTCACATTCCAGGGGTGCTCTGCATTCCTGGGATCTTCCAGCCCAGCTCCATCCTGGGAAAGCACCAAGTGAATTTATTTTAAAATCTCGTTTTGACACCCGGAGCCTGCTTTGACTGCTCTGGGATGGGATCTCTGTTGTTCCCACCAATATCCCGAGCTCCATCCAGAGGATTTCTTGGAAGGGGACAAATCAATTCTTGTGGAACCCGAGGGGGAAATCCTGCAGCAAAAAGATGCATTCCCTGAGCCCACTCGGATATTCATGGCCCAGCAATTCCTCCTTTTCTCAGCTCGGGGAACAGAATTTCATCAGTAATTCAACACCACGGTGAGAGGAGAGCCGGGCAAGGCTCAGGGGAGGCGAGGAAATCACAGCGCTCCGGAATTCTGAATTAAACACTCCAAAAATAAAACACCTCAGCCACCTGCCTGCCCATCACGGGACGCAGAACCACAACAAGGCGCCTTTGGGTGGGCTGGGGGATAATTTTGATATTTTTGGCGTGGGGTGATTTGGGGAAAGAGCTTTGGGAGCAATCCCTGGGCTGCCAGGAGCGCATCCCGCTATTCCACAGCCGCCTTTTCCCGCTGCTGGCTGCCGAGTTCTGCTGAAAACATCTGGCAAAGTTGAGCACCAGGGGCGAGGGGAAGGCCGGGCTGACAGCTCCTGCGAGATCCACGCCGGCAGCGTCATTCCCGGCTGAAAGCTCCCTCACAAAGGCAAGGGATGGAAGCAAATCTTAAATGACACATTTATTTTTGTCGTCTATTTATTAGCTCAGAGCAAAAGTCCTGCTGCGCTGCATTATGGGGGATTATGCAAATGAGGGACATCAAGACAATTAAAAAAATAAAAAAAAATAAAAATAAAGGCCCAAGTGAGCACAATGTCAGAGCGGAGCAGATGTTGGAGAGGGCTCAGCCCACTCCTGGACCTCCTGCTCTGGCAATCCCATGCCCAGGTCCAACATTATCCCCCCATCCCAACCCTCCTGGCTCGCTGGACAAGCCCAGCAGCTCATTAGGCCCGGCAGTTAATGAGCTGCCCGGCGCATCAGGGGAATCCATCAATGATCCCACCTTTATTTAAGGGGAGGGTGCGCAGGATGGAACCCCCTGCTCCATCCTCACCGCAGCCCTGCAGCCGAAATGAACGGCTGAAATTCGGATTTTGGGGGTTATTTAGAGGGCAGAGAGCACGGAGGATCCTTGCTCACCCCCAGGGGCCTCCCGTGTGCCCGGGGCAGAGCAGCCCCGCTCCCGCTGGGGCTGAGGCGATGCCACGGGAGGAGGATCTGGCTCCCGAGCCCGCCTAAATCCCCGCTGAATCCCCCCTTATTCCGCTGCCAGCCGGGATTTGGGAGAGCTGAGGTGCAGGGATAGCAACGAAAATGAGAGGGAAAAAAAAAGTCCCAAATCCCACTCGTCTTTGCTTTGCCAAGCCCCGGAGGACTCGGGGTGGGTTTGGGATTTAATCCTGTCTGAACCCCGCTGGTTGGAGGCTGAGGTGACCCAGGGACAGCTCCTGGAAGCGGGAAAACGCCGTTTTCCCCCCAAAAAAACCCTTGGAAGCCGCAGGGGAAGCCGCTTCCACCCTCACCCCGCTAATTACACTCATTAGGGCAGCAATGAACTCCCAGCCCGAACTAGCCCAGCTATTTTTAATTCCCCTCCCTGCTCAAAACGCGGGGAGCTCGGGTGGGCTTTTTTTTTTTTTTTTTTTCCCCTTTGGAAAAGGGGAATTTTCTCCTCCCAGGTCAGAGGCTCTTTTGTGTCTGCTCGGCTGCGAGACGGGGCCGGAGACAAAGCAGGAAGGGGGGAAAGCGGGAGAAAAACCCAGCCGGGAAAAGCAGCGGAGAGGCGGAATCGGTGCCCGGGGTGGGGGGCAGAAGGGGCCGTGCCCTGGCTCCCGCATCCGCCGTGCGGGGAATGGGAAAGCGCCGGGGATGGGAGGCGAGGGATGGAGAGCCAGGAGAGAATTTATGCAGCAGCTCGGCTCAGGGCTTGCGGAGAGAGGGAGGGAGGGAGGGAGCGAGGCCTCTCCCCATCGCCCCTTCACCCGCCCCCTCCCGCCCCGCAGCCGCACACAGCCTCACCACAATCCCCTGCACAATTAGGAAGGCACCTTATTCAGCACCGCTCGGGCTTTTGTTCCTTCTCTTCTCCGCCTGGCCGAGCCCTCCCCGGTGCCTCCTCTCGGCTCCGAGCACCTCCTGAAGTTGCTTTGCAAGATTCCCCCCCCGCCCCACCAAAAAAAAAAAAAGAATTTCTGGAGTCCCCGCGGGTGAAGCTGCGGGACGAGAGAGGAAGGGGAAAGAAAAGCAGAAAAAAAAAAAAAAAAAAGAGGAGGAAAAGAAAAAAAAAAAGTAAGACGGCGTTTTTTGGTTTTTTTTTTTTCGTTTATTTATTTTTTTTTCTCTGGTTTTCTTTGTCTGGAGCGTTGCCTGCAGGAGTTGGGTGCGTGGGGGGCACCGGGGGAGCGCTCGGCCCGCGCTGGGACCGGCGCTGGGCACCGGCATCCCCCGCTCCCCACCTGGGCAGCATCCCCAGCCCGGAGCATCCCCGAGCGATCCGAGCTGAAAATGTGGGAATGTGGGGATTTCATTCTCGTGGAGCTGTTGCGGTTGGGGCTTGCTGTGGCTCTGTTCTTGTGGAGGTAGCTCGGGAGGAAAGATAATCATGAAACTGGCTTTGTTTTGGGTGAAAATAATCCCGAACTGGCCGAAATTCGTCTCTGTGTGAATATTTGGGAGGTGTGTGGGTATATTCGTGTTGTATTCCCTTTATTTATGTTGACAGAGAATTACATGCAACACATGTTAACGTAGTTAGCAGTTAATTACACGTGAGCTCGTTTAACTCTTGCATTCCAGGGCCGGAATGGGAATTGAAGTTTTTTATCTCGCCCAGGCCAAGCCGGACGGGGTTGTGCGTGTGCGTGAAACACTCGGGCATTGTTCGCGGTGGGGATAAACCCCGCGGAGGCTGCGCGAGGTGCGGTTTGGTTTCCGAAGGGCTCCGGGCAGGTCTGGAGCCGCTGGATGCTGGAAGGATGCGGGAGGGAAGAGCTGGAACCGCATCCAGCCGCTCCTTCCTCCGGGCAAACTTGCAGCTCCGAGCTGGGAGAGGAGGATGAGGGTGAGAGGAAGGCTCTGCGAGCCCTCTCCGATGAGGTAATCCCAAAGAAAGATAAGGGGAGCGGTGCGTGTATCAACCTGAGCGGTGATGTCAGCCGGGGAACGGCAGATTAAGGGCTCGGAGAGGGGAATTGCCGCGGGTTCGGCGTCACCTGGAGCCGCTGCTCATTCAGGTGTGTGGTGCTGCCGAGGGGGTTTGGGCTCCTGCAGGGATTTGGGGGCTGCTCTGGGGTCTCCGTGCGCGCCGCGGGGCTCGCACGTGTGTGCACCGCTCAGGGAAATGAGGATTTTTCCCTGCCAGAAGGGAAAATTCCCTCTGAGGAGAGGCGAGGGCGAGCCCAGCCCTGGTCCCTTTTCGGATGAGAGGGCAGGGAGTGCCCAGAGGGGCTCCAAAAATGTCCCCTCGCGGTGCCTGTGTGTCCCCAGGGAGGGTGGCTGGGCTGGCTCCAGGCGGGGAGAGCAGCTCGGGGACAGGTCTGGGACAGGTCTGGGACAGGTCTGGGACAGGTCTGGGACAGGTCTGGGTGTCCCCCGAGGGTGTGGCCGTCCCTTGGGAGGGGACAGCGGCACTCAGGGCCCTGCTCAGGGCAGGGGACAGCTCGGGGTGGCAAAGGGACGCTGGGTGCTGGTCAGCTCCTGCTGGGGGTGAGAGGTGCCAGGGGGCAGTGGGATGGGAGCAGGCCCTGGGGACAACGGGGAAAAACATGGAATAGCTGGGAATTATGGGGAATAATGGGGGAATTACAGGGAAAAATGGGAAATAACAGGGAATGGGAAACATGGGGAGCAACAGGGAATTCCAAGGAATTACAGGAAAAATGGGGAATAACAGGGGACAACGGGGGATAACGGGGAAAAAACAGGGAATTATGGGGTGAAATGGGAAGCAACAGGGAATAACAGGGAATTACAGGGAATAAGAGGGAGTTACAAGGGAACAACAGGGAACAACAAGAAAAAATGGGAAAAATGGGGAACAACAGGGAATTACAGGGAACATCAAGGAATAACAGGGAAAACCAGGAAATTACAGGGAGTAACAGGGCTGGAGAGCACAAATGTCCCACACCTGCCTCCCCTCGGACACTCCGAGTGCCCCCAGCCCTCAGCGGGCTCTAGGCTGGCCCTGCAGGGGTTAATCCATGTGCTCCATGTGGGATCCCAGTCCCACATTTCCTGCACCCACCCCTGCCTGCTGCACCTGTGATGGTCTGAGGAGCTGAGCTTGGCTCTCAGGTCCTTCCCTGTGCTCAGCAGGACCCTGAAACCCCAAACCCAGAGCAAACCCGGCCCCTCAGTGCCCAGGCAGGGATTCCCAACCCTTGGGAGAGCAGCAGAAGCTGTGTGAGCTTGGCCAGCCTCTGCCCTTCAGCTGTATGAGAAATGCTCTGCAGCCTCCTTTTCCCATGGGACGTGTTCCTACAAAGCCAAAAAGTCCAAGAGTCGTGGCTTGGGGAACGAGGTAAAGGCTGGGGAATGTCATTGTTAGGATGACAAATATTCTCTAAATCCCCAAAACTGCCCCCGTGCCTGTGCTGGAGGGCTCAGCCCTGGTGGGTGATGTGGGAGAAGGGTTGATCTCTTTCCTTGCCAAGGTTGTGCCCAGGGTGGCGTCCCTGGAGTCACCAAGATGGGGTTGATCCCACGGGAGGCTCCTCCCAGGGGGGCTGGAGTGGCCCCTGTGGAGCTGATGGTTTCACCCTGCCTTCAATTTACCCCTGCACAAACCCCAGAGGCTCCATCCTCAACTGGTCCTGTTCATGGTTTCACCCTGCCTTCAATTTACCCCTGGACAAACCCCCAGAGGCTCCATCCTCCCCTGGCCCTGCTCATTCCTGCTCTCTGTGTTCCCTGTGCTCTGCTCACTCCTGACCACTGAACCCTCAGCCCATCTCCCCAGTCCCTGAACTCTGAGGGGAGCAGGGACCTCCTCAGCTGGGTCCAGCCCCTGCACTGCCCAGGGGGGCTCAGCTGCAGCTCCACATCCCTGCCAGGGCCAGAACATGGACCCCTGATCCCTGATGGAGCCAGAACATGGACCCCTGATCCCTGATGGAGCCAGAACATCCACCCCTGATCCCTGCCTGATCCAGACCATCGACCCTTCATCCCTGCCAGGGCCTGATCCAGATCCAGACCATCGATCCCCTCTATCCCTGTCTGACCCAGACCACTGACTCTAACCCAGATCCAGACTCAGACCATCAATTCCCCCATCCCTGCCCCATCCAGACCATTGAACCTGATCCAGATCCAGACCCAGACCATCAATCCCTCCTCCCTGAGTGATCCAGACCATTGAACTGACCCAGATCCATATCCAGACCATCAATCCCCCATCCCTGAGTGATCCAGACCATCAATCCCCATCCCTGCCCCATCCAGACCATCAATCCCCATCCCTGAGTGATCCCCACCACTGACCTCCCATCCCAGCCCATCCCTCACCATCCCTTGGCTGCTCTGGCAAACCCAGACAAATCCCCCTGGCTCCTCCAGCATCTCCTGCTCCCAGCCCAGACTTGATTCCAGCTGGGGCAGCAGGAGCTGAAATATCTGTGACCACAGTTGTGCTAAAAGGCCCAGGAGGGTCTGGTCAGCCGGGGCCTTACCTGATTGCTGAGCTGCTGCTGCCCTCTCCTCATGGGCTGCATGGAGAAATTGCTGATAGGAATGGAGTGGGCAGAACAGACCTGGGCTATCACCTCATCCCTCTCCCATCCTTCCAGCTGGAAATAAATCCAGAGGGATCAGCGCTCTCTCTGCAAAGGGGAGTAGAGGGATTTGGGCTTTGGGCTGGGACCTGGCACTCTCAAGTGATGATTTTGGGATCCTGGGGCATCTCCAAGGGTCACTTCCCTGCTCAGGATGGATTTGTTGGGTCAAACAGAAATGAATTTATCTGGAATTTTTCCAGCAAGCTGAGAATGAAATTATTTAGGGCTGGAGGAATTTTTTTTTCTTGGTAAAAAGAAAAAACTTTTCACCTAAAATAAGTCATAAGTCAAAAACCTTTTCACCTAAAATAAGTGGGGAAGAGGGAAGGAGGGCTGGAAGTGGTGAGCTGCTGCAGATGGAAAAGTGGGAAGGAGAGGGTGCAGCTCCCTCAGGCTGGTTTTGTGCCTGAAGCTGAGTGGGACAAACAAACTGGAGATGTAAAATAAAATTATAAAATTATAAAATTATAAAATTAAAAAAATAAAAAATTAAAAAATTAAAAAATTAAAAAATTGTAAAATTGTAAAATTGTAAAATGTAAAATGTAAAATATAAAATGTAAAATATAAAATGTAAAATATAAAATGTAAAATATCCCTCCTTGTCCTGGGGGAACATTTCTGCAAGCTCAGGCACTGAGGAAAAGCCACTGGTGTGGGGACAGCCCTGTCCCCTCAGCACCTCCCCAGCCCCACTCTTCCCACAAAATTCCCGATGTGGGGAATGCCTGGAATTGCCAGTGGGAAAGGAAAACATTTCCTGAGCTGCCTGGGAGCAATGCCTGTGCTCCTGAGAGGGCTGGGCAGGAGCATCCCAATGGGAATAAAGTGCAGAAGCAGCCAGGGGTGGAAAATCCTGTGCTCTGCAAGGAGCCTGTGGCTCTGTGTGTGTGTGTGCACCTGGAAATTCAGGAGAGGTTTGGCCCTTCCCAAAGCGGATTTTCCATGGGGAAGGGAGCTGTGGTGCTGCTGTGGCTGGAAATTGGGATTTCTGGGGCACATTTCCCTGGAATGGCCCCACAAAGGCGCTGGAGATGCTGTGGTCTCACCCTGGCCTCTGCTCTGCTGAGCTTGGTAGGATCTGGGGGGGTTCCTCACCTTCTTCCTTTTAATTCCTGGAAGATTTGTCAGGAATTCCGCACAGATTTGGGTTCTGTTCAAGCAGCTCTCAGTAGAAAATTGGGTGGTGATGAGAAAGCTGATTCAAATCCATAAATAACCCCAGAATCACCCCATCCATGGGATGTGCAAGTGACAGACACCCAGAGCAGCTTCAGCTGCACCACAGATAATTCCAGAGCTCTCTTTTCCCACGGAACCAAAAAGTCTGGGTGTAATGAGGGAAAGGCTGGGAAAGGACATTGTTACAACGACAAATATTCTCTAAATCCCCCATTTGGAAATGTGATTAGGGGATCTAATCTGCCTGGGCTGGAGCCACTTGAAAATGGATCCTTGCCCAAACTCTGGCTTGAGCTGCTCCCCAAAATCTGAGGGTTAAACTTTAAAAAAATCCACCTGGGTTTGAGCTGCTCCCCAAAATCTGAGGGTTAAACTTTATAAAAATCCACCAGGGCTTGAGCTGCTCCCCAAAATCTGAGGGTTAAACTTTAAAAAAATCCACCAGGGTTTGAGCTGCTC
Organism: Agelaius tricolor; assembly: GCF_023055355.1. Classification (NCBI taxonomy): domain Eukaryota; kingdom Metazoa; phylum Chordata; class Aves; order Passeriformes; family Icteridae; genus Agelaius; species Agelaius tricolor. The sequence goes on from NW_027269290.1 coordinate 4,774,161, forward strand.
CCCAAAATCTGAGGGTTAAACTTTGAAAAATCCACCAGGGTTTGATCTGCTCCCCAAAATCTGAGGGTTAAACTTTGAAAAATCCACCAGGGTTTGAGCTGCTCCCCAAAATCTGAGGGTTAAACTTTATAAAAATCCACCAGGAATTGGAGCTGCTCCCCAAAATCTGAGGGTTAAACTTTGAAAAATCCACCAGGATTTGGAGCTGCTCCCCGAAATCTGAGGGTTAAACTTTATAAAAATCCACCAGGGCTTGAGCTGCTCCCCAAAATCTGAGGGTTAAACTTTAAAAAAATCCACCAGGAATTGGAGCTCCTCCCCAAAATCTGAGGGTTAAACTTTGAAAAATCCACCAGGAACTGGAGCTGCTCCCCAAAATCTGAGGGTTAAACTTTATAAAAATCCACCAGGAATTGGAGCTGCTCCCCAAAATCTGAGGGTTAAACTTTGAAAAATCCACCTGGAACTGGAGCTGCTCCCCAAAATCTGAGGGTTAAACTTTAAAAAAATCCACCAGGGTTTGAGCTGCTCCCCAAAATCTGAGGGTTAAACTTTGAAAAATCCACCAGGAACTGGAGCTGCTCCCCAAAATCTGAGGGTTAAACTTTATAAAAATCCACCAGGAATTGGAGCTGCTCCCCAAAATCTGAGTGTTAAACTTTGAAAAATCCCCCAGGAGTTGGGGCCTGATGGGTCACGAGCCAGCGTGGGGCTGGGGAGGGGGACCTGCAGCTGATGCCCCAAACCTGAGGCTGCTCCCACCTCCTTGGGATGCAACTGGGGAGGATCTCAGTGGGGAACTGAGGTGTTCCAGGCTCTGCTCTGGAGCGTCCATCCATCCGTCTGTCCGTCTGTCCATCCCTCCCGTCCATCCCCAGCTCTTTATTTGTGTCCATCTCTCGCTTGGATTTGTCCATCTCGTGTGTCCTGGGCTCTCCCCGTTCCTGGGAGCTTTTGGGAAAAGCAGGAATGAGCTCAGGGATGGTGCTGGGATCTCTGGAGGATCCCCCTGAGCTCTGGTTTTGGGTGGTTCCATTTGGGCACCCAGGAGCCTCCCTGCTGCTGTGGGAATTCCCTCTGGCTGCCACAGGAGCACCCAGGGATTGCTGCAAATCCACCCGAGGGGCAGCAGGGAGTGAGAGCCCCAAAGGGATCCCTGCCCAAACTCTGGCTTGAGCTGCTCCTCAAAATCTGAGAGTCAAACTTTAAAATTTTGGGGGAGCTGGGATGGATTCTGAGCAGGTGACAGCTGTGAATGAGCCTTGGGAATGGTGCTGGGGTCTGTGGAGGATCCTCCTGAGCTCTGGTTTTGGGTGGTTCCGTTTGGGCACCCAGGGGCCTCCCTGCTCCTGTGGGAATTCCCTCTGGGTGCCACAGGAGCACCCAGGGATTGATGCAAATCCACCCGAGGGGCAGCAGGGAGTGAGAGCCCCAAAGGGATCCCTGCCCAAACTCTGGCTTGAGCTGTTCCCCAAAATCTGAGAGTCAAACTTTAAAATTTCTGGGCATTTTTGGGGAGCTGGGATGGATTCTGAGCAGGTGGCAACTGTGAATGAGCCTCGGGAATGGTGCTGGGATCTCTGGAGGATCCTCCTGAGCTCTGATTTTGGGTGGTTTGGTTTGGGCACTGCCATTGGGGGCACCCAGGGGCCTCCCTGCTCACACTGGAGCCTCTCTGGGTGCCACAGGAGCACCCAGGGATTGCTGCAAATCCACCTGAGAGGCAGCAGGGAGTGAGAGCCCCAAATGGATCTGTGCCCAAACTCTGGTTTGAGCTGCTCCCCAAAATCTCAGGGTTAAACTTTAACATTTTTGGGGAGCTGGGATGGATTCTGAGCAGGTGGCAACCGTGAATGAGCCTTGGGAATGGTGCTGGGCTCTGTGGAGGATCCTCCTGAGCTCCAGTTTTGGGTGGTTTCGTTTGGGCACCCAGGGGCCTCCCTGCTGCTGTGGGAATTCCCTCTGGCTGCCACAGGAGCTGCAAACCCACCAGAGAGGCAGGAGGGGCTGAGAGCTCCGGAGGCGCTTTGGGGAAGCTGGGACGGATTCTGTGCAAGCTTTCAGAGCACCCCAAATATCCCCCGGGGCTGGAAAAACCAGGATAACCCCCCTGGATCGGCGAGGAGCGAGGCAGGGACCTGCTGAAGGCAGCAAAGCCCTTTTCAAAGCCCGACCCGAGCGCTGGGAGTCTCCGAGGTGCGTTTGGTGCCTCCCCCGGGGGTTTCCAGGCCCATCCCGCCGGGAATGTGCTGCCAGGCTTTGTGCTGCTCAAGCCTTGGCATTTTTGGGGCAGCCTGGCCGATCTGAGGGCCCTGAGGGTTTTGTGAGAGCCCCCAGCGCCGTCCCCACCTCCCGAACCTGCCCAAACCTCCCCCAAAGCCGCGCCTGGGACCGAGGAGGAGCACGGGGGAGGCTTTGAGCGTATCCAAGCTACAGCGGATTTGGGCACCCTGTCAAATGTTCTCATTGTCTGACCCTTGTCCAGACGCCAGTAAAACCCTTTGGGAAATTCCCCCTCCGCCCGGCGCAGCGGCTTTAATTACAGCCGAGGAATGCGAGGCCCGGAGCGCGGCTCCTCCCGGTCCCTGCGCTTGGCCCAGCGCCGCCGGCGCGGATCCCACAAAGTTTGGGATCTGCGGGGATCCGTGGACATGTCCATGATGGGACTGGGGGTGATCCACAGGGATTGGAGGGGATCTGTAGGGATTGGGGCTGCTCCATGGAGATTGGGGCTGTTCCATAGGGTCTGGGCTGATCCATAGGGATTGGAGGGGATCTGTAGGGATTGGGGCTGCTCCATAGGGATTGGGGGCGATCTTTAGGGTTTGGAGGGGATCTGTAGGAATTGGGGTTGTTCCATAGGGTCTGGGGTGATCTGTAGGGATTTGGGCTGATCTGTAGGGATTGGGGGCTGTTCCATAGGGTCTGGGGGGGATCTGTAGGAATTGGGGTTGTTCCATAGGGTCTGGGGTGATCTGTAGGGATTGGGGGCTGATCCATAGGGTTTGGGGCTGTTCCGTAGGGTCTGGGGGTGGTCTGTAGGGATTGGGGGGGGGATCTGTAGGGTTTGGGGATGATCCGTAGGGATTGGGGCTGTTCTGTAGGGTCTGGGGCTGATCTGTAGGGTTTGGGGATGATCTTTAGGGATTGGGGCTGATCTGTAGGGTTTGGGGCTGTTCCATAGGATTTGGGGCTGAACTGTAGGGACTGGGTCTGATCCACAGGGCTTGGGGCTGTTCCATAGGGTCTGGGGGTGGTCTGTAGGGACTGGGGCTGTTCCGTAGGGCTTGGGGCCATTCTGTAGGATTTGGCAGAGGGTTTGGGGACACGGCGAGGGCAGCAGCCGGGTGAGTGCTGGGTGCCGATGTCTGCGGGACATTCCGGGGGTTCGTGGCTCGCTGGCAGCCGTGCCCCAGCAGCAGCAGGACATGAGTAATCTCCATCCCACCGGGGGGAGGCAGATCAAAGGCACCGGAGGAGATACAAGAGGTTTCTGCTTCACAGACCGGAGCGGCTGCACTTCAATAGCGCCTTTGTTAGCGGCCCTGCCGAGCCAGGGATGGAGAAATACCTGACCCCACTCCCTCCCTCCTTCCCTCCCTCCTCTCCCAGCCCCTCGCAGCGCACCCACCCCATCCCTGTGCCCGCGCAGCCACGGAAAGGTCCCAAAACAGGCTCGGAGCAGCGAGGTGGGGGCTCGGGGAGGAGAGGACGGAGAGGGCGATGCCAGCCCCGTGCCCGCTGGCACCGCGCCCTTGCCGTGCCACGCTGCCAAAGGTGAGCTCAGCGCGCTCGGCCGGCGGCTCCGGGCACCCCCGGGGTCCCTGCGGCACGGCCAGGGCACGGTGGCACCGGCATGGACACGTGCTGGGGACAGCAGGGTGTGCCCTGCCAGGTGCCACCTCCGTGGGTGCTGCCAGGGCCACATCCTGAGGGGCTGCAAGGGAGCAAGCGAGAGATTTGTCACTGTCCGTGATGGGATTGGGGGGATCTGTAGGGTTTGAGGGGGATCTGTAGGGATTGGGGCTGTTCTGTAGGGTTTGGGGGGGATCTGTAGGGTTTGAGGGGGATCTGTAGGGATTGGGGCTGTTCTGTAGGGTTTGGGGCTGTTCTGTAGGGTTTGGGGGGGGATCTGTAGGGTTTGAGGGGGATCTATAGGGACTGGGGATGATCTGTAGGGTTTGGGGGGGATCCGTAGGGTTTGGGTCTGTTCCATAGGGATTGGAGGGGATCTGTAGGGTTTGGGGCTAATCTGTAGTGATTGGGGCTGATCTGTAGGGTTTGGGGGGGGATCTATAGGGTTTGGGGGAGGATCTGTAGGGTTTGGGGCCCTTCTGTAGGGTTTGGGGCCCTTCTGTAGGGTTTGGGGCTGTTCTGTAGGGTTTGGGGCCCTTCTGTAGGGTTTGGGGCTGATCTGTAGGGTTTGGGGGGGATCTGTAGGGATTGGGGCTGTTCTGTAGGGATTGGGGGGGATCTGTAGGGATTGGGGCTGTTCTGTAGGGATTGGGGGGGATCTGTAGGGATTGGGGCCGTTCTGTAGGGATTGGGGCTGTTCTGTAGGGTTTGGGGCTGTTCTGTAGTGTTTGGGGCTGTTCTGTAGGGACTGGAGCCATTCCACACTGCCAAAGGTGAGCTCAGCGCGCTCGGCCGGCGGCTCCAGGCACCCCCGGGGTCCCTGCGGCACGGCCAGGGCACGGTGGCACCGGGATGGACACGTGCTGGGGACAGCAGGGTGTGCCCTGCCAGGTGCCACCTCCGTGGGGAGGCCGTGGGTACCGCCAGGGCCGTGTGTCTTAAAGAGCCATGAAGGGATTGTGATGTCCGTGATGGGATTGGGGGCGATCTGTAGGGACTGGGGGTGATCTGTAGGGATTGGAGGGGATCTGTAGGGTTAGGGGCTGATCCATAGGGACTGAGGTTGTTCTATAGGGTTTCGGGGTGATCTGTAGGGTTTGGGGCTGTTCTGTAGGGACTGAGGCTGTTCCGTAGGGTTTGGGGCTGTTCCATAGGGTTTGGGGCTATTCTGTAGCGTTTGGGGCTGTTCCATAGGGTTTGGGGCTGATCCACAGGGATTGGGGCTGTTCTGTAGAGTTTGGAGCTGATCCACAGGGATTGGGGCTGTTCTGTAGGGTTTGGGGCTGTTCTGTAGGGATTGGGGCTGTTCCATAGAGATTGGGGCTGTTCTGTAGGGTTTGGGGTTGTTCTGTAGGGTTTGGGGCTGTTCCCCAGGGATTGGGACTGTTCCGTAGGGTTTGGGGCTGATCCACAGGGATTGGGGCTGTTCCGTACGGTTTGGGGCTGATCTGTAGGGTTTGGGGCTGTTCTGAAGGTTTGGGGCTGATCCACAGGGACTGTCCTGGACACGCAGGGGCAGGGACCCATCTGGGGGTCCTGCCGTGCCCCCCACACCTGGGAGGTTCCCCCAAAGGTCCCCCCAGCCCAGCACCTGCTCCCAGCGATGGAATTTTGGGATGCTCTGGAGCAGCCCCGTGTTTTGGGACAGCGGGGGGTCCTGGAGAGGGGCTGGAGGGTCCCGTGGCCGTGTCACAGGTGGGACACCCCGTGCCCCTTCCCCCTCGCCATTCGGGGGGGATAAAACAGAGAAAACCCTGGGAAAACGCCAGCTCAGAGCTGGCCTGGCCCCAGGAGCTCTTTGTAGGTCACAGCCGTGTTCTCTTATCAACTGCAAACCGCAGAGAATCCCTCCCTGAGAACCTGCATTTCCCAGAACCCGCATTTCTGAGCCTGGATTTCCCAAGAATTCCGGGAATCTCCCACCCTGAGCTCATCAGCCCCCCCGGCAATTAACGAATTAACAGCGGCTAATGAGCGCGGGGTCCTGGCTGGTGCCACCCTCAGATGCACAGAGCTCATCCAGGGACACCTGGGCACTGCTGGTGCCACCCCAGGTGTGCACAGAGCTCATCCAGAGACACCTGGGCACTGCTGGTGCCACCTCAGGTGTGCAGAGAGCTCATCCAGGGACACCTGGGCACTGCTGGTGCCACCAAGGAGCTTCCCCAGGTGCACAGAGCTTGTCCAGGGACACCTGAGCACTGCTGGTGCCACCCCAGGTGTGCAGAGAGCTCATCCAGGGACACCTGGGCATGGCTGGTGCCACCCCCAGGTGTGCACAGAGCTCATCCAGGGACACCTGGGCACTGCTGGTGCCACTCCAGGTGTGCAGAGAGCTCATCCAGGGACACCTGGGCATGGCTGGTGCCACCCCAGGTGTGCAGAGCTTGTCCAGGGACACCTTGGCACTGCTGGTGCCACCCCAGGTGTGCAGAGCTCTCCCAGGGACACCTGGGCACTGCTGGTGCCACCCCAGGAGCTTCCCCGAGGTTTTCCCGAGGTTTTCCCGAGGTTTTCCCCGCCGTGCCCGGCTCCCGGCCGAGCTGAACGGCGTCACCTTGTCCCGAGCGCCTCTTTTGGTGGCTCCAGAGATGGAAACTCCCCCGAAAAAGGCCCGAGGGGGGAGGAAGGAGGGTTGGCAGCCAGACCTTTCTTTGGGCCTTTGTCTGAGGCCACAAAGGCGGCTCTGTTGGGTGAACCTGGCCGCGCATCCGCCCCTGCAGCCAGGTGAGCTCTGGGGGCAGCTCCTGCAGCTCCTGCTCCTGGTCCAGTCCCCTGGTGGCCCGAAAAGTCAGATTTTCACAAGAAAATCTGCGGGATTTTCTTCTGCTGGGCAGGGGGAGGCTGCACTCGGAGGTGAGTGTTTGGCCCTAAAAATGGGATCTATCTTTGGCCCTAAAAATGGGATTCATCTTTGGCCCTAAAAACGGGATCTATCTTTGGCCCTAAAAATGGGATTTATCTTTGGCCCTAAAAACGGGATCTATCTTTGGCCCTAAAAATGGGGTTTATCTTTGTCCCCTAAAAATGGGGTTTATCTTTGTCCCTAAAAACAGGATCTATCTTTGGCCCTAAAAATGGGGTTTATCTTTCTCCCTAAAAATGGGATTTATCTTTGTCCCCTACAAATGGGATTGATCCTGCGGGCTCCAGCGGCTCCTCCTCCATGGTTTTGGGATGGGAAACCAGCCTGGATTTGGGGTGGAAGGCCAGCCTGGTGTTGGGATGGGAACTCACCCTGGTTTTAGGATGGGAGCCCAGCCTGGTTTTGGGATGGGAGCCCAGCCTGGTTTTGGGATAGGAACACAGCCTGGTTTTGGGATAGGAACACAGCCTGGTTTTAGGATGGGAACCCACCATGGTTTTGGGGTGAAAACCCAGTCTGGTTTTGGGATAGGAACTCACCCTGGTTTTAGGATAGGAGCACAGCCTGGTTTTAGGATGGGAGCCCACCCTGGTTTTGGGATGGGAGCCCAGCCTGGTTTTAGGATGTGAACTCACTCTGGTTTTGGGATGGGAACTCACCCTGGTTTTAGGATGGGAGCCCAGCCTGGTTTTAGGATGGGAGCCCAGCCTGGCTTTGGGATGAGAATTCACCCTAATTTTGTGGGGGGAGCCCAGCCTGGTTTTGTGGCCCGTGCCCGCCGTGGTTTTGGGTTTGTGCTCCCAGCTGGTCACAGGGAGGGAGGGCAGCTTAGCCCAGAGAATCGTTTTCCCCTCATTCTCCTTTCCCTTTGCCCTCCCCTCTGCCCCAGGCCGCTGCCTCTCCTGCCAAGCCCTCTGCTGTGGTCTATGGCTTTTTATTCCTATGTGATGCTTTCCCGAACTCATGTAGGGCGAAAAGCCATGGGCTACACAGGGGAGGGACTCCACCTTCCAGGCACCTCCTCACCACCTCCCCGAGCCCCTTCCGAGCCTCTGGGATTGATTTGGGGTCAAACGAGGAGTGAAAGGGGGCACTGAAGCCTCGCAGGCCTTTACCAGAGGGGTGGGGACACAAAAGGCGCCCGGGGGCAGCGGGGCCGTCCCCATTCAGCGCCGGCCGAGGGAGAGGTTTTTGTTTTTTTGGCATTTTGGAGCTTTTCCAACAGGGTTCAAAGCATCCCCACCTGCATCCCCTGGAATAAAAGCGCCAGGAAGAGGCCAAGGGCATTTCCAAGGGCATTTCCAGGGGCATTCCCAGGGCTGTGGGTGCTGCCCGGGTGGGAGAAAAGGGGGGTCAGGGCAGTTTGGGCACTCAGCCCAAGCAGAGCTGGGGTTTGTGGCAGGCAGGGGCTGCCCCACAGCTGCCAGGAGGCCGTGGGGCCTGGCTGGTGTCACGAGGCTGGGGAGGGTGGCCGGGAGCAGGAGAGGAGGAGGAGGAAGGGTTCAGCTCCAGGGCAGGGCTCGGCAAATCGGGATTTGTAAAAGTGCAGAGGCAAAATCTGCTGGTCCGGGGGGGTGGGGAGGAGGGGGGGTGCAGATCCCACCCCAGGGACCCCACTCCATAGGTTCCATCCCACAGACCCCATTTCCACAGGTCCCATCGCACAGACCCCATTCCTGTAGGTCCTGTCCCACAGAGGCCACCCCACAGACCCCGTTTACACAAACCCCACCCCACAGACCCCACCCCATACACCCCATTCCCACAAATCCCACCCCATTCCTGCAGATCCCATCACACAGACCCCAATCCACAGATCCCACCCCACAGACCCCATCCCATTCCTGCAGCCCCCACCCCACAGACCCCGTTTACACAATCCCCACCCCACAGATCCCACCCCATACACCCCATTCCCACAAATCTCATCCCATTCCTGCAGATCCCATCACACAGACCCCAATCCACAGATCCCACCCCACAGACCCACCCCATACACCCCATTCCCACAAATCTCATCCCATTCCTGCAGATCCCACCCCACAGATCCCATTCCACAGATCCCATTCCACATATCTCATTCCTGCAGATCCCATTCCTGCAGATCCCATCACACAGATCCCATTCCCACAAATCCCATCCCATTCCTGCAGATCCCACCCCACAGACCCCATTTACCCAGACCCCACCCCACAGACCCCATTCCTGCAGATCCCACTGCCATGGACCCCATTTGCACAAACCCCACCCCACAAACCCCATCCCACAGACCCCATTTACCCAGACCTCACCCCACAGACCCCATTCTCGCTGATCCCATCCCACAGAGACCCCATTTATCCAAGCCCCATTCACACAATCCCCACCCCACAGACCCCATCCCATTCCTGCAGCCCCCGCCAGCCCTGTGGGGTTTCCCCCCCCTCGCTGAGCAGGAAACGAGCAATTTCTCCCTCCTTTAGTTTCTCTTTTCTCACTTCCTGAGCTTTGACTCATTTGGGTGTCAGGCTTTCAAGTTTATTTCACCAGCCTGGAATGCATCTTTAAAAATAATAGTCCTTGGAGGGAGAAAAAAAATAAAAAATAAAAGGGAAAAAAGCTGAGGTTCAGCTGTAATCCCATGACTCAGGGAGGTGTGGAAGGAAGAAAATCATGAAATCCCATGAGTTCCAACAATGAGAGCAGGAGAGCTGGCACATAAATCATCAAAACCAAACACCATCCGTCAAAATGAAAGGAATTAAGCCAATCTCGCCGGGCTGTTTTAATTATTTTTTAATGAGGATTTGCTCATTCAGAAAATTCACCCGTGACAATGCCTGCCCCGAGCCATTCAGGGGGACACGCTTGGCTTGGCCCCTCTGTCCCCACCCCTCCAGGGCTGCTCCAAATTGGGAATGGGATCCTGGAATGAGGGGGACAAGGTGGGGACAGCGGGGCCAACCAACCAAAACCACCCCGGCTTTGGTAATTTGGCTTTGTTGCACCCCAAAGTTTCCTGGTGGGGAAGAAAATCCTCCCTGGAAGGTCCCTGGAATGATTTGGTGGGAAGGAACCTTAAAGCTCATCCCAGGTTCCTCCAAGCCCTGTCCAACCCCACTTTGGACACTTCCAGGGATGGGGTAACCCCAAATCTCACACTTGGCTTGGTCCCTCTACCCCCCTAAGTGTTGCTCCAAACGGGAATGGGATCCTGGAATGAGGGTGCCAAGGAGAGGAGAGCAGGGCCAACCAACCAAAACCACCCCAGGTTTGGTAATTTGGCTTTGCTGCACCCCAAAATGTTGTGGTGGGGAAGAAAATCCTCTCTGGATGGTCCCTGGAATGATTTGGTGGGAAGGAACCTCAAAGCTCACCCCAGGTTCCTCCAAGCCCTGTCCAACCCCACCTTGGACACTTCCAGGGATGGGGTAACCCCAAATTTCCCATTATATTTTGGGGTCTGCTGTAGGTGAAGCAGCTCCAAGCAGGAATGTGTGGGCACAGAGGCAGCAGCTCCCAAATTAATCCCAAATTTTGGCTCAGGAATGTGCAGGCACAGAGGCAGCAGCTCCCAAATTCATCCCAAATTTTGGAATGTGCAGGCATGGAGCATCAGCTCCCAAATTCATCCCAAATTTTGGAATTTACAGGTTCAGGGCACCAGCTCCCAAATTCATCCCAAATTTTGGAATTTACAGGTTCAGGGCACCAGCTCCCAAATTCAGCCCAAATTTTGGAATTTGCAGGCATGGAGCATCAGCTCCCAAATACATCCTGAATTTTAGAATGTGCAGGCACAGAGGCAGGAACTCCCAAATTCAGCCCAAATTTTGGAATTTGCAGGCTCAGGGACAGCAGCTCCCAGATTTTGGCTCAGGAATGTGCAGGCATGGAGCACCAGCTCCCAAATTCATCCCAAATTTTGGCTCAGGAATGTGCAGGCACAGAGGCGGCAGCTCCCAAATTCATCCCAAATTTTTGGAATGTGCAGGCACAGAGGCAGCAGCTCCCAAATTCCACCGAAACTTTGGCTCAGAAATGTGCAGGCACCGAGCACCGAGCACCGAGCTCCCAAATTCAGCCCAAATTTTGGAATGTTCAGGCTCAGTGGAACCAGCTCCCAAATTTTGGCTGAGGAATTTGCAGGCACGGGAGCACCAGCTCCCAAATTGATCCCAAATTTTGCGATTTGCAGCTCCCAAATTCCCTCTGGGATTGGGCTTGGCAGCACCAGGGTCACCCAGCCCCGCTGCTCCCGGTGCCAGGGGATAATCTGGGTGCTAATTATGAATATTTTAATTACAGCCTGATGATAATGAGCAGAAAAGCAGAGTTTTTCGATCAAAGCTGGGCCCTGTGGGACGATCAGCCCCTCTGGGAGGGTTGGTGCTCACATGGGATTTTCCAGGGGGGGAAATGATGCTCAGGAGGAGCCTGGGGTGGTTTGGGGCTCAATCCTGGCTCAGGATGATCAGGAGAAGAGCCAGGAAATTAAAATCCACGTTAAATCCCAAATATCCTCGACCCAAACCACGCCTGGCTTTGATCCATGCCTGGGTGTGAGGAGTTGGTGTTGGATATTTTCCCTCAGAGGGTTCAGTTCCTGGAGTGCTGCTCCCACCCCAAATTGGGAAAAGCTTGGGGAAGTTTTGCGCTGATAATTCACCAGCAGGACAATAAATAATAATAATTTTTTAAAAAGAGGCGAAAAAGACAAATCTGGGACTTATTTATCCAGCTCTGCCGGATATTTTATTTTAAAAAAATAAAAAGTTTTTTTTTTTTTTTTTTGGGGTGGGGAATTTGGACTGCACCGGTTGTGCCACCTTCTTCCTCCTCCTCCTCCTCCTCCTCCTCCTCCCGGCTGCCTGGGAATGGATTATTTAGGAACTGGTGAGGCCACCGGTGCTGAGTCAGCCCTGAGCTAATGAACACCCCGGCTGCCCATTTGAAATTTATTGCACCTATTAATTACAACCATTAGCTGCAGCCGGTGAAATTTTTATAATGAGGACCCTGGCGACTTTGCCTCGCCAGCAGCAAATTAACCGTGCGGGGGGAAGAATCAATGGCATCAGCAGACTTTACAGAAGCGATGTTTTAATTAGCGATTCTCTGCAAACATGCCAGGCAACATCTTCTCCCTTCATTATCTCCCCTTAAAGGGATGGCGCTGCTTTTCAGGTCGGTTTTTATCCCCTCCTCTGGCTCCTCTGTTGTTGGGTTGTTAATGCTCGGCTGCTCATTAGAGAAGCGGCTTTGAAGTGGGGTTTGGCTCAGGATTGGTTGTAAGCAGCGAAAAGTCTGAGTTTTTTGTATTTTTTTTGTATTTTTTAAATTTTTTTTTGGGGGGGAGGGGGAAAAAATAAAAAGCCGGGCTAGGAAATAATGGGTTTGAAAAGTTGGCTGGAAAAATGTTAAATTGGGTGGATTTTGGGGCTGGGAGGAAGAGGATGAGGAGTGTGGGAAAGGGGTTGTGTCCACACAGGGAGAGGATGTCACAACAGAGGAGGGAGGCAGGAGCTGAACTTTGGATGCTTAAAAATCAAAGGAACAACAACAACAAAAAAAAATCCCAGGCAAAACTCTGTGGATGGAGCATCCCCATCACCCAGAAACGCCCAGGATTCAGCAGGGAAGGCCCAGCTGTGACCCTTCCACGGGGGTTCTTAAAATCCAGGCTGGTGATCCCAAAACCATCAGTTCCTCCTCAAATCCTTGGCTTTATTCAATACCCAACTGAATACATTGGGTATATTCAATCAACTCAGCTTCGATTGAAAAACTGGATGTAGCAGTTATGGCGAAAGGCAAATGAAATTATTATTTTTTTAAAATTATTTTTCCCTCCGTTTCATCACAAATTATTTAATTTCATTCTGCTCCCTGCCAAAAAAACACAGCCCAGATTTCCATTGCAAATAATCTTTCCTAAGGAAAGAGACCAGCAGCAAATGGCAGCTCTGAAATCCAGGGCTTCCAATGCAAAACTTGCTGTTTTTTCCAACAGATTCCCTAAAAAGTGAATTTTTTGAAGAGGGTGTCTCCCAGAAATTGGAAAGCTGAGGGAGAAAAACCTCTGAAATCCAGGGGTTCCAATGCAAAACTTGTTGTTTTTTTCCAACAGATTCCCTAAAAAGTGAATTTTTTAAAGAGAGTGTCTCCCAGAAATTGGAAAGCTGAGGGAGAAAAACGTCTGAAGTCCAGGGGTTCAAATGCAAAACTTGCTGGTTTTTCCAACAGATTCCCTAAAAAGTGAATTTTTTAAAGAGAGTGTCTCCCAGAAATTGGAAAGCTGAGGGAGAAAAACGTCTGAAGTCCAGGGGTTCCAATGCAAAACTTGCTGGTTTTTCCAACAGATTCCCTAAAAAGTGAATTTTTTAAAGAGAGTGTCTCCCAGAAATTGGAAAGCTGAGGGAGAAAAACGTCTGAAGTCCAGGGGTTCCAATGCAAAACTTGCTGGTTTTTCCAACAGATCCCCTAAAAAGTGAATTTTTAAAAGATGGTGTCTCCCAGAAATAGGAAAGCTGAGAGAGAAAAACCTCTGAAATCCAGGGGTTCCAATGCAAAACTTGATGGTTTTTCCAACAGATCCCCTAAAAAGTGAATTTTTAAAAGATGGTGTCTCCCAGAAATAGGAAAGCTGAGAGAGAAAAACCTCTGAAATCCAGGGGTTCCAATGCAAAACTTGCTGGTTTTTTCCAACAGATTCCCTAAAAAGTGAATTTTTTGATGAGGGTGTCTCCCAGAAATAGGAAAGCTGAGGGAGAAAAACGTCTGAAGTCCAGGAGTTCAAATACAAAACTTGCTGTTTATTCCAACAGATTCCCTAAAAAGTGAATTTTTTGCAGAGTGTGTCTCCCAGAAATTGGAAAGCTGAGGGAGAAGAAGCAGCCGGAATGAAAGGCGCGGGTGCCTGAGCATCCCACAGGGGTGGCGGCCGCTGGTGTCACCTGGCAGTGTCACCTGAGCCCAGCCACCCCTGCTGCCCTTCCCTGCTGGTGCCAGGAGCTTCCTGAGGCCCGGCAAACCCAGAAAAAACGGGAATCGCTGTGTTGAGGAGCAGACTCGCTCCAGCTGCCTCAGAAAGACATTTTTCCGGGCTCGGGGAAAAGTGACATTATGAAAGTGAGCGTGCTGATTGCAGACAGCTCCCAATTCATCACCGTGACAGTGACAAACACGGCCCGGGGTGATGCAGTTGGCGAAAAGAGAATTCTCCAGCTTTACATTTTTAATGCTCCGCTCATTCTCTCCCAGTTTTATCCCCAGGATCTTCTGCCTTGAATGGAAAGGGCAGCGCGGGGCTGGCGAGCCTGCAAATCAGCCGGGGCTCCTGTCAGCACTCCCCAAACCGGCTCGTTTCATTTTTATTTTTCATTATTGCTGCTCCTCCACCATCCCTTTTTCCACCTTTTCAAGGGGAACAGCCTCAGCTGGGCCGCTCCATTCTCCGGGGCTCATTCATCATTGTCCCCAGCCTGAATGGGAGGCACAGGGTCAGCCTGAAAAGCTCCAAACCCCTCTGAACATCTCAAAAGGTCCCTGGTGGGGTCCCAGCCGGACCCCCCAGGCTCTCGGGGGGGTTTTGTGTCGGTAAAAGGAGGCGGAGGGGGGGGACACGGGGACGTGGGGTGGCACAGGGCGCCCCCGGGGACCTGCCTGGGAGGTCTGGGGTTTCTCTGGGGATTATGGGCAGCGTGGTTTAATTTCATTATTGAACAGCCCCGCAGCCAGGAGAGGATGGGCCAGAGCCGGGTGGGCAGGGCTGGAGCGGCCCCGCACTGCCCCTGTCGCTGTCCCTGTCCCCTCCTGTTCCCCCTCTGTCCCCCCGGGGCCCTCAGCCCAAAATTTTTTGCCCCCTGGCAACAAATAAGGACGGGGGAGAGGAAGATTCTTCCCTGCAGATGCTTTGCAAGAGTACCAGGGGCTTCCTGGCCCTTTTTCTCAGAAAAATGCTCAGATAAATGATATATATATATATAAATTATATATAAAATTTATATATATATATAAACGTATACATAATTTTTATATATAATATATATTATATAATATATATTTTAATAATAAATATATTATATATACACACATTTTATTTACATATTTATTTATATATTATATGTGTTGTATGTATTACATATAAATAAAATATATAGAGTATATAAGTATATATTTTTACATATATTAATATATACTTATATTTATATATTATATATACTTATGTTTATACATACTTATATTTATATATACTTGTATTTTTCTATAAAAATATATATTTATATATATAAATTTATCTGAGAAAAGAATTTTCCTCTTCATTATATAGATGTATTTATTTATTTATATATATACATATACATACATATACATACATATTTATATACATACATATATAAAAATATACATATAAATAAATGAATATATATATAAATAAATATATATATACATATATATATAAAAATAAATGAATATAAATAAATAAATATATATATAGATATAAAATTTATCTGAGACAATAAATATAAATTTCCTCTTTATCAGAACGAGCTCTTTCCTCTCTGTGCCGCTCCCGAGCACACAAAGGGACATTTCCGAGCGGGGCTCTCAGCGCCGCTGCCCTCCCGGTGCTCCAGCGGTGCCCGGCTTGAATTTGGGATGCTCACGCAGGTTCCCAGATGGCCGCGGCCGCAGCGGGGAATTCAAGGCGATTTTTGGGCCTTTGTGCTGCAGCTGCACCCGCGGAAAGGGGCACGAGGGGAGGGCGGGGATGTGGCACCGCTGTCACCGCTGTCACCGCCGGGGCTCCCTCCGCCTGCTCCGTTTGCTCCCGGCTGGGAATTCCGGCTGATCCAAACCCCGCCGGGGCTGTGGGGTGGGGAAAGGGGGTCCCCAGAACCTGGGGAGGCGACAGCGCCCCAAATCCTGTCACCTCTCCGGGCTCTGTGCCAATCCTGAGTCCAGACCCCGCTGAGAACCAGCGCTGCCTCTTTTGGGGTAAAATCATCAGGAAACGGCCCAGGAGGGTGTCCAGGGATGCTGCCAGCCCGTCAGGGCTGTGGGGTGGGGAAATGGGGGTCCCCAGAGCCTGGGGAGGTGACAGCGCCCCAAACCCTGCGGGCTGCCCTCGCTCCTCGTGTCCTTTGTGCCAATCCTGAGTCCAGACCCCCTCCCCGAGCACCAGCGCTGCCTTTTTTGGGGTAAAATCATCAGGAAACGGCCCAGGAGGGTGTCCAGGGATGCTGCAGCCCTGGCAGTGCCCAAGGCCGGGTTGGACCAGGCTTGGAGCACCCCGGGGTGGTGACAAAGGTGTCCCTGCCCACAGCAGGGGTGGCACTGGATGCGCTTTAAGGTCCCTCCCAACCCAGCCCAGTCTGGGATTCTGTGATTTGGTGAAAAGCTGAGGATTCAAGCAGGGAGAGAAGGAAGCTTTGCCTTCAGACAGCGTTTCTGCCAGGATTTGTTACTTATTTAAAACCCCCCCAGCCTTGCTTTTGCATAATTACATTTTGCAGCTGTTGGGCCGTGGCGTGGGCTGGGCTTTGGGGCGGTTTTTAACAAAAAAAATGGCAAAAAATGGACACAAAGAGGGGAGGGGAAGGGAAGGGAAGGGAAAGGAAGGGAAGGGAAGGGAAGGGAAGGGAAGGGAAGGGAAGGGAAGGGAAGGGAAGGGAAGGGAAGGGAAGGGAAGGGAAGGGGTGAAAAAAGGGTGGGGAAAAGGGAAGGAGAAGGGAAAAAAGGGGAAAAGGGGAAAAAAGGGGAAAAGCAGAAAAGAAAAGAGGAGGGAAGGAAGGAGGGAAGGAGGGAAGGAGTCCCATTCCAAGGTGATGCCCCAGGTTTGGGATTTTGGGGCCGTGCACCCCCAGCTGCTGCCCTGCCTCCTCTCCCTGTTCCCCTCCAGGTCTCCAGCTCCCGGTGATGCCCCAGTTCACCTTCGCCTGCTTCTGCGGCCTCCACGGCTTCTGCAAGATGAAGGGGAAGAAGGAGGAGGCCGGCGGGGGGCAGGAGACGGCCGTGTGAGGGGCGGCCCCGCCCGGGACCCTCCTGCTCCCCTGGGTACACCGGGGAACCTCGGGTGTCTCTTTCTGACCCCTGCGAGGAGCAGCCCCCAGGCGGGGTCACCTCTGCCTGCCCTGCCTGGGGGTGTCTGGGGGGTTTGGGGGGCTCAGGGGCTGAAATCAAGGGTCCGGGGTGGTGGTGGAAGGGAGCTGAGTGATCAGGGGCTGGGGGAGCACAGAGAGGGCTGCGTGGTCTGTGCAGTTATCCCAGAGATTCTCCATTTACCCCACACATTCCCCATTTATCCCACAGATTCCCCATTTATCCCACAGATTTGCCAATGATCCCACAAATCCTCCTATTTATCCCACAGATTCCCCATTTATCCCACAGATTCTTTCATCCCACAGATTCTCCCATTTATCCCCCATATTCTCCCATTCACCCCACATATTCTCTCCATTTATCCCATGGATTCTCCATTTGTTCCTCAGATTATCCCATTTATCCCACAGATTCTCACTTTCGTCCCACAGATTCCCCATTTATTCCACAGATTCTCCACGGATCCCACAGATCCTCCCTTTTGGTGGGAAGGGACCTTAAAGCTCATCCTTTAAATCCCTCATATTTTCCCATTCATCCCCCAGATTCTCCATTCACCCCACAGATTCCCCATTTATCCCACAGATTCCCCATTTATCCTGTAGATTCTCCCATTTATCCCCCAGTTTTGCCATTTATCCACAGATTCCTCATTTATCCCCCATATTCTCTCATTTATCCCACAGATTCTCTATTTATCCCACAGATTCTCTATTTATCCCACAGATTCCCCATTTACCCCACACATTCTCCATTTATCCCACAGATTCTCCATTTATCCTACACATTCTCCATTTATCCTACACATTCTCCATTTATCCCCCATATTCTCTCATTTATCCCACAGATTCCCCATTTATCCCACAGATTCTCCATTTATCTCCCATTCACCCCACAGATTTCCCATTTATCCCACCCATTTTCCATTTATCCTCCACATTCCCCATTTACCCCACAGATTCTCCGTCCATGCCCCAGATTTTCCATTTACCCCATAGATTCTCCATTTATCCCCCATATTTTCCCATTTATCCCCCATATTCTCCCATTTATCCCCCATATTCTCCCATTTATCCCCCATATTCTCCCATTTATCCCTCATATTTTCCCATTTATCCCCCATATTCTCCCATTTATCCCTCATATTCTCCCATTTATCCCTCATATTCTCCCATTCATCCCCCATATTCTCCCATTTATCCCTCATATTTTCCCATTTATCCCTCATATTTTCCCATTTATCCCCCATATTCTCCCATTTATCCCCCATATTCTCCCATTTATCCCCCATATTCTCCCATTTATCCCCCATATTCTCCCATTCATCCCCCAGATTCTCCATTCACCCCACAGATTCCCCATTTATCCCACAGATTCTCCATTTATCCCCCAGTTTTTCCATTTATCCCCAGATTCCTCATTTATCCCCCATATTCTCTCATTTATCCCACAGATTCCCCATTTATCCTGTAGATTCTCCCATTTATCCCATATATTCTCCATTTATCCCCCATATTCTCCATTTATCTCCCATATTCTCTCATTTATCCCACCAATTCCCCATTTATCCCACAGATTCTCCATTTATCTCCCATTCATCCCACAGATTTCCCATTTATCCCACGCATTTTCCATTTATCTTCCATATTCCCCATTTACCCCACAGATTCTCCATCCACACCCCAGATTTTCCATTCATCCCATAGATTCTCCATTCATCCCTCATGTTTTCCCATTTATCCCCCATATTCTCCCATTTATCCCTCATCTTTTCCCATTTATCCCCCATATTCTCCCATTTATCCCCCATATTCTCCCATTTATCCCCCATATTCTCCCATTTATCCCTCATATTTCCCCATTTATCACCCAGATTCTCTCACTGTTTCCTCTCCCCAGGGCAGAGCTGGATCCTGCCCTGTCCTTGTCGGGGATGTCACCGAGGTGCCACCGCCACCCTGCCAGGACTACAAATTCCTACAAATCCCAGTGCCACGGATTCCTGGTGTTCATGGAAGGAGCCTCCACTCCGAGGGAAGGCAGAAAAATGAATTTTTTCCCAGCAGCAATAATCCTTTTTTAACCCCAACACAGCAAGGAAAGGATCCAGCTTCCCTCCTCTTGTTCCCACTGGGAATTTGGGCAATTCCTGCATCCTGGTAGCAGCCACGAGATAAAAAAAACCAAAAAACCACAAAAAACCAAAAAAAACCCCAAACCCAAAATCCCCTTTTTTAATATTTTTGTCTCCTGGTCAAAGCTGTCCCTCCTCCCTTCCACAGGGAGGATTTTCTTCCAGGTATTCCCAGTCTTCCTGTAGGCCAAAATAATTGGTGGCTGCCCCCAAAAATTGGTGTTTTTCCGAATGTTATGCCAAGGACAAAGCTCCAGGTGTGCCCAGGACATCTCCAGTTGCTTTGGGAAATGCTGA
This sequence comes from Agelaius tricolor, assembly GCF_023055355.1. Classification (NCBI taxonomy): domain Eukaryota; kingdom Metazoa; phylum Chordata; class Aves; order Passeriformes; family Icteridae; genus Agelaius; species Agelaius tricolor. The sequence goes on from NW_027269290.1 coordinate 4,793,399, forward strand.
TTTTGTCCTGTTCCTATTTTTGCACATCAGCAGAGCCCGTTCCACCTTTCATCCCCAGCACAGCCCTTGGTGAGGACATTTGGGCCAAAAAAAAAAACCCCAAAATCCAAGGAAGTCGGTGGAACTCCAAGGGCATTTCCTGAATGTAACTTTATTTTTTTGCACAAGGATTTGTGGTGGCCACACGAGGGATGTGTTGAAGGATTTAAACGAGTTGGGATTAATCCCTGCCCTGAAAATGAGCAGGGGTGTAAAGATAAGGGTGGAATTCCGGCCTTGTTTTACTCCAGGATAAATCCACAGGGACACTGAGATATGTAGAAAAATATTAATTATAGAGAAACCAGCTTGGACTGACTCCCATGCCTCAGATTTCTCCTGTTTCTCCAGGTTTTTCCTATGCAAAAACACACAAAAAAAACCAGCAAGAACAAAGCCAGCTCAGCAGCAGGTCCTGACTCAACAAAGCCCAGCTTAAACCTTAGGCTTTGCCTCGGGGTTTTGCTCCACCCCATCGATTTTCCTGATTCCAGCCTGGATCGATCGCTGGCGAGGAGGGGAAGGCTCAGAACCCTCCTTGCAGCCTCTCCTGACACGGATCAAAGCATTAAATCTCTTTTTATTGTCCTTTTCTTTTATCCCTGCTGCCCGGATTTCTTTGGGAAAGGACTCCCAGGATGTCCCTGGGGAATCTCCCAGCCAAGGAGCCATAGGAATCTGTACTGTACATTTATTTTTTTGGGGGTATTTATTTTAATTTTTTATTATTTTATTATTTTTTATTTATGGGGCATTTGTAAATAAGCACAGGCATCTTCCACGCACAGAGCAGAGCGCTTCCTATAGGAATTCCTATGCTAGAAGAGTAAAGAAACACATTAATTAATAAATAAATCAATTAATAACTGATTTAAAAAATAAATAAAATATTTATGGTAATTTTTGGAGTGTGGATTTTATGGTCTTTTGGAGCTGAGGGGTTTTGCTCCCTCTTTTTCTTGGCTGGTTCTTCAAAACCAACGCCAAAATTCGCCTTTCAAAAAAGGCCTGAAATGCAAATTCCAGATGTTTGGGAGTGGGACGGATGTGGGGAAGGGCACAGGGGTTGGTAAAGCACAAACCAACCCCACAACAATTCCTGAGATGTCAGGAAAGCTCCCAGCCAAACCTTTGGAAATCAAATGGGATAAAATCCCAACAGGTTAATTTGAATAATTAATTATTGGGCTCCACCTTAACGAGCATCACTGGCTGGGATTTATCGTTTTCCTGGAGGATTTTCTGCCGTGATCCATCCTGTCCTGGGCTGCTCCCCCTTCCCAGGAGGGTTTGGGGAATGTTCCTGTTCTATTGGGGAGGGATACAGGAGAATCAGGGAGGGATCCAGGAATTTCAAGGAGGGACCCAAGAACATCAGGAAAGGATCCAGGAATATTGGGGAGGGATCCAGGGACATCAGGGAGGGATCCAGGGACATCAGGGAGGGATCAAGGAGAATCAGGGAGGGATCCAGGAACATTGGGGATGGATTCAGGGACATCAAGAAAGGATGCAGGGACATCAGGGAGGGATCCATGAGAATCAGGGAGGAATCCAGGGACATCAAGGAAAGATCCAAGAATGTCAGGAAAGCATCCAGGAGAAGCAAGGAGGGATCCAGGAACATTGGGGATCCAGGAGAATAGAGAGGGGTCCAGGAATAGTAGGGAGAGATCGAGGGACATCAGGGAGGGATCCAGGAACTGCAGGGAGGGATCCAGAGACATCAGAGGGGGATCCCCATTTTTGGGATGGTTTTTGGGGTGGTGTTTGGCATGGTTTTGGGATGGTTTTTGGCGTGGTTTTGAGATGGTTTTGGGGTGGTTTTTGGGGTGGTTTTGGGATGGTTTTGGGGTGGTGGTTGAGAATCAGGAAAGGATCCACCACTATCCATTTAACCCACTTGGAGATTCCTGTTCATTCCAAAGTATTGGAAGCTTTCTGCATGGACAAAGGTTAAAAGCAGAGTTTCCCTGGGGGTCAGGACTTCTCAGGACAGGCAGAGAAATATTTATTATATTAATACATATTTATTCATTTATTTATCTATAATTATTATGCATATTATATATTATATATATAATATCATTATTAATATAGAATACATGATTATATATTGTTATTGTATATAATATATAATATATATTACATATAAAACATATATAATATATAATTATATATTATGTATAATTATATATATAATATATTATATATATAATATATATTATATATTATGTATACATTCTATATGTTTTAGATAGTATATCTATTATGTACTATATATTATATATTATAATAATTAGTTTATTAATAATTAAATTATTAGAAATAAATAAATGAATAGAATAGAATAGAATAGACTAGAATAGAATAGATTTATTATATAAACAATACATAAAGCCCTGGGTTCCAGCAGGCTGAGAACGCCCCCAGCTCTCCTCACGTCCCGGGCCCCTCTCCGTGCGCGGCCACTTTAAACCCGCGCAGCCCACCGCAGGCCGGGGGTGGGGGGGGATTTGTCCTCCGCTCTGCTGCAGCGCGCAGCTGGTGCGGCCTCTCCACCCTTCCGCCCCTCTGCGGGTGGTACAGCCCACACGTGGAGCTGTGGGCAGGGGGCGTGGCCAGCGCGGCGGGCGGGACCGGAGCCCTCAGGGCGGCGCGGCCGCTGCCCCGGGACCGTCCCGGGAAAACCGGAGCGTCCGGAGCTCAGAGCCTCCAATGTGCAGAGAATTCCCGGTGTACGGAGAGTCCCCGATGTGTAGCGAGGGTCAGCGCGGGGGCGGCGCTGAGGGTTTAACAGCACGGGCGGCGCTGGCGCTGCCGGGACCTCGTGGCGCAACGGTAGCGCGTCTGACTCCAGATCAGAAGGCTGCGTGTTCGAATCACGTCGGGGTCAAGGCCCCGGTTGGGGCTACCTTTTCTACCGCGGGGAAAGAAAACCCTAAAAATTAAAAATTTGTGATGGAAGGGAATTGTCAGGCTTTGATTCAGGGGTTTTGAGGTGTTCAGGCTGCGATCCTGCAGATTTGGGGGCGAACACAGCGCCCCAGCTTCTGTGGGATCTCCTTGCATTTAATTTTTGCCCCCCTGAAAGAGGGCAGGGTGGGAAGAAATAATAAATATAATATAATAAATATAACGTAACATAACATAACATCACATCACATCACATCACATCACATAATATAATATATCAGTCATATCATATAATTAATGTAACATAACATAATACAATATAAAATAACCAAATAAATAAATAAAATTATTCTACATAATAATAATATATAATGTATAAATAATATATATTTATATAAAAAAATAAAAATACTTATCTCTATTTTTATATATCCATTTAGATTCAATATCGGAATTTAAATTGAATGTATTGGGCAGCAATTAATAAATATTTATTTCTTAATTAATAATTAATATTAATTTATTTATTAATACAATTTAATTTAATAAATTTAATTTAATTTTTGGGGGTCATTCCCTGCATCCCCTTCCTGGTCATAAATCCCAGAGTGGGGCAGAAAATCCCCTGGATTTATCCTGGAGTTTGGTTTGGGAATGAACCAAAAGGAAAAGGAGAAGGGCAGAGGGACTTTGCTCCTCAGGGTTAATCATTGATGGCAGAGAAAAGGGCCAGGAGCAGCTGGGCGGGAAAATCGATGTAAAAATCAGATTTTATGGGGTTTTCTAAGATTGAACAGTTGGGTGAAAAAGCTCTGGAGGTGTTTGGGGTGATTTTGGGATGTTTTTGGAGAGGTTTTGGGGTGATTTTTGTGATGGTTTTGGGGTGGTTTTTGTGTGGTGTTTGTGGTGGTTTTTGGGAGGTTTGGGGTGGTTTTGAGGTGGTTTTGGGATGGTTTTGAGGTGGTTTTGGGATGGTTGTGAGGTGGTTTTGGGATGGTTTTGAGGTGGTTTTTGGGGTACTTTTTGGGTGGTGTTTGGGGTGGGTTTTGCGATGGTTTTGGGAGGGTTTTAGGATGAGTTTTGGGATGGTTTTTGGGGTGGTTTTTGGGGTGGTGTTTGGGATAGTTTTGGGAGGGTTTTAGGGTGGTTTTTGGGGTGATTTTGGGAGGGTTTTAGGGTGGTGTTTGAGATGGTTTTGGGGTGGTTTTGGGATGGTTTTTGGCGTGGTTTTGAGACGGTTTTGGGGTGGTTTTTGGGACAGGTTTTAGAATGGTTTTGGGATGGTTTTGGGTGGTTTTGGGGTGGTTTTTGGGGAGGTTTTTGGGTGGTTTTGGGGATGGTTTTGATATGGTTTTGGGGTGGTTTTGGGGTGGTTTTTGGGACAGATTTCAGAATGGTTTTGGGATGGTTTTGTGGTGGGTTTTGGGGTGTTTCTGGGATGGTTTTGGGGGTTGTTTTTCCCTTTTTCCCTGTTTTTGCCCAGCTCCTGCCTGCCTGGAGCGCTGTCTCCCCGTGTTTGTCACTCGGGCGGGCACAGCTGGTGGAATTCTCCCCACGGGTGAAAATCTGATGGAGAAATCCCAGAGTTCTGGGCTCCTGTCTGCACGGATTAAGGCACTGCCTGCACTGAAAAATTCCTTAATTAACTCCTTAATTAACTGTCAGCTTGAAAAATCGCTGGGAAAAATTAGGGATCTCCCATCCCCTGCATTTTTCTCCTTGCTGGCACAACAAAATCCCTGTTTTCCCTCTTTAGCCACAAAAAAAAATGCATTTTCCCTCTTTACCTACAGCATTATTTTAAAAAATTATTATTAAAATTATATATAATATATTATTTTAGATTGTTATTAAAATTATTGCTGTTAGATTAATTAAATTAATTACTTTATATTAGCATCATTATTATCATTATTATCATTATTACTATTATTTCTTCAAGAAGAAAAGACCAACCAAAGCCCCTTTTTCTCCATTTCCCCAGCTGATTTTTCCTATTTCCCCTCCATTTTTCTTCCTCCTTCAGCTCTTTCCCCCTTTCCCATCCCAGGAAGGATTTTGGGATGGAATTGGCTCAGCCTGAGGTGCCACAGGTGAGAAAAAGGGAATTAAAGCCCGGAATTAAAACCTCCCTGGTGTCATCTGCAGGAATTCCTGCACCTCTCCTGCTGTTCCCATGGAAACAGATGTGGAATTGCAGGGATTTCATCGATTTTCAGGACTGTTAATAATTTATTTTTCCCTTTAACATCAACACTTCCTTTATCATTCCCAAGCAGGGTGAGGTAAATAAAAAATCTGCTTTTTATGAGGCAGCACCAAAAAAAAAAAAATAATAAGAAATCCTTGAAGGATTTTTCCACAAAGTTATTCTGCAGCACTTTGAGGAGAAAAAGATGATTTTAACAGCTTTGGAGAGAACCAGGTCAGGGAAGAAAAATCCTGGGATGGGTGGCAGGGTGGGAATGGGCTCCAAAGGGTCTAAAATCCCTCTCCTGTGAGCTCCTTGTGGGGTGCAGGGAGAGAAATTTTGGGAATCGGCTCCAAAGGATCCAAAATCCTGCTCCTCTGAGCTCCTCGTGGGGTGCAGGGAGAGAAATTTTGGGAATGGGCTCCAAAGGGTCTAAAATCCCTCTCCTGTGAGCTCCTTGTGGGATGTGGGAGCAGGATTTTGGGAATCAGCTCCAAAGGATCCAAAATCCTGCTCCTCTGAATTTGTGGGATGCAAGGAGCAGAATTTTGGGAATTGGCCCCAGAGGCTCCAACGTCCCTTTCCTCCAAGCTCCTTGTGGGATGCAGGGAGAGAAATTTTGGGAATCAGCTCCAAAGGATCCAAAATCCCACTCCTCTGAGCTCCTTGTGGGAGAAGAATTTTGGGAATCGGCTCCAAAGTGTCCAAAATCCCACTCCTGTGAGTTTGAGGGATGTGAGAGCAGAATTTTGGGAATTATCTCCAACATCCCAGTCCTCCGAGCTCCTTGTGGGATGTGGGAGCAGAATTTTGGGAATCAGCTCCAAAGGGTTCAGCATTCCTCTGCTCTGAGCTCCTGGTGGGGTGCAGGGAGAGAAATTTTGGGAATTGGCTCCAGAAGCTCCAACATCTCAGTCCCATGAGCTCCTCGTGGCAAACAGGGAAATAAATTTTGGGAATCAGCTCCAGAGGCTCCAAAATCCTGCTCCTCCAAGCTCCTTGTGGGATTTGGGAGCAGAATTTTGGGAATTGGCTCCAACATCCCAGTCCTCCAAGCTCCTTGTGGGATTTGGGAGCAGGATTTTGGGAATCAGCTCCAGAGGCTCCAAATTCCTGCTCCTCCAAGCTCCTTGTGAGATTTGGGAGCAGAATTTTGGGAATTGGCTCCAACATCCCTCTCCTGTGAGCTCCTTGTAGGATGCAGGGGAATAAATTTTGGGAATCAGCTCCAAAGGCTCCAACATCTCACTCCCATGAGCTCCTTTTGGGATACAGGGGAAGAAATTTTGGGAATCAGCTCCAGAGGCTCCAACGTCCTATTCCTCCAAATTTGTGGGATGTGGGGAGTAGAATTTTGGGAATTGGCTCCCAAGGCTCCCACACCCCACTCCTCCAAGTTCCTTGTGGGATGTGGGAGCAGAATTTTGGGAATCAGCTCCAAAGGCTCCAAAATCCTGCTCCTCCGAGCTCCTTGTGGGGTTTGGGAGCAGGATTTTGGGAATCAGCTCCAAAGGCTCCAAAATCCTGCTCCTCCAAATTTGTGGGATGTGAGGAGTAGAATTTTGGGAATTGGCTCCCAAGGCTCCCACACCCCACTCCTCCAAGTTCCTTGTGGGATTTGGGAGCTGAAGGGAGCAGAATTTTGGGGATCAGCTCCAGAGGCTTCAACATCCTGTTCCTCCAAATTTGTGGGATGTGGGGAGCAGAATTTTGGGAATCAGCTCCAGAGGCTCCAACATCCCTTTCCTCTGAGCTCCTTGTGGGAGCAGAATTTTGGGAATCAGCTCCAAAGGCTCCAACATCCTGCTCCTCCAAGCTCCTTGTGGGATTTGGGAGCAGGATTTTGGAAATCAGCTCCAGAGGCTCCAACATCCCTTTCCTCCAAGCTCCCTGTGGGATTTGGGAGCAGAATTTTGGGAATCAGCTCCAGAGGCTCCAACATCCCTTTCCTCCGAGCTCCCTGTGGGATTTGGGAGCAGAATTTTGGGGTTCTGCCGCCCCAGCTGCCCTTGCCGTGCCCATTTCCCCCATTTTGGGGTGACATCCACGGGATGGGCTCTTCCCTGGGATCCACCCATCCCTTCCCGGACAATCTCTGCCTCCTCTCAGCTCCGGCTTTCCCGATTTGTTTTTTTTTTTTTTGGCCAAAATTCCCCGGGCGATTCCTCCGGTGCCGCTTTAGGGCGGGGAGCGCGGCGGTTCCAGAACATCCTGTGCGAGCGTGGGGAGCCATAAAAGGCTCAGGGATGGATCGGGAACGCCGGGAATTCGCACGCACAGCCCCGAGGAGGAGCCCAGCTGGGGAAACCCTCCCCGCCCTGAGTGTCCTACATCTTCCAGAGGGGGAACAGCAGCGCCGCTGGATTTACGCGGATTTATTTTATTTATTTTATTATTTTTTTTTTTCCCCTCTCTCTCTTCCCACGCAGCAATTGCCAGCCCCGGCTGCTCCCGGCGCCGCTCGCAGCCCGGCGGGGAGTGGGAGGAAGGGGATGCTCGGAGGATTTGGGAAAATCCGGAGCATTTCCAGCCATGCTCCAGCGGAGCTGTGAGTATTCCTGAGAAACGCTGGGCAAGGAAGGAGGGAGGGAAGGGAATTCCTCACTCGAGGTCGTTTGGGGGGGGGGGGATGCTTTGGGACCCCAGGAACAGCCACAAACAAAGCTTGGAGTTTGTGTTTCCCTTCCAAAAATTGGGTGGGGAACGATAATTTTTCCCCCCCTTACTTTTTGTGGGAAAGGATGGGTTTTTCCCGTACTTTTTCCCCAAAAATTCCACATTTTCAGCTTTTCTCCTCCCAGCATCCCCAATCCCTTTTTCCAGCCTTTCTCCCAGACCAGGCCCGGCAGGGATGGGGTCGCTGTGACCTCCCCCAGCTGTGATCTGGCCCGAGCTCTCCCCATTCCCTCTGCAGCTGAAATAAAGAGAAAAAAGAGCTCTGGAAACACAACCTGAGAGACCCGAGGGCTTGGAAACGCCTTTCTGTGTTTGACCCGTGCAGCAGAGCAGCTGCTGGGGCACAGGGAGCTTTTGGGGGTGAGGAAGGGGATTTAGGATCCTGCTGGGAGCTGGGTGGGGAAGGGAGCCCCTTTGCCCTTGCAGGTGGGTTCTTGCTCTTGAATTAAATTAAATTACATTATTTAAATTGAATTCAAACTCCCGAGCTCAACTGTGACACGAGCAAACCTCACCTTGCTCTGCTGTTCTTTCAGCCCACTCAGGGTTTTTAATGAAGGCTGATTTGGGCTCTTTCAAAAAACGAAGCAGCTTTTGCCCCCGCCCCGGAGCTGTGGCACCCCTGACACGCTCCCGTGGGGGGATATTTCCTTCCACAGCCCCTGTCCCTCCCCTCAGGAGATCGCAGCCGGCAGGACGAGGCTGCAGAGGCTCCCGAGGGACCGGCAAGGGGGAAGGGGTGAAGCCTGGGGGAGGCCAGACCGGCCCCAGCCCCTCCCGCATCCCAAAGGATGCTCGGGATCGGGGGGTACAAAACAGCTCAGAGCGCCGCTCTGCTCCACACAATGAAATCTCTTCTCATCCCAGTGGTTTTTTGCTCTTTTTGCCGGGTTTTTTTCCAGGCAGAGGCGGGGATCCGGTGAGGTTTCGATGTTGTTGTTGTTGTTGTGGTGGTGTTCCGGTGGTTGTTACTATGGCGAGGGAGCTGAGGCGGCGGGGAGGTCAGGAATCCCCGGCTGATAATTCCGAGCCTGTTCCTTTCATTCCCAGCTGCCGCGGTTGGAGCAAAAGCACCAGGACCCGGCTGTTCCCAGCCCCTTTTCCCTCGGGACACGGCGGGGAGAGGAGGAATCTTTTTCCCGAAGTTTCCCCGGTGGATTTCTGTGCCCCGCTGAGGAGGGGCTGGGTGCGTCTGACCCGCTCCTGGTGCGAGTTTGGGGGCTCTGAGCATCACCCTGGCTCTGCCCCGCTCCCAAATGGGAGCAGATTTGGGTTCCAGCCCTTGGAATTTCGACCCTGGGGCAGCAAAACTTCCAAATCCTGGAGAGAAAAGAGATGGGAAGGGGAAGGAGCTGCTCTGACATCACCCCCTGTTCATCCCATGAATCCCTTGGAATTCCACCTGCCCGGCTCTGATAAATCCCAAATTATTGCAGGTCCATAAATGCCACACATCCAGGGGATCTCCAAAATGAGGGATTGGTTTTCCTTGGAGGGAATATCCAGGGAGAAATCCCACTGGAGCCCTGACTCCTCTCTGGGGGTGCTGCCCCTGCCCATCCATACTCCAAATCCACTTGGAAAAGACCCTGGAGGGTTTCTTAAACCAGGGAATTTCATCCTTTGCATCCTTAAACCAAGAAATTGCATCCTTTGCATCCTTAAACCAAGGATTTTCATCCTTTCCATCCTTAAACCAAGAAATTTCATCCTTTTCGTCCTTTAACCAAGGAATTTCATCCTTTGCATCCTTAAACCAAGGAACTTCATCCTTTTCATCCTTTAACCAAGGAATTTCATCCTTTGCATCCTCAAACCAAGGAATCTTATCCTTTGCATCCTTAAACCAAGGAACTTCATCCTTTCTGTCCTTAAACCAAGGGATTTCATCCTTTGCATCCTTAAACCAAGGAATTAAATCCTTTCTATCCTTAAACCAAGGGATTTCATCCTTTCCATCCTTTAACCAAGGAATTTCATCCTGCAGGGATAAGGAGTGGAGAGGGCTCGGCCCCAGCTCCGCAATTTCCTTCCTTTGGATTTCCAATGTCAATTAGTCTGGGATGATGAGGCGATAATTCCCTGGGTCTGGGAGGGGAATTTGGCCTCAGGAAACTCTGCCAGATCCCAGCACGGCGCTGGTGTCCCTTCTCGGTGACATCTAGGTGATTTTTGGAGAGCTGGAGGCGAAGGAATTCAGGAATTCAGCGTGTGAGCCTGACCTTGATTTCCTTTAAATAGCACGGGAGGGAAGAGGAGCAGAATCTCTGTGTGCCAAGGCAGCTGAATTCAGGCAGGGGTTTGCATTCCAGCAGAATTCCCGGCTCTTTGCTCCTTTATTCCCATGGAGGACCTGCCTGGAGAAATCCTCATCCCTCCCCAAGCGCTCTCTGCCTGCTGGGATGTCGAAAAGGAATTTTTAGGCCGTTTCAGGCAATTATTTCTGAGTTTTGGATGGAGAAATTGCCTGGCCCCAGCCAGGTTCTGCTGCTGGCAGGCACCGGGCTGGTGCTGGTTGTGTCTCATCCCAGCAGTTTGGAGTTGAAGGATTAGAGGTCAGGAATGTCTGAACGCAAATCCCTCGAGCTCCTGGAAACGGGAGCTGGCTCTGCTTTGCTAATTAGCCAGCCCAGGGTGAATTTATCCATGAAAATTCACCTGGAAAGGAAATCAATCATCCGAGGGAGCAGAACCCCGGATCTGCCAGGGCACAAATCCCGGGGATGCTGCTCAGGGAGGGCAGAGCAGTCTGGGCTGCTGCTCGCTGCTTTTTCCCTGGATTCTGGGAGGTTTGATGTGCTGCTGCTGCTGCTTTTCATCGTGGCTTCGTGTCCCTTTGTCCCCCTGGAGCCGGGAATTTCCAGGAATTGCCCCGGGAATTGTGGATGGGCCCACGGCAGCTCCTGCTGCTGGAGGGTGGCAGCCCGAGCAGGATTTCTCCGTTTATTTATTAATTCCTCACGCAATAAATGATGTTTCGTGTGCTCCTGAACATTTATTTGGGATGATAAATAATAATAAAAACAAACAGCCCTGCTCGGATTAATCGGATTTTATGGAGGCTCGGGGTTGGATGGGAAGGGTGCGAAGGGATTTTCCTCCCAGCGCTGCTTTTGTCCCTCTCCCTTCGCCCTCTCTCGCTAATTAAGCTCATCTGCATCGCGCTTAATGAAGGAGAGAGGAGATGGAGCAATGAGCGCGGGTTCCCAGCTCTCCGCCCCGGGATTGCAGAGCCGGGGGTTCGCATTCCTCGGGGTGGGGATGTGAGGAAGGCGAGGAGGAGGAACCCGGTGGGTGAGAGCAGGAAAGGTTCCCCAGCCGGCAGGAAAACAGGAGGGAGCAGAGCCTGGCTTGAAGTCACCTGGGGGCGGGGAAGCAGCAGAACAAACAGACTCCAACCTTCTCGCCTGGCTTGCTTTTTGTTTTTTCCTTTTTTTTTGTCTTTTGTTTTCCCACCTCTTCTTGTTTTGTTTTATTTTTAGGCTCGGTCTCTGCGTGAGCTGCTGAGGCGGCTCTGGAGCCGCAGGATTGATGGAGAGGCGCTGAAAGGTGGCGGTGACACAGGGGACAGGCGGGAGTGGCGCTCTGGGGGTGGCACAAGGGACAGGTGGCAGTGGGAGGGCAGCTCTGGTCCCGCTCTGCTCCTGCCAGGGCGGGGTTTGCACTCTGGGATTTTTCCCTCACTTCAGGAGGAACATTTTGGGGCTGGAGCGTGTCCAGGGAAGGGAATGGAGATGGGGATGGGTTTGGAGAGTCCTGAGGGAGCTGGGCAGGGGCTCAGCCTGGAGCAAAGGAGGCTCAGGGGGAATTTCTGGCTCTGCACAACTCCCTGCCAGGAGGGGACAGCCGGGGGGATTTGGGATCTTATCCCAGGGAACAGGGATAGGAGGAGAGGGAACGGCCTCAGGCTGGGCTGGGGAGGCTCAGGTTGGACACAGCAGGAATTTCCTCATGGAAAGGGCTGCCCAGGGGGGTTTGGGGGTGTCCAAGGAATTCTTGGAGGGGGCACTCAGTGGCAGAGCTTGGCCGATCCTGGCGAACTTTTCCACCCTCAACAATTCCGGAATTCTCTTTTTTTTCCCAGCACCAACCCCTTCCCGGCGGCCACCATGGAGCTGCCCAACACCAAGGACTTCCAGTGGAAGTCCCTGGCGCCGCTGCCCAGCCGCAGGGTTTACTCCACGCTGGTGGAGGCGGGCGGGCAGGTGTTCGCCGTGGGCGGCTGCGACGACAACGGCGTCGCCGTGGACTCCTTCGAGGTCTACTCGCCCGAGGCCGACCAGTGGGCAGCGCTGCCCGCCATGCCCACGGCCAGGGCCGGCGTGGCCGTCACCGTGCTGGGCAAGAGGATCATGGTGATCGGCGGCGTGGGCGCCAACCAGCTGCCGCTGAAGGTGGTGGAGATGTACAACACGGACGAGGGGCGCTGGAGGAAGCGCAGCTCGCTCCGCGAGGCCGCCATGGGCATCTCGGTGGCGGCCAAAGGCAAGTGTGGGAAAGAGGGAAAGTTTGGCAAGGAGGTTTCACAGGTGGCAGGAAGGTCTCTGAATGTAGAACTTGAGAGTGGAATAGAGGTGGAAATGGGTTTTGATATAGAAGAATAATAGGTTGTGGAAAGCTTCCCTGAGGTGGCCATGGGCATCGCGGTGGTGGCCAAAGACAAGTGTTGGGAAGTTGGAAAGATGGGAAAGTTTGGGAAGTTTCACAGGTGGAAGGAAGGTCTCAGAATGTAGAGCCTGAGGGCAGAATAGGGGTGGAAACAGGTTTGGATATAGAATAATGGATTGTGGAAAGCTTCCCCAAAGCGCAGCCCGCTCTGTGAGGCGGCCATGGGCATCTTGGTGGTGGCCAAAGGCAAGTGTGGGAAAGAGGGAAAGTTTGGGAAGTGTCACAGTTGGCAGGAAGGTCTCAGAATGTAGAAGTTGAGGGAGGAATAGAGATGGAAGGAGATTTTGATATAGAAGAATAATAGATTGTGGAAAGCTTCCCTGAGGTGGCCATGGGCATCTCAGAGGCGGCCAAAGGCAAGTGTTGGGAAGTTGGAAAGATGGGAAAATTTGGGAAGTTTCACAGGTGGCAGGAAGGTCTCAGAATGTAGAGCCTGAGGGCGGAATAGGGGTGGAAGCAGGTTTGGATATAGAATAATGGATTGTGTAAAGCTTCCCCAAAGCGCAGCCCGCTCCGTGAGGCGGCCATGGGCATCTCGGTGGTGGCCAAAGGCAAGTGTTTTCCATCTTTTCCAAAGATGAAAAGTTTGGCAAGGAAGTTTCACAGATGGCAGGATGATCTCTGAATGTAGAAGCTCAGGGTGGAGTAGAGGTGCAAGCAGGTTTTGGTGTAGAAGAATAATGGATTGTAGGACAATGGATTCCCTGAAGCGCAGCTCGCTCCGTGAGGTGGCCATGGGCATCTCCGTGGCGGCCAAAGGCAAGTGTGGGAAAGAGGGAAAGTTTGGGAGGTTTCACAGGTGGCAGGAAGGTCTCAGAATGTAGAAGTTAAGAGCAGGAAAGAGGTGGAAGCAGGTTTTGATATAGAATAATAGATTGTGGAAAGCTTCCCCAAGGATCCCCCTGATGGGGAGACTCCTAAAAACTTCTGTGCCAGGACCTCTAAAAAGTTCTGTGCATCTCGGTGGCGGCCAAAGGCAAGTGTGGGAAAGAGGGAAAGTTTGGGAAGTGTCACAGTTGGCAGGAAGGTCTCAGAATGTAGAAGTTGAGGGAGGAATAGAGATGGAAGGAGATTTTGATATAGAAGAATAATAGATTGTGGAAAGCTTCCCTGGGGTGGCCATGGGCATCTCAGAGGCAGCCAAAGGCAAGTGTTTCCCATCCAGATCACAGGTTAACACAGCAGGGGAGGGGCATTTCTCGTGCTTCCCTACAATAATTTATTATCCCAATAATTTCATGGGGTTTGGGGTTTTTTGCCCCATCCAGACTACAGGGTGTACGCAGCAGGCGGGATGGGCGCGGACCTGCGGCCCCACAACTTCCTGCAGCACTATGATGTGCTCAAGGACATCTGGGTGTCCCTGGCTGCCATGCCCACCCCCCGCTACGCGGCCACCTCCATCCTGAGGGGCACCAAGATCTACGTGCTGGGTAAGGAGCAGCCCTGCCTCCTCCTCTCCTGCTTCTCCTTCCTTCTCCATCCTTTCTCCTTCTTCTCTTTCCTTTTTCTTCCTTTCTCTTCCCTTTTCTTCTCCATCCTTCCCTTTCCTTTTCCTTCCTTTTCCTTCCTTTCTCCTTCCTTTCTTCTTCCTTTCTCCTTCCTTTTCCTTAATTTTTGTTCCTTTTTCTTCCTTGTCCTTCCTTCTCCTTCACATTTTTCCTTTTGCTTCCTTTTGCATCCTTTCTCTTCCTCCAATTCCCTCTCCTTTCCAATTCCCTCCCCATTTCAATTCCTTCTGCATTTCAACTCCCTCTCTTTCCACTTCCCTCCATTCCAATTCCCTCTCCATTTCAATACCCTCTCCTTTGCAATTCCCTCTCCTTTTCAACTCCCTCTCCATTTCAATTCACTCCACTTCAATTCCCTCCAATTCAATTCCCTCTCCATTTCAATTCCCTCTCCACTTCAATACCCTCCATTTCAATTCCCTCTCCATTTCAATTCCCTCTCCTTTCCCATTCCCTCTCCTTTCCAACTCCCTCCTTTCCAATTCCCTCTCCTTTCCAATTCCCTCTCCATTTCAATTCCCTCTCCATTTCAATTCCCTCTCCTCTCCAACTCCTCCTCCGTTTCAATTTCCCTTCCGTCCCAATTCCCTCTCCTCCCCAGGGGGAAGGCAATCCAAGTACGCCGTCAACGCCTTCGAGGTTTTCGACACGGACACGCGCTCCTGGAGCAGGTTCCCCAACATTCCCACCAAAAGAGCCTTCTCCAGCTTCGTGCCCACCGAGGAGAAGCTCTTCAGCCTCGGGGGGCTGCGCCAGGGCCGGCTCTACCGGCAGCCCAAGTTCATGAGGACCGTGGACGTCTTCGACCTGGAGCAAGGTGGGAGCTGGACCGGCCATGGACCTTCCCGAGGGGTTTGGGGACACTCAGGGATGGGTTTGGGGTTTGGGGTCACAGGGATGGGTTTGGGGTCACAGGGATGGGTTTGGGGTCACACAGGGCTGGGTCTGGGGTTTGGGGACACAGGGATGGGACTGGGGACGCAGGGATGGGTTTGGGGTCACACAGGGATGGGTTTGGGGTTTGGGGACACAGGGATGGGTTTTGGGTTTGGGGTCACACAGGGCTGGGTTTGGGGTCACAGGGATGGGTTTGGGGTCACAGGGATGGGTTTGGGGTTTGGGGTCATACAGAGCTGGGTTTGGGGTTTGGGGACACAGGGATGGGTTTGGGGACAAAGGGCTGGGTTTGGGATTTGGGGCACACAGGGCTGGGTTTGGGGAAACACAGGGATGGGTCTGGGGGTCACACAGGGCTGGGCTTGAGGACACAGGGCTGGGTGTGGGGTTTGGGGTCACAGGGATGGGTTTGGGGTCACACAGGGCTGGGTTTGGGGCTCTGCCACCCTTGCAGAGCACAGAGCCCCCATCTGCTGCTGCCTTGAGCTCAGCTTAGAGGACGATTTCCAGTCAGGATTACCGAGTGCAATGGGAAAACCTCAAAGGGAAAACCTCAATCCCAAGGCACCTGGATCCAACAGTGGGATAACAGGGGCCAAACCCAACCATCCCATGGGGTTTTATCTCCCCAAGGTGACGCAGCCAAACTGCCCTTCCAGAGGCAGGGGCTCAGAGGGGGTGGGTGCCTTTCCAGGGGTGGGTGATCCCCCAGCCCCGGCGTGTCCTGTCCTTCCAGGCGGGTGGATGAAGATGGAGCGCTCCTGCTACCTGAAGAAAAGACGAGCAGACTTCGTGGCCGGCTACCTGCGAGGCAGAGTTGTGGTGGCTGGGGGCCTGGGTGAGGCTCTGGGACTCTGGGAACCCTTTAGAAAGTTGTTGGAATTGTTGTCATCCCAAAAAAAACCAGGAGAAATCCCGGTGCTGGCTGGTGGGAGGGAGCAGGGAAAGCAAACCCCGTAAGGGGATGGGGTCAGAGCAGCCAAGAGAAGCTCGATGGTGCTTCCCAGATCATCCAGCGCCTCCTTCTGTGCTTCCAGGGAATCAGCCGAGCGTGCTGGAGTCGGCAGAGGCTTTCCACCCCGAGAAGAACAAGTGGGAGAGCCTGCCCCCCATGCCCACGCCGCGCTGCGCCTGCTCCAGCATCGTGCTGAGGGACTGCCTGCTGGCCGTGGGGGGCGTCAGCCAGGGGCTCAGCACGGCCGTGGAGGCCCTGTGCCTCTCTGACTCCTGATCTGAGTGGGGATCCCACCTGGAACAGGGCCCTGTGCCTCTCTGACTCCTGATCTGAGCCCACCTGAATGAGAATCCCACCTGGAACAGGGACCTGTGCCTCTCTGACTCCTGATCTGAGCCCACCTGAATGAGAATCCCACCTGGAACAGGGCCCTGTGCCTCTCTGACTCCTGATCCGAGCCCACCTGGAGGAGAATCCTACCTGGAACAGGGACCTGTGCCCCTCTGACTCCTGATCTGAGCCCACCTGAATGAGAATCCCACCTGGAACAGGGCCCTGTGCCTCTCTCATTCCTGACTGGAACCCATCTGAGGGGGGATTCCACCTAGAGCAGATCCCTGTGCCTGTCTGATTCCTGATTGGAACCCACCTGGAGGAGAATCCCACCTGGAACAGGTCCCTGTGTCTCTCTGAGCCCACCTGGAGGAGAATCCCACCTGGAGCAGGGCCCTGCCCCTGCCTGTCCCCAGTGGTGGCATTGGGGACAGCACTGGAAGCTCCCAGGACTGGGACAGGTGCATCCAACAGTGCTGGCAGCTCCTCCAGAAGCACATCCAGGGATTCTGGTGCCTCCCTTCCTGGCACTGGTGTCCATGAGGAACCCCCACACTGGCCAGGGGTCCCCTCCTGTCATTGTCACAGCTCCATGAGGACATCAGCTGGAGGAGCTGCTCCTCACAGCTCCATGGGGGTGGAACTGCTCCCCACAGCTCCATGGGGACACCCAGACAGAGGAACTGCTCCCCACATCTCCATGGGGACATCCAGCTGGAGGAACTGGTCCCTACAGCTCCATGGAGGAGGAACTGCTCCCCACAGCTCCATGGGGGTGGAACTTCTCCCCACAGCTCTATGGGGACATCAGTTGGGGGGATCTACTCCCCACAGCTCCATGAGGACATCCAGCCAGAGGAGCTGCTCCTCACATCTCCATGGGGACACCCAGTTCAAGGAACTGCTCCCCGTGGGAAGGAGTCTGGAGATCCCCGTGTGGGAATTGTGTCCCTGCAGCCAGCCCGGTCACAGGTGACATTGGGGCTCCCCAGAGGGGTCAGTGGTGGCTCAGGGGGGACAGTGGTGGTGTCCTCCTCCATCCTGCAAGTGCTTCCCTATGGATTTTCTCCCAGAGGAAGCTCCCAACCTGCAGCAGGATCCGGGATCGCTCTCTGCCTTCCCCTGCAATCCCGTGGCTGTTCCTTGGGGTTCCTGCAGGAGCTGGGGCCAGGGGCTGCTCCCGAGGGTGAATTCTGCTCTGGCTCCTCTCTGCTGGCACAGGACTGGCACAGGATTGGCACAGAACTGGCACAGGACTGGCACAGGACAGGCACAGGACTGGCACAAGACTGGCACAAGACTGGCACAGAACTGGCACAGAACTGGCACAGGACTGGCACAGAACTGGCACAGAACTGGCACAGGACTGGCACAGGACTGGCGCAGGATTGGCACAGGATTGGCACAGAACTGGTGCAGAACTGGCACAGAACTGGCACAGAACTGGCACAGAACTGGCGCAGGATTGGCACAGAACTGGCACAGGACTGGCACAGGACCGGCACAGGATTGGCACAGAACTGGCACAGGGTTGGCACAGTACTGGCACAGAACTGGCACAGGATTGGCACAGGATTGGCACAGAACTGGCACAGGATTGGCACAGGACTGGCACAGAACTGGCACAGAACTGGCACAGTCTCTGCCTTTGCCAGGTGCCAGGTGGGGATGGCCTCATCCCTGCCCTTTCCCGGGATGCTCCTGCAGGGAAATGGGATCCAGCAGGACACGGCCTCCCTGGGTTTGGCACAGCAGCTGCCGGAGATGTGACCTGAGCCCAGCTCGGTGGCTCGGGCACTCCTGGCTGTGCGTGCAGGGCGGGTTTGAGGATTTCAGCGGGTTTGGGTGGTTGGGTTTGGGCTCCTCCCAGAGCTGTCAACAGCAGATGGCATCCTTGAGGATCTGAGCGGGTTCGGGTGCTTTGGTTTGGGCTGGGTGAGCCCCAGGTCTCCTCCCAGCGCTGTGAACAGCAGATGGCATCCCTGGGCCGAGCTGCGGCCGCAGCAGCGCCTCCGGCAGCGCTGCCGCTGTCCTGGGCTGCCCTGCCCGGGGGGCGCTGGACCGGGGCAGCTCGAAAATCCCATTTCAGGTGCTGCAAGATCCAACAAATAACCTGGGTGCTGTGCGTCTCCTCCAGTATCTTATTCCCGTAGAAAGACACCCCCGAGGAACCCAAACACCTTCCAGGAGCTGGGACAGGCCTGGATTTGGGTCCAGGAGTTGGGACAAGGCAGGATTTGGGTCCAAGAGCTGGGACAGGCCTGGGTTTGGGTCCAAGAGCTGGGACAGGGCTGGGTTTGGGTCCAGGAGTTGGGACAGGGCTGGGTTTGGGTCCAAGAGCTGGGACAGGGCTGGGTTTGGGTCCAAGAGCTGGGACAGGCCTGGATTGGGGTCCAGGAGTTGGGACAGGGCAGGATTTGGGTCCAAGAGCTGGGACAGGCCTGGATTTGGGTCCAGGAGTTGGGACAGGGCAGGATTTGGGTCCAGGAGCTGGGAAAGGCCTGGATTTGGGTCCAGGAGTTGGGACAGGGCAGGATTTGGGTCCAAGAGCTGGGACAGGCCTGGATTTGGGTCCAGGAGTTGGGACAAGGCAGGATTTGGGTCCAAGAGCTGGGACAGGCCTGGGTTTGGGTCCAAGAGCTGGGACAGGGCTGGATTTGGGTCCAGGAGTTGGGACAGGGCTGGGTTTGGGTCCAAGAGCTGGGACAGGGCTGGGTTTGGGTCCAAGAGCTGGGACAGGCCTGGATTGGGGTCCAGGAGTTGGGACAGGGCAGGATTTGGGTCCAAGAGCTGGGACAGGCCTGGATTTGGGTCCAGGAGTTGGGACAGGGCAGGATTTGGGTCCAGGAGCTGGGACAGGGCTGGGTTTGGGTCCAGGAGTTGGGACAGGGCAGGATTTGGGTCCAGGAGCTGGGACAGGGCAGGATTTGGGTCCAAGAGCTGGGACAGGGCTGGGTTTGGGTCCAAGAGCTGCGACAGGGCTGGGTTTGGGTCCAGGAGTTGGGACAGGGCAGGATTTGGGTCCAGGAGCTGGGACAGGGCAGGATTTGGGTCCAAGAGCTGGGACAGGGCTGGGTTTGGGTCCAGGAGTTGGGACAGGGCTGGGTTTGGGTCCAAGAGCTGGGACAGGCCTGGGTTTGGGTCCAGGAGTTGGGACAGGGCTGGATTTGGGTCCAGGAGCTGGGACAGGGCTCGATTTGGGTTCGAAGAGTCCCTGATGCTGCTGCCCAGGAAATGCCTCCAGGGCTGCAGCTCCCCGAGCTCTGCAGTGAATCCCTTGGGATGAGAGTGCCCTGGGGCTCCTTTCCCTGGATAAATGTTGGTTTTGTCACCAGCCTGGCCCTGGGGGGGGCTGCAGGAAGCCCTGGGATGGTCCCTCTGCCCCCAGGACCCTCCGTGCCCCCTCCTTTATCCCAACCCAGCCGAGCATTTGGATTTTCCAGCGACAAAAAAATCCCGGAGCGGCCCCGGCCGTGTCCTCGCCTGAACTCCCCACGCTCGGAGTTTACTGAGAGGCTTTTCAGCCCTGGTGGCTGCTCCAGCACTGAGGGCCGAGCTGGCCCTGCTGCCAAAAATCCTCATTTATCGTCCCCGAGCAGACTCTGTCTGTTCAAACAGGAAACTTCCTCAAGGAGCAGCCTCCAAAGGATGGGGTGGAGCAGAAATGATTCCTGCACCTTGCCATGGGCTCAGGACACGCAGCTGGGCTGGCCCTGGCTGGTGGGGACAATATTTTTGGGGGTCAGCACTGCTTTTTGGGGTCAGTGCTGCTTTTTTGGGGTCAGTTTGTGGTGGCAGCTCCCAAAAGGAGCCCGATGCGGGCTTGTGGGAGTGCTGCTCAGCTTCAGCTGGGAATTCCTCTCTGGAGAGCTGGGAATTGAGCTCTGGGATCTCCTCCATTGCTGCCATCCTCATCCCTGGGGTGTCCCCAACCCTGTGGGGCCACCAGCAGCAGAGTCACCCCCGGCTGTTCCCATTCCTGGGAATGTGCTGGCACTGGAGCGGATGTGGAGTCACCATCCTGAGAGACAGACGCTTCCTGCTTGGAAAATAAAAGCTCCAGCTTTTTTTGTGGGTTTCTGTGGGCTTTTTGTGGGTTTTTTATGGGTTATTTTTGAGGGGAATTTTTCTTCTTTTTCCTCAAAATGCCTCAGGGTTTCTGCAGCCCCATGTGCTGTGACACCCCCAGTGCCCAGGAGGGTGACAGGGACACCTGGGGGTGGATTTGTGGTAAAGGGAGCCTTGGAGGGGTGGATTTGTGGAAAAATTGGGATGGAGGGATCCATGGATGGATGGAGGAATGGAGGAATGGATGGATGGATGGATGATGGATGGATGGAGGATGGATGGATGGATGATGAGGGATGGATGGATGAGGGATGGATGGATGGATGGATGGATGGATGGATGATGGATGGATGGATGGATGGATGGATGGATGGATGGATGATGGATGGATGATGGATGGATGATGGACGGAGGATGGATGGATGATGGATGGATGGATGGATGGATGATGGATGGATGATGGATGGATCCATGGATGGATGGATGATGGATGATGGATGGATGGATGGATGGATGGATGGATGGATGATGGATGGATGGATGGATGGATGGATGATGGATGGATGGATGGATGGATGGATGATGGATGGATGGATGATGGATGGATGGAGGGATGGATGGGGATGATGGATGGATCCCTGGATGGATGAATCCACGCATGGATCCATAGATGGACGATGGATGGATCCATGGATGGATGGATGGATGGATGGACGGATGATGGATGGATCCATGGATCAATGATAGATGGATGGAGGGATGGATCCATGGATGGATGATGGATGGACGGACAGATGGAACCCCCAGCTGCACTCCTGGGGTGGCCTCTGCTGCTCTCACCATCCCTGAAAGGCCATAAATGACTTTTCCACAGGCTCCCATTGGCGCTGATGAGTTTCCCTTCTCCTGCTGATGGATGGGGAGGATCAGAGCATTCCCGGCTTTCTCCGGGGTTTTCAGAGGGAAAATGGGTTCCACACCTGCCAGAGCATCCCCGGCAGCAGGTGAGGAATGCTGGGGCTCAGGGCCACGATGAACGAGGGGTGAGCATTCAGCTTTTTGTTGTCTCTGGCATTTTAATGACTCTTCCTTTCCCTGTGGGAGGTCTCCCTCCTCCGAGGGAATTTCTTTCCTGATGTTTATTCCTTTCCCTGTCCACAAACAGAGCTTGTGCCCACCCAGACCCGAGGCAGAACCACTGCTTTTGGCCGGGATGTGGAAGTTTGCAGAGCCAGGATAACGCTGAAATTTATTTTAATGTAATAAACGAATTAATACAAATTTCGCAGCCTGCAAACAGACGGAGCTGTGACCGAGCACCAAGCTGAGCTCGGAGCAGGTTTCTCTGACACGGAGCCAAATTCCTGGCTGGATTTCGGGCTGGTTTTAGTGGACACGCAGCGGGACAAGCCCGGTTTGGGATTTCCAGGGGAATTTCGGTGGATTTCCCCCAGCGGAGAAAGCGGCGGGCGCTGCCACAATGGGGGATCCTTATCAGCGGATTCCAGCGGGCTCCCTCCGCGTCCCTTGGCATTTCCATGAAAATGGGAAAGGCTTCCTGAGGAAAAAAACATCCCCCAGCCTCCCTCCCTCCCACAGCAGCACAGAATCCTCTGGATTCTGGGAGGAATTTATCCGCTGGAAACAGAAACTCCGCGGGGCCTTTGCACAACGCGGGGAATCCTCGGGAAAAGCATCCCGAGAAACCCACCGGGACCCCAAACACGGGGCCGGAGAGATCCTGTTAAAAACGGGACCAGACTCCTGGTACTAAAAGTGATTTCAGCGTTTATTTAATTATTTTATTTATTAAAAGTGGTTTCAGCATCTATTTATTTATTTTATTTATTAAAAGTGGTTTCAGCATTTATTTATTTATTTATTGTATTTATTAAAAGTGATTTCAATATTTATTCTAATAAAAAGGAAAGTCCAAAGCAAGGGGTGCTAAAAGTGATTTCAGCATTTATTTATTTATTTTATTTATTAAAGTGATCTCAGCATTTATTCTAATAAAAAGAAAGGCCCAAAGCAAGGGGTGCTAAAAGTGGTTTCACCATTTATTTATTTATTTATTTATTTCATTTATGGAAAGTGATTTCAGCATTTATTCTAACGAAAAGAAAGGTCCAAAACAACGGTGCTAAAAGTGATTTCAATATTTATTTATTTATTTTATTTATTAAAAGTTTTTTCGGCATTTCTTCTAATAAAATGAAAGGCCTAAACCAAGGGGTACTAAAAGTTTTTTTCAGCATTTATTTATTTATTTATTATAAGTGACTTCAGCATTTATTATAATAAAAAGAAAGGTCTAAAACAAAGGGTGCTAAAGGTGATTTCAAAATTTATTATAATAAAAAGAAAGGTCTAAAACAAGGGGTACCAAAAGTGATTTCAGCATTTATTTATTTTATTTATTAAAAGTGATTTCAGCATTTATTATAATAAAAAGAAAGGTCTAAAACAAAGGGTGCTAAAAGTGATTTCAGCATTTATTACAATAATAAGAAAGGCCCCAGGCAAAGGGCACTGGGCCGAGGATGCAGCAGCAGCGATGTCCCCGATGTCCCAGGGGAAGGGCACAGCTTCCCTGGCTCAGATGTCCCTTTTTATCCTGTTTGTGTCCCTCTGGATTGGTTTCTGTTGGGATCCTTCATTTGCATGAAGGTTTCAGGCCTTGATTGGCCATTACAGCTCAGCCCGTTTCGCTGGGGCTCTGGAAAAACTGGGAAAACTCCTGGAGAAGCTGGGAAATGCTCTGGAAAAGCTTTAAAAGCCTCCGGGAATGGTGTGAAAACCTTCACTGAGGTGTAATTTCTTCTAACCACCCTTTAAACCCCTTTTACAATATAACAACCCAACTAACAGCGCTCAATAACAATTATCGACTATTTCACAACCGTTCCTAAGCTATTTTTAACAATCCCACGACGGCGACAGTGACATTTTCCCCTCCCCTTGGCTGGCCCGGACAGGATCCTGTTCGCTTTGAGGCTGAAATTGCCGCACTCGGGTTCAGCTCAGCTCCTCCCGGCCGTGCTCATCTTCCCCCGTGGCCCTTGGAAACGGCTCCCGTTGCTGCTCGCTGTGAATAATTCATGGCCGCAATTCATTAGCGCCGCTCATTAGCGCCGCTCTTTATCACGATCCGTTATCGCGATTCGTTATCGCCATTGCTGCGGCTCGGGGATGGTCTTCGGATGTCGCGGGCTGATTTTGGGATGAGCAGAGAGAGAGAGATTCGTGCCTGGTTTGTTGAGCTGGGGGAGAGGCTGGAGGTGGGAAGGAGCAGCCCAGAGCTGCTCGTCCCTGTGAGGAACTGAAGTGGCCAAAAAAAACCAGTGACAGTGGCAGGGGAAGGGACCTGGGTGTCTTCGTTGTACCAAAATGACATTTAATGTGCGTGGGACAGCGCTGGGACAGGTCACAGCCACAGAGAGTGGCCCAATTTTACCAAATTGACATTTAATGCGTGTGGCACCATGCTGGGACAGGTGACAGCCACAGAGAGAGGCCCATTGGCACCAAAATGACATTTAATGTGCGTGGGACAGCCCTGGGACAGGTGACAGCCATGGAGAGAGGCCCATTGGCACGAAAATGACATTTAATGTGTGGGGGACAGGTGACAGCCACGGAGAGTCACCCAAAGGTACCAAAATCACATTTAATGTGTGTGGGACAGCCCTGGGACGGGTGACAGCCATGGAGAGTGGCCCAATGGTCCCAAAATGACATTTAATGCATGTGGGACCATGCTGGGACAGGTCACAGCCATGGAGAGAGGCCCATTGGCACCAAAATGACATTTAATGTGTGTGGGACCTCATTGGTACTGATCACAGCCACAGAGAGTGGCTCAATTGTGCCAAAGTGACATTTAATGTGTGTGGGACAGCCCTGGGACTGGTTACAGACATGGAGAGTGGCCCAATGGTACCAAAATGACATTTAATGTGTGTGGCACTGTGCTGGGACAGGTGACAGCCATGGAGAGTGGCTCAGTTGTACCAAAATCACATTTAATATGTGTGGGACAGCCCTGGAACAGGTGACAGCCATGGACGGTGGCCCAATGGTACCAAAATTATATTTGGTGCGTGTGGGACAGTGCTGGGACAGATGATGGCCATGGAGAGTGGCCCAATGGTCCCAAAATGACATTTAATGCATGTGGGACTGCATTGGTACCGGTCACATCCACAGAGAGTGGCCCAGTTGTACTAAAATGACATTTAATGCATGTGGGACATTGCTGGTACCAGTTACAGCCATGGAGAGTGGCCCAATGGTATAAAAATGACATTAATGCATTTGGGACAGTGCTGGGACAGGTGACAGCTGTGAGGAGCGGCCCAACGGTATAAAAATGACATTTAATGTGTGTGGGACAGTGCTGGTACCAGTCACAGCCACAGAGAGTGGCCCAATTTACCAAAATCACATTTAATGTGTGTGGGACATCTCTGGGACAGGTGACAGCCATGGAGAGTGGCCCAGTTGTACTAAATGACATTAATGCATGTGGGACATTGCTGGTACCAGTCACAGCCACAGAGAGTGGCCCAGTTGTACCAAAATGACATTTAATGCATGTGGCCCCACACTGGGACAGGTGACAGCCACGGAGAGTGACTCAATGGTACCAAAATGACATTTAATGCATGTGGCAGTGTGCTTGGACAGGCTCAGTGGTACCAAAATGACATTTAATGCATGTGGCAGTGTGCTTGGACAGGCTCAGTGGTACCAAAATGACATTTAATGCATGTGGCCCCACACTGGGACAGGTGACAGCCACGGAGAGTGGCTCAATGGTACCAAAATGACATTTAATGCATGTGGCAGTGTGCTTGGACAGGCTCAATGGTACCAAAATGACATTTAATGTGTGTGGGACAGGTGACAGCCGTGGGGAGCAGTTTGGTGCAAGGCTGTGCCCATGATTTGTGGTCCCACCTTCCCTGAGGGACACCTCTCCTCAAAAGGTCACCCTGTAACCTCCCCCCGGTGACAAAACCAACCAGGGGACAGTGCCACCCGCCTGGCTCTGTCCTGACAGCCCTGTGTCACTCTGTGTCACCTCTGTGTCACCCCCAAAACCCGCAGAGAGGAGCCAGGGTTTAAATCATCCCTGGCAGGCGTTTGGGACCCCCTGCTCTGCCAGAGCTCGCCTGGAGCGGTGGGAAAATCCAGGTTTGGGTGAGTAATCCCGCAGTTATCTCCCTCTGCCATCGATCCAGGGTGTCCTCACCCAGGCCAGAGCCGGGCAAGCGCCTTTGTTTTGGCTCTTCTGGGAAATAATTGCATTCTTTTAATATCTCCAAAGGAAGATTTACCGCAGGGAGACCACACGGGGAGAAGGTGCTGCTGAGGGAGCCTCAGCTGCTGTTCCCTCCCCAGCTCTGGGCTTGGAGAATGTTCTGGTTCCTCCCTCCCAGCCTGTGTGTCCAGGAGGGCAAAGGGGGCTCTGTGGGGAGTGAGGACAGGCTGCGCTCGCCCAGGCCTCTCCTCTCCCTGATTTTGTCTAAATGCCAGTTTTTCCTTGGGTTTGGAAGCAGTTTTTCCTTGGCTTTAGGTGCAGTTTTCCCTGGGATTTGATGCAGTTTTCCCCTGGGATTTGCTGCAGTTGTTCCCTGGGTTTGGATGCAGTTTTTCCCTGGGTTTGGATGCAGTTTTTCCCTGAGTTTGGGTGCAGTTTTTCCCTGAGTTTGTGTGGTTCTTCCCTGGGATTTGATTCACTTTTCTCCTGGGATTTGGTGCAGTTGTTCCCTGAGTTTGGGTGCAGTTTTTCACTGGGTTTGGGGGATTTTTCCCTGGGTTTGGAAGCAGTTTTCCCCTAGGATTTGGTGCAGGCTTCCCCTGGGATTTGGTGCCATTTTCCCCTGGGATTTGGTGCAGTGTTCCCCCTGGGTTTGGGTGTATTTTTTCCCTGGGTTTGGGTGGTTCTTTCCTGGCATTTGGTGCAATTGTTCTCTGGGATTTGGTGCAGTTTTTCCCTGGGATTTGGGTGGGTTTTCCTTGGGTTTGGGTGCAGTTTTCCCCTGGATTTGGGTGCAGTTTTTCTTTAGGTTTGGGTGCAGTTTTCCCCTGGGATTTGCTGCAGTTTTTCCCTGGGATTTGGTGCAGTTTTTCCCTGGGATTTGGTGCAGTTTTTCCCTGGGATTTGGTGCAGTTTTCCTTGGGTTTGGGTGCAGTTTTCCCCTGGATTTGGGTGCAGTTTTTCCCTGGGATTTGGGTGCCTGGGACTCCTCACAGCAAATCCTTCCTGGCTGTTCATGTCCCTCTGCCCCCAGTGGGACATCCAGGTGCTCTGCTCCCCATGATGGAATTATGGAATGGTTTGGGCTGGAAAGAACCTTAAACATCACCCAGTGCCATGGCAGGGACACCTCCCACTATCCCAGGCTGCTCCAAACCCTGTCCAACCTGGCCTTGGGCACTTCCAGGGATCCAGGGGCACCTGTGCCAGGGCCTGCCCACCCTCACAGGAGGAATTTCATCCCAATATCCCATCTAACCCTGCCCTCAGCACTGTCAACCCATTCCCCCTTGTCCTGGCACTCCCAAAGCCCCTCTGCCCCTCCCAGCACTCTGGGCCTGCCCCTCTTCCCAACCTTTGGGTGAAAATCCCTCCCTGCACCATCCCCTGGAAAATCCCCAGCCTGGAAACATCTCCGTGTCCCCCCTTTGCCCCCTGGATTCCCTGTGCCCCCCTCTCCACACCCTGTGCCCTGGATTCCCTTTCCCCCCCCTCTCCACACCCCCTTTATCCCCTGGATTCCCTCTTCCCCCCTCTCCACATCTCTATTTCACTCCCGTGTCCCCTTTTGCCCCCTGAATTCCCTCTGCCCCCCCTCTCCACACCCCTGTGCCCCCTTTGTGCCCTGGATTCCCTCTTCCACCCCTTATCCACACCCCCTTTACCCCCTTAATTCCCTTTTCCCCCCTCTCCACACCCTATGCCCCCTTTGTGCTCTGGATTCCCTTTCCCCTCCTCTCCACACCCCCTTTATCCCCTGGATTCCCTCTGCCCCCCCTCTCCACACTCTGTGCCCCCTTTGTGCCCTGGATTCCCTTTTCCCCCCTCTCCACACCCCCTCCCTCACCCCAATTTTTTTGGGGCGCTCCCCGTCTCTCTCCCACCCCTTCCCCGTGGGTTCCCCGTTCCCAGCGCTGCCCGTGGGGGTCTCCCCGCCGCCGTCCCCTCCCCGTTCCCGTCCCAGCCCCGCTCGGGGCGGCCCCGGCAGCCGCCAATGGGCGCGGGGGGGCGCGGCCGCCGGAGCCGCCGCCGCCTTTATCGGTGGGGCCGAGGCGGGAGGCGGCGGAACCGGAGCCGGGATCGGGATGGAGGCGGCGGCAGGGCCCGGGGCCGGCCCCGGTTCCTCGCTGGCCGAGGGGCTGATCAAATCGCCGCGGCCGCTGATGAAGAAGCAGGCGGTGAAGCGGCACCACCACAAACACAACCTCAAGCACCGCTACGAGTTCCTGGAAACGCTGGGCAAAGGAACCTACGGGAAGGTGAAGAAAGCTCGGGAGCGCTCCGGGAAGCTGGTAAGGATCCCCCTGGGGGGGCATCGTTACCGTGAGGGGTCCCCGGTGCACCCTCGGCGTCCCCGGTGTATCCCCCGGTCCGTCCGTGTATCCCCCTGGTCGGCTGCGTCCCTCTCTGTCCTCTGCTGCAGTTTTCCCTGGAATTCGGTGCAGTTTTTCACTGGGTTTGGGTGATTTTCCCTGGGTTTGGAAGCAGTTTTCCCCTGGGATTTGGTGCAGTTTTTCACTGGGTTTGGGTGATTTTTCCCTGGGTTTGGAAGCAGTTTTCCCCTAGGATTCGGTGCAGGCTTCCCCTGGGATTTGGTGCCATTTTCCCCTGCGATTTGCTGCAGTTTTTCCCCGGTGTGTCCCCCCCGCTTCGGTGCGTCCCTCCCTGTCCCCGCTGCATCCCCGCCGTGTTTTTCGGTGGTCCCCGAGCTGCCCCCGCTTCCCGCAGCCCGGCCCGGCTGCCTCCCCCTCCGGTGCTGCCGCCTTCAATCCGTTCCTGGAGCATCCTCACGGACCCCCGAGCATCCCCCGCTCCGAGCATTTCGTCCTCGGTGCCGCCCCCGTTGTATCCCCGGTGCCTCTCCCAGTGCATCCCCGGTGCATTCCTGGCCCGGTGCCTCTCCCGGTGTATCCCCCGGTGCCTCTCCCGGTGCATCCCCGGCCCAGTGCAGCCCCCGGTGCCTCCCCGGTGCCGCCGCTCCCGTCTCTCCGCAGCCCCGGCCGGGCCCCGCTCCCCCCGCAGCCTGCGGGAAGCTGCGGCTCTGCCCCTGCCGTGCTTCAGGGGGGGCTCAGCGGGGCCGGGGGCACCCCCGAGGGGTCTCGCCCCCCTCGTCCCGGGGGGCTGCGGCTCCTCTCGCCCACTTGACCGCGGTGGCGCTTCCTGGGGGAAGGAGCGGGCGGGGACGCGGCCGCCAAAGCAAACAGCGCACTCCAGGCTGAAGGGTTTTCCCCTTCCTCTCACCCTGGGTTTGCCTTTCTCACGGTGTGGGGCACCCGGGGCGCAGCCAAAATCCTGACTCACCCCAGGCCGCGGCGGGAAAGTGGCTCCGGCTCAGCCCAGCTCAGATTTCCTCGGGAAAAAGGGGGATTGAAGCCCAAAAATTGAACCCCTAGGACTGAACATTCAGGGTTGAACCCCCCGGGACTGAACCCCAAAAACGGAACCCCTGGGATTGAACCCCACAGGATTGAACCCCAAAAACGGAACCCCCGGGATTGAACCCCCCAGGATTGAACCCCAAAAACGGAACCCCTGGGATTGAACCCCCCAGGATTGAACCCCAAAAACGGAACCCCCGGGACTGAACTGCAAAAATTGAACCCCTGGGATTGAACCCCCCAGGACTGAACATTCAGGGTTGAACCCCCCGGGATTGAACCCCCAGGGCTGAACTCCTGGGATTGAACCCACAGGACTGAATCCCCCAGGGTTGAACCCCAAAAATTGAAACCCCGGGACTGAACCCCCAGGGCTGAACTCTTGGGATTGAACCCCCCAGGGTTGAACCCCAAAAATTGAATCCCCCAGGGTTGAACCGCCAGGATTGAACCCCAAATATTGAAACCCCGGGACGGAACCCCCGGTGCTGCTGTGTCCTGTGGGAATCTGCCAGGATTCCACCTCGGACATGAACCCCCAGCCTGGGAGGGTGCGAGAGACCCCAAAACCCCTCGGAACGGGGCCTGAGCAGGGGGGATGAGCTGCGAGCGGCCGGACTGGCCCTGCCAGGGGCTGAGATGGGATCAGCGCCATCCCACGGGGACACGCCGGGGGAAAAGCGGCGAATCGGCCGCTTTCCTTGATGAAACGATGATCTCGATGAAATCGGATCCGAAGGCAGCTCTGCCCATCCGAGCCGCTGCTTTGCTGCATAATCAGGGCCTGGAAATGCAACTTCCACCCCCAGAGCTGCACGGATCCCTCCCCTCGGCAGGGGCGAGCGAATTCTCCTTTCCCTGCCCGCACCTGCAGCTCGGAAATCTCCGTTCCCCGCAAACCCCTCGGGATCGCTCTGTGTTCACGCAAATCCAGCCCACGGGCCACGGAGCCCTCAATCAAGGCGGCCGAAAATCCAAGGTTCTGCTCTGCAGCCCCTCCCCGGCCCTGCTGGAGGAGCAGGAGACTCCAAACCCCAAAATTTCTCCTCTCCCCACAAATTCCTTCAGCGTTTCCGAGCCGCCTTCATCTGCAGCTTTATCCCGAGCTCCGCTGTTGTTCTGCTCCTTCCCCGAGTGGTTTTCGCTTCCCAAAATGTGAGGGATCCCCTGTGGCACCGGCTGGGGCTGAAAAGCCGGAGCTGCTCCATCCACGGGGATTTTTGGCCTCTGGCGAATCGGGAATCGCCTCTGACAGAGGCGCTGGGTGTTGATCCCGCTCCTTTCACCGCCCCGCATTTCTCGTTCCTCCCTGAATTTTCAGATCCCCGCACTCAGGGCAGGCTGATTTGCTCGGAAGGTGACAGGAAATTCCAGGCTCCTGCAGCCGGAGGATGTTTTGGGATTTCCATGAATTATTTGTCTGGGAAAAATCCCTTTTTTTTTTCCTGTTAGGAATCCTTTATCTGAAGTGATGCTCCTGCTCAGTGCCTTCCCCAATCCTTACAAAAATCCCTGCAATATCAGGTGGGGAGGGAACTGTTGGTTGGTTTCCCCCCCTTCTCTTTTTTTCCCTTCACTTTCCCCCCCTTTTTTTATTTTTACTTTCCCCCCCTTTTTTTATTTTTACTTTCCCCCCCCTTTCTTTTATTTTTCCCTTTTATTTTACTTTCCTCTTTTTCTTTTACTTTCCTTTCTTATTTCTACTTTCCCCTTTTTATTTTCCCCCCCCTTCCCCCTTTATTTTTCCCCCCCTTCCCCCTTTATTTTTCCCCCCCCTTCCCTTTTCATATTATTTTCCCCCCTTCCCTTTTCATATTATTTTCCCCCCTTCCCTTTTCATATTATTTTCCCCCCTTCCCTTTTCATATTATTTTCCCCCCTTCCCTTTTCATATTATTTTCCCCCCTTCCCTTTTCATATTATTTTCCCCCCTTCCCTTTTCATATTATTTTCCCCCCTTCCCTTTTCATATTTTCCCCCTTCTTTTCTATTCCCCTTCCCTTTTTTCCCTCCCCTTTCCCCCCACCTGTATCCCGAGCAGCCTCGGGGCTCTTTTCTCTTTTTTTCCCTCCCAGCCCGGAGTTTTTCCCAGCCCCGTTCCCCATCCCTGGCCCTCAGCCAAGCCAAACACGCCCGGGGACCTCCCGTGGGACTCTCCCGGTGTCCCCAGCGCCACTCGGGGCCGGGAAAGCAGCACCTGGAATATTCCAGAGCCTCCTTTGATCTGCGGGAAGGGCCCGACCCTGCTCCGTTCCCGGCTGGATGTAAATCCCAATTTAAATCCCAATTTAAATCCCAATTTAAATCCCAATTTAAATCCCAGTTTCCCCAAGCAGTCTGGAACAACTTCTGAAGCGCTGCCTTGGGGTTGCAACTTCATGCATCTTTTAGCAGCTGCTGAAAATACCTGTTCTGCCCCCAAAACCTTGGAATTCAAAGCCCTTTTTTGACTTGGAAAGCTCTCCCGAGCTCCAGGGGCGTTTCTGGGCTGTTTCCCCTGTGCCACTGCCTGTCCCCAGCTCCAGGGTGGCCTTTTCCCCTCCCTCTGCTCCCAAACCCCTTGGGCAGGGAGAATTTGGGAACAAATCCCTGCTGGGCACCCCTGGGGGAGGACGGGGCAGCTCCACCTGTGCCTGCAGGTCACAGTTTTGGGATGGTGCTGGATCCAGCCAGGGGCATCTCCTGGAGCTGCTCCGTCTTTTTTATGGATTGTGGTTCTTGCCATGAGCCCTGGCTCGGAATTTTGGGGGTGTGAGAGGCTGGGACGGCAAGGAAATGCTTCAAAATGACCCAAAAATGCCCTAAAATGCCCCAAAATTTTGGCTGCTGGGCTGGGTGTCAGGCTTTGCAGGAGGCAGCAAGGAAATGCCCCAAAATGGCCCAAAAATGCCCCAAAATTTTGGCTGCTGGGCTGGGTGTCAGGCTTTGCAGGAGGCAGCAAGGAAATGCTCAAAAATGCTTCAAAATGGCCCAAAATGCCCCAAAATTTTGGCTGTTGGGCTGGGTGTCAGGCTTTGCAGGAGGCAGCAAGGAAATGCTCAAAAATGCCCCAAAATGGCCCAAAACACCCCAAAATTTTGGCTGCTGGGCAGGGTGTCAGGCTTTGCAGGAGGCAGCAAGGAAATGCCCCAAAATGGCCCAAAAATGCCCCAAAATTTTGGCTGCTGGGCTGGGTGTCAGGCTTTGCAGGAGGCAGCAAGGAAATGCTCAAAAATGCCCCAAAATGCTCCAAAATGCCCCAAAATTTTGGCTGCTGGGCTGGGTGTCAGGCTTTGCAGGAGGCAGCAAGGAAATGGCCCAAAATGGCCCAAAATGGCCCAAAATGGCCCAAAATTGTGGGGCATTTTGCTTTGCAGGAGGCAGCAGGAATCTGGGAGGGTGCCTGGCTTGCAGGAAGGATCTGCAAGGCTCAGGGAACTGGGGCAGCAGCGAAAATATTGTTAAAATTTAACCTGTAAAGCAAAGGTCAGGGCAAAGGAAACCTGGCCGGGCTTCCCAGAAACGTTGAGCGCTTCCAGAATTGCTGCAGAAAGAAACTTGGGCTGGGGTTGTTGAACTTCCCCTGGGCAGAGTCCGCTGGATCCACGTGCTGGATCCTCCAGGAGCAATTCCTGCCCTGGCTGGGGCTGGCTGAGGGTTTGGGGCCAGAAAAATGGAATTTTGGGGCCAGAAAAATGGAATTTTGGGGCCAGAAAAATGGAATTTTGGGGCCAGAAAAATGGGGTTTGGGGCTACAGAAAAATGGCATTTGGGGCCACAGATATGGGGCTTAGAGCTACAAGAATGAGGTTTAGGGCACAAAAATGGGGTACAGAAATGGGGTTTGGGGCCACAGAAAAATGGGGTTTGGGGCCACAGAAAAATGGGGTTTGGGGCCACAGAAATGGGGCTTAGGGCTACAAGAATGAGGTTTAGGGCACAAAAATGGGTTTTGGAGCCAGAAAAATGGGGTTTAGGGGTACAGAAATGGGGTTTGGGGCAAGAAAAATGGGGCTTGGAGGCACAAGAATGGGATTTGGGGCTACAAGAAAGATTTGGGGCCACAAAAATGGGATTTAGGGCCAAAAAAGGACCTCAGGTGCCCATCTGAGCCCCCTTTCAGAGAAGCCTCGCTGGTTTAGCACCTGCTGCGGGGGGCTCAGGCCTGGCTTAGCAAAGCCGGGCTTTGGGGAGCGAGGTTTGCGAGGCCCCTGCATGGCAGGGACGGGGCTGAGCATCCCTCCCGCCCCTCGGGGCCCCTCTCCCGTTGCTGGGAGACCGGAGCGAGGGTCCCTTGACGGGATTAAAACTGTTCCGCATTCTTGTCTGGGAGGGGAAAAGAAGAAAAAAAAAAGAAAAAAAAATGAAAAAAAAAAAGAAAAGAAAAGGTTCTGGTGGATTCAGTTGTAAATTCAGCCCTGGGAGAGCTTTGTGTGCCCGCAGCCCCTTTGAAAGGGGATTAGGGGGCGGCTTTTCTTACCCCATCTCTTTCTCCTCCCTTTTCAATCTCCTCGTGGAGGAAAAGCTGAAAACGCCAAGGAAAGCCTGGAAAACTCCGGGTCTCCCACCCCCTTCCGAGCGGGATCTGCTTCATCACCCAAACTTTCTCCTGCTCGTAGAAATGAAGCGTTTAGAGGCTAAAAAAACCCCAAAAAAACAAAAAACAAAAGCGAGGTGTGGGGTTTTTATTCCTTTTTCCTGACGTCAGGAATTGGCTGCTGTTGTGGTTGTTGTGGTTGTTGTTGTTGTTATCTCCCGAGTTCTGCGTGCTGGGCACATTCCTGAGGCAGGGCACGATCGCTGCCAAGCCCCAAAATCGGGAGAGGGGCTGTGTGAGCTGAGG
This sequence comes from Agelaius tricolor, assembly GCF_023055355.1. NCBI lineage: Eukaryota > Metazoa > Chordata > Aves > Passeriformes > Icteridae > Agelaius > Agelaius tricolor. The sequence goes on from NW_027269290.1 coordinate 4,827,118, forward strand.
GGGGAGGCTCGGGGAGCCCCAAAAATCCAGGATGGGCTTCCCGGGAGGAGGCTTGGGCTCCCAAAAATCGGGGCTGTGCTGTCTGATAGAGGAGAATCAGGGAGCCCCAAAAATCAGGACCAGGGCTGCCTGAGAGGAGGCTCAGGGAGCCCCAAAAATCAGGGCTGTGCTACCTGAGAGGAGGAGCCTTGGGGAGCCCCAAAAATCCAGGATGGGCATCCCAGGAGGAGGCTTGGGCTCCCAAAAATCGGGGCTGTGTGACCTGAGAAGAGGAGTCCTGGGCAGCCCCAAAAATCGCATCTGGGTCACCTGGGAGGAGGCTCAGGGAGCCCAAAAAATCAGGGCTGTGCTGCCTGATGGAGGAGTCCTGGGGAGCCCCAAAAATCAGGGCTGGGCTACCTGAGAGGAGGCTCAAAGAGCCCCCAAAAATCAGGGTTGTGCTGCCAGATAGGGGAATCTTGGGAGCCCCAAAAATCAGGACCAGGGCTGCCTGGGAGGAGGTTCAGGAGCCCCCAAAAATCAGGGCTGTGCTACCTGGGAAGAGGCTCAGGGAGCCCCAAAAATCAGGAGCAGGTTTGCCTGATGGAGGAGGCTCAGGGAGCCCCAAAAATGAGGAGCAGGGCTGTGCTACCTGTGGGATGAGGTTTGGGGAGCCCCAAAAATCTGGGCTGTGCTGCCTGATAGAGGTCAGGGAGCCCCGAAAATCAGGAGCAGATCTGCCTGATGGAGGAATCTTGGAGAGCCCTAAAAACCAGAGCTGGGCTCCCAAAAATTAGGAGCAGGGCTAGCTGGTGGAGAAATCCTGGGGAGCCCCAACAATCACATCTGGGCTACCTGGGAGGAGGCTCAGAGAGCCCCAAAAATGAGGAGATGTCGCAGGTGTCTCTCAGGGGCAGCTTCCCCCTGGTGTTCAGCAGCAGGATTTGGGAAGAATAAACCCCAAAGGGGTAAAATTGGCTTTTCTGGGCGCTGTTTCCATGGAGCTGCCCTGCTCAGCTCCTGGGGATGCTGTTTGTGGTGTTTCCCAGAAGAGGGGAGGATGGAATTCTTTCCCTGGGGATCTCACAGCCCCCTCCGTGCTCCTCCCTCACAGGTGGCCATCAAATCCATCCGGAAGGACAAGATCAAGGACGAGCAGGACCTCGTGCACATCCGCAGGGAGATCGAGATCATGTCCTCCCTCAACCACCCCCACATCATCGCTGTGCACGAAGGTGAGGCCTCCTCTCCCTTCCCTTTTCCACGATCCCAGCCTCTGGAATGGGCTGGGTACCCCTGGGGGCTCTTTGGGGTGGGTTCTTGGCTCGGTTTGGGTGGGTTTAGCCCAGCCCTCTCCTCCCTCCTCCCTTCCAGGACCTGGCTCCTGTTCCTGGCCACTCCCGATGCTCCCGGGCTGTGTTTCTGTGTTTTCCCCAGCGAGGGGAAATACCTGCTCCAGAAATGGCCCTTCCTGTCCCATCCCCTCCTTCCCAGACAGGGAATCCAGCTGCAAATGTGGATTTTGGGCACTCAGCCCCTGCTCCCTGCTCACAAATGTGGATTTTGGGCACTCAGCCCCTGCTCCCTGCTCACAAATGTGGATTTTGGGCACTCAGCCCCTGCTCCTTGCTCAGCCTCCCTGCACAGCCCCAGGGTGGATCCCATTTAGCCATTTAGTGGATCCCATCGACCAAAATCCACATTTAGCCCCTGCTCCCTCCTCACAAATGTGGATTTTGGTCGATTCCAAAACCCACACTTAACCCCTGCTCCCTGGTCACAAATGTGGATTTTGGTGGTTTCCAAAATCCACATTTAACCCCTGCTCACAAATGTGGATTTTGGACATTCAGCCCCTGCTCCCCGTGGATTTTGGTGGATTTTGGTGAATTCCAAAACCCACATTTAGTCCCTGCTCACAAATGAGGATTTTTGGGGCTGTGCAGGGAGGCTGAGCCGGGGCTGAGTGTGGCTCATCCCGGAGATTTTGGCATCTCCCTGGATCTGCTCTGAGCCCGAGGCAGGGTTTAATTCAATCTCAGTCCTCCTCATTCCCTCCCCTGGAGCGCTGGAAAACCAAACCACATCTGCTGGGAGAGTTCCTGGTGCTGCCGGGCTCGGCTTCGTGGCCAGGGCTGGGCTTGGGGATAACCCAGGGCAAACTGAACCAGAACCAGACTCAGCCTAAACCCGCAGCTGGGTCGGGCTTAGCAGATCCTTGGGCTGAGCCTTTCCTGGGGCTGGTTCTGCTGCTGCTCCCGGTATTTGTGAGGGATCCAGGGCCCTTTTGTCCTGCAAACAAAGACGAGCGGGGCTGGCAGCTCCTCCGCGCTGTTTGCGAGGGCTGACTCACAGCTGAGCCTGGAATCCAAAACCACCGAGGCTGCCTGGCTAAAAACAGGAAAAAAAAACCCACAAAAAATCGCTCCTGGCTCCAGCAGAGCCTTTTTTGGGAGCGATGGGAGCGGGCAGGAAGGTCACGGCTGTGCCGGCGCTGTCACCTTCCCCTTGGCCGGGGTTCAAGCAAAGAGAGCACGCCTGAGTCACCTCTGGGGACAGAGCCTCGGTGGTGGCAGAGGCAGAGCCTTTGTGGTGGCACAGAGCCTTTGTGGTGGCACAGCCTTGGTAATGGCAGAGCCTCAGTGGTGGCAGAACCTCGGTGGTGGCACAGCTGGTGGTGGCACAGAACCTCGGTGGTGGCAGAGCCTTGGTGGTGGCACAACTTCTATGGTGGCACAGCTGCTGTGCTAGCACATCTGGTGGTGGCACAGTCTCAGTGGTGGCACAGCCAGTGCTGGCAGAGCCTTTCTGCTGCCAGAGTCAGTGGTGGCAGAGCCTCTGTGGTGGCACAGAACCTCTGTGGTGGCACAGCCTTGGTGGTGGCAGAGTTGCTGGTAACACAGCCTCAGTGGTGGCACAGCCTTGGTGGTGGTAGAGCCTTTATGGTGGCACAGCCTCGGTGGTGGCACAGCCTCAGTGGTGGCACAGCTGCTGGGCCAGCAGCCCTGGTGGCCCTGGGGGCTCTGGGTGGGTGACAGCTCTGGTGGCCCCCCCTGACCTGCAGGTCCCCGTTTAACCCAAGACTGAGGGCAGGGATTGGCGTTAGGGTCAATCAATGCTCCACCAGCTCATTAACAGGAATCTCCTAACGAGGTTTGGGGATCCCTTTTAACCCTTTCCTGCGCCCCACAGTGTTTGAGAACAGCGCCAAGATCGTCATCGTGATGGAATACGCCAGCAAGGGCGACCTGTACGAGTACATCAGCGAGAGACAGCGGCTCTCGGAGCAGGAGGCGCGGCACTTCTTCCGCCAGGTCGTGTCTGCCGTCTACTACTGCCACAAGGTGGGTGGCACCGCCACCACAGGGTGGGTGACACTGCCACAAGGTGGGTGGCACTGCCCTGCCTGGGGCTTCCCAGGGGTTTCCTGGTGGACGAGTGGCTGGATGGGCTCCTGAGCCCTCGTCCTGATGGTTTCCCAATGGATTCTGGACTGGATGGGCTCCTGAGCTCTCCTCCTGATGGTTTCCTGGTGGTTTCCTGGTGGGATGGGCTCCCGTGTCCTCCTCCCGATGGATTCCTGGTGGGAGAGTGGCTGGATGGGCTCCTGAGCCCTCCTCCTGATGGTTTCCCAATGGATTCCAGGCTGGATGGGCTCCTGAGCCTTCCTTCCAATGGTTTCCCAGCTGGATAGGCTCCTGGGTGCTCCTCCCAATGGATTTGGGGCTGGATGGGCTCCTGAGCCCTCCCAATGGTTTCCTGATGGTTCCCCAGTGGAATGGGCTCCTGAGCCCTCCTCCTGAGGGATTCCCGATGGTTTCCTGGTGGGAGAGTGGCTGGATGGGCTCCCGAGCCCTCCTCCCAATGGTTTCCCAGCTGGATGGACTCCCAAGCCCTCCTCCCAATGGATTTGGGGCTGGATGGGCTCCTGAGCCCTCCTCCTGATGGTTTCCCAATGGATTCCAGGCTGGATGGGCTCCTGAGCCCTCTCAATGGTTTCCTGATGGTTTCCCAGTGGGATGGGCTCCTGAGCCCTTCTCCTGAGGGATTCCCGATGGTTTCCTGGTGGGAGAGTGGCTGGATGGGCTCCCGAGCCCTCCTCCCAATGGTTTCCCGGTGGGATGGGCTCCCAAGTGCTCCTCCCAATGGTTTCCCAATGGATTCTGGGCTGGATGGGCTCCTGAGTGCTCCTCCCAAGGGTTTCCCAATGCTTTCCCAGCAGGGTGGGTTCCTGAGCCCTCCTCCCAAGGGTTTCCCCTATTGGATGTGCTCCCTGAGCTCCTCCCTGCAGCCCCAGGGGAGCTGAGAGGATCTCTGGCTCTGCACCTTCCCCACGCAAGGGCTGATCCTGAGTCCCGAGGGTGTGGCAGTGCCCCGGCAGCTTTTGGGAGCTCCTGGCCCGGCTGCCGTGGTGTGAGGGTGACTAACCCGGCCTGGCATTGTCACCACCCCTCCCAACCTGGCCTGGCATCATCACCTCCCCTGCCTCCCGAGCAGAAGGAGACACCCAGAGCTGCCCTCGGGGCTGGAAGCCAAGCCTGGGTCACCTGTCCTGTCCGGGTCACCTGTCCCGTTCCTGATGGGAGTGTGAAGCTGCAGGACCCTCCCCAGGCTGTGAATGGAGCCCTGGCAGGACCTCCCTGGGGCTGTGGGTGATGCCCTGGCAGGACCTCCCTGGGCTGTGAATGGAGCCCTTGCAGGACCCTCCCCACGCGGTGGGTGATGTCCTGCCAGGACCCTCCTCAGGTGTGGACAATGCCCTGCCAGGACCCTCCTGAGGGTGTGGGTGATGCCCTGCCAGGACCCCCCCCATGGTACGGATGGAGCCCTGGCAGGACCCTCCTGAGGGTGTGGATGGAGCCCTGCCAGGACCCTCCTTGGGGCTCTGGATGATGCCCTGGCAGGAGCCTCCAGCCCGAGGGTCTCTCTGTAGGACCCTCCCCATGGTGTGGATGGAGCCCTGGCAGGAGCCTCCAGCCCGAGGGTCTCTCTGTAGGACCCTCCCCAGGCTGCAGATGAAGCCCTGGCAGGAGCCTCCAGCCCGAGGGTCTCTCTGTAGGACCCTCCCCAGGGTATGGATGAAACCCTGGCAGGAGCCTCCAGCCCGAGGGTCTCTCTGTAGGACGCTCCCAGGCTGTGCCCCAGCCCTCGGTGGGATCAGGGGGTGTCAGGGCAGCTCCTGACCCCAAACCAGACCAGGGACTGGCTCACCCAGGCTCAGCAGGCCCTGCCCAAGCAGGAGCTGTGCCCAGGTGGGGCTGGCACCGAGTGCTGCGGCAGCTGGTGACAATGGAGGAGGTGCTGGCACCTCCCTGCTCCTGCTGCCCAGCTGGTGCCACCCAGGCTGGGCCACCCATGCCAGGCCCACGCCCGGGCTGTTTGTGGCTCCTGTTTGCCCTGCCCTGCCCGGCAGTGACCTCCAGGTGTGCAGGACTTTCCCTGCCTCCAACCCTGCCCGAATTAACCCCTTCTCTTCCCGCAGAACGGGATCGTGCACCGGGACCTGAAGCTGGAGAACATCCTGCTGGATGCCAACGGGAACATCAAGGTGAGGGGCCTGGGGTGGCACCCAAGGGGAGCTGCCCAGCCTGGAGGTGCCCACAGGGCCTCAGTCCCCTCGGGGCACTGAGCTCTGGCACGCCCTGGAACTCTGTGGAGAGCTGGCAGAGCCTGGCAGATGTGGTGGAGCCGTAACTGCTGTTGGCTTTAGCAGATCCTATCTGCTGATAAGAGGGCAAAGTCTGAGCACCCGGATCAGCACTGGCAAAGAATGGCAAAGTCTGAGTGCTCAGATCAGCACTGGCTGGATGAGAATGGCAAATTCTGAGTGCCCAGATCAGCACTGGCAAAGAATGGCAAATTCTGAGTGCCCAGATCAGCACTGGCAAAGAATGGCAAATTCTGAGTGCCCAGATCAGCACTGGCAAAGAATGGCAAATTCTGAGTGCTCAGATCAGCACTGGCTGGATGAGAATGGCAAATTCTGAGCGCCCAGATCAGCACTGGCTGGATGAGAAGGGCAAATTCTCAAATTCTGAGTGCCCAGATCAGCACTGGCAAAGAATGGCAAATTCTGGGTGCCCAGATCAGCACTGGTGGATAAGAAGGGCAAATTCTGAGCACCCAGATCAGCACTGGCTGGATGAGAATGGCAAATTCTGAGTGCCCAGATCAGCACTGGCTGGATGAGAATGGCAAATTCTGAGTGCCCAGATCAGCACTGGTGGATGAGAATGGCAAGTTCTGAGTGCCCAGATCAGCTCTGGCTCTTTTCCTGCTTTCTGTGTGTGCCAGCCAGGAAATCCCAGCTCCCCCAGTGGTGATTTCTGCCAGGGAGGAAGGGCAGGGCCTGGCCTGGGCATCCCTGCGGTCACTGATAGCGGGGTTTATCTCCACCAGGGATAATTTAGTAATTGGGAGCTCGAGGGCAGCCAGGGAAGCTCATGCTGGCTGGGAGGTGACAGCTCTAATGAGGATAATGAGCACCTGGGCGAGGTGGGGACCGCTGCAGCCCGGGGTGGCTGGGAATGAGCTGGAGGAGAGCCTGGAAGCGCTGCCAGCCTCACCTCCCCACTCTGCTGCCTCTGCCAGTGCCACAGGGCAGCTCCTGAGGTGACGTTTTTGGGAGGCAGAGAGCAGCAGGAGCGAGCTCAGGGGTGGAGAACCAGGCTGAGGGCATTCAGAACCAAGGGCAGCCCTGGCTTGGAGCAGGGTTATCCCTGGAGAGCTCCAGGGGAGCTTTCAGCCCTGGGGGAACTTGGGAAAGGGAATTTCAGGAAAGGGGAACTTGAGAAATGGGCCTTTGGGAAAGAGGAACTTAGGAAATGGGGCTTTGGAGAAAGGGAACTTGGGAAAGGGGGCTTTGGGAAAGAGGAACTTTGGGGAAAAGGGGCTTTAGGAAAGGGGGATTTGGAAAAGGAGATTTTGGCAAAGAGGAACTTAGGGAAGGGGACTTTGGAGAAGGGGAAGTTGGGAAAAGGGTCTTTGGGAAAGGGAGCTTTGGGAAAGGGGGCATTGGGAAAGAGGAACTTTGGGGAAAAGGGGCTTTAGGAAAGGGGAACTTGGGAAAGGGGGATTTGGAAAAGAGGGCTTTGGGAAAGGGGGCTTTAGGAAAGGAGAACTTGGAAAAGGAGATTTTGGCAAAGAGGAACTTAGGGAAGGGGACTTTGGAGAAGGGGAACTTGGGAAAGGGGAACTTGGGAAAGGGGAACTTGGGAAAGGGGAACTTTGGAAAGGGGAACTTTGGAAAGAGGACTTTGGGAAAGAGGAACTTGGGGAAGGGGCCTTTGGGAAAGGGGAGCTTGGGAAAGAGGACTTTGGGAAAGGAGAACTTGGGCAAGGGGCCTTTGGGCAAGGGGCCTTTGGTCTGGCTGACAGCTGTGTTTGTCCCCCAGATCGCCGATTTCGGGCTGTCCAACGTGTTCCAGCAGGACAAGCTCCTGCAGACCTACTGCGGCAGCCCCCTGTACGCGTCCCCCGAGATCATCAACGGGCGCCCCTACAAGGGCCCCGAGGTGGGTCCTGCCTCCCTGCAGGGTGTGGGAGTGGCTCTGGGGCTTTCCCAGTGCATTTTGGGCCGACAGGACCCCTGAGCCCGGGCACTGTGGGGTTGCTGGGTGTGCTGGGGTCCTGCCCCACACTCTGTCCCTTCCTGGTGGCTGCTGAGAGTCCCGATGAGACCCTGCTGGGGTGGGGACCGGGACAGCCCGGTCCTGCTGTCCCCTCCAGGCCCCTCTGTCCCTTTCCCAGGTGGACAGCTGGTCCCTGGGTGTCCTCCTCTACATCCTGGTGCACGGCACGATGCCTTTTGATGGCCACGACTACAAAACTCTGGTCAAGCAGATCACGAGCGGGGACTACCGGGAGCCCACAAAGCTCTCAGGTAGGGACACCCCCGTCCCCCTGTGTGTCCCCCTTCCCTGTGTCCCCTCCCGTGCCTGACCTGTCCCTTCCCTGTGTCCCTGCCTGTGCCTGACCTGTCCCTGCCTGTGCCTGACCTGTCCCTCCCCGTGTCCCCTCCTGTGCCTGACCTGACCCCTCCCGTGCCTGACCCGTCCCTCCCCGTGTCCCCTCCCGTTCCTGACCCGTCCCTCCCCGTGTCCCCTCCCGTGCCTGACCTGTCCCCTGTCCCCTCCCGTTCCTGACCTGTCCCTTCCCCGTGTCCCCTCCCGTTCCTGACCCGTCCCTCCCGCAGACGCCTGCGGGCTGATCCGCTGGATGCTGATGGTGAACCCCGAGCGCCGCGCCACCATCGAGGACATCGCCACGCACTGGTGGGTCAACTGGGGCTACAAAACGCCCCTGGGCGAGCAGGAGCTGCTGCGGGACGGCGAATCCCGGCTGGCCACGGTGGCCGAGTGGCTGCGCCGCTCCTCGCGGCCCCTGCTGGAGAACGGCTCCAAGGTGCGCTGCTTCCTCAAGCAGCACCTGCCCGGCGCGGCCCTGGAGCGCCAGCGCTCCCTCAAGAAATCCAAGAAGGAGAACGACATCTCGCACGCCCTTCAGGAGGTGCCCCCGGGGCCCGAGAACCCCTCCAAGTCCGTCCTCAAGCGGCCCAAGGGCATCCTGAAGAAGAGGAACTCTGTGGAGCAGAAGGTGCCCAGCCCTGGAGCCCCGGCCACCGGGGAGGGTGGCGAGGGTCCCCCCGCGGGGCTGTCCCGGCTCTTGCAGCCGCCGGGAGCAGCGGGAGCGGCGCCCAGGAAGGGAATCCTGAAGAAGCCCTCGGCCAGGGAGTCCGGGTATTACTCGTCCCTGGAGTGCAGCGACTCCGGGGATGTTCTGGACGCGGGGAGCTTGGACCTGGACGGGCCCGTGTTCGCCGAGCCCTGCCCGGCCCCGCAGGGGCTGCCGGCCCGCAGGAAAGGAATCCTCAAACACAACGGCAAATTCTCCTCGGGTGGCGGCGCCGAGCCCCCCGGGACCCCCCCCGGGAGCGGTTTTGGGGCTTTCGGGGAGGTGTCGCTGCCGCAGGGCCCCCGCGCCCGGCCCGGCAGCGCCGTCAGCGAGGACAGCATCCTGTCCACAGAGTCCTTCGAGCAGCTGGAGCTGCCCGCCCGCCGTCCCCCCGGGGCCGCCATGCGGGGCTGCGCGTCCGCCGAGAGCCTCCTGCGGCTGGAGGAGGAGGAGGAGCGGGAGGAAGGGCGGCGGCTGCGCCGCTGGACTGTCACCCACTGCCGCAGCCCCTTGGCCGGGAGCAGCGCGTCCCTGGCCGGGTGTGACAGCGGCACCGAGCTCTGCCGGCGAGCTGTGGCCGTCGGGGGGAAGCTGAGCTGAGCCCACCTCGCTCCCCAGGGCTGCCCTCCCTGGGGGTGCATTCTGGGGAGGGGGCTGAGCCTTCCTCCCTCCTTCCTCTCCTTCCTCTCCTTCCTCTCCTTCCTCTCCTTCCTCTCCTTCCTTCCGCCACTTCCGCCACTTCCGCCACTTCCGCCACTTCCGCCACTTCCGCCACTTCCGCCACTTCCGCCACTTCCTTTCCTCCCTTCCTCCCTCCCTTCCTCCCTCCCTTCCTCCCTCCCTTCCTCCCTCCCTTCCTTCCTTTTCTTTTCTTTCTTTCTGTCTCCCTCCCTTCCCTTTTTTCTTTTCCGCTTTTCCCTTTTTCCCACCTTCTCCTTCCTTTTTTCCCCCCTTTTTTCTCTTTTTCCCTTCCCTTCTTTCCCCTTCCCTCCCCAGGGCTGCCGGTGCTGCTGATCCACATCCCAGGATCCATTTGGCAGCCTCAGGGCAGGGAATGCCCCAGGGCCCGGACATTTAATGGACCAAAGCCCCCAGAGTGGTCCCTGAGGAGGGGCTGGGGGGTCCCGGGGGTCCTCGCTGCCGTCCTTCCCTCTCAAACAGGCTCATCTCATCACTGGGGGTGTAAGCAAGGGGTTGGGGGGGATTTTTGGGGTTTTTTTGCACTGTTTTTGGCTGCACAAGGTAAAGGAGGGGGTGGGTGATATACCTCAAACAAGCTGCAGATGTAGCAGGGAGCTGGTGAGGGCTCCAAGGTGCTGCCCCTGGGCTGGGCTTTGGGAGGTGCTGGGGGCACCCAGGCCACGGCTCTGCCCTCTCCTGAGTGCTGAGAAACTGCCTGTGGCCAAATGCCCAGGCTGGGAAATGCTGTGATGCCAACATCTCTCATTGTAATGTGGAAAAAAAAGAAAAAAAAGAAAAAAAAAAAGAAAAAAAAAAAGGTGCCTTTGGTGAGGCACTGTGACTTTATTTATTGATTTATTGCCTTGGCCCAGGCTGGTGTGGAGGGCAGCAACACAGGATGTGTCTGGCTCCACAGAGGCCGTCCAGGGGTGTTTCTGGGGAGGTGGCTGTGTCCTCGTGTCACACAAGGCTCCCTTGCACTGTTGCCACGAGTGCTCGCTGGCCCTTTCCCCTCTCTGGGGGAGGCTGCTGTGTTTTCCCTCCTTCCTACAGCACGGGCTGGAGAAAAACGTTAAATTAAAGCAAACGGTAAAGCTGAGTTGTCACTGTGATTGCTGGGGCTGAGGGAGGGGCTGCTGTCCCTGTCCCTGTGTCCCTGCCCCTTTCCTGCTGGGATGGGGCTGTCCCTGTGTCCCTGTCTCTGTGTCCCTGTGTCACTGTCCCTGTGTTCCTGTCCCTCTGTCCCTGTCCCTGTGTCCCTGTTCCTCTCCCTGGGTCCCTGTCCCTTTCCTGCTGAGATGGGGCCCTGCTCCAGCCCAGGTGAGGGTGGCTGGGCTCAGACACGTCCTGCAGGGTCCCTCTGTGTGTTCAGCCCCTCCTCAAACTGGGTTTAACTGGTGCTGAACTGGGCCTGGACACGTCGCGGGTGTGGGGGCTCAGCGCTCCCCGGAGTGGGAATTGGGGATTTTCAGGCTGAGCAGCTGCTGGACAAACAGAACCCAGAATTTCAGGGAAGTTGTGATGAGGAGCCCAATGTGGGCAGCCCCCCTGTCCCAGCCCTGCTCCCAAACCCCTCTCACATCCCTGATGTAGGGTTGGGAAATCCGGATTTTAAGGCTGAGCAGCTGCTGGACAAACAGAGCCCAACATTTAGGGAAAGCTGTGATGGGAGCAGGACAGTGAGGATCAGGATCCCTTCTCCCCTCCCCACCACCAGCAACTCCCCCTGTCCCATCCCCACTCCCAAACCCCTCTCACATCCCAGAGGCAGGGTTGGCAAATCCAGATTTTAAGGCTGAGCAGCTGCAAAATTTAGGGAAAGCTGTGATGGGAGCAGGACAGTGAGGATCAGGATCCTTTCTCTCCCCACCATGAGCAGCCCCCCTGTTCCATCCCACCCCCTCTCCCAAACCCCTCCCACATCCCTGAACCTCCGTGGGTTTGAATTTGGGGTAAATCCGCGTATTTTGGTGGAAGGAGCTGCCTCTCCACCCTTTCCCTTCTCCCCCTTTGGCACGGAAATCCATTCGGCTGCTCTGTGAGCATCCCCCGCGTCCAGCCGGGCTCACCGGGGCTGTTCGCGCCTCCTCCCCAGCGGGGACAGGGTGGCAGGGCATGCCCAGAATCGGAATGGCACCGTTTGTCCTGGCAGGGGTGGCATGGAGGGGGTCACAGGGTGACAGGGCATGCCCGGAATGCCACCCTGTGTCCTGGCAGGGGTGACAGGGCGGGTCACAGGGTGGCAGGGCATGCCCTGAATCGGAATGGCACCGTGTGTCCTGGCAGGGGTGACAGGGCATGCCCGGAATGCCACCCTGTGTCCTGGCAGGGGTGACAGGGGGGGTCACAGGGTGGCAGGGCATGCCTGGAATCGGAATGGCACCGTGTGTCCTGGCAGGGGTGACAGGGCATGTCCGGAATGCCACCCTGTGTCCCGGCAGGGGGGGTCACCGCGCTCGGCCCCCCCGCCGCGCATTCCCCGCGTGCTTCCCGAGCCTCGCAGGAATTCCAGAGCCTTAAAGCGGCTCCCAGGGCTGAGCCCGGGCAAAGTCCCGGTGCCCGGGGGGCTGCAGGGGTGGGGTGGGATTGATGGGATGGGACGGGATCCATGGGATGGGATGGGATGGGATCCATGGGATGTGATCCATGGGATGGGGTGGGATCCATGGGATGGGATCTATGGGATGGGATGGGATCCATGGGATGGGATCCATGGGATGGGATCTATGGGATGGGGTGGGATCCATGGGATGGGATGGGATCCATGGGATGGGATCTATGGGATGGGATCTATGGGATGGGATCCATGGGATGGGATGGGATCCATGGGATGGGATGGGATCCATGGGATGTGATCCATGGGATGGGATGGGATCCATGGGATGTGATCCATGGGATGGGATGGGATCCATAGGATGGGATGTGATCCATGGGATGGGATGGGATCCATGGGATGGGGTGGGATGGGATGAGCCTGACACGGAGCAAAAAGTCCTTTTTAGGTTTGCTGTTGGAGCATCCCGGGATTTTGTGGCCCTGTTTCATCCATTTGTTCCAGGATTTGCTGGAAAACATCCCCATGCACTTGTTTGGGGCCAGGCATGGAGCAGAGGGTTCTTTTTGGGTTTGGAGCATCCCGGGGTGTTCTGAGCCTGTTTCATCCAGGATTTTCAGGAAAACATCCCCATGTGCTGTTTCTGGAGCCGTGGCAGCTCGGGGTGGGCAGTGCTGCACCCCAGGCTTTGGGACTGAACTGCCAAAGGACAGCTGTGGGGACTTCCAGGCATGGCAATCCCAAAGATTCTGAATGGGAATGTTGGGGTGTGTGACATGTCTGCTCCTGGAGCACAAGGAATGGCCGGGTCACAGCTGAGCCAAAACCCACCCCAGATCCCACTGGGGTGGGAGAATTGGTGGCCTCTGGCACTGGGTGTGAGGAACGGGCTGCCCACCCTGCCCCATGTCCCTGCTGGTGGCACCAGAGCTTGTCCTGCTGGCCCCATTGGTGACACCAGAGCTTGTCCTGCTGCCTACCCTGTCCCATGTCCCCATTGGTGGCACCAGAGCTTGTCCTGCTGCCCACCCTGCCCTCTGTCCCTACTGGTGGCACCAGAGCTTGTCCTGCTGTCCATCCTGCCCTCTGTCCTCTCTGGTGGCACCAGAGCTTGTCCTGCTGTCCATCTCTGCCCTGTATCCCCACTGGTGGCCCCAGAACTTGTCCTGCTGCCCACCCCACCGTGTCCCTGCCGGTGACACCAGAGCTTGTCCTGCTGTCCCCATTGGTGGCACCAGAGCCTGTCCTGCTGCTCACCCCCGCTGGTGACACCAGAGCTTGTCCTGCTGTCCCCATTGGTGATACCAGAGCTTGTCCTGCTGTCCATCTCTGCCCTGTGTCCCTGCCAGTGGCACCAGAGCTTGTCCTGCTGCCTACCCTGTCCCGTGTCCCTGCTGGTGACACCAGAGCTTGTCCTGCTGCCCACCCCGTGTCCCCGCCGGTGTCATCGGATCTTGTCCCGCTCCCGTGGCCCGCTCAGCCCAGCCCTGAGCTGTGGCATCTCCCCGGGGCCGCCCCGAGTCCCTTGTCCCGGGCACAGCCATGGGAAGGGTGGGAAAAGCCCCAGGACGAGGCGGTGACAGCGGCACCGGAGCCCGGGGACACCGCGGTCCCCGCAGCGCCGGAATTCCCCCGGCAGCCCCTGGAAACGCTCCTTTCATCCCAGCCGCGATCCCCGCTGCCCCCGAGCCCCCCTGGCAGCCCCCCAGCATCATCGGCCGCTCTTTCATCCCCGGCCTGGGCGATTCCCGCAGCCCCCGCCCGCCCCGCCCGGCCCCGCGGCGCTTTGGGAATGACCTCAGCCGCCTTTTGCTGAGAAAATGCCATTGCTGAGGGGTGACTTCAGCCCCAGACGCTGCGCTTTGCTGCTCTGCAGGGTGTGGGAGCGGGGCTGGAATCCTGGAATGCGGGAGATGAATTGTCCTGGAGGATGCAGGGGTTGTCCTGTGGGTTTGTATCCCCTGATCCAAGTTTCTCTGGGATAATCCCAAGGGATTCTCCAGCCCGGACCCTTCTCCTGCCGGTCCTGGGGGAAATTGGTGCTTCCCACTGGTTTGGGGCTGCAACCATCACCATAGGACAGGTGTAGGGACTTTCAGGCATAGGAATTGGGCATTCCCAAAGATTTTCCATGGGAATGCTGGCGTGGGTGACGTGTCTGAGGCTTGGATCCCCCTCACCCAGGGATCCACATCCCCCCGAGCAGCGGCAGCGCCCTGAGAAAGGGGAAAAAAGGGAATTTGGGGGTGGGAGCAGCCGTGAGCAGGCTGGGGGAGCAGAGCAGCTCCAGCACCGCTCCCGGCAGAGCCTTTCCCGGCAGAGCCCAGCCCTGGGCGCTCCCCTGGCCCCGGGGGCCCTGAGTCAGCCCCGGCACCGGCTCCTGCCCGGGCTTGTGCAGGAATCCCTGCGGGAATCCCGGCTCCAGCCAGCCCTTCCTTGGGACGGGGAGCGCGGCGGGCTCGGGGGGACATTGGGGTGACCCCAGGGACAGCGGTGGCCGAAGGTGGGTGGGGATGGGGCTGGAGCGTCCCACAACCACTGGGAAGTGGGAAAAAAAAATTGGGAAATTTAGTGACTACAAGAAAATGGACCGGGATTGTATCAGGTGCAGTGCAAAGGACCACAACAGGCCAAAAACCAAGCTCACAGAAGAGCTTGCAAAAAAGCAGGGGAGAAAGTCAAGGAGGAAGACACAACTTGGAGGGGGAGACATGAGGGACAGGGCGTGGAGGCCGTGCTCATTAACGGGTGGCTGTTAATGACCCCCAGAGCAGCTCAGGGATGCCCCCGGAGCTCTGGGATTTGGGTGTCACCCCCGCCCTGGCCGCGGCCGAGCTCCTCCTTCGGAGCCCTGGGATTGTTCCTTCCTGCCGGAATCTCCCCGGGTCGGTTTTCCTCCCTCGCCCGGGTTTTGTGTCGGAGCCTTTCTTTGTGTGTCTGACACATGGTGGGCGCGGAGCCAGGGAGATTTCTGAGACATTTTGTCAGAACTTTGAGTACCGGAACAATTAACACAACAAAGCTGAGGTGTTTCTTTGCCTCTGATTCTTTCAAAGTGGTTTTTTTTTTCTGTAGTTTTTTTTTTTTTTTTTGTAGTTTTTTTTTTGTAGTTATTTTTTTAAGGTGCCTCCACAACCACCCGTTTGATTGCTGGATTTCTTTGAAGATCTGAAGGAGAGAAATCCCCACATGAAAGTGGGGATTCAATGGAGCAGCCTGGAGCAGCCCAAAAAAGGGGGGAGAAAGCAGCGCCCAGAAACTTTGATCCCATTTCTTTTTGGAGCACAAGAAATGGCTGGGTCACACCTGAGCCAAAAATGCAGCCCCAGACCCCACTGGGGACCTGGCTGGCCGAGCACTGGTGGCCACTCTGAAGCTCCTGTGCCCTCCTGGAGCTGTGGTGATGGTTTTTGGGGTGCTGGAGCTCTGCTGGAAGATTTCTCCCATCAGGACAGCTCTGCCCATGCCATGCCAGAACCCCTGGGATGTGCAGGAATGGGGCAGAGGGGATCCAGCACTGCCGGAGCAAAATCTGTGTCTGTGGGACCATCAGGACATGTCCTGTCCTCCCCATGCCCTGCAGGATCCACCCCACCGTGCCTGCCATGAGCTGATGGGAGCCACAGACCATAAAACCCTGGAATATCCTGAGCTGGAAGGACCCAGCTGGAGTTAAATCCTGACCCCAGCCCTGGAAGGACCCACAGGACCATGGAGTTAAATCCCAACCCCATCCCTGGAAGGACCCACAGGGACCATGGAGTTAAATCCTGACCCCAGCCCTGGAAGGACCCACAGGACCATGGAGTTAAATCCTGACCCCAGCCCTGGAAGGACCCACAGGGACCATGGGGTTTCTCCCGACCCAAGCCCCTCATCCCAACCCTCGGCTGCTCCCGGGTCACTCTGGGCTTGCAGAAGCCACCAGCTCTGGTTCCATCCCTGGGGAGCAGCCCTGACAGCGCAGAGACTCAGGGGGCCCTGAGGGTCCCCAGGGGTTGGGACACCTCCTGTCACCACTGTGTCACTGTGACGGCATCACCGCCATGGTGGCACCATGATGGCATCTCCACGTTGGCATCTCCACGATGGTGTCACCACGATGGCATCGCAACCATGGCATCACCGTGATAGCATCACCTCCATGGGATCACCACAATGGTGTCATGGCAATGGCATCACCGTGATGGCATCACTGCCATGGCACCTCCATGATGGTATCTCCTCAATGGCATCTCCGTGATGGCATCACCGTGATGGTGTCACTGCAATGGTGTCGTTGTGATGGCATCACTGCCATGGTGTCACCATGATGGCATCATCACAATGATGTCACCACCATGGCATCACCACCATGGCATCATCGTGATGGCATCACTGCCATGGGATCACCACAATGGCATCACCGCCATGGCACCACCATGATGGTGTAATCGCCATGGGATCACCATGATGGCATCACCATGATGGTGTCACTGCCATGGCATCACTGTGATGGCATCACTGCCATGGTATCACCATGATGGTGTCACCGCCATGGGATCACTGCCATGACATCATGGCAATGGCATCTCCGTGATAGCGTGTCCACGATGGCATGTCCACGATGGCATCACCACCATGCCATCTCCACAATGGCATCACCATGATGACATCACCATGATGCCATCTCCATGCTGCCCAGGCCGGCACCCCCAGGGCTCCGTGTGCAGTGAAACCCAAGGGGACCCCAACACCGCAGCCCTCCCGGCTGGGGCTGCCCAGGCTGGGCACGGGGCTGGGGGGAGCAGGAGGTTCCAGAACCTTCTGCCCAGAGCCGCTTCTGCCTCACTGAGCACCTCCATGGCCATGGCAGCGCTCATGCCTCGTCTCACACGGGAAGGGAGCTGCAGGCCAGGGTGACTTTCCCAGCGGATCTGCCTGCCTGGGAACGCACAGCAGCAGCCAGACAGGTTCCTGGAAAGGGCTGGGCCTGGTGCATCCCGAATTCGGGATGTTGGTACCCAGCCAAGCCCACCTGGCACTCCTGACCATCTCGTGAGGCATCTCCAGGCACCTGAGTGCTCGCAGCTGGAAACGGGGAACGGCGACCCCCAGCTCCCCGAGGCCCCGGGGCTGCTCCCCCAGCCCGGGCTGGGCTGGGATCCGCTGGGAATTCCCTGCAGCAGCGCCGGGAGCCGGGCTGGGCTCTGGCCGCACCCGCTTTGGCAGCCGGGGGAAGCGGTTGGGCCGGCTCGGGCTGGCAGCCTGGCACGGGGACAGCTGCTGGGTGTGCCACCTCCCTGCCCGGCCGGTGGCCCCGGGGGACAGCCCTGCCGGCCTCCCGGGGCTGCTTTGCACGCGTGGGAAGGGCTTGGGAAGGGAGCGGGGCGTTATTCCCATGGAACAGCCATCCCAGCCGGCATTCCCGGGCTTGAGAGGTGCAGGGCTCCGTGCTGAAGTGGCACAGACGGGATCTCTGCTCGCTGTGACAGTGACAGGACCCGGGGAGGGCTGGAGCTGGGCCAGGGGGGGTTTTAGCGAAAGGTTTTTCCTTCAGAGGCACTGGAAAGGCTCCCCAAGGAATGGTCATTGTCCCAAACACTCCAGAGCTCCAGGAATGTTTGGGAAACGCTCTCAAGGATGCCAGGGTGGGATTTTGGGATTGTTCTGTGCAGGGCGGGGAGCTGGATCAGTGATCCTGGTGGGTTCTTCCAGCTCAGGATATTCCAGCATGTCTCTTTTTCTATCTTGGTGTTTTCAAGGCCAGAACCTTAACTCTGCCTTCCTGAGGAGAAATGGGAATTTGGGGTATTTGAGCCCATCTCGGGGATGCACAGGGTGGGATTTTGGTGTCCTCCATCCCCTGTGAGTCCCACCAGCCCTGGGGGAGCCCCGTGATCAGATCAATGATTTCTCTCATCTTATCTCCCCGTGTCTCTGCTGCTTTTCTTTATCAGCCTCCTCTCGCTGCCTCCCCCTCCTTTGCAGCCCCACTTCCCCTCCAGCCCCAGCTTTGATCCCGGGAAGCAGCAATTGATCCTCCTTATCTTTATTGTGGGACAGACATTCCCGGCACTGCCCTTAATTAAATTCCTCTTCATTTTCCTTCCACGAGCCTCTCCCCCTCTCCCCCGCCTTGCACACCCAGGCGAGGATTTGTTTTTAAAGCTGTAATTAAAGGATGGGATTGGCCACGAGTGGGACTCGTGCTGGGGGCCAGCTCAAGGGGCTGCTGGTCACCCTGTGGGGCTGGCACTGCTCACAGTGGCACGGGGATGGCCCACAGTGGCACAGGCACTGGCCATGGTGGCACTGGCACTGGTCACAGTGGCACGGGGATGGCACAGTGGCACAGGCACTGGTCAAGGTGGCACAGGCACAACTCATGGTGGCACTGGCATTGGTCACAGTGACACAGGGATGGCCCACAGTGGCACAGACACTAACTGTGGTGGCAGTGGCACTGGTCACAGTGAAATGGGGGTGGCCCACAGTGGCACAGGGACTGGCCACAGTGACGTTGGCACTGGCACCTGCCATGGTGGCCCTGTCACTGGTCACAACAGCATGGGGAGGGCTCACTATAGCCCAAGACTGACCATGGTGGCATTGGCACTTGCCATAGGGGCATTTGCAACCTGCCATGGTGACATTGGCACTGGTCAGAGTGACGTGGGGTGGCCCACAGTGGCACAGGGACTGGCCATGGTGGCACAGGCATTGAGCATTGGCACCAGTCACGGTGGCCACAGTGACACGAAGATGGCCCACAGTGGCACTGGCACCTGCCATGGTGGCCCTGTCACTGGTCACAACAACATGGGGAGGGCTCACTGTAGCCCAAGCACTGACCATGGTGGCACTGGCACCGGTCACGGTGTCCCTGGCACCTGCCGTGGTGGCCCTGGCCGCTCCAGGTGGGTCACAGTGCCGTGGCTCTGGCAGCTTTGAGCTTTTCCGCTCGGAAATGCCTCCTGCAGACGCTGACCCGCAGGGCAGGGAGCGTTTCCCACGTGGAACAGCCCAAATTCCCCCGGAGACAGCGCAGGAATGCGAGCAATGCTACCCCTGGGACCAGCTCTGCTTCTTACGGCCTAAGCCGGGGGGAGGGAGGGGACAGCCGGGGACCGCCGTGTCCCCAGCCATGCTTGCCAACATTCCCAATCCCAATCCCTTCATCCTCCTCCTCCTCCTCGGGAACGCTGCCCAGTGTGGGGTGAGGGTCTCAATGCCCCTCAGGTGAGCCCCTCTGGGTCCCTCTTGTTCCTGGGCATGCAGGGACATCCCCAGGGGGACAGCACGGGGACATTTTGGGGGTCCCACCAGCAGCAGGGACATAATTTCATCATTTTATCGTGCAGGGCTCATGCAGCTGGAAACAGGAACACAACGCCAGGAGAGAAACCAGCGCCTGGCTTTGTCTGTTGTCAGAACTCAGCGCATCCCTCTGGGTGTCCAGGGTTGCCCAGGACCCCACTGGGGGGGCTCAGAGACCCTGGCACACAGCCCAGAACACCTGGGGATTTGATTGTGACCCCTGGAGCAAGTTGCCAGCTTTGTAAGAGGACATGAAAGTCACACAGGTTTGAATGGTGTAATAACAAAATGATCACAGGGTGAAAATGTAGATTTTAGGATTTTTGGTATGGGGGTTATGGGGACAAGATGGAGGAACTTGGGCATGTCTAGCCTTTCTTCTTCTTCTCCTTGTTCTCCATTTTCTGCAGTGATGTTGGCACTTTGGGATTGGTTTAGAGTAGAAGTGCACTGTCTAACACAGGTGATGGGTATTGGGAATTCAGTGTCAATATGTGTTATGTAGTTTGTAGTATAAAAGGACAACACCACCCTTGGGGCGGTCAGAGTGCCTGTGGCTGCCCTGCTGAGCACACCTCGGCTGGGCAGAAAGAAAATTTTATAGATAAGAATTAATAAACAACCTCAAGAGTGAAAAGTGAAGAGTCCAGACTTGTTCTTCAGATGCACGGGTGAAAAGGAGACACCCTGCACATCTCAGGGCTGCAATTATCAAACAGCACAACGAGAGTTTGTGTTACTGAGACACCCACCCAATGTACAGCTCTTATTCCCTGCGGTGACACGGGACAGGGACAGTGCTGGCCCCACCCTGCAGGACCTGGGCACCCCGGGGCAAACCAGCCCCAAGCAGGGCACACAGGGACATCCCGCCGTGCCAGGCTGTCCCCAGTGTCCCCAGCGAGCTCTGTCCCCGCTGGGTGCCCCAATCTCTGCGTGTGCCGCACCAAGGGGCGGCTGAATCGCGGCCCCACGAGTGCCGCAGAAAACTTCTATGGAAAATCCTTTCCTTAGGATTTTTCCTCCTGAGAAGCTGAGAGGCCTCAGGAACAAAATGTAACCAATGGTTATCTGCTGCTGTGGAATGCAACAGGTGCATCTGGGATTGGGCTCATGTGGTTGTTTCTAATTAATGGCCAATCACAGCCCAGCTGGCTCGGACACAGAACCTGAGCCACAAACTTTTGTTATCATTCTTTCTTTTCTATTCTTAGCTTAGCCCTCTGATGAAACTTTTCTTTATATTCTTTTAGTACAGTTTTAATGTAATATATATCATAAAATAATAAATCAAGCTTTCTGAAACACGGAGTCAGATCCTCGTCTCTTCCCTCATCCAAGAGCCCCTGTGAACACGGTCACACCCGAGTGTCCCCGTGGCCGGTGGCAGCAGCCCGGCGTGTCCCTTGGGGACATTCCGTGTCCCTTGGGGACATTCCGTGTCCCCGCTGCTGCCCGGCCGGGAGCGCAGCTGCGGCTCTTACATAAAACGCAGCAATTAGCGGCGGGCAGGGAGGCCTGAATGGAATTAAGGAATTCCTGCCGGGCTGACGTCAAAGCTTCACCTCTCCCGCACAAAGGGGGCCCTTGTGAGCCCCCCCTGACCCCGCCGGGACAAGGCGAGTCCTCAGGGAGCCCCGAGCCGCGCATGCCGTGTGGGAATTGTCCCTGCCATGCGGGAATTGTCCCCGCCGTGCGGGAATTGTCCCCCTGGCCAGGGAATGGTCATTGTTCCAAACCCTCCGGAGCTCCAGGAATGTTTGGAAAACGCTCTCAGGGATGCCAGAGTGGGATTTTGGGATTGTTCTGTGCGGTCCCAGCCTGGTGGGTTCTTCCAGCTCAGGATATTCCAGCATCTCTCTTTTTACATCTTGGTGCTTTCAAGGCCAGAACCTTAACTCTGCCTTCCTGAGGAGAAATGGGAAGTTGGGATATTTGAGGTCATCTCAGGGATGCACAGGGTGGGGTTTTGGCATCCTGAGGAGAAATGGGAAGTTGGGATATTTGAGCCCATCTCAGGGATGCTCAGGGTGGGATTTTGGGATCCTCCATCCCCGGAGGGATGCAGGAATTGTCCCCGGCGCCGGAATTGTCACCAGAGCTCCCTGTGCAGGAGGGGCTGGCTGTGGCACGGTGACAGTGGCCCCCTGTGCCAGCTCAGGACATGAGTGGCCTCCCCTCGCCCGTGACAAGGGGCACGAGGGGCAGCGGGGACGTCACTCCTCAAGGGGACAGCAGGGCCACGAGAGATCCCGAAATTCCCACTGGGATGGGATCTGGGATCCCCCCAACGCTGGGGCCTCCTCTGGCTGCTGCCAACGAGGTCACAGGGACTGGGCAGTGAATGTCCCCAAGTGTCACAGGCGGCGAGGGGGGGTGGCAGGGCTCACACAAACCTTCACTCCTCGGTGATGGTGGGGCAGCACGAGGGGCACGAGCAGTTTTAACTGGAGAGGGTCGGTTCAGATGGGATATTGGGAGGGTGGTGGGGCCCTGGAATGGATTTCCCAGAGAAGAAAAACCCTGTTCAAAGCCAGGTTATGGGGCCTGGAGCAGCCTGGGATAGCAGAAGGTGTCCCTGGTGGCACTGGATGGGTTTTAAGGTTCCCTTCCAACCCCAAAACCATCCTGTGCCGTCACGATCGCCGGTGCTGCGCTGCGGGCACGAAGGGGTTAATGCGCTAATTGGGGTGAGTGACCCCGCCCCGGGCCCTGCCCCTGCCCGGCCTTACGGGAAACGCTCCGGAGCCGCTCCGGGATCCGCGGCGGGGACCGGGGGCCCCCCTGCGGCCGTGGTGCCGCATTCCCTTCCCGGAGAACTCCCTTCCCCGAGCGTCCCCTTCCCAGAATATCCCCATCCCACAGAATCCTCTTCCCGGAGCATCCCATTCCCAGAGCATCCCCTTCCTGGAACATTCCCTTCCCAGAGAATCCCTTTCTCAGAGAATTCCCTTCCCGGAGCATCCCCTTACCAGAGAATTCCCTAATTCCCTTTCTCAGAGAATCATCTTCCCAGAGAATCCCCTTCTCAGAGCATTCCTTTCCTAGAGAATTCCCCTCCCACAGAATTCCCTTCCCAGAGAAGTCCTTTCCCAGAGAATCCCCTTCCCAGAGAATTCCCTTCCCAGAGAATTCCCTTCCTGGAGAATCCCCTTCTCAGAGCATCCCCTTCCCAAATGTCCCGTGCCAGCCCTGGGAATCACCACTGGAAATGTTCAGGGCCAAATTCTCACCTGAGGCCGAGTGGTTCGGGGTTTCAAGGTGAGTGGAGCAGCTGCTGTTTGCACCAGAGGAGGCCCTGAGTGTGCAGGTATTTTATATATATATATATTTATATATATGTGTGTGTGTATAGATATATTACATAAATATATAGGTATGAAATAATTTAAGAACCATCCGAGACAGCATGCTGTGCTCTGGGGTGGGGCTGGAGGGCAGCTGCTGCCCCTCCTGCCCCTGCCCCACCAGCTTCGATTCACAAATGGAAACAGAGTCTGGAATTAAATTAAAAACCGCACACACGCACACGCACACACGACACGGGGCAGAGGCTGGACGAGGCCGGGCGTCCCTGAAGAGATCGGATCGACTGAAGCCAAAGAGGCGGGAGGTCAGGAGATGAAACCAGCGCGGGGGGTGTGGTTTGTGCCGCTGCTGCCTGCCCTGGCCGTGCCCAGCCCTGCGGGGACAGCGGCGACAGCGGGCGGTGTCACAGCCCCGCGCTGTGGCCACAGGCTTGGTGGCACATGCGTGTGTGTCCCTGCTGTGGTTGTTTGTCGTGGCCCTGCGGTCTCCATCTCCACCTGCTTTGCTTTCGCTCCGTCCCAGGACTTTTTTGCCACCAAGGGGAAAATCCACTTTTGGCATTTTCCAAGGGGAAAACGCCACTTTTTGCCCGAAAGGGAAAATCCTGCCCCAGTGAACCCCTCTCCTCTCCCTGCTGGAAGTTCTCCCAGAGCCAGCTTTGGTCCAGCTCAATCCATCCCACCAACTGAAGACCCCTGGAGAAGATCTCCCATCTGGGGGCTTCAGGACGACCTTCAAAGAACCACCCAAAAAAACCACCCAAAACCCTTTAGAAAAAGCCAGAAATCGCTGGTGCTTTCCAAAACTCCTCCTTGCTCCCCACCCCACCCTTCCCAAACGTCCCAGAGGGATCCCAGATCCAAGAGGCTGCCGTGGAGGGCCGGGAACGCAGCCGAGCCGAGCCAAGCGTGCGGAGAAGGCTCCGGACCCTCACCCCCTTTCGTGTCCCTCTCCTCGTCGGGAAACAAAAACTCCCCGGGGGCTGTTGGATCAGCTGGGGAGCAGCACGTGCTCCAGCAAGTAGCTGATGGAGTCCCAGTGCTTCCAGAGGAAGAAGAGGAAGAGGACGAGCAGGGCGGTGCTGAGGATGCGCATGCGGGTCTTCATGAGCGGCGTGATGAAGTTGGCGATGGTGGAGACGAAGACGAGCAGCACGGCCATCAGGGCCAGGATGACGTTGATGAACTTGCCCAGCAGGGCCCGGGCGTTGGCGTTCTCCACCCCTTCCAGCTGCACCACCTGCTGCTGCTGCTGCTGCAGCTCCAGCTTGGTCACCCGCGTCAGGCACGACTCCACGGCCTCCTGCCAGGGGACAGCAATGGCAGCGGCTCCAGGGATGTCCCCCCCTGAAGCTCCTGCCAGGGGACAGCAATGGCAGCAGCTCCAGAGATGTCCCCCCTGAAGCCTCCCTCCAGGGGACAGCAATGGCAGCAGCTCCAGGGATGTCCCCCCTGAAGCTCCTGCCAGGGGACAGCAATGGCAGCAGCTCCAGGGATGTCCCCCTGAAGCTCCTGCCAGGGGACAGCAATGGCAGCGGCTCCAGGGATGTCCCCCCTGAAGCCTCCTGCCAGGGGACAGCAATGGCAGCAGCTCCAGGGATGTCCCCCCTGAAGCCTCCTACCAGGGGACAGCAATGGCAGCGGCTCCAGGGATGTCCCCCCCTGAAGCTCCTGCCAGGGGACAGCAATGGCAGCGGCTCCAGGGATGTGCCCCCTGAAGCTCCTGCCAGGGCACTGTAGCTAGGATATTATAAATATAAAAGGATTTTCTGAAAAATCCTTTTCTTAGGATTTTTTTCTCCTGAGAGGCCTCAGGAACAAAATGTAAACAATGGTTATCTGCCACTGTGCAATGCAACAGGTGGATCTGTGATTGGTCTCATGTGGTTGTTTCTAATTAATGGCCAATCACAGCCCAGCTGTCTCAGTATCTCTGTCCGAGCCACAGGCCTTTGTTATTCATTCTTTCTTTTTCTATTCTTAGCCAGCCTTCTGATGAAATCCTTTCTTCTATTCTTTTAGTATAGTTTTAATATAATATATATCATAAAATAACAAATCAAGCCTTCTGAAACATGGAGTCAGATCCTCATCTCTTCCCTCATCCTCGGACCCCTGTGAGCACGGTCACAGGGGACAGCGGTGGCAGCGGCTCCAGGGATGTCCCCTGAGGGATTTGGGTGCCTCCCCCTGGTTTGCTGCTGCTGCCGGGGGGTTTTGTTCTGCCTGGGGGATGGCTCAAAGGGGGCTGTGCTGGCCCACACGTGGCTTGTCACAGCCCGTGGTCACACACGGGGGACCCGCTGTGTCATAGTGTGACAGGACAAAGGGGGATGGAGGGCAGGGACAGAGGGGATCTCGGGAGGGAATTCCTCCCTGTGAGGGTGGGGAGGACCTGGGATGGAATTCCCAGAGGAGCTGTGGCTGCCCCCTCCCTGTGGCAGTGGAAGGTGTCCCTGCCCTGCCACGGGTGATTTTTAATGTTCCTTCCAACCCACACCAGTCTGGGATTCCCTGGTTTTGGGGACATGGTTTAGTCACCTGCCTCTTGCTGTGACAGCAGCACAGGGACAACCTCACCTGGAAGGTGCTGGGAGAAGGGATCCCATCGCCCCTGGCTGGAGGGAGAAGAGCGGGGCTGAGCCCTCCCACAGCCCTACCTGGATGTCCCGAGCCCTCTCGTAGGACTGGTAGGCCACCTTCTCCTCCATGCTGGCCAGCTCCTGTTTCAGGTTGGTCATCTCATTCTGGTGCAGCTCTGTCAGGTCGTTCAGCTGCTCCTCCAGGCGCTCGTACCTGCACAGGGCAGTAGGGCTGGGACGTGTCCCTGAGCCCCCCCTTGCACTGGGGACACCACCCAGCCCCTCCCACCCTCCTCTGGTTGTGGGAAAACATCTCAAGGTCATCTGGCAGTGAGGAGAGCTGCAGCTCCCCGTGTCTCTTGGCCAGGAGGGCAGCTTGTGGTCCCCAAAGAGCCACCATGGGTGACACCTCCCCTGCCACCTGCCCAGCCCTACCTGTAGCGCTCCTCCTGCAAGCACTGGGTCATGCAGGTCTGCAGCTGGGCCTGGTCCTCCATGGAGTCCTCCAGCCCCTCCCGCCCTCCCCTGCTTGTGGGAAAACCTCTCAAGATCGTCTGGCAGTGAGGAGAGCTGCAGCTCCCCCTGTACCTTGGCTAGAAGGGCAGCTTGTGGTCCCCAAGGAGCCACCCCAGGTGACACCTCCCCTACCTGTAGCGCTCCTCCTGCAAGCACTGGGTCATGTAGGTGTAATCCCTCTGCAGCTGGGCCTTCAGGTCCTCCATGGAGTCCTCCAGGTGCGACTGGCTGTCCTTGATCTCCCGCAGCTCCTCCAGGATGGTGTCGAAGTTGTTGTGGTGGCTGTCCAGCGTGTTGGACTTGGGGCTCCCCAAGCCGCCGGGCCCTGCCCCGGAGTTGCTGCCCCCGGCCGAGCCCGAGGTGGCGCTGGAGCACTCGTCATCGCTGCCGTACTTGGGGCTGGACACCAGCGTGGCGCTGCCGCTCAGCGCGCGCGAGGCCTCCTCGGGGTGCCCGTCGTCCAGCGTGTCCTTCAGGTGCGCGATGTTGTCGGCGCTGCCGAACTTGTTGCGGATCAGGCTGGCGAACTCGCGCGGCTTGGACACCACGGCCGTGTGCGTGGCCTGCGAGAGCCCCGAGAGGCCGCCCTTGACCCCCTCCACCACGCCGCCGCTGAAGCCGCTGATGCTGGAGCGGACGTTGGCGCCCACGTCCTTCAGCCCTTGGTGCATGTCCCGGAAAACATCCTTGGGCTGGCGGCTGGGGCCGTTCTGCTCGATCTCCTTCAGCTTCTTGTGGTAGTGCTCCAGCTTCTTGTGCAGCTGCGCGATGGTCTGCGCCGACTTCTGGTTCTTCTTCTCGAACACCTGCTTGATGCGCGACGCCTGCTGCTTGTCGGCGTTGTTGGCCAGCTTCAGGTACTCGGCCACGTTGTCGTCCCGCGCCTCCTGCTCGATCTTGATCTGCTCCGTGATCTTGAGGATCTTCTGGTGCAGGTGCTCGATGGCGGCTTTGGTGCGCTGAGGGTCGGGGGTGCCATCGGGCACGTCCAGGCACACGGGGCCGTCGGCGTCGCCGTGCCCGGCGCCCACCGGCAGGTTCAGGGTGGTCACGTCGCCCTTGTCCAGCTGGAGGGGAAGAAAAAGGAAAAAATGCTCAGGGCACGGAGGAAAAAGTCCAGAAATGGGCTTGGGATGCACGGAAGAGGCAGGAGAATAATTAACTGGAGAGGTTGGGGGAGTTTTGGGGTTGGTTGGAGATTTCCCTGCCACGGCAGCACTGCTGGAATGCCAGGGACACACCAGATGATCCCAGGAACACCCCAGGTGATCCCAGAACACCCCAGGTGATCCCAGAACACATCAGCTGATCCCAAGAACACACCAGTTGATCTCAGGAACACACCAGGTGATCCCAGGCACACACCAGGTTACCCAAGAACACCCCAGTTGACCCCAGAACATCCCAGTTGATCCCTGGAACACCCCAGGTGATCCCAGAACACCCAAGTTGATCCCAGACAGGTTCGGGGTGGTAACGTCGCCCTTGTCCAGCTGGAGGGGAAGAAAAAGGAGGGAGGAAAAAGTCCAGAAATGGGAGGGGACAGGAGAGAACCGGGCTGGGGAGGCACAGAGGAGGCAGGAGAATAATTAACCGGAGAGGCTGGGGGAGTTTGGGGTTGGTTGGAGATTTCCCTGCCATGGCAGCACTGCTGGAATGCCAGGGACACACCAGATGATCCCAGGGACACACCAGATGATCCCAGGGACACCCCAGGTGACCCCAGGGACACCCCAGTGAAAAGAGCACAGCAGTTGCTCAACCCCCAACTCCATTTGGGGTTCAGGGCTGGATTTCCCCAGTGGAATTCAGCGAGGAGCAGCCACTGACTCTGCCTTTCCACCCTCAGCTGGTGCACAGATGGGATTTCCCCAGCCAGGCAGGGAAAAGGGGTGAGGAAAACCAGGATTCATCCCCAAACCAGCCCAGAGCCCAGGGACTGAGCAGCCTGGAGGTATTTCAGTCCTGCTTTCACCCCAGTTTTCCACCCTAATCCCAGTTTTTGGGAGGCTGGGGAACAGCTGTGGCTCCCAGAGCTGCAGGTGCAGGGACTCCTCTGCTTTTCCAAGCTCCCTCACCTGGCAGTGCCAAGCTCCTCTTGCAAACAGCAGCTGCCACCGCAGGAAATTCGGACAAATGCCAAAATTCCGTTTTACAGATGGCAAAACTGGAGCTTTGGGAGAGGAAATCGCTCTCCTGAAGCCACATTTGGAGAGCCTGGACTGCAACCCAGGCCCTGCCTCGTGCTCTCCAACCTGGATGTGCTGCTTGGCCAGTTGGGGGAAAAAAATAAATTAAAAAAAAATCCCTAAATCTTCCCAGTTGCTGGGTTTTATATGCAGATTCTTATGCAAAACCTCCCTGGTTGTGTAAATGGCTCCTGGCTTCTAATTAAGAGCTGCTTGAAAGTTAAATACTCTTGGCAGACCTGAATAATTTCTCATTTCCATCCCACTTTCCCCGAATGACCCTTTAATAGGGATAAAGCTGCGGGATCACTGCTTGGGAGTGTGTTATTATCACCAGGAAATGCAGGGGGGAACAGGGAGCAATGTTCTCTCAAGATGCTGCTTGGGAACAATCCCATCTGGAGCAGGGGCTTGGTAAAGCCAGAACCCTCCTGTTATTCCATTTCCACCTCCCTTTTTTTCCTCGTTTTTTTTTGTGTCCTGCTGGGAGTCTGGGGGTGTTGGGATTTCATCTCAGCTTCACCCCAAAGCTTTTCCTGTCTCCTCACTGCAGCAGTGACAGAGCAAGGGCTGGAAGATGGGAGCAAAAGGCCAATCCCAGCTGGGTTCGCTCTGTCTGGAGCGGCAATTTTCTTAAAAAAAAATATAAAAATAAAAATGAAGTCATAACAAACTTGTGGTTTTCAGACCCCACTCCCAGGCTATTTTTAGGCTGGGCCCTCCACGGAGGGTTTTGCTTTGGTTTCTTATCACCAGGCAGAAATTAGAAACAGCAGGAAACAGACTTTTTGCCCAGATGTGCAATTCTCTGGACAGAAAAGGGAAAAAGTGACCGTGGCAAAGGAAAAGGCAGCTCTGGAGAGGCCCAGAGGGGAAACACCTGCTGGGGAGGGGAGGGGAAAAGTTGCTCAAATTTCTGTTTCCAGAGAGGGAGTTGCCCTCTGTAAAGCCAATCTTTTGGATTGGAAAGAAAGGAGGTTTAGATTTTGGGATTTTGGGAAGGAATTCCTGGCTGTGAGGGGGGTGAGATGGAATTCCCAGAGAATCTGTGGCTGCCCCATCCCTGAAAGTGTGCAAGGCTGGGTTGGATGGTGAAAGGTGTCCCTGCCCATGGCAGGGGTAGCACTGGATGGGTTTTATGGTCCCTCCTAACCCAAAGCATTCCGGAATTCCATGATTTATCCACGGGATTCCATCTGGGATGGGCAGGGAACAGCCCTGGGCTGAAATCCTGCTCGCTGCCATGCTGGGGAAGGCACATCAGGTTATGGCTTTGAAAACAACCCCCCCAAAAAAGACAATGTGGATCCCTGGAGCATTAACAGGCCCTGCCTGCTAAATCCCAGCAACTGTGCAGGGGATTTAAGAGGGGGATTAGGAACAGCCACACTTTCCCTACATGCAGCAAACCTGCTGGTAGGCACAGGATGAAAGGAAATTTATCCTGATGGAAACCCTGTTTTCCAGAGCTTGTTTTGCACCAGGCTGGGAGGGCAGAGCTGCTGTGGGATGCGGGAGGAAGGCAGGACAAGGGCAGGGAAATGATTCTGATCAACAGAGCTGAGCCCAGCAGAGCTGAGATCTGCAAAAGGCTCGGGCTGAGGAGCAAACAGGGCTCAGGGCTGTGCAGGGCTGGGTTAATGGGGCTGCAGGCTGGGGGAGAGCTGGGCCCAGGAGCAGCTGAGCTGCTGGGGATGTCACCTCAGCGTGGGGATGTCACTTCAACATGGGCATGTCACCTCAGCGTGGGCATGTCACCCCAGTTTGGGGCTGTGTCCCCTAGGTCAGGGTTGTCACCCCAGTTTGGGGATGTCACCTTAGCTCAGGGATGTCACCCCAGTTTGGGGCTGTGTCCCCTTGGTCAGGGCTGTCACCCCAGCTCGGGGATGTCCCCCAGTTTGGGGCTGTCACCACAGCTCAAGGCTGTCCCCCCAGCAGGGCTGTCCCCTCAGCCTGGGGATGTCACCCCAACTCAGGGCTGTCCCCCCAGCTCGGGGTGGTGTCCCCCCACCACAGGGCTGTCCCCTCAGCTTGGGGATGTCCCCTCAGCTTGGGGGTGTCCCCTCAGCTTGGGGATGTCACCCCAAACTGGGGCTGTGTCCCCACTCAGGTCCATGTCTCCAATCAGTGCTGTCCCCCCAGCTCGAGGCCGTGTCCCCACCTCAGGGCCGTGGCTGTCCCAGCACATCCACGCCTGGCTTCAACCCCATTCCCAAGGAATTGCACAATTATTGCAGGGTTCAGAGCAGAGTTCTGGAGGCGCTGACACCCCCCCTGAATTGTTCTGTTTTCTGTGCCCTGCAGCCCACGGGACACGCCGGGCATGAGCCCTGCCTGTGTCCACCCCGAGCAAGGACCTTCCCTACAAAGTATCACTGTGATTCCTGCCTGGAATCCATCCCAGGGACAAAACAGCCCTGGGAAGGACCATGTGCACCTTCCAGCTGGGAAAAAACAAGAACAAGTGTTGCCAAATCCAGGGCAGATCCGGGGAGCTGCTGCCCTGAGCCGTCAGCTCCCCCGCACAAGTGTCACCCTGCCTGGGGCACTTGGTGGCCCTGGAATGCCACCAGGGAGAGGCCACGGCCAGCACAGAAATGCAGGCATGTGGTGGATGTGGGGAGGGGGATTTTGGGGCAGTTATTTCGTTTCTCAGAGCATTTTTCCAGCACAGCATCCCCTGAGCCGGTCACTGTCACTGGGGACACCACGAGCGTCCTGCCCCTGTCCCCACACGGGCTCCCAGCCCTGTGCCTCCCTGAGCTGAGCTGTTATTCCCACCAGACCCAGCCCAGGTGTTGAAAATAGCAGCAGGAGCCCTGAGTCACAATTCCCACCCTCCCTCCAGCAGCGCCCGGGGCTGGCGGTGCCCTGTGCCCCCCTGTGCCACCCCAGCATGGGCACAACGGGCTGGCAGCAGCTCCCTGCACTCATTCCCCAGCCTGACAACAATTTTCCTTACATAATGCAGGGATTAACGTTCAGCCTTCCAGCTGCAGCAGTTTCCCACCCGGCACTGATGGCGCTGGGGGGGTTTCACTCCCTGCTCTCATTCCCCGAGGAACAGCGGCGCCAAAACCCCCCGCGGGTCTCTCTCCCCATCATTTTACCCAAACCCCAAAAAATCTGCCGGGACCTACCTCCATGGCGGGCAGGGCTGGGGTGCCCTGGGGCTAGTTGGCGTGTCCCCGCGGTGTCCCCAAGGCTGGCAGCGCTGCCCGGGCACTGCCGGCTGCCATGGCACGATTGCCGCCTGGGGAAGGCAGCGGTGGATGGCAGCGAGGTGTTGGGGGAGCAGCGGGGAGGGAGGAGGAGGAGGAGAAACCTCTCGTAGACCCCGTTGGGGCTGGCTCCGAGCCCCCGGAGCGCTCCCGGTGCCGTTCCCGGAGCGCTCCCCGCGGTTCCCGGAGCGCTCCCGGTGCCGCTCCCGGAGCGCTCCCCGCGGTTCCCGGAGCGCTCCCGGTGCCGCTCCCGGAGCGCTCCCCGCGGTTCCCGGAGCGCTCCCGGTGCCGCTCCCGGAGCGCTCCCCGCGGTTCCCGGAGCGCTCCCGGTGCCGCTCCCGGAGCGCTCCCCGCGGTTCCCGGTGCGGTTCCCGGTGCCGCTCCCGGAGCGCTCCCCGCGGTTCCCGGTGCGGTTCCCGGTGCCGCTCCCGGAGCGCTCCCCGCGGTTCCCGGCGCGCAGGGACGGAGGCGCTCGCTCGGCCGGGATTGCCGACTCAGGAAATCTGCCCGAGCTGTTTACAGCTCTCAGCCAGCCCGAGCTTTCAGGGCTGTAATGCCAAACCCCCCCGCTCGTATCCCCGTGCCGGGATATTCACACGCCTCCAGCCCCATACGCTGCCTGTGCCCTGACGCAGGAGGTCGGGACGGGCTCTTGTCATCTGCTGTGTCACAGAGAGGGACAGAAAGCCCTGGGAAAGGCAGGGGGGAGGCGTCCAGAAAGGAAAAACGCGAGTGGAAACAGTCGGGAAAAAACAAAATCCTGTCACTAAGCAAGGAGCCCGAGTTAAAAGCCGGGAATGAGCCACTCGTGGCAGCACCAGGAGGTGTCCTGGAGCAGGAGCTGGATCTGTCCCTGTCACCCCAGGAGAGCGGGGGTGGCACTGACCCCGTTCTGCCACAGGGAGAACACAACGGCACCAAAATCCTCATATCCCCCTCCACGGCAGCTGCCATCCATCCCCAGAGGCACAGGGAAACGCAGATTCCCTGGAAATTCCACCCAAACCCAGCCGTGCCAGGGCAGGGCCAGGACAGAGCAGAGAATCCCGAGAGTGTCACACGGAGCCGCGGGGACCGGGCGGTGACACCGCAGAGCTGCCCCCGGGGAGGGGAGGTGACACCACGGGGATGGCACCAGGGATGGGAGGTGACACCGCGGGGATGGCACCGGGGCTGGATGGGGACACCCTGGGGATGGCACCGGGGCAGGGAGGTGACACCGCAGGGATGGCACCAGGGATGGGAGGTGACACTGTGGGGATGGCACTGGGGATGGATGGTGACACTGTAGGGATGGCACCGGGGCTGGGAGGGGACACCGTAGGGATGGCACCAGGGGGCTGGATGGGGACACCATGGGGATGGCACCGGGGCTGGATGGTGACACTGCAGAGCTGCTCTCGGGGATGGTTGGTGACACCACAGAGCTGCCTGCCCCTGAGGACGGACAGTGGCACCGTGGGGATGGCACCAGGGCTGGGAGGTGACACCGTGGGGATGGCACCAGGGCTGGATGGTGACACCGCAGAGCTGCCCCTGAGGATGGTTGGTGACACCGCAGAGCTGCCCCTGAGGATGGTTGGTGACACCGTGGGGATGGCACTGGGGCAGGGAGGTGACACCGCAGAGCTGCCCCTGGGGATGGTTGGTGACACCGCAGAGCTGCCCCTGAGGACGGACGGTGGCACCCTGGGGATGGCACCAGCAGCACCCGGGGCTCCTCCCGTCCCGGGTGGGCTTCTGGCCCATCCCTGAGTGCCAGGGGGGGATGGCCCAGCCTGGCCCAGCCCCGTGGGTGCCCCTGGTGTGACCAGGCCTGGTCAGCTCCGTCCTGGTTTCTGCCATAGCATCACTTCTGCTTTTAGAGGTCACTTCCCATGGCTCTTGTGCTGTCTCAGCAGGGCAGGAGGATCAGCAGCTGCACAGCACCCGGTGGAAAGCACCCTCCCTGCTTGCCAGTTCCCTCTTGAAGCTGCTGGGGCTGGCCCTGCAGCCCTGCTGCTTCCCCCCTGTGGTTTTTGGGGCAGGGAAGTGAGCGGTTCACCCATCCCAGGGGAACCACGATGTCCCCCACAGCCCCTGCCAGCTCACAGCCCCTGCTCCTGGCCTTGGGGAAAGGTGGAGGAGCAGGAATTTCCCAGGGGAGGCTGATGGAGCGAGGACCTGATAAAGGTTGGGATGTTCAGGAAGAGCCAGCACGGGCAGGCTGCTGCAAGGAGCCCTGGGGAACATTTTTGGGACTTACTGGGGTCCTCAGGTGCTGGATTCCCAGGAGAACACCTGCTCCCAGCTCTCCAGCACGAGGGAAAGGGAAACAAATCATTGCAAACAACAAAGAGCCTGGCTGCTGAACTACCCAGGGTTAACAAATCATTGCAAACAACAAAATCGTGGCTGCTGAAGGGCCCAGGGTTAACAAATCATTGCAAAAATCAAAATTGCAGCTGCTGAAGGGCCCAGCCCAGCGAGGCAGAGCAGTGGGGCAGCATCTCCCCTCCCTTCTACAGCATGCAAACCCCCTCCTGGCACAGGAAAAAAGGGAATTCTGCAAGGGAATTACCCAAGGGGTTGGTGTCACACTCCCCATCATCCTTCCCCCCCAGCTGCTGTTTTTCAGGCCTGACTGTACGAGGCAAATTTTGAAATAAACATCAGCTCCCAGGCAAAGAAAAGCCCTGGATTTTCCACAAAATCGTGGCAGGTTTGGTGTGTGCTGTGCTGGGCAGGGCAGGGTCCAGCTCCAAAGCCTTGGTCTGGGCACCAGGAGGGTCCCCTTGTGCTGCCACATGGACACAGGGCAGGTTTGGGGCTTGGGCTGGGCTTAGCACAGAGAAGCAGGAATTAGAACCAGCAGGAAAACCCTACTTGAATGGGCTGGGAAAACTGCAAATGGGATTTTGGGATGCTGACAGAGGTGGAGATCTGGCAGACCCACTGCTCCTGAGCATCCCACGCCCCAGGGGATTTGGTGTCTGCAGCTTCTGGGGCTCCTGCTGCAGGTGCCACCCTGCTCCTCACCCCTTCCCCTGCACTAACTACACTATCATGGGATCAAAGCCCATCTGTCTAGTGAATTGGAAGGTCCTAGCTTAATTAAAGCACCCGAGTTGCATTTAGGGGATGCAGGGTAAGGGCCTGCAGACTTTAGCAGAAACTAAGAGGGTTTAACTCTTGTTTAAGGCTTTGAAGGCCTTCGGTTTAGGTAATCCTAAATTTCTTAGGCAATGGTAAGGATTATAGGGGAGATAGGAAATCCCTGCCTGGAAAGGAGAGCAGGGATGGGGGGACACCCACAAAGGCACCCAGCAGAGGATCTGGGGGCAGTGTCCTTTTGCCAGGGCAGGGTCTGGGAGGGCGGCTCCTGCAGAGCTGTGGATCCTCTCCCTCCCAGGGCCGAGGAGCCTGAGGGGCAGAGGAGGCTCCAAGGAGGAGCAGCACAGGCTGGGGGGGGAGCAGGAACAGGCTGGGGCACCACGGGGCTGATCCCAATCCTCTAAGAGTGCCAGGAGAACAAACAGCACAGCCAAGCACTGCTGAGCACGTCCCAAAGGGAAATAACCAACAAATAAATGAACAAACCAACAAACAGCCACCACTGCTCCCCGTCCCCATCACAGCTGGGACACTGCCACCCTCCCCAGGGCTCAGGGCACTCGGGAAAAGCTGTTATACCAATGGAAAGATCCCAGGATTCTCCCTTGGGAAGCTCCTGGGTCTCCATGCCTGTCCATGCCATGAGGAACGTGGTGTTTCCTAATTGCACAGCACATCCTCTGAGCTGGGCCTGTCCCTTCTGTCCCTTGTGCCCTGGGCTCACAGGGACAGCTCTGAAGGGACAATTCAGTCAGCAGCCCTCATGGGTGAAGCCATTCAGGGCCCTGCCTACGCTTGGAGAATATTTGGAAAAATTCCTGCTGTTGTTTTCTCTGGAGGGAGGGACCCTGACGCAGCATTAACCCACCCAGCAGCTCAGCACCTCCAGCAGGGCTTGTGCAGCCAGGGGGGGATTTTTGGGAGCTTCTGCACGGAGGATTTGAGGGGGAAGCAGGGAGAGGCCAAACCACAACCCCAGCCAAGTGAGGAGCCACAAACTGGACCCTCATCCAGCCTCTGGATCCAAACCCTGCTCCCAGCCCAGAGCAGCAGGGGTGAGCGGGAGAGATCACAAACCCTGCAGCCCAAATCCTGCCCTGCACCCTGGGCATCCACCCCCAAATCCCCCGGGATCCTGCCGGGAGCGGGAGCTGCTGGTGGGCTGCAATCAACAGCCATATGTCAGCCAGGCTGAGGAGGAACACGATGTCTTCTTCACGAGGGGTGAATCAGTAGCAGAGTCTGATATTCTTCTCCTCCTGAATTAATTAAGCAGCAATCTCGGGTGTCTTTGTCTTTCCAGCTATTATCTGCTCACTCCAAAGCGCTCATCCCAACGGGAGTGAGGGAAGGAGCTCCCAGCACCAGCCTTGCCTCAGACTCATCCCCTGCCACACGTGGATAGATGGAGGTGGGGAGTGGGAGCTCACCTGGCCTGGAACTCCAATTCCAGGTGAGGAACCCAAAAACCACCCAAAAATCCCCCAAACCTCTGGCATTTGAAGGGTGTCTGCACCCCAATGCTCCCAGCCTTGCCTCAGACTCATCCCCTGCCACACGTGGGGAGCTGAGGGTGGGGAGTGGGAGCTCAGCTGGACTCTCACACCTTCAATTCCTGGTCAGGAACCCAAAAACCACCCCAAAATCCCCAAAACCTCTGGCATTTGTAGGGTCTCTGCACCAGCCTTGCCTCACAGACTCATCCCCTGCCACATGAAGGGAGCTGAGGGTGGGGAGTGGGAGCTCACCTGGGCTCTCACACCTTCAGTTCCTGGTCAGGAACCCAAAAAACCCCCAAAAATCCCCAAAACCTCTGGCATTTGTAGGGTCTCTGCACCCTTGGGATCAGGTGCCAAAGGGATGTGCCAGGGGCTGAGGGGTGCAGCTTTACACCCCCTCTGTTCCCTTTGGCCTGTTTCACCTCCTTCCCTGGGATTTTAACCCCTGAGAGGGAGGGGAGAACATGCCAGAAATTCCTCCCAAGGAGACCCAGGACACTTCACCAAACTCAGGGATGGGCTGGGTCTGCATTCCAATGGGGAAACTGAGGCAGCAAGAGAGGGAAAGCTCCTGCCTGGGGGAAATTCTGCCCGGGGTTAGATGTGGGGCCAACCCTCACACGGTCCCTGTGTCACCATCGTCATCATCATCATCATCATCATCATCATCATCATCCCAGATGATGACTGAGCCCAGGTAACCGGAGCTGTAGGAAAGAGAAACCACATCCTCCCACAGGAAGCCAAGGCAGCTGAGCTGGCCAGGGGACAGGAACCTTCCCTGAAATCCCTGGGTACAGGAACCTTCCCTGAAATCCCTGAGCAGGGGACAGGAACCTTCCCTGACACCCCTGGGTAGAGGGGACAGGAACCTTCCCTGAAATCCCTGAGCAGGGGACAGGAACCTTCCCTGACACCCCTGGGCAGGGGACAGGAACCTTCCCTGAAATCCCTGAGCAGGGGACAGGAACCTTCCCTGAAATCCCTGGGCAGGGGACAGGAACCTTCCCTGAAATCCCTGGGCAGGGGACAGGAACCTTCCCTGACACCCCTGGGTAGAGGGACAGGAACCTTCCCTGAAATCCCTGGGCAGGGGACAGGAACCTTCCCTGAGATCCCTGAGCAGGGGACAGGAACCTTCCCTGCCACCCCTGGGTAGAGGGGACAGGAACCTTCCCTGCCACCCCTGAGCAGGGGACAGGAACCTTCCCTGCCATCCCTGAGCCACCCCACAGCCTCCCAGCCACCCCAAACCCCTCTGTCCCCATGGGGCACGGCCACCCCGGGCTGGGCACTGGGGAACTCCGGGTTTCTCCCTGTATTTCTCCCTGCTCCCTGTAATCCCTCTGGCCCTGATATAGCCACTGACCCGGGGGGGAGCTAAATTTAGCGGGATGAATCCTGCCCTGTGTCCCGAGGGCTGCTGCCCTTGAGGCAGGGCTGGGGCTGGAGGGACAGGCTCCCCCCCAGGACACTCTCCTGGGACGGGGACAGGGGCACGGAGAGAGGAGTTTGGAGCAGAAAATGGCACTTTTGGGTTGTGGTCCCATAAAAGGAAGGCTTGTCCCCAGTGTGGGAACCCCAGGTGGGGGTGAGCCCTTGGCAGTGCCCATTTTGGGGTGAAGCACAAACCCCAGCCAGAACTGGCAGCCAGCACCAAACTCCCAGACTGTCCCATGGTCCCACTGAACTCCTCTGGATGTCCCCTGTCACTGTTCCATGGTCCCACTGAGCCCCTTGAGCCACTCTGGATGTCCCCTGCTATTCCATGGTCCCCACTGAGCCCCTCTGGATGTCCCCTGTCACTGTTCCATGGTCCCCACTGAGCCCCTCTGGGTGTCCCCTGTCACTGTCCCATGGTCCCACTGAGCCCCTCGAGCCCCTCTGGGTGTCCCCTGTCACTGATCCATGGTCCCACTGAGCCCCTCTGGATGTCCCCTGCTATGCCATGGTCCCACTGAGCCCCTCTGGGTGTCCCCTGTCACTGTCCCATGGTCCCACTGAGCCCCTCTGGATGTCCCCTGTCACCACAGGCTATTCCTGGGGGAAATTAGGGGGTGCAGAAATTTTGTGTGCCAGGCTGTGGCAGGGTCCATGGGGTGAAAAACCAGCGCAGCAAAAGGGAAGGCAGAACTGCAGGAGCTTAAATTAAAAACAGGGGGCTCAGAGCTCCAGAGCCGGCCTGAGGCGGGGCACGAAGCTCCCCCTGCCCTCCCTGTGCCTCACAGGAGAAGCAGCTGCCAGGGTAGGGGCACAGAGAGGGGAGTTTGGAGCAGAAAATGGCACTTTTGGTTGTGATCCCATAAAAACAGGGGGCTCAGAGCTCCAGAGCTGGCCTGAGGTGGGGCACGAAGCCTCCCCTGCCCTCCCTGTGCCTCACAGGAGAAGCAGCTGCCAGGGCAGGGGCACGGAGCGGGGACAGCGGCGGCAGCTGGCGCTGTCACTTGCCCAGGGACAGAGCCCGACAGAGGGGGCCGGGCCCTCGCCACACGCGGGGGACGCTCGGCGGGTCCGGACCGGGCTGAGAACCCGCGCTGGGGACACTGGGGACGCTGGGGACGGGCCCAGTCCTAAGGGACGCGGGGAGAAGGCGGCGGGGAGCGCGGACGGACAGACGGAGAGATGGACGGATGGACGGACGGACAAAAGGACGGACAGACAGAGAGATAGAGAGGGACGGACGGAGAGAGGAGAGATAGGGAGGGACGGACCGACGGAGAGAGGGAGGGACGGACGGACAAACGGACAGACGGAGAGAGGGACAGAGAGAGGGACGGACGGACGGAGAGAGGGACGGAGAGAGAGAGGGACGGATAGACGGACAGACAGACGGAGAGAGGGACGGACAAACGGACGGATGGACAGACAAATGGAGACAGGGACGGACGGACAGACAGACGGACAGACGGAGAGAGGGAAGGAGGGAGGGAAGGAGGGAGGGAAGGAGGGACAGACGGACGGACGGACGGACGGCCAGACAGAGGGAGAGAGGGAGGGACAGACGGACGGACGGACGGACGGCCACCGGTCAGGCCGCCCTCCAAGGGCCGCCGCTCCCCCCGGCCCGTTCCCCCCGGTGCCCCCGGTGCCCACCTGCACGTGCACCATGCCGCAGTCCCCGCAGTCCGTGCAGCTCCCCGGCAGCACCAGGCACAGCACCCCGCGGCCGCCCCGCTCCAGCTCCGGCCGCCGCCCGGGGCCGCCGTGCCCCGCCAGCACCGGCACCGCCTGAGCCCCGGGGGCACCGGGGGCACCCCCGGCCGCTGCTGCCGGCGCCTCGCCGGCCGCTAATTCCCGTGCGCCCGCCCCCGTGCCTGGCGGGTCACCAGCAGGGGATTAGGGAGATCAGCACAAAGCTCCCAGCGCTGCCGTGCGCCCGCCCTGCCGCCGCCTCCCCCGGCCCCACAGCGGCACCGGCACACGCGCCGCCAGCACGGCCTCGTGGCGAGCACCGGCACCGGCACCGCGGGTGCGCCCCGCGTGGGCCACCCTGGGGCAAACGGGAGCCGCGCTCTGCTCCGGGCGGGTGTTTCCTTCCTGGGGAAGGAGCTCCTCCAGCCAGGAGCTCCGTGGGACACACGGGACAGGGGATTTTTGGGATGCAGAGATGCTTCCCAACCCTGGGGAAGGAGCTCCTCCAGCCAGGAGCTCCATGGGACACATGGGTGAGCAGAATTTTGGGATGCAGGGATGATCCTGGCAGTTGGAACCTGCTGCCCTAGCAAAGGAGCTCCTCCAGCCAGGAGCCCCATGGCATACAGGGGACAGGAGATTTTTGGGATGCAGGAATGTTCCTGGACCCCAGGGGAGGAGCTCCTCCAGCCAGAAACTCCATGGGACACAGGGCAGAGTGGATTTTTGGGTTGCAGGGATGCTCCTGGACTCCAGGGAAGGAGCTCCTCCAGCTTAGAGCTCTGTGAGACACAGCAGAGTGGAATTTTGGGATGCAGGGATGCTCCTGGAGCCCAGGGAAGGAGCTCCTCCAGCTCAGAGCTCTGTGGGACACAGGGCAGAGCAGATTTTTGGGATGCAGGGATGCTCCTGGAGCCCAGGGAAGGAGCTCCTCCAGCTCAGAGCTCCGTGCCTGCAAAGCAGAGGCAGCCCATGGCTTTTGGAGCACAGATGGAAACCAAACCCTGGCTCCCTGTTGCCAGCAGGAGCCTGGGCATGCCTGGCTCATCCCAAACTCACCAGCACCAGGTGGGAATGGAGATGGGGGTGGGAGGCTGGGGAGAAGGAAAATCACAAATACCTGACCTGCAAAGGAAGGTTTGTCCCCAGTGTGGGGTGAGCCCTTGGCAGTGCTCCTTTTGGGCTGAAGCACAAACCCCAGGCAGCACCAAATTCCCAGACTGTCCCATGGTCCCACTGAGCCCCTCTGGATGTCCAGGCTGCTCCTGGGAGGAATTAGGGGGTACAGGGGGCAGGAATTTTGTATGGGGTCCACAGGGTGAAAAACCAGTGCAGGAAAAGGGAAGGCAGAACTGCAGGAACTTAATGAATTCAACAAGAAAAATGCAAAGGGAAGAAAAAAAAATCACCAATAGCTGTTCAACAAGCACTTGCTGAGACTGAGTGATCCCACGAGGGACCCATCCAGCATCTGCTCCTGACGGAAGGGGTGGAAAATTCAGCATGAAATTTGTGGGGGGGTGGGAATGGCTCTTTCCCAGGAGCCCCGAGCATCCCGTGGGGCTTCCAAAGGGATGGGGAACAGGGAGGAGGTGCCAGATCCTTGGGGACAAGGCAGGGATGATGCCAAGCCCCCCCTCTGGAGCCCATCCCTGAGGAAAAGGAGCTGCTTTGCTGCAGGCAGGAGGCTCAGGGCTTCCTGAGGGCTCCTGGAAAACCAATCCGGCCCGGGAATATCGCGGGGCTCGTGTTTCTCTAAATAAGTTATTTTTCCACTGCCTCACAAAGGTGTTGTCTCTCTTCTTATTACTCTTTGTGTCATATGCAGTTAATTATTCATCCCCTTTCTGGGCTGCTCTGGCAGTGGACAGGGATCTGCTCTGGATGCTTCTGCCCCAGTGGGATTGAGGTTTTGGCCGTAATTCCAGCAGGATTGGGGTCCTTGCAAGGCAGGGACACAGGCCATGCCCCAGAGGAGGCCAGAGGGAGAAATTTTGGCTGCAGATGCTCAAATGAGCAACCTGATGCTCCTCATCACTTGGTCCAGGTGGGACATTCCAGAAGGGAGGAGCAGGGACTGCCAGGGAAGGATTGGGGTGTCCTGATTTGGGGAGAGGAGATTTTTGGGCAGCTCCTTGGAAAGCTGATGACACAGTGACAATTTTATCCTTGGGACCACATTTCCGTGTCCCTGTCAGAGCCTGCCTGGCCACCTCCCCATGCTGAGCTTTTCCAGTTCACTGCTGGTGCTCTCAGGTGAATTAATTAAAAGCACAAAAGGAAGGATTGAATTAAAAACACAAAAAGGAAGGATTGAATCAAAAGCACAAAAAGGAGGATCCTCATTTCCCTGAGAGCCACTTCAGGGTGTGGAACCCCCCCAAGCTCCCAAGGTCAAGGGGAGAAGCCAACAGGGAAAATCCCCCCAGCTCCCAGAGCACCTCTCAGTGCCTGTCCCTTGAACTCAGCGTGTGCTAATTGGGCTGCTGCATAATTAATGGCACTAAACACTAGATGGAAACACCATCCTGCCCATCAGCCCAGCACAGACTGGTTTCAAAATCACTTGGGATCTTGGGATGGGACCAAATCGGAGCCACGTGGCTGAGCCCAGAGGTGCCTTTGGATCCCGCCATCCCATGGGAACAGGGTCGTGCCAGGGCCTTTTTAATCCCTCAAATCCCACTCTGGGAATTGTGTCCCTGCCTTCAGTTCCCCATAAGAAGCCTCAATTCCAGCAGCTCCAGGTTCCCAAGGGCTGCCACCACTGTCTGGTGCCTCCAGCACTGCCCTGAGGGACAGCCTCATCCCAAAGGAATTTTGGGGTGCCCTGGCTCCCCACTCTGTTCTTGTGCTCCCTAACCCAGGTGCAGCCACAGAATCCCAGGATCCCTGAGGCTGGAAAATCCCTGTGGGATCATTGCCTGATCCCCACCCTGAGCACTCAGTGCCACCTCCAGGTGACACCTGCAGGGATGGGCGTTCCAAACCCCCCTGGGCAGCCCCTTCCATGAGGAAATTCCTGCTGGTGTCCAACCTGAGCCTCCTGAGGTACAGACCAAGGTGATGTCCCCTTACCCTGTCACTGTGGGAGCAAAGCCTGACACCACTACCTGCTCCACACCAGGGACTTGTGCAGAGCCCCAAAACCCCTCCAGACCCTCCTGTCCTCCAACACAACCCCTCCAAGGCGCTCCATCCCTGCCTTATCCACCAGCCCCTCGCTGTGGCAACAAAGTCCAACCTCACCACCTGCACCTCACCAGGGATTGATCAGAGCCCCAAAACTGCTTCAGAACCTCCTTTCCTCCAACACAACCCCTCCAGACCCCCTTTCCTCCAACACAACCGCTCCAAACCTTCCTTTCCTCCAACACAACCCCTCCAAGGTGCTCCATCCCTATCTTATCCACCAGCCCCTCACAGTGGGAGCAAAGCCTGACCCCATCAGGGATCTGTGCAGAGCCCCAGAACCCCTCCAGACCCCCAAACCCCCTCCAGATCCCCCGTTCCTCCAACACAACCCCTCCAGACCCTTCTTTCCTCCAACACAACCCCTCTAGACCCCCCTTTCCTCCAACACAACCCCTCCAAGGCGCTCCATCCCTACCTTATCCACCAGCCCCTCGCCATCCTCAGCCAGCAGGTAGACAGCCCCTCCCTCGGCCAGCAGGATGGCCGTGTCCGTGGTGGACGAGGACCTGGGCCTGCCCTGGTGCTGATGCAGGATGGCCGTGAGGCCGCTGTCCTGGGGGGCCTTGCGGCCCAGGTGGGGGCTGCCCTTCTGCGGCTCCAGCGAGCCGCTCTTGGCGCGGCGGCCGGCGCCGTGCAGGCTGGTGCCGCGCTTGATGGAGGGCCGCGAGCGGATCTGCTGCAGCACGCGGTTGAAGGCCGTGGGCCGGGCGGGCAGGTCGTGCAGGGACACGGCGTAGGACACGCGGTGCATCTCCGGGGAACGCTCCTTCTCGTCCGGGGACTCGTGGTCGGAGGCGCCGTGGGGCGCGGATGAGGCGGCGGCCGTCGGCGGCCCCGGCGTTGCCGGCTCCTGAGAGCTCTGCTGGTCGCGCTCCCGCGAGCGCCGGCGGCTGTGGAAGAGGTGCTTGAGGCCGTGGCTGAACATGGAGCCCTCGGAGAGCTGCTGGATTTTCTGTGGGGAAAGAGAGGGAAATGAGGGTGTTAATTGAGGTGTTAATTGAGGGAATGGGGGCTGTTAATTGAGGGTGTTCATTGAGGGAATGGGTGCTGTTAATCAAGGGAATGGGGGCTGTTAATTTAGGGAATGGGTGCTGTTAATTGAGGGTGTTCATTGAGGGAATGGGTGCTGTTAATCAAGGGAATGGGGGCTGTTAATTTAGGGAATGGGTGCTGTTAATTGAGGGTGTTCATTGAGGGAATTGGTGCTGTTAATCAAGGGAATGGGGGCTGTTAATTGAGGGTGTTAATAGAGAGAATGGGTGCTGTTAATCAAGGGAATGGGTGCTGTTAATTAATTGAGGGAATTGGCGCTGTTAATTGAGGGAATGGGCACTGTTAATTGAGGAAATGGGTGCTGTTAATTAATTGAGGGAATAGGTGCTGTCAATTGAGGGAATGGGTGCTGTTAATTGACGGTGTTAATTGAGGGAATGGGTAAATATTGGAAATATTAAGCATTAGTACTTGGAAATACTAAATATTAATGGAGGTATTGGAAATACTAAGAATTAGTGGAATTATCAGAAATACTAAATACTAGTATTTGGAAAGATGAGATTTTACTGGAAATACTAACTTGGAAATACTAAGTATTAGTGGAACTACTGGAAATACTAAATATTAGTATTTGGAAATACTAAATATTAATGGAAATACTAA
Source organism: Agelaius tricolor (assembly GCF_023055355.1). Lineage (NCBI taxonomy): Eukaryota > Metazoa > Chordata > Aves > Passeriformes > Icteridae > Agelaius > Agelaius tricolor. The sequence goes on from NW_027269290.1 coordinate 4,870,698, forward strand.
GTAGTAGTGGCCTCAGCCATGGACCAAGAGCCACACAAGCTCCAGCAAGGATCAGGGCTTTTTTCTCTGTGACATTTTCCATGGGCCAGCCTGTCCTGACTCCTGGGGATGAACCAGCCCTGTGCCACCAAACCCAGTCCAAACTGGGCTTATAAATATAAAATTATTATTATTAAGTATATAATAATATATATTAAAATATTTAAAATAGATAATATATAATATAAAAATATACAATAATACAAAATAAGATATATTATATAAAATTATATAAAAGAATATATAATAATATAATATATAGTAATATATAAAAATATAGTAACAATTTATATAATATATAAATATACAATAATATAAAATAAGATATCTTATATAAAATTATATAAAATAATATATATTATAATATATAGTAATATATAAAAATATAGTTACAATTTATATAATATATAAATAATATATATAATATATAAATACAAACTGGGCAGCCACTGGTTTCCAGCAGGAGATGGGGAGATGCCCTGAGCATTCCCAGCCCTCCCTTCCCAGGGGCTGCATCCCACATTCCCAGGAAACAATCCCAGGGACTCAGGGTGCAGCTGGCCACAGGGAAATCATGAATATGGATGGTGGAACAGCTCCTGCTCCTGATTACAGCCAGGGCAGCCTGGCCAGGGTTCTGGAAATCCAGGGTTCCACTGGAACCTGGCCAGGGTTCTTCCCTGCAGCCACTGGAAATCTGGGATTCCACTGGAATCTCACCAGGATTCTATTGGAACACCCAGATTTAAGGCCAGAGCTCCACTGGAAATTTGGGGTTTCACCGGAAATCCGGGGTTCCCTGCAGCCACTGGAAATCTGAGGTTCTGCTGGAACCTGGCCAGGGTTCTTCCCTGCAGCCCCTGGAAATCCAGGATTCCATTGGAACACCCAGATTTGAGGCCAGGGTTCTACTGGAAATTCGGGGTTCTCTGCAGGCACTGGAAATTCAGGGTTCCATTGGAAATTCGGGGTTCCACTGGAAATCTAGGGGTCCCTGCAGGTACTGGAAATCCAGGATTCCACTGGAACACCCAGACTTGAGGCCAGGGTTCCCTGCAGCCCCTGGAAATTTGGGGTTCCACTGGAACACCCAGATTTGCACCCCAGGAAATTTTGGCCCCGTGCTCTTCACATCCCCTGCGTGAGGAGAATCGGGGAGCAGCAACTTCCAGCATTTCCAAATCCCAGCATTTCCAAATCCCAGATTCCAGCATTTCCCAAGGGCTCAGAGCATCCTCAGAGTCCCAGTTGGGATTTTGGGAAAGCTGAGATGTTCCAGACTGGAGCTCCAGGAGCTGCAGGCAGAGGAGGAGCTCAGGGCCATACAGAACAGGATCCTTCCCCTAAAAATCCCAGACAAACCCAAACCCAGCACTCCCAGCACACCTGGAGGAACCAGCAAAGGGATCCTGTGTCCCCAAACTCTGCAGGAAAAGCTTTTCACCCTTCCCTGAGCCACTCACAACACAAATCTCCATCCTTTGAGGCTCTTCCTAGGAAATATATAATAAATCTCCGGTGCTGAATCGCTTCTTGGGGAAATAACAATTTAAATTTTATTCTATTTATAGAGTCTCTATGGAAACAGAGGCAGCATTTGAGAGGTAAGAGCTCCAAACCCCCAGATTCCTCCCATGGAGGGCACGGCCAGAGCTGCACGAGGTCCAGGTGAAAAGAAAACCCCAACTCCCCTAAAGCCTTCAGGCAAATTATTTATGAAATGGACTTCCCAATCTTGAATGATCTTCTGCAGAAATAAACAATTTCAGTTCTCATTTCACTTTTTTTTTTTTTTAATAAATAAATTTAGTTCTGCTGGTGAATTTGCCTGAGCTGAACATCTTTAATATTATTTCTGTGAAAGTTCTTATACAAAATACTGACTAAGTTAAATGATTAGTCGTGTCCAATTACTTAAATTGCTTTCTTTCTTTAGAAAATTTATTAGAAATCGTTACAAAGTGGCACTTTGAATTTCTTTTCAGCCAGAGCTGCACAAGGTCAGAGTGAAAAGAAACAACCAACTCCCTTCCCCAGGGAGATGAAAACAAACTAAAAGTGGAGCTGGCAGGAAAGATTTTGGGAGCCAGATGCCCTCAGGGCTTCTCGATCCAACAGCTCCAACTGAGCAAAATTCACCTTTTCAGATAAATCCCCTCAGGCCCTTTCCAAGTTTTTCCTGAAAGAGCTGAAAGAGGCTTTCATGGGCTGGGCAGGCACGGGATCTGCATGGAAAAAACCAAATTTGCATGGAAAAAAAAAATAAAAATAAAAAAATGAGGGAAGCAAGGAGGGATCCCAGTTGTGTTTGTCCGGGCTGGAACCCACTGAATTCCAGCTCTGGGTTTGCTCTCAGGAGCTGTGAGTGCTGGCCACAAACAAGCTCTGTTTTCTCATGTTTTCCCAGGATATTCCTGCACTTCCAGAGCAGAGGCATTTTCCTGGCACAGAGCACTCAGGGCTCAGAGCAGAGGCTATTTTGGAACAGCCACTGCTTACTAACCCCAGCAATGGACACAGATTCATTTCTCAGCGTTGACAGCTGTAAAATACTGGGCTGAACCCAAAAATATCTTTATTTCTTTGGACTTTCACATCAGCACAGCCAAGCTCTGCTGCTTGGTGGTGGGGACTCATTTTTATGGACTTCAAAGCCCCTGCTCCATGTCCCACAGCTGGAAAAATCCCATTTTAGCCCAAATCAGGACATCTTGCAGGCAAACTGGGACTCGGAGGACGGTTTTGTTTGGACTCTTTGGCAGTGCCCTTGCCATGCCAGGCTCTCCAGGGTGGTTTTCCTGCTGCTGCCACCCAGCCTGAACCCTCCCAGCTCCTCTCTGAGCCATTCCCTGACATCCAAACCCCTTCCTCAGCTTGCACACGGACACACAAGGAGAGGATCTGGTTGCCACAACCTCCCAGCACGGCCCCAAGCTGAGAAATCCTGCTCAATTGTTAGGATTATTAATTATTTATTCATCCCCAGCCCGCCCAGAGGCTCCAGCCAAGGCTCTGCAGCTCTTTGGAACATTGGCACAAACATGGGAGGGAAGTCTCATCCCTTCCCACCCCATCCCATTCCAGATTTTAGGGCACAGGGGGAAGTCTCATCAATTCCCACCCCATCCCATTCCAGATTTCAAGTCTCATCCCTTCCTACCCCATCCTAAAATATTCCATAGTTTAGGTCATGGGGGGAAGTCTCATCCCTTCCCACCCCATCCCATTCCAGATTTTAGGGCACAAGGGGAAGTTTAATCCATTCCCACCCCATTCCAGATTTTAAGTCTCATCCCTTCCCACCCCATCCTAAAATATTCCATATTTTAGGGCATGAGGGGAAGTCTCACCCCTTCCCATCCCATTCCAGATTTTAAATCTCATCCCTTTCCACCCCATCTCATTCCATAGTTTAGGGCACAGGGGGAAGTTTAATCCCTTCCCAGCCCATCCTATTCCAGATTTTAGGCATGGGGGGAAGCCTCATCTCTTCCCACCCCATCCCATTCCAGATTTTAAGTCTCATCCCTTCCCATCCTATTCCACATTTTAAGTCTCATCCCATCCCATCCCATCCCATCCCATTCCAGATTTTAAATCTCATCCCTTCCCATCCCATCCCATTCCAGATTTTAAATCTCATCCCTTTCCACCCCATCCCATTCCAGATTTTAAGTCTCATCCCTTCCCATCCTATTCCATATTTTAAGTTTCCTCCCTTCCCATCCCATCCCAGATTTTAGGGCACAGGGGGGAGGCCACAGCCCCCAAACAGCAGCAGGATCCCAGCAGATCCTGCTCATCCCCTTTTGGGTTTTCCAGCCCTGCTGCTGCTGCTTTTCCAGCCGATTCTCCTCTGGCAGGAGGAGCTGTCCCCAAGGGGTGACAACCGGCCCAGCCCAGCCCCTTCTCCCGCAGCATCCCAAGCTCCCGCTGCCACAAACGCCGAGGAAAACGTCTGGATGTTCCCAAATGGCAAATGCAGCACTCCCCCACAGCCTGCTGCTCCTCCGGGGACAGCTGAGAGCAGCAGCAGCAGCAGCAGCAGCAGCATGTGACAAACGTGACTCATCCTGGGCAGGGCACCGGAGTGACAGCGACAGCCCAGAGCTCCCGGGAGTGACAGCCCAGAGCTCCCGGGAGAGCTCCGGGAATATCGGGAATAATGGGAATAATGGGAATAATGGGATGTGTGCCCAGGTGCGGGGATAGCAGGGAATGCATTTTCCAGGTGTGGGAATGCTCTGGGAATAGCAGGGAATTCACTGCCCAGGTGTGGGAATGCTCTGGGATAACAGAATTCACTGCCCAGGTGTGGGAATGTGCTGGGAATAGCAGGAAATTCAATGTGTATGTGTGAAAATGCTCTGGGAATAATGGAATTCACTGCCCAGGTGTGAGAATGTGCTGGGAATAGCAGGGAATTCACTGCCCAGGTGTGGGAATGCTTTGGGATAATGGAATTCACTGCCCAGGTGTGGGAATGCTCTGGAAATAACAGAATTCACTGCCCAGGTGTGAGGAATAGGAAGAAATTCACTGCCCAGGAGTGGGAATGCTCTGGGAATAAATAGCAGGAAATTCAATGTCTATGTGTGAAAATGCTCTGGGAATAACAGAATTCACTACCCAGGTGTTGGAATGCTCTGGGAATAATGGGATGAACTGTCCAGGTGTGGGAATGTGCTGGGAATAGCAGGGAATTCACTGCTCAGGTGTGGGAATGCTCTGGGGATAGCAGGAAATTCAATGTCTATGTGTGAAAATGCTCTGGGAATAGCAGGAAATTCAATGTTTATGTGTGAAAATGCTCTGGGAATAACAGAATTCAGTGCCCAGGTGTTGGAATGCTCTGGGAATAGCAGGGAATTCACTGCCCAGGAGTGAGAATGCTCTGGGATAATGGAATGTGCTGCCAGGTGTGGGAATGCTCTGGAAATAACAGAATTCAGTGCCCAGGTGTGGGAGTGCTCTGGGGATAATGGGATGAACTGCCCAGGTGTGGGAATGTGCTGGGAATAGCAGGAAATTCAATGTCTATGTGTGAAAATGCTCTGGGAATAATGGAATTCACTGCCCAGGTGTGGGGATAGCAGGGAATTCACTGCCCAGGTGTGGGAAAGCTCTGGGGATAACAGGGATCCTGGGAAATCCAACAGAGAGCCAGGGAAAACAGAAATCCAGGGAAAACGGAGAGCCAGGGGAAACACATCCAGGGAAAACCCTTGGCTCAGGAGCAGTGGCAGTTTGGGATGCAGGGTTTTGGATGGATCCCATCACTCCTGAAGAAATCGCTGGCACCCAGGGATTCCCGAGCACAGCTGTCACACACCAGCTCTGCTCCTTGCCAGAACTTCTTTTTTCCCCCTCCTTTTCCCCAAGGGTGTCAGCAGAGGAGCCAGAGCCAGGGCTGGGAAGGGAGAGCTGCCATGGATCTGCTGGAGTTCAGGGCTGGCGGTGACAGCAGGCAGGCTGCTGCTTCCAGGGTGCCACCTCAAATCCATCTCAAGGGTTTACTCTGATCCATCATCATCCACGGGGGCAGGAATCTCTGATCCTGCCCCATCCATGGGGACAGGGATCTCTGATCCTTCATCATCCACGGGGGCAGGAATCTCTGATCCTGCCCCATCCACGGGGACAGGGATCTCTGATCCTTCATCATCCATGAGGACAGGACAGGGACAGGGATCTCTGATCCTTCATCATCCATGGGGACAGGAAAGGGACAGGAATCTCTGATCCTTCATCATCTACAGGGACAGGAATCTCTGATCCTGCCCCATCCATGGGGACAGGACAGGGACAGGAATCTCTGATCCTTCATCATCCATGGGGGCAGGAATCTCTGATCCTGCCCCATCTATGGGGACAGGACAGGGACAGGAATCTCTGACCCTTCATCATCCACAGGGACAGGAATCTCTCATCCTGCCCCATCCATGGGAACGGGAATCTCTGATCTTTAATCATTCACAGGGACAGGAATCTCTGATCCTTCTCCATCCATGGGGACTGGAATCTCTGATCCTTCATCATCGATATGGACAGGAATTTCTGATCCTTCCCCATACATGGGGACAGGAATCTCTGATCCTTAATCATCCCCAGGGACAGGAAAGGAACAGGAGTCTCTGATCCTGCTCCATCCACAGGGACAGGAATCTCTGATCCCTCATCATCCATGGGGACAGGACAGGGACAGGAATCTCTGATCCTTCATCATCCACAGGGACAGGAAAGGGACAGGAATCTCTGATCCTGCTCCATCCATGGGGACAGAAATCTCTGATCCTGTCCCATGCACAGGGACAGGAATCTCTGATCCTTCATCATCCATGGGGACAGGACAGGGACAGGAATCTCTGATCCTTCATCATCCACAGGGACAGGAATCTCTGATCTTTAATCATTCACAGGGATAGGAATCTGATCCTTCCCCATCCATGGGGACAGGACAGGGACAGGAATCTCTGATCCTTCATCATCCACAGGGACAGGAATCTCTGATCCTGCCCAATTCCCAGGGACAGAAATCTGAATTTGGGGCAGAACCAGCTTGAACCCACCCCACCAGCAGCTCCACAGGGGGTTTGGGGCAGGAAAACTCAGATCTATTAATTAATTATTTATTAATTTATTACCTGGTGGTGGCCGTGGCACAATGCCTGGCACACTGTGGCAGCTGTGGGCAGCGGCCAGCCCCAGCTTTGCCTGAGTTCTGCCCAGTTTGAGGATTTATTTTAATTAATTGCTGCATTAAAGGTGAGCACTGGCAGCAGACCTGCAGGAAGGGAGCACAGGCAGCTCGATAAAATCAATGGGGTTTATTTGGCCTCGGATGCTGCTGCTGGAGGAGGCTGTGGAGCTCCAGCTGCGGGTGGGATGTGCCAGCCCTGGAATGTTTGGGGCGGTGGGCACAGCCATGGGAAGCTGCAGCTCCTTTGGGCCAACATTCCCACCCCTTTCTGAGCCTCTGTGCCCCAGGTGGGACGGAGAAAGGACAGGGAAAAACACCTTGGATGTGCCAAGCATGGCCCTGAGCTCCACATCCTCGTGGATCATGGAATTAGGGAGTCAGAAAATCACGGAATGGTTTGGCTGGGAAGAGACCTTAAACCTCATCCAGTTCCAGGGGTGGGCAGGGACACCTCCTATTGTCCCTGCTGCTCCAAACTCATCCAGCCTGGCCTTGGACACTGCCAGGGATCCAGGGACAGCCACAGATTCTCTGGGATGCCCCGTGCCACCCTTCCATCCCACAGATGTGCCCGGCCCTGGCTCCTCCAGCTGTTTTTGGGGCAGCAGCAGCAAAGCCAGCACAGCCTCAGGAGCTGCTGGGCCACCAAGGGAAGGCCCCAGGTGCCACCTCCAGCAGCCAGGGGGCTCCTGGTGCTCAAAGCAGCCGAGTTTTCCTCTGGGAACAGGGATTTGATCTCCTGGCTGAGCCTGGCAGTGCCATCATGACCTTGACCCCGCCGGTGACACCGTCAGGGCTGCCACGCCGAGGGGCTCCATCCCGCATCCCACATTTCCCACTTTTTTTTTCCCCAGAGCTTTTTGAAAGCACCACCGTGGGGGGACACCCACTCTGCCCTCTGATCCCGGCCTGCCCACGGCATTCCCACGCCTGCACACCCCGAGTTCCACGCTGGGAATTCACCAATAAAACCCCGCTGAGCCGCCGGGGGTCGGAGCTGCTTTTTTCCCCCCAAAGCCAGGGGAATTCCGTGCCGGATTCCAGCCGGATCCCGGCTCCGGGATGGGCTCTGTGCCTCCCGCAGCGCTGCAGTGCCCGGGGTTTGTTTTTTGTTTTCCTCCTCCTCCTCCTCCTCCTCCTCCGGCCCCGCGGGCCCGGCAGGAGCAGCCTCGGGGCCATTTCCACATTCCCACATTTCCACACCGTCACTCCCGGTGCCGCAGCCCCGGAGCCTCCTGGATCCTACCGAAGCATCCCCCCCACGGATCCTCCTGGATATTCCCGGATCCTCCCCCCCAGATCCCCCCGGATCCTCCCGGAGCATCTCCCCCAGATCCCCCCAGATCCTCCTGGAGCATCCCCCTGGATCCTACCGGAGCATCTCCCCCCATATCCCCTCAGATTCTCCCGGAGCATCTGCCCCAGATCCTCCTGGATCCTACCAGAGCATCCCTCTCACATTCCCCCCAGATCCTCCTGGATCCTACTGGAGCATCCCCCCCATATCCCCCCGGATCATCCTGGATATTCCCAGAGCATCCCCCCCATGTTCCTCCAGATCCTCCCGGAGCATCCCCCCTGGATATTCCCAGAGCATCCCCCCCCCAGATCCTCCTGGTTCCTCCTGGAGCATCCCCTCGGATTCTCCTGGAAGATCCCCCTGGATCCTCCCCCCATATCCCACCGGAGCATCCCCCCCATATTCCCCCGGATCCTCCCGGATTATTCCCCCCGGATCATCCCCCCAACTCCTGGCAGGGATTTCCTGGGATCTGCAGAGGGGCAGCCCCCAACGCCCGGGATTTCTTCATCCCAGCAGAATCCCAATCCCAGGAGTGTCCCCACTGCAGGACCAGCCCCATCCCGGGACCAGCCCCATCCCGACCCCAGGAGCAGCCGCATCCCAGGAGGATCCTATCCCAGCAATTCCCCATCCCAGCAGTGTCTGCATCCCTGGAGCATCCTCATCCAGCAGGATCCCCAGAACAGGGATGGGGCATCCTAATCCCAGTAGGATCTCTGCTGATAGGACCATCCTCATCCCAGGAGCACCCCAATCCTGGAGCACCCTGTTCCCAGGGTTACCCCAATCCAGGAGCACCCCAGTCCAGGGGTACCCTGTTCCGGGAGCACCCCATTCCCAGGATCATCCCTATCCAGGAGCACCCCAATTGAGGAGCACCCCAATCCAGAAGCATCCCAATCCAGGGGTCTCATCCCTCTGGAGCACCCCATTTCCAGGATCATCCCCATCCCAGGAGCACGCCAATCCAGGGGTACCCTGCCCCGGGAGCACCCCATTCCCAGGATTATCCCCATTCCCAGGATTATCCCCATTCCCAGGGTTCCCCCAATCCCGGAGCCGTCCCGCATCCTCCAAGGTCACACCTGTAGGACCGAGGGGATGGTGGCACCGCCGAGCTCCATCGCTCCGGTGACCCCGCTGGGTTCTCCCCACCACGGCCACCACCGGGACCCCCCTCCCACCGATCCTCCGGGATTTTCCCGTCCCCCGTGTCCCACCGGAGCGCTCCCGCCGCTCACCTTCAGGTCGGGGGGCTTGGAGCGCGGCGGCGCCGGGACAGCGCCCGCCTCGGGGGCCGCCGCCGCCTCGCCGGCCTTGCCCTCCATCATGCCGTGACCGGGCGACTCCCCCGCGGCGCCGGGATCCTCCTCGGGCTGCTGCAGCTCGTCCGAGCGGCACCGCTTCATCCCGGGGGCGCCGTGCCCGCGCCGCGCGGGGGGCGCCTACGGCCGCAGCGGTGCCGGCGGCGGGCGGCGCCCCGGCGGCCGCTGCGGGGCCCGCGGGCTGCGCGGCCCCGGCCCGCCCGCCCCGCCGAGCCCGGGCCGGGCGGCGGCTCCGCGCCGCGGCGGCTCCGCGCCCGCCGCCGGCACCGGCATCGCCGCCGCCGCCGCGACTGATGGGCAGCGCCGCCGACCAATGGCGGTGTGAGAGAGGAGGTGCCTCGCGCGGTGATTGGTGGAGCGTGCTCGGTGGGAGGTGCTGGCGGGAGGAATTGACCAATGAAGGCGCGTGGAGGGCGGGGCCGCCGCTGGTGATTCGCGGAGGCGGAGCGGAGCTGGAGAGGGGCGCGCCGCCTCCTGCCGAGCCGCTCCGCGCAGCGCGGGATGGGGGAACAGCAGGCGGCGTCTGAGCTCCCCCTTTTGCTTCCCCGGTTTAAATACATCATTTCATGGTCGTTCTCGTTTTTTGGAGATTTTTTGCTCGTCCCCCGCGGGAGTGCGCAGAGGCCGCGGAGAGAGGTCGGCGGCCGCCCTTCTAGAGACTACAAATTCCAGGAGGCTTTGCGGCAAAACGGACTACAATTCCCGGCGTTCCCTCGCGGGCCGGGAAAATGAACTACATTTGGGCGTAAATAAACTACATCTCCCAGCGTGCCTCGCGCGCAGGGTGCGCCCGGCCTCCTCCCCCTTTGCCCTGCGGCGCGCCGACAAACGTTCCGCGCACACGCAGCGCGGCCGGTGGAGGCGCTTCCCCTCGGGAGAAGGCGGCGGCCGCGGGGGTCGGGGAGGCGGGCGGGGCGGGGGGTGGGGGGGGTCGGGAAGAGAGGAAATCCTCGGGGAGGTTCCTCTCCGAACATCGGCAGCCTGGCAGGGCCCGAGAGCTGCCCGCGGTGGGGAGGGGATAGCGGGGCGGACCCGGAGGACATGGAGGGCGAGGAGGCCCCGTCATGGCGGGGTCCCGGCGGGGCCGTGCGGGAGCTCTGCCGCTCCTTCGGCCACTACAACCGGCACCTGGCGCGGCTGCAGCACAACCTGCGAGAGACCAAGAGGTTCTTCCGCGACGTCAAGTTCCCCCAGGGACATCCCTTCGCCTCGGCGCCTGCCGGTGACGGCCCCCGCTCCGCCTGGGATGGGGATGGGGGTCCCGGGGACGGCGGTGAGAGAGGGCCGGGGGCGGGCGGGGTGCGAGGGTGAGGGGTCTGGGGGGGTAAAGGGGGAACCTCTGCGGGTCAGGGGTCTCTGGGGGGCTTGTCAGGGTTCCGGTGAGGAGTGAAGTGTCCGGCTTGGGGGAGCTGTCATGGGGGTTACCGGGCTGGGCGTGCCTGGAGGATGGGAGAGGCTTTGTGGCTGTCATTTAAGATGGGTATAAGGACAATATTCTTCTCCCAGAGGGTGCTGGGCACTGCCCAGGCTCCCCAGGGAATGGGCACAACTCCAGGAGCGTTTGGACAGCGCTCCAGGGATGCTCAGGGTGGGATTTTGGGGGGTCTGTGCAGGGCCAGGAGCTGCACCCACCATCCCTGCGGGTCCCTTCCATAGATTTACGATGGGGACCCTCTGGCCCTGACCCCCACCTGCAGCTCCAGCCTTGCAGGGAGGGGAGGGGGTTCAGAAGAGGCAGCACAACCAGGGGCTGGCATTCCCTGTTTGTCCCGGAATTCCCTGGGAATTGTGGCCTCACTGGGGGCTCTCTGCTCAGGGAATGAGGGGCTGGCATTCCCTGTTTGTCCCGGAATTCCCTGGGAATTGTGGCCTCACTGGGACCTCTCTGCTCAGGCAATGAGGGGCTGGCATCCCCTGTTTGTCCCGGAGTTCCTGGGAATTGTGGCCTCACTGGGGGCTCTCTGCTCAGGGAATGAGGGGCTGGCATTCCCTGTTTGTCCCGGAATTCCCTGGGAATTGTGGCCTCACTGGGGGCTCTCTGCTCAGCTGCTGCTGTTGACAAACAGAGCTGAGGGTGGCACCTCTGCTGCCACGGGCAGGACTTGGTGTTTCCATGAGACTGTCTCGTGAGAGGGGCTCAGTGTGAGGTGAAAGGTCCATAAAGGTCTTCTTCATTCATCCCCAAAAGGCTCCTGAGTCATCTCTCATGGCCCCTTGTCTGGGATCCTTGTCTGGGATTCTTGTCCAGGATTCTTGTCCAGGATTTTTGGACCTTCTCATCTTTGCAGTCCAAATCCTGGTTTCACGTTCACGTGTTGAGTTTTTCTGTCTGTGTCTAAAAAAATAATTGGTTTTGGGCTGATTTAGGGTTTGTTTTCCCTTTGTGCGACTGTGGAGTTGTGGTTGGAAAGGTTTTGGGAGCACCTCAGGATTTTGGGGAGTGGCTGCTGCCCCTCTCACCAGGCTGGGTGGGGAAGGAGATTTTGGGAAGGGGCAGAGCCAGGTGAGCCTGTGATGTTTGGAATTTGGGATCGTTGTGCCTGGAGAAGAGAAGGATTTGGGGTGATCTGATGAGAAAAATTGAATATTTCCAATATTTCCAAGGGATGGAGTGCCAGCAAACAGGGAATGGCACTGCCAGAGGGGATTTTGGGAATAAATCCTTCCCTGGGAGGATGGGGAGGGGCTGGGATGGAATTCCCAGAGGAGCTGTGGCTGCTCCATCCCTAGGAGTGTCCCAGGCCAGGTTGGATAAAATGGAAAAAAGCAGAAAAACTGGATCAAATGCTTGGAGCTTCCATAGATCCCATAAATGCGAGCTGAGGTTGTTCTGCCGAGCTCTGGGTGGATTTGGAGAAGAGTCCTGGTGAGAGGCGCCCTTGTTCCGTGGTGGACAGGCCTCCTTTGATCCCGGGAATTCATGGGATGTGTGGATGTGTGGATGTGTGCCCCGGGGCTGCCCCGAGCTCCGGTCACATGGCCCGGGCCCGGAAGGGGCTGGGATGGGGCAGGGATGGAACCAGGGTGGAGCTGGGATGGAGCAGGGATAGGAATGGGGCCACCATGGGGCTGGGATGGAACCGGGGTGGGGCAGGGATAGGGATGGATCAGGGATGAAGCTGGGGTGGAATTGGGATGGGGCAGGGATGGAGCTGGGGTGGAACCAGGGTGGAGCTGGCATGGAGCAGGGATAGGAATGGGGCCACCATGGGGCTGGGATTGAACCAGGGTGGGGCAGGGATAGGGATGGAGCAGGGATGGAACCGGGATGGGGCTGGGATGGAGCAGGGATAGGAATGGGGCCGCCATGGGGCTGGGATTGAACCAGGGTGGGGCAGGGATAGGGATGGATCAGGGATGAAGCTGGGGTGGAATTGGGATGGGGCAGGGATGGAGCTGGGGTGGAACCAGGGTGGAGCTGCGATAGAGCAGGGATAGGAATGGGGCCGCCATGGGACTGGGATTGAACCAGGGTGGGGCAGGGATAGGGATGGATCAGGGATGAAGCTGGGGTGGAATTGGGATGGGGCAGGGATGGAGCTGGGGTGGAACCAGAGTGGAGCTGCGATAGAGCAGGGATAGGGATGGGGCCGGATGGAGCCAGGATGGGGCTGGGATTAAACCAGGGTGGGGCAGGGATGGAATTGGGATAGAGCAGGGACGGAGCTGGGATGGGGCCAGGATTGAATCGGGATGGGATTGGGATGGGGCTGGGGTGGAATTCAGATGGAACCAGGGTGGGGCCAGGATGGAGCAGGGATGGAATTGGGATAGGGATGGGGCTGGGATGGAATTGGGATGGGGCTGGAATGGGGCCAGGGTGGAGCTGGGATTGAATTGGGTTGGGTCACGATGGAGCCAGGATAGGGGTAGGGCAGGGGTGGAACCAGGGTGGAGCAGGGATGGAGCCAAGATGGAATTGGGATGGAGCTGAGATGAAACTGGGATAGAGCCTGGATAGAGCAGAGATGGAGCCAAGATGGAATTGGGATGGAACTGGGATGGAGCTGAGATGAAATTGGGACAGAGCCTGGATAGGGCAGGGATGGAGCTGGGATGGAACTGGGATGGAGCTCCAGCCCCTGGCACTGCCCAGGAATGTGGCTGCATCCCTCAAAAGTGGGAAGTTCTGATGCCACTTTTTGTTGAGTCCCTTCCACCCTGGATCTGTGTCTGTGCTGATCACAGGGAAGGTGTTTTAACCTCAGATCCTGGAGAAAAGATGCATGTGGCAGGATGTTAGAAGTTCTGATCCGGCTTTTTGTTGGGTCCCTCCCACCTTGGATCTGTGTCTGTGCTGATCATGGGGTGTGGAATCATGGGAAAGGTGTTTTAACCCTGGATCCTGGAGGAAAAAATGGATTTGGGAAGACCTTGGGAAGGGTGTTTCAACCAGAAATCCTGGAGGATTTGGCAGGACTTTGGAGCAGTTTCCCAGTAGCCAAAGGAGCTCCAAGAAGGCTGGAAAGGGAAATTTTCACCTGGAAAAGGGAATGAGGAAAGGTTTAGATGGGATATAGGAAGTAATTCCTCTCTGTGAGGGTGAGGAGGGGCTGGGATGGAATTCCCAGAGAATCCGTGGCTGTTCCATCCCTGGGAGTGTCCAAAGCCAGCCTGGAGCATCCTGGGGTACTGAAGGTGTCCCTGAATGGCAGAGAAACAGGAGGAGCCTTAAGGTCCAACCCAAACCATCCCAGCATTCTCCATCCATATAAATAATCCTTCAATAATTTAATTTAAGCTGCTGTATCCCAGTGATTTTTGGAGATATTTTTGCTGAATTTAAGAATCCATCAATTCCAAGGAGATATTTTGGGAGATATTTTTGCTGGATTTAAGGATCCATTCCTTCCTGGAGGGAGGAGAGGGAGCTGTGCTGCCTCTGAAGCCTCAGCAGAGAAAGGGCTCTGCCTCTGCAGCCCTCCCTGAATTGCTTTTTTCATGCTCCAGAGCCTGAATCCCAGGACAAGATCCAAGCAATGTCCCCAGATCAAAGCCATCCTACAGACGAAGGCTCAAATGTGCAATTTGTGGGATTTTCCCCAGATCTTTATCTTTTGTGTGCTCCTGGTCAGCTTCCAGCCCTCTGGTCACTTGATGTGGCTCTTGAAAGGCTTGTTTGGAAAACAATCCCAAAAATCACATTTAAGCAGAGATTTCTCCCTTCAACCATTCCCAAACTCGGGAATTGGGGCTCAGAATTGGGGTTTTGTGGGGCAGGGGTGCAGTGCTGAGCCCCAAATAGGCTTTTTTCCTTAGTTTTGGGGTGGAAAAACTCCTCCAAAATCCTGAAAGATTTGAGGGGAAGGCAAACCTTGGGCAGGATTTTAAAGGAGCTTTAAACCAATCTAAAACTACACAGAGTGCTCCAAATTTGGCTGATTTTAATTAAACTGGAGTGATTAAGCTGTCAGAGTGAGGAGAGGGATGTGTTGTAGGATTCTTTAACGGGGTTTGGAGTGTGAGGAGGATCCTGTGGAGGGGAAGATCTTGTTTTCCTCACAATTCAGGCTACCAGAACATGACTCATGAAAAAAAAAAAAAAGAATTTTAACAGCAAATTTTAAACAGAATTTTTAACCCTGTAAAATCCATTCCAGTATCAGAACAATCCCAGTGCTTTGTACCTCTCAAATGGGGCATTTTTTTAGGGCCTGGTGGTTCCATTTCCCATTTAATTTCATTCCTGGGATTTTTGTGTTCCTGATGAGGGATTTGTTTGTGTTTTTGGGGCTGTCAGAGTCATTCTGTGCTGTGCACGAGGGTAATGCTGAATTTAGCTCTTGCCAAAGCTGCATTTAGGATTAAAAAAAAACCAAAAAAACAGAAAACACGAGCTAAACTCAGCCCTGAGCTTGAATTAGCACAGCCAGGTGATGGTTGTGGGGTGTGAGGGCCATTTGTGGGGTGTGAGGGAGGTTTGTGGGGTGTGAGGGAGGTTTGTAGGGTCTGAGGGCCGTTTGTGGACTCTGAGGGCCATTTGTGGGGTGTGAGGGAGGTTTGTGGGGTCTGAGAGCCATTTGTGGACTCTGAGGGAGGTTTGTGGGGTTTGAGGGTTGTTTATGAGGTCTGAGGGAGGTTTGTGGGGTTTGAGCAATGTTTGTAGGGTCTGAGGGCCATTTGTGGGCTCTGAAGGCGATTTGTGGGCTCTGAGGGAGGTTTGTGGGGTGTGAGGGCCATTTGTGGGGTCTGAGTGATGTTTGCAGGGTGTGAGGGCCATTTGTGGGGTCTGAGGGCACTTTGTGGGGTCTGTGGGAGGTTTGTGGGCTCTGAGGGCCATTTGTGGGCTCTGAATGATGTTTGTGGGGCCTGAGTGACGTTTGTAGGATTTGAGTGACATTTGTAGGGTGTGAGGGCCGTTTGTGGGCTCTGAGGGCAGTCTCTGGGGTCTCTGGGAGGTTTGTGGGATGTGAGCTACATTTGTGGGCTCTGAGGGAGGGTTGTGGGTCTGAGGGAGCCTTGTGGGCTCTGGGGGAACCTTGTGGGGTTTGAGGCTGTTCCGGAACCTTCTGGCTGGCAGCAAAGTGCCTTCCCTGAGGCTCATCCCTTCCCAGGCTGCTGGGATTCTGTGCTCCTGTAACGATCCTGAATTAATTCTTGTCCTGCAGTTGGCACAGCAGGAACTCCCCTATCAGCAGCTCGGGGTGTTCCCCCAGCTGTGGGGCTGCACTGCCCCATTTTTAGGGCCAAACTCCTGATCCCTGTCCCATTTCAGGCCCCATTTTTAGGGCCAAACCCCAATCCCTGTTTCAGGCCCCATTTTTAGGGCTGTACCCCTGATCCCAGTCCTGTTTCAGGCCCTGTTTTTAGGGCCAAACCCCTGATCCCTGTCCTGTTTCAGGCCCCATTTTTAGGGCTGCACCCCTGATCCCTGTCCCTGTTTCAGGCCCCATTTTTAGGGCTGTACCCCTGATCCCTGTCCCATTTCAGGCCCCATTTTTAGGGCCAAACCTCTGATCCCTGTCCCCGTTTCAGGCCCCATTTTTAGGTCCAGGCCCTGATCTCTGTTTCAGGCCCCATTTTTAGGGCTAAAGCCCTGACCTCTGTCCCATTTCAGGCCCCATTTTTAGGGCCAAACCCTGATCCCTGTCCTGTTGCAGACCCAAGCTCCTGATCCCAGTCCCATTTCAGGCCCCATTTTTAGGGCCAAACCCCTGATCCCTGTCCTGTTTCAGGCCCCATTTTTAGGGCTGTACCCCTGATCCCTGTCCTGTTTCAGGCTCCATTTTTAGGGCCAAACCCCTGATCCCTGTCCCATTTCAGGCCCCATTTTTAGGGCTGCACTCCTGACCCCTGTCCCGTTGCAGGCCCCAGCCCCGTGTCGTTCCCCCAACACGAGGAGGAGCAGCTGCAGCGCTCGGTGAGCTGGAGGCCCTGCCTGCTGATCCTGGGCCAGAACTGCCGCGCCAAGGGCCGCCTGCTCAACACCCTGCTGGGCCAGGAGCTGCTGCCCACCCCCGGGACTGGCACCCAGGAGCTGCTGCCCACCCCTGGTACTGCCACCAAGGAGCTGCTGCCCGGGGCTGCCACCCAGGAATTGCTGCCTGGGGCTGGCACTGCCACCAAGGAGCTGCTGCCGGCTGCTGAGGCTGGCACCAAGGAGCTGCTGCCCGGTGCTGACACTGCAGAGCTGCTTTCCATCCCTGGGCCTGGCACTGTCACCGAAGAGCTGCTTTCCACCCCTGGGACTGTCACCAAGGAGCTGCTGCCCACCCCCAGTGCTGGCATGGGCACTGAGGAGCTGCTGCCCACCCCTGGGACTGGCACCGAGGAGCTGCTGCCCATTGCTGAGGCTGCCACTGAGGAACTGCTGCGCATGGCTGGCACCGAGGAGCTGCTGCCCACCCCTGGGACTGGCACAGGCACTGAGGAGCTGCTGCCCAGGGCTGGCACTGAGGAGCTGCTGCCCACCCCTATGGCTGGCACCGAGGAGCTGCTGCCCACCCCTGGGGCTGGCACAGGCACTGAGGAGCTGCTGCCCACCCCTGGGGCTGGCACGGGCACTGAGCAGCGCTGCCGGCGCCGCCGGGTGCGCTTCACACATGGGGCGCGGCCGCGGCTGAGCCTGGCACTGCCCGGGCAGTTTGAGCTGGTGCAGGCGCTGGTGGCACACAGCGGGCACTGGGACACCATCCCCGAGCAGGACCTGCAGGTGCCAGGGGACGCCGAGGATCCCGCACAGAGGGTGGCAGAGCTGGAGGTGGTGCTGCCCTGCGCGCTGCTCAAGGTCAGGGTGGCACCGTGCCCGGCACTGCCGCCGTGCCTGGGGAGCCTGGGGTGGCACTGCCACTGTCCCTGGGGAGCCTGAGGTGGCACTGCCATTGTCCCTGGGGAGCTTGGGGTGGCACTGCCACTGTCCCTGGGGAGCCTGGGGTGGCACTGCCATTTTCCCTGGGGAGCCTGGGGTGGTACTGCCATTTTCCCTGGGGAGCTTGGGATGGCACTGCCACTGTCCCTGGCATGTGGGGAGCTTGGGGTGGCACTGCCACTGTCCCTGGGGAGCTTGGGGTGGCACTGCCACTGTCCCTGGCATCTAGGACGTGACATTTACAGCCCTGATAAATTAATTCCCAAATTGTCCCTGCCCTGGTCTGTAGGGAGTTCGGGGTGGCACTGCCACTATCGCTGGTCTGTGGGTAGCTTGTGGTGGCACTGCCACTGTCCCTGCCCTGGTCCATGGGGAGTTTGGGGTGGCATTGCCACAGCCCTATTCAATAAATTCCCCTACTGGCTCTTTCCTGGGACACTTGTCCTAAGTGTTGTCCTAAAA
This sequence comes from Agelaius tricolor, assembly GCF_023055355.1. Classification (NCBI taxonomy): domain Eukaryota; kingdom Metazoa; phylum Chordata; class Aves; order Passeriformes; family Icteridae; genus Agelaius; species Agelaius tricolor. The sequence goes on from NW_027269290.1 coordinate 4,888,835, forward strand.
TTCCAAGGCATTTGGTCCAAAAAGAGGAATTTGGAGTTAGGGATCAGCCTTGTCCTAAACTGGGCTAAAACTCCAAGGATTTGGTCCAAAATGAGGAATTTGGAGTTAGGGATCAGCCTTGCTGAGACTCCAGATCTGCTTTGAAGAGTTCCAGGTTTTTTGCTGTGTGAACGACTCCCAGAACATTTTTCCATGGAAAAAACCTCTCCACACCTCCTCTTTTTTTCTTTTTCCCAGGAAGTGGACATCGTGGTGGCTCCATGCCGAGGCTTCCAGTCAGCTGAGTCCACCCTGGCCGAGTTTGTGAACCAGGTGCTGCCCGTTGTCACCTTTGCCATCAGCGAGCCCCAGCTGTCCCCATCGGACCAGGCGGAACTTCGGGAAATCAAACAAAAATTCTCCCTCCCCATCTTCTTCCTGCGAATCCCCGAGGCCGGCAGCGAGCTGAGCTCTCCCAAAAACCCCCCCAAGGACAACAAATCCCCTCTGCACCTGCAGCTGCTGGATCTGGAATACCTGAGCCCCTCCAGCCCCTGCGGCTGCGGCGTTCCCGGCTCCTCCATGCTGGTGGAGCAGCTGGAGAAGCTGAGGCTGCTGAGCTCCTTCTCCAGGCAGGTGCTGCAGCAGCACCTGGTGGAGGCAGCCACGAGGCTGAGCGAGGTCCACGGGCGCTGCCTCAACATCTTCATCAACCAGGCCTTCGACATGCAGAGGGACCTGCAGATCACCCCCAAGAGGTTGGAGTACACGCGCAGGAAGGAGAACGAGCTCTACGAGTCGCTGATGGGCATCGCCAACCGCAAGCAGGAGGAGATGAAGGAGATGATCGTGGACACCCTGGGCAATATGAAGGAGGAGCTGCTGGAGGATGCTGCCAGCATGGAGTTCAGAGGTGGGAGCCAGCTGGAGGGTTTGGGGGTGGTTGGTGGGGAGGGAGGTGGGAAGAAAGGCAAAATTGGCACAGGAGTTTGGTGGGGTTGCAACCTGCAATTCCTGCATGGTCACAGAGCCCTAAATAAGGATGAGAATCAGGGGTCAGGCAGATCCTGACCATGATAATTCCATGGATTCAGTGAGACTCCAACCTGCAATTCCTGCATGGTCACAGAGCCCTAAACACCAATCAAAAGCTGGGATCAAGCAGATCATGACCACAGTAATGGATGGATTCAGTGTGGTCACAGAGCCCTAAATAAGGATGAGAATCAGGGGTCAGGCAGATCCTGACCACGATAATTCCATGGATTCAGTGAGACTCCAACCTGCAATTCCTGGATGATCCCAGAACCCTAAACACAAATCAAAATCCAGGGATCAGGCAGATCCTGACCACAATAATTGATGGATTCAGTGGGATTCCAACCTGTAATTCCTTGATGGTCATGGAACCCCAAACATGAGTCCAAATCTGGGATGAGGCAGATCCTGACCACAGTAATTCCATGAATTCAGTGAGACTCCAACCTCCAATTGCCTGGTGGTCCCAGAATGCTGAACATGAATCAAAATCTGGAATCAGGCAGATCCTGACCATGAAAATTCCATGAATTCACCAAGACTCCACCCTGTAATTCTCAGATGATCCCAGAACCCCAAACATGGATGAAAATCAAGGATCAGGCAGATCCTGACCACAATAATTAATGGATTCAGTGGGATTCCAACCTGTAATTCCTGGATGGTCACAGAACCCCAAACATGAGTGCAAATCTGGGATGAGGCAGATCCTGACCACAATAATTCCATTAATTCAGTGAGACTCCAACCTGCAATTCCTGGATGGTCACAGAACCCTAAACACAAATCAAAATCTGGGATCAGGCAGATCCTGACCATGATAATTCCATGAATTCAGTGGGATTCCAACCTGCAATTCCTGGATGATCCCAGAACCCGAAACACAAATCAAAATCTGGGATCAAGCAGATCCTGACCCACAATAATTCCAGGAATTCAGTGAGACTCCAACCTGCAATTCCCGGATGGTCCCAGAACCTCAAACATGGATGAAAATCAGGGATCAGGCAATATCCATTTTTTGGTAGGATCTGTTGAATGAAGTGATAGTGATCTTGGATAAAATAATTGTGGATGAAATAGTCAAAATCTTGCATAAAGTCATTAATAATCTTGAAAAAAATAATTATTATAATCTTGGATAAAATAATGATAATAATCTTGGATAAAATAATGATAATAATATTGAATAAAATAATGATAGTAATCTTGGAAAAAATAATTATGATAATAATGGATAAAATAGTCATAATTGTAAATAAAAGAATGGTGATAATATTAGATGAAATAATGACGATAATATTGGATAAAATAATGATAATATTGGATAAAATAATAGTTATCTTGGATAAAATGATAACAATCTTGGAGAAAATTATCATAGTAATTTTGGAGAAAATTATCATAGTAATCTTGGAGAAAATTATCATAGTAATCTTGGAGAAAATGATAATAAATCTTACAATAATAATCAATAATCTTGAATAAAATTATCATAATCTTGTCTAAAACAATAATAATGCAATTCTGGCATCATTGGGAAGAACATTATATTAAAACACCCTTAGGATCAGCGCGTGCTCCTCAGAGCACCCCTCAGGACTGCTCTCCCAACAATCCCAGGTGATTTTCCCTCCCTTTCCCTGCAGACATCATCATTCCCGAGAGCGGCGAGCCCGTCAGCTCCAAGGACATCAAGCGCTGCATCCAGCAGATCCAGGAGCTGATCATCTCCAGGCTGAACCAGGCTGTGGCCAACAAACTGATCAGCTCCGTGGATTACCTGAGGGAGAGCTTCGTGGGCACCCTGGAGCGCTGCCTCAAGAGCCTGGAGGAGTCCTGGGAGGGCTCCGTGCACCCGCCCCGGGGGCTGGAGAAACCCCGCGAGGGAGCCGTGCACATCACCAGCAACTATCTCAAACAGGTCTGGGATGGCTGGGGATTGGGGTGCTGCAACTGCCATGGGCCTGAATTTGGGTGAAATAGTCAGATTATGGCCATAAACCACACATGAGATAATCAATTAGCTCCCAAATCTGTCTAAAATAATCAAATTATTGCCATAAAACCACCTAAAAACTCTGGAGAAACCCCATGAGGGAGCCGTGCACATCACCAGCAACTGTCTCAAACAGGTCTGGGATGGCTGGGGTTTGGGGTGCTGCAACTGCCATGGGCCTCAATTTGGGTGAAATGGTCAAATTATGGCTATGAGATGATTCATAGTAAATCAATTATCTCATAAATCTGTATAAATAATTAAATTATGGCCATAAAACCACCTTAAAACTCTGGAGAAACCCCGCGAGGGAGCCGTGCACATCACCAGCAACTATCTCAAACAGGTCTGGGATGGCTGGGGATTGGGGTGCTGCAACTGCCATGGGCCTCAATTTGGGTGAAATAGTCAGATTATGGCTATGAGATGATTCATAGTAAATCAATTATCTCATAAATCTGTATAAATAATTAAATTATGGCCATAAAACCACCTAAAAACTCTGGAGAAACCCCGCGAGGGAGCTGTGCACATCACCAGCAACTGTCTCAGACAGGTGGGGATTGGGGTGCTGCAACTGCCATGGGCCTCAATTTGGGTGAAATAGTCAGATTATGGCTATGAGATGATTCATAGTAAATCAATTATCTCATAAATCTATATAAATAATTAAATTATGGCCATAAAAACACCCTGGAGAGACCCCGGGATGGATCCATGCACATCACCAGCAACTGTCTCAAACAGGTCTGGAAGGGGATGGAATGGGGCTGGGATTTGGGGTGCTGCAACTGCCATGGGCCTCAATTTGGGTGAAATAGTCAGATTGTGGCCATAAAACACACATGAGATAATCAATTAGCTCCCAAATCTGTATAAAATAATCAAATTATTGCCATAAAACCACCTAAAAACTCTAGAGAGACCCCGGGATGGATCCATGCACATCACCAGCAACTGTCTCAAACAGGTCTGGGATGGCTGGGGTCTGGGGTGCTGCAACTGCCATGGGCCTCAATTTGGGTGAAATGGTCAAATTATGGCTATGAGATGATTCATAGTAAATCAATTATCTCATAAATCTATATAAATAATTAAATTATGGCCGTAAAAACACCTTAAAACCCTGGAGAAACCCCGGGATGGATCCATGCACATCACCAGCAACTATCTCAAACAGGGGGGGATTGGGATTCTGGAACTGCCATGGGCCTGAATTTGGGTGAAATAGTTAAATTAGAACATTAAAACACATGTGAGATAACACAGTAAATTAATTAGCTCCTAAATCTGTACAAATAATCGAATTATGGCCATGAAACACACTTGAGATAACACAGGAAATCAATTAGCTCCCAAATTTGTATAAATAATCAAATTACGGCCTAAAAACATCCATGGGATAACACAATAAATCAGTTATCTCATAAACCTGTATAAAATAATCAAATTATCTCCTAAGTCTGGATAAAATAATAACTTTATGGCCATAAAATCCCCATGAGATAACAGAATAAATCAATATCCACATATAAATCAATCATCTCATAAGCTTTTATAAAATAATCAAATATGGTCTGGAACCACCCATGAAATGATATAGTAAATCAATTATCTCATAAACCTGTATAAAATAATCAAATTACAGCCTAAAAACACTCATGGAACAATACAATAAATCAATGTGAAATAACACAATAAATCAATTATCTCATAAACCTGTATAAAATAATCAAATTACAGACTAAAACACCCATGAAACAACACAATAAATCAATTAACCAAGTGATTTGTGGACTAACCAAATTTTTATCATTTTTACAGGCTCTGGCAAAGCTCCTGGCTGGCAGAATTCCCATTTTTCCCTCTATTTTTTTTTATTTTTCCAGATCCTGAATGCAGCCTATCACGTGGAGGTCACGTTCCACTCGGGTTCAACGGTGACCAGGATGCTGTGGGAACAGATCAAACAGGTGTGGACGCTTGGAAAAGGGAATTTTGGAGCAAAAAATCCTCTCAGCTGCTCCCAAAATTCACTCTGGGAATTATTCCTGGGGATTTCCATGCCTGGAAGTGCCCAAGGATGGAGATTGGAGCATCCTGGGGTGGTGGAATGGGATAAAATTTAAAATCTTTTCCAGTCCAAGCCATTCTGGGAATTCCAGGATTTTCATTCCACAATATTGATGGGAAAATCAGGGAGAGCTGTTCCCAAATTGGTGACATTTCCAGGGAAGCAGCTTTTTGTGTGGAAATTCCAGGAGTTGGAATCAGCACTTCCTGTAATTAGTGGATAATTAAGTTGCTCTGCCTCACCCTTCATTAGAAACCACAGAATTCCAGAGTGGATCCTTGTCCCAGGAAAGGAGGAGGAGGAATCTGGAATTTGTTCTCACATTTGAGGAAAAGTTTTGTTCTTGCTCATCCACCCGAGGAGGGAACAAAGTTCCAGCTCAGGGGAGGAATTTCAGGAGGAAATTTAGGTTGGATTTAGGAAAAAGCTTTTTGCTAAAAGAGTGGTAAAGTTCTGGAATGGGAGGTGGTGGAGTCGGCATCCCTGGATGTGTTTAAAAAAATATTGGATGTGGCACTGGGTGCCTTGGATTGGGGCTGATTCCAGGGATTTGGGGCTGATTTTTGGGATTTGTGCCATGGATTGGAGTTGATTTTGGGGATTTGTTCCTTGGATTTGGGCTAATTGCAGGGATTGGTGCCTGGGATTGGGGATTTTTTCCAGGGATTGGTGCCCTGGAATTGGGGCTGATTGCAGGGATTGGTGCCTTGGATTTGGGAGTAATTTTTGGGATTTCTGCCTTCGACAGCAGGCTGATTTTTGGGATTTGTGCCTTGGATTGGGGCTGATTTTGGGGATTTGTCACCTTGGATTGGGGCTGACTTTTTGGGATTGGTGCCTTGGATTTGGGGTTTATTCCAGGGATTGGTGCCTTGGATTGGGGCTGATTGCGGGGATTTGTGCCATGGATTGGGGGCTGATTTTTGGGATTGGTGCCTTGGATTTGGGGTTTACTCCAGGGATTGGTGCCTTGGATTGGGGCTGATTCCAGGAGTTTGTGCCTTGGACTGGGGTTTGCAGAGATTGGGGGCTTGGATTGGGGGCTGATTGCAGAGATTTGTGCCTCGGATTTGGGGTTTATTCCAGGGATCGGTGCCTTGGATTGGGGCTGATTGCAGAGATTCGTGCCTCGGATTTGGGGTTTATTCCAGGGGTTTGTGCCATGGATCGGGGGCTGACTTTTGGGATTTAGTTGTGGTGTTGGGGCTGGGTTGAACTCCATGATCCCAAAGCTCTCTTCCAGCCTGGTGACTCTGGGATGATGATTCCGTGATTTTCCCAGATAATCCAGCGGATCACGTGGGTCAGCCCCCCGGCCATCACCAGCGACTGGAAGAGGAAGGTGGCCCAGGACGCCATCGAGAGCCTCAGCGCCTCCAAGCTGGCCAAGAGCATCTGCAGCCAGTTCCGCACGCGCCTCAACAGCTCCCACGAGGCCTTCGCCGCCTCCCTGCGCCAGGTCTGGGGAAGGGAGATCCAAAATGGGGAGGGAAATGTGGGGTTTAACTGCAAAAACCACCTGGGAGATTGGGAATGGGGAGGGAAATGTGGGGTTTAAACTGCAAAAACAGCAAAAAATTGACTGGGAGATTGGGAATGGGGAGGGAAATGTGGGGTTTAACTGCAAAAACTGACTGGGAGATCGGGAATGGGGAGGGAAATGTGGGGTTTAACTGCAAAAATACCAAAAAACTGACTGGGAGATTGGGAATGGGGAGGGAAATGTGGGGTTTAAACTGCAAAAACAGCAAAAAATTGACTGGGAGATTGGGAATGGGGAGGGAAATGTGGGGTTTTAAGTGCAAAAAGTGCCCAGCAGTTCTTTCTTTCTCTATCTATCTATCTATCTATCTATCTATCTATCTATCTATCTATCTCTAAATATATATAAAAATCAATATATCTAAATTTATATATAAAAATAAAACTATATAATATACAATAGTATGATATATATATTTTTAACATATAAATAATGTATCTATAATATATATTTTGATATAAATATATATATAAATCTATATATATCTATATATCTCAATCTGTTTATCTATCTAAATCTATCTGTGTATAAGTCTATATGTATCTCTAAATCTGTATGTAAATCTAAGTATATATATATCTAAATCTATATATCTACCTAAATCTGTCTTTATATCTAAATCTATGTATATTTAAATCAATAGATCTAAATCTGTATGTTTATCTAAATCTATATGTATCTCTAAATCTCAATATCTACCTAAATCTAAATATCTACCTAAATCTCAATATCTACCTAAATCTATCTATAAATCTATGTATATCTAAATCTATAAAAATCTATCTATCTATCTATCTATCTATCTATCTATCTATCTATCTATCTCTATCTATCTCTATCTATCTATCTCTATCTATCTATCTCTATCTATCTATCTATCTATCTCTATCTATCTATCTCTATCTCTATCTATCTCTATCTATCTCTATCTATCTATCTCTATCTATCTATCTCTATCTATCTATCTATCTATCTCTATCTATCTCTATCTATCTCTATCTATCTCTATCTATCTATCTATCTCTATCTATCTCTATCTATCTATCTCTATCTATCTATCTCTATCTATCTATCTATCTATCTATCTCTATCTATCTCTATCTATCTCTATCTATCTCTATCTATCTATCTATCTCTATCTATCTCTATCTATCTCTATCTATCTATCTCTATCTATCTATCTCTATCTATCTATCTCTATCTATCTATCTATCTATCTATCTCTATCTCTATCTATCTATCTCTATCTATCTCTATCTATCTCTATCTATCTCTATCTATCTCTATCTATCTATCTATCTATCTACCTACCTACCTACCTACCTACCTATCCCTGTAAATGATGTTTCTGAGCTGTGCTGGCCGTTGCAAGCCCGGCTGTCCCGCATGGGCAGCGCAGTGAGGCCGTGCTGTCCCCGCAGCTGGAGGACGGCCACTCGGGCCGGCTGGAGCGCACCGAGGACCTGTGGCTGAGGGTGAGGAAGGAGCACGCGCCCCGGCTGGCCCGGCTCTCCCTGGAGAGCAGATCCCTGCAGGACGTGCTGCTGCACGGTGAGAGCCTGCTGGGAATGGGACACTGAGGGGAATGGGGTCACTGCTGGGAGTGGGGACACTGAGGGGAATGGGGACACTGAGGGGAGTGGGGACACCGAGGGGAGTGGGGACACTGAGGGGAATGGGGACACTGAGGGGAGTGGGGACACTGAGGGGAGTGGGGACACTGATGGGAGTGGGGACACTGAGGGGAGTGGGGACACTGAGGGGAGTGGGGACACTGAGGGGAGTGGGGACACTGATGGGAATGGGGACACTGAGGGGAGTGGGGTCACTGAGGGGAGTGGGGACGCTGAGGGGAACGGGGACACTGAGGGGAATGGGGACACTGAGGGGAACGGGGACACTGATGGGAGTGGGGTCACTGCTGGGAATGGGGACACTGAGGGCAGTGGGGACACTGAGGGCAGTGGGGACACTGAGGGGAGTGGGAACACTGCTGGGAATGGGGACACTGAGGGGAGTGGGGACACTGAGGGGAGTGGGGTCACTGATGGGAATGGGGACACTGAGGGGAATGGTCACTGCTGGGGATAGGATCCTGCTGGGATTGGGTCACTGCTGGGAATAGGATCCTGCTGGGTGGGGGATTCTGTTGGAGTGAGATCCTGCTTGGAGTGGGGTCACTGCTGGGGATGGGGTCACTGCTGGGAGGGGATCCTGCTGGGAATGGTCCCTGCTGGGAAGGGTCACTGTTGGGAATGGGTTCCTGCTGGGAGGGGGATCCTACTGGGAAGGGTCCCTGCTGGGAGTGCGGTCCCTGCTGGGAGTGCGGTCCCTGCTGGGAATGGTCCCTGCTGGGAATGGGATCCTGTTCCCCTTTTCTCTGGGCAGCAGTGGAGGGGAGGGAGTTTGGATTTTCAGTCCATTTTCCAGAAAATCCAGTTTGGATTTTCACTCCATTTTCCAGCCAGCTTTCAACTGGCACCTCCCAACCACCTCACAGTTAGGAATGTGCAGGAGGGAAAAATGTGGATTGGGGGCTGACTTTTGGGATTGGTGCCTGATTTTTTGGATTTGTGCCTTGGATTGGGGCTGATTGCAGGGATTGGTGCCTTGGATTGGGGGCTGATTTTTGGGATTGGTGCCTTGGACTGAGGGCTGTTTTTTGGGACTGGGGACTGATTTTGGGGATTGTGCCTTGCAGGGAAGCCCAAGCTGGGCAGGGAGCTGGGCCGAGGCCAGTATGGGGTGGTGTACCTGTGTGACAGCTGGGGGGGACACTTCCCCTGCGCCCTCAAATCCGTCGTCCCTCCGGATGAGAAGCACTGGAACGACCTGGCACTGGAATTTCACTACATGAGGTCTGTATGCTGAGTGCTTCCCCCATTCCACAGGGATCTGATTGATTTCCCAGGATTATTCAAGCTGGAAAAGCCCCCAGCCTGTGGCTGATGTCCCCTTTGTCACCCAGCCCAGAGCTCGCAGTGCCACATCCAGGTTTGCTGCAGGAATCTGGGATTGGAGCTCCTGGAATGCTCCTTCCTGCCTTAATCGGATTCCCTGCTGCCTGTGCTGTCCAAATTCAGAGGAAATTCCAGTTTACAGACCATAATAACCAGCAACTCTCCTCCCCTGATTCCTGGTGATGAATCCTCTCTCTTTTCCCACTCCTTGTCCTGCCTGAATCCCCAAAAAAGCCAAGGATGGCTCTGCAGTGCAGAGAGCAGCTGCTTTGCAGTAAACAGCTGCAGGCACAGCCAGCTGAGAGAAGAATGAGTTTTTTTGTGGCTCTAACCTTTAAAAAGGCTTTTTTCTTTTTTTTGAGTTTAATTGGCTCAGACAGCTGAGGATTGTGCTACTCTGAGCTGTGCTGGGAATTTTTGCTAAATCTGCAGCTCTGGGGCTTCTTCCCTTGGCCTGGGCTGGAGAACAGGGACAAAAATGACCCAAATTTTCTCTGCTGAATCTGCTCCAGGTCCCTGCAGGGATTCCCTTGGCCTGGGCTGGAGATAAGGACAAAAATGACCCAAATTTTCTGTGCTGAACTTTCTGCAGAGATTGTGGGGCTTCTTCTCTTGGCCTGGGCTGGAGAACGGGGCCAAAAATGACCCAAAATTTCTGTACTGAACCTTCTGTCAGTCCCTGCAGGGACTTGGGGGGCCAAAAATGACCCAAATTTTGTGTGCTGAACCTTCTGCAGAGACTCTGGGGTTTCTCCCCTTGGCCTGGGCTGGAGGATGGGGTAAAAATAACCCAGATTTTTTGTGCTGCCCCCTCTGCAGGTCCCTGCAGTCCCACGAGAGGCTGGTGCACCTGCATGGCTCCGTTATTGATTATGGCTATGGAGGAGGCTCCAGCATTGCTGTGCTGCTGATCATGGAGAGGCTGCACAGGGACCTCTACACGGGGCTGAAGGTGCCAAATTCTCTTATTCAGTATTTATTTTATTTTTATTTTATCCCTGGAAGTGCTGGGACAGAGCTCAGAGCAACCTGGTTTAGTGGGAGGTGCCCACGGGATGAGTTTTGATCTTCCTTCCAACCCAAAGTTGATTCTCTAATTTTAAAAAATCATCATTAATCTTCAAAACAAAGCTGGAATTACTCAATTTTGGTAAAGAAGAGCAGGCCAAAGTAACTTTTAGGCATAAAATCTGAGTTTTTCCCCTCAGACTAAACTTGATTTAGTGTCAAGCGTCCCTGCCCATGGGATGAGTTTTGATCTCCCTTCCAACCCAAAACTGACTCTCTAATTAAAAATCCCCCATTAATCCATAAAACAAAGCTGGAATTACTCAATTTGAGTAAAGAAGAGCAGACCAAAGTAACTTTTGGGCATAAAATCTGAGTTTTTCCCCTCAGGCTAAACCTGTTTTAGTGGGAAGTGTCCCTGCCCATGGGATGAGTTTTAATCTCCCAACTCAAAACTGATTCTCTAATTAAAAATTCTTCATTAATCCATAAAACAAAGCTAGAATTACTCAATTTTGGTAAAGAAGAGCAGGCCAAAGCAACTTTTAGGACTAAAAATCTAAATTTTCCCTCTCAGATTAAACCTGGTTTAGTGGGAAATGTCTCTGCCCATGGGATGAGTTTTGATCTCCCAACTCAAAACTGATTCTCTAATTAAAAATTCCCCATTAATCCGTAAAACAAAGCTGGAATTACTCAATTTTAGTAAAGAAGAGCAGAGCAAAGCAACATTTAGGACTAAAATCCACATTTTCCCCTCAGGCTGGGCTGGAATTGGAGCCACGGTTGCAGATTGCGTTGGATGTGGTGGAAGGGATCCGGTACCTGCACAGCCAGGGCTTGGTGCACAGGGACATCAAACTCAAAAATGTCCTGGTAAGGAAAATCCCTGCCTCTGCCTCATCCCAGAGCTGATTTAGTGGGGAAAAAACAAGCTTTAAGTGAGGGAATAAATTTCTCCACATGGGTTATTTTAAGCTGTGCTGGTGTCAGCCACAGGGAGGTTTTGCTGCCTCCTTTCCTGGCTGGAATTTCGGGCAAAGGGAGCAGGAGCCCCTCACACAGGGCAGGGGTTTATGTACAAAATCATCTCAGCCCCTGGCTGGGTAATAATTGGCATTGACTCCATGATTCACAGAAGGGTGATCAATAATAATCTTTATTAAGAAACCCTATTAAGGGGGTTAAATATAATTATTTATTAAGAAACCCTAGAAAACTATTGCTTTTATAGACAGGCACTCATTACCTCATTGGTCCTCCAATCAGACACCATCACCACTGGTTAATTAAAAATCCACCCTCTGGTGAACAAATCTCCATAACAAATCCCACATATTCACAAGAACAGGTGCAGCAAGTGAAGATTAGAATTGTTTCTCATTCTTTTCTCTGATCTTCTGCAGACATTTTGGGGCTTCTTCCCTTGGTCTGGACTGGAGAACAGGGCCAAAAATGACCCAAATTTTCTCTGCTGAACCTTCTGTTAGTCCCTGCAGGGACTCGGGGGCCAAAAATGACCCAAATTTTGTGTGCTGAACTTTCTGCAGAGATTTTGGGGCTTCTTTCCTTTGCCCTGGGCTGGAGAACAGGGCCAAAAATGACCCAAATTTTGTGTGCTGAACCTTTTGCAGAGGTAGGACAATGCCTGGGACAGTTGTGGGTTGCTCTCTGTGACCAGAGAGCTCTTGCCACAGAACACATCTCGAGCTGTTTATTTTCCAGCATTTCCACCTCTTTATTTTCCAGCTGTTTATTTTCCAGCATTTTTCTATTATCATTACATGGTTATGACAATAACCAGAAAAAAATTTATTAATTTTTTTTTTTTTTGCAAAACCAGCACAATATCAAAACTCAATATTTTATAGGAGAAATGAAGTTCTCACCTGCCTAACTGTGGCTTTTTTTTTTTTTTTTTTTTTTCCCCCAGCTGGACAAAAAGAACAGGGCCAAAATCACAGATTTGGGGTTCTGCAAACCTGAGGCAATGATGTCTGGCAGCATCGTGGGCACCCCCATCCACATGGCTCCCGAGCTCTTCACAGGTAGGATCCCCCTGGATCCCCTGCTCTGCCTGGAATTCTGAAGGCAATTCCTTGGAATTCGTCTCTCAGTAGCTCCTGAGGTCATTCCAACCCCAGGAAATTCCCTGCTTTCCATGCATGCCCTGGAATTTTTAAGTGCCACTCTTGACAGGGGATAATGGGGTTGGTCGGCTCTGCTGAGGTAATTAACACCCTTGCAATTAGAAGGGTAAATTATCATTAGGAGGAAGCTAGAAATCCTTGGCTTTCATAGGGAAATACTCCAGGAAGGATTCCCTGGAAGGAATTCCCAAGCTGTTCCCACCTTGGAGTGAGTTTGGATTCTCTGGGAATTCTGGCAGCTGCTCTGAGGGTTTTTCCTGAGTTTTGGAACCACCTGGAAATTCAAATCCCAGTTATCCCAATCCTTTTGTTCTGCCAGAGCTGCTCCTGCTTGGATAAGGTTGGGATCCAAAGGAAACATCCCTATTTGTGTGGATTTAGGGGATATCTGGGATATTTCTGGGATCAGGGGCTGATATTTGGCTCTGACAGAGCTGAGCCTTACAGGTGTTGGTGTTTAAAACACACCTGAGCTCAGTTTGGGAATTCCTGGTACTTAAATTTATAAATCCTTGTTTTATAAATATATAAATCCTGGAAATTTATACTTAATCTGTATACTTAAATTTATAAATCCTGGAAATTGGAAAAGCTTAACCTTGATCCCAGCTCCTGCTGCCTTCCTGGATTTCACACAAGTTTTGCCTTCCTGCTGTGAAATTGAGGTTTAAATTTGGGGAGGGGGGAGCCTGGAATCACCCCTCAACCTGCCCAGCTCCCAGGGATCTCTCCCTGCTGGTTTTTTCCCAGGGAAATACGACAATTCCGTGGATGTTTATGCCTTTGGGATCCTGTTCTGGTACCTCTGCTCGGGCCACGTGAAGTTACCTGAGGCTTTTGAGAGGTGTGCAAGCAAAGATCACCTGTGGAACAACGTCAGGAGAGGTACCTGGGCTTGGCTCAACCCTGGAACACCTGGGCTGGTGGGAAAATCCACTTTGGTTCTGCTGGTGGGGAGGTGAAAGGTAAAAAAATCCCAGAATTCCTGAAGTTGGAAAAGATTTCTGGGATGGAGTCCAAGCAGTTCCTCCCTGGGAGGGGCTGGGATGGAATTCCCAGAGGAGCTGGGGCTGTTCCATCCCTGGGAGCATCCCAGGGTGGGTTGGACAGTGGATTAAATGGGTAAATTGGATAAAATGGGTAAAATGGCTCCAGCCTGGGATAGTGGGAGGGATTGGATGATCCTTTCCAACCCAAACCATTCCATAATTCTCTAAAAAAATCCCAATTTTCAGGACTCCTGACTCATTCCCAGCTCATTCCCAGCATGGCAGGACTTTCCTTGGAAATTCCTGCTGATCCTGGTGATCCCCTTCACCTGCTTTCCCTGGATGTGGGCAGGGTTTTCCCTGAAAATTCCTGACATTCCTGGTGATCCCCTGTGCCACCCAACCCCTCCAACTGCTTTCCCTGGAAATTCCTGACATTCCTGACGATCCCCTGTGCCACCCTACCCCTCCACATACTTTCCTTGGAAATTCCTGGTGATCCCCTGTGCCACCCAGCCCTTTCACCTGCTTTCCCTGGATGTGGGCAGGGTTTTCCCTGGAAATTCCTGGCATTCCTGGTGATCCCTTGTGCCACCCAATACCTCCACCTGCTTTCCTTAGATGTAAACACCAGGCAGGGTTTTCCCTGGAAATTCCTGGTGATCCCTCTATGGATTCCTGGTGATCCCTTGTGCCACCCAACCCCTCCACCTGCTTCCCCTGGATATGGGCAGGGCATTCCCTGGAAATTCTGGGTGATCTCTCTGTGATACCCAAACCCTCCACCAGCTTTCCCTGGAAATTCCTGGCATTCCTGGTGATCCCCTGTGCCACCCAGCCCCTCCACCAGCTTTCCCTAGAAATTCCTGGAAATTCCTGGTGATTCCCTGTGCCACCCAACCCCTCCGCCTGCTTTCCCTGGATGCGGTCAGGGTTTTCCCTGGACATTGCTGGCATTCCTGGTGATCCCTTGTGCCACCCAAACTCTCCACCTGCTTTCCCTGGATGCGGTCAGGGTTTTCCCTGGACATTGCTGGCATTCCTGGTGACCCCGCTGTGTTTCCAGGGGTTCGCCCGGAGCGGCTCCCGGTGTTTGACGAGGAATGCTGGCAGCTGATGGAAGCCTGCTGGGACGGGGACTCCTCCCAGCGGCCCCTGCTGGGAATCGTGCAGCCCATGCTCCAGGGAATCATGGACAGGCTCTGCCGGGCTCCCTCCGAGCATCCCAACAAAGGCCTGGATGACTCCACCTGAGCGGGCGCTGCGGCAGGATTTCGGGAATTGAGGCGGGATTTCGGGAATTGAGGCGGGATTTGGGCAATTCCAGCCCCGCCCCTGCCGCGGAGCTGCGGGCACAGGGAGGAGCTCCAGGGGTGACGGCTCCATCCCAATCCTGTTATCCCTGTGGAATTGTGTGGGACAGGGGGGTGACAGCTCCATCCCAGTCCTGTTATCCCTCTGGAATTGTGTGGGACAGGGGGGTGACAGCTCCATCCCAATCCCACCCTGTTATCCCTCTGGAATTGTGTGGGACAGGGGGGTGACAGCTCCATCCCAGTCCTGTTATCCCTATGGAATTGTTTGAGACAGGGAGGGGCTCAGGAGGGTGACAGCTCCATCCCAATCCCACCCAATGGAATTCTGTGGGACAGGGAGTGACAGCTCCATCCCAATCCCACCCTGGTATCCCTGTGGAATTGTGTGGGACAGGGGGGTGACAGCTCCATCCCAATCCCACCCTGGTATCCCTATGGAATTGTTTGGGACAGAGGGGTGACAGCTCCATCCCAATCCTGTTATCCCTATGGAATTGTTTGGGACAGGGAGGGGCTCAGGGGGGTGACAGCTCCATCCCAGCCCTGTTATCCCTATGGAATTGTGTGGGACAGGGAGGGGCTCAGGGGGGTGACAGCTCCATCCCAATCCCACCCTGGTATCCCTATGGAATTGTTTGGGACAGGGGGGTGACAGCTCCATCCCAATCCTGTTATCCCCATGGAACTGAGAGATGGAAAACCCAAACCCTTCGTGCTCACGTTGTGGCTTTGCCAATCCCACCCCAAGCCTTGGGAGGGATCCATGGGATGGGAAAATCCCTTCCCAAAACCCCAGGAGAACCATCCTGCTCCTCCCTCTGCCTTTGGCAGCAATTCCAGAGGAGAAGAAGGAAAAGGCACCAAACTTTAGGATAAGGAAGTGTTGGGAAGCTCCAAGGAGCTGGAAATGTTTACATGGACAGGAGCAAAGCTTCCATATTTTTTTTTTCTATGGGGACTTGGAAAACCCCACCTGGATAAGCTATTGATCCCTAATCCCACCTTTTCCTCCTCTTTTTCCCCTCTCCTTTGCTTCCTTCAATTTCTTGGAATGGCTGGAGAAACCATCCCTTGCTTCCACGCTGCATTCCTCAGAGGTTCCGCTTTGTAGCAGCACAAAAAGTCCTTAAAATTCTTGATTTTTCCGTGGGGGAAAGTGCCAAAATTCCTTTAAAATCAGGATTTGGGGCTTGGAATTCATGGGATTGCCGTGGCAGTTTTAAATTGGGCTGAGTGTGCACAGGAATATTTAAAAAAAATTAGGATTTTCCAGCTTTTTTTTTCCAAGTTGGATGGGAAGAAAGATCCTTCCTTCTTCCCCTCACTTTCACTCCAGGGCTGGAATTCAGTTGGAAAGAATTTAAAAAAAAAAAAAATGGGGATAGAGAAGAAGGGGGATCCTGGGCAAGGTTGTCTTTCCCAAATTCCTGGAAATCCCAGTTTGCTTCCTGCATTTTTGGGGTGGAATTGGGCTGATCTGGAGCAGGAAATGCCCCTTGGTGGCTCCGTGAGGAGCTGAGGAGTTGGGAATTCTCCAGCTGGAGTTCCCAGGGAAGGTGGAATTCCTTGGCTGAAATTCCAGCTGCCTGTGGCCGAGGATGGGTTTAGTGGGAATCTTTTCCTTTCTTTGTGCAATAAAATGGATTCAGGAGCTTTTTATGGAGGAAAGAAAAAAAATGTCTTTAATTGTTTCTTCTCTGCACCCGTGGGGGATGTGCCAGAATTCCCAGTGGGATGGGGGCAGATCCAACCTCTCCTGCCATTCCAGAGTGGGAATTTTATGGATCCAATCCCTGCTGTGCCATTCCAGAGTGGATTTGTGTAGATCCAGTGTCTGTATTTGAATTCCAGAGAGTTTCCAACTTCTCCTGGCATTCCAGAGTGGGTTTTTTATGGATTTAACCTCTCCTGGCATTCCTAGAGTGGTTTTTATGGATCCAATCCCTGGTTTGGCATTCCCAGAGTGGATTTGGATGGATTCAACTTCTCCTGCCATTCCCAGAGGGGTTTTTTATGGATCCAGCCCCTGCTCGGCCATTCCAAAGTGGTTTTGTTATGGATCCAACCTCTCCTGTCCTTTCCAGAGTGGATCCAATCCCTGTTTTGGCATTCCCAGAGTGGATTTTCCTCTGGAAAAGTGGGAATGGCCTCAGGAAAAACCTTTGGAAAAGTGGGAATGGCCCTCAGGCAAAAGCTCTATAAAAGTGGGAATGGCTCTGGGGAGATCCTCTGGAAAAGCGGGAATGACCCTCGGGGAAAACCTCTGGGAAAGTGGAGATGGCCTGGGGGAAACCTGTGGAAAAGTGGGAATGGCCCTTAGGGAAATCTTCTGGAAAAGTGGGAATGGCCTCGGAAAAAAGCTCTGGAAACTGGGGAATGACCCTTAGGGAAAACCCCTGGAAAAGCAGGAATGGCTCTGAGGAAAAAGCCCTGGAAAAGCGGGAATGGCCTCAGGATGGCGCCAGAGGAGCGGGGATGATGAAGGGGGATGAAGCCCGAGCTCTGTGCCTGCGATTCCCGAGCTTTTCCTGTGGCTCTGCCCCCACAATTCTCTACAGGGGTTTTTGGGAATTTCCCGGTGGAATTTTTTTCTGCCTCCCTGGAGTTGGTGTTGGGAGATTCCACAGCTTTTTATCCCTCAAATCAGGGTTTATTTCATTTCATTTCATTTCTTTATTATTTATTTTTTCCTCTGGTTTTTATATTTTATATTATTTTATTTTTTCTATTTTTATTATTTTATTTTTATTTTATTTTTCTTTATTTTTAATATTTTGTTTTATATTTTTATTATTCGATGTTTTATATTTTATTTTGTAATTTTTATTATTTTTAATTTTTATTTTATTTCCTTCTCTTTCCTTTTATTTTATTTTTTCTTTCCTTTTTTCCAAAAGCAGCCTGTCCTTTCCAGTAGAAATCCAGGCAATACCGGCAAAGGCCCAGCTTCCCCCTGCTATTTCAGTTAATTATTAGAATAAAAATTATTTTAATTAATTTAATTATGGGTGCTACTTTATTACCGCTCCCCCTTCCCGGAACCTTCCTGCGCGGCCGCGGGGCTCCCCCGGTCTCTTCCGCGCGCCGCGCCGGGGCTGCCCGCAGCGCTGCCTGATCGCCGCCGCCAATTCCCGGCGCCACCGCCGCACTGGGAGCGAGCGGCGCCGCTCCCCGAGCCCGCCGGGAGGGGCGGGCGGAGCCGGCCCGGGAGGCGCCGGGAGCCGCGGCGGGAGCGGGGGAAAGGAGCGGCGGTTGGTCAGGCGAACGGCGAGGCGCGGCGCCGGGCAGGCCCCCGCGGGGTCCTTCGGCGACGGAGCGGAGGGAGCGGGAGCGGCGGCGGCGGCGCGATGAACCTGGAGCTGCTCGGTGCGGGAACCGGAGCGGGAACGGGGAGAGGGAGCGGGAACGGGGAGCGGGGCATGGGAGAGGAAATGGGAACGGGGAGCGGGAGAGGGAACGGGAATGGGAGCGGGAACCGGAGCGGGAGGGGCAACGGGGAATGGGAACGGGAGAGGAGACGGGAACGGGAATGGGAAGGGAGAAAGGGGAGCGGAAGGGGGAACCGGAGCGGGAATGGGAATGGGAGGGGGGACGGGAACAGGAATAGGAATGGGAACAGGAAGGGGAATGGGAATGGGAACGGGAGCGGGAACGGGCAATGGGAACCGGAGTGGGAATGGGAACCGGAGTGGGAATGGGAGCGGGAAAGAGAACGGGAACCGGAGCGGGGCGTTGCGGGAATGGCAGCGGGGAGCGGCGGGGGTGGGACGGCGGCATCACGAAGCTGGAGCTGCTCGGTGCGAACGGGAGCGGGGGAGGCGCGGCTGGGAATGGGAATGGGAATGGGAATGGGAATGGGAATGAGGAGGGAGCGGGGCTGGGCTGGAGCCGGGAGCGGCGGCACCGGGGATATGGGGGGTGGCGGTGCCGGTACCGGAGCGGGGCGGCGGAGCCGGGCAGGCTCGGCGGGGCCGCCTCTCGCTCAGCCGCCGCTTTCCCGTTCCTCCGCAGAGTCCTTCGGCCAGAACTACCCCGAGGTAACGGCGCTGCCCTCGAGCATCCCCCGGTGGGGGCGGCCTGAGCCGGGTCTAAGTGGGACTGAGCGGGGCTGGCTGAGTCTGAGCGGGGCTGAGCGGGTCTGGCTGGTTCTGGTTGGGTCGGACTGGGTCTGAGTGGTTCTGGCCAGGACTGAGCGGGTCCAGCTGGGTCTGAGTGGGCTGGACTGGGTCTGGCTCAGACAGACTGGGTCTGAGCGGGGCTGACTGGGTCTGGCTGAGTCTGAGCTTGTCTGGCTGGTTCTGAGTGGCTCTGGCGGGGTCTCACTGGGTGTCACCGTGTCTGATGGGTCCTGGCTGGGCACTGTCCCCACACTGCCTGCGCTGTCCCCCACGCTGTCCTTGCACTGTCCCCACATTCTCCACACTGCCCCCACACTGTCCCCAAACTGTCCCGCACTGTCCCTGTGCTGTTCCCTCACTGTCCTTGCACTGGCCCACGCTGTCCCTGCACCATTCCCACGCTACCTGTGCTGTCCCCACGCTGTCCCCATGCCGTCCCCCACACTGTCCTCACTGTCCCCGCGCTGTCCCCACACTGCCTGTGCTGTCCCCATGCTGTCCTTGCGCTGTCCCCACGCTTTCCCCGCACTGTCCTCGCACTGTCCCCATGCTGTCCCCGTGCTGTCCCCACACCATCCCCACACTGTCCACGCTGTCCCTGCACTGTCCTATGCTGTCCTCACACTGTCACCGCACTGTCCTTGCACTATTCTTGCACTGTCCCCATGCTGTCCCCATGCTCTCCCCACCCTGTCCTCGCACTGTCCCCGCACTGCCTGTGCTGTCCCTGCACAGTCCCCGCTCTGTCCCTGTGCTGTCCCCGCTCTGTCCCCATGCTGTCCCCACGCTGTCCCCGCGCTGTCCCCCACGGTGTCCCCATGCTGTCCCCGCAGGAGGCCGATGGCACGCTGGACTGTATCAGCATGGCTCTGACGTGCACCTTCAACCGCTGGGGCACGCTGCTGGCCGTGGGCTGCAACGACGGCCGCATCGTCATCTGGGACTTCCTGACCCGCGGCATCGCCAAGATCATCAGCGCCCACATCCACCCCGTCTGCTCCCTCTGGTGAGCAGAGATGGGGATCCCAGCAATCCCAGAATCCCAACAATCCCACATCCCACCAGTCCCAGAATCCCAACAATCCCACATCCACCCCGTCTGCTCCCTCTGGTGAGCAGAGATGGGGATCCCAAAAATCCCAGAATCCCAAAAATCCCAGAATCCCAACAATCCCAGAATCCCAGCAATCCCACATCCACCCTGTCTGCTCCCTCTGGTGAGCAGAGATGGGGATCCCAACAGTCCCAGAATCCCAACAATCCCAGAATCCCAACAATCCCACATCCACCCTGTCTGCTCCCTCTGGTGAGCAGAGATGGGGATCCCAGCAATCCCAGAATCCCAGCAATCCCATATCCACCCCGTCTGTTCCCTCTGGTGAGCAGAGATGGGGATCCCAGCAATCCCAGAATCCCAGCAATCCCATATCCACCCCGTCTGCTCCCTCTGGTGAGCAGAGATGGGGATCCCAGCAATACCAGGATCCCAACAATCCCAGAATCCCAACAATCCCACATCCCAGCAATCCCACATCCACCCCATCTGCTCCCTCTGGTGAGCAAAGCCCAAGAACTGCAGGAATCCCCAGGGAGTCCCCATGGAATCTCCATGGAATCTCCATGGAATCCCTCAGGAAGTGCAGGAATCCCCATGGAATCCCCAGGGAATCCATCTGGAATCCCTCTAAAGTCCCCATGGAGTACCCCTGGAACCCCTTGGGAATCCACAGGGGGTCCCCATGGAGTCCCCAGATCCTTTTCCCCCTGGCTGCATTTGACCCCTTTAAGGAACGATTTTAATGAGGATCCCTGGGCTCCTTTTCCCCCCTGCCCTTTAAGGAATAACTTTAATGGGAATTCCCTGGGTTCCTTTTCCCCTGGCTGTGTTTGATTCCTGTAAGGAATAACTGATCTCCTTTTCTCCCTCACTTTAAAGGAATAACTTTATTGGGAATTCCCTGAGCACCTTTCCCCTTTGTCTGCATTTGATACCTTTAAGGAATAACTGTATTGGGAATTCCCTGAGCTCATTTCCCTCCTGGCTCTGTTGGACCCCTTTAAGGAATAACTTTTCCCTGGTCTCCTTTTCCCCTCTGCCCTTTAAGGAATAACTTTATTGGCCATTCCCTTAGCTCCTTTTCTCCCTGGTTCTCTTGGACCCCTTTAAGGAAATAACATTTCTGTGCATTCCCTGGGCTCCTTTCCCCCTCTGCCCTTTAAGGAATAACATTTCTGTGCATTTCCTCCTCATGGCACAGCTGGAGCCGCGATGGCCACAAGCTGGTCAGCGCCTCCACCGACAACATCGTGTCCCAGTGGGATGTGCTGTCCGGGGACTGTGACCAGAGGTTCCGCTTCCCCTCGCCCATCCTCAAGGTCCAGTACCACCCCCGGGACCAGTAAGTGCCCTGGGAAGGAACTGGGATGCTCCCAGTGGGGTGGAACCCCTGATTTTGGGGTTTTCTTATGGTTTCCAACTGGAATTGTTGGGTCTGAGGGGGTCGGGTTTTTGGGAGGGTTGGGATGGGAGGGAGCTCTTGGAAGTCAGTGTGGGAATGTGACCTTGGGTTTAAAATTCCTGCACAAACTTGGAGAAGGAAAGGAAATTAAAGTAGACCTGAATTCACGTAATTTTGCTAAATACTAAAGATAAGACAGCAAAAGTAGGACTATCCTGAATTCCTCGAACCAGCTCAATACTTTTTTTGCTGGAAATCCTTTTCCAAGATATCCCAAATTCCTTGATCTAGCTCGATGCTGTTTTTGTTCTAACCATGGAAACCCTTCCCAAAATCGGAATTCCTCAATCCACCTCAAGGTTCTTTAGCTCTAACCATGGAAGTCCTACCCAAGATGTCCTGAATTCCTTGATCCAGCTTGATGCTCTTTTTGCTCTAAACATGGAAATCCTTTTCCAGGATCTCCTGAATTCCTCGATCCACCTCAATGTTCCTTAGCTCTAACCATGGAATCCCCTCCCAAAATCGGAATTCCTTGATCCAGCTCAATGTTTTTGAGCTCTAAGCATGGAAACCCTTCCCAAAATCGGAATTCCTTAATCCACCTCAATGTTCTTTAGCTCTAACCATGCAAACCCCTCCCAAATTTGGAATTCCTCAATCCACCTCAATGTTCTTTAGCTCTAACCATGGAAGTCCTACCCAAGATCTGAATTCCTCGATCCAGCTCGATGTTCTTTAGCTCTAGGCATGGAATCCCTTCCCAAAGGAGGCTGGAGTTCCCACCTCTCCCTGGTGTTTTAGGAACAGGGTGCTGGTGTGTCCCATGAAGTCGGCCCCGGTGATGCTGACCCTGTCTGACTCCAAGCACGTGGTGCTGCCCGTGGACGACGACTCCGACCTCAACGTGGTGGCCTCGTTCGACCGGCGCGGGGAATACATCTACACTGGCAATGCCAAGGGCAAGGTCAGCCCCTGCCCGGCCTGCTGGGCACTCCTGGCTGCCCCCAGGGCAGGGCCAGCCTGGGCAGCAGCAGGAATTCCCTGTGGGAAAGGGGGTTCAGGCTTTGGAAGTGCCCGGGGGGGGTTGGGGTCTGCATCTCTGGAGGTGGCACCGAGTGCTGCGGGTGGGGATTGGGCACCTCGAGGGGTGAGGGGCACAGGGAGGGGTTTGGGGAGCAGTGAGGGGCACAGGGAGGGGTTTGGGGAGCAGGGATGGGTTTGGGGAGCAGTGAGGGGCACAGGTTTGGGGAGCAGTGAGGGGCACAGGGAGGGGTTTGAGGGGCACAGGTTTGGGTTTGAGGAGCAGTGAGGGGCAGAGGGAAGGGTTTGGGGAGCAGGGATGGGTTTGGGGAGCAGTGAGGGGCACAGGTTTGGGTTTGGGGAGCAGTGAGGAGCACAGGTTTGGGTTTGGGGAGCAGGGGTGGGTTTGTGGAGCAGAGACAGTCACAGGTTTGGGTTTGGGAACCAGAATGGATTTGGAGAACAGGTGGGGGGCACAGGGATGGGTTTGGGGAACAGTGAGAGGCAAAGAGGGGTTTGGGGAGCAGGGATGGGTTTGTGGAACAGAGACAGTCACAGGTTTGGGAACAGGTGAGGGGCACAGGGATGGATTTGGAGAACGGGAATAGATTTGAGGAAAAGGTGAGGGGTGCAGGGATGGATTTGGGGAGCAGGAATGAGTTTGGGGAACAGGTGAAGGGCACAGGTTTGGGTTTGGGAACAAGGATGGATTTGGAGAACATGTGAGGGGCACAGGGATGAGTTTGGGGAACAGGAATAGATTTGGGGAAAGGTGAGGGATACAGGGATGAATTTGGGGAGCAGTGAGGAGCACAGGGAGGGATTTGGGGAACAGGAATGGATTTGGGGCACAGGGATGAGTTTGGGGAGCAGAAAAAGGTTTGAGGAACAGGTGAGGTGCACAAGGATGGCTTTGGCTGTAGACAGGTGTAGAGGTGGCTGCAGGGTTTGGGGAACAGGTGAGGCATTGCTTGAGGATCCTGGAGGGGTTTTCCAGCCTCAGGGATTTTGGGATCTTTGTCTGACTGGTTTTTCACACATTTTTGGGATGTTTCCCTGGCGTTTCCATCTCAGCAGCTCCTGCAGTGTCCCCGGGTGGGCTCCCAGGGTTCTGTTTCAGGTGAAGCCACTGATTGTTCTCTGTCTGCTCAATCTTCAGATCTTGGTCTTAAAAACAGACACTCAGGATCTTGTTGCTTCCTTCAGAGTGACCACAGGGACCAGCAACACCACGGCCATTAAATCCATCGAGTTCGCCCGCAAAGGGAGGTGAGCACCCACGGGGGGATCCCAAAACTGCAGAGAGCTCCTCAAACCCCCCCAGTTATTCCACAGGACAGGATTTGTAATTGACTGATTGATTGATTGATTGATTGGTTTTTCATTGATTTGTCCCCTGGTTTGGTGCAGCTGTTTTCTGATCAACACGGCCGACCGGATCATCCGCGTGTACGACGGGCGGGAGATCCTGACCTGCGGCCGCGACGGCGAGCCCGAGCCCATGCAGAAACTGCAGGACCTGGTCAACAGGTGGGGACAGCCCTGGGGACAGGGCAGGGCCTGGGGACAGCCTGGGGACAGGGCAGGACATGGGGACAGCCTGGGGACAGGGCATGGGCATGGGGACAGGGCTGGGGCATGGCCACGGCAAGCCTGAGCCCATGCAGAAACTGCAGGACCTGGTCAACAGGTGGGGACAGGGCAGGGCATGGGGACAGGGCTGGGGACAGGGCAGGGCCTGGGGACAGGGCTGGGGACAGGGCAGGGCCTGGGGACAGGGCTGGGGACGGCCTGGGGACAGGGCAGGGCATGGGGACAGGGCTGGGACATGGCCACAGCGAGCCCGAGCCCATGCAGAAACTGCAGGACCTGGTCAACAGGTGGGGACAGCCTGGGGACAGGGCAGGGCATGGGGACAGCCTGGGGACAGGGCAGGGCATGGGGACAGGGCTGGGGACAGGGCAGGACATGGGGACAGGGCTGGGGCATGATCACGGCGAGCCTGAGCCCATGCAGAAACTGCAGGACCTGGTCAACAGGTGGGGACAGCCTGGGGACAGCCTGGGGACAGGGCAGGACATGGGGACAGCCTGGGGACAGGGCATGGGCATGGGGACAGGGCTGGGGCATGGCCACAGTGAGCCTGAGCCCATGCAGAAACTGCAGGACCTGGTCAACAGGTGGGGACAGCCTGGGGACAGCCCTGGGGACAGCCTGGGGACAGGGCAGGGCATGGGGACAGCCTGGGGACAGGGCAGGACATGGGGACAGCCTGGGGACAGGGCAGGGCATGGGGACAGGGCTGGGGCATGGCCACAGTGAGCCTGAGCCCATGCAGAAACTGCAGGACCTGGTCAACAGGTGGGGACAGCCTGGGGACAGTCCTGGGGACAGGGCAGGGCATGGGGACAGATGAGGGCAGAGGCTGGGGACAGGTCTTGGGGACAGGGCAGGGGCATGGGGATAAGGGAGGGGCCTGGGGACAGGTGAGGACAGAGGCTGGGGACAGGTGGGAGGGGTTTGGGAAAGAATCTGAAAAATAGAAAAGCTAAAACCTAAAATACAAAGCTTAAATATGAATAATAATTAAAAAAAAAGAAAATTAAATATTAAAGAAAATTAAAGCAGCCCAGAATCTGAAAACCATAAAAGACAAAGCCTGAGGCATTCTCATGGCTTTTTTCCTGGGCTGCAGGACCCCCTGGAAGAAGTGCTGCTTCTCGGGGGACGGCGAGTACATCGTGGCGGGCTCGGCGCGGCAGCACGCGCTCTACATCTGGGAGAAGAGCATCGGCAACCTGGTGAAGATCCTGCACGGCACCCGCGGCGAGCTGCTCCTGGACGTGGCAGTGAGCGACCCCCCAGCCCCTGGAGATCCCTGGGCTTTGGCATTCCAGCTGCCACAATTCCTCACGTTTGCTAATGAAGGTTGTTTTTGGTTTTGTCTCCTCGTTCTCGCTGCCCGTCGATTGCAGTGGCACCCGGTGCGGCCGATCATCGCCTCCATCTCCAGCGGGGTGGTTTCCATCTGGGCTCAGAACCAAGTGGTGAGTGAGGGTTTGGGGTCATTTCCTTGGGAGCAGGGCCTGGAACGGGCTTGTCCAGGGACATTTTGGCTGCTTCATCCCTGGGATTGTCCCAGGCCAGGTTGGAGCAACCTGAGATAGGGAGAAGTGTGGAGCTGGTGATCCCTTCCAAGCCAAACCAGTCCAGGATTTAATGGGCTCAGAACCAAGTGGTGAGTGAGGGTTTGGGGTCATTTCCTTGGGAACAGGGCCTGGAACGGGCTTGTCCAGGGAAATTTTGGCTGTTCCATCCTTGGAAGTGTCCCAGGCCAGGTTGGAGCAACCTGAGATAGGGACAAGTGTGGAGCTTCCAATCCAAACCAGTTCAGGATTCCCTGTGCTGTTTTGGGTGGGATTTTGGGAATAAATCCATCCCTGGGAGGGGCTGGGATTGAATTCCCATGGAGCTGTGG
The DNA here is from genome assembly GCF_023055355.1 of Agelaius tricolor. Lineage (NCBI taxonomy): Eukaryota > Metazoa > Chordata > Aves > Passeriformes > Icteridae > Agelaius > Agelaius tricolor. Next base: position 4,914,969 of record NW_027269290.1, read on the forward strand.
CTGCTCCATCCCTGAGAGTGTCCCAGGCCAGGTTGGAGCAACCTGGGATAGGGAGAAGTGTGGAGCTGGTGATCCCTTCCAAGCCAAAGCATTCCCAGATTTAATGGGCTCAGAACCAAGTGGTGAGTGAGGGTCTGGGGTCATTCCCTTAGGAATAGGGCCTGGAACGGGCTTGTCCAGGGAAATTTTGGCTGCTCCATCCCTGGGATTGTCCCAGGCCAGGTTGGAGCAACCTGAGGTAGGGAAAAGTGTGGAGCTTCCAAGCCAAACCAGTTCAGGATTCCCTGTGCTGTTTTGGGTGGGATTTTGGGAATAAATCCATCCCTGGGTGGGGCTGGGATGGGATTCCCCATGGAGCTGTGGCTGCTCCATCCCTGGGATTGTCCCAGGCCAGGTTGGAGCAACCTGGGATAGGGAGAAGTGTGGAGCTGGTGATTCCTTCCAAGCCAAACCAGTCCAGGATTCCCTGTGTTGGTTTGGATGGGATTTTGGGAATAAATCCATCCCTGGGAGGGGCTGGGATGGAATTCCCAGGGAAGCTGTGGCTGCTCCATCCCTGAGAGTGTCCCAGGCCAGGTTGGAGCAACCTGGGGCAAGGAAAAGTGTGGAGCTGGTGATCCCTTGCAACCCAAAGCATTCCAAGATTTAATGGGCTCAGAACCAAGTGCTGAGTGAGGGTTTGGGGTCATTTCCTTGGGAGCAGGGCCTGGAATGGGCTTGTCCAGGGAAATTTTGGCTGCTTCATCCCTGGGATTGTCCCAGGCCAGGTTGGAGCAAACTGGGGCAGGGAAAAGTGTGGGCCTGGTGATCCCTTCCAAGCCAAACCAGTTAAGGATTCCCTGTGTTGGTTTGGGTGGGATTTTGGGAATAAATCCATCCCTGGGTGGGGCTGGGATTGAATTCCCCATGGAGCTGTGGCTGCTCCATACCTGAGAGTGTCCCAGGCCAGGTTGGACAGTGAATAAAATGGATAAAATGGATAAAAAGGCTAAAATGGGACCCTTGGACAATGGGAAGTTTCCCTGCCCATGGGATGGGATTTAAGCTCCCTTTCCACCCAAACCCACCTGGAATTCTATAATTCCATGATCACCCCCCAGGACTTAGTTTTTTGAAATCCTTGAAAAATTCCCATCCCAACACATTTTTGGGCTTTCCTGCCTCATTTTATTTTGGGATTTTGAGCTCAAAACCTCAGCTCAGCTTTGGATTCATTGTTAAAGTCCATCCCTGGGACATTTTCCGTGGAATTGTTCCCTCCTTTAATTCCAGGGGCGATCCAGGTGGATGTGGATTCCTCGATTTTTTTAATGCTTTTATGGGTTTTCCCTGATTTTTACTGCTTTTTTGGGATTTTCCTCAATTTTTTAATGATTTTATGAGATTTCAACGAGATTGCAGATCCACAAAATAATTCAGGTTGGAAAAACCCCCCGAGATCCCAAATTCCAGCCATTCCCAGCTCTCTCCCTTCCCACATCCATATTTTAAATCCCTCCAGGATATTTAATTCCTCAAAATTCCAGGAACCCAGTGCTGTTTGTTTATATTAAAACTGCTTTTTTATGATTTTTTCCCAGGAAAACTGGAGTGCTTTTGCCCCTGATTTCAAGGAGTTGGATGAAAATGTGGAATACGAGGAGAGGGAATCAGAATTTGACATTGAGGACGAGGATAAGAGCGAGCCAGAGCAGACAGGTGCTGCCCAAAAAATTCCCCAAAAATTCCCCAAAAAGTTCTCAAAAAATTCCCAAAAATTCCCCAAAAAGTTCTCCAAAAAATCCCAGGGAATTCCCATCCTCCTTGGGATCCTCCTTGGCCACGTGGTGGTGCCCAAAATCCAGGAGAAAAAAAAAATGCAAAATCCTGGAATATGAAAAATAATGGGAATAAGAATTATTCCTCATTAATGCTTCCTATAAAAACACTTCCCATAATTTAATTAATTGGATTTTAACAATATTTTAATATTAATTATTTTTGAGTTTTCTCTGCTTTAAAAGGAAATATTTTAGGTTTGTTTTGTGCTTTAATAGGAATTATTTTAGGCTATTGTGCTTTAAAAGAAAATATTTTAGATTTCTTTTTTGTGCTTTAATAAGAAATATTTTAGATGTGTTTCTTCCTTTAATAGGAAATATTTTAGGGGTTTTTCTGCTTTAATATGAGTTACTTTAGGTTTGGTTTGTGTTTTATTAAGAAATAGTTTAGATTTGTTTTTTGCTTTAATAGGAAATATTTAAGTTTGTTTTGAGCTTTAATATGAATTATTTTAGGCTCGTTTTGTGCCACAGTAGGAAATATTTCAGTGGGGTATTTTAGGGTTTTTTCCTGCTGTGACAGGAGATTCTCCAGGTTATTTTTTTGCTGTACCAGGAGCACTCCAGGTGTTTTTCCTGCCTTTAATTCCCGTTTTCCCTGGTCCCAGGTGCAGATGCTGCAGAGGATGAGGAGGTGGATGTGACTAGCGTGGATCCCATCGCTGCCTTCTGCAGCAGGTGCCAGCCCTGGAGTAACACCCTGACCCAGAAACTCGTTAATGGACACTAATTAACCTTCATAGAACATTAATTCCACCACAACATTCCCTTTAAACATTCCCTTTACAAAATTCCCATTCCAAACCCCACCACCACCATTGCAAACCCCTTTACAAAACCCAAAATTCCCGTTTAAAATCCCAAAATTCCTGTTCTAAACCTCACCCTCTACATCCCAAACCCCACCTTCCCCACATCAGAATTTCCATTCGAAACCCCAAAATTCCCGTTCTAAACCCCAAAATTCCCATTCCAGACCCCAGAATTCCCACCCCAAACCCCGTCCCAAACCCCAAAATTCCCGTCCCAAACCCTAAAATTCCCATCCCAAACCCCATTCCAAACCCCACCATCCCTATTCCAAACCCCACCATTCCCATCCCAAACCCCAAAACTCCCATCCCAAACCTCACCCTCTACATCCCAAACCCCACCATCCCCACATCGGAATTTCCATTTGAAACTCCAAAATTCCCGTTCCAAACCCCAAAACTCCCATCCCAAATCCCAAAATTCCCCTCACAAACTCCATCCCAAACCCCAAAATTCCCATCCCAAACCCCACAATTCCCATTCCAAACCCCACCATCCCCATCCCAAACCCCAAAATTTCCATTCAAAACCCCAAAATTCCCGTCCCAAACTCCAAAATCCTCATCCCAAACCCAGTTCCAAACACCACAATTCCCATCCCAAACCCCATCCCAAACCCTACAATTCCCATCCCAGACTTCCATCCCAAACCCCACCATTCCCATCCCAAACCCCACCATCCCCATCCCAAACCCAATTCCCACCCCAAACCCCACCATTCCCGTCCCACACCCATCCCAAACCCCACCATTCCCATCCCAAACTCCCATCCCAAACCCCACCATTCCCATCTCAAACCCCACCATTCCCATTCCAAACCCCACCATTCCCACCCCAAACCCCACCATTCCCGTCCCACACCCATCCCAAACCCCATCATTCCCATCCCAAACCCCACCATTCCCATCCCAAACTCCCACCCCAAACCCCACCATTCCCATTCCAAACCCCACCATTCCCACCCCAAACCCCACCATTCCCGTCCCACACCCATCCCAAACCCCACCATTCCCATCCCAAACCCCACAATTCCCATCCCAAACTCCCATCCCAAACCCCACCATTCCCATCCCAAACCCCACAATTCCCATCCCAAACTCCCATCCCAAATCCCACCATTCCCATCCCAAACCCCACAATTCCCATCCCAAACTCCCATCCCAAACCCCACCGTTCCCACCCCAAACCCCACCATTCCCATCCCAAACCCCACAATTCCCATCCCAAACTCCCATCCCAAACCCCACCATTCCCATCCCAAACCCCAAAACTCCCATCCCAAACCCCACCGTTCCCATCCCAAACCCCCCCATTCCCATCCCAAACTCCCATCCCAAACCCCACCATTCCCACCCCAAACCCCACCATCCCCATCCCAAACCCCACCATCCCCACCCCAAACCCCACCATTCCGGTCCCAAACCCACAATTCCCATCCCAAACCCCATCCCAAACCCCACCATTCCCATCCCATACCCCAAAACTCCCACCCCAAACCCCACCGTTCCCATCCCAAACCCCACCATTCCCATCCCAAACTCCCATCCCAAACCCCACCATTCCCATCCCAAACCGCACCATTCCCATCCCAAACTCCCATCCCAAACCCCACCGTTCCCATCCCAAATCCCACCATTCCCATCCCAAACCCCACAATTCCCATCCCAAACTCCCATCCCAAACCCCACCATTCCCGTCCCACACCCATCCCAACCGCTGTGTCCCCTCTCCCCGCAGCGATGAGGAGCTGGAGGACGCGCGGGCGCTGCTGTACCTGCCCATCGCCCCCGAGGTGGAGGACCCCGAGGAGAACCCGTACGGGCCCCCGCCCGAGGCCGTGCCCGGGGCCCTGCCCGACGACGCCCTGGGCCCCGACAAGAAACGGCCCGGCTCCTCGGACGGGCCCCAGAACCCCAAGAAAAAACCCAAAACCACCAACATCGAGCTCCAGGGAGTCCCCAATGACGGTGGGTGGGAGGGCCCGGAGGGGTTTGGGGTTTTGGGGGGGTTGGGGTCTGATCCTGAGGGGTTTGGGGTGTTGGAGTCTGATCCTGAGGGGTTTGGGGTGTTGGGAAAGGTCTGATCCTGAGGGGTTTGGGGTGTTGGAGTCTGATCCTGAAGGGTTTGGGGTGTTGGGGTTTGATCCTGAGGCGTTTGGGGTGTTGGGAGAGGTCGGATCCTGAGGGGTTTGGGGTGCTGGGATAGGTCTGATCCTGAGGGGTTTGGGGTGTTGAGGGGTTGATCCCAGGGCGTTTGGGGTGTTGGGATCTGATTCTGAGGGGTTTGGGGTGCTGGGACGGGTCTGATCCTGAGGGATTTGGGGTGTGGGGAGGGATCTGATCCTGAGGGGTTTGGAGTGTTGGGATCTGATCCCAGGGGATTTGGGGGGTTGATCCCAAGGGGTTTGGGGTGTTGGGAAGGGTCTGATCCTGAGGGGTTTGGGGTGTTGGGAGGGATCTGATCCCAAGGGGTTTTGGGGTTGTTGGGAGGAATCTGATCCCAAGGGTTTTATGGCATTGGGAGGCATCCAATCCCAAGGGGTTTGGGGTTTTGGGCGGGGTCTGATCCTGAGGGGTTTGGGGTGTTGAGGGGTTGATCCCAGGGCGTTTGGGGTGTTGGGATCTGATTCTGAGGGGTTTGGGGTTTTGGGCGGGGTCTGATCCTGAGGGGTTTGGGGTGTTGGGTTCTGATCCCAAGGGATTTGGGGGGTTGATCCCGGGGGTTTTGGGGTGTTGGGAGGGATCTGATCCAGGATTTCAGGGTTTTGGGGCTTTGGGTGGGATCTGATCCCAAGGGTTTTATGGCATTGAGAGGGATCCAATCCCAAGGGGTTTGGAGTGTTGGGAGGAATCTGATCAGGATTTCAGGGTTTTAGGATATTGAGAGGGATCTGATCCCAAGGTTTTGGGGTGTTGGGAAGTAACAGAGCCCAAGGGTTTTAGGGCATTGAGAGGGATCTGATCCCAAGGGTTTTGGGGTGTTGGGAGGGATCCGATCCAGAGTGTTTAGGGGCATTGGGAGGATCTGATCAGGATTTCAGGACTTTGGGCCTTTGGGAACGATCTGATCCATGATTTCAGGGTTTTGGGGATTTGGGAGGGATCTGATCCCAACATTTCATGGTTTCAACTCACCCCAAATCCCCATTTCCCCCTCATTTCCCCCCCCTCACAGAGGTGCACCCGCTGCTGGGCGTGAAGGGCGACGGTAAATCCAAGAAGAAGCAGGCGGGCAGGCCCAAAGGATCAAAAGGTAAAGACAAAGATTCTCCATTTAAACCGAAACTCTACAAAGGGGACAGAGGTTCTTTACCTCTGGAAGGAGCGGCCAAGGGTAAAGTGCAGGCGGAGCTGGGCCAGCCCCTGACAGGTAAGGACAGTGTCACCTCCCCGGTGGCCTTGCTTTGTCACCCCCTGATCCTCAGAGCTCTCTGTGGCATCCCCTGAATCCTCCCTCCCCGCTCAGCTGCTGGCAAGGGGAGGCAGAATTGGATTTTTGGGGAGGAAATTGGAATAAAATCGAGTTCTGCGCATGGGAAAATGGTGGGGAGGGGGTGATTCCTGTGTGCTGAACGTGGAGGGGTTTGTGGTGTTGAGGTGGCCCTAAATTCAAATTATTTGAATTGGTTTAATTGGTTTAATTGCTTTAATTCCGTCCCTTACCTCCTGCAGAAATCGGGAAATATTTTGGTTGATTTTGGGGGAAAATGACGGATTCTGCACTTTTGTGGGTGCTGAGATGTGTCTAACTTAAAATTAATTTAATTACTTCAATTTCTTCCCTCAGCTCCTGTAGAAATCAGGAAATATTTTGGTTGATTTTGGGGGAAAATGATGGATTCTGCACTTTTGTGGGTGCTAAGATGTTCCTAAATTCAAACTCATTTAATTGCTTTAATTCCTTTCTTCTGCTCCTGCAAAAATCAGGAAATATTTTGGGGAAAAAAACAAAGGATTCTGCACTTTTGTTGGGTGCTGAGATGTTCCTAAATTCAAACTCATTTAATTCCTTCAATTCCTTTCTTCTGCTCCTGCAAAAATCAGGAAATATTTTGGGGAAAAAAACAAAGGATTCTGCAGTTCTGTGGTGCTGAGATGTTCCTAAATTGAAGTTTTTTGGATTGCTTTAATTCCTTCCATCTGCTCCTACAGAAATCAGGAAATATTTTGGTTGATTTTGGAGGAAAATGAAGGATTCTGCACTTTTGTGGGTGCTGAGATGTTCCTAAATTCAAATTCATTTAATTACTTCAATTTCTTCCCTCAGCTCCTGTAGAAATCAGGAAATATTTTGGTTGATTTTGGGGGAAAATTAAAGATTCCACAGTTTTGTGGTGCTGAGCTGGTCCTAAATTCAAATTATTTTAATTGCTTTAATTCCTTCCCTCAGCTCCTGCAGAAATCAGGAAATATTTTGGGGAAAAAATGAAAGATTCTGCAGTTTTGTGGGTGCTGAGATGTTCAGAAATTCAAATTCTTTTAAGTCCTTTAATTCCTTTTAATTCCTTCCCTCAGCTCCTGCAGAAATTATAAAATATCCAGGTTTGGGGTTGATTTTTGATGGATAGTTGGAATATTGAAGGATTCTGCAATTTTGTGGATGCTCAGAGCTGTTCCTACATTAAAATTACTTTAATTGCTTTAATTCCTTCCGTCAGCTCTTGCAGAAATTATAAAATACCTGGATTTTAGTTGATTTTATGGGAAAAAGGAGCATCAAAAATGATTTGTTGAGGAAAAAAAACTGGGATAAAATCCAGGAGCTGCATTTCCTATTCCCAGCTGTGCTGCAGCCCTTGAATTCCAGTTTAATTCCAGTTTAATTCCAGTTTCATTCCAATTTAAACTCCAGTGGCTGCACAGCAGGAGAAATTTGGGATTTTTGCAGGAGAATTTTGCAGGAGAAATTTGGAATTTTCCTCCTTTCACAACTGCTGCAAATAGGCAAAAATTCAGATTTTCCCCCTTTTTTTTTTGCAATATTTTGATGCTACCAGAACAGGACACCTCTGTTGAGACCCTGAGTCTCAAACATTTCCCATTCTCCAATTTCCTCCTTTTTTTTGGGAAATTTCCTCCTTTTTTTTGGGAAAAGCTCCTCCATGCCCAGCACAGAGAGCACAATTTTGGCTGCAATGTTGATTTTTAAAAAGATTTTAATCCAGAACTCAACCTTGGGACACAACCCAGAAATGGATTTGATGGATCAAATTCTGCATTTCCTTGGTTCCAGCAGCTGCCCCCATGGATTTTAGGAATTCAGGAATTATTTTAATTCCTTTAATTCCTTTAATTTCCAGGAGTGATTTATTCCCTTTGTTCCCTCCCCTTCCTGCTCAGCTCCTTGGTGTTGCTTGTCCTGATCTTTGTCATTTCCAGGAATGGGAATTTTTGATGGGAAAACCTTGGGAATGTTCTCTGGGAATGTTTCCACCTGGAAAAAATCCAGGATTGGAGCATCCAGGAGCATCCTGGGGTTGGGTTTGGGTGGGATTTGTCTCTTGAGGGGGGGGAATTTTGGGGGGTTTTCCAAGATTTTTGGATATTTTCAAGGATGGCACCTGGATCCTCACAGGGCTGGCTTGGAGATGATTCATTTTATGTTAATTATTGCTTTCATCGCTTCTAATTAATATAATTAACAACAGAAATGAGAAAGGATCATGGCCTGGGAGGTGAAAATTGGGATTTCCAAGGAGAATTCCAATCCTTGGCTTCCAAACAGTGCAGGATCCTTGGATTTTCCATCTTGGAGGGGCTGCTCACAAAAAAAAACCAGCTTTAATTTTTAATTACCATTTAATTTTTGATTAACACTTAATTTTTAATTACCATTTAATTTTTAATCAACATTTCCTTACTGGGGGGTGCTGACTGTAACTTTGTACTCAGCTGCTGTCCCTGATTCCTGCTTTTCTTTGGGCTCACTGGGAAATCCCATTCCCAATCCCTCTGGAATGTTCCAGATCCAGCAGCAGAGCAGCCAAACTCCTCTCCTGCTTTTTCTGCTTTTCCCCCCTCTCCTTTTCCAGCCTTGTTTGGAAGGATTTTGGTGCAGATTTGCTGTTGCTGCAGGAAACTCTGGGATTTATTTCCCTGCAGGAAACTCTGGGATTTATTTCCCTGCTTTTAGGTTGGGATGAGATTCCTGAACCAACCTGGGAATTTGTTTTCCTCAAAAAGGGGTTCAGCCCCAAGTCCCAGCTGGATTTTCCCATCAGCTGAGAGCTGATTTTCCCAGAGCTCCCCAAAATCTGCTTTTAGGCTTTGCTGCCTGTGGTAGCTTGGGATGAAGGGGAAAGAGGGAAAAATTCCTGCCTGGAATGGTGAGGAGTTCCCAGAGGAATCCTTGGAAATGTCCAAGGATTGAGGTTGGAGCATCCTGGGATGGAATGGGTTGGGATTTAAGGTCCTTCCCCACCCAAACCGTGACATTTCCATGAAAATCCACATTTTCCTGGAATTCCTGAGCTGGAGCCACACTGGGAGAGGAAAGAATCCATCCCTTGGCTCTTCCCAAACCCACAGAATTCCATGGATTCCCCTCTTCCCTTTGTTCTCAGCGTTTTGGGCCACCAGAGGTTCCAGCACATTCCAAACTCCCCTGGAATTCCCATGGAATTCGGGTCCATTTCCCATCCTGGCTGCAGGGAGTGGGAATTCCCTGAATTCTGCTGCTTCCTGCAGGACCCAGCCTGGCGCTGGAGCAGCTGCTCAGGGAGAGTTTTCCTGGGAAATCTTTGGGATTTCCATGTGGGAGCTGCATGGCTGGCACTGGGATTCATTCTCTTCATTCATTAATTCTCTCCATTAATTCTCTTCATTATTTTTCTGCTGGCAGAAAAAAGTTAAAATCAGATTTTTTTTTTGGTGTTAAATTCAGCTTTCAGCCTAAAAACAAGACCAATTTCATCGTTTTACAGTTTAGAATAAAATCCTCTGCCCTGGTTTCACCCACACCTAGGTGGGGCTTTTATTTCCTTGGTTTTCCTTAGAAAACCTTGGTTTTCCTTAGAAAATTTCCTTAGAAATTTTGGGAATTATGAATTATTTGACACCAGCTAAGTTGGGCAATAAAGAATTTCTGAGCCTTGCTGCACTCCCAGGATCTCAAATAAATCCCAGAGCCGTCACCAAGCAGCCTCTTGGTGCTGAAATTTTGGGGTTTTAGCTACAAAATCCCACCCTCTCCCATTTTCCCCTGCATTTCGCATTTTCCCCCTTCATTTCCCATTTTCACTGCATTTCCCATTTTCCCCTACATTTCCCATTTTCCCCCTGCATTTCCCATTTTCCCCCTGCATTTCCCATATTTTCCCCTGCATTTCGCATTTTCCCCCTGCATTTCCCATTTTTTCCCTTCATTTCCCATTTTTCCCTACATTTCCCATTTTTTTTCTACATTTCCCATTTTTTCTCTCCATTTTCCCCCTACATTTCCCATTTCCCCCTATATTTCCCATTTTTTCCCTGCATTTCCCATTTTCCCCATCATTTCCCATTTTTTCCCTGTATTTCCCATTTTTCCCTACATTTCCCATTTTTTCTCTCCATTTTCCCCCTACATTTCCCATTTCCCCCTATATTTCCCATTTTTTCCCTGCATTTCCCATTTTCCCTTCATTTCCCATTTTTCCCTACATTTCCCATTTTTCCCTACATTTCCCATTTTTTCTCTCCATTTTCCCCCTACATTTCCCATTTTCCCCTATATTTCCCATTTTTTCCTTGCATTTCCCATTGTCCCCATCATTTCCCATTTTTGAAAATTTCCCATTTTTGAAAATTTCCCATTTTTCCCCTACATTTCCCATTTTTTCTCTCCATTTCCCATTTCCCCCTACATTTCCCATTTTTTCTCTCCATTTCCCCCTGCATTTCCCATTTTTTCCCTGCATTTCCCATTTTCCCCATCATTTCCCATTTTTAAAATTTCCCTTTTTTTTTCTACATTTCCCATTGTCCCCATCATTTCCCATTTTTTTTAAATTTCCCATTTTTTTCCTACATTTCCCATTTTTTTTCTACATTTCCCATTTTTTCTCTTCATTTCCCATTTCCCCTTTTTTCTCTCCATTTCCCCCTACATTTCCCATTTTTTCCCTGCATTTCCCATTTCCCCCATCATTTCCCATTTTTTTAAATTTCCCATTTTTTTCCTACATTTCCCATTTTTTCCCTACATTTCCCATTTTTTCTCTCCATTTCCCATTTCCCATTTTTTCTCTCCATTTCCCATTTTTCCTCTCCATTTCCCCCTGCATTTCCCATTTTTCCCCGCTCCACCTGGGGCTCCCTGGGTTTTCCTGGGAGCCCCTCCCTGGGGCTGCCCTCTCACTTTTCCATCTCTGCTCTCTTCAGCAGGTGGTGCAATCTCAGAGTTGCTATGAAGACTCTCCCTTCCCTCCCTGTCTCCTTTCCTCCCTTGGCTCCCCAGTGGTGGAAAATGCTGGAATTCCCAGGCAGGACTGGCACAGACTGAATTCCAAGGATTTCAGGGAGTGGTTTGGGGCAGGAGTGACTCTGCAAGAGGGAGCAGCTCCATCCTCCCGCTGCCTCTCCACGGATCAGGCTGGCACTGAGCTCCAGCCGGGAATTTTTGGGGACAAATCCCTGCCCCAAATCCCTGCCACTCCAGAGCCTCTCCACCTTTTATCTCCCAAAAATCTCTCAGCATTCCTGGATGGAAGAACAGCCCAAAGTGTGAGTTTGGATTCCTCACTGTCTCCTGCTTCCTTTTCCAGCTGGGAATTCCCAACTCTCTGAGCCTGGCTGTTCCCAGGGCAGAGCTGCTGATCCCAGCCCGGATCTTCAGGAATTTCCAGTTCCTGAGGCCCCTCTGGAATCTGCCTTGGTTTTGTGTTTGTTTTTCCCGCTCTGCCAGTGGCAGAAGGAGCAGCTTTAGATAAAAAAGTCATTTTCCAATGGTTTTTTTTCCAGCCTGTGATTCCCAAAGCTCTGCTGGAGTTCCCTCCTGTCCTTTCCAATGGTTTTGTTCCTTCTCTTCCCTGGGAAATTCTCCTCCAGGAATATCCAGGCTCCTCCTTGATGAATGAAAACCAATTTTTTTTTGTCAGAACTGAAGCAGAACTTTTCCAAAGGGTTTCTGTTTTTCCCATTTCTGGGTTAAAAACAGGATCTGGCAGCTCATTCCCAACTTTTATTCCTTCAGAAATTCCTGTAGGAATGGGAATGACTCATCCCACAGCAACATCCCGATCAAAGGAAATTTCATTCCTAAATCCCCTTTTCTCCCCCAGACTTTGGAGTTTCATTGCTCTCAGTGTTCTCCCAGGTGGAATTATTGGGATTATCAGGAGCTGTTTAGATTTCCTGGGTGTCCTGCAGGCACTAAAAAGCAGGAAGGGAGTTGGAAAATGATGAATTTGCAGCCAGCACCGTGCAGGTGTGAAAATGAGGAGAGAGAAAACATTTGGAAATCAGAGGTTTTGAAATTTTTCAAAACTTGACTTTTTCATTCCCAGCTTTGGGGACGCTTGGGTTCATTTGGGGAAATTCATGACCACGAGTGTAAAATTCCTTTTCTTTTTTTTTTTTTGTTCTTTTTTTCTTGTGGGGTGACTCTGCTGTGCCAAACCCACCCTGGCTGCTGGGCCTGACCCCCCAAATTAAAAATGCCCAGGCCAAGTTTCTGCAGGTTGGGTTAAAGCATTGAATCCCCCCCAAACTCAGCTTCCCCTCTGTACAGTGTAAATGCCTTTGTTTATTCCCACCTTTCTTTTATTTCCTGCTTTATTCCCATCTTTATTTCCTGGTCTGCTCCCATCTTTATTTTATTTCCATCCTTATTTTATTTCTTGCTTTATTCCCATCCTTATTTTATTTCCCAGTTTGTTTCCATCCTAATTTTCTGTCCTGATTATTCCCATGCTTATTTTATTTCCTGCTTTATTCCCATCCTTATTTTATTTCTTGCTTTATTCCCATCCTTATTTTATTTCCCAGTTTATTCCCATCCTTATTTTATTTCCCAGTTTGTTTCCATCCTTATTTTCTGTCCTGGTTATTCTCATCTTTATTTTATTTCCTGATTTATTCCCATCCTTATTTTATTTCCTGTTTTATTCCCATCCTTATTTTAATTTCTTTCCTGGTTATTCCCATACTTACTTTATTTTATTTCCTGATTATTCCCATCCTTATTTTATTGTATTTCCTGCTTTATTCCCATCCTTATTTTCTTTCCTGCTTTATTTCCATCCTTATTTTCTTTCCTAGTTTATTCCCATCCTTATTTTATTTCCTGGTTATTCCCATCCTTATTTTATTTTATTTTATTTCCTGATTTATTCCCACCCTTATTTTATTCCCTGGTTTTGTACAATACTGGAGCAGCTCCTGCAGTGGTGGTGGTTCTGTGTTTGTAAATAAAGAGGTACCTTCCATTTCCTAAAATCCACGGGTAAATCTTGGCTTTTCCATGGAAAAGTTGGGGGTTTCTGTCGTGCTGGAATTTGGGGATCTTTCAAACACGCCGTGTTTGGGGTTTTTAGGGTATTTTTTGGTTGGTTTTAGTGAAGGGGAAGGAGCAAAGCTGGAGTAAAATCAAACCCTGAGTGTGCAGGGAATGGAATTCCCAGCCAGGGAATGTCCCAGTCCAGGCCGGACGGGGTTTGGAGCATCCTGGGATGGTGGAATGGGTGGGGTTTGAGGTCCCTTCCCACCCAAAGCAGTCTGGAATTCCCAGATCCCTGAGTGCACTCGGAGCTGGGAGGGGAGGGCAGCTCCAGGGGGTTGGGAAAATCCTCCTGGAGCTTTGGGAATTCCTCAGTTCAGTTTGAGGAGTGTGAGGAAGATAGATAGATATAGATGTTCATAGATCTGGATGTTCTTCATGGGCAGAGGAACTCAGCAAACCCAAATCCCTGTGGGAATCCAGGGATGCCCTTCAAGAGACTCTGATTATGGGATGCCTTTTCCATAAAATTGTGGTCAGAAACTATGGAGAACATGATTCCATAGAGCTGTAGGGAGTTTCTCCATCAAAAAACCTGGATTTTCCAGGGAAGAACAATTCAGCAGTGCATGATTTGTTTCCATAGAGCTGGGGGGAGTTCCTCTATCAAAAGCCTGGATTTTCCAGGGTAGAACACTTCAGCAAGTGCATGATTTTTTTGGGATGCTTGAGCACCGCATGGATCCCACCTGAATCTCCTCTCCGAGCATTTTATTGGGATGGCAGCGTGGGAGCAATTCCTGTGGATCCATCAGTGGAGATCTGGGGTCGGATCCCTCAGGGGTGAGGGCTCTCAGAGCTCTCCCAACTCCTGTGGCTCCTTCCAAGGCTGGGAATTTCATCCAGAGCCTGCCCTGGAGCTTCAGGAGCCCTCAGCTCCCAGGATTTGCTGGACCTTCCCTGAGGGTTCTTCCTTGGAATGTTTGGGCCTGTTGTGCCCTGGCTGTGACATCAGAGCCGCTCCCATGGGAACGGCTCCAGGGCCTGGTGTGGACACGGAGGGACCGGAGCCCACCAGGCTCAGACCACCCTGGATTCCCATGGATCAGCCCCAGTAGAGGTTGGAATGCTGGGGTTGGATTTGGGGAGTGCTCCAGACTGGGATGTGTTTGTACGAGTGAGGATTGGACAGGGCCTCCCATGAGGAATTGGGATTTCCTCACACTCCAGTGTTATTTGGGAGATTCCAGCAGTAATTCCTGCTGGGAATTCGGAGTTTGGTGGGAAAATGAAACTGGAGCTGCTCCTTTTCCAGTGGGAGTCCATCCAAAATAAAACCCATCAAAAATAATGATGGGAGTCTTACAGAGAGGAGAGAATTTCACTCCGAAATTGCCAAACACACCCAAAACTGATGGAATTTGGGCAGAGTTAGATTGGATCCAATGGATCAGAACATCCTCCTGTCCTGTTCAAAGAACATCCCCGATGGAATTCCTGGAATTCCCACCCTGCTGGATCCTGTAACACCTTGCTGTGTCTTTTTTTAGTAGTGCCTCCAGCTCCACATCCGGGAGGATTTTCCCAGGTGGAAGGATTAGATCTGGTGGGATGTCAGAGACATCCCGAAGGACCTGGAAGATTCATGGAATGATTCCGGGGGGTTCGGAGTGCTGAACCCAGACACAGAAACACCTGGAAGATGGAGCAGAGCCCCATCGTGGTGATCCTGCTGTGTGCCCTGTGCATTCCAGCGGCGCTTCCCTTGGAACTGGGAATGGAGCTTCCCTTGGAACCGGGAATGGAGATTCCCTTGGAAATGGGCATGGAGCTTCCCTTGGGATCGGGATCGGGATCAGAGCTTCCCTTGAGATTGTACTCAGAGCTTCCCTCGGGATCAGAGCTTCCCTCGGGATCGGGATCGGAGCTTCCCTTGAGATTGTACTCAGAGCTTCCCTCGGGATCAGGATCAAAGCTTCCCTCGGGATCAGGATCAGAGCTTCACTTGAGATTGTACTCGGAGCTTCCCTCGGGATCAGAGCTTCCCTCGGGATCGGGATCGGAGCTTCCCTTGAGATTGTACTCGGAGCTTCCCTCGGGATCGGGATCAAAGCTTCCCTTGGGATCGGAGCTTCCCTCGGGATCGGGATCGGACCTTCCCTCAAGAGTAGGATATGAGCTTCCCTTGGAACTGGGCTCAGAGCTTCCCTCAGGATCGGGATCAGAGCTTCCCTCAGGAGCAGGATTGGAGCTTCCCTCGGGAGTGGGATCAGAGCTTCCCACGGCATCGGGTTCGGAGCTTCCCTCGGGATTGGGATTGGAGCTTCCCTCAGGATCGAGATCTGAGCTTCCCTTGGAAGCAGGCTCAGAACTTTCCTCGGGATCAAGATCAGAGGTTCCCTCAGGAGCAGGATTGGAGCTTCCCTCGGGATTGAGATCGGAGCTTCCCTTGGAACCAGGCTCAGAACTTTCCTCAGGATTGAGATTGGAGCTTCCCTTGGAACCGGGATCAGAACTGTCCTCGGAACCGGGATTGGGATCAGATCTTCCCTCGGAACCGGGGTCTGAGCTTCCCTCAGAAGTGAGATCAGGCTCGGAGCTTCCCTCAGAACCAGGCTCAGAGCCTCCATCAGGATCTGAGCTTCCCTCGGAAGCGAGATCGGGATCGGCGCCTCCCTCAGAACCAGGGCTGGACCTGAATCTCCCGCTGGGCACGGAGTCCATCCCGCTGGGGCTGAAGGCCATGGTGGTGGTGAACTCCACGCCCTGCAGCGTCACCTGCGGGCTGGGCGTGAAGCAGGAGCAGCTGTGCGAGGTCAGCCCGGCCGGGGAGCACCGCAACTGCTCCCTGGTGCGCTCGCGCTGCCTCAGCGATTGGATCTGCGGCCTCCGGCACCTCAGCGTTCCCGAGGGAAAGCCCCTCCAGCTCACCTGCCTCTCCCCGGACGCCGCCAGCCTGGAGGGACCGAACTTTGGCTACACCTGGAAGTTCGCCCAGGGGCTCATCACCACCAACGACCTCCTGTTCCACCCCTTCCGCAACCCCAGCCGTTCCCTGAGCTTCTCGCCGGCGCTGGAGTCGCATTCCGGGACCTACCGCTGCGACGTGCAGGTGCTGAGCTCCTTCCAGCTCGTCAAGAGGATCTACTTCGGCCTCAGGGTGATCCCCAGCGACCTGGTGGATCTGGACTTCCAGAAATCCCTGACTTGGGAGCAGCAGCTGGCGGCCAGCGGGGAGGAGGTGCCGGCAAACGGCACGGGCCCCCCGGAGCACAGGGAGGGTTTTTGGGAGAAGCAGTGGTTCTACGAGGTCGTGCTGGGGATTGGGAGTGGGGTGATCGTGGGGATCGTGTTCAGCCTCGGGCTCTGCTGCCTGAGCAGGATTTGCGGGAGAAGAGCAGCACGGGAAATGAACGGAGATTGACGCAATTCCCTGTCTTTGGCTCTTTGTTAGGATCAGGAATTCAGGGTGGGAATATTGGGATCGTCCGTTGTTGGATCCTCCCCTTCCAACTCAGGACGTTCCATGGATTGATCAATATTATTGAATATTTTTGGCTACTTTGGAGCCTGGATTAAGAATTCAGGAATTCAGAATGTGATTCTTTGGGTCGTCCACAGTTGGATTTTGGTGATCCTCCCTTTCCAAAATCCACAGTTGGATTTTGGTGATCCCTCCAACTCAGGACATTCTATGGATCCCATTACCATTTAATGGGATATTTAGAATTTATTTGCAACAGACACAGCTCATTATTGAATATTTTTGGCTACTTTGGAGCCTGGATTAAGAAATCAGAATGGGATTCTTTGGGTCGTCCACAGTTGGATTTTGGTGATCCTCCCCTTCCAACTCAGGACATTCCATGGATCCCATAAGTATTTAATGGGGATATTCAGAATTTATTTGCAACAGACACAGCTTCTTATTGAATATTTTTGGCTACTTTGGAGGCTGGATTAAGAATTCAGGAATTCAGAATGGGATTCTTCAGGTCGGCCACAGTTGGATTTTGGTGATCCTCCCCTTCCAACTCAGGACATTCCATGGATCCCATAAGTATTTAATGGGATATTTAGAATTTATTTGCAAAAGACACAGTTTATAAATTAATGTTTTTGGCCACTTTGGAGCCTGGATTGGGAATTCAGGATGGGATTCTGAGGGTCGTCCACAGTTTTTCCTTTTACCAGAATGACACAAAAATGCTTTGATACCGAAAAACATGGGGATGGAAGGAAATAATTTTATTTATTTGAATGAAAACCAAACCAGGCACTTCCCAGAGCTGATTCCCAGAGGGTTTTTTTCACCTCCTGAACATGGAAAAATCAGGAATGACCCATCACAGCGGGCTGGGAGTTAATGGTCCAGAGCTGCCCCATCTGCAGGAGCCTCTCTGCTCTTTGTCATGGAAATTTCAATGTCTTGGGCCCAGCTGGGATTCCCAAATCCAGCGGGATGAAAGCTCCAGCTCTGCTGGGGGAGTCAGAGCGGGAGCCAAAAATCTCCTTCATCTTTGGATTGCGGGGTTTTGTAATTTCTGAGGGGAGCCAGATGCTCAGAGCCGGGAAAATGAATCCATAATTGGAGTTTTTATTTGGAGACCGATGGCTGGGATGGCCACTGGGGTCCAGCTGTCACAAAGGGCCTTTAATGGGATTTTTTTAAGGGGGTGCTCTTTGATTTTTGAAGGGATATTAAGGATTGGGGGATGTTTATCATAATAGGGAAAGAAAGGGAGAAGGCAGGAAAAGGGAATAGCAGAGGATGGATCTCAGTGCAAGGAGGGAAGTAAAAACCCTTGGAAGAGCATCCCCATCCCTCCTTTTTCCCCTCTCTCCCTGCAAAATCATCTTTTCTTAATCACTGCCAATGAATTCCCATCACAAAGGGCAGAAATTTAGGAAAAAATGTCTCTCTGCTCTGAGCTCTGGGACCTTTGGGATCACCAGAGGCTGGAGCTGGCCAGGGCTCCTTCCCTCTCTCCATCTTTCCGTCATCCTTCCCTCTCTCCATCCTTCGCTCCATCCTTCCCTCTCTCCATCCTTCGCTCCATCCTTCCCTCTCTACATCCTTCCTTCATCCTTCCCTCTCTCCATCCTCCCTCCAAATCCCCCAAATTCTCTCCCTGGCTCTGCACACCTTTAACCCCTGAGCTGTATTTTAGGAAGATCTGAGAGCTTTTAAGGAGGATTCCAAGCCAAAAGTGTAGATTTTTGTCATTTCCCGAGTTCCAAATGCCGGATTTGCGGGTGCAGATCCCTCCCCGTGGCTCTCCCAACCCTGGATTAATGGAATGCCAGAAGGGACTGCCCAAAACGGGGCTTAACAAAGCCTGAGCTGCCCTGTCTGGAGAGGGATTTCCCTGCCACCACCTGGGCTAAAAAGGGCGAGGAATTGGCATTTGAAGGGAAAACTGCACATCAGGGCCCAGCCAGGAAATTCCAGGGTCGGGATTGCCCAGGCTGGCACGTTTTTCTCTGAGATTGAGGAATCACAGCCAGGGAAAATCCCTAAACGCCCCTTGGGATGGAACCAGCAGCAACACCAACCAATTCTCGTTAACTTTGGTCAACTGCTTTACTGGGAGACAGAGATTTCAACAGGCAGCATCGATTCCCAGCCAGTCCTGTGGGTGCTCAGCTCAGCATTCCTGCTTTTCCCAGCCTCTGGAGCGGAGGGGGCTCCTCAGCATCCCAGAGCTTCCTTGGGATGTCCGGCGGCCGTCGGAGCTGGAATCCAGAGCCTCTTCCTGGCTGGATCTCAGCTTTGCAGTCCCAATGCGAGCCTGGAATTTTGGCTGGGTGAATTCTCAGTGCAGGGAGATGAATCCGGGTCCAAATTTTCCTTCTTGTCCCAGCAGTGGCTTCCTCGAGTCTCCCATTCCTGTTTTAATTTTGTCATTTTTTAAAAATTCCTTCTTTAAGCCCCTCTGAAACTGGATTTATTGACACCTCTGTTTTTAGGCAGAGCTGCCCAAATTAAGGATTCTGGGAAAGGATCCCCTTCTCCCAAAGAGGCAAACAAGGTGACAAATCCACCCCAAAAGCACGTGGGATATGGGAAAACACGGAATTTGCACCTCACAGCTGAGAAAAGCACCAGGCTGGGGCTGCAAGTGATCACCAGAGTAGTAAAAAAAGCTTTTCAGGCTGGGGTCGAGCTCGACCCTCCTGTGGGTTTGTCTCCTCGGGCTGGTTCCTGCAGGGTTTGGCTCTTTTTTGTGGGGACAAAGGATCAATCCCGTCCCACAAATGCTCCGAGCTGGCTGTGGCGGGATGGGTGTGGAACATGCTGGTCCCTGAACTCCTCAGTCCCCGTCCCCCTACGGAATTCACTGTACAGAGTTTAAAAAAAAGTCAAATTTAGCAGTCTGGTTATCTCATACATGGCTTCGATAAGGCAGAAAACCTATGGATACAGTGAGGGCGGGGGCAGCTGGCTGCAGAATTCCCGGAGAATTCCTCATTTTCTTCGTTTTCCTTAAAAAACATTTAATCAGTTAAAGACCCATGTCTTGTATGAAAGCTTTTGTTCCTCCAAACCAAAAACAAAAAAACCAAAGCTGTTTTTAATTTCTTCCTCCCTTCCAACCACGTGGTCCAATCCTCTCTCTCCCTGCAGTGCTGCCCTGAAGTGGGATTGGTGTTGTTCCCATGGGATTTGGTGTTGTTCCCATGGGATTGGTGGTGTTCCCGTGGGATTTGGTGTTGTTCCCGTGGGATTTGGTGTTGTTCCCGTGGGATTTGCGTGGTTCCCATGGGATGGGGAGGAGCCGAGGTCAGAGCTCCAGGGAGCTGATCAGGGCCACCATCAGCAGGGAGTTGGTGGTGACAACCACGACGTGCGGCGCCGGCCTCATCCCCGAGTCCTCCACCATCATGCTCGTCCCTGGAAAAAAAACAGGGAACAGGGAGTTGAGGGAGGTTTTGTGGGGGTTTTTTGTGTGTTTGTTGCTGGTGAAACTCCTGGGAGTGCTGGGAGCAGGAATTTGGGGGTGGGCGCTGGGAATTCGCCCCTGGAATTTAGGGAATTTGATGGAGCTGTGGCCCCACAGAAATGGGGTTTCACTCTTGGTGGAAAACTTAAATGGTTTTTAAGTCATAACTCTTGGGAAGTTGGGGGTTGTGGGGTCTGGAGGCTGCGGATCCTAAAGCTGGGTCAGGCTGGAATGGGTTTGGGAAGAGGAGTGGGGAGAAGGAGAAGAGTCAGGAATTCCTATGGGTGAACAGCACAAGGGAACCAAAGGCTGGTTCCAGGAAAAAACAATTCCAGAAAGGACCAATTCCAGAGTCTGAACCTAAAACCCTGCGGGAGGATGTTCTCCCATAGTCCTGGAAGGTGGAATGGGGTTTTAAACCACAATTTATTGGGATCGTGCCGTGGCCAGGATGGGAGGGGTTGTGACTGAGTCCTTCCTGCTGGGAAGGGAAGGACAGGAGCTGCCCTGTGAGCTCCGGGGCCTTGGAGAACCTCGGAAAGGGGAATTTGGGCATGGAGAGGGTGGGGTCAGGGAGCACAGGGTGTGGGTGTGGTCAGTGGAATGGGTGTGGTTGATGGTGTGGGTGTGTCTAGTAGAGTGGGTGTGGTCAGTGGAGTGGGTGTGGTCAGAGGGCAGATGTTGGCTGGAGGGGCACATGGATGGGTGTGGTCAGTTGAAGGGGTGTGGTCAGCGGGGTGGGTGTGGCTGGAGGGGCACGTGGATGGGTGTGGTCAGTTGAAGGGGTGTGGTCAGCGGGGTGGGTGTGGCTGGAGGGGCACATGGATGGGTGTGGTCAGTTGAAGGGGTGTGGTCAGGGGGGTGGGTGTGGCTGGAGGAGCACATGGGTGTGGTCAGTTGAAGGGGTGTGGTCAGCGGGTGGGTGTGGCTGGAGGGGCACGTGGATGGGTGTGGTCAGTTGAAGGGGTGTGGTCAGCAGGGTGGGTGTGGCTGGAGGGACACGTGGATGGGTGTGGTCAGTTGAAGGGGTGTGGTCAGCGGGGTGGGTGTGGCCAGAGGAGCACAGGTACCGCTGTTCCTGAGGATGTGAACTTCTGCCGGGGTCCCGTCCCCGCCGGGCCCGGTCACCCGGATCTGGACGAAGGCGTGAGTGAAATCCTCAGGGATGGGGATGTCGATGTGGCTCTTGCTGGCCAGGTACAGGGTGGGGGCCGAGTGGGAATCCTGCCTGTAGAGCATCTGTGGGGAGAGGCAATGCTGAGCTCCTGTTCCCTGTGATTTCCTTGGATCACCTCCAGGAGCAGCCCAGCCTCGCTGGCCTCACCTTGTACCCCGTCACCGCCGACTCGTCTGCCTTGGCCACCACAGGGTCCCACTTGATGCTGACTGTGGAGCCGGAAAAAGTCCAGGAGATGTTCCCAGGTGGCCTTTTTGGTGCTGAGGGATGCAAAACCAGACAGGGATTGGGTAAATCAGGGAGGGAGGAGAAGGCTGTGCTGGTCCCAGCCATCCCTGGGGCGTTCAGGGGACATCAAACAAGAGCACCGAGATCAAAGTCTGGGTGATTTTGGGGGATCCTGTGGGAAGCAGAGGGGTCAGGGCTCACTCACGAGGTCTCGTGGTGGTGACGTTGGTGGCGGGGCTCGGGGGGCCGGTCCCTGCCCGGTTGTAGGCTCGCACTGACACGTGGTAGTCGGTGTTGGGGTTCAGGCCGGTGACGTGGGCCGATGTCACCAGCCCCGCTGTCCTCACTCTGTCAGCCGCCTCCTCCTTGTCCCCGTCCTTCCAGTACCGGATCTGGAAAAGGACAGGATGGGTTTAGGAAGGAGAGATCTGCAGATCCCGAGTCAGCCCTCCCTGAAGGGCCTTTGGGTGTTTGTTTCTGTGTGTTTTGCTTTGTGTGCGCCCAAGAATGAGGCCACGGCCTCCCAGGAAAGGCAGGCAGGAAAAACTGGATGATTCCCTTTAATCTTTCCTGAGAGAGCAGTGCCAGCCCCATTAGAACCATGTGGTGTGAGAATTATCCCCACCTCTGGAATCAAAATGCTGTTTCCTTTCACCTCACATAACCCGGGGGAATTTTCCTTGCTGAGCTCTCAGGGTGTCCCAGTCCCACTGGAATCTCCTACCTCATATCCCAAAAGCACTCCAGTCATTTCTCCCTGCTCCACGGGCTCCCAGGACACATCCATCTCCGAGGACAGGACAGACTTGGCAATGACCCTGTAAGGAGCCGCTTTGGGTTCTGAAAGACAGGAATAAAATCCTTTTCCTGACTTCGGGCCCATCGGGAACAAGAGGTTTTCCTGCAGCGTCATCCCCTGGCAGACAGCTGGTGTTGTGTTACAGAGTGAGGGGAAGGGATTTAGGGACTTAGGGGGACAAGCAGGGACACAGCTGTGAGCTCTGGGATCCATGTCTGCCCCGAGGCTGTGGGGCAGCCGGGGCTGGGCTTAGGGAATCCTCACTCTGGGGGTTTGGAGGAGTAGAGGAGCCAAAGGAATGTCTGAGCTCCTGGATGGACACGGATCTGCAGGGGAAAGGCGGTGGGTTGGACAAAACTGGGAATTCCGAGTCAGTGCAGTCATGGAATGGTTTGGGTGGAAGGGACCTTAAGGCTCATCCAGTGCCACCCCTGCCATGGTGGGGACAGCTTTCACTGTGCCAGGCTGCTCCAAGCCCCATCCAGCCTGACTCTGAACACTCACAGGGATCTAGGGGCAGCCACAGCTTCTCTGGGAATTCATCCTCTGAGGGAGCTCCCCACCCTCACAGGGAACAATTCCATCCCAAATCCCATCCATCCCTGAGCCATTCCCTGTCTCCTGTCCCTCCATCCCCTGTCCCAAATCCCTCTCCAGCTCTCCTGGAGCCCCCTCAGGCACTGGGAGAGGCTCTGAGCTCTCCCTGGAGCCTTTTCCTCTCCAGGTGAACACTTCCAGCTCTCCTGCTGCTCTTTACCTTCCTCTGCCGAGTACACGATGGCCGTGAGGCTCTCGGGGCCCTCCCCTTTCCTGTTGTAGGCCCTGATCTTCACCTCGAAGGGGGTGTAGGGCGCGATGCTCTCGTTGCGGTACACGAAGTGCAGCGACTCCGCGTGCGGCACCCGCGCCCTCAGCCAGGCCTGGCTGCCCTTCCTCCGGAAGGACACGATGTACCCAAAGCCGTCCCCATTCTGGTAGTCCCGCAGCGTCGGCTGGGAAAAGAGAGAGAGCCTTGGTCCGTCCAAAATGGGATTTGGCTCATGCAAACTGGGATGGTGGCACTGATTTCCTGAAGGAAATGTGCGCTTGGTCCGTCCAAACCAGCCCTTGGCTCAACCCCGTGTCCAAACTGGGATGGTGGTGCTGATTTCCCAAGGAAATGTGCACTTTGTCCATCCAAACCAGCCCTGGGCTCAACCCCCATGTCCAAACTGGGATGATGGTGCTGATTTGCCAAAGGAAATGTTGCTTGGTCTGTCCAAACCAGCCCTGGGCTCAACCCTGTGTCCAGACTGGGATGGTGCCACTGATTTCCCAAGGAAATGTGCACTTGGTGCATCCAAACCAGCCCTTGGTGCATCCAAACCATCCCCGTGTCCAAACTGGGATGGTGGTGCTGATTTCCCAAAGGAAATGTTGCTTGGTCCATCCAAACCAGCCCTGGGCTCAACCCCCTTGTACAAACTGGGATGGGGGCACTGATTTCCCCCCCAAAAACGCCACGTGTTCCCACCTTGGTGCTTTCCCTGTTCCCAACTCACCGTCCAGGTGATGATGAGCTCGTTGG
Source organism: Agelaius tricolor (assembly GCF_023055355.1). Classification (NCBI taxonomy): domain Eukaryota; kingdom Metazoa; phylum Chordata; class Aves; order Passeriformes; family Icteridae; genus Agelaius; species Agelaius tricolor. Next base: position 4,938,733 of record NW_027269290.1, read on the forward strand.
GAGCCCCTCCGCCGCCGCCGAGCCCGGACGGTGCCACTGTCGGTGCTGTGAGGCCCCCAAAAAAAGCAGAGTTTGGGTTAAGGAGGTGGGAGTGATGGAGAGGAACACAAACAAGGTGTGACACCAGTGACACCGGATGGGACAGCTCCCAGGAAAGGACTGGGCTCTGTGGAATTCCAGCTTGTGCCTGACCAGGGATTTAGGGACAAGGATTTGGTGTCGGAGGGGACAAGGATGGAGCTCAAAAGCGGGGATGTGGAGGGGAGGTTTATTAGGAAGAAGCTGGTTTGCATTTGATGGATTGGGTGAGGTTCTCCTGCTGTTCTCCCATCCTTTCTGTCCAAGTAGCTGGACATGGAACGAACATTCCCAGCTGGATGCAGTGCTGGCAAGTGCAGCACTAATCCTTCTCATCTTTGACACAAGAAATGGGCAAAAAGATGGAAAATCCTGTGGTGGCCTCAGCTCTGGGAGCTCTCCAGGAGATGATTCATCCCATGGGACCATCCTGGGCAAGGACAGGGACCTGGGCTTGTCTCCACACCCACCTGCTTCCTTGGTGCGGATTTTGCTGGAGGGCAGACTGGGCTCCCCAATTCCCAGGATGTTGCTGGCCAGGACCCGGAACTCGTAATCCATCCACGGGATGAGGTTCACCACCTGCGCCGTCTCCGCGTTGCCCTCGATGTTTATGGGATCTGTAAAATCCAATAGCACCAGAGGGGAAGGAATAGAGCGAGGAGCAGCACGGAGCCAGGACTGGCCGGTGGCCGGTGGCCTCGGTGTGTCACCGGTGCCACCGTGGGGACACTCACTGGTGCGCATCTGCTTCCATTGGTTGGACAGGAGGGTCCGGGCCTCGATGAGGTACCTGGCGATGGGGCTGTGGTTGTCGAAGCCACGGCTCCAGCTCAGCTGGACGCTGGTGTCTCCGATGTCCCTCACCACCACCCCTCCAGGTGGGCCTGGAGGTCCTGGAGGGATGGGAAATGTGTCACTGACATGGAAGGTCTGGAGGTTTGTCCCTCTGTGCATTGTGCAAAGCCTAAATTCACACTGGGCCTTTCTTTTCTGGAAGCTGGGAAGCTTCACCACCAGCTTTAGCCTCTGGAAAAGCTCCTCAGCCTGGTTGGAAAGTTGGAAAAGACCTCCAAGATGATCAACCCCAAATTTTAGGTGAAAATAAAACCCGCTGGGCCGTATCATGGAATTATTGGGTGTGAGGTGGTTACAGAGCAGCTGATGGCACGGGCCATGTCATTGCTCTGGGTTTGCCGTGAGCAGGGAGCGTTCCCACAGGGAATTACCTCTGACGGTGAGCGTGGCTGACTCGGACGCGCTGTCCACCACAGTCTGGGCCGTGCAGGTGTAACGCCCCGAGTGCCGCAGCTGCGCGTTGGAGATGCTGAGGTCCCCGATGGCCTCCTTCTGCAGGGCAATGGGACAACACAGTGGGGACAGCACCAGAAGGTGACCGGTCAGGGGACAGAATCCAGTGTGGGTAGGTGGTGGTGGAGGTGGAGAGGAGGGAGATGGGAAAGGATTCCCCCAGGGGTATGGAGATGGATGGATCCAGGATGGATCCAGTTCTGGCCAAGGCCAAGCCTGTGCTGGGTCTGTTTGGCTTGGGATGGTGATCAAAGAGTGATCTATGAGTGATCAGTGAGTGGTCAGTGAGTGACCATTGAGTGACCATTGGGCAATCACTGAGCGATCATTTAGTGATGGTTGAATGAACATTGAGTGATCATTGGGTGATTGTTGAGTGACCATTAAATGATCACAGATTGATCAATGAGTGATCATTGAGTGACCATTAAATGATCACTGATTGTTGAGTGATCATTGATTGATCATTGAGTGATCAATGAGTGGTTATTGATCCATCATTGAGTGATCACTGGGTGATCTCTGCCTGCCTTTATCCACAGGCCTTTCCCTTTCTCCTCCAGTTTAGGAGGGGAGTGCTCATGGAATCATGGAATGGTTTGAATTGGGAAGGATCTTAAAGCCCATCCCGTTCCACCCAGCCATGGCCAGGGACACCCTCCACTATCCCAGGTTGCTCCAAGCCCTGTCCAACCTGGCCTTGGACACTTCCAGGCATGTGGAATTCACAACCACTCTGGGCAAAGCGATGGAGCAGCTTTGGCGGGCACAAAGATGCAAATTACAAGTGTGAAATTAATTCTCCACCCTTTCGGATGGTCCGGAATTCCCTCTGGACTCACCGCGCTGGCTCGCCGGTAGTGCCCCTCGGACTTGTCAAAGTCGATGGGGAAATCATCCAGGGACCAGGTGAAGGTGAGGTCCATGGTGGGGTCGTGGGACGCGTGGCACTGCAGGGTGAGGTTCTCGCCCACGTTGATGTCGGCACTCGATGGTGCCAGCGTGATCTTGGTGGCATCTGCGGGAAGCGAGCGGGAAGGGTGATGAGCAGGGAGTGTCCCCATCCCAGTATCCAAACCATCCCTTCCAGCTCCTCATCCCGCTCCAACAGCTGGAGCCTCACAGGAGGAAGAGGAGGGACTAGGAAATGGAAATGCTTTGCTCAAGGGCTGTTTGTTACTGGGTCAGGCAGAAGTTTTGCTGCTCCACCTGAAATCACTTTGATTCCCTGATTATTCTGTTTTTTTGGGAGTGTAAGGAGAGAAGAAACATCACATCATTTATTCTTGGCTGTTTCTTGCTTGATTGACCCCAAATGCACATCCCTACCTCGGACAGAGAGGATTCCAGTGCTGTTGGCTTTGCCCATGAAGTTCTCAGCAAAGCAGGTGTATTTTCCCTCATCGGATTTGCTGATATTCTGCAGGATCAGGGTCCCGTCTGCCGTAATCGTCACCCTGCAAAGGAGGAGGAGCCACACAAAGGAGTGTTAAAATGTCCTCTGGACATTTGGGAGTTTCCACTGATTTTGGAGAAACCAGAGACAAAATCAGGCAGAAAAATATTGTGTAGGAGTTTGCTAAAGAAGAAATTAGAGGAGTAACAAAATTCAGGGAGCCAGCAGCACATTTGGATCATCGAGTCCAGTCTTCTGGTAAAAAAAAATATATATATTTTAGCTACGTTTTCTAGGTGGAAGCTGACTCTGTGCTGCTACCTGCTGCTGTTGACCAGGAGTTCTGTCCCTTTGGTCCAGAGCACGGTGGCTTTTGGTGCTGCTCGTGGCTGGCACGGGATGATGACCTTCCCACTGCGGGCTGCCGGGATCAGGCGCTTCACCGGGTTTAGTCTAAAATCTGGAGCTAAGGCTACAGGGATAAAAAAGAGGATTAAGGCACGATTAGAAACGCTGCCCTGGGGGGAATTTCAGCACCGTGCGAGTGGGAATTGATTTGTTGTTTGGATGGCTCGGTAAGAGAAGCGAGGCAGAGTCTGGAGAGCGGGATAAGGGAGGAATTCCTCGGCTGCTGGGTGGATCCTGATGCCTGCCAGGCAGGAATTATGTGGCACACGAGTGGGACGGAGCGATGGGAATGACCCTAACAAGTGCAAGGTCTTTGAGAGACACAACAACAGCTGCTTTGGAACATGTCGAGGATAATCTCTTCAATATCCTGACCAACGCAGACATCCAGCTTGCCTGAAACTCCTCCTGGAATTGCAGATGGAATCAGGATTTACCTGTTGGCCTCGGTGTGTTAATGTTGAGCAGTTGGTGCTCAGGGACTTAAATTTATCTTTGGCATCTCCACGAGGAGATAAACTTTTGGGCTAACATGGAACAAGTTTGGCAGCAGTTCAGCTCCAGTCACCATCCATCAAATCAGGTGGAATGAAAGCTGAATGTTTTTTGTTTGGACCTCTTTCCTCCAAAAAAAGAGGAATTTGTAGTGGAAGAGAGGTTGTAGTGCTGCTGCTGGGTGTCCTGTCCACTTCCTGTGGCTAAACAGATTTTTTTGTCCACTTTCACACAGAATTTACACAGGATTTAGAATTTCAAGGCTTGCACAGTGTCTTGTTGAACCAGCAACCATTTCAGTGGTGAGCGGAGCAGTTTTTGCCTCTCTTATCTCGCTGCGACATCACAATGTCAGGATCACATCAGGATATTATGAAGAGATTTTTTCAGTGTCCCATTGGAACCCAGAGCTCTGGGAAAGGAGGAATTACCTTGCACTGTTAATTCAGCACTTGCATAAACTGTGCCATGCTTGTTCTCAGCCACACACTGATACATGCCAGAGTCCTCCAGGACTAGCTTGGAAAATCTCAGCTCTCCACCGCTCACTTCGATGCGGTTCTGTGCAAACAAGAGGATGAACCCATTAGATGAGAAAAACAAAAAAAATTAAAAAATGGAACTCAGTCCTCGGCTGGGTCAGGGTTGAGTTTCATCACAGACTCCCTGGGGTGGCCTGGTTTTCCATGGGGGAAAACGCAGGATTTGTTTTTATGTCTGTGCGCTCACTCCCCCGCGTCGCCGTGCTCTGCTTGCCGAGACACCTGAGCGGCAGCGTGCAGGTGACACCAGGGCAGGCACGAGGGGCTGTTTGTCCTCCCTGCTGGCCGGCTGTGAGTCCTTGCAGCTGCACAAAGCAATGGCTGGGATGGCAGCGCCGGGAGAGGGGAGTTGGGGATGGTGCCGTCGCTTCGCAGCCCGATGGGGGCACATGGAGGAGGGATGCGGGGTGAGAACCGGGGCGGGGATGCAGGAGCGAGGCAGGAGGAGGGGCTGGGGCTGGAGGAGCGGGGTCAGAGCTGGCTGGGGGGTACCTGGGACGTCAGGAGCTGCCCATCCCGCAGCCACCGCACCGTGGGCCGGGGCTTGCCCGAGGCCACGCAGCTCCAGCGCAGGTCGGACCCGATGTCGGCCTCGGTGTCCGAGATCACGTCCAGCCAGTCGGGCTGGGCTGCAGGGGACGAGAGAGAGAGGGCAGAGCCAAGGAGCTCAGCTGAGAGGTGGCGGTGCCAGGCTGGCAGAAGGGCGTCCCTGTGCCAGCGCTGCCGGCACAGTCCTTGGCACAGCGGGATCTGCCACAGGAACCGCCCCGGCCTTTTGTGCAGTGAGAGGCATGGCCGGGTCCTGCTGGGCAAGATCAGGGCAGAACCCAGGGCTGAGGAATTGGTTTCTCTTCTTAAGAGTAAATTCAGCCATTCCTGAACCATCAAATCATGGAATGGTTTGGGTTGGAAAGGAACTTCAAGATCCCCCAGTGCCATGGGCAGGAACACCTTCCACCATCCCAGCTTGCTCCAAGTCCCGTCCAGCCTGGCCCGGAACACTTCCAGGGATGGGGAAGCCACAGCCTTTGTGCCACCATCCCCATCCACCCTGTGCCAGGGCCTCACCCTCTGACAGTAAAGAATTTCTTCCTGATATCTCCTCTAAATCCTCCCTCTCTCAGCTTCAGGCCATTCCTGAACTTCAGGAAAAACTGGAATCAGGATGAGGTAACCAGCTTAAGTTTTTAAACTTGATTAGATCTGCTCAACAGCTCAGAGCGTTACCCCTGGTGGGAGCTCCTCAGGCTTGGAGAGGATCTTGAGCACCAGCCAAGTTTGATTTTTAGCACTCCCTTCCTTCCCTGGTTCCCCGATGTTTGCTGTGATGATTTTAGAGCCTGTTAAGAGCTCTCTCTCTCTCTCTCTCTCTCTCCTCGCCACAGCCCAAATGTGCCCACCAAGGAAAAGTTTCCCTGATCCCTGCAGGGATGCAGGGCTTTGGGTTGGGGCTTTGCAACACCTTTAATTAGGGCTGTTAAGGGGCAGGATTAGAGGGGGTGGTTTTAGTCCCAAAGCCTTGGACCATTGCCTGGGGCACCTTGGGAAGTTAAAATGTGTTCTCTGGGTGAAGGACACGTGTTTAGGTGTGTTCCTTGGGTGAAGGACACGTGTTTAATATGTTCTTTGGATGAAGAACACATGTTTAATGTGTTCCCTGGGTGAAGGACACATTTTTGGATGTGTCCTCTTGGATAAGGGACACGTTTGGTTGTGTCCTGGATAAGGGACGAGTTTGGTGTGTCCCCTGGATAAGGGATGAGTTTGGGTGTGTCCCCTTGGATAAGGGATGAGTTTGGATGCATTACCGTGGATGATGATGCGTCCCTGGTAGGTGTCCCTCCCTTTGGCGTTTTCCGCCTCACACTCGTACGTCCCCTCATCCTCAAATCCAGCCTGCTGGATCTGCAGCAGGGGCTCACTGCCGATCCACTTGGAGGACTGTGGCCCATCCAGCTTCCTCCACTTGATCCGGGGCACGGGGCTGTGGAAAAGCCGAGCCGGTGAACCCGGGCTGAGCTCAGACCCCGTGTGGCCACCCCGGTCCTGTCCCACTGGGCCTTGGCTTTGGCCAGCTCCTCCCTTTTCCCATTTCCCTCCACCTCTGGTCTTCCATTGGAAATGCGGAAGTTCTGCCATTCCCTCCCCATCCCAATCCCCATCCCGATCCCCATCCCAATCCCCATCCCAATCCCCATCCCGATCCCCATCCCGATCCCAATCCCAATCCATGCGGAGCTGCACTCACTTTCCAAAGGCGAAGCACTCCAGGGTCACCACCTGCCCGGTCAGAGCGTAGGTGTCCGCAGGGAACTTGGCCTTGATGCTGGGTGGGAACTGCCTGGCATCTGCCACAGGGAAAACATCGCTCAGGGGACCTGGGTGACACCAAAATGCCACCCAGGGCAGGTCTCACAGGGCAGAGGGACCCGTGAGGTGACCTCCCAACCCGTTTGGGTGAGGGGACAGAGGTTTCATTTTCTTTTTCAGACAGCTCTTGCTATGAAGCCTCTAAAAATCTCTTTTATAACATCTCAGGGTTCCACAATTCCCGAGAATTCTGGATTCCCCAGAGTCCTGGACTGGTTTGGGTTGGAAGGTCCTTAAAGCCCATCCAGTCCCACCCACACTTCCCACTGTCCCAGGTTGCTCCAGTCCGTGTCCATCCAGGCCTTCCTCCTATTTAATTTCCTTTTCCCTAGACCAGAATTATCCTTTAAAAATAGAGAAATTGGATGGAGTGGAAACAGGGAATCTTAGAGAGAGAGCAGCTTCTCTCCCATCCCAGCCCATCCATATTTTTGAAGCTCTTAAGAGAGGTTGGAGGATGACTTGGGCACTGTCCCCAAATGCTTTGCAGGGGGTTGTTAATTCAGATTTTTCCCATAAGAATTGGCATTTTTGGGACAATCCAAGCTGCACTGACCCTCTGCAGCCAGGCTGAGGCGGGAGAACTTGCTGAAGACACTCTTGGTGATGAAGTCCATGTGGCTCGTGGCAAAGCAGGAGTAGTTGCCCAGGTCCGAGGCCTCTGTCTTGGCAATGTAGAGGTTGCCCGTGGTCTGGGAGATGAAACGTCTCCCATCAGCAGGGATGAAATTGGGGAACTCATTCAGGAGCCACCGGTAGGATAAACCTGGGGGGAAAAAGGAAAGGAATAAACTGGACAGGTTTGTCATCCCAGGTGGGATAGACCCAGCGGGATTCCAGGCTGGAATTGGTCTTTCCATGGGAGGAAAAGGGAATTGACTGCACTGGTTGTTGTCTCCTCTCAGGTGGGATGGACCCAGTGGGATTCCCAGATGGAATTGGCCCTTGCATAGACACACCAATGTGTCCTGCCTCTGCTTTGTTGTGTTACAAACTCCGAATTAACCCCGAATTTCCTTCCATGAAATTCCCAGGAAATCTGGGAACCCTGTGCTCTGCTGTGTCCCCCTTACCTGGGTAGTGGGGCGGGGGGCTGCAGGTGAACATCACCCCCCAGCCCTCGGCGATCTTCACGGGGTCCCGCTCTTCCGCTGAGAATTCCTGCAAAACTGAACAGGCAGAGTGAAACCCGGACAGGCACATACAGCTCTGAGCTCTCTCTGCCCCTCCTTGGGTGGGAGATCCAAAAATATCATTGGCTTTCTCCATAAATCTCCAAATTCTCCAAATTTCTACGGAAGTGCCAGGAGATTTCTCCATGGGATGGTGCGCTGGAGGGATTCTCTCCAGCCTTTTCCCAGGCAGGCTCCGTTTAAGCCCAGCCTAACTGGGGTTGTGTTTAATTTACCTGGTGGTGCCAAACTTACAGCCAAAGCGGAGCGAGGCCTCCCTGCTCACCACGGTGCCCCTGGAGTTGGATGCCACGCACTGGTAGGAGCCGGAATCCTTGGATTTCACGGGGTTGCTGATCACCAGATCCCCGGCCACCAGCCTGTAGCGGGAATCCGGCTCCAGCTTTAGCTCCGTGCCGTTCATCTTCCACCTTCCAGCAAAAACAGAGCAGGGACAGGGATAAATCCCCATGGCCACGCTCATGGGGCTGGGCCCGGTGGATTTCCAGCTGGAGGTGGATTTGGATCTGAACTGAGCCCTGGGATGGGTGGAACATCTCAGAATTGTGGGATTGTTGAGGGTGGAAAATCCCTCTGGGATCATCGAGTCCCAGCTGTGCCCAATCCCCACCCTGAGCACTCAGTGCCACCTCCAGGTGCCACCTCCAGGGATGGGCGCTCCAAACCCCCCTGGGCAGCCCCTTCCAGCCCTTCCCATGAGGAAATTCCTGCTGCTGTCCAACCTGAGCCTCCCCAGCCCAGCCTGAGGCCGTTCCCTCTCCTCCTGTCCCTGTTCCCTGGGATAAGATCCCAAATCCCCCCGGCTGTCCCCTCCCGGCAGGGACAGAGCCAGAAATTCCCCCTGAGCCTCCTTTGCTCCAGGCTGAGCCCCTGCCCAGCTCCCTCAGGACTCTCCAAACCCTTCCCAGCTCCCTCAGGACTCTCCAAACCCTTCCCCAGCTCCCTCAGCTCCTCACAGGACAAGGAATCTCATTCCCAAGTGAGTAATTTCCCATCTATAGAAGCGGAGGGGAGAAAGCAGAATTCCGGATGTTTCTGTCCCGTTCCAGGCGCGGAGGGAGCCCTAAGCTCACCTGTAGGTGGCGGGGGGATTGGCCCGGGCTCGGCAGGCCAGGGTGACCTTTTCTTCTGCCGAGCCCTCAGGGAAGAGGGTGTGGGATGGCTGCTCCTCGAACACCGGCCCGTAGCTCCTCATCCCGCCCTGGGCTTGGCACCAAACTGCGTGAGAGGGGAAAAACTGCTCAGCTCTGCTTGGCTTTCCCTAAACAATCCTCCTTTTCAGTTTTGTAGGGTGTCCCCAGCCGCGAGGAGGAGAGGAGCAGCAATGTGACAACCGCACCCCGTCTGTCAGCACAGCCCGGGCCTGGCCGTGGGGACGCACCCTGCCGCTCCCACCGGGCATCCCGCAGCATTCCCGGCCTTCCAGAGCGACCAGCATCCCTGGGGACACCTGGAGCAAGGAGCAGGGACCTCCTGGAACCCCACAGCTGGAGCTGGGCATGTCCCCGTGTCCCTGAGGTTCCTCCTCTGCCTGCACAGACTTTGCCTGGTTCGTTCTTCTGAAATCCTCTCCAGGGTGAGGGAGGAGAGGGGAGAACTGGGATCTTCACGGCTCTGGACACACCTGGCAGGTCCCCTCTGTCCCTGCAGCTCCACCGGCTCCTGACACCTCAAACCAGTTGGTTACTGGTGTGGAAACCAGAGCAAACTGGAGCAAATCAGTACACACCAGTGCAAACCAGAGCAAACCAGTGCAAACCATTCTCTTCCACAGCTGGGATGAGCCTGAAGCTGCTTTTGGGGTGTTCAGACTCGGAATTGATTCTGGTTTTGAGAATGGGGAGGAACAAGAGGGACAAAGGCCCCACCTGCCTGATCCACACCACGCCTGGGCCACCCTTTGGGGACAATGTGCCACTGGGAAGTGACAGCTGCCTTCCTGTCTCAGAATTCCAAATTCCAGCAGATCCCTTCCCACACAGGGAAATCCCAGAACCACAGACTGGTTTGGGTGGGAAAAGCTCATCCCGTTCCACGCCTGCCTGGGCTGGGACAGCTCCCAGAGCCCAGGAAGGGACACTGTGAGCCAGAGCCAGGCAGAACCTGCCTGGAAATCTCTTTCTTGCAGGAACAGCCGGTGGGATAATTGCCAGCACGTCTGTCCTCGCTGTCCCTGTCCCCCTGGAGACGCCTGGCCCTTATCAGGGAAGGAGCCACCAGCACTGATAAGCTCTGAGCTGCTTCCCCAGCTCCGGGATCCTTCCCTGCTCTGTAATTGAATTAATGAGCGTCTCCAACCCGCTGTGCCAAGGCCAATCTGTCTCCTTCACCCCCCCTGCTCAGCGGGGCCGCTCCTCAATGGAGCCATTCCCGGGATGTTTGATGGAAGAGTCACTTCCAGCCGGGAACGGGCTGGGATCAGCGGGAGCAGCCCTTGACCCGCAGCTCCCGGGGCTCGCCCCACGTTCCGGCTGCGCCGGGAGGAGGCTGGGGAGGGATGGCAAGGGATGGGAGAGGGGCTCTGCTAATTGGCTCCGGGCTGGGAGCAGCTGCTCCCCGTGTCCCTGCTCCAGGCAATTATCCCGGCTCTGCAAGGATGGGGTCACGGGATGGTCCCCACAGGGAGAGGCACTGAGCTGGGGTTCTTTGGAATTGAGGAAAAGCAGCAGGTTTGGGGTTGTTTCCCCCCTCCATCTAGGATGGTTCCGTTCCTAAAGGGAAAGCTCGAAATCCTCTCCCATTTGGATGTGCTCGTGGGATGGTTCCTGGAGCCGCACAGGGAGAGGCTCTGAGATGGGATTGGATTCTTTGGAATTGAGGAAAACCAGTGGGTTTGGGGTCATTTCCCCTCCCAGCCAGTGCTGTTTTCCTTCTAGGATGGTTCCGTTCCTAAAGGGAAAGCTGGAAATCCTCTCCCATTTGGATGTGCTCGTGGGATGGTCCCCAGAGCCACACAGGGAGAGGCACCGAGCTGTGATTCTTTAGAATTAAGGAAAAGCAGCAGGTTTGGGGTTGTTTCCCCTCCCAGCCAGCAGTGTTTTCCTTCTAGGATGGTTCTGTTCCTAAAAGAAAAGCTGGAAATCCTCTCCCGTTCGGGTCAGTGCTGAGGGAGTCCCGGCTGGAATAAACTCTGCTGACTGAGGGGGAAACAACAATGAGTTAATGGGGAATTAATGAGAAAGAATTAATTGAGTGCTGATAGATGAGTTAATTGTGCTCTGATAGATGGCGGTGGCGGGATCCAGGCTGAGCCGCTTTAATTTTGAGGTTAATTAGGGAGCATAAGGTAAATAATTTCTATTTATTTAACAAATAAAATATCTATTGGTACCACTCCCACCCCTGCCCCTTTCCCATGGGATTTTTTTATTCCAATCAAGCCAAATCAGGCTCATCCTCCCTCCTGATCCCACCTGGAGCCCGCGTCCCCTTGCTCTCCTCTGCTGTCCCTTTGTCCCTGCCAAGGTTACGGCTGCCAGTGCCAGGCATCGATTTTCCCACTTGGAATCGATGCCAGGGGTTCAGGTGAATTTTAATCCACAATTCCAAGGTGCCGGGGGTGAAACGCTTGGATTTCACTCATTAAACAAACCAGGGGTTGATTAAGGCAGTAATTAAACAGTTACGAGGAGGGGATAAGGTTAAAATTAAGAATTGACAAATCCCAGAAGTTCTGAGACTGATCCGGGCCCATTCTGCACCCCAGAATTCCCAATTTTTAATGTTGCCAATGCAGGATCTGTCCTGGAGCTCTGGCATTTGGAAAATAGGGAGAAGACAGGCACAAAATTAAGTTTTTTAAGCCAAATTTCAAAGTAGAGGAGTGACCTGCTGGGAATTTTCCATGTTCCATCCAGCTGGAATGAGAGGAAAAACCCCACCATGCCTCTGGAATAACCTTCAGTATCAGGGAAAACAATAATTAACACCAAAATCATGAGAAACAGGTGAAAGCAGAACACCTGAAGATTTTGGAGAAGCAGCTGCAAGGATGTGACTCCAAAGTCTCCCTTTTGGGTGGTTTTTGGGATATTTTTAGGAATTTGCTGAAAGCCCAGGTGTGCAGGAGGCTGCACTTTGTGCTGAGCCCAGGAAATGATGAAATTTCCTCGGTGGAACATTTTCCAAGCTGAATTCCTTTTTCTGAGGACATCCACAGCACAGCCCTGGAGCTCCTGGATCACGGGGGAGCTGGGCGATAAATTGGTTTTTCAGGAGTTTTATGCCCAGAATCCAAGTGGATTTGGGCTTTTCTAAGGATCAGCTCTCTGCGGAACCCAGGCTTTATTTTGGGTTGTTTTTAACGAGCAGCTTTCTGAGGAACAAAGGGTCAGGGCTTGGGTTCCCAGATTTTCCTGATGTTTTCCCAACTGAACAAAGGCTGGGGAAAGTTTGGGATTTTAGAGTGGTCTCTGTGCACTTCAGAAGCTTTAAATATTTAAATCTCCCTCCAGACCTGGAGGTTTTGGCTCTTTTCCCACTCCATAACATTTCCCTGAGCTTCATCCATCGCTTCCATCCTTTTGTCCCAATCCCTCCTGGTATTCCCAGGATTTCCCCCTGTCCCATCTGCCCTCGCATCTCCATGGCACCACCAGCCAAAGCTCAGTGGAAATCACCCTCCCAGGCTGCCCAGGGTGTGATTTTTGGAGCGTTTTGCCTGAACTCGGGTGGTTGGTGGGAGACCCCAAGTCCAGCTCCGGGGTCAGGCCGATTTCCAAGCAGGATAATTGCCTCTGGATCCAGGGCAGCTCCCCCTGCCTGGGCCTCCTCAGGGACGCAGAGAACATTAAAAGGTAATTAGATATTTATGAGGATGGGCCAGCAGGCTCTGCCCGGGCTGATGGATTGGCTGGAGGACATTAGCCAGGCTCAGCTGGAGAGGAAATGTCTCCCTGCGGAAAAGGGACCTGCAGGGAGCAGCCTGAGCCTCCCTGAGAGCCAGGGATGGGCCCTGGGGTCTGGAAGTGGTCCCCAAAATCCAGAAATCATCCCCAAAATCCAGAAATGGTCCTTGAGATCCAGACCTTCTCGCTGAGATCCAGGGGTGGGCCCTGAGGTATGGAGAAAATCCCCCAAATCCAGAAATCATCCCCAAATTCCAGAAATGGTCTTTGAGGTCCACACCTTCTCCCTGAGATCCAGGGATGGGCCCTGAGATCTGGAAATGGTCCCCAAAATCCAGGAATGGTCCCTGACATCCAAAAATGTCCCTGAGATCTGGAATTTCTCCCTGAGATCTGGAAATGGTCCCAAAGATGCAGAATTTCTCCCTGAGACCCAGAATTTCTCCCTGAGATCCAGAAATGGCCCTTGAGATCTGGAAATCATCCCTGAAACCCAGAAACGTCCCTGAGATCTGGAATTTCTCCCTGAGGTCCAGAAATCCTCCCTGGCCTCCAGAAATGGGCAGGGGTATCTTTTCAGGGAACAGCCAGCAAGGAATCCCTGGAAAAAGCGGGACGGGGAGTGGAATGAATCCCACTCCCCACGAATGAAGGAAATGAATGCAGGAAACTCCTCCTGCACCTCCCTAAATCTGGGTTTAGAAAGGGGGAATTGTGTCAAACACTCCTGGCCCAGAGGGATATTGGGAGCAGCACAGACACGGAGCAGCCGCATCCCAACCCACGCGGGGATTCGGGACCCGGCAGCGCCGCATCCCAAGGGCGGGAGGTTCCCGGTGGATCCCGGGGCATTTCCCGCCTCCTCCAGCCCCTCCCACGGGAATCTCTTACCCAGGAAGGTGCCGACGGCCAGGGAGGTGTGGATGAACCCAGCGGTGCCTCCCATCCTGCGCTGGGTCCTGCGGAGCCTCTACGGGCGCGTGGGGACGGCGGCCCTGGGGAGGGGGGACACACAGAGGGGTCAGCAGGGCCCTTCAGCCCCAGATATTCCATGGAGCTGTGATTCCAGAGTCAGCAGGGCCCTTCAGCCCCAGATATTCCATAGGGCTGTGATTCCAGAGTCAGCAGGGCCCTTCAGCCCCAGATATTCCATGGGGCTGTGATTCCAGAGTCTGGGGTCAGCAGGGCCCTTCCAGCCCCAGATATTCCATGGAGCTGTGATTCCAGAGTCTGGGGTCAGCAGGGCCCTTCAGCCCCAGATATTCCATGGAACTGTGATTCCAGAGTCAGCAGGGCCCTTCCAGTCCCAGATATTCCATGGAACTGCAATTCCAGAGTCAACAGGGTCCTTCCAACCCCAGATATTCCATGGAACTGCAATTCCAGAGGCTCTGGGGTCAGCAGGGCCCTTCCAGCCCCAGATATTCCATAGGGCTGTGATTCCAGAGTCTGGGGTCAGCAGGGCCCTTCCAGCCCCAGATATTCCATGGAACTGTGATTCCAGGGGCTCTGGGGTCAGCAGGGCCCTTCAGCCCCAGATATTCCATGGAACTGCAATTCCAGAGGCTCTGGGGTCAGCAGGGCCCTTCCAGCCCCAGATATTCCATGGAACTGCAATTCCAGAATCAGCAGGGCCCTTCCAGCCCCAGATGTTCCATGGAGCTGCAGTTCCAGAGGCCCCAGAGTCCAGCTGTGCCTCCCCGCTGGCCACCAGCCCAAGTGAGACTCACGCCAGGGCAGAATTCCAGCGGTGCCCGGAGGAGCAGGAGCTGCTGAAGGAGCCCTTTTTGTCCCCATGGGAGGCGACAATCAGAGAGTGGAATTGTTGTCCCTCCTCCTTTGCTATTTCCCATTCTTTCCCCCCCTCCTCCATAAACTCTCCAAGTGTTTTTGATGGAAAACACCAAGCCAGAAGCACAGGGGATATTGGTGGGGAGTGAGAAGGGAGGAATAATTTGGGGGGGGTTGTGAAAATAATTAATAATTTTGGGGAATAATTTGGGGAATAATTTGGGTTTTTGTGAAAATAATGAAGCTAATGGGAAGGAATTCTTGGCTAGTGAGGGTTGGGATGCCCTGGAACAGGATTCTCCAGTCCTGGAATTGTCCCAGACCAGGCTGGATGGAGCTTGGAGCAGCCTGGGATAGGGGAAGGTGTCTGGGTGGGCTTTAAGGTCCCTCCCAACCCAAATCACTCCAGGATTTGGGAATTCTGTGACAAAGGAATCTTCAATTTTAAACTCTTTAACTTCCAGGGCATCTCCTGATGGCCTTCCCAGCCTCCTGTGATCCCTAAAGATTCCCAAAGATCACCCGCCAGCCAAACCCTGAGCTCTTTGTGCAGCCCCGAGCCCTCAGTGGGAGCAGCCCCACCCGCGGCCCCGCTTCCCCCGGAACTCCAGCAGGGATTTCGGGCTGATTTCTCCCCCTTTGTTAACAAAAACCCTTTGGAAACGGCTCGCGGAGCTCTCCCGCAGCCCGGCAGGGCCTCGTTTCCCGCTGTCCTCCCCAGAACGCCCCGGCGAGGAGCTGGAGATGCTGCCAAGAGCTCCCGGGCCGCTCCTGCTGCTCATCCCCCTGCTCCAGCTGGTGCTGCTTCCACTCCCGTCCCTGCCCATCTGTCCGCCCCCGAGCCCTCGGAGCAGGGATTAGCCCATCCCCTGGGATGCTCGGCCCCTTTCCAACCCCCCCTCATTACCAGCAGCACCTGAGCAAACAGCAGAGCCCAGCTCGGGCTGCAGGAACCAGCCGGGCTCTTTGTGTCCTCGCCCGGAGAGAAGGGTTTGCTGCCAGCATCCCAAAATCCATCCCGAAATCCATCCATCCCAAAATCAATCCCGAAATCCATCCCAAAATCTGTCCATCCCAAAATCCATCCCAAAATCCATCCCAAAATTCATCCCAAAATCCATCCCAAAATCTATCCTGAAATCCCGCCCAAAATCTATCCCAAAATCTATCCCGAAATCCAGCCCAAAATCTATCCCAAAATCCATCCCAAAATCTATCCCAAAATCCATCCCAAAATCCATCCATCCCAAAGTCCATCCCAAAGTCCATCCCAAAGTCCTGGGGGTTTGTCTTGTCTGGGTTCGAGGGACAGAGAGGGGACAGAGAGGGGACAGAGGAGACAGGCAGGAGGGAACAGCCAGGAGGGGACAGAGAGGACTGACAGGAGAGGACAGAGAGGGGACAGGTAGGAGGGGACAGAGAGGACTGGCATGAAGGGACAGAGAGGGGACAAAGGGGACAGGCAGGAGAGGACAGAGAGGGGACAGGTAGGAGGGGACAGAGAGGGGACAGGTAGGAGGGGACAGAGAGGACTGGCATGAAGGCGCAGAGAGGGGACAGAGGGGACAGGCGGGAGAGGACAGAGCGGTGACAGCCGCCCTCAGCCCTGCTGGGATTTTGTTCCCTGACAGGCCCCGAAATGAAGCCGGAGCTCCTTTATCCCGCCCGACCGGGGAGGGAGGAGCCGCTGCTGGCGGGAGGCGGCCCGAGCTGTGGCAGGGACGGGGAATTTGGGGACGGAATTTGGGTCCGGAGCCCAGCGGGGCGGGAGATGCTCCCACGCAGAAGCCGCTGGTTCCAGCAGCCCTGGAGCGGCTCGGTCACATGGAGTCACTTGATGTCACCGAGAATCCTGCCCCAAACAGCGTCCCGAGCCCACGGCCCGGCAGCCAACACTGCCCCTTTGTTCCCCGGGCCTGTCCCTCCGCCCTGGGGACAAGGGGCAGCTTTGAGCCGGGCGCGCTGTGGGGTTGCGGGAGATGCCAGCCCTGCGCTAATTAATGAGTTGACTTTTCCAAATCTCCGCAGTTCCCTTGCCCCGGGGCTTGGGAGAGGCGGGAGCTGTTCCTGCACCAGCGGCTGCAAATTAAACTCGGGGAGTTTTTGCTCTGGTGCTTCCAGCCCCGTTTTCCAAGCCTGAATCCTCTGCCGAGCCCCCGGAGCTGCCTGAGAGGGCTCCAGCTGCAGCTCTGCTCTCTTTGTTCCCTCACCCCTCACACTCCGAAAACAAACAGGAAAGAGAGAGGGCAAAGCTGCATTTTGTCATTTTTGTGGAATTCTGGACTGGTTTGGGTGGGAAGGGACCTTAAACCCCATCCCACCCCATACCATGGGCAGGGACATCTTCCACTATCCCAGGTGGCTCCAACCTGGCCTTGGACATTTCCAGGGATGGAGCAGCCACAGCTTCTCTGGGAATTCCATCCCAGCCCCTCGCCACCCTCAGAGCCAGGAATTCCTCCCAGTATCCCATCTAAACCCACTCCCTGCCAGCTGAAATCCCTTCCACAAGGAGGAGGCAGCAGGAGGAGATCTGGTTTGGGCCTGTCCTCCCTCCTGGAGGTTCGGGCTCCTTGGGGCAGCTCCAAAATTGAGGGAATTTCTCTGACATTGCCTGGATTTATCTGACCCCAAGCTCCTGGTCCTGGATCCGACCCTGAGCTGTGGATCCTGGATCTGATCCTGAGCTGTGGATCCTGGATCTGATCCTGAGCTCCCCCAAAGCTCAGGAACACTCTGCACTGGACACTGAGCCCTGCTCTCATCCCTGATTACGGAAGGGCCACAGGGAGCTGTTTTTTCCCTGTTCCCGGGGTATTTTGACAGACACCCGAGAGCCTGCTGGTGTCCTGAGAGGGGATCTGTCACTGCTGCTAATGGAGGCTGTCACTGATACCTCCGGGAGCAACGGAGAGCTCCACAGGATCCCTTCCCTCCGGAATGGGGCAGGATGAAGAGCTCCAAATGATCCCTTCCCTTTGGGATGGAGAGCTCCAAATGATCCTTTCCCTTTGGGAATGGGGAAGGATGGAGACCTCCACAGGATCCCTTCCCTCCAGGAGTGGGGCAGGATAGAGAGCTCCACATGATCCCTTCCCTTTGGGATGGGGAGGGATGGAGAACTCCACAGGATCCCTTCCCTTTGGGATGCAGAGCTCCACAGGATCCCTTCCCTTTGGGAATGGGGCAGAACGGAGAGCTCCAAATGATCCCTTCCCTCTGGGAATGGGGCGAGATGGAGAGCTCCACAGGGTCCCTTCCCTTTGGGATGGAGAGCTCCACAGGATCCCTTTGGGAATGGAGAGCTCCAAATGATCCCTTCCCTTTGGGAATGGGGCAGAATGGAGAGCTCCACAGGATCCCTTCCCTTTGGGATGCAGAGCTCCACAGGATCCCTTCCCTTTGGGATGCAGAGCTCCACAGGATCCCTTCCCTTTGGGATGCAGAGCTCCACAGGATCCCTTCCCTTTGGAATGCAGAGCTCCACAGGATCCCTTCCCTCCAGAACCAGGAGCAATCCATGAGCGGGGAGGCAGAGTCAAGGAGCTCAGGGAGATTTGCAGAGGGGCTGGGAGAGGAGGAGCAGCCTGGAACAGCACCCCCAGCCCTGACTGCGGGGCTGCATCCTCAGGAGGACGATTCCAGCAGGATTTTGGGAAGGTCAGGGGTGGATTTTGGCAGGAGATGCCGCGTTCAGCGCTGTCCATTAGCGGGATAAATCAGTGTAATTCCATCTCCTGCACTCAGCCAGCAGAGGAGCATTTGGGATTAAGTGGGGCAGCTCCTTCTGCCGCAGCATTCCCCAGGGAGGCATCGCTCCGGCCACGATCCCTCCTGTGCCTCTTTTATCTGGGATCGTGGCTGAAGCTGGAGGGGGCAGGCGTGTGATGTTCCCTGGATTCTGACTCTCAGAACCTTCCCAAGGTTGGGGACACCGTGTCCGTCCCGGCACAGCGTGGCTGGTGAGGGACAAACGGCTTCATTGTCACGGGTTTGTCCTCCTGGAAATCAGGGGTGGATCGAGAGGAAAACTCTGGATTCAGCCCTTCCCGGAGCTTTTTTGGGTCGGATCTGTCGGTGGCTCCAGGTCCTGCAGGAATTCTGAGCCACTCCAAACCCATCTGAGCAAGGAAGGCTCCGAATGAGGACCAAAAGAGGGGCTTGGGGTGGAGTTCTGTCAGCCCAAACAGATCCTGATCCTGGGAGCTCTTTTCCTGAATAATTGGTCGCAGTTCTGGGCTGTCCCCAGGGCTTGGGGGAGTTTCCTTTTCATCCAAACTCTCCCTTTGTGCGGGAGACAAAGCCGGGAGGTGCCTTTGGTCCGGACATGGAAGGGGGAGTGGGCGGGGAGGGGTTGGGGGGAAAATCGAATGGTGTTTAAAAAAAAAAAAAAGATATTTTATTATGAGTGGGACTTTCCTGCTCTGGGCAGAGTGAGTTTTACAGCTGAGCTTTGCAGTGAGCTCGTTTCCCTTTAAAAATCATATTAATATTTATATTTATGTCATATAATTATATTATTTATATTTATATTGTTATTTATATCGATATTTATATTCATGGTTATTTACACTTATATTTTAATTGTCTTTTTCCTCCCCAAACAAATCCATTCCCATCTGTGTCCTCGGTGCCTCCTGGGGGGAAATGGAATTCCAACCTGAGCTGTTCAAATATCCCTTGGAAAATTCCCGGGGGTTTGGAGCTGGAGCTCCTGGGGGTTCTGGGTTTGGGTCACCTCCAGTGGGACCTGGGGACGCCCGGCTGGCTCAGCCCTGAGCCAAAGCCTTGGGACAGGTGACAAAGCCAAGGGCACCAGCGGGAAGAGCCGGGAGACTTTTCCATGGATCTCCAGCCCCCAGGGATGGGGGAATTTGGGCTCGGGAAGGGAATTCGCCCCAGGCTGGGCACGGGCCTGGTGTTAAGCCAGGCTGCCGCTCTAAACTCTCCCTCAGGACTCGACTCCCAGCTCAAAGCTCAGCCCAGAGCAGCCGGGGTGAGAAGCCTGAAAATCCACCCAGGGGTGATTCCAGCAGGAATTCAGGAGGCGATTCCAGCCAAAATCCCGGTTAGCGCCTGTTAAAGTCACAGATATTCCCACAGGGACATTCCCCTGCTGCCAACCCCTCTGGAGAAACGTTCAGTTTTCCCGGGAAATGTTCAGTTTTCCCGGGAAATGTTCAATTTTCTCAGGAAACGTTCCCTTTTCCCGGGAATTGTTCCCTTTTCCCGGGAAATCCCGGCTGCTCCTGCGGGATCTCCCGGAAGAGGCGCTGGGGCCGGGTGGGATTTCAGGCAGCGAGGACGGAGCTGAGCCCCCCTCCCCAGAATAAACCCCCCATTCCCGCTTCCCACCGCCCTCTCCAGGCCCGGCTCAGCCCCGGGAGGCTCAGCCTAAAGCCGGGACCATCCCGGGCTCCGCCCGCGCTGCCGGTGGCGTCAGAGCGGCGGCGCCTTGCGGGGCTCAGGTACAAATGGCTCCCACCTGCTCCAGCCTCTCCCCGCCGCTGGAAGCTCTCCCGGGAGCCGGGAACAACGCGCGGGGAGCTCGGGAAACCTCCGGGAGAAGGGGTTGGAAAGGGGAGCCCTGATCCAACAGCGAGCGCCTCCCCGAGGTTTTGGGGTTTGGGGATCCCCGCCTGGCTCCAGGGATCTTCCCAAGCTTCCCGGAGCTCCCAGTGCACCGCTGGGTGCTTGTACTGCTCATGCTGGGGTTAAAGCCGCCCCTCAGGGGAAGCTGCAGCTGCTGCCGGGTTTGTTTTGCTCCTTGGGATGCTCCAGACCCGTGTCCAACCTTCTCTCCCGCCCCTGGGTTTGGGGTTCGGGCTCCAAGCGTTGCCAGCCCTGTCAGGGATCAGCGCTGAACAGATTTTCCTGGTCCCTCCCGGTTTTTACGGCTGCCCGGTGGAAAATGAATGCTCCAGTTTAGGGTCATGGCTGCTGGGCAGGGCTGGGGTTGGGATTCACAGCCGGCTCCGGCTGGGAATGTCCCTTGTGCTCCCTGGGATCATCCCAGTGGGATCCTGGATTTTACAGCGGGACCGGGGATGTTTTTCATGGAAAGTGAAAGATTTTGGGTTCGGGGTAAAGGATTTTGTGCAGCTGGAGAGCGGCGCTGAGCAAACTCGTGGGAGACGGGGAAATTCCTATCCCAAATTCCTTGAAAACCCCATCCCGAGTTCCTTGAAAACCCCGCCCAAACTCCATGAAAACCCCATCCCGAGCTCTCTGAGACCCCATCCCAAATTCCCTGGGACCCCTTCGAAATCTCCCTGGAAATTCCATCCCAAATTTTCCCTGAAAACCCCGTCCCAAATTTTCCCTGAAAACCCCATCCCAATCTCCCTGGAAATCCCATCCCAATCTCCCTGGGACCCCATCCCAATCTCCCTGAAACCCCATTCCAATCTCCCTGGAAATCCCATCCCAATCTCCCTGAAACCCCATCCCAATCTCCCTGGAAATCCCATCCCAATCTCCTTGGGACCCCATCCCAAATCCCCAGCCCGATCTCCGCGCGGGCTCCTGGAGCCGGCCCCGATCCCGGGATCGCGGCTGAGCCGGGAGCGGCTCCCGGAGCTGCCGGGGGGTGCCAGGGGCTCCGGGGGTGGTGGCACCGCCAGCGACAGGGACACAGCGCCACGGCCAGAGAAACCCCGGCAGGGCTCAGCCTCTCCTCGGGTATTTCATGGATCGTTTGGATTTTGGGAATTTCCAGCGCACCTTTAACGGCTTTAACGCAGGCTCAGCTCCACGTGGATTCCCATTTTTTTTTTTTTTCCGTGGGGTGGAAATTCCATGTGCTGTGGGAAATCCTAAAGGCGCGGTTTGGGTTTTCTGCCCTTTATGGTTTATTTGTGGTAAATCCGCGGAGAAAAATCCTAAGCCAGACCATCAAATCCTCGGCGAATATTCCAAAGGGATAAAAGCGGCCGCTCGGTTTTGTGGGAATTAATCAGGGGATGGAGAGGAGCTTTGGGACCCCTTTGTCTCGCTCTACCTGAGCCCAGGTGCAGCTGGGCTCACAGGACCTCCCCATCTCCCGTTTTCTGGAGTTTTTGGGAATTCTGAGCCACCCCTTGGAAAGCTCACTTATTTCTGGAAAGTTTGGGATCCGCTGCTGAGCAAAGCAAGAGGTTTTTGGGGTTGTGTCGCTGCGCTAAATCCCAAACACCCAGCCTGGAGAGGTTCATTTCTTGATCCTAAATCTCCTGCGAGACCCCTCTGCTCCAGCTCTGGGCCCTCAGAATTCCTCCTGGATCTGCCTGGGGGGAGCAGGGCCGAGCTCGGGGAAAGCCTCGGGATTTCTGGCAGCTCCGGGATGCAGAGGCTGCCGCCTCCCATCCTCACAGCAACCGGTGTTTCCCGGGAGAAGCGCGATCTCCCGGGAATCCGCCCCGGCCCGGCCGCGGGGACAACGCTGGGGGCTGGTGGGGGTCGGGGCCAGCCCGGGGCGGTTTTGGGGTGAGGAGGGAGCTGGGGCAGTCTGGAGACACGAGAAGGAGCCCCAGGATGATCCCCTCAGCTTTCATCCCTCTGGGACCGGGAACAGAGGGGAGCCCTCATTGCGGGGTGCCCCCCGTGCCCACGGGGGAATGGATCCACGGCTTGGATCGGAATTCCCGCGTGTCCCAAACCCCCCGGAGCATCCCCAAATCCCACCCTCCCCTGGGACCTGCCCTCAGGAAGGTGAACCGGGGCACCACGGCGCTCCCTCTGCTCCCTGCGCGGAGAGGAGACCCCGAGGCTGCTCAGGGCTCTGCCGGCCCCTTCCGGGGGTGCTGAAGTAGTTTTGGGCAGCAGAACCCCCTGCGGACCCCCCCAGCACATTGGAGATGCCCGATCCCCCCCCCCCAGCGCTCTCCCGAAGTGCCTCGGGCCGGAACGCGCCGGGAAAAAACCTCGCGACAATCGCTGAGAGCCGAAATATTCCTCGATTTTTTTCTTCCCCCGTAAGAGACATTTCTGCTGACAGCCGCCCTGACCTCGGCCGCGCAGGCAGCGCTGCCACAAGTGCCACCGCCTCCTGCCAACTCCACCCCCGGCTCCTCTTCTCTCCGGAATGCCCAAAACACCCTCGGCTCCTCTCCGGATGCCCAAAACATCCCTAGATCCTCTCCGGATGCCCCAAAACACCCCTAGATCCTCTCCAGAATGCCCAAAACACCCCTAGATCCTCTCTAGAATGCCCAAAACACCCTCAGCTCCTCTCTAGAATGCCCAAAATACCCTCAGCTGCTGTCCGGAATGCCCAAACCATCCCCAGCTCCTCTCCGGATGCCCAAAGCACCCTCAGCTCCTGTCCCCGTCCCTTTGGAGCCCAGCGAGACCCCGCAGCATCCCCCGGCCGGAGGGTGCTCAGATCCACCCGCAGCCCCGTCCATGGCTCCGGGGTGCAGCAGAGCGGCACAAGCGCTTACCTGGGGCGGGAGGGCTGCGTGGGCATCAGCCGGGGGCCCGCGGGGCCTGGCGGCTGCCGGGGGCCGGGCTGCGAGGCAGCGCTCGCCTGGTGGCTGGCCGAGGGTGGATGTGTGTGCCCAAAGCCACTGCAGCATCTCTGCATTAGGATGTGCTCCTCCCTCTCCTCCCTCCTTGCGTGCGCGCTCCCTCGCTCGCTGCCAACCACCACGCCGCTCCCTGGAGACGGGGAATTGTTGGGGTTTTAATTTATTTATTTATTTTTCTTTCCCTCCCCCCCCTCCTCCTTGCTTTTACCTCGCTTGCCACAGCGCAAGGCGGGCAGGCAGAGCGGCTCGGGCATCATCATCATCATCATCATCGTCGTCGTGATGCATAATTCATCTCGCAGCCTCTCCCGCCTGCTGCGCCCACCGGCAGAGCCCCCTCGGGGCCGGAGCAGGTGTGGGGCCGGGGGGGCTGTGGGGCTTGGAGCCCCTCGCTGTGGGGTGGGAGCAGCCCCAGAGCCCCCCCAGCCCTGTGTGGGTCCAGGTGTGTGCACCTCCCGTGCCTAAATATATCCCCGATTACACAATCGATCCGTAATTACACAATCCGCCCGTGGGTACCCGTGGATTTCTGTGTCTGCCGACAGCCCAGGACGGGATTCGCGCGAGGAAATCGCGGCACGGCCGAATTTTGGGGTGCTCCGGCTGGCCTGGGTGGGGATTCCTCACAGCGACGGAGCGGGGCTGACAGCGTGGTCACCTTTGGGTCACCCTCGGGTTTTTGGGTGTGCCCGAGCCCCCTTGGCCGTGGCTGTGCCCGAGGGGCTCAGGTTTGCCCCGGGGGCTCCCCCAGCGCCTTTCCCGGTGCGATCCCGGCTGCTCTCGGGAGGTTCGTGCCGCGGGAGCCACACGATGGGGAGGCCACAGGGACACCCCGAGGTGTTGGGTGAAGGGTGCCCGTGCTGAGGGGGGCTTCAGGTTGTGGGAACAGAGGGTTTGGGATGCGCCAGGGACCCTCCGGCCCTTCCCGGCTCCTGTTAATGATGTCGGGAGATCAGCGGGCGCCGAGGCTGGCCGCAGGTTAATGGGCTGCAATTAGAGAAAAGTAATTAAGGCATTAGTGTCTCTATTGATTGGCAGAGCTCCCGCGGGCCGGGCGGTGCGCGGGCAGGAGGGGGCCTGAGGGTCGCGTGTGTCGCTTCCCCTCGCCCAGTTTGTCCCAGTTTGTCCCAGTTTGGGGTCCCGGCTGCCAGTTTGGGGGTGAGAAAGGAGGGATGGAGGGATGGAGGGACGGATGGATGGATGGATGGATGGATGGATGGATGGACGGATGGATGGAGGGAAATCCAGGGGAGGAGATGAGCCCTGTCCCAGAGGAGGGAGGGGCACCTGCCCTTTGTCCCCTCCCCTCTGTGCCTCCGCCAGGGTCACCTGTAGGTGACAAGGACAGCGCTGCCCCCTCGGGCGCCAACGCCCCGGGACAGCAGCGACGGCGAGGCCGCTCTGAGGAATCCCTTGGATATTCCCAGCTCCAACAGGGAAAACTCAGCCGTGGGAATGGGGAACAGGCTGGAGCTGCCTCCCGGAGGAGGAGGAGGAGGAGGGAAGCCGGCATCGGCCTGGTCCTGCCCCTCCAGAGGCTGGGGACGGTGCGGTGTCACCGCCGGGCCATCAAAGTGGCACCGAACGCGTCGGGATCGATCCCAAGGTCAGCACGGTCCCGCCGCCGCTCCGGGAGGGATAAAATCCCGACGGGAATGCTGGAAGGAGCCCGTGGAGAGCCCCAGACCTTGGGCTGCGGGAATGGGGAACTGGGGGATTGGAGGAATTCCCGGTGGAATTTCTGCACCAGGAGCCAATGGCAACTCCACGATTTTCCACAATTCCATCCTTCCCTGGGGCACGGACAGAGCGTGGCTGGTGCCTCCATCGCGCCGGGAATGTCTCCATAGGGCAAAAAGTGCTTTTCCCCCTCTCTGCTGTTCCTGGAAATGCTGGGAAAGGGCGGGAGCAGCCCCCGCTGCAGCAGGAAGCACTCAGCCCTTCATCCTCTTAGCCGGGCCCGCCGCAATTACATCTCAATTAACCAAATTACTGCGCCGCTCCCGCTCCTTTCAGCCCCTTCCCCGCCCCGGGGAGCCTCTGCCAGGAGCGCTCCGGAGCCCCGGGCAGGAAGGGCTGGGAGCGAGGGATGGATCCCGCAGGGATGGATCCCGGAGGGATGGATCCCGGCGGGACCCGCGCTTGGCTGCCGGGAATGGGGGGCTGGGGCCAATCCCACATTTTCTGAGCCGTGGGAGCTTCTCCCGCTCTGCTTCCCGAGGGTTTGGGGGCTGGAAATGGGGCTGGAGAGGATCCAGGGCTGTCCCTGAGCGTTCTCCTTTCCTGGCCAGGGAGAGAATTTTGGGAATGCTGAGGACCGGCACAATCCAGGCTCTTGTTCTGGAGAGGATCCAGAGCTGATCCAGCACCCTAAGTATCCTCCATTCCTGGTCAGGTTGGGAATTTTGGGAATGTTGAGGGCTGGCACAATCCAGGCTCTGGTTCTGGAGAGATCCAGAGCTTCGCCTGATCATCCACCTTTCCTGGCCAGGGAGGGAATTTTGGGAATGCTGAGGACCGGCACAATCCAATCTCTGGTTCTGGATGGGATCCAGAATATCCTCCTTTTCTGGTCAATCCTTGGGAATTTTGGGAATGCCAAGGACCAGGCTTTTCTGCTTTTCCCTCTTGGAATTCCACAGGAATGACTCTTGGGCTCAGCATGAGTTTTGAACCATGTTTTATTATGTGTTTAGTGTTTTCTCTATACAAAAAAATCCAGTCTTTTCTTTTTTTTTTTATAGTGATTCAAAAAAAAAAGAAAAAAAAAAAAGAAGATATCTGAGTAGTTTGGCCTTCTCTCATCTCTCATGCAGTTGGTTTAGAAGTCCTTAAATTAAACCCTTTTTTTTTCCTTTCTAGGTCATAAATCTCGCTGGAAACTGAATTTTTACAGCCTCAGCTTTACATTTCTCACTGGAACAGGTGGGGTTAACGCAAAGGTGGTGGTTTCTTCCTCTTCTTTGTTTTTGTTTTATTTTTTTTTGCTTTAAAAAAAAGGCAAATGAATACACAGGATACTTGAGACCAGCCGGGAGGTTGGACAGAGAGGACGGACGGATCACGAGATATTTACAAATTAAATTAAAACAAAACAGTCCCGGTACTTTCTGTTGGATGTGAGAGGGAGGAACGGACATTTAAAATGATATCTTGGAGGGAGGACTCTGGTCTGGGGGTCTGACATGGGATTTTAGGGTTCACATGGGATTTTGGGGATCTGACGTGGGATTTTGGAGTTGACATGGAGTTTTGGGGGTCCGACATGGAATTTTGGGTTGTTGACAAAATTTTGGAGGGTGGACATGGAATTTTGAGGGTTGACATGGGATTTTGGGTGGTTGACATGGAATTTTGGGGGCTGACACAGGATTTTTGGAGTCGACATGGAATTTCAAGGGACTGACACGGACGATTGGGGGTCTGACAGAATTTTGGGGGATTAACACAGAATTTTGGGGACTTGACATAAAATTTGTGTGCCTGACAGAATTTTGGAGGTTTGACGCGGAGTTTAAGGGTTTGACATGGAGTTTTGGAGGTCTGACATAGCGTTTCGGGGCTCAACACGCATTTCAGGTTCTGACGTGGAATCTGGGGGCTGACACAGAATTTTGGGGGTCTGGCACGGGGTTTAGACAGCGCTGAACAACCAAACCCCGATGTGAGGACACGGAGACACAGGCGAGGGGCGCTACTGATGCCGTGGGTGGCGCTGTGAGGACCAGAAAAGCATCGTTATTTTCGTTAATAAAACAGCTTTTAGTGCAAGAAATACGAGGTGTCTCTTTTTTTTGTCTTTTTTTTGGTCCTTTTTTTTTTTTGTGGTTTTTTTTTTTTCCCTTGATAAGGTTTTGTGTTTTTTTTTTTTATTGCTTAACTGAAACCTTGGTTGCTGCAGGAAAGCCTGGGCCGAGGAGGTGACGTCGCAGGTGGCACTGGCGGCTCTGCTGGGACCTGTGCGGTGAGGAGAGGATTTGGGATGTGCCAGGGTGGGCGGTGACGTTGGGATGTGCCAGGAGAAGGTGGCGGCATGGCCAGAGCCAGCGCTGTGGTGGCCCCAGGTGACGCTGCCCAGCTCGGCCCTTCTCCCTCCTGGTGACACTTGGGTTTGGGATCTGCCACCTCCAGGAAGGCAATGCTGGCAGCAGGGACAACATCTCCTGTTGGGTTGGGTTTCTCCAAGCAGGATTTCGGGGTCTGGATGAAAATTCCAGCTTTTCCCGCTGTGTTTTTTTGTGTCTCCAGTTGTGGTGTCACCTCAGGGAGAATGGGAGCAGCCTCCGGATCAGGGAAGCACAGTGATGTCCTCGCATCCCGAATTCCTGTTGCTCCTGTCAGCTGTCCCAGGGCTGGGTGCCAGGGAGGTCCCTGGAGCTGAGATGGAGCCTGGATTCGTCTCCAGGACATGGATGTAGAGTTGGCTTGGAATGTTGAAGGAACAGGACAAACCCACACATTTGGCATTGAGCTCGGCTCCTGAGACTGCTGGAACTGGGGGTCTGGCTCTGGAATTTGGGGTGTGGCTCTGGAATTTGGGGTGTGGCTCTGGAATTTGGGGTGTGGTGCTGGAGTTTTGGGTGTGGCTCTTCCCTTTTTATTTCTGAATGAGAAGTTAAACCCTTGATGAGGAAAGGGCTCTTTCTTCCGGAGAGCTGGAAGTGTTCCCTGCCCCAGAGAGGCTGTGCAGATCCCGGGGAGGGATCGTTGTCCCTGTGGTGGGAATGGGAGCATCCCTGCGAGCCCTGGGAGTCCAGGAATCCCTGGGAGCCACAGGAATCAGGACAGGAGGTGGCCGGGATGTCCCCTCTGGAGAGGGCATGGAGCAGCAGAGCCGCTCCCAGGGAATGGGATCGGGATCAGGGTGGGGAAGATCCCTCAGCAGCACAAATCCTTGTGTGGATTATCCATCCATCCATGGATCCATCCATGGATCCGTCCATCCATGGATCCATCCATCCATCCACAGATCCATCCATCCATAGATCCATCCATGGATCCATCCATGGATCCATCCATCCATTCATCCATGGATCCATCCATCCATCCATCCATCATCCATCCAGGGATCCATCCATCATCCATCCATCCATCATCTATCTATGGATCCATCCCTCCATCCATCTCCTGCTCCAAGGATGCTCCCAGGACACGCTGTGGGTTCATCCCAGCCCTGTCTGGTTTTTTTTGGGAGCTGTGGGGTCACCCTGGGAGTGCTGTGGAAGGTTTGGGGTCAGGGCTTTTCTCTCTGTGCAAACCTTGAACTTTACTCAAAGGAGTAAAAGATGAGAAGCTCAGGATGAGTTTTTAGCCTGAATTTTCCTTGGACTCCAAAACTCCAGGGGGGAGATTTTGAAGAAATGTCAGAATTTTTGCTAAACCTTAGAAACGCTGAGTAACTTTTACACCGAGCTGAGACAGGGCTGTGAGTAATTTACACTGAGTTGTTTGTCCACCTCTGCATCTCCTCCCTCTTCTCAATACTCAAAGTAACCTGGGGAATTTTATGGGGAAATTTGGGATAAGGTTGGGCAGAGTCCAGCTCCTTCCCATTCCTTTTTCCAAAGGGATGCTGAGAGATTTCCTCAGGGATGGGGTGGTTCAGGAATCAGGGTTTTCATGGGAATGGCACATCACGGGTACCCAACATGGACCGGCTTCCAGCAATCCTGGCCTGATTCCTGAAGGTTTAGAGGAGTTTTGTGGTCCCTGTCAGCAGCAGGGACTGGGAGTGCTGGGAAGATCCCAGAGCCAGAGGCTGGATTTGTTTCCCATTCCCATTGCTTGGGCAGGGAGTTGCACAAACTCAGCTGGGAGCTGGGAGTGGTTTGGGAATGGGATTGTCCCCATCCCAGGGGCGGTGTCACCATTGGGAATGGGACTGTCCCCGTCCCATGGGTGCTGTCACCTTTGGGAATGGGATTGTCCCCATCCCAGGGGTGGTGTCACCATTGGGAATGGGATTGTCCCCATCCCAGGGGTGGTGTCACCTTTGGGAATGGGATTGTCCCCATCCCAGGGGTGCTGTCACCTTTGGGAATGGGATTGTCCCCATCCCAGGGGCGGTGTCACCTTTGGGAATGGGATTGTCCCCATCCCAGGGGCGGGGTCACCTTTGGGAATGGGATTGTCCCCGTCCCGGGGGTGCTATCACCTTTGGCCTGGGGGGTGTTTGCCTAAAAGCTGGAAGGGATTCTGGGATTCTGGGATTCTGGGAGTCACTGTCCTGAACGGGCGGCAGGACTGGGACTGGGGCGTGGCTGTGTCCACACTGAGGGTCACAACGGGGCTGTCCCTGCCAGGAGACACGGCTGGAGGGTCCTGGCAGGGGGTGACAGATGAGGGACATCCCTGGGACAGCTCCCCCAGCTCTGTGAGGGGGCTCTGCCTCTTGACCCTGACCTAAACCCCAAAATTCCTTTGCCATTGGTTTCATGGAACAATTCGGGTGGGAAGGGACCTTTTAAGGTCATGAAATCCAACCCCACGAGCTCCATCTTCACCCCACCTTGACCTATCAGAGAAGACGACCAAGATAAATGATAATTATTATTTAAAGGAAGGCATTTGCATTGGATTAATTTGCATCCATCTCTCCTGTCGGCCCGCTCCAGGCTCTTCCTGGGATCCATCGGGATGTGGCAAAGTCCCTCTCCACAATCCGTAGCAGTGGGAGTATCCCTGTCACTGACATGTCTCCAGAGCAGAAAGAATAACTGCGCAAATCCCGTTGCATCCTATCAAAAAAAACCTCCATCCTCCTCCAAAAAAAAAAAAAAAAACCAAAAAACTAAAACTAAACCAAAAGGAAAATCCATCCAAAAATCCATCTTTTCCGAAGGAAACCCAGCCTCTCTCTCTCTCTTTCGCAAAGGTACCTTTGGTTTCAAAAGTGCAGGAAGTGGGAGGATTCACGGGACGCAGTCCGTCAGGAATCCCTGCCTTCTACCCTGATCCGTGCTGGGGGAGCTGGGAACGCTCCCAGGCATCCCATTCCTACTGCTCAGGTGGATCCGAGGCCGTCGGGGGCGCGGAAGCGGAGTGGGAAGAGCATCCTTGGAGTGACTCCCCGGCAAGTCCCAAGCTGTGTAAGGCATGTGAGGGAGCGCTCAGGGGGGGTCGCTGAAATCCTGGGAGTCTCCAGGCGGGATGGGGGGGTCCCACGGTGGCTTGGCTGAGTGCTGGAGGGGGGAAAGGCCACTGTCAGAAAGGAGGAGAAAGTGGGAAAAACAGCGTCCGTCCGGCTCATCCCGGCGCCCGTGGAGGTTTGGGTTCCAGTCCGGTGTTCCTCCCTCGTGGTGTGGCCCTGAATCCTTTAGGGAATCCCCCACCTGATCCCAGGGGTTTTTTCCGTCCTCGCTTGCATTATTTTTTCGTTCATCATTCTGGTCTCCTTGTCCCGTTCTGATCCCGCTCCTGCTCCAGGCCCTCTTTGCTACATTGGATTTATGGAGTTGCCTTGGAAAGAAAGCAGGCGTGGGCTGGGGGGCGGCTCCCCCCAAAATCCCTACAAAGCAAATTTAAACCCAAAAAGGCTTTTCTGCAGTGCTGCCACGCCGGGCTTGGCAGGGGAGAGGCTCTTCCCTGTCCTTCCACAAATCCCAAAAGCTCCTCCACAACCTCCTCTTCTCCTCCCGGGGTGCTCCGGAGCTCAGTGGGAATGGGGGATGAGCTCCCCGTGGGTTTTCCCAGCCTCAGCAAGGACAAATCCTGGAGCTGAGGGAGGTGGTGGGGACCTGCTCTTCCCTGCATAGGTTTTTTCAGGAAGGAGGGTTTTTTGGGAGAGGTTATGGGCAAGGTGCTGCCGTGAGGATGGACGGCTCAATAATCTGGTGTTTCCACCCCAAAATCCACCCCTTTCCTCCTTCCCTGCCTTTGCTCTGCCCAGGCCCCTCTCACCCCTCTTCCCTCCCCAGAATTCTTTTATTTCTTTCCCCCTTCCCCTCTGATCCAGAACCTTCCTGGAAAAATTAAACCCAAAAAGTTGGAGCTCCCTCCTAAAAGAACAAAAAAAAGCCTCTGGGAGCCGAGCCCAACACGGGGCCCTTCCGGACTGAGGCAGCCCCAAAGTGGGGAGCAACCCCAAAACTGGGAAGCAACCCCAAAATGAGGAGCAGCCCCAAACTGAGGAGCAATCCCAAACTGAGGAGCAATCCCAAACTGGGAAGCAACTCCAAAAATGAGGAGCAGCCCCAAAATTAGGAGCACCCCAAAACTGGGGAGCAGCCCCAAACTGGGGAGCAGCTCAAGCATCTCCTCCCCTCCAGCTGCTCCAGCTCCCGCCCTGCGCGTCCTTTGCCATTGGCTCGTTTGCTAAGGATAAATGGCATTGGCAGCCGCCTGGGCTGCCTCGTTGGTTGGAATATTTTTCTTTTTTTTTTTTCCCTTTGTGGTTTTTTTTTTTTTGGTATTTTTTTGCTATTTTTAATTTTTTTCTCTATTTTTTTTTTCTGTTTTGTTTGTTTTTTCAGTCCTCGCTCGGTTCCCGCTCCTGTCGGAGGCAGCGGCGGCGGCGGCTGCCGGCGGAACCCCCGCCCGCTCTGAACCCCTCAGGCTTTGGGTGTTTTTCCCGGCGTTTTTGCTATGCCAAGGAATAAATGGCATTGACGGGGGACGTGGCCTCGGAGCTCTCGTTGCCCTCGGTCTCCTCTTTGTCCTTCTTGACCGTGTACTGGCCGATGAAGGAGCCGTCCTCGTTGAACTGGCCCTCGCCCCCTTCTCCGTAGTCCACCAAGCTGTCGTCGCTCTCCTGCTGCTTTATCGTCCCGTCCAGCGAGGTCTGGCTGTTGGGAAGAGGTTTGTTGTCTTCATCGCTGGCAGCAGAAGACAGACAGACACGGCAAGGGTTGAGAAACGGGGCCGAGAACCTTCCCCCGAGGGATGGAGATCCTAAATCAATCCGCAGCGGGAACGCGGCTCGGCAGAGCCCTAAATAACGGGGACTCATCGGGGTGTCGGGGGCTGTGGGAGCTGAAGGTGGTTGGGATCTCTGAACATCCAATTTTGTGATTTTTTCAGCTCAGAAATCAAATTTCTTAACATCACTTTCCACACCTCAGATTTCTCAAACCTTGATTTCCTCATCTCGATTCCTTTCCCTCAATTCCTTAATCATAATTTCTAAATCTCAATTTATTAACCTCAATTTATTAACCTCAGTTTATTAACCTCAATTTTTTAACCTCAGTTTCTTAACCTTGATTTCTTACTCAGTTTTTTTACTCTCAAATTCTTGCTCTCGGTTTCTTTCCCTCAATTTCTTAACTTTAATTTCTCTCTCTCTCGATTTCTTACTCTCAGTTTCTAAATCTCAAGTTTTTAACCTCAGTTCATTGATCTCAGTTTCTCACTCTTGGTTTCTGAATCTCAATTTCTAAATCTCAGGTTTTCAACCTTGATTTCTTGCCCTAGATTTCTTAACCTCAGTACTCCACCCAACACTTGGATCAATGGGGCTGGATGAACAGCAGGAATGTTTTTCCCTTGGATTCTTTCTCTCTCAGAGTTTTAGCCCCCCTTGCTAACCTGGTTGAGTGGTTTGTTCCCAGATTTCCTTGAGAAAACACAGTTTTTCCTTGGAAAAAAACCACTTTTTTTTTTCTCGGAAAACATTGTTTTACCTTGAAAAAAAATGGAGTTTTTCCTTGAAAAAACAGTTCCCCTTGAAAAATCGCATTTTTTCTTGAAAACAGAGCTTTTCCTTGAAAAAATGCAGTTTTTCCTTGAAAAAATGCAGTTTTTTTCTTGGAAACCACAGTTTTTCCTTGGAAAAAACCACGTGCAATGGGGAGCATTGCGAGGGGACACTTTTAGGATGCCAAGTTTTGTGCAGCTTCCAAAACTCCTGGGAATTTCCCTTTCCCAGTTTATTTCTGGGCATTTTTCCTTGCTCAGTCTGGGTTTTTCTCCTTTTCACTAAAAGCCAAGTCACTTAAAAATCAAGAGTTTGACCCAAAAGAGAAAAATACCACTTTAAAGAATTCCTTTTAACCAAAATCTAACCAGGGAAAAGCTGTTTTCCCTTGGAGGGCCGGGATTGGTATCCCATAAATTGAGATATTTTGGGAAGGATGAGAGTGGATTGCTCTAAATTGATATAAAAATTAATTTTTATATCAGCAGTTCCTTAGTTCATGCAAATTCTATCATGTTCCTGAAGATATCCCTGAAATATTTGTCCTCCCACCTCCATTCCTGTATTTTTCCTGTTGTTTTTGTTTAGCTTGGGATCTGCCAGGCTCGCTCCACTCCATTCCTTTATTTTCCTTAAAATTGGTGAAAATTTAGGGATTTTTTTTTTTTTTTGCACTTTGCTTGGGCTCTTGAGCAGGGCAAGGCATTAATTCTCCCTCATTCCATGGGATTAATTCTCCCTCATTCCATGGGATTCATCAGCTCCCTGAAGCGGGAGAGGAATTCGGGATCCCACCGCGCCTTTCCTTGGATCAGCGCTTTGGGAATTCCATGATAACAAAACCCCAAGTATTTGACACTTCCTATTAACTTGGCATCACAACAAAAAAAAAAATTAATTTGTTAGCTCTGGAAGCAGATTTTTTTTAGGGAAAAGGAGGAATAATTGAGTGAGGAAGCAGGACTGGTTAGAAAGCCCCAAAAACGCGGAGTAGAGAGCGGCAAAACGCAGATCCTCAATTCCCAACGCCCCTTCCCAAACTTTGGGGGGGCAGCTCAAGCCAAATCCGGAGCTGGATCATCCCTAACTGAGGGGCTGCAGCACCGAATTCCCACTGGGAATGCATTCCCAGAGAATTCCTGTTGGTTTTACCTCTCTCCAGGACCGTTTATCCCGTTAGTGCGTTAGGAGGGAGCAGCGGTTTTCCGTCAGCTCCTGATGGGATCTAACCCGGTTAAAATGGATTTCTGGGAGTGCAGCTGAACCAGGTGTTAGTGCCCAGATGGGAACCACGTGGGAAACGCTCTCCTGACTCCCATAAATCATCGGGAAGAAGGGGAGGCTGGAGCCGGAGGGAGGATATTCAGGACTAAGAGTGGGCAGCTGGACAGGATCCAGCAGTTCTGGCTCATGTCCCTTGTCCCCATCCCCTGGGACGCACTTTTTCTTGGAAAACAATAGTTTTTCCTTGAAAAAACACAGTTTTCCCTTGAAAATCCAATTTTCCCTCGAAAATCTACAGGTTTTTTCCTTGAAAAATCCCACGTGCATTCCCCAGTTCAGTCCTGCTCCACCAGGAGGGATCAGCAGCTGGAGCTGGGGGGCCTGGCTGGATTTGGGGGTACACCCAGCCCATGGAGCAACTCCAAGCAGGATCTGAGTCTCCAGAAGCCCCGAGGGCAGCGGGAATTAGAGGGATTTTGTTTAATGTGTTAGGCAGGGATGTGGGAAGGGGGACAGGGGAGTTTTGGCCGTGAAGAAATCAACAGGAGGAAGGAAGGAAGGAAAATAAAATTCCCAAAAAAGCAGAATGTGCCGGACTTCTGGCAGCACGAGGTCCTACCTTTCAAGAGACCTTCACGGTCCATGTGGATAGACCAGGTGAAAAGGAGGAGAAGGAATGGGAATAAAACAGAGAGAAGCAGAAAGAGCCTGATCAGAGAGAGAAATGAGGAGGTTCTGCATTCACAGGGGCAGTGCTACGACCCAAAAAATAAAAAAAAAAAAACAGGAATTGTCGCCTCGTTATACCAAATGGAGCCGGGAGAGCCGTTCCAGGCGGGATCAGCCTCCTTGGAAGCCGTCCCAGCATGGAAAGGGCCATCCAAGAAGGGCTGGGTGGTGTCCAGGGGACAGTGGTGGCTCTGGGGAGCCGCGTGCAGCAGGACAAGGGTGGCTGGGTTCACCCCAGGGTCCTGCTGGGATTCCCTGGAATGGCCCTGTGGATAAACCTGCAACTTCCCAGAGCTTTTCCAGAGCTTTCCTCCCTCACGAGGCTCCCGGGACAGTTCTGTGCCTGCTCAGATGTCCCCTCCTCAAGTGGCACTGCCTGCACTGTGTCACACGTGCCCTTTTCCTGGGAATCCTGACTGGGAATCCAGACCCTAAATCCCCTTCCCTGGCATCCAGGAGTTTCCAGCCGCCTCCCCAGGGGCAGCACGGAACATTTGGTATAATGAGGCACCGGTGCTGGCATGGAGCATTGTCCATGGATAATGGTCCTGGCCTGGGAAGGAGCTTCCCTGCTTGGGAACGCCATTATCCCGGGATTGGAGCAGAGATGTGACGGGATTTTGGGATGAGGAGCACGGAGAGTGGCATGCACGGGGCGCTGGGCACGTGAGGGTGACGAGGGCACAGCAGCCATGCCATGGGGAGGAGGGGGCGGGAGCCGGGATGGGCTCAGTTCCTGCCCTTCCCTGAAATCCTAAATGCTGCCCCTCCCGGAGCCCGGCCCCGCAATCAGCCCCGAGCTCCATCAGCCAGCAGCTCCAGGCTTCACCTTCCCTTCTGCCTCCCAGAGGGAAACCTCCTGGAATTCTCCCAGCAATCCTGGTGTTCCTCAGGAGGAGGGGGCAAAGCTGGGGGGGGGGTTTGGGTTGTAGGATTTATTTTTTATCATTCTTATTAGATTGGGTTTTCCCCCCCCTTTATTTAGTCCATAATACTCCATGGACTCCATCCCAGAGTTTTATTGTCCTCCTTTTATTGTTCTTCCACTGGCTCCTGCCTTTCCCTTGGAAATGTTGGGAATGGGGTTGTCCATAAAAGCCAGAGCTCCAGCTGAGCAGAAGGATAAAGGATTCACCCCAATCCTTCCCCTTGCCCGGAAGGACACGGCCCTTGGATGGTGCCAGGGGATTTCTGCCAGCCATTCCAAGAGTTTGTGTTCCCTTTGGAGTGGGAAGGTGCCTGGCCATGGATTTGCCTCAGGAATGGTGGATGTGATCTCCCTCTGTGGGCTCTGGAAAAGCAGAGCTGGGAAATCCGGGAGTGCTGCCAGAAGCTCGGCCTGTGGGAATCCCTGTGGGAATCCCTGTGGGAATCCCTGTGGGAATGGGGGGTTCAGGCTTCCCACAAACCACCCCACAAATCTGGGAAGCACAAAGCTCTCTTTCCTGCCTGGAATCACCATTTGGGGCCAGGCTCTGTCCTGGTTATGGCTCATTCCCATGCCAGGAGTGCCCCATAAAATCCTGCCTTGGCCCCAAAACCTGCAGCAGGACCAGGCTGGGCTCCTTCCTCCTCTGCCGTTTTCCCTGTCCCAGCCTGGAATCCGAAGGGAGCATCCCAAAAATTCACAGGAGGAGTTTTTGGCCACCCATGGAAGCACTGAGTGGCAGGGAGGGGAGGAAGGTGTTGGCCCTGGGTGTTGTTTAGGACATTTCAGGATATCAGCCTTTCCCTACAACATCCTGCTTGCATTCCATGTTTTTTTGGACTCTGGGGAGCTTCATGAAATTCTCTGGAATAAAAAAAATCCCTCTGAAATGGAGTTTCTGTGCCTCTGATGAAATTAATGCGATCCCTGGTTCTGTTCCATTTCTGTTCCTGATTCATTTATTTCCCCTAAATCCTCTGGCAGAATCCGTTCTTACTCCTTCCCTTCCTGAATCTCAAACCCATTCTTCCCGTGCTGGGAATAACATGGGATTAAAATCAACCCCTGGTTGAAAGGAGGAGGAAAAATTCCCACCGGGTTTTGGCTCCAGCTCAGGTGGAAAAAGGAATTTTAATTCTTTAAAGAATTGGAATTAAAATGTCCCAAATCCCCTCGGCTGCTGGGTGAGCCCTGAAAGCAGAACCTGGATTGCAGAGAGCTGGGAATGCTTGGGAAGCTCCTGTCCCTTCCTGACACATCCCAGGAGTTTTCCTGGAGGGAAAAAGGCTCTGCTGCTCTTTAGGGGTGACATTTGCGTGCAAAGAGCGGGATGGAGCCGGGGCAGTCGGGGAGGCTCTGTCTCAATCCCTGCTGGAGCCCTCAGGGGGTTTTGAGGGATTTTATGGGGCTGGAGCACAGGCAGACCCCAAATCATTCCCCTTTCCTGCTTCCAGGGCTGATCCCTACAGAGTTTGGGGCATTTCTCCCATGGATGTTCCTTTATGGGAAGGACAGGGGCTGAGCTGTGGGGTGAGACTGCAGAAATACCCTCAGGCTGCTACAAAATTCGGGGGTTTGGGGTGGTTTGGGGGGGTTTTGCTTGCCAGAAGTTCTATTAAGGTTGTTCTGCTCCTGGTGGGAGCTGATCCCAGAATCCCAGTTCTGCTCAGCCTGACCCCAATGGAATTTTGGGCATTTCTCCCACGGATCCTCCTTAGGGTGCTCCAGAAATACCCTCAGGCTGCCACAAAGTTTGGGATTTTGGGGTGATTTTTGGGATTTTTTTGTGTCAGACGTTCCATTAATGTTGCTCTGCTCCTGATGGGGGCCTGTCCTGGGGAGCTGATCCCAGAATCCCAGCTCTGCCCAGCCTGATCCCAACAGAACTTAGGACGTTTCTCCTTTAGGATACTCCAGAAATGCCCTCAGGCCAGGCTGCTACGGACTCCGGGTTTTTGGGGTGATTTTGGGGGATTTTATGTGTCAGAAGTTCCGTTAAGGTTGCTTTACTCCCGCTGGGAGCTGTCCAAGGTCCCTGATCCCAGAATCCCAGGAAGAGGAGGTGGAACCCCACAGCCTGGCAGCGCCTGGAGTCGTTTCCTTCGGGAATTACAGCGGGAAGGCGGCAGGAGGAGGAAAGGGGGGGGGGGGGGACACAGGGATCGTTCCGGGGGGGGATCTGTGGCACCACAGGGTGGGGGAGGGGGCTGTGATGGCGGGGGAGGGGCTGATGGGGGGGGGGAGGGGGGGGGGGGTCGGACATTCCATGGGGTCCTACCTGTAGTCGAAGGATCCGTCCTCCACGTTCTTGTCCTCGGGATTGAGGTGCTCGTCCTTGTTGTCCCGCACTGCGAAAGGAGCAGAGCCCCCCCACCCCAGTTAAACCAGTGAGGACTGAAGGGTCTGGGAATGGGGAGGAGCTGGGGAAGGGTCCTGGGGGAGGTCCCTGAGGGGGAGGAGCTCGGAGAGGTGAAAACTGCACCCGGGGAGAGCTCGGAAAGGGTTACAAAGGGGTTACGAAGGGGTTACAAGGGGTTACAAAAGGGTTACAAAGGGGTTACAAAGGGGTTACAAAGGGGTTACAAAGGGGTTGCAAGGGGTTTGTGAAGTGAAAGAAAAGGGTCTGCAAAGGGTTTGTGAGGGGTTTAAAAAGGGTTACAAAGGGATTGCCCTCACCTGGGTATTTCCCAGGACTGGATGATCCCCAAGGATCTTGGACCTGTTTAACCCTCAAGAATGGCCATTCCCACCTCTCACCTGGATATTTCCCAGGACTGGATGATTCCCAAGAACCTTGGACCTGTTTAACCCTCAGGAATGGCCGGTCCAAGCTCTCACCTGGATATTCCCCACCACTGGATGATTCCCAAGAACCTTGGACCTGTTTAACCCTCAGGAATGGCCATTCCAAGCTCTCACCTGGATATTCACCACTGGATGATGCCACACCCGTTTAAGTTTTGGGATTTCCCATTCCCACTTTTACCTGGATATTCCCCACCACTGGATTATGACACACCTGTTAAAGTTTTGGGATTTCCCATTCCAAGCTCTCACCAGGATATTCTCCACAACTGGATGATCCCCAAGGATCTTGGACCTGTTTAACCCTTGGGAATGGCCATTCCAACTCTCACCTGGATATTCTCCACCACTGGATGATGCCACACCCATTTACATTTTGGGATTTCCCATTCCCACTCTCACCAGGATATTCCCCACCACCACTGGATGATCCCCAAGGATCCAGGCCCTGTTTAACCCTTGGGAATGGCCATTCCAAGCTCTCACCTGGGTATTCCCCACCACGGGATGACCCCCAAGAAAACCCAGACCGACTGAAATTCTGGGAACGGCCATTCCCATGCTCACCTGGGTACTTCCCGCCGCGGCTCCTCTTGATGAAGCAGACGATGAGGAGGATGAGCACCAGGAGGGCGATGGCGCACATGAGGCCGATGAACCAGCCCTGCGTGGCGATGTCCACCTGGTTCTTGGTGTAGGCTGCGGGAAAAAAGGGGGAAAATATTCCTAAGGGATGGAGCAAACCGTGCAAGGAATGCAGGAAGAGGAATTCAGGGCGCTGGTTCAGGAATTTTCTTTAGTTTGGGTGCGTCTGGGTGTGTGCTTGAGGTTGCATCGCGGGGATTTGTTGGTTTTTGGTGTTTTTTGGTGGTTTCTTGGTGGTTTTTGGTGCTTTATTGGTGGGTTTTTGTGGGATTTTCTGGTGTTTTCTTGGTGGTTTTTGATGCTTTATTGGTCATTTTTTGGTGGGATTTTGTGGTGTTTTCTTGGTGTTTCTTTGGGGTTTTTGTGGAGTTTTTGGTGGGTTTTGGTGGTTTTTTCACAATGTTTTGGTTGGGTTTGGTGTTTTATTGGTGTTTTTTGATTATTTTTTTCTGGTTTTTGGGTGTATTTTGGTGGGCTTTCGGTATCTTTTTGGTGATGTTTTTTCATGGTTTGTTTTTCCTTTTATGGTGGAAAATAAAATCAGCTTTATCAGGAACCACAAACAGTGAAGGGGCCCAACAGAAAGGAAAATCCGGGAAAAGGGAATTGCAAAAAAAAAAAGGGCAAAGGAAGCTGGAGAAGGAATTTCATGGAATTTGCTGCATCTGCAAAAGGCCCTGGGTGCAGGAAGATCCAAGAGGAACATTCCCAAGTCCTGCTGCCCAGGGATTTTGGGCAGCACCGCTGGATCAGGGAATTGCTGAGTTCTGAGGGTTCATTGGAAGCCTTGAACTGGGATGAACTGGGATGAACTGGGATGAACTGGTGTCCCTGCAGAGGTGACAGAGGTGGCTCTTCTGCCACCACCACCCAGCTCCTGCTGCTTCTGGTGGTGACCAAGGGTCTCAGGGCTGGGAGGGCCTGGTGGAAGCCCCCCAAGATCTGGGAACAGGTGGGAATTCCTTGGAATGCCACGGATCCAACCCTGGTGCCCAGGGATTTTGGGCAGCCCCAGTGGATCAGGGAATCGCTGAGCCCAGGGGGGTCATTGGCAACCTTGAACTGGGATGAACTGGGATGAACTGGGATGAACTGGAGCACAGAGGGCTCTGATAGCTCCGAGTGTTTTCTCCTGGAGCAAATTCCCGCTTCCAGCGCCTTCCCAAGGCTCCTGCCTGTTTATAGGATTAATTCCAAGCCCGTTCCCATCCTCCAGGCTCCTGTGTCCTCCCTGCCATTCCCTGACTCCCGGCTCGCGGCTCTCCCACACGGTCAGACAGACAAATCCATGGCCTAAAAATAGCTCCAAAGCTGCCTTTTCCAGCCTCTCCTTGGAATTCAGCGAGGCAGAGGAGAAAATAACCTTCAGCAGGGCGGAGGGGCTGGGTTTATCCAAGCTGAGGGAAAACTGAGGCGTTCCCCGTGGGAATGTGGGAGAACCAGGGTGGCTGGGATGGGGTTGGGAATGGAGATGGGCAGGAGATCCTGAAAATTCCTGAAAACCCGGTGAGGAAAAAGAGGGATAAAGAAAGCAGGGAGCAGCCCTCCCTTAATGTGTTCAGAGAGGAAGGATCTTGGAAGAGAGGCAGCAAAGGGAAAAATGGGTTGGATTGGGAAAAATTCCAAACCCACAAAATTCCGGGGATCAAACTGTGCTTGTTCCATTGGAATTGAGGCCAAGAGGAGAAGCGCTTTCCTGGGGATGAAATGCAGGGAATTGCAGGTGAACCATGACAAGGAAATTCAGATTAAAGAGGAGAATGACATGAAGGAGAATCTCTGGTCAGGAGGTGATGCTGAACCCGGAATGTTTTGTGGATTTTTGGGCAGCACTGAGAGGGGAAGGAGCTGCCTGATGGTTCCTCTGACTCCAACACTGTCAAATCCCACATTTCCTCAATCCCAGCCTGAATCCCGGAATCCTCAAGGATGTGCATTTAGATGGGGAGAATGAGCTGATGACAAAGAAATGGATTCAAAAATCCGAGTGCCGGGGAAGGGAAGGGGAAGGAAGCTCTGCTGGAAAGCTTGGAGAGGGAAAAATTCCATGAACGGCGATGGGACGGGATTTTTCCAGGGAGAAACAAGGAGGTCTTCAAAATACGAAATTCCAGAGAAGCCTGAGAGGTGGGATGGGGGCTGGAGCTGGGTTTGGAAAGGAGGATTTTAAACCCCAAGTCCCAAGGAGATCTCACAGGAGGATGGGGGCATAAAAAGGGTGATAAATCCATCCTTGCTAAAAAAGGGGGATAAATCCATCCTTCCCAAAAAAGAGGGGATAAATCCATCCTTCCCAAAAAAGGGGGGGATAAATCCACCCTTCCTAAAAAAGGGGGGGATAAATCCACCCTTCCCAAAAAAGCAACACTTGAGGACCAAATCAAAGTCCCTGCAAAGGTGGATTTGGAGTAAACGAGGGACTGTCAGGAAGGAAGGTTTGAAGCCCGTGGCTGTCCCAGGGGATTTTGTGATTTTGCTTTAAGGTGAGGCCAACCTCGAGGGAAAATGGAAAGCAGCTGCAGAATATGACAGGTCCTGATTGGAATTGCAGCTGCAGAGCCTTTTTAAAAAATAATTAATGATAATTTCGTGGCAGAATATTCGTTAGCTCAGAGTCATCATTGACGTGTCAGGAGCAGAGCTCAGCTCCACCGAGTTTTTCCCTGGATTGCAAAAGAGATCTTTGGGTGTGAAAAGTCCCCTCTGGCTCCAGCCCTGTGTGATCCTATTCCCAGAATCTCAGGATCACTGAGGCTGGAAAATCCCTGTGGGATCATCGAGTCCCAGCTGTGCCCGATCCCCACCCTGAGCACTCAGTGCCACCTCCAGGGATGGGCGCTCCAAACCCCCCTGGGCAGCCCCTTCCAGCCCTTCCCATGAGGAAATTCCTGCTGCTGTCCAACCTGAGCCTCCCCAGCCCAGCCTGAGGCCGTTCCCTCTCCTCCTGTCCCTGTTCCCTGGGACAAGATCCCAAATCCCCCCCGGCTGTCCCCTCCTGGCAGGGAGTTGTGCAGAGCCAGAAATTCCCCCTGAGCCTCCTTTGCTCCAGGCTGAGCCCCTGCCCAGCTCCCTCAGGACTCTCCAAACCCTGCCCAGCTCCCTCAGGACTCTCCAAACCCTTCCCAGTTCCAAACCCTTCCCTGGACACTCTTCCCAGTGTTTGGACAAGCTAAGAAACCCATTTATTTATTTCTCTATTTAAAATTTAGCAGCCCTCCTTCTCTGCTCCGCTATTTTTGTCATTTCCAAGTGCCCTTTGCTCCTGGGAGGAATTTTTTTTTGGCTTAATGAGCTGCCAGTTAATCAGGAATGAAATCAGAGCTCAGCCTCCTGCAGGGGAATATTTCTTATTTATCTGCCCTCAGCCTGAAGAAACCTTTGGAACAATGATTTACAAGATACGAAAAAAAATAAAAAAACCCCAAAAACCCCTAAAACTGCTCGGTTCCTTTTTATCCAAAGCATTCCCAATGCCACAGGATTGTCAACAGGGGTCTGGCACTTGTGTCAGCAGCATCCAGCCAGGAGAGAAATGGATGTGGAGCGTTTATTCCTGCAGGGAAGGCGACAGCTCCGTGCATCCCACCGGGCTCAGGTCAGCACCAGCCTCAATCCCGGGGATAAAGGTGGCTCCATCCCTTATTCTCCATGAAAATATCAGTAGGAACCTCTCAATTATGGAAAATATATGCAGAGTCTTCCCAGCAGGAATTGGCCAAGGATATTGTGCCTTTTTTTTGCTGTTTTTTTAATGATGCCCGGCCACTTGCTGTCACCTCATCACCCCACGGATCCCAAATGGGGGGGAAAGCAGGGGAGGAAGGAAAAGAGGCGGGTCCAGGTTGGGATTGGTTTTCCAGAGGGATAAAATGGTTATTCAGAGGGATAAAATTGTTATCCATAGGGATAACTCCCATGGGAGGGAGGGAGCTGACGGAGATTTTGGACTGAGGGAAAGATCTGGAAAGAGAAACAAAATTGGGGATTTAACTCAAAACTGGGGCTGTGCTGGGAGGGATCTGGGTCCAAAATCAGCTCTAATGGGACCAGAATATTCCAGGGGCTGCTGTGCCATGGATTTGCTCAGTCCTGGAGCAGTCTGGGGACAGTTTGGGATATCAGCATTGAGCAGGGTTGGACACTCCAGAACCACCTGGATGTGGCACCTGGGGACATGGTGGCCTTGGCAGTGCCAGGGAATGGTGGGATTCGATGGTGGCAGAGGCTTTTCCAATGTTAATTCCATGGAACACCAGCAGCCACTGGGAGTTACCTGGTGATATTCCAGATTTTCTGACCATTTTGGCTGCGCACAGGGGGTGTGGGGAGCTCTGCTCCCCAATTCCCATAGCCCTGTCTCTTTGAGATTCCCATTTTCCTTCTGCCATTCCTGGCAGGGCCTGGAAATTGCCAGAGCTTCCCGTCCCACAGCTGGAGCCGAGCAAAACCATTTTAATTCCTTGGAAATCTCTACCTCTACCTACGACACTCTCAGGGAGGCTGCTGCAGTATTTCCTGCTCCGTGGAATTCCAGCAGAGTGGAATTGACAGGAGCTGTGCGCAGATCCCTTAGGAAAAGCCCTGGGCGGATACAAAGGGATTTAGGGATTTTGGATTTACTGGGAATCCTCGGGAGGGAGCGGCAGAGTTTTACACACACACAAAGATCCTGTGGGACAAAGGAGGGAGTGTCTGGAGCCG
Organism: Agelaius tricolor; assembly: GCF_023055355.1. NCBI lineage: Eukaryota > Metazoa > Chordata > Aves > Passeriformes > Icteridae > Agelaius > Agelaius tricolor. The sequence continues at coordinate 4,982,337 of NW_027269290.1, forward strand.
GGTGGGAAATGGGGGAATCCACAACCAGGAAAATGCGGAAACCACACGGAGACAAAGCCTGGAAAATTCCACACAAAGTGCCAGAGGAAACGTCCTAGGAGTATGGAAATCTCTAGGGACACTCCTGTGCCAACACCACATTCCCACTCCCACTGCGTCCCATCAGTGACACCTCACTGTCCCCCAGAGTCCCAATGGGCACCAAGGGGCCGCAAGCAGAGGCTGTGACAACGTGAATGCGCTCTCCTCCCTTTCCTTCATTCCAAGGAATCCCCATCCCAAGGATCCCCAGACAAAGGAATCCTCATCCAAAGGATCCCCATGACGAGGGATCCCCATCCGAAGCATCCCCATCCAAAAGATCCCCATCCAGATGATCCCCATCCAGAGGATCGCCATCATGAGGGATCCCCATTCAAAGGGATCCCCATCCAAAGGAATCTCCGTCCCTTCCTGGGATACTCATCCTCCATGCAATGCCAAGCAATCCCTGAGTTGAGGGCGGTGGGATGAGGGATTTCCATGCAGCCATGGCCAAAGCACCATGGGGATGGCGGGGCCATGCCGGGGCCATGCTGGGGACACGCTGGGGACACTCTGGGGACACGCGGCCGACGCCTGTCTCACCTGAGCTGGTGGTAAAGGTAATGTACGAGTGCTCGCTGGGGTGGGACCATATGGGGAACACCCACAGCTTGTACATCATCCCCGGCGTCAGATCCGCCAGCTGCACCGAGGACGGGCCCTGAGCCTTAACGGGGATTGATTTCTCTGTCTTGTTACCTGGGGAACAGAAACCGCACATCAAACCCCGCCCGGACACCCCGCGGGGACACCGGGGACACTGCGGCCCAGGCGCGGGGCTGGCCCTGGGGCTGGCCAGGAGTGACACGGCTCCCGGGGCAGGGAGCTGCTGCTTGGGGTCGGTACTGACGCAAGGAGCTGCTGGTTTGGGGGTCACTACCCTGGGGACAAGGAACTGCTGGTTTGGGGTCGGTACTGACACAAGGAGCTGCTGGTTTGGGGTCATTTCCTGAGCCAAGGAGCTGCTGGTTTGGGGTCAGTATTGAGACAAGGAACTTCTGGCTTGGGGTCATTTCCCAAGCCAAGGAACGTCTGGTTTGAGGTTGATGCCAAAGCCAAGGAGCTGCTGGTTTGGGGTCACTACCCTGGGGACAAGGAGCTGCTGGTTTGGGGTAATTTCCTGAGCCAGGGAACTGCTGGTTTGGGGTTGTGATATTGCAGGCAAGGTGCTGTGAAATCCCTGGGATTGAGTGGGAATAATGTGGCCCTGGGGACAAGGTGCTGCTGATTTGGGGTCATTATTCTGGGGACAAGGAGCTGCTGACTTGGGATCTTTCCCTGAGCCAAGGAACTGCTGGTTTGGGGTCACTGCCCTGGAGACAAGGAGCTGCTGGGGTCGTTACCCACTGAGAATTGTGGCTTTGAGGTTTTGTTCCTTCAAACGCCACCAAAAAAAGGGGTGGACTACCACAGCTGTCCAGAAAGGGCTGAAATCTTCAATATTTCCTCCCTCAGCCAAATTCTGGAGAGAGAATCCCAAGGGATTGATGCTGCTGCATGGATTCAGCACCTGGGCTTGCTCCTTGTGCTTCCCAGTGACTGGGAAAATACAGGGGTGGGTTGGGAGCTGGGATATTTGGGATTTAGGGCCTGGCAAGCTCATGCATATCCTGAAATATGGGAATTTTGGAGGCCAGGCACTGCTTTGCACAGGGAATTGTTTCAAGGACAATTCAAGGTCATCTCCTAAGGGAAGCTGGAATGGCAGGAGGGGTTCCTGCCTGGAATTACAATTTTCAGGGATTCCAGACACCAGCACAGCAGCGGACGCGAGGGCTGGGAAATAAACTCAGGGATGAGCAGCAGCCGGCACTGCCTCTCCAGAAACCCCAAACCAACCAACAAGACAAAAAACCTCTCCCTAAACCGGCACCAAGCCCAGAGACCCCGGCTCTGCTTCCAGCCCGGGACGGAGCCGTACAACGCTAAGGAGCACCGAGGAGGAGGTTTGGGATCTTAGAGGATTCTGCCAACTCCAGGTTCAGGAATCCCGTCTTCCAAATTCCCATCAATTTCATTTTCCTCCCTGTTTTCCCCATCTCCTCCCACTGACCTCGACATTCCCAAAGATCATCAAACCCCACAGCCGTCGGCGCACGGAGAGGGAACCCCTGGAGAACCACCTCTGATCCACCCCAACCGCCACAACCACCGTGTTTTTCCCCCCTCTGGGTTTGTTTTTTTTTTTTCCAAGCTGGCCATGGAATCATGGAATTAAATCCAAGGAAAGGGCGGGAGCTGGCAGGATCTCTAAGGGCAGAGCCACCCCGTAGAGTCCCCACGCGATCTGATGCTTACTGGTGATATACTTAACCACAAAGTCAGTTCCTGCCGAGAAATTGTGGCTCCAGGTGATGTTTGCCCAGTTACTGTTTGCCATGGCTCTGATGTCCCATATGGACGATCCATTGGCGGCTGGGGGACAGGTTAGAACACGAGTTAGTCTTTAGTGGGGTTAGGCCAGGCTCAGAGGTCAAAGCTGGTGAAAATCTCGAAAACCTGACAGAAACCCTACAAAAACCCTACAAAACCTCAAAAAACCGTAACAAAATGGTAGAAAAGCCTTATAAAGCCTCAAAAAACCATTAAGAAACTGTCCCGAAACCTTGTAAAACCTCAAAAATTTAAAAAACTGTACAAAAACTGTATAAAATGTCATAAAAACACATAAGCATCATAAAAACTTCACAAAAAGCTTCGAAAGCCCTACAAACACCTTACAAAAGATGTCACAAAATCCTTACAAAAACCTCACAAATCCTTACGAAATTAATAAAAAAGACCTTACAAAAACATTGTGAAACCTCATGAAAACACACAAGCATCGTAAAAACCTTTAAAAACCTTACAAAATCCTCACAAAAACCTTACAGAAGCCCCGCAAAAATCATAAAAACTTGTAAAAACTTTACAAAAGCCTTTCAAAATCCTCACAAAATCCTTACAAAAACCTTTCAGAACCCTTTCAAAATCATGACATGAACCTGAAGCGAACACTTTGGTCTCAGCCTAAGCACGAACAAACCTCAGCCTAAGGCTGGATCGATTCTTCCCAGGGTTCCCAACATTTTTAGGGAATTTTCGTGGGCGTTTAAACCCAGCAGCACTCGGCTCATCCTGGGATTCCTCCCGGGCACATCCCCGAGGATCTGGGCCAGCGGGGAAACCTCATCTGGGAATCCCTGCGTGGGTGAGCACGGACCCAGTGCTGGGAGTGGCAGGGAATTGTCACCTCCCCACGGCCCCAGCAGGACAATGAGGCCGCTCGTGTGTGGGGTTGAGGTTAAGGGGTCTCGATGTTGCTCGGGATGAGTCCTGTCCCTACAGAAGTGGGAGCCAAGCCCACACTTCAGCGGGGCTTTAAGGGACAGCAGAGAAGTGACACCTTGGGGTTTTGCTGTCATTTTTCCTCGAGGTGTTTCAGTGTTTTGATGCCATAAATCTGGGATTGACAGCCACAATCCCAAGGGAAAAGTCAATTTTGGGGTTTTTAGGGCACTGCAAGGACCTGGTGCTGTGGGGTGACCTGGAATCCCTGAAATCCCAGCCTGGCTTGGATGGGGGACACTGGAGGGTCCTCATTTCCTCCTGTCCTCTTTCCCTGCTCTGCACTCTGCAAATCTCCCCTGCAGAAAGTCTTGGTGGCTTTAAAGCATTTTAAATGGATTTTATGCAAAAATATAGAGAAATGGCTTTGAACTCAGTCATGGAATCATCCCAGACTCATTTGAGCAGGAAGGGACCCTAAAACTCTTCTCATTCCACCCCCAATCCACATTTTCCACTATCCCAGGCTGCTCCAAACCCCCACCCAAGTTTTTAATGCAGATTTCATTCCCTTTTTAGCTCAATTTATTTTTTTAACAACCCTAATTACTTATAAACCGTCAATTCCGTTATCCTGGCATTTCAGCCCCTGATAAATCCTTCCAGATTTATCCCTTGAACACATCCAGGAGGGAAGATTTCCCCACCAGAGCCGAGTTTGTTTCTCCTGATGGTGCGAGAAGACCCGGGGAGCGCCTGGCGCAGGGAAGGTGCTGAACTCCCACCCTTCCCCGCGATTCCCGCGGGCTCCGGCAGCGCAGGGAGCAGCGGGATAAACCCAAGGACTCGGATAAATCCTGACAGGTCTCCGTGCTCACGAGCTGAGGTGCTAAATCCGAGCTGACATCTCCTGCAGCAGAACCAGAACCCGTTTGTAACAGCCCTGAGCACCACCACATCGCACTTTGGGGGGAATTTGGTAGGGTTTTCAAACCCAAACCGCATCCGGCATCACCACACCCCCAGCGGGGCTGGGCTGTTCCCTGGCGGCCTGGAACTCTCCAAATTCCCACTCGTACTCCCGGATTCCACAGCATCCTCCAAGTTCTTATTTATAGACCCAGATTCCACAGAGCCCTCCGAATTCCAACTTGATTCCAGATTCCACAGAACCCTCCAAATTCTTATTTATACACCCGGATTCTACAGAACTCTCCAAATTCTCACTGATGCACCCGGGTTCTACAGAACCCTCCAAATTCCAGCTTTGTTCCAGATTCCACAGAACCCTCCAAATTCCAGCTTGCACACCCAGATTCTACAGAACCCTCCAAATTCCAATTTGTACACTCAGATTCTGCATAACCTTCCAAATTCCTACTTGTACACCCAGATCCCACAGAACCCTCCAAATTCCAACTTCATTCCAGATTCCAAAGAACCCTCCAAATTCCCACTTGCACTCCCAGATTCTACAGAACCCTCCAAATTCCAACTTGATTCCAGATTCCACAGAACCCTCCAAATTCTTATTTATACACCCAGATTCCACAGAACCCTCCAAATTCCAACTTGATTCCAGATTCCACAGGACCCTCCAAATTCTTATTTATACACCCGGATTCTACAGGACCCTCCAAATTCCAACTTGTACACTCACATTCTACAAAACCCTCCGAATTCCCACTGCTACTTCCAGATTTCACAGAGCCCTCCAAATTCCCACTGGTACTGTCAGATTCCAAAGAACCCTCCAAAATCCCATTAATACACTCAGATTCTGCAGAACCCTCCAAATTCCAGCTTGGCTCCAGATTTCACAGAACCCTCCAAATTCCAGCTTGACTCCGGATTCCAAAGGACCTTCCAAATGCCAACTGGTACTCCCAGATTCTACAGAACCCTCCAAATTCCTGCTTGTACTCCCAGATTCCACAGAACCCTCCAAATTTCAACTTGCGCACTCCGATTCCGCAGAACCCTCCAGACCCCCACTCGTACACCCAGATTCCCATCCTGGGGCTCCAGGATGGCTCCGATTTCCCCGTCAGCCCAAGGAATCGAGGTGGGGAAGGGTCCCAGCAGGGTTAGAGAGGGGTTAGAGGAGAAGGAAAGCTCAGTACCCAACTCGTGCCTGGTGGTGGCTGCCGGAGCCCTCTCGGCAGCGGCGCTGGTGCTGGCGGCGGTGCTGGCGGCGGTGCTGGTGGTGGTTGTGGTGGCTGTGGTGGTGGTTGTTGTGGTTGTGGTGTCGGTGGTGGTTGGGGTGGTTGTAGGACTGGTTGTAGGACTGGTTGTAGGACTGGTTTCAGGAGTGGTTTCTGGACTGGTTTCTGGACTGGTTTCCTCCACTGCGGTTGGAGGCGGCCCAGTTGCCTCTGGGAGAGGGAAACACCGGCTTTGTACCTGAGGTGGCATCTCCTGGGCACTGCCCTCCCTGGAGCGGCACGGCACGGAGCAAATCCCACCAGGAACACACGGCTGGGCCCCTTTTCCTGCCCCTGGCCCCATGCAGGGATGGCCTGGGCTGATCCCAGGGGCTGGGAGAGGTGCAGGAGCAAATCCCACCAGGAACACATGGCTGAATCCCATTTTCCTGTCCCTGGCCCATGCAAAGGTGTCCTGAGCCCATCCCAGGGCCCAGGAGAGGTGCAGGAGCAAATCCCACCAGGAACACATGGCTGAATCCCATTTTCCTGCCCCTGGCCCCACACAAGGGTGGCCTGAGCCCATCCCAGGGGCAGGAGCAAATCCCACTGGGAATACATTGCTGGACTCCTTTTCCTACCCTTGTCCCCATGCAAGGGTGTCCTGAGCCCATCCCAGGATCTGGGAGAGGTGCAGGAGCAAATCCCACTGGGAATGCCAGGCTGAACCCCTTTTCCAACCCATTTTCCTACCCCTGTCCCTCCGAGCCCATTCCAGGGGTTGGGAGAGGCGCTGGGGCTGCTCCTGTTCCCCTGGTTTGACCCCAATCTCAATCCCAGGCCTGGAGGAGCTGCTTGTCCTCTGCCTTTCCCCTCACCCCTCCTGGAACAAACCAGCACAGCCAGCCTGGAAAAACGCAGCTGAGGGGATGCTCAGTTTTGCCCTCACTCCATTGTCCCACGGCATTCCAGGAAATGGGATTTAGCTCGAGGAAAACGAGGAAAACGCGCTAATGCCATTCATTCCATTAATCCGGCTGGCCCTGCACTACACCTCCAGCATTTTTGGAGCTGCCAGCTCAGCCTGCAGCTTCCCAGCTTTTTCCAGCCTGGAGAAAGAGCAGAGGGAGGGACGGAGCCTGGGCAGCGCTGCCTCTCCCAATTCACACTGAAATGAGGATTTGGAACACCCCGAGCTGTCCGGGGGGATAACTGGGAACCATTTGTTTGTTAATTGTCTCACTCGGGCCGTGATCCCAAGGAAAAGCAGGAATGTGCTCCAAGAAAAGGGGGAAATGTGCCCTTTAACCCACCCTGAGCGGGGTGAGGGTCCCACAGGGAGGGAGGGGTGCGCTGGATGGAGCTGGAACCTTCCAGCAGAAAACACAGCTGGAATTCAGCTCCAAATGCCAAAGGTGACTCCGAGGGGACTCACCCTGGCACGCTCAGGTTAAATTATATTTATCATCATTATTTCTGCAGGCCACGGGATTCCAAATCCCTCTGATGGGTGAAGGAAGCCAGATTTTATAAATGTCTCCCTCAAACCACAGCAGCTCTAGAGAAGCACTTTAAAACCAGTCCTAGGACCGAGCCAGGCTTTTCTTCCTCACCCACCTCATCCCCAAGGAGAGCCAAGCCCTGAAACTCAGCATCCAAAGGCTGAGAGGGGCAGGAGCTCTCTCAGTCCATCTGAGATGCAAAATTAGAGTTTGAGCACAGCTGAAAGCACCAGCCGGGGTCAGAGGTGACCCCAGAGCAACCCCAGGTGCTCAAAAACTCCAGCCCAACTCCAGGAGTGCCCCCAGAGCACTCCCAGGTCCTCACAGTCCCCCCAAAACTTCAGGCCAGCCTCAGGGATGTCCCCAGAGCATCCCTGATTCCTCAAAAGTGCCCCAGGAGCAGCCACAGTCACCCCAAAACCCCCAATGGGCCCAGGAGCAGCCACAGCCACCCCAAAACCCCCGCTGAGCCCCAGGAGCAGCCACAGTCACCCCAAAACCCCCGATGGGCCCCAAGAGCAGCCAAAGTCACCCCAAACCCCCATCCGGCCCCAGGAGCAGCCACAGCCACCCCAAAACCCCCGATGGGTCCAGGAGCAGCCACAGCCACCCCAAAACCTCCATCCGGCCCCAGGAGCAGCCACATTCACCCCAAACCCACCCCGGTGCTCTCGGCGCTGCCCCCACAGCATCTCCCCCATCTCATGCACCCCGATCCGCAGCCCCCCGTGCACAGCCCGTCCCTGCCCCGGCCCGGGGAGGTGACAGGGAGGGGACACATCCAAAGGCTCGGCTTTGCCCTCGCGTGTTCGTGGTGAGCCAAAACCAAAAAAACCAAAAAAAAAAAGGGATTTTTGCGTTTTGCCCTCCCGGGTTTGTTCCGCGGGTCTGAAGGCCGCTAAAAGCTTTTCCTGCGCTGGGATTTGTCCCCATCCATCTCCGCGGATTGCTGGCGGGGGTTTTGGGGTTAAAGAGATTGGTGTCGCCGGGTTAATGTCCCCATTAACGGGATGGAGCCGCGCCGGAGGCTGGGAACACTCAGCTAATGCAGGCTCGGCATTCCCATGGGAATCCCGGCTCCCCTCGGAGGAAAACGAGACCTCAAAAGGCACAAAGTGAATTTGGGGAAGGCGGGAGCCGGTGGAAAACCTGGCACGGCTTTCCAGCTTCCATGGGGGAAGCAGGAATTCGGTTTTAATGCCCCTCCAGACTTTAGATGGGAAGAGATTATCCGGGATAAATCTCTGAGCATCCCTCACGCACCCAGATCCTGCGGGATTCTGCCCCTCCTGGAGTATCGGGCTGAGCTGCCAGCGGCTCCAGGCGGGGTTTGCCCTCCCTGCCCCACTTCCCTGGCTCTGGGGGAGGCGATCCCCGCCTGCGGAGCCGTCACTTCCCATCAGGATAACGGGGGATGGATCCGAGAGAGAGCCGGGAGGGGACGCGGGGATGGAAATCGGCCTGGCAGGAGCGGGGACAGGTGAAGAGTGGGATGGGGTGAGCTGGAAAACTCGGGGAGGGCAGGGAGGGAGCGCGGCCCCCATGGAGAGGGAGGGGTTCGATCCTAAACCAGCCCGGGATGCGGAGCTGAGGCCTCGTCCGGGCTTAGATCTGAAATGGGTGCGGGGGCAGAGCTCAGATTTGGGGAGGGGGAGACCGGGGATGTTCGCTGGGCTTTGGAATCCATCCCCCAATGAGGGCTGGGGGGATCTCACGAATCTCACAGGGATCTCAGGGATCAAAGGGATCTCACAGGGATCTCAGGGATCTCACAGGTCAAGGGGGATTCGATGGATCCCATGGATCTGATATCCCCCAAAGGAAAGCGATCTCAGGGATCAGAGGGGAATTTCAAGGATCTCAGGGATCAGAGGGATCTCACAGATCAAGGGGGATTTCATGGATCCCACAGATCCACTATCTCCCCAGAGAAAAGGGATCTCAGGGATCACAGGGATCAGAGGGATTTCAGGGATTTGATATCCCCCGAAGAAAAGGGATCTCAGGGATCAGAGGGATCAAGGGGGATTTCAGGGATCCAATATCCCCCAGAGAAAAGGGATCACAGGGATCAGAAGGATTTCAGGGATGCTGGGGATCTGACATCCCCAAAGAAAAGGGATTTCAGGGATCAGAGGGATCAAGGGGGATTTCAATATCCTCCAAAGGAAAGGGATCTCAGGGATCAGAGGGATTTCAGGGATCAGAGGGATCAAGGGGGATTTCAGGGATCCCAGGGATCCTGAAAATCCCCAAAGGAAAGGGATCTCAGGGATCCCTTTCTGGGATTCCCCTCTTGCTGCCACCAGGAGTGACAAAGATCCCAAAGGGAGACGGGAGACCCAGGCTGGCATTCCCAGACCTTTGGAGAGCCTGGAAATCCCATCCATCCTCCTGAGAACGGCCGCAGTGCTCCAGGCACGGCATTCCCGAGCTCTATGGAGGAGCTGGAATTGTTCTCCTGCATTCCCAGGGCTTGGACAGAAAGTTTGGGGCCAGGACAGAGCACTTGGAATTTGTGGGATTGAGGGGAAAATCCCCCTTTTCCAAAAGAGAGCAGCCAATTCCCCATCCCAGACTGGGCAGCGCTTGGGAACTGCTCCAAGGGGGGAAGAAATCACCCGGGAAATTTGGATTAAAAACCACCAGCAGCAATTCCCAGCTCTTTATCCCATTTTAGCCGAGCCCATCTTCCTGGAAACCCAAACCAGCACTCAGCTCTTTAATTGCCTCCCTTTCAAGGCTTTTTCCGTCTCCAAGATCCATTATTCCCTCTCAGGGAAGGATGGGGGGAAGATGATGGATTGGAGATGCAGCAATTAATAATTTCACTAATGAGAGATGCTGAGCTCCTCGTTGCCTCCCCAGCCGGGAGTGAGCAGTAAAAAAAAAAAAATTAAAAAAAAAAAATAAAAAAAGAGTCCAAACCTTCCACAAAAACCTGTTTGAAGCTCAGATTAGAGGGAAAAATCCCAGAGAGGGAGAAACCTAAAAGAAAACCAGGATTTTTTTTTTTAAGGGAAGTTCTAAGGAAAAGACACAAATCCTGCTCAGAGGAGGATAATTCACGAAAAGTGGCTCCTTTTTTTTTCAAAATGCACGAAACAATCCCAATCTGTGCTGCCTTTTAATTATTTAAAGATGCTTTTAATGTGTTGTGGGGCTGTGGCAAAAGCTTTCCCTGGGGTGTGTCTACAAAATAATGAGGCTTGGAGAAATTGGGATGAATTTTTCATGATTTTCTGATGATTGGGCCGAGGACATTGGTGGAGATTTATTTTTAATTCTCCTGGTTTTTACCAAGAGAAAGAAATTGAGAGTCCATGGCTGTGAAGTGCTGAAAATCTGATGTGGAAAGAGAAGAAACTGGAGAAGAGAAGGGGGTGATGGAGCAGAAAGAGAGGGCTCAGCAATTCCTTCTGTTTCTAAAATGAAAAATGGGATTTTTCTCCTCAAATTCCCATTTATGGACAGAGAAAAGTCAGGATTTTCCCTTTGAGTCTAAACCCAATTTCTTTATGCTCCCTGATGAAGTTTTCCCATAAGGACGGAAAATCGAAAATCCAGTTTCGGAATATTTTTTTCCTCACTCAGAGCATAAATAAAAACTCTTTTTTAATCTCCTCTTTTTCCCAAACCTCCTCTCCTGTCATCCAAAGCCTGGCTGAGGAAAGGTGAAGCCTTTCCTGAGGGAAAATCCCTGCACTTCACTTTGATTCCATCACCTGCTCCGGTTCCTCCTGACGCTGTGTCAGGTTTTCCCTGGAAAATGAACTTTTCATTCTCTGTCAGCACCCGGAGAATTTTCCTGCAATTCAGGACAAATTCCATAAAAATCCACCTGACCCGGGTCAGCCAGTGGAGATGGGGAGGTCAGGGAGCATTTCTGAGGATTTTTTTGGGAAGAGAAATATCCTCTGGGAGCCTGAGGAGAAACAGATCCAGCTCCAGAGCGGGGCTGGGGTGGGAGAGGGAATTTTCCATGCCCTGAGTCCTGGAATGGGGAGGAAGATGAGGCAGCAATTCCTGACCTCCAGCTCCACTTCCCGACTCTCCAAAGTGTCATTTCTCCCTTTGGAAAAGGGGAAAATGGAGGGACGGGCTCTGGATAATTGGGGGATTATCCCTGAAATCACAAATAATTCCAGTGAGGCAAGAAGTGAATGGAATGATTCGGTGCTGGGAGGGTGAAGAGATCAGGCCAGGATTCCAGAGTTCAGCAGGACCCTCTGGAAGCAGAAAAGGACTTGAGGTGATCCTGATCCACAAAAAAAAAAATCCGGATTCTGGTGGCTGGGCCAAACCCTGGATGGAGAAGGAGCTGGAGGAGAGGGTGGTTCCAATCCTGAGCTTTTTTTATGTGGATTTTCAGGGATTTTATGTTCATTTCCAGGATTTTTTAATGTTAATTTTCAGGATTTTTATGTGCATTTCCAGGATTTTTAAGTGCATTTTCAAGTCCCCACCACCTAAACCTGACCAATCTGTTATTCCTCTTTTTTTTGAGGGAAAGAGTAAAAGACAGGAAGGAGAAAAATTGGCATCTGTTCAGGAACGGGGGGGAAAAAAGCAAAATAATACCGGGAAGAGACATCGCTGCAGCAAAATCCAAGGAAAAGGAACATCCATGAGGCAGGAAAGTGAATCCTGCACTTGGATCCCTCGGGAAAACCTTCCCTGGGAAGCTGTTCCTGCTTGGAATGTGCAGAGGCAAAGCAGGACCTGCTGAGAGCCTGGGAGCTGCCGCTGCTGCTCCCAAAAAAGCTTTTTTTGGGATGAGTTTGGGGCCGGGCTGCAGTCCCTGCTTGGAAATTCCCGCTTTCCTGAGCTGGGAAAAGGCTGATTGGAATGTGGGAAACGCGTGTTGGGTGTGGGGAAATCAGAATTCTCCAAGTTTGGGAATTGTGTTGGGGCGATGCAGAGCGGAGCTGGGATATCCGGGATCGGCTTTTCCATGGAAGCAGGAGGAGGAGGAGGAGGAAGAGGAGCTGTCCCTGGTGCTGGAAAAGTTCTTTCCCTGCTCCCACGTGTTGGGAATAGCGAGGAGGGCAAAGCCAGCAGAAGGCTCCATGCAGAACATGCACAGCTCAAATTCCCGCCCAACCCTTCCAATGGACACCGGGAATGGGAGGAACCTCCTGGATCAAAGCCCTGGGAGAGCTACAGGGAATCTCCAAAAAAACCCCCAAAATCCCAAATCTCCAGCTGTGGTCCCACAGGTGCTGGAAGCCGGAAATGTTCTGGGGTTTGTGGGGTGGGGATGGTGAGGGTTAAAAAGGGAGAGGGGTTTGTGCAGAGTTGGGGTTAAAATCCTCTGAGAGAGGGGGGAAAAGCTCTTTAATAGGGAAAAAATACTTTAATAGGGAAAACCCCTCTTTAATAGGGAAAATCCCCCTCCTGTAATAAGGAAAAATGCCTCTTTAGCAGGGAGAAAACCCTTCTTTAATGGGGGAAAACCTCTTTTTCATAGGGGAAAAAAAACCCCTCTAAAATAGGGGGAAAGTCTTCAAAGGGGAAAACCCCTCTTTAATAGGGGTGAAAATCCCTCTTCTTAAATTGGGAAAAAAAATGTCTTTAATAGAGGGAAACAAAGTCTTTAATAGTGAATAAAACCTTTTTCATGTGGGAAAAAATCCCCTCTAAAACAGGGGGGTTAACCTCTCATTAAGAGGGAAAAAAACCCCTGTCTAATAGGTAGAAAAATTGTTTAATAGGGAAAAAACCCTCTTTAATAGGGAAAAAAGTCCTTTAATAGGCAAAAATGCCATTCTTTAATATAGGAAAACACCCCCTCTAAAATAGGGGGTAAAACCCTCATTAATGGGGAAAAAACTGTCTATATTAGGGGAAAAAAAATCCCTGCTAAAATAGGGGAAAAAAACCCATTAAAATATGAAAAACTCCCTCTTTAACAAAGAAAAATATCCTAAATATTGAAAAAACATGTTAATAGGAAAAAAAGCCCTGTTTAACAGGAGAAAAAAACCCTCTTTAATAGGGAAAAAAGCCCCATTTTATTAGGGGAAAAAAAAACCCTCTTTAATAGGGGAAAAACCCCCACTTTAAAAAAGAAAAAAAACTCCTCTTAAATAGGAAAAAAACCCCACTTTAATAGGGAAAAATCTCATTTTAATGGGGATTTGACTCTCCTCGGGGCTTGCCCAGCCCTCGGCCACTGCGGTTTGGTTTTCACGAGATTTCTGAGCGACTTTTAAGCCTGGCTTAGAGACCTTTTAATCTTCGCCTGCCCCGCTGTGGAGCCGCCCTGGTCCCCTTTGTGCCTGGAAGGACTGAAATGCCCAATTGGCGTGGCCATTGGAAGGGTTTTAATGAACTTCTCGGCTTAATTGGCAGCTTAATTGGCAAGCTCCGTTGCCCCCATGCCGGTTACCTCCGGGTACGGTACCTGGGCTTGGCGTGGCTTCGGAGGCAGCGCCAGGGATAGAGAGAGAGAGAGAGAGAGAGGGGGAAAAACGGGAAAACGGAGAGAAAGAGGGAAGAGAAAAACACAGGAATTTATCAAACAACCCCAACGCGCCGCCAGGACACTCGGAGTCATCGGAGAGCGGAGAGAGAGCGGGGAAAACGGGATTAAATCCAGCGTGGGACAGCCTCTGGAATCCAGGAATCAGGGATAAACCACAGCAGGGAATCTGGGATAAACCATGCCAGGAAGTCTGGGATAAACGAGGAATCAGGGATAAACCACACCAGGGAATCAGGGATAAATCACACCAGGGAATCAGGCATAAACCAGGAATCAGGGATGAACCATGCCAGGGAATCAGGGATAAACCACACTGGGGAATGTGGGGTAAACCATGCTAGGGAATCTGGGATAAATCAGGAATCAGGGATAAACCATGCTAGGAAATCGGGGATAAACCACACCAGAGAATCAGGGATAAACCAGGAATCAGGGATAAACTGGGAATCTGGGATAAACCATGCCAGGAAATCAGGGATAAACCAGGAATCAGGAAATCTGACATAAACTGGGAATCAGGGATCAACCATACCAAGGAATCTGGGATAAACCAGGAAAGAGGGATAAATCAGGAATCAGGGATAAACCAGGAATCTGGGATGAATCAGGGATAAACTGGGAATCGGGGATAAACTGGGAATCGGGGATAAACCATGCTAGGAAATCTGGGATAAACCAGGAATCGGGGATAAACCACACCAGGGAATCTGGGATAAACCATGCAAGGATCCAGGTTAAACACCCAAGAGAGGGCAGAGGTGGCACTGAGGTGACAACAGTGGCATCGAGGTCACAATGGTCTCATTAAGTCTAGTACTTAAGCGGGTGTTTAGGTCTAATCCTAACAAAAACTGGTTTTGACACTGAATTTCAAATTTCGCCTCGGTTTTTCCTTGCTCATCCCACCTGATTTAAACTCTGCATCTGGACGAGTCTGGTGAGCAGGAAACCTCCTCGGAGCACGCAAATGGGTCTGATTTCCTTAATCTGCTTATTTTCCTTAAATTCCAGCCTCGTCTCTCCCTCAGCTTGGCAGGAAGTCCCATCAAATCAGCAAAACTCACTTAGTTCGTGCTGTACCTTGTGTTTGGAGGGCAAATTTCTGCAATACGGGAGCAAATTACTCAAATTTTATAATTTTTTGTGTTTTGACAGCTAAACTTTGTCTTTTTGCCACATCCTCACCCCAAACCCCACAGAGGGGGTTCCTTGTCTTGTCCAGCAGGTTTGGGCCTCACCTGATATTTCCAATGCATAAAATTGATCCAAATCAATTAAAATTTATACACTATGACTGTCATGTTGCTATTACCAGTGCCCAAAATTCAGGTGTGAACCAGCTAAAAATATTCAATTTTCAGCTTCAATCCAACCCCTGAGCTCTCACAATTGCTTTTAAAGTAATTCCAGGCCCCTCTTGTGTTTTCCTTGGCTGTTTTCTCCCCCCCACATCCAATAAATTTTGCCGGATCCCACCCCAGGGGTGTCGGGAATGGTTTTATTCCCACAGGATCCGGGTAGGAATCACTTTCCCCACTCAGAGCCATTAGCAGGGATGGGGGATGGAGGGAAGGAGAGAAAACCCCATTAAATCCCAGCTCTAACCAAATCCCAGCTCTGTCAGCCAAGCCTAAAGAGGGGAGAGAGCCGCCCTCGGCTCCCTCAGGGCTCCAGAACTTCCACTTAAATTTGATGGATGTTCCACAAGGGGAATTTTATCTGATTATGGGGCCGAGATTGGGGCTCTGGAGGCTTTTAGGGTCAGGTGACACCCATGGGGTGACAGGGAGGTGGCACCAGCAGTTCTATCTCATTATGGGGCCGAGATTGGGTCTCTGAAGGCTTTTAGGGTCGGGTGACGCTTGTGGGGTGACAGGGAGGTGGCACTGGGAATTTTATTTGATTATGGGGCTGAGATTGGGGCTCTGGAGGCTTTTAGGGTTGGGTGACACCCATGGGGTGACAGGGAGGTGGCACAGAGGTCCCTGCACTCAAAAATCCCCCAAAGCTGCCCCTGTTGAGCTCACACAGAAACACAGAGGAGCAAATCAGAGCTTCACCTCAGCACAAGGAGAGCAAGACCCCAAAATCACGGATTGGTTCAGGTTGGAAAGGACCTTAAATCTCATCCAGTCCCACCCAGGGACACTTCCACATCCCAGGTGGCTCCAAGCTGACTTTGGACACTTCCAGGGCTGCAGGAGCATCCACAACCTCTCTGTGTCAGTGCTTCCAAACACTCTGAATGAGGAATTCCTTCCTGAATCCCAGCTTGCCCTGCCCTCTTTTGGTAAAAAATCATAAATTCTACAAATATCCCCCTGCTCCAGGGCACACAAGGAATGTCCCTCCCTTGGGGACAGCCAGGAGGTTTCTTGGGACAGTCCCCAGGTCACCTCAGCTGGGATTTTTATGCAGCATTTGGCCACTTCCACCTCTGGAAGAAAACCTCAGCAGCCATCGCTGTCCTGCACTCCTGGTTTTTGGGGTTCCCTGATTCAATTTTTGGGCTGTTCCATGGCCCGTCGTGATGCCAATTTTGGGTTCACCATGGCCTGTCATAATTTCATTTTTTGGGGCTGCCATGTCCTGCCACAATGCCAATTTTTGGCTATTCTGTGGCCTGTCATGTTAACATTTTTGGCATTTGTCACATCCTGCCACAATGCCATTTTTTGGCTGTTTCATGGCCTGCCCCGAAGACATTTTTGCAATTTCTCAAGGCCTGTCTTTATGCCATTTTGGGGTTGTCACATCCTGCCATGATGCCATTTTTTGGCTATTCCATGGCTTGCCACAATAACATTTCTGGGGTTTGCCACATCCTGTCACAATGCCATTTTTTGGCCATTCCATGGCCTGTCATAATAACATTTTTGGCATTTGTCACATTCTGCCACAACGCCATTTTTGGCTGTTCCATGGCCCATCATGATGGTATTTTTGAAATTTGTCAAGGCCTGTCTTCATGCCATTTTGGGGTTGCCATGTTCTGCCACAATGCCATTTTTTGGCTGTTTCATGGCCTGCCCTGAAGACATTTTTGCAATTTCTCACGGCCTGTCTTTATGCCATTTAGGGGTTGTCACATCCTGCCACGATGCCATTTTTGGGCTGTTCCATGGCTTGCCACAATAACATTTCTGGGGTTTGCCACATCCTGCCATGGTGCCATCTTTTGGCCGTTCCATGGCCTGTCACGGTATCATTTCTGGGGTTGCCACATCCTGCCACAACGCCATTTTTAGGGTTTGCCACGTCCTGCCACGATGCCATTTTTTGGGTTTGACACATCCCTGTCCCCTTGGCCAAGCCGGGTGCCGCCCCTACCTTCATCCAGCAGCGCTGGTGAATCCTCCATCAGGATCTCTCCCTCTCCCACCTGGGTGCGGGCGCGGAGCCTGAAGCGGTAGCGGGAGATGGGGTCTGACCTCTGCAGGGTGAACCTCGTCTGGTTGGGGGACAGGTTCTCCACCACCGTCCTGCCCATCCGGGACCCGTTAACTGCAGAGGGAAGGCAGGGCAGGCTGGGCTCAGCCTGGGCCAGGAATTTTGGGGTGTCCAGTTCATCCCTCAGCCCTCAGAGGGTCTGTGAGGTCACCGTGGGGTCTCTGAGGGGCTCAGAGCTGTTGCTGCTCTTGAATGTGGCCAGGTTGGGGCACTTGGTGACATCCTGGCTTGGGGACCTGCTGGAGGGGACCTTCAGGTTCTCTCTGCTGCCCCAGGCTCTGGGGTATCACCTAAATCTTGTGTTTGGATGAGCACCAAAACGACTCAGGCTGCACCTAAAATCCTCCTAAACCCAAGATCCAGCTGATTTTCCCTCAAAAACTGAGTCTGGGGAGCTGCTGAGCACCCACCCTCTCCTTGATTAAGTGCAGATGTCTCCAGCTTGTCCCCCCACCCTGGAGAGGTTCTGTGGGGCTCAGAGCTGTTCAACACTCCCAGTTTGGGGCACTTGGGGACATTCAGGTGGGCAGTGAAGGCTCAGGTTCATTCAGGCTCTGGGTATCACCTCATCCAACTTGTGCTGGCTGAGCACAAAAATGCTTCAGGCTGCACCTAAAATCTTCCTAAATCTGAGATAAAACCAATTTCCTTTCAAAAACTGAGTCTGGGGAACTGCTGAGCACCCACCGTCCCCCCTACAGATGGCCAGGACCCCTCCCAACACCAGTGTGTCCCACCATGGAAGTCTCCAGTTCCTCATGGACCTCCCTGCCCTGGCAAAAAGCAGGAAGGGAAGGATTTCCTGATTTATCCGTGGGAAGACGACGCGGCACGTACAGGGCGTGTACTGGAGGGTGTATCCCGTGATGATCCCGTTGGGGTGCTCGGGGTGATCCCACTCCAGGTTGATGATTTCCAGGTTGGGCTGTCGGATCCGCAGGTACCTGGGGGCGCTGGGCACTTGGAGGGGAGCGGGGAGGAGAGGGGAGAGAGGAGAAAACACACACGGGGTAACGAATCTGGTGCTGCCGCACCCGCCACGGGCCTGGCCACGCCATGGCCACTCACCCCGAATGGATCATACAAGGATTTATCCCAAAAACCAGGAGCCACGTGGGGTTTTTGGCCAAAAAATCCCGTGGGATCCTCCAGCGAGGCCACAGAGCTGAAATGCAGCTCCAACCCCGCTCTTCCTGTTGGACACAAGCTTCCTGTTCTTCCTTACACCCCCTTCCATCCGAAGGTATTCATCCCCAAAATTTCTCCCTTAGCAGCACAAAAATTATCCCAAAAACTTCTCTGAACTCCAGCCCTACTTCTCCTCTTGGACCCAAATTTCCTGACCTTCCTTATACCCACCCCACCCATCCCAAACATTTCTCACAGAAACACACAAAAAGTATCCCAAAAATTTCTCTAACTCCAGCTCCACTTCACTTGGTCCCAAGTTTCCTGACCTTCCTTACACCCCCCACTCATCCCAAAGTTTCAATCCCACAGATTTCTCTCTTAGAACAGTAAGTACGCCAAAAAGTTTTTTCTTAACTTCAGCCCCATTTCTGCCTGTTGGAAACAAATTTCCCAACCTTGTTTACACCCCCCTCCCATCCCAAGGTTTTCATCCCAAAGATTCCTCTCTTAGAACCCCCAAAAGTGGCTTCTCTTATCCCTAAAAAACGCTGGGAAATGGAATTCCAGAGATCTTCCCCAGGGAGCTGCTTCCCACTGCTCCTCACCCTAGGGAAAGTTTGGGATTATCTCTGCTTTAACTGCTGAAGGAAGGAAAGAATTATCCAGCCTGGAGTTAAATTATTCTCCTGATTTCCTCCTAATTGCGGTGCCTTAATTGGGGGAAGAGAGATGGGAGAGTTCAGGGATCTATTTTCAGCTGTTCAGGATATCCTTCAGCCTCCTCAATGTCAGTTTGAGCTGATAAAAGGGCTTGGTGGTGTAGGAAAATATAAAATCTGCATTTTCCCCTTGAAAACAGTAAAACCTGTAATTATTAATTAACGCCACCCTCATGTCCTTATCATCACCCCAAATGTCCAAAACCACCCCAAATTCCCCAGAAATAGGGTCACAATGCCCCTGCCTGCAAAACCTCCAGGAATTGAACCCTTTCTTCTGAAGCAACCTCAATTATCCACAGAAAATCCTTTAAAAAATGGGGATTTTCCCAAGGAATTGTGAAGGAAGAGACAGCACTGAAAGAAAGGAAAAGGGAGAGACCCTGAAATGTTTTGAGACAAGAGTTGCAAATCTTTTCTTGCGTTTTTGTGACCTTCAGTGCCTGAATTCCCTCCTGTGCTGTAGGAAAAGTCACTTCCAGCCGTTGGAATTGTGGCTCCAACTCGGAATTATCGGCGTGTCTAAAAATAGCTCCCGTGCCAGCGACAAAATTAAACCCTTGAGTTCATCCTTGACACAAGAACGAGGTGCTCTTGCCTTAAAAGCCTGGCAGTGATTCCTGAAGGTCCTGGGAAGGTTTTCCTGCCTTTTCCAGGATGGATCCAACCACTGCCACGTCCCCAAGCCGCGGCTCGGGGACGGCTCAGGCAGCAAATCGAGGGCGCTGAGCTGCGCCTAGGAAAGGGTTTTACAAATATTTCTCTTGCTCAGCCCAAAATCTTCTTGGCTGAGGTGCCCAGACCCCTTAACTGAGGGATTTTTGGGAATGCTGAAGGGATCAGGAGCCAACTCCAGCTGTGGCTTCAACGACGCCACCGACGGCGACAGCGCCCGGGTGACGCTCGGCTCCAATCCCTCCTCAGAGGGATCCTGAAGAATTCCCTGTGGGAACATACCTCCTTCAGGGGTGGGGAATTCCTTCATTTCGCTGCGGGGCCCGTCCCCTCGGCCGTTGGTGACCACCATCTCCAACTTGTAGTTGCTGTAAGGGAACAGCCGGGACACGATGCCCCGGTTGCGGTCTCCAGGAAAACTCACAAACTGCCGTTTTTTGGAGACCCACAGGTTCTTCAGCAAGCTGCTGTCTCTCCAGAAATAGGCCTTCAAGAAATAGGCAGGCCAGGTGAAGCTTTGTTTCCCCCTTTCATAAAGGGTTTTGGGGGGGTTTTTAGATGTTAAAAAGCAGAGTTTTTTTCTTTAAGGGTGGGAGTTTTTAGAGGAATTAGTGAAGCTCCATGAGGAAAATCCGGGTGTTACCCGAGGAAGGGGCTGAGCAGGGGGTTAAGAGTTCCCCAAAACATGGAGCAAAACCACTGAGCTCAGACCAAAGCTGCTTCTAATTCCTAAGGATTAAAATCCTAGGGGTTCTCCATTTCCGCTCATGGTGGCCAAGGAAAGGTGGGACACACCCCGCCACGAATAAAAGCCTGAATTTCGGAAATCTCCCATTCCAGCTCCTGACTGTAAATCCTATTTCATGCAGAAACAAGAATCCATTCAGAAAATCTCTCAGAACCAGGAAAAGTGGAGCCAGCAGATGATCGGGCAGGGAATGCCAGGATTCTTTGCCAGATGTGAAGTTTTGGGAATGTTTTAACACCCAAGGAAGGGCCCTGCTCAGGGTTTGGCTTGGTTTGAATGGCTCCATCCTCTGTGCATCAGCAGCAAAAATAAATATTAAATATAAGGCTGGATAGACTGATAAATATTAAATATAAGCCTGGAAAGGCCTGGAAAAACACAGATCCACACTGGCTTTAGCTCTCAGTTAGTCCTGACTGCAGGTTTAGGCTTTACAGGGGTTGTTGATCAGTAAAAAACACTGTCAGTATTTTGGGGATGACACAAAACCTGACCTGGCTGGGGTCACTCCCTCAGAGCCCCTTTGCTCTGTGGCCAGGACCATCCCAATCCCTCCCTCTTTTCTTGGAGCATCCCAAATCCTGCAGCCAAGCCCAGAGGAAGCAACAGGAGACATCCCCGACCCCATCCTGACACCCCCAAGAGCAAATCCTTGCTGCTGCCCCAAACCCAAAGGCTCCAAAGGAAGTTTTCTGTCATCCCCACATCCAGCAGCTCCATGCCCTGGGAGCCAGCTGGGAATTTTGGGAGGTTTAGCTGTGTTAATGGTCAGTGCTGGGCGGGGATTTGGGACTGGGGAGTTTGGGATTTGCTCACTCGGTACTCCTTGAGCTGTCCCTGGATGGTGTCCAGGTGCACCCGTGTCCAGGTCAGAGCTATGGCAGTGCTGTTTAACACTCTGATCCTGACATCCGTGGGCGCAGCCTTGGGATCTGGGCGGGCAGGGACAAAGCAGAGCGGCCATTAGGAACCTGGAATGACCCTGGAGCTTGGACAGAAGGACAGATGGACAGCTGGACACCCCCCTGCTGGGCTCTGCACATCACAAATCCCGTGAGCAGCAGCTCCACCCTCTCCCATGGGAAGAAAGTGAATCCGATTTCACACCTCCAGCCCTCAGGAGAACGTTCCTGACCCAGCTAAAAGGGGAAATTCCTGCTGCAGGGAAGGGTCTGGCTCAGATCCCTCTCCAGGTGAGGGATCCCAGCACATCCAACCCTCTCCTTCCTCACCTGTCCCAAAGTTGGACCCCAAGGATCCAAAAAACCTCATTCCTGTATTTTTATTCATAATTTGGTCAAATTGCGGTTGATCCACTTGGGATTTTACTTCCTTTTTACAGCTTCTGCTGTGTGGACAGATCTGGAGTGAAGCAGCTTGGATTTGACTATTTTTGGGAAAGTTTTTGTGGATTTTTGACCCATCCCAACCCTGAAACAGAGGCAGGAGAAGCTTTGATCTCCCTGTTTTGCCTTCATACAACACACACACACTTGAAGGCTGATCCAGATCCTCCCAAACCTCCAAATTATTGCAGGAATTTTCAGAAGAAATTTAAAAAACCCTGGGAGGGCATAGAAAATGGATGCAACAACAAGTTCAGAGGTAACAACCTCTGAACTGGCTCCAGTTTGCTCCCAGTGCTTTCTCTTCCCCTGATTCCCACTTTTTCACCCCATTTTCCTTGCCCTATCTCCTCTGGGAGATGCCCAGCTGGAGGAGGTGTTGTCTGTGCCATCCCAACCCCAAAATTCCAGCTTTACTTCAATTTCTGTGCTCTGTTTGTGCCCCTTGGCCTCAAACCCAGGGTCATGGATGGTCACCGGGTTTATCCCAGAATTCCAGCTTTACTTCCAGTTTTTGTGCCTTGTTTGTGCCCCTTGCCTTCAAACCTGCAATCTCCTGCCTCACCCACCTTCCTTCCTGAAAAATCCTGAAGTCCCACAGCCGGGGACTCCCTGACACCACAAATTCACATCAATTCCTTTAAAAATCCAGCAGCTGGGAACAAACTCCATTGTCCCAGTGGGGTTGGGATAATGGAAGTTGAGAGCCCTGGAAGTTACAAGCACAGGAGGTGACCCCAGCAGCCCAGACGAGGATGGAAAGGGAATTAAAGCAGCTGGGAGTTGTCCTGTGCGGTCATGGAAGGGGTTTAAGGAAAGATAAGCTGAACTTAAACAGGAAACCAAGCTGGGCTTAGCAGAGTTTTATCACAAAAATCCAGGCCAGGATGGATTCAGGAATTTTAGGGCTATTGCAGAACCTTTAATTTGAGGTGATCTCAGCGCTCTGCAGGTGTTAGGGTGGAAAAATTCCTGCCACCTGTTGGGCCAGAGGTGACCTGGAGGGGAATCTTGGTGGTTTCCACACTTCAGGAATGGTTTGGGTTGGAAGGGACCTTACAATCATCCAGGCCCGTGGGCAGGAACACCTCCCATGGCCCAAGGTGGCCACAGACAGGGACACCTCCCATAGCCCAGGTGGCCAAGGACAGGGAGATCTTCCATAGCCCAGGTGGCCAAGGACAGGGAGACCTCCCATAGCCCAGGTGGCCAAGGACAAGGACATCTCCCATAGCCCAGGTGGCCATGGACAGGGAGATCTTCCATAGCCCTGGTGGCCATGGACAGGGGCACCTTTTATAGCCCTGGTGGCCAAGGACAAGGACATCTCCCATAGCCCAGGTGGCCACGGAGACAGGGAGATCTTCCATAGCGCTGGTGGCCAAGGACAAGGACACCTCCCATAGCCCAGGTGGCCATGGAGAGGGGCACCTTTTATAGCCCAGGTGGCCATGGACAGGGAGATCTTCCATAGCCCAGGTGGCCACTGACAAGGACATCTCCCATAGCCCAGGTGGCCACTGACAAGGACATCTCCCATAGCCCTGGTGGCCATGGACAGGGAGACCTCCCATAGCCCAGGTGGCCATGGACAGGAGCACCTTTTATAGCCCTGGTGGCCAAGGACAAGGACATCTCCCATAGCCCAGGTGGCCATGGACAAGGACACTTTTTATAGCCCAGGTGGCCACTGACAAGGACATCTCCCATAGCCCTGGTGGCCACAGAGAGGGACACCTCCCATAGCCCAGGTGGCCATGGATGGGGAGATCTTCCATAGCCCTGGTGGCCATGGACAGGGGCACCTTTTATAGCCCAGGTGGCCATGGACAGGGACACTTTTTATAGCCCAAGTGGCCACAAACAGGGGCACCTTCCACAGTCCAGGTCCTCCAAACCTTGTCCAAACCAAAAGCGGATTTTTGTCCCAAATCCCTCAGCGCCTCGCCCACATCCTGGGCACGCTTTGCCCTTGGATGGGCCCATCCCCACAACCCCACCCGAGGCTGGGGGAATACTCACAATCCTCCCCGGAGTACCCGATGTAGGTGTCGGGCTCGGGGGCTCTGCCGAAGTCGTTCTCGGCCTGCACCTTGATCTCGTAGGGGACGAAGATGGGCGTGTTCCACACCACGTGCCGCGCGCCCCGCACGGTCTCGTTGTACCAGCTCCCGCGCGGGTCCCGCCGCCGCCACCGCACGATGTACCTCAGGTTGGGCCCGTAAGCCTGCGTTGCGTTCAGAGGCTTCAGTGGAGGGAAACAGAGAAGGAAAAATTAGAAGGAGGGGAAAAAAAAATTGAAAAAAAAAAAAAAAATTGGATTTTTCCACCAAGGAAATCCCAAAGCAGGGTTTTGATCTCAAGGAGAGGGACAACAAGTTCTTGCCCTCCATGGGTCCTGCCATGGCTCTAGAGGGCAAGAACTTGTTGTGCCTCTCCTTGGAGGGAAATCTTATTCACAAAATCCAAGATTTTATTTCTGGAACAGTTTGGGTTGAAAGGGATGGGTCCTGCCATGGCTCTGGAGGGCAAGAACTTGTTGTGCCTCTCCTTGGAGGGAAATCTTACTCACAAAACCCAAGATTTTATTTCTGGAACAGTTTGGGTTGAAAGGGATTTGAATTCCAAGCCCCTCCCATGGGCAGGGACACATCCACTAGGCCCAGCTTCCTTATCGATATATTATATAAAATAAATCAAATATGTGCATAATACCGAATTACACAATACATATTCCATATCTACTATCCCCATATTCCAGCCTCTGTTCCCGCTGCCATTCCAGCCCTCCCCACAGCTCATCCCTGATTTGTGGCTGACACCTGCTGGTGCAGGGAGCAAAGCAGGAGCAGCCCCGTAAATCCTCTGAGCTGCTCAAGGACTCGACCTCGGGGCATCCTCGGGAAGCCCAGTCTGAAATTCAGCATCTTTGGGTGCCACATCTTTGAATTATTTAATTTCAATTTTTTTATTATTTTTTTTAATCATACCACTAAAAACGGCCTTTCTTGTACACCTCCTGTGTTTTATTTCATGGAATCCTGGAGTGGTTTAGGTTGGGAGGGCCCTGAAATCCCATTGCATTCCACTCCCATAAGCAGGGACACTTTCCATGATCCCAGGATGCTCCAACCTGGCCTGGGACACATCCAGGACTGGGACAGCCATGGATTTTCTGGGAATTCCATCCCAGCCCCTCCCCACCCTCCCAGTGAAGGAGTTATTCCCAATATCCCACCTATCCCTGCCCTCTGGTGCTCTGAACCCATTCCCCCCTCATCCCACGACTCCATCCCAAAAGGCATCCAAGAAGAACTCACGGTCCACGTTATCTCCATGTTGTTTTTTTGGGTCCCTGCCCCTTGAACTCCTGTTGGATTTATTTCAGGACCTGAAATTCACATTGAAAACCAAAACAATGAATTTTTCAATGTCAAAAAAAAAAATCCACTGAGGGGTTAAAACCCTGCAAGCTGAAAGTCCTTCCAAGGCAGAAGTTAATGGCCTGATTTTATCCAGAAGCTCCCATTCAGGTTAACGGGACACGAGACTCTCAGTCCTCTGGAAAACCAGGCCATTTATTTAGGAGGCTCTTTTTTGTCCCCTAAATGTCCTAAATCTTTGAAAGGGAACCATTGTGGAGGGAGCAGAGTTTGTCACTCTGAGCCTGAATCACGGCGGGCACTGTTGGGAGCCAACACTAGATGCCAGCAGATCCTCCAAAAATCGCCCTGGAATGGGTAAAGGGAGAAATGCAGCAGAACTGCTGAGATTCCTGCGAGTTCCTGGTGTGGAATTTTCCCAAATATTCTCTGACAATGTGCTGGGCAGACAAAGTCTTGATTGTGGATTGGAGCTTGTTTTGTTCTTTTCTTGCAGAATTTAGGAGGGAAGCAGTCTCAAAATCACCCAATTCCACTTTTCCCTATCCCAGGCTGCTCCAAGCCCCATCAAACCTGGCCTTGGACACTTCCAGGGATCATGGAGCAGTCACATTTTTCTGGACAATCTGTGCCAGGCTCTCGCCACCCCCACAGCATCAACCAGCTTTAACAGCGGCCAATAATTAACAATATTTGCACTCGAGTCTGACTTTCCTACAGATTTCCAAGCTTCCTTAGCCTGAAAGGACTGGAAGGATCCCTTTAGAAATCTTCTTTTAAGCAAAACAAGGAAAACCAGGTTTTTCTACAACGTTTTGCATAAACCTCTGCGTTTTGCTGCCCCTGAAGGGCGGCACCACCACCACCTCCCGGGCTCGGAGAATTCCACACGGAAAATTCCCCGCGCCGCCCTTGCCAGCCTATTCCTGGGATGAAGGGAGGAGCCTCCGTGGAAAGGGGAGGATTCCAAGGGCAAAAAAACACAAAAAAACCCGGGCAAAACTCACGTGCCCCGTTGGTCTGGTAGCGCTCGGAGGGCGCGCTGGGCACGCTGCTGCCCACGTCGTTGACGGCAATCACCCGGAATTGGTAATTCACGTACGGGGACAGGCTCAGCACGGCCGAGTTGACGCTCCCGGGGTACCTGGAGTGGTCGTGCCACACTCCGGGCTGGAAGCGATCCTCCTCAAACTGCACAATGTAGTCTGGGGAGAGCAGGGAGAGGGAGGGTGAGGCCTCTGAGCTGCTGCTGGTCACAGCGACCCTGAGATGTGTTACAAAGTCTCTTTTCCCAGCCCGGCAGTGGAAGGAGTCAGAACTCCTCAGTTCTTGTTCTCAAGGTTGTTTGTTGTTTCTTTTCTATAAAATTCTTTCTGTGGCCTGCTGAGGTCTGTTCAGCAGGTCAGACAGAGAGGCACTCTGCCCGCCTCAGAGGTGGTGTTATCTTTTTATACTAAAAACTACCTGCTTTTAGTATAAAGTTATGGTAAATAATGTGTTATTTACCATAACTTCCCAATACCTATCACCTATGTTAGACACTGAGTTTCTACTCTAAACTAATCTAAAAATACCATCACCCAGAAGATGGAGACTAGGAAGAAGGAAAAAGGACAAGGCACGCCCAAATTCCTTCATCTTGGGACCCCGAGCCCCCATCCTATAAACCTCAAAAATCTATTTTTCACCCTGTGATAAATTCACTGTCATTCTACTTAAATATCCGTGGCTTGTAAGCCTTCATATAAGGTTGGGAATTTTTTCCATGAGCCAGGATCAAAGGCACAGGGGTCCAGGGCTCTGTGCCAAGGTCTCTGACCCCCCCGGGCAGGGGCTTGAGCCCTCCGGGGCAGCCAGAGGAATTTCCTGGGTTCTGACACGAAGGGTTTGGATGGGAGGGGATTTTCTGTCACAGGGATTTTGGGGACAGGGGACAGACCTGTGATGGGGCTGTTGTTGTCATCCCCAGGGATCCACGTCAGCCGCACGCTCCTCTCGGCCAGATCCGTCAGCTCCAAGTCCCGGGGCTGGTCAGGTCGTGCTGTTGGAATGGGATAAATGGGAGGCTGGAATTGTCCCAGGAGCAAGTCCCAGTTCCCATCACCTCTCCCAGCCCCGTGGGCAGGACGTGCTCCAGGGCACAATCCATGTCCTGCAGCTCTTTAGGGAACCGGAGCGATTTTTAAAATATAAATGTGGTGGTTTCTGACAGTGTCTTGGCTGGAAATCTTGCCTTTCCCAGGAAAAAATCCTGCCTTTCCCAGGAAAAATCCTCCTTTCCCTAGAAAAATCCTGCCTTTCCCAGGAAAAATCCTGCCTTTCCCCAAAAAAAAAAACTGGTGGGGAAAGCACCAGGTGCTGTTTCAGGGGGATTTGCAACCTTACGCAGAAATGCAAATGAACAACAGAAAAAGGACACAAACCCTTAGTGAAAATATAAATTTGACAGAAATTTGCCTTTTTTTTTTTTTTAATGTGATCACAAGGAGCTCATGCAATAACAGGAATAAATTCCAGGTAAAAATCAGGGGATTCCATGTGGGGCTTTTTTTTTCCCCATCAGGATTTTTCAAGCACAGGTGAAGTGATTCCTGCCCTCAGGAGCTGCCACCGTGAGACACAAAATGTGCTGGAACAGGAGCTTTCCACCCATCTGGATGGGTTTTCAAGGACAATTTGGACAGAACTTGGAAAAATCAGCTCCTTTGAGGACAGCTTGGGCAGGACTTGGAGCTTCAGCTCCTTCAACCTGGAAGCCTCAACTCCTTCAAGGACAACTTGGGCAGGACTTGGAGCTTCAGCTCCTTCAACCTGGAAGCCTCAACTCCTTCAAGGACAACTCGGGCAGGACTTGGAGCTTCAGCTCCTTCAACCTGGAAGCATCATCCCCCAGTTTTTCCAGCTGCCACCCATTTCTCTTGGAGTTACTGGCGAGGGAAAACCAAGGTGGGAAATGAAAGGGAGGCGAGGAATTAGTGACGATTACCTTTGGGTAAATCTCTCAACCGATTAGCAGGGATGGCTGCAAGGTAAGACAGTGCTTGTTAAACCGGGTTAGTTTAAGCTTGGGTGGCCAAAGGAGCACCTGGCAAACATAAAGTTTCAGATTTCAGCGGGATTTGATCCAGTTTGGGAAGCAGAGCAGGAATGTCCTTCCCCCAGAGACCTCCATGCGTTACCCACACTTGTGGTTGATAGCAAAAGGGAAATATCAGCCTGGGGGTTATGAGCCTTTGGGAGAAATGAGCCATTAGGGGAAAGGAGGGGAAATAAATCAACCCCAGGGGAATTATTTGGGATTTGGGATTCCTGTTCCAGCTGTGGAGCGGCACTGGCAGGTTGGGGCATTCCCTGAAGGGGCCAGGGGATGGTAAATCCCTGTCTGCCAAGCACAGCTGGCAGTGGCACAAATGGGGATGGGGTGGAGTTGGTCCCTCCCTGTGCTGCAGAGGGGACACAGAGGGGACACACAGGGCCAGGAGCAGCTGGCTCAGCCCCTAACACCCCACTAAATTCACCCCCAGATTTAGGACTTTTCTCATGGATCTTCAACATCCACCTGGGGATATTTTGGGCTGCGTGCCACAATCCCTGTTCAATTTTTTGCCCTCAAATCCCAGGTTTTTTGCAGCATTTCAGTGCCATCATCGGGGACGAGGCAGCAAATCCTGTGACAACGGAACCCCTGCTCTGCCAGCGCCTCCCTGAGCATCCAGGGGACAATCCTGGAGCCCAGATCCCCCTTCCAGCCTGACCTCCAGGTTAGGGTGTCCTGTTCAAAGCCAAGCACTCAGCTGTGGGGTCAGGGGGCTTTACCCAGCACGGTGAGATAGGCCTTGGCCAAGTCCTTGTCCAGCTCCGTGCTGGCCACACACGTGTAATCCCCCTGGTCCTTCTCAGTCACTCCATAGATCGTCAGACCATCCTCCTCCTTCTTCATCCTTCAAGGAAACAACGTCCCAAAATTCTGCCCCAACACATTTAGGAAGCAGTGTTGAAGGCTGGACAAAATCCCCGACCAAATCCAGCTGGAAACCCAGCCAGAGCAGGAGAACATCTCCGGTCTGGAGGTTTTATCAGCTGAGGATGTGCTGGGTTATTCTGGGAAAGCTCATTTCCTAAGGAATCACGCGTCCTGGGGTGTATCTGGGGAATAATCACATTTTTAGGACAGCAGCCAGCCCTGGGCTCGTGCCCTGGGATCAGATCTTGCCTCACAAGAAACAGGAGTCAGGTAAAGAAAGGAAATTAAAGCTGTGCCAGCCGCAGCAGAGAAACATTCTGGAGCGGCTCGTTATGAATTGCCAGGTTTTATCCTGAAATATCCGGGAATAAAACCCACAGCAAAGTCTGGATTTACTGATAAATCAGCTGGAATTGCCGGAGGGGAGCCAATGAGATTAAAAGTGTCAAAAACATCCAATGTTGCTTAGGTGGGAACTCAATGTTTATCCCTGGGGAATGTTCTGCTAAAACCCCAACAATTCTGGGACAGAAATCGGTGGAGTTTTTGGGCACAGACCTGTTCCCCAGGTACAGGGGGGCATCGTCCTTGAGCCAGGTCACCATGAGGCGCAGCGTGGGGTCGTGCCTGACGCGGCAGTGGAGCCGGGGCATGGTGCCCCTCTTCACCACCTGGTCCTCGGGGCCCCTCACGATCCTGGTGGGGTCTGTATGGGGTCACAAACAGAGGGACACATTCCAAACTCCTCAGGACCCCTCATGATCCCTGCTGGGTCTGCATGAAATCAGGGGTTAGCTCCCAACTTCTCGTGTCCTCCCGTGATGCTGGTGGGGTCTGCACAGGGTAAAGGGTTAAGTCCCAAACTCCTCGAGTTCCCTCTCCACCCCTGAGGGGTCTGCATGGGGTCACAAAGGGTCACACCCCAGACCCCTCAGGGTCCCTCACAAGTTTGGTGGGGTCTGCATGAGGTCAAGGTTTATTTCCCAAACTCCTCAATTTCCCTCACAACCCCTGGGATGGTCTGCATGGGGTCACAAACAAAGGGTGACACCCCAGACCCCTCAGGGTCCCTCACAAGTTTGGTGGGGTCTGCATGAGGTCAAGGTTTATGTCCCAAATTCCTCAGGTCCCCTCATGACCCTGGTGGGGTCTGCAGGAGGTCACAGAGGGTCACGTCCCAAAACTGCGGGGCTTGGCTCAGGGACTCAATGGAGAGCAGGGGAGGACAAGCACAGCTGGGGTGTTTGTCCAGCTTTGAACAAATAAACTAATTTAACGAGTCATTAATTTGTGCTGAGCCTTTTAAAAATCCCCATTTTTTGGAGTCAGCAGCCAGATTTGCTGAGTGGGGTAAAAACAATTCCAAAAATGTTTTATTGTCCTCAGCTAACCCCGAGGAACACTTAGGGTCAGTGCTGGCATTGCTGGTGGCTTCTCCCAGCCTGACACCCAACCCAACCCTTCCACCAACCCTTCCCCAGCCTGGGCTTTTCCCAGCATTAAAATGGAACCTCCAGCATTTCAAAGCTCCCAGCCCTGACCTGCTGGAAGATCAGATCAACCACAACCAACCCCCCTTCACCTCAAGGGTTATTCCTGATGCAACTTCCAGAAAATCCAGGATTTTAGCCTCAACTCTTTCTGCTGCAACTTCCAGAGGATCCAAGATTCTGGCACCTCCGTGCCCCTACCTTTGACCTCCAGGCGGACCTGGGCCTCAGCTTTGCCCAGGATGTTGGTGGCCACGCAGGTGTAGATTCCCTGGTCCTCCTTCCGAGCCATGAACATCTCCAAGCTCCCGTTCTCGTGGGTTTTGTAGTTGTCTCCATACAGCGTGCTCCCCTGGCCGTTCTTAAACCTCCCAACACCACAAAGTGCTGTTGGAAGGGAAGGAAAAGGAGGAAAACCCCCCCTTTCCCACCCCTCAGGATGGAGTGGGATGGGATCTGGCTCTTACCAGCGCAGGGTGGGGATGGGGGACCCAAAAAAGGGACAATCCAGGCGCGTCCTGTTGTTCTGGATCACCCTGATCAGCTGGTTCCGGGGGCCCAGGATCCGGGGGGGAACATCTGCCAAAGGCCAAAATTCCAGCCATGGAGAAGGAGGAAGGAGGAAAGAAGGAGGAAAAATGGATTCTGCTGCTCTTTTCCAGCCTTTTCCCAGTTTATTTTTTGGTTCAGTTTTCCTGCTGGCACTTTCAAAACCCAGCAGAGCTTCTCCACTCCTGCCTCACCTCACCTTCCCTCTCCTTCCAGCCTTGTTTTGTGACTCATGTCCCTGGATTTGCCCAGCCTTTGCCTTGTTTGAATCCATGGTAATGGATTCCTGCTCCAAAACCTGGGTGCCTTCGTGCATTCCCTCAGAGCAGCAAAGGGGAAAACTCATGGAAAACTTGGGCAGGGATAAAGGGGGCTTGGAAAAACCAGGGAGAGTGATTTTTTACATGGGAATATGGTAATGGGATAAAGGGAATGATTTTAAACTAAATTAGGAGATTTTGGGTGGGATATTGAGAAGAAATTGCTGGCTGGGCGGGTGGGGAGGGGTTGGGATGGAATTCCCAGAGAAGCTGTGGCTGCCCCTGGATTCTTGGAAATGCCCAAGGCCAGGTAGGACAGGGCTTAGGAGCAACCTGGGATAGTGAAAGCTTCCATGCCCCGCCCTTGCAAGGGAGTAGAATTTTAGATGAATCCCAGAACCAACCAGTCGGAAAAAGGTCGGAAAAGGTTTCCAGAAAGGTTGGAAGAGACCTTTAAGATCATCAAAACCAACCTATGAAACCAACCTCGGCATTAAGAGCCACATCCACCCTTTTGAGCTGAGCTTTGAGCTGAGCTTTGAGCTGAGCTCTGAGGCCCTTTCCAGCCTCGGATTCCATGGGAATTTGCGTTTTGGGTGCTCCCCCTGCCGCAGACTCACCCAGCACGCTGACGAAGGCGTTGGCCAGCAGGTAGCCGTGCTCGTTGGACGCGTTGCACTGGTACACGGCGCTGCTGCCGATCTGCGTGTCCCGGAACACGATGGTGTCCCCGGCCACCTCCCGGCTCGGGTTGGGCGGAGACGCTTCAAAGCAAGGACAGCTCCTTCAATTCCATCCCAAATGTCCTCCCAGCTCAGCCCAGTCCAAACCCAGTGATGGTGTGGGAGCTCCACAGACACAGCTGGGAGCCGCTGGGTGAACTGGGCCCAGCCCAGACAAGCTGGGACCCCACCAGCAGCTCTGGCTCGTGCTGAGCCAGGAGATCCTTGATTGGGACTTGGGCAGGGATTCTGCCTGGGATTTGGGCTAGGATTTGGGCTGGGATTTTGGAGACAGAGGCAACTGTGGCTCATGCTCAGCCATGAGACCTTTAGCTGGAATTTTGGTGGGATTTTGGCTGAGATTTTGGAGGAAGAGGCAGCTGTGGCTCCTGCTCAGCCATGAGATCCTTAGCTAGGATTTTGGTGGGATTTTGGAGGAGGAAGCCACTCTAGGCTCATGCTCAGCCAGGATATCCTTGGCTGGGATTTGGGCTGGGATTTTGGAGAAGGAGACAACTGTGGCTCATGCTCAGCCACGAGGCCCTTGGCTGGGATTTTGGTGTGATTTCGGCTGGGATTTTGGTGTGATTTTCGCTGGGATTTTGGTGTGATTTCGGCTGGGATTTTGGAGGAGGAAGCCACTCCAGCTCGTGCTCAGCCAGGATATCCTTGGCTGGGATTTGGGCTGGGATTTTGGAGAAGGAGACAACTGTGGCTCACGCTCAGCCACGAGGCCCTTGGCTGGGATTTTGGTGTGATTTTCGCTGGGATTTTGGTGTGATTTCGGCTGGGATTTTGGAGGAGGAAGCCACTCTAGCTCGTGCTCAGCCAGGATATCCTTGGCAGGGATTTTGGGCTGGGATTTTGGAGAAGGGGGCCCAGTCTCTCCCGCACTCACATTCGATGGGCTCTCCGTTCACCAGCCACTGGATGGAGGGTTTGGGGTTGCCGTTGGCCCGGCACACGAGCCTGCCATCCTCACCGGGCGCCAGGATCAGGTTCTCCGGCTCATCCAGCCAGTAGGGAGCAGCTGGAAAACAGCCCCGCCCCGGTGACACAGGCACAGAGGCACCACCCCCAAATTCCCCCCTCCAACACTCCCTGGGGGAGGAAGGCGACGGAAAAACCGAGTGGGTTTGCCGGGATTTGGTGAAGGAGGAGAAACCCCTTTCCTCTCCCCGGCCACACAAACCCACCACCACTCCTGTCAGAGGGTTCCCATTTCCTGTTTTTGGGGCCGTTTGGACAAGATTTAATTCAAAAAAGGGACGATTTAGATGGGTTATTGGGATGGAATCAGGGTGAGGATGGAATTCCCAGACACGCTGTGGCTGCTCCGTCCCTGGAAGTGCCCAAGGCAGGGTTTGATAGGGCTTGGAGCAATGTGGGATCACGGAATGTGTCCTGGAACTGGGTGATCTCTGAAGTCCTTCTGACCCAGCCCATCCCACGATTCCCTGGAGAACACGGACCCTTTCCCAGGGAAAGGCCTCGCTGTCCCTCCCAGCATTCCATGAACGTCCCCTCCCGGCTCCGGGCAGCCAGGTCCCAAAGAGGGAAGGTAAAGGTGACGTACCCTTCACTCTCACCGAGATCGTGTGGCGGATGCTGCCCATCTTGTTGGAGGCCAGGCAGAAATACTCCCCGGAGTCCTCCTCGGACACGTTGGAGATGCGCAGGGCCTTGTTGAAGTTCTCCAGCTTGGTTTTACCCACCGGGAGCTCCCCGCCTTTCTTGTACCACATGATGTCCGGCGCTGGTCTGAGGAGAGGGGGGCAGGTCAGAGCTTTTCCAAAGGCCAGGGAATGACTCCCAAGTAAAGAGTTGGGATTCCTAAATAACACTGAAATTCCCATCTTGGGAGCCACCAAAAGCCAGGGGGAAGGTCTGATCTAACTGGTGGGCCACCCTTACTCCCACCACCCTCCTAAACCACAGCCCTGAGCATTCCCAGCGGGTCAGGAGCTTTGTTCTCCTCCTGATCCTCCTGGGAACGTAAGATCATGGAATTCTGGAATAGTTTGGGGTGGAAAGGACCTCAAAGCCCATCCCTGACCATGGTGTGATGGCATGGGCTGGACCACGAGCCCAGGACACTTCTTGGGGGACACAAATGTCCTCCCCCACAGTGTGGTGAGGAGCTCCCGGGAAATTCCCAAGTTTTAGGACAAACCAGTGGGGAATTATCTTTGGACAAGGATCTGAAGACACCTGGAAACCTCAGCATTTCCCATCTGCTCATCACACAGGTTACAGGAGCACTGTTAGCAGCTAAAAAGGAGGGAATGATCCCTTTTTCCCAATCCAGAGGTGATTCCTTGTGCTGATCCCGCCGGGAATTGCCCTCTCCATGGTACATACACTCCAGAGGCGATGCATTCCAGCAGGAGATCCACCCCTCGGAGCACCATCTGGCTGCTGGAAGTTCCGTAGGGATACATGAAGCTGGGAGTGGTTTCTGAGATCCCTCGGGCTGGAATCAGTGGGAGAGAAGGAAAAAAACGAAACAAAACCGAAAATAAAACCAAAGGAAAAACAAAATTAAAAAAAAAAAAAAGAAAAAAGAAAACAGAACACGGGTCTTTTAAAAGTCTCCGGGAATTCATGGAAGGCGTCACCTCCCCGGCCATCCTGGGATTCTGAACTCGCCCAGGAATGTGCCTGGAAAGGGGAGGAGGGCTCCAAATGAATTTGGGATTGAAAAAAAGAAGGGGAGAGAGAGGAAGTTTGGGAGGCAAGGGAGAGAAGGAGCAGCAGAGGGGACTGAGCACTGGGGATGGTCCCCATTCCATCAGTTCCTGCTTTTCCTGCCCCTCCCTGCCTCTGGAAAATGGGCTGGAATCAGATGGAATTGGGAAATATTGATGGATGTAACATGTAACAAAGGACAGCAGGAAAAATGGGCACGGAAAGGGTTTATTCAGACCCAGAGCTTCTTTTCCACAGAATTCTCCAGGACACGGAGCATTCCCAGGGCTCCAGCAGCACCAAGGAGGATTTCCAGCTTTCCTGGAGGCCTGGAAGGATGGTTCCCCTTGGAAAGAGACAGCTCAGCCACCAAAATGACCCATGTAGGGCTGGACAGGGAAGTTTAATGGGGAAAAAACAAAGGGAAGACACGAGACAATTCCCTACGGATCCACACACAGTGAAGGCCTCTGCGCAGGGGGAAGAAATTAATTATTCATGGAAAAAATTCCATTAAGGAGTGGAATGATTGACCTAGATCTGGATCAGTGAGGACAAAACAGGATGAGATGGGCGGGAAAGCCGCAGTAGCAGGGATGGAAGTTATGGGGTTAGGGAAGGGATGGGATGGGATCGGAGCATGGACACAAAAAATCCTGGAGCGACCCATGGGGAGAGACCAAAATTTCCTTGGGTCAGTGAGCAGGAGGATTTTGGGAACTTTGGGAAACTTCCAGGGGAAGGAGGAGGGGAGTGAGGATGGGGGCTGCTCCTGGAATTCCCACCCTAGGGAAGGAAAACCCAACCCCAGGATTCATCCATGGGAAGTTTGGAAGTGGCTCCACGCCCACATCCTGCCGCTCCCACGGGCTCCCAGTTAGTCAATTATGGATTAATGGATTACCAGGGCAGGAAAATCCCAACTTTATCCCGAAAATCCGACTTCTCCAGGCCTGTCTGCATCCCTGCTCCTGGTTTAGTCTCATTCCTGGTGAAACCAGCCCGACCCATCCCAGGGCAGAGCTCCCAAATCTCCGCCGCAACCGGGAGCTTCTCCCGCCAAATCAGAAAATGGGAATTAATTATTTTATCAGCCAAGATTGGCTTTGATCAGGATTTTTTCCCACTCTGGATCCTGTGGGATAACTGGAAGCGGAGCAAGCTGGATTTTACAAGCCTGTATTAATGATGGCAATTAAAAATCAGGGGGATTAATTAGTACCCTCCTGGCTTTAATGAGCCTTAGGACAGCATGGAAAA
The DNA here is from genome assembly GCF_023055355.1 of Agelaius tricolor. NCBI lineage: Eukaryota > Metazoa > Chordata > Aves > Passeriformes > Icteridae > Agelaius > Agelaius tricolor. The sequence goes on from NW_027269290.1 coordinate 5,018,206, forward strand.
AAACCTGATTTTTGCCTCAGCACAGCACCATTAATAAATAATAAATAGCAATTAATAAATAATAAATATTTTGCTGTTTCTAACAGGGAGCAGCCAGAAATTCCCTCAGAACCAGAGGCTCTGAGCATGTGGAAGTTCCAGCTGGAAGTGTCACAGGTTTCCCTCATCCCTCTGGACGGATCCAAGCTGGAAAAACAAATCCTGGGGCTGTTTATTTCGGCTTAAAAACTGACTCTGCTCCCAAGTTTTGCTGTGAATTGGGATCATCTCAGAAACATCTGATTCACATCCCAGAGATGCCCCTTTCCCATCTAAAATTCCTCCATCAGCTCTCTTTTCCAGGGATGTGCTCATCCCAACACATCCCAGCTGCTCAGCCCCAGGTTTGCCAAAAAAAAAAAAAAAAGAGAGGAAAAGGAACAAAACAAGGTTTTAATTCTATTGAAAAGGGCAAAAAGCGGGAAATTCTGCTAATGAAATGTTCCATTTATCCTTTTGGATCATTTTTCCCTGATAATGGTCCACAGAATTCTGGGAATTATCATTGCAAGCCCTGGGGACAAGGGGTGGGTGACACTTCCTGTGGTTATCCCGGCCCTGCAGAGGAATCTGGGACAAGCGTCCCTCAAATCTCCTGTGCTCCACATCCCCACCAGCAGATCCCACATTCCCAAGCTCAGGAACATCCTGGGAATGGGATTCCCAGCCTTCCAGACCCCTTTTCCAGCTTCCTCTGGAGCTGAGCCGGGATCCTGGGGATCTGCACCTCAAGGAAGAGCAGCCAAGAGCCCCAAATCCCCCCAGCACCCCAAATCCTTGGGATTCACGTCCCTCTCCACATCCCAAAGCTCCAGAATTCCCAGCCAGGTCATTCCAGGGAGGAGCACTGGGGCAGCCGCAAGGCAAAGGACTGAGGGGAGGAATTGTTACCCCCAGCTCATTAATTACTGAGTTAATTAAGGCCTGGGTCGGAGTCCAGGTCTGCACAGGGGTGGGAGAGGGGGATCTGAATCCTCTGGAGCCAGGAAGTTTTCCATGGAATGTTACAACAGGAGGAGCAGGAAGTTTCTCCCGTGCACCCATGAAACGAGGGACAGAATGGGATTGTGTGGATAAAATCCCATTTTCCTGGTGGAGCCAATCTCAGGATCCCTTTTCCCTGAACGAAGATATCCAATGGGAAATCCAGGAAAACTCTCCCCTGGAATTCCCTTTGTCCCTGTGTCCCATCTCTTGTCTCCTCCCTTCCAGGTGGTTGATACTGCTCCCACCGAAGCTGATTTTGCTGCCAACCCCTTTTCCCAGCCGTTTTTCCGAACATTCCCAGGCTGTCCGGTCCATTCCAGCATTTCCTCCCTCCCAGGCTGGTTCTGCCTTTCCCAGCTCCTCAGCTCCCTCCAGGCCCTCCTGCTCCCCATGCCAGGATCCCAATTCCCTTGGCCGTGCCCCGGCCTGGCACATCCCGCTCCTCTCCAGCTCTCCCAGCTGGCAGTGCCCTCCTTGTCCCCAAAAGTCCCCGTGGGATGGGAATGGTGCCCTGAGGGAGCTCCGGCTCCACGGGGATTTCACTCCAGGACACGGTGGGGACAGCAAGGGACGTTCCCAGAGCTGACCCCACACAAGCCTGGTCCCAAAAGCAGCAGGAAGGGCAGGAAGCGAATCCTGTCTGGGACAGCTCCGGATCTGGGAGCAGTTGGAATCTCTGGTGGCTTTGGAGAGGGGGTGACATTCCCAGGATTCCCAAACCTGCCCCATCTCCCACTCCCTGAAATCCCTCACTGCTGCTCTTGTTATCCCAACACATCCCTGACAATTCCAACCCGTTCCCAGGGCAGCCATCCTGGGGGTTTTGTGCCTGGAGCACCATTTAGGATTTTGGGATGAACTTCTCCCAAAAGGGGCAGAATCCAGAGAGAATTCCCTGTCCAGATTTAGGATTTTGGGATGGGATTCTCCCAATATGCACAGAATCCAGAGGGAATTCCCTGCCCAGATTTAGCATTTTGAGATGGGATTCTCCCAATATGCACAGAATCCAGAGGGAATTCCCTGCCCATATTTAGGATTTGGGGATGGGATTCTCCCACCAGGCACAGAATCCAGAGGGAATTCCCTGCCCAGATTTAGCATTTGGGGATGGGATTCTCCCAATATGCACAGAATCCAGAGGGGATTCCCTGCCCAGATTTAGGATTTGGGGATGGGATTCTCCCACCAGGCACAGAATCCAGAGGGAATTCCCTGCCCAGATTTAGCATTTGGGGATGGGATTCTCCCAATATGCACAGAATCCAGAGGGAATTCCCTGTCCAGATTTAGGATTTGGGGATGGGATTCTCCCAATATGCACAGAATCCAGAGGGAATTCCCTGTCCAGATTTAGGAATTTGGGATGGGATTCTCCCACCAGGCACAGAATCCAGAGGGAATTTCCTGTCCCAACAAAGGGCAGGATCCTGTGGAAGCATCCAGCTCATGTCCAACCTCTCTGCACAGGAACCATACAGATTTCAGAAAAACCCAAATATTCCTCTTTTTCTCCCCTCTTTTTATCCCTGCCCGACTTCATCTGGAAATCCCAGGAATGCTCCTGCTGGAAATGTTCTTCTGGAGACACAGAAAAGAGGGATGAGGATCTGACATTTAAATCCCGAGCTTTGCTCAGGAGGGACCAAACTCAGCTCAGCCACATGGGGCAGACCCTACAAAACCCAAACCTCCCAAGCTGGGCTTAACTCACTCAAACCCCGCTCAGCAGAGACGGGGAACTTTGTGGGGTTTTGTGGCCACTTGGATGGATTTATGCCGATAAATTTTGGCAAAGCTGAGGCCACGATGGGGACGTGGTGACAGCAAAAGGACACGGGCAGGGAATGGGGTCAGTGGGGTTAGGCGGGACTGGGTTAAGCCGGGACTCCCAAAGCCAGCGTGGACTCACCGCGGTACATGGCGGGGGAATTTCCTAAGGACGTTTCGTTATGGGACTTCTCTGCAATTGAACAAAACACCGTGAGCAGCGCCGGGGAGGCGGGGACAGCGTGGGAAGGGGACACAGGAACTCCCAAAAAACAGCCAGGATTGGGGACACAGGAACTCCCAAAAAACAGCCAGGATTAGGGACACAGGGACATCCCAAAAAACAGCCAGGGTGGGGACACGGGGACATCCCAAAAAACAGCCAGGATGGGGAACATGGGGAATTCAAAAAAACAGCCAGGGTGGGGGACATGGGGAATTCCCAAAAAATATCGAGGATGGGACAGGGTGGGGAACACTGGGACATCCCAAAAAACAGCCAAGATGGGGACATGGGGACATCCCAAAAACCACAAGGACACGGAAATTCCCAAAAACAGCCAAGATGGGGACATGGGGACATCCCAAAAACCACAAGGATGGGGGACACGGAAATTCCCAAAAACAGCCAAGATAGGGACATGGGGACATCCCAAAAACCACAAGGACACGGAAATTCCCAAAAACAGCCAAGATGGGGACATGGGGACATCCCAAAAACCACAAGGATGGGGGACACGGAAATTCCCAAAAACAGCCAAGATAGGGACATGGGGACATCCCAAAAACCACAAGGACGCGGGACATGGAAATTCCCCAAAACAGCCAAGATGGAGGACATGGGGACATCCCAAAAAACAGCCAGAATGGGGACACGGGGAATTCCCAAAAAGCAGCAAGGACGGGGGACATGAGGACATTCCAAAAAGCAGCAAGGATGGGACAGGGTGGGGAACATGAGAATTCCCAAAACTCATCAAGATGGGCCAGGGTAGGGGACATGGGGACATCCCAAAAAACAGCCAAGGTGGGGGACATGGGGAATTCCCAAAAAAAAAGACCAAAAGATAGCACAGGGTGGGAGACGTGGGGACATCCCAAAAAACCAGTCAGGATGGAGACATGGGGGAATTCCCGAAAACCAGCAAGGACAGGACAGGGCAGGGAACACCAGAATTCCCAGAAATCAGCAAGCATGGGAGAGGCTGGAGCAGGGATCCAAAAGCACTCGGAGCACGGCGCCTTCCAGGACAAACACAGCAGGAGCAGCAGGAAAAGGGGCTGATTTCCCTCTCCAAGGGGTGGGAAAAGCCTAAAGTGTGGGAATTGTAGAGCAAATATTTCCTTGGAATGTTTTACTCTTCGGAATCTTTGGGAAAACCCAAAAACTGGAGCAATTTGGTTTTTTTTTTCTCTGATTTCTCTGATTTTTGATTACAAAAATTCCATATTCCAGCTGCTTTTTCCCATGGGATGGACACAGCTGGACAGTGATGTAGGAAGACAAGGAGGAGATGAAATAATAATAATTATTATTATTTTTATTATTATTATTAGGTTTTAAAAACACAACCTGCTATAACATAATAATAATGATAATGATGATGATGATGATAATAATAATAATAATAATAATAATAATAATAATAATAATAATAATTTTTTAGAGCACAACCTGCTGTAAAATCCCTTTGAAGGGGCCAAACCCAGGGATTGAGGCTGAGATGATCCAAGAGCTTGGGACAAATCCGACCTCATCTCCTTCCAACACTTTATGGATAAAGAATTTTTTAAAATTGGAAATTAAAGCCTCAGTTCCAAAATTTATAAGGAATCTGGGAGGTTCCTGGGGTGGAATTTGCCTCTGATCCTACAGCAGCTGTTTCCCAAGGAAAACTGGAAGAGAAGGATTTGATTTTCCAAGGTCTGGGAATTGAAGGGATGTGGGGACACCTGAGGGGAGATCAAATCTGTGAAATTCCACCTGGATTTCATCCAGGTCACTTCCAGAGCTGGATAAATCACCAGGGTGGAGCCCTTGGAGGCTCCAAACCCCACAGATCTTTGTTTGCTGGGATTTTTTCCCAAAAATAAACGCTGGGATTTTCTCTGCCCAGCTCTTCAAACAAACATTAGGAATTCACAGACAATATCCAGAATTTACAAATTATATCCAGAATGAACGAGCTGCCCACATTCCCAGCACTGGGAAAGAACTCACTGGAATGATTTAAATTCCCTACTCCAGCTTTGCACCGAGGAGGAGCTGCTACACCAAGGTGGAAACCTCGTCACTCCCAGCTCCCTCTCATCACATTCCTGCTCATTCAGACTGCCAGGAAATCAAATTAAATTCCTCCCACCAACATCCAGGAGCGCCTGGTGCTTCCCAAAACCCCGCCAGCACCTCCCAGTTGGATCTTCCTGGGAATGCTGGGAATGGGCGGGAGCTCCTGCCCACTGATGGTTGATGTTCGTGGGGATTTTGTCACCTTAAGCCCCTGTGACAGCTCAGGGTCGTTGTGTCCCTCAAATCACCCCCATTCCCTCTTCCAGAGTCACCCCAGTGCACCAGGAATTCCTTTTGGATGAGAATTCCTGGAGGAAAATGTGCCCTGGAAAGGCCTGGAGCCAATGGAAAGGCTCCAGAGAGAGCCCCTGGTGTCCCCTCATCGGTGCTCGGTGGGGACACCTGGGGACTCCCATCCCGAGTGTCCCACCAGATTCCAGAGGCTCCCACCAGATTCCAGAGGCTCCCACCAGATTCCAGAGGCCCCCACCAGATTCCTTGAGGCACTTCCTGGAGCAAAGGAGGCCCAGGAATATCCACGGCCACATTCCACACTCATTTTTCCACCTCCAATCCCCCGGAGCCAGCCACAGCCCCTCCGCCTTCCCAAAACATCCCTGGACATTTTACATTTCCCTGAACGCGGTGGGAATGTGGCAGCGCTCCCAGTTTTATCCCAAAGGTGTGGAATTGGTGATTCCTGCTCCGAGTTACCTCTGGGTATTTTACACTTGCCTGGAGATGAATCCCCTGATGATAAAGGAACAGTCTCCAGTTCATCCCGAACACACAGAACCAGTGATCCCTGCCCCAAATCACCTCTGGATATTTTACATTTCCCTGGAGGCAGCAGGAATGCTCCTGATGTGTCAAAACTCTGCAGTTTATCCCAAACACACAGAACTGGTGATCCCTGCGTTTCCCTGGAGGTGATGGGGATGCTCCATATGGGCTGAAACGCTCCCTGTTTTACCCCAGACACACGGAATTGGCGATTCCTGTACGAAAGATTCCATTTCCCTGGAGATGGTGGGAATGTGGGAATGCCCCATTTGTGAAACACTCCCCAGCTAACCCCAAACACATGGAATTGATGATTCCTGCATTTTCCTGGAGGCGGTGGGAATGCCCCAAATGTGCTGAAACACTCCCAGTTCTATCCCAACATCGGGATTTGGTGACTCCTGCTTCAAGTTACCTCTGGATATTTTACACTTCTCTGGAGACACTGGGAATGCCACATCTCTGTCAAAACATTCCCATTTTTACCCCAAACACAAGAAATTGGCAATTCCTGCATTTCCCTGGAGACGTTGGGAACCCCCGTCTGTGAAACACTCCCAGTTTTACCCCAAACACACGGAATTATTGGCAATTCCTGCACCAAACCACCTCTGGAACCCTAAAACCATGAAGCCACAACCCCTCCCTCCCCACCCACCCCAAAACCACCCAAACCCCTCCTTGCCCCTCCTGAACCAAACCACGGGAGCCACTCTTCACTTACTGGATTCCTGGCCGGAAAACCCTTTGGAATGGAGCCCAAACCGGTCCCCCCAGTGAGCCACTTACTGGTTTTGACCTTGAGGGTGTAGGGGTTCTTCTGCTGGATGGTGTGGGTGAAGTGGAAGCGGGCGTTGCAGCTGTAGTCGGTCAGCGCGTCCTGCGCCAGCACGTTGGAGAAGTAAAGGTCCCCGTTGTGGCCTTGGGACACGCGCTTGTCCTGCGGGATCGGCTCCATGGCTGCATAGGGGAGAGGCCGGGAATTCAGGCCCAGGCGGGGATTCAAGGCCCAGGCGGGGATTCAAGGCCCAGGCGGGGATTCAAGGCCCAGGCGGGGATTCAAGGCCCAGGCGGGGATTCAAGGCCCAGGCGGGGATTCAGGCCCAGGCGGGGATTCAAGGCCCAGGCGGGGATTCGGGGCCCAGGCGGGGATTCGGGGCCCAGGCGGGGATTCGGGGCCCAGGCGGGGATTCGGGGCCCAGGCGGGGATTCGGGGCCCAGGCGGGGATTCGGGGCCCACGCGGGGATTCGGGGCCCACGCGGGGATTCGGGGCCCACGCGGGGATTCGGGGCCCACGCGGGGATTCGGGGCCCACGCGGGGATTCGGGGCCCACGCGGGGATTCGGGGCCCACGCGGGGATTCGGGGCCCACGCGGGGATTACGGAGAATGGGAATGGCGGAGGGATGAGGTTTGGGGTGTGTGAGTTGTGGAGCAGGGGTGGTGGCGAGCCTGAAGTAGGAAGAAGGGCCCTAAACTCACAGAAGCTGCCCTAAATTAGCAGGAAGTGCCCTAAATTAGTGGTTATTACCCTAAACTAGCAGGAAGTGTCCTAAGTTAGCAGAAAAAAAACTCCTAAATTACTGCAACGCCCCTAAATTACAACAACAACCCTAAACTAGCAGAAGGTGTCCTAAGTTAGCAGAAAAAAACCCCTAAATTAGCAGAAAGTACCCTTAATTAGCAGTAATTACCCCAAACTACCAGCCATGACCTAACCTAGCAGAAAGTGTCCAAAGTTAGCAGAAAAAAAAAAAAAAACTAAACTACCAGTAACAACCCTAAACTACCCCAAACTAGCAGTGCCATGGTTTGACACCGGGACAATGCCAGTGCCCCCATGAGAATACCCTCTCCCTGGTTTCTGCTGTGAGATGTGACCAGGAATAAGCAAAGCAGGCTCCCACTTAGGAAAGAAAAAAAAATAAATTTATTAACTAAACTACGAGGGAAAGGAAAAAAAGAAACACATAAGGAAAATAAAAACTTCACAAATACATCTCCTCCTCCTCCCCACCAAATTCCCAATACAATACATCCCCCAAATCATCGACTCTCAGTCCGGCACCACCCTTGAGAATACTCAATCCTCAGTTCATCAAGAGGAGAAGGAGTCCTTCTTGTGCCAATGGGGACCTCTTCCTTTCATGTCCAGCCCTCTCACCACTGAACACGGACCAGAGCTGCTCCTAGGGTTGTCCTTTTAAGGATGCTTCGTCTCACTCCAAAAAGGCACAGTCTCAACTTTGGGACATCTGTCCCCCCCATATTTTTTCACCCCCTAGGGCCGAGGGGCACCAACACTGAACCCTCTTGGTTCTGAGGCACTGCCTCCCCCTAGAATGCAGTCTCTGTATCACAAGGAACATGGTTCTGTCCATGGCTGTACAAAAAGAGTCCAGCAAAAGCCACTCCATCATATCTTCCCACTAAGATTCTTCTCTATTCTTCCACCATCTCTCACTTGCCCAGACCTCTCTCACACTTGCCCATTTCCTTCTTCATCTTCCACTCTATCTCTCTTCTAGGAAAAGTTAATGTTCTGTAAAGTTCTTATTGTCCGAAAAGGGGTTAAAAGCTCCTAAAAGCGGCCGGCTGCACCCCCACCCTCTTCTTCTCCTTCCCAGCCGTGCTGCCGGCACAGGCCCATGTTTATCCAGTTTCAAGGTGACAGTCCCAGGCACCGGCTCTCTCTCTCTCTCTGTCTCCCAGAGCCCCATGGCTCCCGGTCTCTCTGTCTCTGTCTCCCAGGCGGGGCTGCCCGATGGCTCCCGGTGTCTCTCTCTGTCTCTGTCTCCCAGAGCCCCATGGCTCCCGGTGTCTCTCCCTCTCTCTCTCTGTCTCCCAGAGCCCGATGGCTCCAGGTCTCTCTCTCTCTCTGCCTCTGTCTCCCAGAGCCCGATGGCTCCCGGTCTCTCTCTCCCTCTCTCTCTCTGTCTCCCAGAGCCCCATGGCTCCCGGTCTCTCTCCCTCTCTCTCTCTGTCTCCCAGAGCCTGATGGCTCCAGGTCTCTCTCTCTCTCTCTCTCTGTCTCCCAGAGCCCGATGGCTCCCGGTCTCTCTCTCCTTCTCTCTTCCACCCTTCCATCCCCCGGCCTCAGGCCTACCTCTCCCGGCCTCGTGGCTTTTCCTCTCCCGAACTTTTTCCCGCCGGAAACTCAAGGGAGCCGCCCAGGGGCGAGCCCTGCTTTTAACCCCGTGTTCTCTGAGGCGGATCCAGTCCCAATGGCCACATTAGGTGCCAATATTAAAATCTGAGCACCAATTGGCCTGACCACAGCATCCCAGAAAACATATTTCCTGTCAAACCGCCACAAGCAGAAAGGGTCCTAAATTAGCAGTAATTACCCTAAACTATAAGCAATTACCCTAAGCTCGAAGCCACGATCCTAAACTAGCAGAAACAACCCTAATCAAGCAGAAATTACCCTAAACTATCAGGACCAGCCCACAAGTAGCAGAAAGTGCCCTAAACTAATAGAAATTACCCCAAACTAGCAGAAACAACCCTAAACTATCAGGACCAACACTAAACAATCAGGAATAACCCCAGGCCGACAGAAACAACCCCAAACTATCAGCAACAGCTCCAGCCATGGTTATTTTAAATCCCACAGACGATGGAGCCGCCATTCCCAGAATTCCAGGTGGGAAAGGCGCTCCCGACTCACAGCTGCTCATCCAGAAGATGACGGGCTCGGGGAGGCCGGGCGGGGGATTGCACTGCAGGCTCAGCGGGGCCCCCTCATCCACCTCGATCACATCCACCTTCTCCTTGGGCCACAGAGGAGATTCTGCCACGGGAAGCAAAGGAAAGTGAGGAAAGGAGGGAAGGATTCCTCAGGAGTGATTCCCGCTGGATCCGGCCTGGTTTCAGAGGAAAATTCTTCTGGGCGCGTGCAAAACTCCGTGGAATTTATCCCCTGAAATTCATGCCCCCAAATCCATCCCTCAAATCCACACCCTCCAAATCCATCCCTGGAATCTGCACCCTTGAATTCATATCCTCAATTCCATCCCCACGATTCCATCCTCTTAAATCCATGTCCTCAAGTCCATACTCAAATCCATACCCTGAAATCCATCTCTTTAATTTCATCCATCAAATCCATCCCTGGAATCCTTGCCCTTAAATTCTTGTCCTCAATTCCACACCCTCAGTTCCATGCCCTCAAATCCATACCCCTAAATTCATCCATCAAATCCATCTCTGAAATCCACAGCTTAAATGCATGTCCTCAATTCCATCGCTTTAAAATCCACGTCCTCAGTCCATATTCAAATCCATACCCTGAAATCCATCCCTGAAATCCTTACCCTTAAATTCATATCCTCAATTCCACACCCTCAAATCCATCCCTGAAATCCATACCCTCAAATTCATATCCTCAGTTCAACACCCTCAAATCCATACCCTGAAATCCATCCCCCAAATCCATCTCTGAAATCCTTACCCTTAAATTCATATCCACAATTCCACACCCTGAAATCCATACCCTTAAATTCATATCCTCAATTCCACACCCTCAATTCCATCCCTGAAATCCATACCCTTAAATTCATATCCTCAATTCCACACCCTCAAATCCATCCCCTCAAATCCATCCCTTCCACCCAGAGCAATTCCCAGCCACAGCCCCATTCCTCCCCTGTCTCCTGGACACACCTGGAGCCGTTTGAGCGCTGGATATTCCCCCCCAAACCTCCCGTGGCCCTGCTCTGCTTCCCTGGAATGACTCACTGGAAACCTGGAGGTGGATTTTGCTGGAAAGGGCCGTGCCGTAGTCGTTCCTGGCGAAGCACTGGTACTCGCCCTCGTAGTCGTCGGGCCGGCCCCCGCTGTGGAAGTCGATGACCAAAGTCCCCGATCTCCTTCTCATGGACACCTTGGGATCCTTGGCCACGTTGAAGAACTTCCCATTCCGCGTCCAGGAAAAGCTGAAATGGCAAGGAAGAGCTGAGTTTGGAACCACATCCCCAAGGAGGTCCCTGCCGGTGGTGGGGCAGCAGCGGGATGGGCCGGGCAGGGAGGGTGGGAGAGGCTCTGGAGTGGTGAGGGACAGTGGGATGAGAGCTGGGAATGCACTCACGTGGGAACGGGGTTGCCTTTGGCTTCGCATTCGATGAAGATGTTGTCCCTGGGATCCACGATGTAATCCTTGATGGATTGCTTGGTGATCGTGGGGGGCTGCGGCACTGCGAGGAATGGGAAATCCATGAGGAACCAGGGGAGATCCCTCAGTGCCATCCCACAGCAATTCCTGCTGGGATCTCAGCTCCTTCCCCCGGCTGGGTGTGTGATTTGGAGGTGGAATCCTGAGGAAATTCCTGTGATTTCCATGAATTCATCACCTCTCGGAGCATCACAGAGTCCAGACTCCCCTCTAAGGACCAAAAATCCTCAATTCCCTCTCTGTATCTTGGTCTCCTTAGGGAATGTCCCAATTCCAGCCTCCTGTTCCCACAGGGTGAATCCAGTGGGAATTCATCCTGGATCTGCAGCTCAGAAGGGGCTGGGTCAGGGATTCTGAGAAATTCCTCATGCAAGGAAGAGATTCCAGCCCCCCAGGATGAGCCCAAAGGAGCTCAGACCTGGAATTTAGGAGAGCAGGGAGGGAAAAAGGGACACAGGAACCCCATGGATGGGATAGGACCCAGCCCTGATCTCTGAACTGCAGATCCCATCTCCTGGGGAGAAGATCCAAGGCTGTTTCTTCATCCTCTGAGATCCAGGGATGCTCCCAACTCATCAGGATGTGAGGCTGAGCCTGGAACAGGTGCCAGGAGGGGATTCCTGCCCTTCTCCAAACCCAAACCCTGCAGGAACAACTTTTCCATGGCAAACACAGCCCAGCCCCTGCTCTGGGGACAGCACAGAGAGCTGGGAGCTCTTCCCAAGCTGCTCCAGCCTTTCCATGCCTTTCCCAACCTGGACATGCAGGAAAAGTGGCTCGGAAGGGGCCACATCCCCCTTGTGCCACCACCAGCCACTGCTCAGGGACCCCTCATGCAGTTTTGGGGAAGGGAACACTTACATTCACTCTGGATATTTGCTGTTATTCCCAAAGGGAAAGCATAGAGGGGAAAAAGACAGGAGGTTAATTCAACCTGTTCTGGCTTTGCTTTGTTCCCAGCAGAGCCAGAAAACAAATCCAGTTTTTGCAGGCCTTGGAAACCCTAGACAAAAACCCCTTTTCCTTCCGAATGTGGAGGAGAAAACCTAATTGTGGGGGAGAAAAGCCGACTGTGGAGAGGAAAACCCAAATGTGGAGGAGAAAAACCAAATGTGGAGGAGAAAATCCAAATGTGGAGGAGAAAATTCAATTGTCAAGGAGAAAACCCAAGTGTGGAGGAGAAAATCCAAATTTGGAGAAGAAAACCCAAATGTGGAGAAGAAAACCCAAATGTGGAGGAGAACAATCCAAATGTGGAGGAGAAAATCCGCCTGGGGCGTTCCCACCTTCATCCCACCTCCTCCCCACCCCAGCAAGGAATTTTTGGGAAGGAACTGGAGAGGATAAATGCCAAACTTACGGTCCAGGGGGACCTCGATGGCGCTGACGAGGTGCTGGAGGCAGAGGGCGAAGGCAATTCCGGCGCAGGTGGCCTGGGCTCTCCTTGGGATCATCTTGGAATTTCCCTGTGTGGCCTCAGGACCTTGGGATGTCCCCTGGGGTGGCTTTGGGGTGTCCCCCGGGGTGGTGGCACATGCAGAGGGATCCTCAGCTGGAAAACAAAAACAACCCCAGAGTCACATTGCTGAGCCAATCCTGGCTCCTTCCCTTTGGAAATTTCGGGGACGCGGCATTTCTGCCCTAAAAATGGTGGGAATGGGGCCAGGAATGGTGGCCAGGATTTGGGGAACACGTGGGAACAGCTCTCCCGAGCCCAGGATTGTCTCCTGCTGGAAGGATTTATGGGGTTGTTTGGGCTCCAGTCCTGGAGTGAGTGCCCAGGGACCAAGAGAAAATTCCTGGGAGCAGTGGGCTCCAAATGGAGCCCGTGGGATTGAATAAAAATGCGGATTTGCTGTTGAAAAAATTAATAATAATTGTATTTTATGTGTAAAAATTACTGAGGGATATCCAACCCCTCAGGGCGTCGGGATGAGCTCAGGGGTCTAGAGCTGTTGTCCCAAAAAATTCCTGGCATTGATCCAGCAGAATTCTAGGATTGGGATTTTTCCCAACTGGTCTCCAAACAATCCCATTCCCAGCCAGGATCCAGATGTTCCCCTCGCTGCTGCCAGATGCTGTGGAAGTGACAGCCTGGCCAGAAAGTGAGAAAACCAGGTGAGTTTTCCCAGAATCGGCTGCTGAGACTTTAGGGATTTTAAGATAAATAACGACAGCTTATTATTATAAACAACCTGCAGGTGTTGTTTTCCTACTCTCTGTTTTCCTGTTTTTCTCAAAGATTGTTTATAAGAAAGATGCTTTGTTAATTAGCCAGTCAGGTGAAATGTATTAATTAATTGAGCAATCGGGTCTATCTGCACGGGAATAAAGTATAAAAAATGGGGAATCTGAAGAAAAGTTATGTTATGCTGTCCAAACCATCCTGCTGGTGAGTCTGTGTCATTTCTTACTCAATAGGGACAAGATCCCATCCAATCTCCCAGGATTTTCCACCCAGACACCTTTTACCCCTCCAGTAACAAATACAGATCCCAAAAAACAACAAAAAGCTCTAAATCCATTTCAAACACGGATATTTTAGGGGAGGGAAGCAGAGAGGGTTAAAAAGGGTCCAAATAGGAAGAGTTTGGGGCTGAAAAGTGAGGAATTTCTTGTTTTCCTTGGATTTGGGGGTGCGGAATAGCTGAGAGGGAAGGAGGAAGTTCCTGGCACAGATTCCTGGGGGATATTTGTAAATATGGGAATATAAAAGGGTTGAGCCCAAGCTCTGATGGGAAATCACGGAATCCTGGAATGGTTGGGGTTGGGAAGGGAATTTAAACCTCATCCCAAGCACAGGAGCACCTTCCCCTATCCCAGACTGCTCCAACCTGGCACTGGGCACTTCCAGGAATCCAAGGGCAGCTTCTCCCTACAGATCCCTCTAGGCCCCACTGCAAAAATCCAGGAATATCACGAGGAAACAAAATTTCAGGCAATTCCTGAGCTGTGAAAGCAGCGCAGAATCTCTGGCCTGAACCCTTGGGCAGAATCCTGCGGGAATGCACTGGCTGGATGGTCCAGGACAATCCGCAGGGTCGCACGGAGCAGCGCTGGCCAGGAGCAGGGAAAGCCACACAGGGAATTCATCCTCTAGAAAATGCCAGGCTCCTCCAGGCTCCTCCAGGCTCCTCCAGGGCGCCTTTGTCCGGAGCAGATGTGGGCAGAGGGAACAATCCCTGGGAACAATCCACGGGAACAATTCCTGCGCGTGTAGGTGGCTCCTGGAGAACACAGCCCCGCATTGTCCCGGCTGCTCCCGCCGGGAACGGGGAATTCTCCTGTCACAGAGAGGCTGGAGCTGCCACAGGGAATCAGGGACATTCCGAGCTGGGGGTGCTGGAGTCAGGGGGAGCAGCAGGAGAGAAGCTTTTCCCGAAAATCAGCGTTTTTTCCAGTTTTTTTCTGGCATAGAAAGGATCTGACAGCAGCCCAAAAAGCAGGAAAAATCCATCAGGCTCGTCTCTACATCCCAAAGGGAGGCACGGAGAGGGGAAGGGGTGGTTGGGGTTGGTCCCTCACCAGCAGGACAGGCTGAGCCCTGCTCTGCTCCTCAGAATTCTGTGGAATTCTCTCTTTTCCCCCTGCAGAATCTGAAATAACAACCCATGGGAACAGCTCCTCTTCCTGCAGAAATTCCCGGGAGATCCCACTCCAGCACCAGCCAGGACACGGATCCCCCTGCAGGGGATCTTCCCCAAAGTCATCTCGTTGTCAGAATTCCCAAAATCCCTAAAAACAGCAGCACCTGGAACATGCCCTGGTCCCCTGGGATCCACTGGGTGCACAAACCACTCTGAGGATGGGCTGGATTTCATTTATTCCCATTTCTTAAAATTAGATTTTTTTGGGATAACAATGTGAAAAAATCCCTTCCCTACACCCCTGCTCCTGGAAAACCAGCTCCAGAGCAGGAAATAGGAAGCAAAGGGAATCTGGGCTTGGAATTCAACAAAATTAAACAGTGAGGGATTTGATTTAATCAGCTCGTTAGGACCAGCAGGATGCTCCCAGCAGCAGTTGGATTTTCATCCCAGTTTATCCCGATTTATGGCTGCAGGAGGAACAGTAAAACTTTGGGAATTGCTGTTCCCAGGGAACATTCCGGCAGCTCCGTTTATTGCTTCATTAAAGCTGATGGAGGAGCAGGGAGCAGCTTTGCCACTGGCAGAAAATCCCCTTGGGTTGGTGTCGTGGTTTTAAAAAAAAAAAAAATAAAATCCCGTTCTTTTACCTTTAAACAACTCATCTTTAAAACAGCACCCCATGAGTCAACAGAACCCATAAACAAGCAGTAAAAAAGCTGGGGGGCACTGGGGCTGGTCCAGCACCATTTTTCCAGGAATCCCAACAGAAAATCCCAAAGAATCTGTGGGGTGGTGACTCAGGGACACTCCGGTCCCCTTGTCCTGTTCCCAATGGAGCAGCAAATCCCGTACCAGTAAATCCCATCCCAATAAATCCCACCCCAGCAAATCCCACCCCAGCCCCCCCGGCAACTCAGGACAGGTGGCGGTGACGCGGTGCCATTGTCACCTCCTTTCCAGGGCCATCCATCCCACGCTGCTCCCAGAGAACCCATGGAGCTGGTGGCACGAGGGGACACGGGCCATGCCTGTCCCCAGGCCACCCCTCGCTGGTGGCATCTGGCCCTGGGATCAGCCAAGGGTTAATCAGGTGGGAAAACAGCCCTGGGATGGAGCCGGAGCCTCTGGAAAAGCTTCCCAGCTCCCACCTCCGCTCCTGCTGCCGGATTCTGCACCCGGGCTTGGAGCAGCCTGAGCCTCTCCAGGGATGGAAATGTTTGGGGTTTTTGAGGTCCCGAGGAGTCCCTTCCCACTCGGGATGTTCCATGGTTTTGTGAATAAAATGATGGATGCAACACTCAGAGAGAGGAAAACTCCGCGTTTTTCCAATCGCACGGAGCTGGGAGAGGGTTTGGCTGGGATTCCCTTCCCTGCTGGACACAACCCACAGCTCCTCCGTGCCAGGGACGCCTGTTCCCATGGGAAAATCCACCCGGGGAAGTTGGGACACTTGGAATTCCTCTCCTGTGTGAGAGGAACCCTCGGACACAGGAACAGCAGATCTTGATCCCATCCTGGGATCCCAGACCTGGCTCTCCCATCTGCCAAGGGCATCAGGCACGGCCGATCCCAGTGGGAAATGAACGATCCCAGTGGGAACTGAGTGATCCCAGTGGGAACTGAGCGATCCCAGTGGGAACTGAGCGATCCCAGTGGGAACTGAGCGATCCCAGTGGGAAACCAATGATCCCAGGGGGAACTGAGCGATCCCAGTGGGAACTGAGCGATCCCAGTGGGAACTGAGCGATCCCAGTGGGAGCTGAGCGATCCCAGTGGGAGCTGAGTGATCCCAGTCGGAACTGATTTATCCCAGTGGGAACTGATTTATCCCAGCAGGAACCAACTGATCCCAACGGGAACCGACTGATCCCAGTGGGATTCCCAGTGGGAACTGACTGATCCCAGTGGGATTCCCAGTGGGAATTGACTGATCCCAGTGGGAACTGAGTGACCCCAGTAGGAACCAACTGATCCCAGCGGGAACTGACCTGGCCTCAGAAACTTCCATAAAGTTCATTCCCAAAAAACCCACCTGGTGACCCCAAGTTGATGCTCCAGGTGTGTCCCACCATTCTTGGCAGGTTTTGGTGATCCCATTCCCACTTCTTTTCCCAGGAATTGTGACAGCCCTCCGGGACACTTTCCACGGGAATGCGATGAAATTTCGAATTTATTCATTTCCCGAGGAGGGCAACACCCTTCCCTACTATTTCCCACCATTCCCTGCTTTTTCTCACTATTCCCTGCTTTTTTCTCACCGTTCCCTGGCATTTCTCACAACTTTTCCCGTGGCTCTCCATGGATTTGTCACCCTTTGTCACTCAATCATCAAATCCCGGTGTCACCACCTCTCCATCTGCCGCCGGAGCTGCCTCCGGAATGGGAATAAATTAATTGGGAGAAGCTTTTGGCTCTGGGATAATGAAGTTGGCACAAACCCAGCTCAGGAGGGAGCCCAGGGATGCCGTGGTTAAGGATTCCATAAAAATAAAAGGGATTTTGGGGAATTAAAAAGGCCAGGTTGGAATTTAGGGTTTCCTTGGAAAACGTCAAAGGATGGATTGAGCCAGGGATTAATGAAGTGAGGATTTTTTTATCTGCCAAAACTTTCCAAAATCCAAAATGCAAAAGGTGGAATCTGTGTCCTGCAAATCCTTGGGAACACAAATCTCCTCTTGCTGACACCACTGGAAGCGGGAGGGAAAATCCGCAGGAAAATCGCGGAGTTTAAAGTCAAGGGAAAAAACAAAGGAAAGGGAAATTTCAATATTTAACTCCTCCCACCTCATCTCCGATCCACCAAAGTTTCCTGCTGGGAATATTCAATGGGAAAAGCGTGAAAATCCATTAAAACCCCGGAGCTGAGTGAAACAAAGAGCAGGGATTGGGACTGAGGGTCGGATCAGCAAATTCCTTGAATCCTGCACGTCGGAATTGGAGCTGGAATCCAACTTTGGTAAAACACTGAGAAGGTTTTCCATGAAAAATTCAGGAGATGAGGAAGGATCCCACCTCTGGCACAGCTCAGGCACAGGATCTGGGCATGACCTGTCCCAAAAACACCATTCCAAGTTTTTCCCTGCCTTTCCCAGGATAATATGGGAATGTGGAGCGTGTCCCACCTTAGCTGAGGTGATGAAAATTGGGAATCTCCCTCACAATGGCTTTGAGAAGGATTTCTCTCCCTTTTTCCAAGCTCAGTTTGGAACGAGTGCTCAGAGCATGGAAAAACCAGAATTTCCGTACGGGAGGGATGAATCCGAAAAAATCCAGGCACAAAACCCCTTTAGGATCTTAGGGAATCCCACAAAAAGCTTGGAGCGGGATGACCCGGAGCATCTCTGCAGGATGCCAGGCCCCTTTTTGGGATTTCCCCATTTTCCCAACCCTTTTCCTGCCGCTCTCCTGCATCCCTCAGGATTGCATCCCTCACTGGTGGCCATGGCAACGCCAATCCATGCGGGACTGGGGAGGAATGTGGAAAATTATTCATGAGGAATGAGGGAGAGCTCGGAGCAGACCCTCTGGAAGCTGGTGGGAAAAGGCTCGGCGTTCCCATCGGGAAAACGCTCCTGATTTATTATTAAATAGGGAAAAAATTCCTTTTTGTTGTTATTGTTGAGCTTAATTAGGAGGAAAATCTTCCTCGGTGATCCCAGCCCTGCTCCCAGCCCTTTTCCTGCTCCTCTGGTTTTCCAGAGCCTCTGGGCTCAGAGCACCTGAGCAGGAGGGGAGTTTGGGAAAGCAGAGCAGGCAAAGCCCGGCTTCAAGCAGTCCTGGAATTGTCCCATTCCCAGCTGCCGATTCCCTGCTCCTGAGGGAATTCTGCTCCCATCAGCTCCTGCTCCGAATTCCTGGAGGCTGTGGGGATTCCCAAACCTCCTGCCTGTGCTTCCCACTGCTCCATCCCTTCCCTTGGAGGGGTGCCTTGGCTACTCTGGAATTTACCCCCATCCCAAAAATCCCAATTCCCTCTGAATTCCTGGAGCTTGCGGGGAGCTCCAAACCTTCTCCCGTGTGTTTCCCACTGCTCCGGAATGTCCCCATCCCACAGCAAGGCAGATCCCACAATATCCAAGGATTTGATTTATTCCTCATCCTCCTAGGGCAGGGAGTCACCTCCCTTTCCCTCTCCCATGTCCAGCACAGTTTTCCCTCTCTTTATCCCAAAAAATGTCTCAAATCCAAGGATTTACAGGAAATTTCTGCCGTCTCCTCACACATTATTCCAAGGGCAGGGAGTCACCTCCCTTTCCCTCTCCCATGTCCGACACAGTTTTCCCTCCCCAGAGCTCAGGTTGAGATTTTCCCTCTCTTTATCCCCCTCAAAAAATGTCTCAAATCCAAGGATTTACAGGAAATCTCCACCTCATCAGAGGTTATTCCAAGGATGGGGAGCCACTTCCCTTTCCCTCTCCCACATCAGGCACAGTTCTCCCCTCCAAAGTTCAGGTCAAGGTTTTCCCTATCTTTATCCCAAAAAATGTCTCAAATCCAAGGATTTACAGGAAATCTCCACCTTGTCACGGGTTATTCCCAGGGCAGGGAGGTACCTCCCTTTCCCTCTCCCACCTTTTCCCCCTCCAAAGCTCGGGTTGAGCTTCTCCCTCTCTCTATCCCAAGCTCAAAGATTTTCCACATCCCAAGAAGGACACCCTGAGCTCCCTACATCCCAAAAAAATCCCCATTTCCCCCTAAGATTTTCCACATCCTCAGAAAGACGCCCTGAGCTCCCAAAATCCCAAAAAATCTCTGTTTCCCCCTAAGATTTTCCACATCCTCAGAAAGATGCCCTGAGCTCCCAAAATCCCCAAAAAATCCCTATTTCCCTCTAAGATTTTCCACATCCCAAGGAGGACACCCTGAACTCCCCACATCCCAAAAAACCCCCATCTCCTCCTAAAATTTCCCACATCCTGAGGACTCCCTGAGCCCCCCCCCTCACACCCCAAAAAAATCCCCCCTTTTCCCTCTCCCTGTCCTCCCCTGGCTTATCCCAGCCCCTCCATCCCGGAGAAGCGCCGAGGCTCCACGGCCCTGATCCGTAATTCCGACTCTTCCCTTCTTTCCCTGCCTTTTTCCCTCGGGAACAATGGGGCACAGGACACTGCCCACTCTGTGCCCTCCCCGTGCCCGAGTGCCAGCCTGGGCCTGTCCCCGCGTCCCCAGCGGGTGACACGTTCCCAGAGCGTTTTGTTCCCAGATGCAGCTTCCTTTTGTTCCCGACCCTGCGGAAAAGCAGAGCAGAGACGTCCCCACCACTGAGAATTCCCCAGCCAGGAGTTTCTGACACTCCCACCGATATTCCGGCCTGGAATTGTTGGGGTTTTGCCTCTGCAATGGAGCGCAGTGAGGAAATTCCAGAGGAATTGGGGAGTGGATCACGGGGATCCGCATTTCCCAACCTCCCGCACCCTCATCGTTCATCCTGGGATTTTCCAGCTGGGAAAGAGCCAGCCCCAGCCAGGAAAGAGAGGGAATTTTTTAAAAAATGAATTTTTAAAATAAAATTAAAAATCCAGACGAGGCCTGGCTGCATATCCTGGGCTCCAGCAGAAATTCGGGAATAGATGGGGGAAGGAGGAAGCGGGGAGAGGAATCCTTGTTGGGATAATTGCCTGGGATTTCCCTGGAGGGTGGTGCAGGAACTTCGGGAGAGACTTCCCAGAGGATAAAAGCGGGAATTTCCCAACGGAGGGCAGCGGGAGATTAGGACTAATCAGGCGGGCCCAGCAGCGATAAACCTGCCTTAAAAACAAAGCTCCGCTTTGTAGCTTTAAATGAGGATTCGCCCGATCCCATCCACGGCTTCATTAGCATCTCATTAATATGCAATTCCCATTTTCCTGATTAAACGGCTGGGAGTAGGGAAGGCAGGGAGGAGGAGGTGTCCCGGTGCCGGCTCTGAGCTCTGGGGACACCTTTTGGGGCAGGAATTCCCATTTTCCTGCTTCCCAAGGTGCTCTCCAAGGATTCACCTTTTCCCGGTCCGGGTGAATCCAAACCCTGATATTTGGGAGTGAAGACAGCAACATTCCCAGTTTTCCAGCCCCCCCATTCCCAGTGTGGAATGAGCATCATGCCAAGGGGAATGTTCTTATCTCCACCACCGAAATTCCCTCTTTTGGGTGATTCTGAGAACTTGGAGCTCCCAGGAGCCGCTCCCAAGGTTTTGGTGCTTCCCTGAAGCCCATCCCAGCTCCCTCCATCTCCAGGACCCCCCAAATCCTCCCTCCCCCACCACAAGCCCCCTTCAGTTCCACTTTGAGCCTCATTAAACCCTCGGGAGCCTCCGGAATAATTCCAGCCTGGCTGATCCTGGATTTTCTGTGATTGGGTGGTGCCCACCGGGCACTGCAGGGAGATTTCCAACGGCTGGAAAATCGGAATGGGGCCAGGAGGGAGAAGGATGGGACAGCAAGAGGAGCAAAACTCAGGATCTGAAACCATCAAACCCCATCCCTGCTGATGGATTTGTTCCTTCTCCCGGTTTTCCCTGGATTTGCTGGAATTAAAAACCGCTCCAGCCTCTTGGAGAGGGAACATGAAAGAGAGACAAGATCTGAGCGGGGCTGAGAGGGTTTTAATTTCATTCCCTAAAGCAGCTCCTGGGATGTTCTGTTGGGATATCAAAGGAAAAATTGAATGTTGGAGAGGATCTGCTCCTGCCCTGGGCATTCTGGCCATTCCGTGGTTTCTGAGGGAGATGAGGAGGAGGAGGAGGAGGGAACCACAGCATTCCCAAGGCTGCCCATGGTGGCACTTCCCAGACCCACCCAGGTCACTCTGCCCAGTGCTGGACTGGTCCTCCGCAAGGATTTTGGGATTTCCCAGTGCCCAGAGCAAGGAAATTCCATCTGGAGAAGCCTCAGCTTCCTGATTTCCCGGGTTTGGAGCTGGGTCTGTGGGGCTGGAGCTCTGGTGGCCCTGGGACATCTCCTGGTGGTGTCCCCAGGATCTTTCCTGGGGAGCAGAGATGTCCCCGGGAATTTCCCCTGACCCTGGAGAATTGGGAGGAATTCTCCTGGAATTCCTCAGGAATTCCTCCTGATCCTGGAGGGCGGAGATGTCCCCAGGATTACCCCTGATTCTGGAGACATCCCTGGGACCTTCCCCAACTCTGGGGAGTGGAAATGTCCCCAGAAATTTCTCCTGACCCTGGAGATGTCCCAGAAATTTCTCATGGGGGGAATAAAGGGAAGAACAAGGAGGAATAAAAGGGAAGAACTAAAGGGGATAAAGGGAGAAATTTTCCTGATGATCACTCGAAGCTGAATCGTAAAAACCCTCCAGAAATCCCAATTAACACTTCAGGAATCCCAATTATCACTTTCAGTGCACCTTGAACTTCCCGCTCCTCTTCCTCCAGCATTCCCAGTTATTCTCACATTACTATTTCATCTTTCCCTGCTTAAAACCTCATCCTACCCCCTCCCCTGGCTCACAGGGGAACCCTTTGGGTCTTTTCCCCCCCAAAAAAGCCCCTGCAATGAGGTTTTAGGATGAGATTCCAAGGATGTGGTTGGAAGAGCTGGATGGATCCCACACCCTGGATCAGAGGGCTCAGCTCCATCCCAGGGCACCATTCCCGCTCTTCCCTCTCCTCCACCAGAGCACTGGGCTAAAATTATCCCTGAGCAGCTCAAATCCCAAATCCCGGGGGGTTTTCATGGCCTCTGGAGCCCGATCCCAAGGACAGCTCCGGCTGTGGCACAGATTGGGAGCAGAAATAGCAGGAGGGTGGCACGGAGCGCTCCGAGGTGGCACAATTTGGGATTGGCACATCCCAAACTGGCACATCCCAAACTGGCACATCCACCTGCACCTGGGGGATCTCCTGGGAACGGCCCCTCTAAAGCCTCTCCCAGCTCAGGCTGGTGGGAATAAGATCCTAAAATTCCCAAAGAGCCTCCCTTAGTGTGAAAGGGATCCCAAAGCTTCCCAAACCCCCTCCATGGCTTTTCCTGGCTCAGGTTTAGTGGAAAAAGGATCCCAAAATCTCCCAAACCCCTTCCATGGATTGTCCTGGCTCAGATTTTGTGGAAAAGGGATCCCAAAATCTCCCTAATCCCCTCCACATCCTCTCCTTGCTCAGGCT
This sequence comes from Agelaius tricolor, assembly GCF_023055355.1. Taxonomy (NCBI): domain Eukaryota; kingdom Metazoa; phylum Chordata; class Aves; order Passeriformes; family Icteridae; genus Agelaius; species Agelaius tricolor. Next base: position 5,040,936 of record NW_027269290.1, read on the forward strand.
TACAGGGAAGGGGATCCCAAAATCTCCCAAAGCCCCTCCTTTAGTGAAAGGGGGATCCCAAAATCTCCCAAAGCCCCTCCTCAGCCTTTCCCAGCTCAGGTTTCCAGGGAAAAGGATCCCAAAGCCTCCCCAAACCCCACACTGCCCATCCCATTCTGGACATAATTGAGCCATCTGTCCTCCCACATCCCAGCAGCTGTTTGGGATCAATCCCAGCCATTCCCACCCCCTTTTCGCCGGACAATAGGGCAGGAACTGCTTTTCCCTTGGGAAAAAGGGTTTTGTTTGGCTTCCTGGAGGGGTTTCATCCCCAGATACTCCTGGATATCCCTGTTTTTCACCTTACTGTGGTTTGGAAGAGGAATTCTGAGGACTATTCACAGATAGGAATTCCCAAGGAGTGTCCATTCCCAAATCCAAGATTTGGGTGAAAATCCTGCCAGGAACACTTAGAAAACCCCAAATTTCCCCCCAGCTCAGCTGTGTCAGTCCCAGGAATCGTTCCCAACCCCAGGCCTGTCCAAAAAGGCTGGAAAAGGGAGACAAAAGAAGCCAGAATTCCTGGAATCAAACATCGGGGAGCAGCCTGCTGTCCTGGGCTGGGGCCAGCTCAGCCTCGCAGCTGTCACCGGGGCCAGCGCCATTCAGACGAGGTCAACCAAAAATCCCCAGGCTGGTCCCAGCTGCTGGGATGGGCAGGAATAAAATCCCTGGGGAGCGCTGGCAGCTGGATCCCGGAGCTGTCAGCAGGAAATGGCAGCCTGGGATGTGCAAAATCAGGATTTGAAGGACACTCGGGAAAAATCCTCTGCCCTCTAAAATGTGCAGTTCTGGTGTCGGATGTAAAAAAAAAAAAAAAAAAAAGTGGATGAATTCGGCCAAATTCCGGCTTTTCTGGGAATTAAGGGGGTTTGGACAGGAGGTTTGGGGTTGAGGTATTTTCTGTTAGAATTGAAATTTTCCAGATGCAGGGGGAGAAGGAAATGGGATGATGATCCATTTGTTGAGAGGATTTGAGGTGGAATCGTGGAATGTTTGGGTTGGGAGGGAGATTAAGGTCCCCCAGTGCCACCACAGGGACACCTTCCACGATCCCAGGTGGCTCCAGCCTGGCCTAGGACACTTCCAGGGATGGGCCACCCATGGATTCTCTGGGAATTCCATCCCAGGGCCTCCTCACCCCAGAGGGAAGAATTCTTCCCCATATCCCACCCAATTTTCCCCTTTTTCAACCTGAACCCATCCCCTTGTCTTGTCATCCCAGTTCCTGCTGCAGATTCCCTTTTCCTTCCTTGTAACTCCCTCAGATCCCGAGGTTTCACACAAATCAAATCCTGAGGTTTCCACACAAATCAAATTCTGATATCTCCACTTCCAGGGATGGGGCAGCCATGGATTCTCTGGGAATTCCATCCCAGGGCCTCCCCACTGTCACAGGGAAAAATTCCTTCCCAATATCCCACCCAAATCTCCCTGAACCCATCCCCTCGTCCCACCACCCCAATTCCTGCTGTGGATTCCCTTTTCCTTCCTTGTAACCCCTTCATTTCCACACCAATCAAATCCTGAGGTTTCCACACAAATGAAACTCTGAGGTTTCCACACAAATTAAATCCCGGGTTTCCACACAAATTAAATCCTGGGTCTCCACACAAATTAAATGCTGACGTTTCCACACCAATCAAATCCCGAGGTTTCCACACAAATCAAATCCTGAGGTCTCCACACAAACCAAATCCTGAAATCCCCACACAAATCAAATCCCGAGGTCTCCACACGAGTCAAATCCCAATATCCCCACACAAACCAAATCCCAGTTCCCCACACAAGATTCCCTTCTCCGGGCTGACCATCCCCATCGCCCTCAGGCCGTCGGAAGTGCCACCAGAGGAGCTCCCGGGGTGTCCTGGCACGTGCGGGTGGCACAAAGCCCCGTCCTGTCCCTCCCCTGCTCCCGCTCCCAGCTGGGATTGCCTCAGCCCCATCCCAAAGGAGACCCCAACAAGAGGAGCCTTTGTGGCCGGGTCTGCTGGGAGTGTCAAAGCCAGATTTCAGGAATGTGACACCACCGAAGTGACAGCAGGGACGGGAGCTTCTCCTGAATCCTGCACTCCATCTGCCCCGGCTGGAACCACAGAGGGGCCTTTATCCCACATGGAGCAGCCCCGGCCCCACAAATGGGGCTGTGTCTGCAAATCCAGAGTGGGCTGGTGGTGTCACCATTCTGGATAGCTGAGAAGGCTGCGGGAAGAGGCGGGGAAATGGAAAAGATGGAGCAGAACTCATGCTAAAATGAGGTTGGAAAGGAATTCCCTCTGGGGCAGGACGGAATCCAGACCTCCCTGACAAGATTTGAGGAAGATTGTAAAGGAATCCAAGCCCGGGATGGATCCTGGCATCCAGGGAATAAAATCCCGGGGAATACTTTGGGAAAGGCGAACAAAACCCAGGGGAAGAGCCTGAGGGGTTGGGAAGAGCCTGAGGGGTTGGGAAGGGCCTGAGGGGCTGGGAAGGGCCTGAGGGGCTGGGAAGGGCCTGAGGCGTTGGCTGATCTTCACCTCAGGAAAAGGGGAAGGATAGAATTCTTTCCCTGCCCACAGGTTGGGGGAATATCCTATAAAAACTTCAGGGAATATCAAATAAAACCTGTGAGTAATACAAAAAAAAAAAAAAAAGCTGCTGGGAATATCCAAAAAAACTCTGAATATCTAACAAAGCCTGCTCTAAATTTCCACCAAAAGCTGTTGGGAATATCCAATAAAAGCGCTGTGAATATCCAACAAAACTTGCTCTGAATATTCAGCAAAAACTGCAGGGAATCTCCAATAAAAACTTCCGAGAATATCCAAAAACTGCTCTGAATATCCACCAAAACCTGCTCTGGATATCCACCAAAACCTGCTCTGGATATCCAATGAAAACTCCTGGGAAAATCCAATGAAAGCTGCTGGGAATGTCCAGTAAAAAGGAATATCCAATAAATCTGCTCCTACAAGGATGGCAACCGAGCTTTGTCCAGGAGAACAAAAATCCCCAAGGCCGCACAAAGAGGGGGAGGACCTTGTTCCCTGCTCCCCAAAATCCCGGAGACGGCCAGATCCCCAAACAATTCCAGCTGGAATTACCTCAGGTCACCACCATCAGGAGCGGGATCAGCCCTGAGCTCAGCCCAGCCGAGCCAGGCTTTACCCAGGTGGGGTTTAAAACTCATCCTAAATTGTGGAGACCACCCAGCATCCAAACTCCAGCTTAAAAACCACGCTGGGGGTGGAAAAGGGGGCATTCCCACATTCCCTGCATTCTGCTGTTCCAATGTATCCCAGTTTTCCCTTTCCATCCAGTGGGACTCCAGTGGGAGCAGGCAGATGGGAACTCAGGGAATAACGTTCCCAAATCCTAAGGAGGGGCTTCAGCACCCTGGAGAGCGGCCGGATCCTGGAGGATTTTCCTACCCACGGACATTCCCGGCCTCGGCATTCCCAGGTTTTCCGGAGGATTTGTGGCTGCCCCATCCCTGGAATTGTCCAAGGCCAGCTTGGAACAACCTGGGATAGGGAAAGTTGTCCCTGCTCGTGGAATGGGATGAGCTTTAATTTTCCGACCCAAATTATTCCGTGATTCTGCAGCTCTTTGAACTCGGGATAAGCAGGAAAAGGGAACAATCCAGAGGGAAAAAAGGGAATTTTTGGTGCATTTTCCACAAATCCAAACAGAACCTTCCCGCCCTCCCAGCTCCCACTGGAGCTGCCAGCCCGGCCTATCCGTGCCAGGAAATTTCAGGAGGAACTTGGGATTCAGGCTGACAGAGCTGCGGGATCAGATTCCGACTGTCCCTGGGAAAAGGAGCAAAATTCCGCTGCCAAGGAGGCGGAAAGCGACGGAGAAGCTGCCAGGAATTGCGATGGACCCCCGGCTTCACCTTGCACCAGCCCCGGGGGCTGCGCTCCTGCTTCCCCACTCCCTGTGAGGCTCCCAGAGGTGGGAAAGGAGCATCCCAGAAAATCCAGGACAGGGATTCATCAGCTCTTCCCGAGCCTGGATTGCTCAAAGCTCCCCCTTCCCTTTGGATGCTCCTCCAGCAAACCGGGAACGCGCCAACCTCTGGCTTAAGGCTCGCAAGGGGGAAAAAAACCCCAAATTCTCCTTTTACAGGAAAATCTCCACAATTCCCTCTCTCCTCTGCCCTTTGGATGCTCCCTCCCAGTTGCATCCCTGAGGAAAACAGAGCTGGGTTTCAGAATTCCAGGATGAGATCCAAAGGAACATAAGGAGGCGTTGTCGGGAATTTCTGTCCACCCCAACTCATCCCTGTTTTTTTTTTCCCGTGGATAATCCTCGTCCTCCGATCTCATTAAGTGGGAATGGTGATCCCGATAAGCCGAGGGATAAATCCTCCTCTTTTTTAATCTGTAATAACCCAGCCCTGTTTCTTTCAGCTCAGGATTAAAGGAAAAATAAAAGGGAAAGGGAGGGGGGGGGGACGGGGATTACGGAACATTTAAACTCCCAGCAAGTTCATTCCGAGCCGGAATCCCTGGAATTACGCAATAATTATCCTGGACAGCCTGGAAAGGAACGAAGGGGCTTCGGGAAGAGGGGGGAAAATGGGAAAGATGGAGCAGAAGTCATCCAACAACACGGGAAATGAGGAAAATGAGGTTGGAAAGGAATTCCCTCCGGGGCAGGAAGGAATCCAGACCTCCCTGACAAGATCTGACAAAAGTGTAAGGGAATCCAAGCCCTGGATGGATCCTGGCAGGGTTTAGGAATATTTTGGGAAGGGCAAACAAAACCTGAGGAATAAAGGGAAGTGCCAGAGGTTTTTTCCCTTTTTTTTTTTTTTTTTTTTTTTTTTTTAGGAGCCTCCTCATAGGTTTTACTGTTTAAATTAAAATAAAATCTGACATTTTTTATCTGAAAATCTGATTTTCTAACTGGGCTTGAATCCTCCCAATTCAGCTGCACCTAAAAAGTGTGGAAAACAGCGAATTCCACAGCTCCCAGAAAGCAAAGAAATGAAGGAATTCTGCCTGAACTTCCAGGTTTTTCTCCCTGGGAATGAAGTTCTGCTGGGATTTGGAAGGCTGGTGCTTCCCCGCATGGGTAAATTACAACCTCGCAGAAAATCCACCCCCACGCGGAAAACAAATCCAGAAATTCCTGCCCAGATAAAATCAGAGCCCCAGGAATGTCCTGGGGATGGGGCTGCTCCATTTTCCCAGATTCTTCAAACAAATCCCAAACTTTTCCCTGGGAGACTCCTCCTCCCCTGAGCAAGGGCAGGATGGAGCTGAAAAGTTCCAAAGCTCCAGGTGGAGCCAACAAATCCCAAAGTTTCCAGTTCCAAGTTCCACCTGCCCAGGTGAGCTCCACTGATCTTTATCCAGGGAATATTTCCTTGGAGCACCCCAGAACTTCTCCATTCCTACTAATTTCTGAATTTCTGGATAAAACTCATTTTTATCCAGGGAATATTTCTTTGGAGAGCCCCAGAACTTCTCCATTCCTGCTAATTTCTGGATAAATCTCATTTTTTATCCAAGGAATATTTCCTTGGAGAGCCCCAGAACTTCTCCATTTTTTCTCAGCGGGGTGACAGGACCAGAGGGAGGATCCAATCCAGGACCATGATCCCTATGGATAATTCCTTTTCCCCAGGTCACCCCATCTGGGATGGAGCACTGGGATTAACAGTGGCTCCAATGAGAAGCCAAACTTCCTTAATTCCATTTATTCCCCCTTTTCCCAGCAAAGGAAACACCAAAAAAAAATCCCTTTTCCTGCTGCTCACGTCCATCCCTTTCCTTGCAATCTTGGGAATCTCCAAGAGTTTCCTGGGATGGGATTCCCAGATTCCCATTTCCAAATTCCCATTCCCCTTCTGCCCTAGACTCGCTTTGTGGTTCACACCTGATCCGAATCCCTTCCCTGCTCATCCCTGGGATTTGAGGGTACAACCCCTCTACACCCAGGAGTATCTCATGAGTATCCTACTCAGAGTATCCCAACCACCTGCCAAGAGCAAAAACATGGAAAAAAATCCTCATTTTTCCCCTTATTATTCACTATTTCCCCCCAATTTTTGGGACCCTTTGTGGTGGAGTTTTTCCAGTGGATTTTGGGGGATTTTATTCCCCCCAAAACACCCCGGAGAGAATGAGAGGAAAACAAATCCTGAATAATTAATCTGGAAAACTTGGGATATTCCCCATTCAATCATCAGCTGGGAGAAGGGATGATTGGATTGGGTTGGGTTTAAACCAAAATCCCTTGGGATGAGGACGAGGATGGAGCTTTGTTAAGCCCAGAATTAACACAAAACCAGGCCCAGGTCCCAACTCCTGTAAACAAAGTCACTTTTCCAACCAAACAACTCCTGCCTGCCAGCCGAGTACTTTTCCATGCATTATTTATGTTGGATTCACGTTACAACCGCACAAAAAAAAAATGGGAAAAGCAGCAAAGGCCCAGCCCTGAACTGGGAAACAGCAAAATTAAAAATAGAAATCGAGCAGAAAACGCCAAATTTGAGTTTTCTTTCAGGAGAGAAAGCAAAGTTTTCTTGGAACAAAGCAGCCCCTCGGTGTCTGCCAAAGAGGGGGAGGTTTTCCAGGAAAGAAAGGAGTCAGCATCCCTGGAAAAGTCACAGGATTCCTGCTTTTGTCCTCGGCAGCTGCCAGGAGCACCCCGGAAACACCACAGCGCCACAGGATCCATCTTAAAGCAGCCGGGCCTCTGCTGGGCATGTCAGAATTCCAGCTTTTCCCGCAATTCCCGCATCGCCCCGGCCCTTGGCACTGCCCCTCCGCCGGGACCCGGCTGGAGCAGCCCGCGGTGACTTTGGGGAGTGCTCCTGAGCCACCCCAAGGAGCTGACCTTGAAGAAGGAGCCCACAGGCAGCATTCCAAAGGGAAAAGCAGAACCCACCCGCGCCAGACGCGCCGGCCGTGCCCAGTTTTAGCAGGGACGGGATTTCTCTGGGCAAAACCTCCCTTTTCCCACCCAAAAAACGGTGGGCGCCGTTGCCGGAGGCCTCCTTCCCGGATGGAATGTGCGTTTTCCCTGCTCCCCGCTCCCCAAGGAGCACCTGAGGCCATGGAAAAGGGAGGACCCCTCTCCATCCCCGCTCCATCCCAACAATCCCTCTCCCCCAGGCCCCAGCGCTCCCACGGCCTCCTCGCCCTCCTCACCCCATTCCCGAGCTTCTGGCGGCCGGGGAGCGCCCGTGGGGCCGGGATCCCAATGATTCAGCACTTTCCCCGCTCTCCCCGATGGAGATCGATGCCCGGGAGCGGCTGCGGGAGGATGCGGATCCCGCACCCGCCACTCACCGCTCGCCGCCGGGGCCCGTCCCCAGCCAGGTGCGTTTTCCCGATGGATTTTTCCGGCCCGGGATGTTCTTCCGGAGGGAAGGCGACGGGCGAGGGGCGAGGCGCATCCCCCGCGGAGCAATCGCCGCCCCCCTCGCCGGCTCTCGGCGCCCCAAAGTTGCGCTGTCACCCCAAGGTCCCCACCCGGGCTGCGCTCCCCGTGCCCCCGCGCTGCCACCGCCGCGGTTTTGTCACACGCAGGGACACGGAGCCGTGACGCAAGAGCCAAAATCCCATCACATGCCCCAGCTCCCCCCTCCCGGGGTCCTGACAGCAAAAACCGGGAGATTCTGGGGCTCACCGAGCCGGTTTAGGACCCCAAATCCGCGCTGAGGATGCGCGGGCTTCCCCCCGTACGCATCCCCCGAGAGATTCCCGCATCCCGGCGCGTCCCCATCCCGCTTCGTCCTTACCCGGAGGAGCTGAGGTGGCCGCAGCCGGGGCTCGGTGCGGGCTCGGTGCGCCGCACTGCGCGCTCCCGGGCGCGGCCGCGCCGCACTGCGCGCTCCCGAGCGGGCGGAGAGCGAGCGCGGCCCGGCAGCGGCAGCGAGGAGGAGGAGGAGGAGGAGGCAGGGAAAGGAGGGAGGAAGGCACAGGCTGGAGAGGAGGGGGCAGAGCAGGGGGAGGAGCTCATTAGCGGCGCCCTTAATGAGCAGCCGCAGGCGCTCAGCGCGGGGCTGAGCCCTCCCGAGGCTGAAGGCGCAATCCGGGGACAGAAACGCGAATTTTGGGCGAGGAGAGGACGAGTTTGGGTCACCGTGGAGAGCCGACCCCTCCCAAAGCCCCGGGGACAGAAATGCGAATTTTGGGCGAGGAAAGGAGGAGTTTGGGTCACCCCGAAGAGCTGACCCCTCCCAAAGCCCCGCACGCAATCCGGGGACAGAAACGCGAATTTTGGGCGAGGAAAGGAGGAGTTTGGGTCACCCCGAGGGTGCGGAGGGTCCTCCCCAAGGGCGAGGAGCGTCCCCCGGTGCTGCTGGAGAGGAGCGCGGGTGGCACCGCTCGGCCGGGGGGCGACATCGGCTGCTGGCACCGGTGGCACTGGGGCACTGGTGGCACTGCTGGCATTTCTGGCACTGCTGGCACAGGTGGCACTGTCCCCTCGGGTGACCCCGCCGAGGTGACCGAGCCCGCACGTCCCCGCAGCCGCTCGGAGCTCTCGGTTTAATTAAAGCTCCCCCCGCCGCTCCCAGTGAGATTTGTGGCCTCTCCTTCCCGGGGTTTTTTATTAAATTCCCGATTTTCTGCTGAGGCGGCAGAGCTGGAATTGATGGAGGTGGATGTCTGGGAGAGGCAGAGGGAGACTGGGTTTCATCTCGCTGCTGAATTGAAAATAAAATGTGAAATATTTGATTTTGGAGATGGATTAATGTATGAATTAAATATATCGAATATGCCAGTGGAAATCATGGAATCGGGAATCAGGGAATAGGTTGGGTGGGAAGGGTCCTTAAATAGATCCAATTCCATGGAATTCCATTCCCTGATCCCAGGTTTTTCCAACCTGCCCTGGGACACTCACAGGGACAGAATTCTCTGGGAATTCCATCCCCACCCTCCCAGGGAAGGATTTATTCCCAATATCCAACTGAGCTTTCCCCTTGTTCGGTCTGAGCCCATTCCCCCTTTCCCTGCCACTCCATCCCTTGTCCAAAGTCCTTTTTCCATCTTTCCTGTCGTTCCCTCAGCTCCTGGAAGGCCACAGCTGGATCACCCCAAAGCTTCCCTTATCCAGACGGAACAATCCCAATTTCCCAGCCTGGAATTCCAGCTGGGAATTCCAGGGCTGGAGCAGCTCTGCAGGGGGGGGTCTCACCTGAGGGGGCAGAGGGGCTGAATCCCCCCCTTCTCCTGCTCCATTTTTATCCCAAAAATCCATTTCCAGGTCTCACCATCCCATGGAAATGAGGGAGGAATTCCCGTGGCAGAAATTCCATGGGGATCCCCGCAATTGCCGGATCACCAGAGGGGGAAAAAAACTTCCTGGGGGGATGTGGGGACACAGCTGGAAACGCCAGGTTTGGAAATCCCAATTTCCCTATGGAATAACAGATCCAGGGAGCAGCTGCTGGGAAAGGAGAGAGATAAATCAATCAGGAATATTCGGGGATGGAGCAGAATTCCAGACACCCGTCCCCAGCTGCTGGGAGGTGGGGAAAATGAGGAAAAAAAAACATGGGGAAAAACAGGGAAAAGCCACAGGGAAAACTGGGAAAAGCCATGGGGAAAACCAGGAAAAAAGCCATGAAGAAAACTGGGAGAAAACCATGGGGCAAATCGGGAAAAAACATGGGAGAAATCGGGAAAAAACATGGGAGAAATCAGGAAAAAACATGGGGGAAACCAGGGAAAAGCCATGGGGGAAATCTGGAAAAAACAACATGGGTAAAAACAGGGAAAAACCATCAGGGAAAATGGGGAAAAGCATGGGGAAAACCAGGGAAAAAGCCATGGGAGAAATCGGGAAAAAACATGGGGGAAACCAGGGAAAAGCCATGGGGGAAATCAGGAAAAAAAACCATGGGTAAAAACAGGGAAAAACCATCAGGGAAAATGGGGAAAAGCATGGGGAAAACCAAGAAAAAAGCCATGAAGAAAACTGGGAAAAAACCATGGGGAAAACTGGGAAAAGCCATGGGAGAAATCGGGAAAAACCATGGGGGAAACCAGGGAAAAGCCATGGGGGAAATCAGGAAAAAAACCATGGGTAAAAACAGGGAAAAGCCACGGGAAAACTGGGAAAAGCCATGGGGAAAACCAAGAAAAAAGCCATGAAGAAAACTGGGAAAAAGCCATGGGGAAAACTGGGAAAAGCCATGGGAAAAAATGGGGAAAAGCCATGGGGAAAACCAGGGAAAAACATGGGGAAAACCAGGAAAAAAACATGGGGAAAACCAGGAAAAAAACCATGGGAAAATCAGGGAAAACCTATGGAGAAAACCAGGTAAAAGCCATGGGGAAAATTAAAAAAAAAAAAAAAAAGGAAAAAACCAGGAAATAGTCATGGGAAAACTGGGAAAAAACCACGGGGAAAACTGGGAAAAAACCAAACCATCCTCAAACATCAGCAACAAAGGACAAAAAAGAATCTGAGAGTTCAATTTGGGGATGTTTTTCCAAGGATGTCACCGAAGTCAGGGACCTTGTCCCTGACGCTGCAGCTTTGGGAACATCAGATTTCACCAGGCTGTGCCTTTCCTGCCCGGATCCTGCTGGATTTTAGGCGGGAGAAGGGAATTTCACTCCGGAGCTGCCTCTCCAGCACTGCTGACTGCTCCTCCAAGATGCTGATCCCAGAGAATTCCAGAGGGATCCAAGGGCACGCTGCACTTCTGGAGATGCTCAAAGCCTTGAAAAGTTTTTTCCCCTTTTTTCCCATTTTTCCCCATTTTTTCCCCATTTTTTCCCATTTTTTCCCCTTTTTTTCCCCTTTTTTCCCCCTTTTTTCCCCCTTTCCCCCCCCTTTTCTCTCCCTTTTTCTCTCCCTTTTCTTCCCCCTTTTTTCCCATTTTTCCCCCCTTTTCCCTTTTTCCTACAAAGTTTTTTTTCTTCTCTCCCATTCATGGCTACAAATGGCAGGGAAGGAATTGAAATATCCCTTTTTTTGGTGGGGGGGGGGAGTTTCCATGGAAAATCCCATCTGGAAAAGGCCACAGCCCTCACGAAATCTGATTTACACCACGAAAAAAATCTGATTTGCACATCACAAAATCTGATTTACGGGGCCGAGCTCTTTGGGCTGCGAGCCAAAATTCCCTCATTTTTCCATGTAGATACTTCTGGAAGAGGGAGGAAAAGCTTGGAATTTGCTCATGGAGGAAAGAAAACCGGGATGTGTCTCCTGGCCTTATGGGAACCACAAAATCTGGCGTAAAAATGATCAAAATTTGTAAAAAAAAAAAAAAAAAAAAAAGGAAATTTAAAAAAAAAATCACATAAATGGGATGGAAAATGAATCCTGAAATTCCAGGATCCACTGGGGACAGGGGAGGGCTGGGATCAGCTGGAATTTGGGCATTTCCCAGCGGGGAAATCCCTTCCCAGATCCAGCCTGGATCTTCATCCTCACCCCAGGCCCCGTGGAAGGTCCCTTCCCTTGGCTTCTCCCTGGAGATTCCCAGCAATCCAATTATCCCGGGATGGAAAAGCGGGAAAATGAGCTCCCCCAAGCTCTTTGGGAAAATATTGATCAGCCTGAAAGCCTCGGGAATGATGGATTTGTGGGGAGGCTTTAGGGACAAGATGGAGATGGATGCACATCCCAGGAACCCAATTTCATGGATGTGCATCCCGGGAACTCTGATTTTATGGATGCACATCCCAGATTCTTGGTTTTTATGGATGCACATCACAGAAACTCTGATTTTATGGATGTGCATCCCAGGAACTCAATTTTCATGGACACACATCCCAGAATCTTGATTTTTATGGATGCACATCCCAGGAACTCAATTTTCGTGGATGTACATCCCAAAATCTTATTTTTTACGGATGCACATCCCAGGAACTCAATTTTCACGAATACACATCCCAGAATCTTGGTTTTTATGGATGCACATCCCAGAATCTCAGGTTTTATGGAGCTTCTCCTGCCCCAGGGCAGGGATGATCCCATCCAGGAAATCCTGGGACACGGAACTTTTCCAGGAAATCCACAGGGCGGAGGGGTTTGGCCTCACCCGCTGTTCATTCCCTGTTAATCCAGGAATTAAAACCTGGATTGGGATTTAGATGAACTCATCCCGAGTTTGTTATTCCCAAAAAAAAAACCCCAGCACAAATCCCAAAGTGGATTCCCTTGGGAACCAATTATTGGAATCAAAGGAGAAGGGATCCAAATCCGGAGCTGTTGGAATTCCCAGTCCCAGAGGACTGAAAATTCCACTCGAAATTCCCAAAAATCCCAAAAAGCTGCGGTTTGGGGCTGCCTGTGGTCGGGGAGTGCCACCTGCTGTCCCCGCCTGTCCATCCCAAATCCTGGCACCGGGAATTCCCGGCCATTCCCAAACATTCGGGAGGGGCAGCGGGACGGGAAAATCATCACCAGGAAAAATCAGGGATCCCAAAAAAATGTTCCCTTCATCCCGCTGGGACAGCAGCAGGAATTTCCTCCTGGAAAAGGAGGGAATCCAGGCTTTGGAAGGAGCTGCTCAAAAAAGGCTTTGGAATCCTGGCATTCCTGGAGGTGTCCAAGGAATTTCTTGGATGCGTCACTCAGAGTGGGTATCGGGCACGGGTTGATGGCCCTGGAGGGATTTTTCCAGCCTCAGGAATCCGGGAATTCTACACGGCCCCAGCTCCTGGATTCCATCCCTGGCAGGGCGGGATATCCAAAGGAAAAGGCCAAAATTCCCAGGGAGGGGAGGCTGGGATGGGGCTGGAGCTGAGCAGGATTTGGGAAAAGGAAAATCACCACAGGGAAAAGGGAAAAAATTCCAGCAGGACAAGGTCGGGGAGTGCGGGAAAAGAGGGAAAAGCAGCAAAGCTGAGCTTGATTGTTAATTAAAAACCTCCCTCTAATTAAGGGTATTGCCCCCTCTGGCAGAGGGATGATCCAGAGCTGATCCCGTGGCAAAATTCCTGCCTGGATTTGATGACCCGGAGCTGATCCCATGGCAAAATCCCCGCTTGGATTTGTGTCCTGGGATGTGTCCGGAGCCTTTTGGGAGGGATCTGTGCCCGGGCGGGCTCCAGGAGCAGAGGAGGATTTGATGGAGGAACTGGAATCTCTTAGATCCTCCAAGAATCAGATTTTCCCGGGAAAACAGCCTGGAAAATCCTTCTTGGGAAGGACTGAATCCATCCTGGAGTGAATTCCAGGATCCTCCTTCACCACTAGATCGCAGCACATCCCCAGGTTCTGCTGCCAGCGCATTCCCGGGCAGGGAAAAGGGGCCGCTGGAACATCTTGGAATTAGTGGAGCAAAAATCCGGGTGGGAAATGGTGCGGAAAGAAGGACACGGCCGAGAACGTTCCTGCCCTTAGGATGAATCCAACCCGCGGGAATTTTCTGGATGGGCTGGGAAAAAAATGTCCTGGGCAGCGTCCAGCGTGTCCAGGGCTTCCCAATTTCCCTTTTTCTATGGGGAAAAATGCTGGAATGGGATCACTGGTGCCTACTGGTTTCCCAAAGTCCTTGGGTAAACTCGTCAGCATTCCCAAAACCCCAGCCCTGGCCAAAACAAGAGAATCCCTTTGGGAATGCTGAGCCCTCTCCTTGGAGTCTGTGGGATTTGGTGGCCACAATCCCGGGAAGGCATCAAATGGCTCCAGAATCCCTCTCCTGTGGGTTTTTTGGGATATTTCTCCCAGTTTTAACCCAGATCCCATTAATCCCATCTTTTCCTCAGCACGGAGTTGTACCGAGCTCCAAAATTCCATTTATTCCCGTCGGGAAGTGGAGAAATCCCAGAGCATCCCTCAGCTAATAAAATCAACATTTAAAATATTGGGGTTTTATTCCCTTTTCCTCCTTTCCAAGCAGGTATTTGGAGTCATTTCATGGAAAAGCCACGGTGATTCCAATCGATCCCAGCCCCCTTCCCAGCAGAACCCACGGAATTTAAAACACTTCCAGCTCTGCCTTTCCCTCCGGAGGAAGATGGGAATAAATCCTGGGAGCCGGCCATAAATCAAAAATTAATCTCCCCGAAGCGCCCGGCCTGTCCCGATCCCTCAAACAACAAAACAGCAGGAATTTATCACGGGAATTCATCCCGGTGCCTGCCAGGGGAGGATGGATGAGGGTGGAAAAGCAGGGAGTTAAAAAACACGGGAAAAAAACCCCCCATGGATTTTCCAAGGAAAAAGAGAAAATCTGTCCGGGTTTTTGTTTGGATGGGAACAACCCCAGAGCCAGCGGAGCTCCAAGGAATCCTTGGATGCTTTGGTGTGGGAATCTTGTGGGAAGGGACAAAGGGGGAACAAAGAGTTCCATGAATTCTCCCAGGGTCTCCAAGTGTTTACATCCAAGGAATATTTTTCCAGGGTGGGAAGCAGAGGGGAGCCCCAGGAGCAGCTCCGGAGTTGCAGCCTCCTCATTCCCACATCCCAAATCCCAACGGATCCATCCCAAACTCCGGCAATTTTCAAGCTGATTCCTCTGAATCCCAAAATAGCTTTTCCTTCCCCACAATTCCCAGCCTTTTTCGCTGCTTTTCCTGCAAAAATTTCCTTTTGATCTTTATTTTTCCCTCCCTCTCTTCAACAAACGAAGCCCACACTCAGCAGCAGGAATAATTCCCGCTGGAATTACTCTGGGAACCTCTGGATCAGGATGGAGTCGTTCCATCTCCTAAAAAAAAAATGATGGATGAAGAAATTAAAGGAATCTGTTAAAATAATTCCCTGGAAGTGGCTTTGGAGTCCCCTGGAGTGTTTGGGGACAGCTGGGACACTTCTCCCTCAAATTTGCCTTTTATTGGAGCTCCTCCTCCCATTCGGATTTTTTGGGATGTTGCTCCCAGATATTGGAATATTTTAAGGAATGGGATTTAGGGAGTGTTGGGGCTCTGAGGCTGCCTAGGCCATTCCCAGAGGATCCATCCAGCGCTTCCATTTCTCTCCTTCCCACCCGTTCCCATCCCAATTCCCACCCCTTCCCACACATTCCCACTCCTTCCTGCCCATTCCCACTCCTTCCCTCCCCAATTCCTGCCCATTCCCACCCTAATTCCCACTCCTTACCACCCTAATTCCTACTCCTTCCCACTCATTCCCACTCTTTCCCCACACAAATTCCCACCTATTCCCACCCCAATTCCCACCCATTCCCACTCCCTCCCTTTCATTCCCACCCTTTCCCACCCCCATTCCCAAGGATTTCCATGCCACCATCCCACGTTAACCCTCGGAGCCCGGCACGTTCCTTTGCTGGATGCACAAACACGAACTCATTAGCAGCGCTAATTAGCAGCTCTAATTAGCGCGATGCTCCAAAGGGAAGGGAAATGAAGGAGAGGCGAAGGAGGAGACGGAGCAGAGGGGGGAGGGATGGGAAGGGGGAAAAACGGGAAGGAAAAAGGTATGGAGAGAAAAGGTCGGGATGAAAATAGAGCCGGGGCTGTTCCCTGGATCTGCTCAGCCGGGAACAGCTCCTGGAAGGATTCCCAATATTCCTGATATTCCCGACATTCCCGATATTCCCGATATTCCTGATATTCCCGATATTCCCAGTATTCTAAATATTCCCGATAGTCCCAGTATTCCCAGTGTTCCCAATATTCCCAATATTCCCGATATTCCCGATATTCCCAATATTCTAAATATTCCCGGTATTCCCAGTGTTCCCAATATTCCCGATATTCCAGATTCCCAGCTGGAGCTCAGCATTCCAGGGAAATTCAAACTGCCCAAGAGGAGCGACAGAGAAATCCTTCCTCTCCCTCCTTCCCTCATCCTCCACCTCATCCTCATCCTCATCCTCCTCTTCCTCCTCCTCCAGGTACAAAAATCTGGAGTTTATAGGATCCAAATCCCAGCTATGGGATGGGATGGAATGGGATCCATGGGATGGGGTGGGATGGGATGAGCCTCGGGAGTCTGGGGTTGATGTTTTTCCTGTTTTCCCTCCTTTTTTCCTCTGTTTTTTTTCCCCTGTCCCTCTTTTTTCCCCCCGTTTTTTCTTTTTGTCCTTGTCCCTGTTCTTTTTCCCTGTTTTCCCTGGCTTCCCTGGATTTTTCCCCTGTTTTCCCTGGGTGTATTTCCCTATTTTTTCCCCATTTTCCCTGGGTTTTTTACCCCATCCCTGTTTCACCGGAGCCGCTCCGGTGACAAAACCGGAGCTGGAATCACAAACGCTGCCCTCGCCTGCGATTCCGCTCACGGCACGCGTGAAGGATTCCCGACCTCGGGGCCCCTTTTTCAAGGCATAAAAATCCTCCTCCCCATCCCTCCCGACGACTCCACAACCACCAGGGCCGTTAATCGCCGGGATATTCCAAAGGCCGACAGAAAATTGCCGGAACGTTCCGAAGGTTGGCGGAAAATTGCGGATCAGGGGCCTCTCCCTCCTCGCCACGGGAATGATTGGGGACCCGGAGGTTGCCCCACGCATCCCAGCCCAGCTCATTTTTCTGCATTTGGTGGCTCGGAGTCACAGTGGGAGCGTGGATGTGAACCAGTGGGAACGAGGCAGGGAATGGGAAAGTTGGGATTTCGGGATTTATGGCATGGTCTGTGATGCCTGTAGGGGTTTGGGATGATCCATGTGGACACAGATCCAAACAAAACCGTTCCTGTGGCTTCATTCCCAATAAAAAAGCCTCATGATGAGTCCTTCCCATCAGGTGGATGGGATAGTGGGATTTTCCCATTGCTCCAGACCCTAAATTGGTTAAAAAATTCCTGGGTTTGGGGGGAAGTTGGTTGGGACTTTATTAGGGAGAGAAATTGGGTTAATAAATCCAACATTTCGCCCTGGAAATGCCTCTCCCATTGGATCAGGGCTCTTTCCTGCCTTTCCTGTAGGATTGGGATTCTTTTCCTGCGTTTCCCATAGGATCAGGGCTCTTTTCCCACTTTTTCCAGAGCCCCCAGCAGGCCTGGAGTGCAGATTTGATTCCCAGCCGGAATCTGAGCAGCAGCAGCAAACCAAGGATTAATCAGGTGCTGTAAATATCAGCATCCCTCTCCCATTCCCTTCCAGCAAACCTCAGGATCCGTGCATTCCCAAAAATCCCCTCAGGTCCCTCCTGGCCTCCCTTTATCCACCTTTTTTTTTTTCATTCCACATTTTTCCTCCAGCTCGCCCAAATCGCAGCCACGGGCAGAGAGGGGGAATTTCCATTCCCAATTCCTGGGCACTGTGGGTTTAACAGGTGGATTCCTGAGAATCCTGCAGGTGGATGAACTTCCCAAGGATATTCCAGAGCCCTTCATTATCCCGGAATTCCTGGTTTCTTGCATCCAGGAGCCCCCGGCGTGGCCATGGCAACTGGTTTTGCTTAAGTGCAGCTCGAGAGCAGAGTTAATTTTAGATGAAGTGAGGAGGGAGCTGCTGCAATCCTTGGATTTCTCCTCCCAGAACGATTCCCAGGAATTCCTGCACCACGGCAGCCGCCCAAACTTCATTATCCAGGGAATAATTCATTATCCGTGGAATTACAATGAGGTTTGGGTTGGGAGGGGCCTTAAAGATCCTGTTCCGACCCCAAATTATTTAATTCTGACTGATCCGTGCAGTTGATCCTAAGGAAAGGGAATTATCTGTTATTGCCTCAGTTCAGGGAGGACATTTTGGGGCTGGAGCAGGTCCAGGGAAGGGATGGAGCTGGGAAGGGTTTGGGGAATCCTGAGGGAGCTGGGCAGGGGCTCAGCCTGGAGCAAAGGAGGCTCAGGGGGAATTTCTGGCTCCTAGCATTTCCCAATGTCTGAATTCCCAACATTTCCCAATGCCTGAATTCCCAACACTTCCCAGTGTCCAGAGTCTAAATTCCCAACACTCCCCAGTTCTCAGTGCCTGAATTCCCAACATTTCCCAGTTTTCAGTCACCAATGGCCACGAAGGAGCCAAATTTCTCCTCCGCGAGCTCCTCCAACTCTGTTTTTTTCCATTAATATTTTGCTGATGGATTTCTTGGCTCCCGTGCTGGAGCCAAGAGCCAAATCCAAAGGAACTTCTGGAGAGAGCTTTCCAGAAAGCGCATCCAGAGCTGCCCTTCCCCAGCAATCCCAGAGCCATCCCGCTGGGAAGGGGAAGGGAGGGAAGGAAAACAGAGCCAGAGCTCGGAGTTCATCCCAAAAATCTCCTCCCGTGCAGCTGCCGCAGGGGTCGTTCCATCATTTATTCTTGTCCGGCCAGGAAAATCCAAAGCTGCTCACAAGGAAGTTTTCCAGGTGAAATTTGTCCGTGGAATTATTTTCTGGGAGGAATTGTCTCCGTTCCAGCCTTGCCCCAACAAATCCGAGCTGGTCCTCCCAATGCTTCCAGCAGCACCAGCCTTGGGATAATTTATTGGGAATAATTCCATCCTGAATGGTTTGGGAGCATCTCCAAGGACTTTCCAGGAGTCCTGAGATTCCCAAAAACCCCCACGGTGTCACTGGATGCATGGAGCTGTCTCTTCCCAAAGAACACTCTGCAGGATTTGCCCTCATTAATCCTCACCCTGTCATTAACCGCAGCATTTAATTAATAAATTAGCATCTGGTTAGGCACGGACAGGACGTGGATCAGCAGGAATGAGTCTCCGGAGGCCATGGATCTGCTGCAGTGTTGGGAATACCGGGCAAGGACAGGAAAATCCCGTGGGAAGTGGCGTGAGATGGATCTGGTGTGGTCCCGCTGGGGTCACCGGCCAGGAAAATTCCTGGAATCTGGAAAGGGAATCTTCACCAGGAGCTGGAGCCCCAGGACACAGGGAATGGCTTCCCACTGCCAGAGGGAAGGGATAGATGGGATACTGGGAAAGAATTCCAGGCTGTGAGGGGCTGGGATGGAATTCCCTGAGGAGCTGTGGCTGCCCCTGGATCCCTGGAATGTCCAAGGCCAGGCTGGATGGGGCTTGGAGCAGCCTGGGACAGTGGGAGGTGTTGGGGGAGGAATAGGATGAGGTTTTGGGATCCTTCCTGCCTAACCCATCCCAGGATAATGCCATTCCAGCCAGGAATGGAGCCTGGATGCATCCCAGTTCCAGCAGCAACATTCCCGTGCTCCCATCCCATTCCAGAGCTGTTCCCTCTCTCCTGAGACCTCAGGATGCTTCCAGCCAGGATCCCAACCCCATCCCAGATTTGGGATAAGCAAACAGGGGATTTGGGATTTATCCCTCTCCCTGCTCCACTTACAGCTCCTTTCCCCCATTTCCCTTTCACCTCCGGCTTTCCTGGGAACGCTCCGCCGGTGTTACAAAATCCAGGAATTATTATTCAGGGAAGGAGTGGGAGAGAGGCTCGAGATGCGAAGCGCGGGAGCGATCCTTAATCATCCCCATCATTAGTTAATTGCCGGAGCCGAGTCCATTCCGAGGAGAACGTGGAATGCTAAATTTAGCCGGAGCAGCGGGATCTATTCTGGGGGATTCGTGCTCTCCCCGCCGCGGATTCTGCCTCCCGCCCTTCCCAGGAATGTCAGCACCGGGGACTGGAGGAGCAGCGCCGGCCTTGCCTTCCGTGGGCTCCCAGCAGGAGTTCCTGGGAATGTGGGAATGCGGCAGGGCCTGGGAAGGGGCTGGAGGGAGGATCCTGCTGGATCCTGCACGTGGATTTTTGGGGGAAAAAACCGTGTTCCATGCCCAGTTCGGATGGTGCTGGGTCCAAAAGCACTTTGGGATGGGACGGGATGGGATGGGATCCATGGGATGGGATGGGATGGGACGGGATGGGATCCATGGGATGGGATGGGATGGGATGGGATCCATGGGATGGGATGGGATGGGATCCATGGGATGGGATGGGATGGGGAGAATCCCTCCCAGTGCTCCACTGGGGAGGAAACTATGGATCCATTTTCTTCCATTTCTGGGGTTCCAGTCTGCTCGAATTCCTTCTCCTCCTCATTCCCTGCTCCCTGTTTTCAGAGCCGTTTTCCAAGTCCTCCTGGAGACTTTCAGACGGAGCTCCAGCAGCAGGGCTGGGATCTCCCACACCCATCCCCGATTCCCATTGTCCTCCAGGAGCGGGGCTGGGATTCTCCCACACTCATCCCAGATTCCCATTTTTTTCTACCATTTTTTTTCTCCAAAGGGCAGCAAAGCCCTTTGGAGAAGGGGAGGTCAAAGCAGGATCTCCCACCTTGATCCCTGATTCCCATTTTTTTCCATCAACATGGCTGCGCTCTCACCCACCCATCCCTGATTCCCATTTTCCTCCAGCAGCAGCAGCACCCCCCAAAAATTTCCCTCTGTGGCCGCACCCCCTCCTCTCCCTGTTCCCCCACCTCAACCCCACGCATTCCCAATTTTTTGGGAGCCTGGCAGGAGCTGTGCCACCCCTTCCCCTCACACCTCCCATCCCTTTGGATGCTGCAATTCCCGGGAAAACCGGCGGCAGGGGGGAGGAGGAGGGGGAAAAGTCAAAACTTAATAAGACATTAAGACAACAGATTCATTAAAAAGTCATTAATTCCTGTCAGGAGCAGCTTTAATTAACAAATGCCAGGAACTGCGGCACTGCCACCGCTCCTGTGACCACCTGAGTGCCGCTAATTAAATGCCAGTTAAAATTCCCCGGAATCTGGCAGCGCGTTTTCCGCCCGCTGCCAAGATTTTCTCCGCAGCCTCCGAGTTCACCTCGTTTGTCATTGTCCTCCCCGTGTCGGAGCAGGGGGGTTCTTGGAAAACATTCCCAGCTTTCTCCTCCCCTTCCCAAGAAAGGCTGTTTGCTTCTCCATGGGTTTTTTTGGTTTTTTTTTTTGCCAAATTCTGTTTTTTTTTTCCTGGGTTTTTGGAGCTGTGGGAGCGTTGGCTGTGCTGTTTTCCATGGAATATCATCCTGCTGGTGCTGGGATAAGGTTTAGCAGGAGATGTCCCTGCTCAGGGGCTCAATGGCCTCCCTTCCAAACCATTCCATGATTTTGGGAAGATTTTCTTCATCCAAGGCTCCTTCAGCATCCACAGCCAGGAAAAACCCTCATTCCTCCTCTTGCCCATGGGTGACAGCTCCAGTGGGACCCTCATTCCCTGAGGATGATCCTTGGCCTTCCCAGAAATCCCTTGGGGACGGAATGGGGTTCATCAGCCCCGTTGGGAATGTTGGGATTCCCTTCCCTTCCCTTCCCTTCCCTTCCCTTCCCTTCCCTTCCCTTCCCTTCCCTTCCCTTCCCTTCCCCTCCTTTTCCCTTCCCCTCCTTTTCCCTTCCCTTTTTTCCCCTTTTTTCTCCCTTTTTCCTCCTTTTTCCCTTTCCTTCCTTTTTCCCTTTCCTGTTTTCCTTTCCCCCTTTTTTTCCCCTTTTCCCCTTTCCCCTTTTCCCTTCCTTTCCCCCTCTGAAAACATTCCCAGAATAACGGGATTTCTTTCCCCAATTCCAGCCTCCTCCCCACTTCCCTCTGACCTCTGTTAGCAAAATCAAACGGAATCGATTTTTCCATGGGGCTCCCGATTTCCCGGAGTCATTTTCCCTCGTCCTTTGATGTGACAATCCAAGGTGTTTCCCCTCAGCTGCACAAACTCCACATCCATAAAATCCACGGCATTCCCACGCTGGGATTTACATAACGGGGACACTGGAGGCATCAAAAGGAATCGGAGATGAGGTTTAGGAGCAATTACGGATCCCATGGAAAGGAGGGAGTGGGAAGGGGGACATGGCAAACACTGGGATGTTCCTGGCTCTCTCTCTGTGCGTTTCTCCTGTTTTACCCCAAAATTCCAGCTCCAAACACCCCCAGGTGTCCCGGTTTTCCTTGGGAGTGGCAGCAGATGTGCAGGGACACATCTGGAAGGAGCATCCTGGAAGAATTCCTGGAATGTCACCAACACGGGAGGCTGAGCCCCACAGAAGGGACACAGGGTGGTTCTTCCTGAGGGGATTTGCAGCTGGAAACAGCTGGAAGCACCTGGGATGCTCCAGTGCTCCAGGAAGGGAATGAGGGAGGTGATGTTTAATCCCAGAGAGCAGAGGATCACTCCATCAAGCTCCTCTGGAATTCGGGAAATGGCTTTGGAAAGCGTTCCCAGCACCCAGCTGGCTCCACAGACAGCACCAGGGCCTGATCCAAATCCATCCCCACACCCAAATTATTCCCAATAAAGCCTGGATTCCATGGGCCAGATCCCACAGTGGGAATCCAGGGCAGATTTGGGATCACAGGATCCCTGGGAGGGAAAACGCCCCATAAACCATCCCAAACTCCCCATTTTTTGCTGCTCCAGAGGTGGAGCTGAGCCCCGGAGCTGGAATTTTAGGATTTCTCCTCTAGGATCAGAATTCCTGGACTCCCACACTCCTCTTCCTCACACCCCAACCCTCTTCCCACCCTCAAGGCTTTCCCTCAGCCTAAACAAACCCGGGGATAAATAATCCGAGGATTTGGAGATGCTCAATCGCCATGGCAACCCCGCAGGCCTCCTCCTCCTCTTCCTCCTCCTCCTCCTCCTCCTTTTCCAGCCAGGAGCATTCCCAATCTCCCACTGCCTTTCCAGGGCTCCCCTGATGGGAACTGGGGCAAACTGGGAGCAAAACCTCGTCCTGCCCAGTCTGAGCCTCATCAGCCCCCCAAAAGGCAGAAAAACATTTCAGTGCCCCCCCAAAAAGCAGATCCCAGGCTTTTCTCCCATTATTTTTTTGGAAATCCCAGTAATGAGCCATTCCCTGGTGAGCTGGGGCAGTGCCAGGGTGGGAAGAGCAGAGCCAGGGAATGTGAGTGAGGAGAAATAAATAAATTTGGGGGTTTGTAAACACAGTTTTGGCCGGTTTTGGTTGGGATTTATCCCCGTCCAGCCTCCAGCGAGGGTTCGTGAGGAGCCAGCAGGGCCTGGAGCTCCGGGATGGATGGGAAGGGCTGGGAAAAGGAGAGGGAGGAAGCTCTGAGAACGGGAATGGGTTGGACTGGAAGGGGCCTAAAATTCCAAGTTTAGGATTTCCAATGATCCCATTCCATGGGCAGGGGCATTTCCACCATGCAAGGTTTTTCCAGGCTGGCCTTGGACACTGGAAGGGGCCTGAAATTCCAAGTTCAGGATTTCCAATGATCCCATTCCATGGGCAGGGACATTTCCACCATCCCAGTTTTTCCCAGCCTGGCCCTTGGACGATACCAGGGATGGAGGAACCCCGGATTCTCTGAGAATCCCATCCCAGGGCCCCTCCCGAGGGAGGAATCCCTTCCCAAATCCCACCGCACGCCCCCGCCCCGGTTTGTGACACTCAGGTGTGTCCCCACAGCCCGCAGGGAGGGAGGGAGGGACGAGGTGGCTCCCGTTGCCATGGGAACGGTGGCACCGCCAGCGCGGGCTCTGCCGCCCACCCGGAATGTCCCCAGTGGGAAAAATGTCCCCGAGCAGGGCCCCGGGGGGAGGGACGGAAAACAGGGCTGGGGTGAGGGGATCCCTGGGACGGTGACAGCCCCGTGATGGTGACAGTGACACCCCCGTGATGGTGACAGTGACACCCCCCTGTCCTCTGTGATGGTGACAGTGACACCCCATTGTCCCCCATGATGGTGACAGTGACACCCTCCTGTCCTCTGTGACAGTGACACTCCATTGTCCTCTGTGATGGTGACAATGACACCCCCGTGATGGTGACAGTGACACTCCTATGATGGTGACAGTGACACTTCACTGTTCCCTGTGACAGTGAAACCCCATTGTCCCCCATAATGGTGACAGTGACATCCCATTGTCCCCCATGATGGTGACACCCCATTGTCCTCTGTGATGGTGACAGTGACACCCCCGTGACGGTGACACCCCAGTGTCCCCTGTAGTGGTGACATCCCCATGATGGTGGCAGTGACACCCCATTGTTCCCTGTGACAGTGACACCCCATTGTCCCCCATGATGGTGGCAGTGACACTCCCATGATGGTGACATCCCACGGCCCCAGTGACAGTGACATTCCACACTGTCTCCATTAAAAAAAAAATCCCCCACGTTACCCATAAAAATCCCCACTTTTTCCATAAAAAATCCCACGTCATCCATTAAAAATTCCCCCCATTATCCATCAAAAATCCCCCCACATTTTCCACAAAAAACCCCCCATGTTGTCCATAAAAAAACCTTCATTATCCATTAAAAAAAATCCCCATGTTACCCATAAAAAACCCTCATTATCCATAAAACCCCCATGTTATCCATTAAAAAAAATCCCATGTTATCCCTAAATACCCCCATGTTATTCATAAAAACCCCATATTATCCATTAAAAAAATCCCATGTTATCCATAAGAAGCCACCCCATGCTATCCATAATAAAATCCCATGTTTTCCATAAAAAATCTCATATCCATAAAAAACCACCCATGTTATCTATAAAACAATCCCATGTTTTCCATTTAAAAATCCCATGTTATCCATAAAAAATCCTCATTATCCATAAAAAAAAAAACCCCAATGTTATCCATAAAAAAATGCCATACTATCCATAAATAATACCCCCATATTATCCAAAAAAACCCCATGTTATCCATAAAAAATCCCTATATTATCCATAAAAATCCCCCCATGTTATCCATTAAAAAAATCCCATGTTTTCCATTAAAAATTCCCATGTTATTCATAAAAAACCCTCATTATCCATTAAAAAACCCCCATGTTATCCATAAAATAAACCCCATGTTATTCATAGGAAGCCACCCCATGCTACCCATAAAAAAATCCCATGTTTTCCATAAAAAATCCCATGGTATCCATAAAAAAATCTCATTATCCATTAAAAAAAAAAAAAACACATGTTATCTATTAAAAAAAATCCCATGTTCTCCATAAAAAATCCCATAAATGGGAGACCCTACCAGGTGTGTTCACCCCGGAATTGCTTCCCAAGGTGGATCTGAAGATGTCTGGGAATGAGGAAAGGATAAATCCCAGCACATTCCCGGTGCTGGCAGAGGGAGCCACCCCCACCTGGGCCCTAATTCCAGTTATTCCTGGTTTTTATGGGATCGGCCCTGATTTATGGGCAGCTTTTATGGCAGCCATAAAGCAGCCCCAAAATGCAGGGAATAAAGGGAGCAGAGGAACATTTCCCACCCCTGGATCATGGAAATTCCAGAGGATTCGGGGATGTGTCCATGGGAAGAAGCAGGAGGTGGGAATTTGGGGAGGCTGCTGTGATTTGGGATATTGGGGTTAAAAATGGGATTCGGGAAGGGGTGAAAATGTGGGGAATTTTTGGAATATGGGATGGGAGAGGGACAGCCCTGAATTCCTGGATTTGGGAATTCACCTCCAGCTTGAGGAAGGGGACAGGATCCCATCCCCATCCCTGCCACAGGGGTGACCATGGCCCACCCCAAATTCATGGGAATTAAACTTGGGATGGGGGAGCAGAGTTAAAACTGGAATTTGGGATGCCTGCAGGGTTCCTCCATCCATGGGGTTTTTCTGATCCAGACGGGAATAAAAGGTGCTGGATCCCTTTGTTCATCCAGGTCTGGTGGGGCTGAGCTTGGCTGAGCCTGGCTTAACCCCCTAAATCCTGTGGCTCTCCAGGAAAATTCCTCAGGGCAGCTCCCACCTCATGTCCTAAGGGATAAAAGAACGGGAATGTCACAACCCCACACGTGTGAGAGGGAAAACCCCACTCCAGACTCCAAGATTTTCTTTTCTCCTGATTCCAGGGACCATTTTTAACCCTTTCCCAGGGAATGTTCTCCAGGTGGATCCCGGAGCCGGCTGGGGAGAAGTGCTGGCGCAGCAGGGAGGATAAATCAGAGCCATCTCGGCTGCAATCCCACGCAATTAAAGCCTGGATCGGGATGTGCTCGGCAGCCTGAGGAGCATCTCGGGAGCCTCAGGAATTACTCAGCCTCTGCAGCAGCGCGGCAGGAGCCGGGCGAGGCCGGATGGGGCACGGACAGGGCTCCGCGACACCTGGGAGCGGCTTCTCCGTCCCCCGGGAATGCCTGGAGCATCCAAAATCCACCTGGAGGGGCTTTTCCAGGAGTTCCACAGGGATCCGGGAAATTCCAGGGGGCATTTCCCTGCCAGCCCCACAGCACAGGGCGCTGCAAACCAACCCCTGCTCCAGGTGCCCCCAGCCCTGGCAACGGGCACGGGCACCAAATCCCCCTGGAAGGGCTTTCCCAGCCCACCGAATCCCCCTGGAAGGGCTTTCCCAGCCCACCGAATCCCCCTGGAAGGGCTTTCCCAGCCCACCCGGAGCTCCTCAGCGGTTTCCACAGGATGCTGACTGGATTTGGGAAAAATAAATGGGAATTTCCTCCTATGACCCAGCTCCGATTTTTCCTTTCGCTGTTGGACGATCCTGGAGGGGCCGGTGCAGCTGAGCCCTCCCGACCCCGGGGACGCTCTGCAAAGCCCGGCTTTAGTGACGCTAAACCCGAGCCCAGCTCCCTTCAGGCGCCTGCAGAAGGGCTCTGCCGAGGGGGGGCGGGCAGGGACTCGATGCCATTGAAGTGCTGCCAATTAAATCAGGTCACTCCGAGCTCTCTGCGAGCTCTCCTCGGCGTGTGCGCGGCCCCGCTCCAGCCCCGAGCTCCAGCCCCGCTCCAACCCCGAAATCCAGCCCCAAATTCCAGCCCCACATTCCAGCCCCGAGCTCCAGCCCCGAGCTCCAGCCCCACTCCGGTCCCAGCCCCGCTCCAGCCCCGAGCTCCAGCCCCGAATTCCAGCCCCGAGCTCCAGCCCCGAGTTCCAACCCCGAGTTCCAACGCTGATCCAGCCCCAAGCCCAGCTCCAGCGCCGCTCCAGATCCAAATTCCAGCCCCGAATTCCAACCCTGATCCAGACCCCAACCCCACTCCAGCCCCGAATTCCAACCCTGATCCAGACCCCAACCCCACTCCAGCCCCGAATTCCAACCCTGATCCAGACCCCAACCCCACTCCAGCCCCGAATTCCAACCCTGATCCAGCCCCCAGCCCCACTCCAAGCCCGCTCCAGCCCCGAATTCCAACCCCGAGCTCCAACCCCGAGCTCCAGCCCCGCTCCGTCCCCAGCCGCGGGCGGTGGCCCTGGGAAGGAGCCAAGCCCCGGCTTCGCTCGCCAAACCGAGCGTGAAACGGGGACTCGATGGCCGCTGTCACCGCCCCCCTCCCTTCCCGAGGCCCTCTCTGTCCCTCCCCGGAGATGGGAAAGGTTTTTCTGGGATGCAAAAAAAAAATAATTCTGGGGGTGCTCTGCTGGCCGCACCCCAAACCCTGCCCTTGTCCCAGCCCCGCAGCTGCCGGTGGCAGGTCCTTGTCCCCGTGTCACGCTGGGTGTCACCGTGTGTGGGGTCTGTGTCACCCTCTGGGACCCCAGCTCTCCAGAGCAAAATGCAGATTTTCCCCAGATTTTTCCCCAAAGTTAAGAGTCCCTGAAAATCCCTTTTTGGGGAAAACGAGCCCCTGGCAGCGCGCCCTGCTTGGGGACCGCTCTGGGGAACCCCGCGCGGTGGCCGCGCTGTCCCCTCGGGGAGGGACACGGGGCTGGCGGGGTCATCTTTGGAAATGCCGAGAAATCCCGGGGGCAGAAGGAGATTTGGGACACAAATCCCAAATCCACCGAGTGTCCCCTTCCCCCTGCAGCCCCCGGGCTGGGCGACCCCCGGCTGCGGGGAGGGGACGGCGGTGGCGCAGCGGGAGCGCTGCGGATGCCGAGGGGCGGCTCAGCATCCCCGGGGGAGCCTTCATCCCTCGGGATCATCCCCCGGGAGAGGCCAGAGCCGCAGGGGTTAAGGCAGGAGCTGCCTCGGGTGGGTGGCACGTCGTGGCGACAAGGCTGAAGTGAGGAGGAGGATTGGGGAGGGAGGGGAGAAGGGAGGAGAGGGAGGAGGAGGAGGAGGAGGAGGAGGAAGAGGAGGGGGAGCGGGGACTGTGCGGCTGCGAAGGCGCCGGGCGAGCCAAGGGTGAGGAGCTCTCCCCGCCGCCTCCAGCCCTGAGGGTCAGCGTGGCCGGAGGGTCCTGCTGGCCCTGTCCCCGTCCTAAGCGACAAGGACAGACCCCGCCGGCGGTGACAGCTCCGGAGCCACCCGGCCTTTTGTCTGCCAGCCGAGCCAGATGTGCGGGCAGCTGTGGCGGGGGGCGGCAGGCGGTGACAGCGGCGCCGGGGGACGCGGACAGACGCGGAGGGTGAGTTGGGGGCCACCGCCGTGGTTTGGGGTTTTTGGGCCGGGGGTGACTTTGGGGGGGCTCCTGAGCGCTGCAGCACCGAGCCGGCGCCTCGGCGGCTCGCTCGAGGTTGTTTTTTTTCCCATTCCAGAGCTTTGCTCTCCCTGCTCGCTGCTGGATTTGAGGAGAAATGGTGCGTTTGGAAATAAAAGGGGTGGGGAAAAAAAAACAGGGGGAAAAAACCAGGGAATGGACGGAGAGCGGCGCTCCGTGAGGGGATGAAGGGACGGGAGGAAGGCAGGGATGGCTCCCGGGTCCAGCGGGGAGGGAGCTGCATTCCCGCTCCTGGAAACTCCTCCGGGATCGAGCGGATCCAGGCCCCGGCGCGGTGGGAGCGGGGGTGAGGGCGGCGGGACCGGGGGTGATGCGCTGGTCACGGAGCCGCCGGCGGGGCCGGGATCCAGGGATGCCGGCAGGATGCGATCCAGGCGGGAGCGGCGCTTCCCGGGCATTAACCCCTCGGTGCCCGAGCGACGCGGAAAATGTGACGGGAGGGACGTTGGGTGTGAAATAGAGAAACAATGCGGTCCTTGGGGCTCCTGGCCAGCCCTCCTTCACCTGCTCGGCCACCCCAGGGAGGGGACAGCCGGCCGAGGAGGATGGGACAGCAAAGGTGATGGCAAAGGACGCGTCGGGAACAGCCGCGCTGTCATTTTGGTGTCATTTTAATGTCATTTTCCTGCTTTCTGTGCCGGTGCCGTGTTTACCTCCCTCCGCTGCCCAGCCCTGCCCCTCCCCGCCGCGGCTGCACCCGCCCGCAGTGCCCGGGTCCCTGTGCCAGCGCCCAGCCCTGCCCGGGTCCCTGTGCCAGCGCCCAGCCCTGCCCGGGTCCCTGTGCCAGCGCCCAGCCTTTCCCGGGGCCGTGCCCAGCCCAGCGCTCCCCGGGGCCGTGCCCAGCCCAGCCCGGAGAGCCCCGGGGCGATCCCCGGAGCCGCTCCGGGAAAGGGCTCGGGGCCGGCAGGGACCCCGCGCTCCGTGTGCGGCTGAGCCAGCGCTGCCCTCGCCGCTCCCCGTGCTCAGCCCGGCCCTGGCTTCTCCCAGAGCCTGGAAAAAGGGATTGGAGGCGCCCAGGAGGAGCGGGAGAAGCTCTGGGCACGCAGGGCCGGTCCCAGCGGGAGCCCAGAGGGGCGCGGGGGGCCGGGAGGAGCCGCCGGGAGCGGCATTCCCAGGAATGCTGTGCCTGGAGCTGCAGGTGGGCGCTGCCATCGCCATCCGCTTCCTCCAGCCTGGATGCGCCGAGGCTGTGGCAGCTCCGGAGCCACGCGCGGGTGCCACCTCTGTCCCCTCCTGTGTCCCCTGTGTGTCCCATTCCTGTCCCCTCCTCGGGACGCGGCGCTGGTGCCGAGCCAGGAGCCAGCCCTGCCTTTCCCGGAGCCCCGATCCTGCAGCCTGGGCGCGGGCAGAGCCCCTGGAAAAGCTGGGATGGGAATGGCTCATCCCTGCCTCCCTCAGGCCCGGCCTGCGGTGGCGGGAGGTGGCTCGGGACAAGATTCCCTGTCCTGGGGATTGTCCCGGGATGTCCCTCAGGTCACTCCAGGGACATGGGGCAGCATCTCCCGGCTCCAGCCCGGGCTCCCTGTGCTGGAGGATGCTGATCCCGCCCTGCTGAGGCTTTTCCTGGCATTCCCGGCTCTCTGTGTCCCCTCTGCGGGCAGTGGGAGCGGCTTCGTCACCTGTGGCACCGCTGGAAGTGGCGGAGCAGGATCGGGATCTGAGGGCCAGGCTTGGCCTCTGCTCCTCGGCTGTTCCCAACCCTTCCCTTTGGCTGGGATCTCTCTCCCCATTCCCAACCCTTCCCTTTGGCTGGGATCTCTCTCCCCATTCCCAACCCTTCCCTTTGGCTGGGATCTCTCCTCCCATTCCCAACCCTTCCCTTTGGCTGGGATCTCTCTCCCCATTCCCAACCCTTCCCTTTGGCTGGGATCTCTCTTCCCAATCCCAACCCTTCCCTTTGGCTGGGATCTCTCTTCTCATCCCAGAGGAAAACTGGGAGCTGAGCCGTGCCCAGAGCCCGTGGTATTCCCCTGGCACAGGGAAAAGGGCCGGGAATTCTGCAGGACCCCGATCCAGCCCCATCCCGACCCCATCCAGGCTCAGCGGGGCTGCAGGAATTCTCTTTTCCCAAAACTGCAGGCGTTGAGCTGGAATTGCCCCCTCGGGGGTTCAGAGGAGCTGTTCCCATTCCCACGGAATCTCAGATTCCCGCGGAATTCAGATTCCAGAGGTAGAGCAGGGCTCCTGCAGCCCTGCCCAGCCCCGGCTCCTTCTCCTGAAGCCCAGGGATCATCCCCGCTCCTGCTTTCAGCTGGAAAAACACTTCCCCGATGTTTAGGGCCGCGTTCCTGGATTTCCTGGCTAGGACAGGGATTGGGGGGATGCTGGGAATGCCCAGAGCTGGTGCAGGGGAGGTTGGGAATTCCACCTGAGCAGGTGAATCCCAAACGCGAGGCTCTGCCCCTTTATTCCCAGATTTCCTCCTGGATCTCCCTGCTCATCAATGCCTCTTCCCTTCCCTGGGAGATCCCGTGGGATAACATTCCTGATGTCCCAAAAGGACACAAAAATTCGTCAACACCCCCTGTTTTGATCCCAAATCCCTTCTCCAGGACATGAAGGAGCTGTTCCCACTGTCTGTTCCCAATCCCAAGGTTCCAGCCCCTGGAATGAGGGCTGGGATCTCTCCCTCTCCCATGGCTTTGGTTTTATGGGATTATTCCCAAGGGAATAATTCCCAGCCCAGCTCAGGAAGGAGAATCCCAATCCCAGCTGCTGCTTCCTGCCAGGGCACCGGGATAAGCAGGAAAATGGGATGAGTTCAAAACCCCTGAAATTTGGGGGCGTTCCCTGTGGATAAAGCCCAGCACCGGGATTTTTGGGGTGGAATTTTGGGATTGGGATCGCTGCTCCTGAGTCGGGGGATAAACCTGGATAAACCTGGCAACTTCCAGCATCCATTTATGCAGGACCCTGGCAGCCTCTGGAATTCCCAGCAGCACATTCCAGGCCATCCATTCATTTATGGAAGGCTTTGGAAAAGGTGGATCCAGCAGCTGAATTTTAGGATTTTTTGGGAAAAATCACCTCGGGAGCCTTTGCTGTCCTCTCTTCATCCAACCAGGAGTTCTTGGGGATCATTCCCATGAAACTCCCACAGATTCCAAGGTGGGATAGGGGCTGGAAAACCCCCTCCAAATGCTGGCAGTGGGAGCTGTTTGCAAACACTCGGGAAAAGCGGGAATTGTGCGGCGGCTCCGTTTGGAGCGCGATCCCGGGCAACAAATAAATATGGGAAAAATTGGGATCCGTTCCCAGACAATTCACAAAGGCCTTAATTGGGACTGAAGTCTGGGGCTCTTCTCACCCAGACTGGATCCATAAATTATTCAGGACAAATTATTTGGGATAAATTATTCGGGATCAGTTATTCACCAGCTCCGCTTGGAATTAAGGCTGGGTTTTCCCCCTCCAGGAATGATCCTGGATCTTCCTGACCCTCTCCAGGCTCCAGAGTCTCCCAGTGTCTGTTAAAAATCCCATTTTTAGTGGAATTTAGAATGATCCTAACAAAAATAATCAATCCCAGATAATCAATTTTGAGGGTTGGTGCTTTGTCCTTCCCAGTGGCCAAAATGAGGAGAATCCAGGCTGGGAAAAAAATTGGGGTTTTTTTTTGGGAAGAGAGAGGATTTAATAAGGAATTTTAAATGAGGAATTTGGAATCAGCAGGAAAAGGGGTTTTGCATCTTAACCATCTTTTCCCAAAGGATCAGAGCAGCCAGCTCCAGATCTTTTTTAGGAAGGAAAAGAAGCAGCTTTGCTTCCCTGATTCCCAGCAGGACCTTTGGGAATAGAGACGGGAGGAAAAGCATTAAAAATACAAATTCTACCTGGAAAAAAGGGGGGGGGAAAAGGGATTTTTATGATCCATTAAAAATCTACCAATTTGGTTTGTGCCAGGAGAACTTTTTCCAAAGCTTTTCCATCGTGTGGTTGTTGCCCTTTCCAGGATGATCCTTAAATTTCAAGGAATATTTTGGCTGCTCCAAGCGGTGTTTGACGCCTCATCAAAGCCTCTCCCTCGCCTTGAATTCCCAAAAAAAAAAAGGAAATGAAATGGGGCGGTGGCTTTAAAATCCCGATTTGCAAATTCCTGCAGAGCTGAGTTTTTTCCAGGAATGTTTGGATTCCCATGGAAAATTCTGAGCTCGGTCCCGTTTCTGAGTCACTTTTCCCAACTCCCACGAGCTCCCGGCATTGGTTGTCCAAATCCCGGCTCTGGGAAGCTCCAGCATTCCTGAATTCCTGGACCTCGGCGGGATTCATCCCTTTGGAAGCAGCCAGGGGCGGGATCAGGGTCAGTCCTTCAGAATTCCAGGGTCGTGAATTTCCATCCACGCTGGAATTCCCTTTCCATGGAATTCTTGTTTAAAAAAAAAAAGGGATTTCAGGGGCATTTCCCAGCTGTTTTTATGGCTCTTTAGTAATTTCTTGGCTCCTTTTTTTCCCAGTAAAATCCTCTAGGGCAGGGTTGTCCTCCCTGGCTTGGCCATGGATTTTCCCAGTTTTCCTGGAATTCCCAAGATGCTGAAAAGATGGGAGAGCAGGAATTTCTCCTGCTATGCCCACACTCGTGTTGGGAAATGGATTTGGGAGACGGATTTGGGAGACGGATTTGGGAAATGGATTGGGAGATGGATTGGGAAATGGATTGTGAGATGGATTTGAGAAATGGATTTAGAAAAGGGATTTGGGAAATGGATTGGGAGATGGATTTGGGAAATGGATTTGGTTCCATCAGCAGCCCTCAAGGTCTATAGAGACAGGGATCATCTTTTCCTGCTGCATTTTCCAGGTTTTCCTGTTTCTTGGTGCAGAATCCCTGGAAACTGAGGGATTTTTCCATGGGAATGAGGGGGATGAGCAGCTGGGATGTTCCTTGGCTCTCCAAAGCTTTTCCTTCCTGCTCCAGGGCCATTCCAGCTCCAGCAGTGTTTGAGCTCACCCTGGCTCATCCCAGTTTTCCCTCCGTGGATAAATTCCCTTTTCCCTCCTCTCCCAGCTCTCAGTGGGATGATTTCATTCCAGATGAGCTGGAAATGGAATTTACCGGGAACCAGGGAGGGTTTTTCCACCCGGTGGGCACAGGGCGGGGGGGATGTGCCGGATCCACATCCCGCTGGAAAATCCCTCTCGGGGAGCGCCGGGAGAGGCTCAGCCCCCAAAATTCCATAAAACCAGCGCTGCTCCGTCCCCTGCCCGGCTCCAGCGGGATTTGCCTCCATCCCACGGATCCGCTCCGTGCCCGGGGAGGGGCTGAGGCAGCCCCGGAGCCCTGCCTGGCAGTTGCCATGGCAACCGTAGGTTTTCCCTAGGATTCCTAATGACTCCTTGGCATCCGCACCGATCCGCGGCTTTTTTTGGGATGCTGGGGGTTGTTCCCCTTCCTTGGCGGGGCTGGATCCGCTTGAAAAGCCTGGATTTGGTCTTTTCCCCGTTTTTTTTTTTTTTTCTACTGCTGGAGCTTCCCTCCTTCCTGCCCTGACCTGCAGCCAGCGATTCCAGACTTGGAATTTGTTGGGAAGTGGGAGCTGGGCCGCCTCGGGCTGTCCCCTGGCAGCAGGACCTCGTGTCCTTGTGGAATTCCAGAGTCCTTGTGGAATTCCAGGGTCCTTGTGGAATTCTAGGGCCCTTGTGGAATTCCAGAGGCCCTGGAGGCTGCAGGGATCCAGGGATCCCCAGGGCGGGATCGGCTCCTCCAGGAGAATCCCGGATCCTGCAGACACGTCTGGGATGTGATTCCAAGGGCTTTGGTCATTCCAGGCCTCTCTGGCATCCAAGGAGGCCGGAATGCTCCAGGAGAAAACCAGGGAAAGGCTCCCCTGGGATTGGGAATGGCTCTGATCCCAGGGCGCTCCCACAGGTGCCACCCTGAGCTGGAATTCCGTGGGAGCAGCCCTGGGGCTCTCCCTGCTCTCTGTGACCCATCCCGGCACCCATTCCCGACTCTGCAATTCCCTGGAATTGCTGCCCCGTCCCTGCCTCCCAGATTCATCCACAGATGGAGACACAAAAAGCTGGAAGTGGGAAGGGCCTGGAGGACTGAGATTCCCTCTTCTCCAGTGAGATTCCCTCTTCTCCAGCAGAACTCCCAGTTCTCCAGTGAGATTCCTTGTTCTACAGTGAGATTTTCAGTTCTTCAGCAGAATTCCCAGTTCTTCAAGGAGATTCCTGGTTCTCCAGCAAAATTCCTAGTTCTCCAGTGAAATTCCTGGTTCTCCAGTGAAATTCCCAGTTCTCCAGCGAGATTCCCAGTTCTCCAGTGAGATTCCCAGTTCTTCAGCAGAATTCCCAGTTCTCCAGGGAGATTCCTGGTTCTCCAGCAGAATTCCCGGTTCTCCAGTGGAATTCCCAGTTCTCCACTGAGATTCCCTGTTCTCCACCCCTCTCCAGCCCCTTCCCTGTGCAGCATTCCCACCCGCAGCAAACATCACTGAGCCACAGGAATATTTTTCCCAGCCACAGGAACCTCTGGAGAAACCACAGGAGCGCTCGCTCCATGAGTTCCGTTTTAATCCCACCCAGGGAACCATTGAACCATTCCCA
This sequence comes from Agelaius tricolor, assembly GCF_023055355.1. Taxonomy (NCBI): domain Eukaryota; kingdom Metazoa; phylum Chordata; class Aves; order Passeriformes; family Icteridae; genus Agelaius; species Agelaius tricolor. Next base: position 5,075,628 of record NW_027269290.1, read on the forward strand.
TTGTTTTATTTTTCACTTTCAATAACCTGGATTTCTGCTCCCAGCCCTCCCTCCCTGCCCGGGGGAAGCTGAAGGAGCCTGGATTTATCCCTCCAGAGGGAATCCCACATCAACACCAGGCTCCAGGAATATTTCTTCCCAAAAAAAACCCAGAGGGGCCGCGCTCCCGGCCATTCCCAGCCTCTGGATCTGGGGGCTGGGAGGTTTCCACCCAATCCAGGATCCTGGAATGCCAGGAGCCACCTTCTCCAGCTGGAAAACTGCTGATTGTTTGGGATCTACTCCCCAGCCCGGGTCCTTTGGATCCCACAATTCATGGAAAACCACGGGGATTTGGGAGCTCAAATCCTTTGACGTTCCCAGGAACTCAAATCTTTTGACATTCCCTGGAGCTCAAATCCTGTGACATTCCCGGACATTCCTGTCCCCATCCCGCTGCCCTTGGAACGGGGGGGAGGTTTGGGGGGAGCTGCTCTGCAAATGAGGCGGCGTTAATGAGGAATTAATTATCGATCATTCCGGATCCGCTGGGAAGGTCACAGGGAATGACACAGCAGCGTCCCTGCCGTGCCCTACATGGAGCAGCGCTCCAAAATTCCAATTTTATGGAATTCTGGGGGGCTGAGCCCTTCCCTGAGCTCCCAGAGAGGGATTTTCCAGCAGGATGTGGATCCTGAGCATTCCCTCTGCACCCACGGGATGGAAAAACCCGGCCTGATCCTGGCAAAATCACACAGCTCCTTTAGGGAATGGGATGGGATGGGATGGGATGGGATGGGATGGGATGGGATGGGATGGGATGGGAGTCCTGGTGTTTCCCACCAGGTGACATCCATTGTCTGATCCATTCCCAGTCCATTCCCTATCCATGCTCAATCCATTCCTGATCCATTCCCGACCCATTCCTGATCCATTCCCATTCCTGATCCATTCCCAATCCATTTCTGATCCATTCCCAATCCATTCCTGATCCATTCCCGATCCATTTCCGATCCGTTCCCGATCCAGGCCCCACCTGGGAGCCAGCACAATTAACTCCCCCAATCTGCGGAGCCATCAGAACAATTAACTCTCACTAATTGCAATTGTCATCTCGCTCCCGTTTTAATTTACCCTAATGAAGGCTCAGTGATCCCGTGCTGCTCCCGAGGCCCCTCTGGCATCCCCGGCCCCTTTTCCCGGGAATTTCACCGTGGATTCCCGGTGGGTTCCGGATCCCAGAGCTGATAAAAGTTTAATTTAAGGGGTTGTGTCCGTGCATGTCGCAGCCTGTCAGCCCAGCTCCCCTTTGTCACCAAACCTCCCCGGGATGTCCAGGGGATCCTGAACATTTTTTGGGATTCCTCCTTGGGAATCCTGGATCTCTCTGGAATGCTCAGGGGATCCTGGATCTCTCTGGGACGCTCAGGAAATCCCAAACTTTTCCTGGGATGTTCAGGGCATCCCAAACCTCTCTGGGATGCTCAGGAGATCCTGGATCTCTGGGATTCTCAGGGGATCCTGGATCTCTCTGGGATGCTCAGGGGACCCTGGATCTCTCTCTGGGATGCTCAGGGGATCCTGGATCTCTCTGGGATGCTCAGGGGATCCTGGATTTCTCTGGGATGCTCAGGGGATCCTGGATCTCTCTGGGATGCTCAGGGGATCCTGGATCTCTCTGTGGGAATGCTGGGGGCTCCCAGTTCCCAGTGCAGGGACTGGAGCAGCACTGATCGCAGAATTCCGCAAAATCTGGAAGCAAATTCCATTTGGAAGCTTTCCCTGGAACCCTCAGCGACGGCTTCGAGAGGCTGAAGGGCTCTAAATTATCCCTCAGGAAGGAGATCCTGGGAATGGCTCAGGAAAAACGAGGCAGGAATGGCCAGGAAAGGTGTGGGGCAGGAGGGGAATATTTGGGATATTCTGGGAATGCACCTGTGACCTCTCCTGCCTGGATAGGAAGGGGCTGGATCGGGAAATTCCATGGAATTCTGTGTGGGAGGAAAACCGAGCCGAGGCTCTGCAAATCATAAAAAAGAGATGGCAGGAAGATAAATACCCCAAAATCAGCTTTTTCCTCCTTCCCCGCCCCATTTCTGCCTGGAATGTTCTTATTTGCTGTTGGAAACGTGGGATTTGGGAACGGGGATATCTGCAGGCACAGCCGGAGTTCAGCTCCTGCTGCAGCCTGGAGCTGCTGCCAGGAGCTGGAGCTGCTCCCAAAAATACAGAAATACAGAGAGCTCCAGCCCAGCACGGCTGGAGGGGGTGAAAAACCTGGATTTTCCAGAGGGAAAGACAATCCAGGTGAAATTCCATCTCCCCAGCCCCGGATTTCTCCAGGGGCAGAGCTCAGCCAGCTTTTTCCCCCCATGGAATTTGGGCAATTCCAAATGCTCCAGGTTAACCCCATGGCCTGAGGCTCAGGGGTAAAATGAGATGGCCCCGGGGCTGAAAATCATGGATTTGAGGCTTCTTGTCTGAAAATCATGGATTTGAGGCTTCCTGGCTGAAAATCAGGAAAATCTTTCTGGTTGAAAATAATGGATTTGAGGCTTCTTGTCTGGAAATCACAGATTTGAGGCTTCCTGGTTGAAAATCATGGATTTGAGACTTCCTGGTTGAAAATTGTGATTTTGAGGCTTCCTGGTTGAAAATCGTGGATTTGAGGCTTTCTGGTTGAAAATCATGAATTTGAGGCTTCTGGGCTGAAAATCAGGGATTTGAGGCTTCTTGTCTGAAAATCATGGATTTGAGGCTTCCTGGTTGAAAATCATGGATTTGAGGCTTCTGGGCTGAAATTCCCTGGGGATTTATGAACTTTTGGAAAGGCCAAACTCCAAAAGCTGAATTTTGGAGAAGGGACCCAGCCCAGGGACCTGAGCATCTCCTCAGCCTCCAAAGCTCCCTTGGGATGGGATGTGCGATCCTTAGGGAATGACCGTGGCATCCAAATCCCTCTGGAACGTGCAGTTCGTGGCCGGGAGGGCCAAATCCTGCCCCCTTTTTCCAGGCTGGAATCTGAGCCTGGATTGGGGAAGCCGCGGGAACCTTTGGGAGCGTTTGGAGGGGGAAAACCACAACAAAAAACAACAATTCCAGAGCCGAGACAACAATTCCAGAGCCGAGACAATTCCAGAGCCAGGGCAACAATTCCAAGGCTGGGAGCGCCCGGATGAGCACACCAGGCTGATTTCCCAGCCCTCCTCATTAAAATCCAGCCGGAGAGAGGCAGAGGAGCACCGAGATAAGAGATAAGAGGCGGCTGCTGCCCCCGAGCCCTTCGCTGCTCCCGGCTGCGTTTTTATCTCCCGGCTGCCTCCCAGACAGGCAGGAAGAACGGGAATCACAGCCCTCCCTGCTCGCGGAGATGCAGGAGGATGGGGGGAAAAAAAATAAAAATCCCATCCCTGTGCACAAAACAAGGATTGAGTGAGGGGAGAAATCGCTGGAAAAGGGAGTTTGGAGCGGATTCTGCGCATCCTGGTGGCTCCAAACCCTGTCCAGCCTGGCCTTGGACTCTTCCAGGGTGGGGAAAGCTGTGCCAGGGCCTGGCTGCCCTCACAGGGAGGGATTTATTCCCAAAATCCCGTTTAAACCCACCCTCCTTCTGCTGGGAAAAGCTCCAAGGAAACGCTCCCAAAGCCGCTTTTCCCAAGCAAAATTCCCGGCTCAGACCTCGGCAGGGACTTTGCCGGGTGTTCCCTGAGTCGTGGAAATGGTTTTTTAGGGAATAACATCCTGAAATGGCAGCTGGAGGCTGCTGCGAGGGACACAGGATGGGGACATCGCTGTCCCATGCCGTGTCACCCTCGGGGGTGGCGTTGGGTTTAGAGGGGTGGAGATTCTGGAAAGGGGTTGGGAATGGCCTGGTATCCCAGGAAAACCCTCGTGTTTCAGGAAAACTCGCATATTCCAGGAAGAGCCTGGTATCCCAGGAAAACCCTCATGTTTCAGGAAAACTCGCATATTCCAGGAAGAGCCTGGTATCCCAGGAAAACCTTCCCATCCCAGAAACTGCCTCGTAAATCCAGGAAAACTCTCATATTCCGGGAATAGCCTCGAATCTCAGGAAAACCCTCCCATCCCAGGAAAACTTCCATATTCCAGGAACATCTTCCCATCCCAGGAAAAGCCTCGTATCCCAGGAAAAACCCTCATATTCCAGGAAAACTTTCATATTCCAGCAACACCTTCCCATCCCAGGAAAACTTCCATATTCCAGGAACATCTTCCCATCCTGGGAAAAGCCTCGTATCCCAGGAAAAACCCTCATATTCCAGGAAAACTTTCATATTCCAGGAACACCTTCCCATCCCGGGAAAAGCCTCGTATCCCAGGAAAAACCCTCAGATTCCAGGAAAACTTCCATATTCCAGCAACACCTTCCCATCCCAGAAAAACCCTCCCATCCCGGCAACATCCGCCTCGGGAACACCCACCCCGAGCGCCAAAGCCCCCGGAATTTCTGCGGACACCCCGGAGGCACGGAGTGTTCCCTGCGGCGGCTCCTCAGTCCCTTCTCCCATCTCCGGGCCGGGGCTCCGGGAGCTCGGGGTTTCCATGGAGCCGCGGCGGCCGCGGGGCTCAGCCCGGGCATACAGATGAGGGGCGAGCGGGGGCGGTTGCCACGGAGCCGGCGACATTCGGGGCCCTTCGTCCCTCTGTTTATTCCTCCTTTGTCCCTTGATTTGTTTCTTCTTTGTCCCTTGATTTGTTTCTTCTGTTAAAAATAGGTTAGGAAACTAACAGCACACGCTTAAGAATTATCAACTATTTTACAACAGTTTCTAACCTATTTTTAATGCTTCTTTGTCCCTCTATTCATTTCTCCTTTGTCCCTTTATTTATTTCTTGTCACTTAATTTCTTCCTTTTATTTATTTCTCCTTTTATTTTTTTCTCCTTTTATTTATTTCTCCTTTTATTTTTTTCTCCTTTTATTTTTTTCTCCTTTTATTTTTTTCTCCTTTTCCGTTGTATTTCTCCTTTGTCCTTTTTTATTTCTCTTTTTTGTCCTTTCACTTCTCTTTTGTCCCTTTATTTTCTCCTTTTTCCTCGTATTTGTCCTTTCCCGCTGTATTTCTCATTTTTCCTTGTATTTCTCCTTTATCCCTGTATTTCTCCTCTTTCCCTGTATTTATTTCTTCTTCACCCTTTTAATTTCTTTTTTTTGTCCCTTTTTATTTCTCCTCCTTCCCTTCCTTTCTCCGTTCATTTTCCCTGCCAAGTTCCCAGCCAGGAGATTCTCTCATGAGGGAGGTGCCGTTCCCACTCCAGGCTTTGCTCGGAGTTGGGAGATGCTGGGGAGTCCCAGTTCCCTGTTTCAGTTGGATTTGGGGATGAAATCCCTGCTTGGGAGGAGCTGGGATGGAATTCCCAGAGAATCCGTGGTTGCTCCATCCCTGGGAGTGTCCCAGGCCACGCTGGAAAACCCTGGGATCGTGGAGAAGCTGAAGAAGATGGAGAAGCCAGGGAAGCTGGAGTAGCTGGAAAAGCCAGGAAAGATGGAGAAAATGGAGAAGCTGGGGAAGCCAGGGAAGATGGAAAAACTGGAGAAGCAAGAGAAGTTGGAGAAGCTGGAGAAAATGGGGAAAATGGTGAAGGCAGAGAAGCTGGGGAAGATGGATAATCCAGAGAAGATGGAGAAGCTGGGGAAAATGGGGAAACCAGAGAAAATGGAGAAGGTGGGGAATCCGGGGAATCCAGAGAAAATGGAGAAGGTGGGGAATCCGGGGAATCCAGAGAAGATGGAGAAGCTGGAGGGCAGCTCCCAGCTGAGCTTGTTCCAAATCTCCCTCTGCAAAGCCCCAGGAGCCGTCCTGGGAGCTGCCACCCCTTGGGAATGTCACACTCAGGACCGGCAGTGACAGCAGACAGGGCCACCCTGTCCCCACCAGGCTGGAGGTGCCACCAGCCCTGCAGGAATTCCAGGAGCTGCTTCCCAGGCACAGCGGGATCAGCCCCACCCTTTCCTGGGATTTTCCCCCCTCAGCAGGGATCACTCATTGCTAAAGCTCTTCCTTTTCTCCCGGTTTGTTCCTTTCCATAAATTTTAGTTCCAGATTTTCCCAAATCCACCATTTTCTCACAAGTTCCCATCCCGTGACTCACACAAACCCCTGGATTATCCCACATCCAAGATTTCTCCCAGCCATCCATGCTGCAACCCTGCCCTGTGCTGGAAAAACGGGATAAAATCCAATTATGGATAAAACCAGCAGAGCTGGGGAGGGGTTTCCCTGGAAAACCAGGGTTGGAACCAGGCGCCTTCTCCAGCCTTTCCTTCCCACCTCAAAGAAACAAAACTCCTCCAAATTCCTCCATAATATTTTTTTTAAGGAGAAAAGATTCCCGAGATATTCGAACAGCTGGAGACTTTTACGGACCCGAAAACGCCGGAGCACTTAAAAGGAAAGGTGTGGATCCATCAGAGGGAAGCGGGAATCGATGGATCCATCCCTTCCTTTCACGCTGGTTCTGCAGGAGCTGCTTTAAAAGCAGCGGGGAAGGAGGGAGAAGAGCGGGGATCGATCCGGGAGGAGCTGATGTGGAATAAACTCGGCTCGGGAGCCCTTCCCAGAGAGAGCACGGCGGGGATAAAACTGAAACTTTGCTTTGCCCACTCTTCTAATGTTTGGTTTTTTTTGTTGTTGTTTTTTTCCCCTGCTGGGTGAGAGGCTTTTAAGGGAAGAAAAGGTTGGATTTGGGTCAGCACGGGGCAGGAGAGCTGGAGGAAATAATGGAATCAAAGGCTGGATTGGGAGAGGGGCAGGAGATGCCCCAAACCTATCCCAGACCTCCCAGAGCATTCCTGATGTTTGGGGGATGTTTTTCCCTAAGGAATATCCCACTGGAGGGCTGCAAATGGGGCTGGAGCTCCCGGATGGGGGATTTGGAGCTGGGGAGGATGAGGAGCAGGGAGCAGAGCCTGCAGGAAGATTATTCCCATGGATAATTATTCCCATGGATAATTATCCCCAACTCTCGCAGCTCTGGTTCTGCTCAGCCTGGGCAGATTCCATGGGATAATTCTGATTTTCTGGGATGAGAGGGCACAGAAAATGCCAAGGATCTAAAGTGGAATTCATGGATTCGTTTCAGGGATCCTGGGAAGATTCCATGAGATAATTTCACCCAGATCCCGTGGGATGGGAGAATACAGTTCAATCAGGGAAATAAAACGGAATTCATGGATTTGCTGGGAGGGTCCTGGGCTGATTCCGTGGGATAATTCCACCCAGATTCTCTGGGATGGGAGGGCACAGGGAGTGCCACGGATATAAAATGGAATTCATGGATGTGCTGGGCAGTTTTGAGGGAACGGGGGGTCCCAGGCAGGGTCCTGGTGGTGCCATCCTCAGGTTTTTACCTCCCCAACCTGTCCCTTGTCCCTGCCCCTTGTTCCCCGCTAGCCCAAACCCTCCTCTAACCCAACTTTGCTGTTTTCCCAGGAATGACCTCGAGGAGAAGCCTGGAAGATGCAGCCAAGCACAGGAACGACTCCTTTGGGGAGGAAGAAGAGGCCCAGCTCTGACTGAGGCACCCCCAGCACTTTGAGCTCCCCTTTTTGGGGGCGCCAGGCAGGGGCCGACCCTTCCAGGGGCTCGCATGGAGCATCTCCCCCCACGGGCGCCGTCCCCACCTCGCCATCACCGCCGTCCCCCCGTCGTGGCCAGCTCTGGATGCTCCCTGTGACCTCCCGCAGCCCAAAATGAGAGGCCTCCAGCCCAGCTGCCTCCTGCTGTGCGTGGTGGCCGCCAGCGCCATGCCCACGGTGCCCTGGCGGGTGGCGTGTCCCCCGCGCTGCGTGTGCCAGATCCGGCCCTGGTACACGCCCCGCTCCGCCTACCGCGAGGCGGCCACGGTGGACTGCAACGACCTCTTCATCACCTCGGTGCCGCCGGAGCTGCCCGAGGGCACCCAGACCCTGCTGCTGCAGAGCAACAACATCGCCAGGCTGGAGCAGGGCGAGCTGGGCTACCTGCGGAACCTGTCCGAGCTGGATCTGTCGCAGAACAGCTTCTCCGACGTCTGGGATTTCGGGCTCAGGAATATGCCCCAGCTGCTCAGCCTGCACCTGGAGGAGAATCAGCTCTCTGACCTGCCCGACAGCAGCTTCCCGGGCTTGGGGAACCTTCAGGAGCTCTACCTGAACCACAACCGGCTCCGCAGCATCGCCCCCCGCGCCTTCGCCGGCCTGGGCAGCCTCCTGCGGCTCCACCTCAACTCCAACCTGCTGAGGACGCTGGACAGCCGCTGGTTCCAGATGCTGCCCAGCCTGGAGATCCTCATGGTCGGGGGGAACAAGGTGGACGCCATCCTGGACATGAATTTCCGGCCCCTGGGCAACCTGCGGAGTTTGGTGCTGGCCGGGATGCAGCTGCGGGAGATCTCGGATTACGCCCTGGAAGGGCTGAGGAGCCTGGAGAGCCTGTCCTTCTACGACAACAAGCTGGCAGACGTCCCCAAGAGGGCTCTGCAGCAGGTGCCCGGCCTGAAATTCCTGGATCTGAACAAGAACCCGCTGCAGAGGGTCAAGCAGAGCGACTTCACCAACATGCTGCACCTCAAGGAGCTGGGCCTCAACAACATGGACGAGCTGGTGTCCATCGACCAGTTCGCCCTCATCAACCTCCCCGAACTGACCAAGCTGGACGTCACCAACAACCCCAAGCTGTCCTTCATCCACCCCAAGGCCTTCCAGCACCTTCCACAGCTGGAGACGCTGATGCTCAACAACAACGCCCTAAGTGCCTTGCACCGGCAGACGGTGGAGTCGCTGCCCAACCTGCAGGAGATCAGCATCCACGGCAACCCGCTGCGCTGCGACTGCGTCATCCGCTGGGTCAACAGCACCCGGCCCCGCGTGCGCTTCATCGAGCCCCAGTCCACGCTCTGCGCCGAGCCCCCCGACCTCCAGCGCCGCCACATCCGCGACGTCCCTTTCCGGGAGATGACGGAGCAGTGCCTGCCGCTCATCTCCGCCCGCAGCATCCCGGCGCGCCTGGAGGCCGAGGTGGGTGACAACGTGGCCCTGCACTGCCGGGCGCTGGCAGAGCCGGAGCCGGAGATTTACTGGGTGACGCCGGCCGGGGCGAAGCTGCTGCCGTTCGGGGACGACGGGAAGTTCAAGGTGCACTCGGAGGGGACGCTGGAGATCCGCGGGATCGCGGCGCGCGAGGCCGGGCTCTACACGTGCGTGGCTCACAACCTGCTGGGCGCCGACACCCGCGGCGTCCGCGTGCTGGTCAACCGCTCCTTCCCGCTGGGCCAGGCCGAGCTGGAGCTGCTGGTGGTGGATGTGCAGCCCCACCATGTCCTGCTGGCCTGGCGGCCGTGCCTCAACGCCGTCTCCTCCAACCTCACCTGGGCCAGCTCGGCGCCGGGCTCGGTGCTGGGCTCGGCGCGGATCCCGGCGGGCACCCACAGCTTCAACGTCACCCGGCTGCGCCCCGACACCGAGTACCGGGCGTGTCTGCACGTCACCTTGGTGGCATCGCCGCTCAGGGTGGCCTGTGTGAGCGCCAGGACTAAAGAGGCCAGGCAGGGCATGCCGTGGGGACAGGGGACGCTGGTGACGGCGCTGCTGCTGTGCCTGCTGCTGCTGGGGGTGGCGGTGAGCAGCGGATCCCGGCGGGAATCGCTCCGTGGCGTCGCCGGGGCCGTGCGCGTGGTTTATCCCGTGCAGCCCCGGGGACACCTCCTGGCCGTGGAGGTGCAGGCAGCACCCCTGGAGTGCTGAGGGAGGATGGATTCTGGGGGGGTTCAGAGGGATTTTGGGGTGGGTGGGGAGGGGGGAAAGGGTTTTTTACCAAAAAAAAAGATGCTGGGAAAAAATTGGATTTTGTGGACATGACCTTGAGGAGCCTCAGGATCCATGGGACAGGGGCCTCTGGTGGTCCTGGATCTGTGTGCAGGGGCTGGATTTGGCCGTGGATCCCAAAAAAATCCCGCTGGGAAGATGGGAGGGGACAGACAATGCCCTTGGGACAATGCCCCAAGTGGGTGAAGAGCCATAAAAGGAACCCCAATCCTGCGTCCCCCTGGCACCAGGGACACCCCAGAGGTGTCACCTCCTTGGCTGGACAGTCCCAGCTTTGGAAATACAAAAAAACCCTAAAAACCCCTAAAAGGAAGAAGATTCTTCCTTTGGGATCTGTGTGGGGTCTGGGGTTTCTTTTTTGGGGTTTTTTGGAGTCTTGGGATCATCAAACAAAGCAACCCCAGTGTCACCTCCCTCGCTGGACAGTCCCTGCTTTGGAAATACAAGAAAAACCTAAAAAACCCAAAAAAAAAGAGGTTTTTTTCCTTTGGGATCTGTGGAGGGTTTGGGGTTATTTTTGGGATGTTGGGATCATCAAACCAAGTGTCATGCCCTGCTCTGTCACTGCTGTCACCTGGGGGGAAGCAGGAAGGGAGGATCTGGGATGGAAGAATGGAAAATGGTGATGCTGACACTTCCCTGTGGGGCTGGATGGATCCTGGATCCCACAGGATCCCAAAACTTTTGTGGATAAAGGGTAAACCAGGGAAAAAGGAAAAAAAAACAAAAACAGGAAGAAAAGAGGGGAGGAAGAAGGAACAAAACCTGGGAATGTTGAGATGCACCCGGAGGGGTCCAAGGGGCATCACTGCTGTTTGGGATAGGGGGAAAACTTGGATTTGTGAGTTTGGGAAATCAGGAAAACCAAGCCTCAGCCATGGGACAGTGGCCCTGAGCACCTTCTCCAGCCGGGAATGCGGATCCTGGAAGGAGGGAGAGCAGCAGGAGCTGGGCGTGGGTGCCCTCTAGTGAGCTCTGCCTTCCCCAGGAGCACTGATCCCAAAAAACAGCTGGAAAAGGGGGAAAAACTCCACTGGGAAAAAGGTGGGGTGGGGTGGGTGACCCCATGAAAATGTCAGAGTGAATGGGATTGGGAATGGGCTGGAGAACAAAGGTTTAAATCCAGAGGCTTTACTGCTGGCAGCACCAAGGGATTTTGCAGACATTGGATGGGGGGAAAAATCTGCCTGGAAAGGGGAAAAAATTTCCTTAAAAAGGGGGAAAAGTGTACCTGGAAAGGGGGAAAAAATCTGTCTGAAAAGAGGGAAAAATCTGCCTGGAAAGAGGGAAAAAATGTATTTGAAAAGGGGAAACACCTGCCTGAAAAGGGGGAACAATTTTGCCAGGAAATGGGAAAAAAATTGCTTGGAAATGGGAAAAAATTTGCTTGGAAAGGGGGAAAAATCTGCCTCGGAAGGGTGCCAATGGGGCTTTAAATGAATTATTTTATCCCTTAAAACAATGTGTTTAATTTTTAAGCCACTTTTCAAATCACTCAAAAATGAGGATTGTTTTAGCCTAAAGGATGGGTGAGGGCAGGTGGAACATCCCAAATATCCCAGAGCTGCTGGAATTGAATCCTGCTGGACAGAGGCGACACAGAATAGATTTAAATATACAAAAAAGAGAAGAAATAGAAATTAAGGAGCCCAAAAAGAAAGAAAAATATAACATTATTATTATTATTATTTTTCCATCTCATTTGTGACCTGAGAGGTGTGGATTAAAAACTTAAGATTTATTTCCCATCTGTGAGCAAGGAATTCTTCACCCTGCCGACCTTAAACAATAAAAAAATTAGGAATAAAGTTCTTCTTCTTCTCTCCAAAACAAATCCCCTGGCCTCCCACCATAAATATTTATTTCTGTTTTTAACTATCAGTTCCAAAGGAATTGCACAAGTTGGGATTTATGGGAAAAAAAAAACCATTCCAAAGGTTTCACTTTTTCCCAAATCTGCTGTTCTTGGTCAGGAGAAAGAATCCCGAGGGATAAAATCGGGCTGAAGATGAGAAATTGGGAAAATTTCCAAGCTGGGGTTTTGATCTCGAGGTGAATTCCATGAAAAAGTGGATCCTGCAGAGGATTCTTGATGGGATTAAATCTTGCTACTCTTTGGTTTCACTGGCTGAGCTCTGGGATTGGGGATTGAGTGCAAAAATCTTCATTTTGGGGTTATTTTAGGTGCACAAGGTCCTGCTATCCCATAAAGATCCTGATGACCATCTTGATCCTGCAGACCGAGCTCTGGAATTGGGGTTTTTGTGCAAAAAACCCTATTTTTGGGGTTTAGGAGTAGAAGGTCCTGCTAGGCCATGAAGATCCTGATGGCCACCCTGATCTCCTTTTTGCATACACTTAAATTGGGATTTGAGTGCAAAAATCCAGATTTTGGGGTTATTTTATGAAGATCCTGATGACCATCGTGATCTCCTTTTTGCACACACTTAAATTGGGATTTGAGTGCAAAAATCCAGATTTTGGCATTATTTCATGAAGATCCTGATAGCCATCGTGATCTCCTTTCTGCACACACTTAAATTGGGATTTGAGTGCAAAAATCCAAATTTTGGGGTTATTTTATGAAGATCCTGATGACCATCGTGATCTCCTTTCTGCACACACTGAAATTGGGATTTGAGTGCAAAAATCCAGATTTTGGCATTATTTCATGAAGATCCTGATAGCCATCGTGATCTCCTTTTTGCATACACTTAAATTGGGATTTGAGTGCAAAAATCCAGATTTTGGGGTTATTTTATGAAGATCCTGATGACCATCGTGATCTCCTTTTTGCACACACTTAAATTGGGATTTGAGTGCAAAAATCCAGATTTTGGCATTATTTCATGAAGATCCTGATGGCTATCCTGATCTCCTTTCTGCACACACTTAAATTGGGATTTGAGTGCAAAAATCCAAATTTTGGGGTTATTTTATGAAGATCCTGATGACCATCGTGATCTCCTTTCTGCACACACTTAAATTGGGATTTGAGTGCAAAAAATCCAGATTTTGGCGTTATTTCATGAAGATCCTGATGGCCATCCTGATCTCCTTTTTGCACACACACAAATTGGGATTTGAGTGCAAAAATCCAAATTTTGGGGTTATTTCATGAAGATCCTGATGGCCATCCTGATCTCCTTTCTGCACACACTTAAATTGGGATTTGAGTGCAAAAAATCCAGATTTTGGCGTTATTTCATGAAGATCCTGATGGCCATCCTGATCTCCTTTTTGCACACACACAAATTGGGATTTGAGTGCAAAAATCCAAATTTTGGGGTTATTTCATGAAGATCCTGATGGCCATCCTGATCTCCTTTCTGCACACACTTAAATTGGGATTTGAGTGCAAAAATCCAGATTTTGGCATTATTTCATGAAGATCCTGATAGCCATCGTGATCTCCTTTCTGCACACACTGAAATTGGGATTTGAGTGCAAAAATCCAAATTTTGGGGTTATTTTATGAAGATCCTGATGGCCATCGTGATCTCCTTGCTGCACATACTGTAATAGAGGCTTGAGTGCAAAAATTCCAGATTTTGGGGTTACTTTAGGGGCAGGAATCCTCCCTACCCCATGAAGATCCTGATGACCATCTTGATCTCCTTCCTGCACACGGGACACGGCGACCTCTTCTTCTTCAGCATCCTGGCACACCTGAAGCAGGCCACCAGGTGAGCAGTCCTTCCGTGGACAATATTCCCATCCCGAGGCCTGTGCTGGCACAGGAAGCAGGGATTCAGCAGGGTTTTGATGCTCTCCAAAGATTCCATCTCCTCCTCTTTCTTCAGCTTGGCAAAATCCCGATTTTTCCCCTCCTGTGCCAAATCCAAGGACTCGATGGAGCCTTGGGGTTTGTTTTCTCCCAGGAAAAGGTGTTTGGGTTGGCCAGCAGGGGCTGAGATCGTCCTCCTGCAGTCTGGGACATCCATCCCTTCATCCTGCTCCTGGTTTTCCATGGAATTGATGTTGGAAAGGGACAGGGAATGGGGCAGTTTGGGGCAGTCCCTGTACCAGTCCTTGCGCAGGGCCCAGCAGCGGAAGCAGTACCTTTTTCCCGGAGAGTTGAATTTCCTGCACTTGGAGCATTGCCAGCAATCCTGAGGGATTTAAGGCAAAAATTCCAGCAAAAAAAAAAAATCAATTTATTTTTGGGTATTCCTCGTTTTGGCCATGTGGGAAAAGTAGCAAGGAAGCGTCGTTAAAAAAAAATTTATTTATGAGCGATTTATAAGCTGGAAAATCAACATTTTGTGGCTTGGGATTGATTAATCCTGGATCTGTCCCTCATGAATTCCTCTCCTTCCTCTCTCCCAGCCCTCTGGAAGTATCCAAGTTGGGGCAGCTTATTTTTATTTAATTTTAAAAGAATTTTCAATATTTTGCTCAAAATTCAAGGGGAGAGCTCCTGGAACATGGCAGGAATTTGTTTTCCAGGCTCACCCATCACTTACCAGCTGTTGAATCTGCACAATTAATGGATTTATTAATTCATTATCTCACAGAAAAGGGCAGGAGCTGCACAAGTGCAGAGCCAGGACTCAGCTGTCCAAAGCCAGGGACATCCCCATTTATTCCAGGCTGGAAAATTCTGCTAAAACCATTAAAATTCTGCTAAAAACCATTAAAATTCTGACTTTTTGAGTGATTATAAAGTGCTACTTGAGATTTCCAAATCCCTTCCAAAGACAATCCTCCAGATTTTCCATCCAGAGGACAACATGGAATTAAAATCTTATTAAAACCCTTAATAAACCATGCCTGGCTATTAACATAACTACACCCAGTCACTTTTCTTTTCAGAAACCCACACGAAAATCAGCTTTTCCCACCCCAAAACCAGCAGCAGATGTGGGATGAGCCCTTCCAGCCCCAGGTAATCCCAAGGAATTCCCACCTCGGAAGCAGCCTCTGTGTCCGTGTCATCACTCAGGCACTGGGAATCCTCCAACTCATCCAAGCACACATCCTCAGGCACCTGGAATTCCAGAAAAGCATTGTCAGAGGGTGGGAATGTTGGAATATTCCCTATTTATCGTTTGCCTGGTGTTGCACACCCCAAATTAAATGATTACAGCATCACCCTGCTCATTAAATCACTTCTAAAAGTGAATTAAAACCCGTTTTTGCAGTGGTTCTTTTGCAGAATGTTGGTAACTTTTGCTGGTTTACCATGATCAGATTCTCCTCATTGAGTTTTTAGCTGGACTCAATTTTTAAAAGCCTTTTCTAAACTTAATTCCATGATTTTTGATTTATAACTCTTGCAGATATTGGTTAGAAACCCGCTTAAGTCGCTGCGAGAAGTTTAATTCATTTTCAATTGATTTTATGCCTTGAAAAATTGAATTTAAACCAAAACCCAAGCAGGAAAACCATCAAACACATGAGGAATGGTGACAGCCTTTTCTAAACAGGATTTAGCCTCTGGATGGGAACAGATCCAGCCTTTCCAAGGGCAGCATGGGATGAATTAAAACAGAGAAAACTGTGCCAGAGGTACCTTGGTGGTGTCACCTTCTTTGACCTCCTCACAGTCCAGCACTTCCACCTTGAGCCCAGCAGTGCCCTGGTCCAGGGGACACTCGTTGAGGAACCACAGGTCATCGGTGGTGTCTGAAACTATGGCAGTGTCAATGTCCTGAGGGGAAAAAACCAGGAAAAACCATTTAGGAGCAGCTCCACATTCAGCACTGTCCCGTTTTCCTCTCCAACAATTTCCAACACCCCGGGCACATCCCTGCCCTCAGACACCCCTTTTGGAAATTTCTGCCTCACACGCCCCCCTTTTCTCAATTTTCATCTCACAGGCCTCCATTTTTAAAATTTTCCCCTCACAGATTCCCCTTTTTTCCAATTCCCACCTCACAGGTTCCCCTTTCCCCAACCTTTCCTCAATTTCCACCTCACAGGTTTCCGTTCTTAAAATTTTCTCCTCACAGATTCCCTTTTCTCCAATTCCCCCTCACAGGCTCATCTTTCCCCAATCTTCCCCTCACAGGCTCCCCTTTTCCCAACCTTTCCCCAATTTCCACCTCACAAGTTCCCTCCTCCGCTCTCACCAACTCAGTTTTTTCCCAATTTCCACCTCATAGGCTGCCATTTTCCCAATTTTCCCCTCACAGGCTTCTCTTTTCCCAATTTCTCCCTTACAGGCCCCCCTTTTCCCAATTTCCACCTCACAGGTGTCCATTTTTAAAATTTTCCCCTCACAGATTCCCTTTTTTCCATTTTCCACCTCACTAGTTCTCTCTTTTCCCCGATTTCCCCCTCCCAGGTTTCTCTTTTCCCAATTTCCCCCTCACAGGCTTCCATTTTCAGAATTTTCACCTCACAGATTCCCTTTTTTCCAATTCCCACCTAACAGGCTCCCCTTTTGCAACCTTTCCCCAATTTCCACCTCCTAAGTTCCCTCTTTTCCCAATTTCCCCCTCACCAACTCAGGTTTTTCCAATTTCCCCCTCACAGGCTTCCATTTTTAAAATTTTTACCTCACAGATTCCCCTTTTTTCCCATTTCCACCTCACAGGCTCCTCTTTTTCCAATTCACACCTCACAGGCCTCCATTTTTAAAATTTTCCCCTCACAGATTCCCCTTTTTTCCAATTCCCACCTCACAGGCTCCTCTTTTTCCAATTCACACCTCACAGGCCTCCATTTTTAAAATTTTCCCCTCACAGATTCCCCTTTTTTCCAATTCCCACCTCACAGGCTCCTCTTTTTCCAATTTCCACCTCACAGGTTCCCCTCTTTTCCAATTTCCACCTCACAGGTTCCCGTTTTCCCAATCTTTTCCCAATTTCCACCTCACAGGTTTCCATTTTTAAAATGTTCACCTCACAGATTCCCCTTTTTCCCAATTTCCACCTCACAGGCTCCTCTTTTTCCAATTTCCACCACTCAAGTTCCCCTTTTCCCAATTTCCACCTCACCATTTTCCCTTTTTCCAACTTCCACCTTTTCCATCTCCCCCTTTCAGCGTGGCCACCACCCTACAATGTTCACCCCAATAAAAAAAAGGGCAACTCATGAAATCCAGGCACCTCTGAGGGCCTTGAGAAAAGAGTTTGGTTGATTTAAAAACCCTAAAATTCACCAACCACCCAAAAAGAAAGGCCCAGAGTGGGAAAAAGGCTGAAAATCCTGGAGTGGGAAGGGAAAAGGGAGAAAAAAACCAGAATATTTGATTTCCTTGGAAGTCAAAAGAGGACAGAAGAGGACATGAGGCCCTTCTTTACACACCTGGTTAGTCTGAATATCCGTGGATCCGTTACTCCTGGATTTGTAATTGCTTCTGAGATTCCCTAAAAACCACCATGGCAGCCCAGCCACATCCCATTCCTCAAAAACCAGGTCCAGCTTGGGCTTTTTGCTTTTGGAGAGGTTTTCTATCAAATCACTGTCTGGAAGAGCCAAGCACAGTCCAAGTCATTGGGTAAGAGACACCAGCACAGAAAAAAAATTGGGCTCAAATCTGGGTTTTTTGACTTCTTGCATCAGGCTGAGAGCTCTGGGGTTTGGAAGCTCCATCTGACAAAAATCCTTGCACAAATCAGGAACATCCCAATGTTCCCAGCACCCCTGGACTGGGACAGGCTGAGTTTAATTTAAAGTTTCACCACAGAAACACAAACATTTCACCAGCCAGCCCTGAGTGGGTTTCTGGAGTGATTTAAAATGCAGAAAGGACTGGTTGGAATTCTGTTTGCAGCTCCTGAATTCCCAAGAAGTGGGACCCATCCTCCCCATGCTCCAGCCTGGGATCCCAAACTGAGAATTCAGGATCACCTTGGATCTCCCTCCCTCCAGTGCCTGGAGTTTCCAAGGCACAGCCAAGGCTGGTTTGGAAACCCAGGGAATTTTCCAAGGGTTTCCAAGGCTGGTTTGGAAACCCAGGGAATTTTCCAAGGGTTTCCAAGGCTGGTTTGGAAACCCAGGGAATTTTCCAAGGGTTTCCAAGGCTGTTTTGTAAATCCAGTGAATTTTCCAAGGGTTTCCAAGGCTGGTTTGGAAACCCAGGGAATTTTCCAAGGGTTTCCAAGGCTGGTTTGTAAACC
Source organism: Agelaius tricolor (assembly GCF_023055355.1). Classification (NCBI taxonomy): domain Eukaryota; kingdom Metazoa; phylum Chordata; class Aves; order Passeriformes; family Icteridae; genus Agelaius; species Agelaius tricolor. The sequence continues at coordinate 5,093,501 of NW_027269290.1, forward strand.
CAGGGAATTTTCCAAAGGTTTCCAAGGCTGGTTTGGAAACCCAGGGAATTTTCCAAAGGTTTCCAAGGCTGGTTTGTAAATCCAGGGAATTTTCCAAGGGTTTCCAAGGCTGGTTTGTAAACCCAGGGAATTTCCAGCTCTCCCATTTGAGCTGGAAACAAGGAGCTGCTTTTCCAACTGAGGTTCATTGATAAGAGAGAATAAAAAGTGGAAAAACAGGAAAATTGCTCCCAAAATTTGTGAAATCTCCATGAGTGACCCACCAAAAAAATCTCACAACAGATCCACCCAAAAATTCCCATTTTTGTTCAGTTCCCTGCTTGGTTTGCAGGGAACGACTGCAGCCAGCCCAGGCTGGGTTCTGTGAGCTCAGGAACCTCCCTTGGGAAGGGGATGGATCCAAAGATAATTCCAGCACTTAAAACACCCTCCAGCAAGGCCTGGAAGGTTTCTTCTCATGGCATTACTCAGTGAGAGATGGGATTTTGGGGCTTAACCTGCCACTGCATTCAGAGCATTTATTTATGACCAGAAATTAAGAAAATACCTGTGGTGAACTTTGTAACTTCTCAGTCTTTAACACAAAGATTTTGAATTCTTCTGTTCCAAACCAGGGTTTTTTTTGAGTCCCTCCTCCAGCATTTTGCTGCTCTGTGTCTCACATGCATTTGCAAACATTGTGATAATGCAGAAATTTGTCCCTCACCTTCACAAGTGTCACATTTGGGCTCTGAGGTAGCAGGAGCTGAGGTTCTGCTGTCACCCTCCAGGATCCCAGAGTCAGATCCTTCCTCCTGGCTGAGCTGCAGGAAGGAAAATCCAGGAATGAGCCCAGCAGAGCTTGCAGGGACAAGGGGATGCAGCACTTCCATCCCCAGGCACCAGCTGCAGGATGAGACCAAGCAGGTAGGAAGAGGAAATAATTTAGAATAAAAACTACAAACTATTTCTCTTTAAAGCCTCTGGAATCAGCAGGAACAACCAAGGAAAAATCTTCAGCTTGGCAATGATCCTAAAGTTGGTGTTTTTCATGCAGTAAAAGTTGATTTTGTGACTCTCTGACCTCTCCCAGCCTTCACCCCAAACCACACCTGGAAAAAACTTTGGAGGCGCCAAGATTTTTCCAAGGTTTTCACCTCTGCCTGAAAAGCTGCTGGAAACAAATCCTATCTAGGCACAGTGAATTATTTATCTGGCAATTCCTAGTGGGAGAAAAGAGGGGGAAAAAAGCAGGAAAAGAGGGCTGGAGAAGCTGAGGGCTGGAAGTGCTGCAGCCCAGAACAACGCGCTCAGAGACTGGCACTCTGTCACGAGGAGGAGAACAGAGAAGGGTGGCTCTGTCCCTGCTCTGTGGATTCCAGAACTTTTTCAATTTGGGGATTTTTTTATTTGGTTTTTTCTCTCAGGAACAAAAAAGGTGAGGAGCAGCACAACAAAAAAACCAACAACAAAAAGTTCTGGCAGTCCACCATGCAGAGGTACAGAGAAGGGGCGGCTCTGTACAAGAAAAGAACCCACTGGGCAGTGGGGTTTACCTGCAGCTGGTCTGGGCTGGGCTTAGCGACGCTCTGCTCCTTTGGGAGAGTCTGTGCAGCATCTGCAGATGGCAGGCAAAACACAAGGAAAAGCCTTCCCTGGAAATTCCCACTCTCACAGCACACAGGGCCTGGGGCAAGCAACCAACCAGGCAGGCTTGGCACACCGGGGGGACTCCTGCAGGCTGGGCTGGGCTGCTGGGGGGGAATTGGTGGAGTTTGGGGAGAGGCAGCTGGGGGGAATTCACAGTATTCTTCCAAAGGGGAAAAGTGATTCTGTCTGCTATAGCCAAATTCACAATATTCTTCTGTGATTCTACCTGCCATATAGCCAAATTCACAATATTCTTCCAAAGGGAAAAGTGATTCTGTCTGCTATAGCCAAATTCAGAATATTCTCCCAAAGGGAAAAGTGATTCTGTCAGCTATATAGCCAAATTCACAATATTCTTCTGTGATTCTACCTGCCATATAGCCAAATTCACAATATTCTTCCAAAGGGAAAAGTGATTCTGTCTGCTATAGCCAAATTCAGAATATTCTTCCAAAGGGAAAAGTGATTCTGTCTGCTATATAGCCAAATTCAGAATATTCATCCCAAAGGGAAAAGTGATTCTGTCTGCTATAGCCAAATTCAGAATATTCTTCACAAAGGGGAAAATGATTCTACCTGCTATAGCCGAATACAGAATATTCTTCCCAAAGGGAACAAGTATTTTTTGCTACAACCATCTCAAATTCAGAATATTCTCCCCAAAGGGAAAAATTATTCTATCTGCTATAGCCAAATTCAGAACTCTTCTCATAGGGAAAAGTTATTATTTTTGCTATAGCCAAATTCAGAATATTCTTCCAAAAGGGAAAAATTATTTTTTGCTACAGCTATCCCAATTTCAGAATATTCTTCCCAAAAGGAACAAGTATTCTTATTCCTCCAGCCATCCCAAATTCAGAATGTTCTTCCCAAAGGGAAAAAGTATTTTTTGCTACAACCATCCCAAATTCAGAATATTCTCCCCAAAGGGAAGTATTATTCTTTTTGCTATAGTCATCCCAAATTCACAATATTCTTCCCAAAGGGAAAAGTGATTCTACCTGCTATATAGCCAAATTCAGAATATTCTTCCCAAAAGGAAAAGTGATTCTGTCTGCTATAGCCAAATTCAGAATATTCTTCCCAAAAGGAAAAGTGATTCTGTCTGCTATATAGCCAAATTCAGAATATTCTTCCAAAGGGAAAAAGTGATTCTGTCTGCTATAGCCAAATTCAGAATATTCTCCCCAAAGGGGAAAATTATTCTACCTGCTGTAGCCAAATTCAGAATATTCTCCCAAAGGGAAAAGTGATTCTGTCTGCTATATAGCCAAATTCACAATATTCATCCCAAAGGGAAAAATGATTCTATCTGCTATAGCCAAATTCAGAACTCTTCTCATAGGGAAAAGTTATTATTTTTGCTATAGCCAAATTCTGAATATTCTTCCCGAAGGGGAAAATGATTCTGTCTGCTATAGCCAAATTCAGAATATTCTTCCCAAAGGGAAAAGTTAATTCTTACTCCTACAGCCAAATATTCAGAATATTCTTCCCAAAGGCAAAAGTTATTATTTTTCTTTTGGATCTGGAATTGCTCCTGAGGTTGCCTAAAAACCACCAGAGCTTTGTGGGATTTTCCCTGGAGTTTCCAAGGCTCTTTTGCACATCCAGGGAATTTGCCCCAATCCCATTTCAGCTGCAACCACCCACGTTTTGCAAGGAGCTGCTTTTCCACCTGAGCATCTTCAAAACGAGAGAATAAAAAGTGGAAAAACAGGAAAATTGATTCTGAAAGCTCCATGAGTGTCCCAGCAAGAAATCCCATGGGGGAAATATCAAAATATGACAGATCCATCCCAAAAAAATCCCATTTTTGTTCAGTTCCCTGCTTGGCTTGCCAGGGAATCCCACCTGGAAGGTGAACGGGATTTTTTTGGGGGGGAATTTCTGAGGATTTCTTGCTCTTTTTGAAAGGTTTGGGCAGGAGGATAAAAAGCAAAGAAAGGAAAATTCCATGCACAGGGCTGGCCACAGCTGGATCCAGGAGTTCATTAAAAGGCTGAGTTAAATTAATGAGAATCCAATTAACAGGGATCCTTCTGAGCCTGGCTGTGAGCAGAGAGAACAAAAGGTGCCAGGCTGGCTCCTGCCTGCTCCCCTTCCCATGGAACAGAAAATTCCCTTTGGATGAGGCTGAATCCCACCAGGAATCACACCTGGATTGGGGAGATCTGAAAATGGCAGAAAATTCCACCTAAAAATGGCCTTAAAATGGAGGAAAATTCAGAAATTCCTGGTTTTTTCCTCCTTCCAGCTGTTGGGGTTTAATTCCTGATGGAAAACAGGAGCCTGGGCTCTGCAGGGAGAGGGGAATAGGGAGAAACCTTTCCAAAATCTGATTTTCAGGGAGTGGAAAATTCCATAGAAACCAGCCTGAAGTGAGGGATTCCTAAAGGCAGCCTGGGGGAGTCAGACTTGGGAAAAGTGGGCAGGGAAGGGGGAAAGTGGCCAAGGAAAGGAGGGAAATGAGAAAAGGGGAAAAAATTAGAAAAGGGGGAAAAGAATTAGAAAAGGGGGAAAAGAGTTAGAAAAGGGGGAAAAGAGTTAGAAAAGGGGGAAAAGAGTTAGAAAAGGGGGAAAGAGAAGAGAAGAGGGGAAAAAGAATTAGAAAAGGGGAAATCAGAAAAGAAAAGGGGGAAAAATCAGAAAAGAAAGGGGGTGGAAAATTATAAAAGGGGGGAAGTAATAAAAGAAAGGGGGAAAAAATTAACAAGGAGAAAAATGAGGCAGGAAGGGGGAAAGTGGCCAAGGAAAGGAGGGAAATGAGAAAAGGGGAAAAAATTAGAAAAGGGGAAAAGAGTTAGAAAAGAAAAGGGGGGAAAGAATTAGAAAAGGGGGGAAAGAGTTAGAAGAGAAAAGGGGGGAAAGAGAAAAGAAAAGGGGGAAAGAATTAGAAAAGGGGGAAAGAGAAAAGAAAAGGGGAAAAAGAATTAGAAAAGGGGGGAAATTAGAAAAGAAAAGGGGGGAAATTCCAAAAAGAAAGGGGGGAAAATCAGAAAAGAAAGGGGGTGGAAAATTATATAAGAGGGGAAATAATAAAAGAAAGGGGGAAAAATTGAAAAGGAGAAAAATGAGGCAGAAAGGGGGAGAAATTAAACAAAAGGGGGGAATTAGAAAAGGAAGGGAGAAAAATTAGACAAGAGGAGGAAAATTAAAGAAATCCAGTCATTCCTGTGCTGGGCTGGAAAAAAGGAAAGAGCTGGAAAAGGAAGGAAAATGGGGGAGAAAGAAGGAAAATGGGAGGGAAAAGGAAGAAGGAAAATGGGAGGGAAAAGAAGGAGAATGGGAGGGAAAAGAAGGAGAACGGGAGGGGAAAGAAGGAGAACGGGAGGGGAAAGACGGAAAACGGGAGGGGAAAGACGGAAAACGGGAAGGGAAAGACGGAAAATAGGGGGGAAAAGGAAGGAAAGGAAGGAAAATGGGAGGGAAAAGAAAGAAGGAAAATGGGAGGGAAAAGAAAGAAGGAAAATGGGAGGGAAAAGAAAGAAGGAAAATGGGAGGGAAAAGAAAGAAGGAAAATGGGAGGGAAAAGAAGAAAAAGAGGTGAGAAAAGAAGGAAAATGGGAGGGAAAAGAAAGAAGGAAAATGGGAGGGAAAAGAAGGAAGGAAAATGGGAGGGAAAAGAAAGAAGGAAAATGGGAGGGAAAAGAAAGAAGGAAAATGGGAGGGGAAAGAAAGAAGGAAAATGGGAGGGAAAGGAAGAAGGAGAATGGGAGGGAAGGGAAGGAAAATGGGAGGGAAAGGAAGGAAAATGGGAAGGAAAAGAAGGAAAAGAAGGAGAATGGGAGGGGGAAAGGAAGGAAAAGAGGTGAGAAAAGAAGGAAAATGGGAGGGGAAAGAAGGAAGAGGGGAGGGAAAAGAAAGAAGGAGAATGGGAGGGAAAGGAAGGAAAATGGGAGGGAAGAGAAGGAGAATGGGAGGGAAAGGAAAGAAGGAAAACAGGAGGGGAAGGAAGGAGAAGAGCCCGAGGCTCCTCCCTGCACACAGCCAGGCCTGGTCTGCCGAGCCTGCCTGGTGTGGCTCACACTCACACTCACACTCACACTCACACTCACACTCAGCCAGGTCTCACTGAGCCCAGGAGCGGCTTTGCCTGAGCCAGGCCTAAAGCGAGGCCAGGGCTGCAGGGAAAGGCAGCGAGCTCAGCTCCACACACACACACACAGCTTGGTCTGGGAGGAGGGACAGCACTCACACACTTCTCCTGCAGCTAAAAAGTGTCCAAAGAGAATTGAAAACATTCTATTTAATTTGGATTTATTTTCTAGAAGAATCTCCTGTAAAAAATCCAAGGCAGAAATGGCCACGTTTCAAATTTTAATTTAATTTCGTTTTTAAGTTTTCCACACGTGCCTGAGCCCTCCTGAAGGTTTGAATCAATTTTGTCTTTTTTTAAAAAATGGGAAATGTGGCACAAAATTCCACAGCTGTGGATCAAATCCATTTTATCTGTTTAAAAAATTGAAGATATGGCACAAAATTCCACAGCTGTGGATCAAATCCATTTTACCTGTTTAAAAAATTGAAGATGTGGCACTAAAGTCCACAGGTGTGGATTAAATCCATTGTACTTGTTTAAAAAATGGGAAATGTGGCACAAAATTCCAGAGTTGTGGATCAAATCCATTTTATCTGTTTAAAAAATGGGAAATGTGGCACAAAATTCCACAGCTGTGGATTAAATCCATTTTATCTGTTTAAAAAATTGAAGATGTGGCACAAAATCCCAGAGCTGTGCATTAAATCCATTTTATCTGTTTAAAAAATGGGAAATGTGGCACAAAATTCCACAGCTGGGGATTAAATCCATTTTATCTGTTTAAAAAATTGAAGATATGGCACTAAAGTCCACAGCTGTAGATTAAATCCTTTCCTTTTGTTTTAAAAAATGGGAAATGTGGCACAAAATTCCACAGCTGTGGATCAAACCCATTTTATCTGTTTAAAAAAATGGGAAACATGGCACAAAATTCCAGAGCTGTGGATTAAATCCATTTTACCTGTTTAAAAAATGGGAAATGTGGCACAAAATTCCACAGCTGTGGATCAAACCCATTTTACCTGTTTAAAAAATTGAAGATGTGGCACTAAAGTCCACAGGTGTGGATTAAATCCATTGTACTTGTTTAAAAAATGGGAAATGTGGCACAAAATTCCAGAGTTGTGGATCAAATCCATTTTATCTGTTTAAAAAATGGGAAATGTGGCACAAAATTCCAGAGCTGTGGATTAAATCCATTTTATCTGTTTAAAAAATTGAAGATGTGGCACAAAATCCCAGAGCTGTGGATTAAATCCATTTTATCTTTTTAAAAAATTGAAGATGTGGCACAAAAGTCCACAGCTGTAGATTAAATCCTTTCTTTTTGTTCTAAAAAATGGGAAATGTGGCACAAAATTCCAGAGCTGTGGATTAAATCCATTGTACTTGTTTAAAAAATGGGAAATGTGGCACAAAATTCCACAGCTGGGGATTAAATCAATTTTACTTGTTTAAAAAATTAAAGATGTGGCACAAAATTCCACAGCTGTGGATTAAATTCATTTTATCTGTTTAAAAAATGGGAAATGTGGCACAAAATTCCACAGCTCTGCCAATTTTTTGATTTTTTCCCAGTCCTACACCAAGAACTGGTTTCAAAGAATTCAACCCCAGCTCAGAATAATTTGAGACTAAATTTCCATTTTGATGGAATTTAAATAGAATTCCTCTCATGAGCTGGGGAAGCTGCAAGGTTCAAGGTCAAAGCCTTGCAGAATTTTTAGCACTCTTAGAAATGATCAAAATATAAAAGGAGGTGAGAGCAAGAAATTGCAGCTCTGAAGCTGAAAAAAAAATATCAAAAGATTGATTGCAGTCAAGGAGGAGATTTTTGGGGTTTTTTTTGGGCACCACTCAAACAGCTCCTGGCACACAGAAAAGACACAAACTCTGAGAGACTGGCTTGGCAAAGTTTTTTTCAGAGAAGTTTATTCCTCCTGCAGCCCCAGGATTTGGCATTTTCCTGGATTTTGGTTCATTTTTTTGGTACTTACCAGGTCAGAGCAACATTTATGGAACGGGACCAACCTACCTGGGAGGGCAGCAGGGCTCAGGTTCCTCTTCAGCATCTCGTACACGGGGCTGGGGAGGGCCAAAAATCCCCTTTAGTGGCCCCAGAAACCCCAAAACCATTGGGACTTTTATGGATTTAATTCTTAAAATTCTTAGGGAGTTTGGTTTTCCTACAGATCTCAGTAAGCACAGAGGATTTTCTTCTAAAGACCTCAAAAGCAGGGGGGTTTTAACTAGAGAGACCCCAAAAAAAAGGGTTTTTGTTTTCCTAGAAGGATCCCAAAAACCACAGGGAGTTTTTCCCTAGAGATCCCAAAAACCAGAGAATTTTTTCCCTAGAGAGTTCCCAAAATCCCACAAAGAATTGTTCTTAGAGATCCCAAAAAACAGAGAATTTTTTCCTTAGAGATCCCAAAAACCAGAGAATTTTATTCCTAGAGAGTTTCCAAAATCCCACAGGGAATTTTTCCCTACAGATCCCAAAAACCAGAGAATTTTTTTCCCAGAGACACCCCAAAACCACTGCGGGTTTTTTTCCTAGAAATCCCCAAAAACCCCACCGGGAATTTTTCCTTTGAGATCCCAAAAACCAGAGAATTTTTTTTCCCTAGAGAGATCTCAAAAAAACAGTGAGGTTTTTAAAAAAATGGCATTTTTTTTTCAGATTTTCTGAATTAAAATGGCAACTTTTTTTTTCAGCTTTTCCAGCTAAAAAATGGGTATTTTTTTCATATTTTCCAGCTAAAAAATGGGTATTTTTTTTCAGCTTTTCCAGCTAAAAAATGGGTATTTTTTTTCAGCTTTTCCAGCTAAAAAAAAATGGGTATTTTTTCATATTTTCCAGCTAAAAAATGGGTATTTTTTTCATATTTTCCAGCTAAAAAATGGGTATTTTTTTTCATATTTTCCAGCTAAAAAATGGGTATTTTTTTTCATATTTTCCAGCTAAAAACGGGCAGCGTTTCAAGATAAAAATGTGAATTTTTTTCAGCTTTTCCAGCTAAAAATGTGAATTTTTTCAGATTTTCCAGATAAAAAAAATTTTTTTTTTTTAGCTTTTCCTGCTAAAAATGTTTTTTTGTTTTTTTTCCCCTACCTGGGGTCCTTGACAGAGAAGCTCTGCAGTCCCAGCAGCTCTCCCAGCTGATCTCCCCCACAGTGCACCAGGTGCTGCTGCCTCTTGTCGTAGAGCTGCTGGGCCATGATGTACTGGCCCAGGAAATGCATCACCTGTGGGGACAGGACACTGCTGGGAACTCATTCCCTGGTGTTTGGGGTGCTGGGAAGGGATTAGAGGGGATTTTGGGGTGGTAGATGTGGGGGGGGTTGTGTTGGAGCAAAGGTTTGGGGTTGGTGATGGTTGGTGAGGAGGATGGAAATGTCCTGGTTCAAAAATCCCAGTTTAAAATGGGGCTATTCCCAGTTCAAAATGGGGCTATCCCCAGTGCAAAATGGGGTTAAGGTTTCTCCAAAAGTGACCCTGAAGTGTTCCCAAAAACCGACCCTGAAGTGTCCCCACAGTGACCCCAGCGTTCCCAAAAACTGCCCCTGAAGCGTCCTCAAAAAGTGACCTCAAGTGTGCCTAAAGTGTCTCCAAAACCTGACCCTGAAGTGTCCTCAAAGTGACCCTGAAGTGACCCCACAGTGATCCTGAAGTGGCCCTGAAGTGTCCCCAAAATGACCCTAAAGTACCCTCAAAATAACCCTAAAGTGCCCCAAAAATTACTCCAAAGTGCCCCTAAAAAGTGACCCCAAAGTGTCCTCAAAGTGACCTTGAAGTGCCCCCAAAAAATGCCCACAAAGTGATCCTGAAGTGACCCCAAAAAGTGACCTTGAAGTGCCCCTAAAGTATCCTCAAGATGACCCTGAAGTGCCCCAAAAAGTGCCCCCAAAGTGCCCCTAAAAAGTGACCCCAAAGTGCCCCTAAAAAGTGACCCCAAAGTGCCCCTAAAAAGTGACCTTGAAGTGCCCCCAAAAAATGCCCTCAAAGTGATCCTGAAGTGACCCCAAAAAGTGACTTTGAAGTGCTCCAAAAGTGCCCCTAAGTACCCTCAAGATGACCCTGAAGTGCCCCAAAAAGTGACCCCAATGTGCCCTCAAAGTGCCCCCAAAAGTGACGTTGAAGTGCTCCAAAAGTGATCCCAAAGTGCCCCCAAAAGTGACCCCACCGTGCCCTCAAAGCGCCCCCAAAAGTGACGTTGAAGCGCTCCAAAAAGTGACCCCAAAGTGCCCCTAAAAAGTGACCCCAACGTGCCCTCAAAGTGCCCCCAAAAGTGACGTTGAAGTGCTCCAAAAGCGACCCTGAAGTGTCAAAGTGGCCCTAAAATGGGACCCAGAAGTGCTCCCCCAATGTGTCCAAAGCGTCCCCACAGGTAAACCAGTTCAATTCCCAGGGCATGAAGGAGCGAACCCCACCCCAAACCCCAAACCCCAGATCCCTCGGGCCGGGGCCAGGCCGGGAAGGCGCCCCCACCTCTTTGAGCGTGAAGGAGTCGCCCTGGGCGCCCGCGGCCTGCAGGATCCTCAGCAGGGGCAGCTTGGGAACCACCTGGAAAACACGGCATGGATCTCCTGGAATTCTGGGATCGAACCTGGAACCACCCCAAAAACACCCACAGCACAAAAAAAAAAAAAAAAAAAAACCCCACAGATTCTCCAGATTTAAATATTTAGATTTCATAAAAATGGCTGCTCCCAGAAGGAAATAACACAGATAAATTGGGAGTGAGGGGTAATTAGCTGCTAATTAATCGATAATTACCTGATTGGCTTGGCCCAGGGTGATCCTGCAGGAATTCCCAGCTCCTGGAGGTTGGGTGGAATTTGGGAAGCTCATCCTGGCAGTGAGGAGCTGTTCAAGCACCAACCTGGAAATGGATTTGGGGTTAAAATCGGCCCAAAAATTTTATTTTTAATCCTGGCCCGGGGTCTCTCCCACTTTGGGCTGCTCCAGGGGAAGGTGGGGAAAAAGGGAAAAAAAAGAAAAATAAAAAGGAAGGAAAAAAATATTTGGGAAGAGTTGGTTCAAGCACATCAAATATTCAAATTTCTAGATTATAATTCAAATTTCTAGATTATAAGGAAGGAAAAATTATTTGGGAAGAGTTGGTTCAAGCACATCAAATATTCAAATTTCTAGATTATAATTCAAATTATAACAGCTTCAATCCCTTCCCCAGTTCATATTTTCCTAAGTTTTAATCGATTTCTGAGGGAAAAAAATGAAAATATTGACCACAAGCAACTTTAAAATGAGCTGGACAGGGTTGATACAAACTTAATAAATATTTAAATCTGTGAAGAGCATTAACAGTGGCTTGGAATAATTCAGATTATAACAGCTTTAATCCCTTCCCGGTTCATATTTCGCTGAATTTTAATAAATTCATGAGGGAAAAAACCCAAAATATTGACCTCAAACAACTTTAAAATGAGCTGGACAGGGTAGACTCAAACTTAGTAAATATTCAAATTTGTGAGGAACATCGACAGTGAACTGGAATAATTCAAATTATAACAGACTCACTCCCTTCACCAGTTCATATTTCTCTAAATTTTAACCCATTTCTGAGGGAAAAAACCCAAAATATTGACCTCAAACAACTTTAAAATGAGCTGGGCAGGGTTGAGTCCAACTTATCAAATATTTAAATTTGTGAAGAACATCGACAGTGAACTGGAATAATTCAAATTATCACAGCTTCGATCCCTTCACAGTTCATATTTCCCTAAATTTTAACCGATTTCTGAGGGGAAAAAATGAAAATATTGAACACAAACAACTTTAAAATGAGCTGGACAGGGTTGATACAAACTTAATAAATATTTAAATTTGTGAAGAGTATCGACAATGAACTGGAATAATTCAAATTATAACAGCTTCGATCCCTTCATATTTCCCTAAATTTTAACCGATTTCTGAGGGGAAAATATGAAAATATTGACTACAAACCCCTTTAAAATGAGCTGGACTTACCGACCTTGACTTTTTGCGCCTGGCAGGAATATCCTGGGATTATTTTCCCGGGATTTTGCTGCGGGATAATTCCCGAGGATGCTCCGGGAGTTTTTTTTTTTCCCTAAAATTCGCTTTTTTCAAACCTCGCCCGAGGGAGGGACACGGGGAGGGACCGAAAGCGGCCGATAACGGCTGGGCTGGGCTGAAAATCAGCTCGAAAAAAGGAAAAAAATTCGGATTTTATCTCCCTCCCCTTTTCCTGGAAAGAAATTCAGGGCTGAGGGCGGTGAATTTTAACCTTTTCAGCGCTGATTTTATCACTCAAAACCTCCGGGTTTTGCAGGGAAATTATTTTTTTTTACGTAGTTTGCTTCTCACTAATATTCGTATTTAATCAGAAATTGATTTTGTTAATTTTTAACCTTAATGAAGGTTTTGTTCACGAGTTTTAAAATATTTCCAGGAGAAAATGGAATAAAATTTAGGGGTATAGCCCCATTGAAAAGCTCCCACGTGGTGGAAATTCCTGAAAAAATTTAAAAAATGGAATTTTGTGCTCGGCCGGCTCAGAAATTTGGGATAATCCCAATCCCAAATTTGGGATCATTTCACTCCCTAATTTGGGATCATTTCACCTCCCAACCCCCGTCCAGAAAGGGATTTCCGGGGATTTTTAGGTGCTGAAAAATCTCGAGAGGAAATCGTGAATCACCCCCGAGTCATGAGCTGAGCAAATTTTCCACTCCAAAATTTCACCCCAGCCAGGGGAAAGACTCATTTGCCTCTTTTATGACTAAAAAAATGCCTTTTTTATGACTGAAAACTCCTTTCTGAATCACCAAAAACCCCCAAGAAACCGCAGCTTTTTTAAAACTAAAAATCTCAAGTGGCTGAAAAGTCAAATTAAAATTTATTCAAGCTTTGATGGTTTTTATTAAAGACTAAATTGAATGGAAAAATTCGTCTTTAAATTCCATTTAAAGTAGAACACACAGCAGGGGTTGGGTTCAGGTAACAGCGATTTTTTTCACCTTTCAAATAAAGTAAAATATTGAAAATAAAGTTGCGATTTTAGGAAATTTTAGGTAAAACAGCCCTGAAGGGGAGGATTTAAACAGGCACTGATGCAATCATGAGGTCACTGATAAATTAAGTTTGTCCTCATCAGTCCCTGAGCGGTTTCATACCTTAAATTTAACCCTTTTAATTAAAAATAAACTTTTAAAATTCTGATTTGTACCTCAGTTTTGTGGCTGGCACGATGCATTTGGAAATCTGGGCAAATTTGGGGAATTTTGCCCCAAAATGCCACCAAAACCTCGGGTAAATAAAAAAATAACAAATCGAAAAAAAACATTGTGCAACTGTTCCTTGGGTTGTGAAATGTTGCGAAAGCCGGGAGGGAAACCAAAAGTGATCAATTAAAATGACAAAAAAAGCGAATTTCCCTGCAAATCTCCCTAAATCCCCGCAGGAATTTGGGATAAGGAAACACTTCCACCACCTTGAATGTTCCTGATTTTTTGGCTATTTTTATTTTAAAAGGAAAAAAATTGTTTTCTTGAGGTTCATCCACAATTGTCGAGGCAGTTTAACCCAATAAAACAAAAACAAATTGTGGGATCAATCCCTCAGCTCGCGTTTATGGGGTGAAATCCTGGAAAAAATGGAATTCCAGAGCAGTTTGGGATGGAAAAAACCTAAAAATTTATCTCATTCCACGGGCAGTGACAATCCACAATCCCAGGTTTTTCCAACCTGCTTCCAGGGATGGGGCAGCCACGGATTCTCTGGGAATTTCATCCCAGGGAAGGATTTATTCCCAAAATCCCGATTTATTCCCAAAATCCTGGTGCGAGCCTGCAGCCATTCCCCTTTCTCCTATCAGTCCAGGCCTTTGGGATCATTCCCCATCCATCTTTCTCGATCGGCTCATAATTAAATCACCCCGAAGTTCCCCTTGTCCAGGCGGGACAATCGAAATTATCTCAGAATTTCGCGGGAAGAGATAAAAATTCCCGGACGCTCCCGCCGCCCCAGGCCCCTCCCGCCGGCACCGCCTCCCGCCCCCCATCGGCCTCCTCAGCCCCCGGGACCCCGCGTTCCCCTCAGCGCCCTGCTCACCCTACAGCCGCCCCATGGGCTCCGGGCAGGGGGTTGGGGAGGGGAAGGAGCCCCTACACCCCCTGAAGGCTCCGCGCCTCCATTTTAGCGGGGTCCGGGCCGCCGCTTCCCCTCGCGGCCAACATGGCGGCGGGGTCATAGAGAGGAGCGGGATGTGCGGCTGGAAGGGACGCGGGGATGGCGTGGGTGAGTGGCGCCCCCTAGCGGGGTGGAGAACCACGGCGGTGCGTCCCCTCAGCCCTCATGAAAAACACAGAAATAAATATAAATATAAATATAAATATAAATATAAATATAAATATAAATATAAATATAAATATAAATATAAATATAAATATAAATATAAATATAAATATAAATACATGAAAATGTATCTAAACTTATATCTTTTATTTATGTATACATTTAAATCAAAATTTATAAAATGAAACGAATACATTGAATAAAGAGTTAAAATTTAACAAATTTTGAAATAAAAAGATAAAATTTAAAAATAAAATTTAAACATTTAAAAAGATAAAAATAAAAAATTAAAGTTAAATAAAACTTTTAAAATGCTTCAAAATAATACTAATAAATGCATTAAATAATGCTAAACGATAAAGACACAACAAATGTTTTGTATTATATAATATCTTATGCAATATAGCAAAATTTCATGTATTAAAAAATCAATAATAATTAGTGGTAAATATTAATGAAAATAATAAGAAATGCCTGGAAAAAGAAAACATTATCTCCGTCATTATCTCATTATTTCTTGATGCAAGATCTTTGTATATTTTCAGGTCTAATCAGCAAGAAACGACAGCTCAGTGGAGCAGGAACATCCCTGGCTCAAGGACACCCTGGAATTATCGAGCCTTAAGACGGAATAAATCAAAATGTCAATATGGGTCTATGCAGTCATCGCTGACCTGGCGAAATATTCAAGGTCCCTGTGTCCTAGAGCTGAGTTATCTTCATTTCAATACCCACGTGGACATTGGGGTATTCCCCTGGACATTATAACATCCACTGGAATATCCAGCTGGATATCAGAATATTCACCTGAATATCAGAATATTCACCTGGATATCACAATATCCACCAGGATATCAGAATATTCACCTGGATATCAGAATATTCACCTGGATATCAGATTTTCCACCTGGATATCAGAATACTCACCTGGATATTAGAATATCCAGGATATTAGAATATTCTGGATATTAGAATATCAAACTATATCCATTTAAAACGCCACAATTTCCTGTGTCACCTGCTCCAGGTCACCCTGCCTTGTCACGGGGGTGGACTGAATTATTTACAGGCTCCTTTCCAAACTGGGAATATTCTCCACGTGTTCGGAAAATTCCGAATTAATCCCAGCACAGGGGCAGCGCTTGGGAACCGCTGGGTGCCAACAGCGACGGGCTGAGTTTGTGGCCGGCTGCGCCACTCGGACAGAAATAATTAGAATATTTTGAGAAATGATTAGAATATTTGGAGAAATAGCCAGAATATTTTGAGGAATAATTAGAATATTTTGAGAAATAATTAGAATATTTTGTATAATGATGTGTTTGGGCCGGGTGAGGGAGCTGCACACCGGGAACGGATTCCAATTCCTGGAAAAGCCGGGAGAAACTGCGGTGCTGTGTGCTCATAAAAGCATTTCGCGGACCCAAGACTCAGAGCCCGGATAGCTCAGTCGGTAGAGCATCAGACTTTTAATCTGAGGGTCCAGGGTTCAAGTCCCTGTTCGGGCGAACGTCCTTTTTCTATCCACTACTTCTTTTTTTTTTTTATTTCCTGCCAAGATTCCCCGCAGGCGCAGCCGAAACCCTCCGGCGGGCAGCGCCGACTGTGTCGCGGGTGTAAAAAAAGGGTTTTTTAGGGAAAAAAAATAATGGGGCAGTGAAAAAGTAAGGAAAAAAAAGGAAAATACGAACGCCCGAACAGGGACTTGAACCCTGGACCCTCAGATTAAAAGTCTGATGCTCTACCGACTGAGCTATCCGGGCTCTGGCGGCCGTCGTGGCGCTGTTGCTATATCAGCATACAAAGAAACTGTGTAATCGCTGGGATTTGTGTTTTTGTCTGCACCCCACTATCAGCACCCCTATCAGCACCCCACTATCTTCACCCCCTAACTGACCCCTTCTCCCTGAACCCCACTGCCTGCACCCCGATCTGCACCCCACGATCGGCACCCCACTGCCTGCACCCTCCCTCCTGCACCCCCCAACTGACGGCAGCATCCCGGGGGTTCCGTGGGGCAACCAGAACGTGCTGGGGACACGGGGGGGACACTGGGGACACGGCGGGGGATCAGCCCAGGCTCTGTGCAATGCAGAGGGACACCGGGAATACCCGGGGGACATTCAGGGGGACACCGGGGGACATCAGCTGGGCTCTGTATAATGAGAAACATCTCGGGGACATTCAGGGGGACACCAGCCGGGGCTCTGAACACCTCGGGGGGGACACTAAGGGACACCAGCGGGGGCTCTGTGCAATGCGGAGCTCGGCCGGGAGATGGCCCCGCACCGCCCCGCGCTGCGCCCGCCATTGTCCGCCGCCTCCGCCGCGGAGCTCCCGCCTCCCTCCGGCTCCTCCCGCCTCCCTCCGGCTCCTCCCGCATCCCCCCGGCTCCTCCCGCATCCCCCCGGCTCCTCCCGCACCCCCGGCCCCGCCGCCGCCGCCGCAGCCGCTCGGAGCAGGTAGGGCCGCGGAGGGAGCGGGGGGCTCTGCTCGGCTCGTCCCGGGGTTTCCCCGCTAAAAAATGATATTTTCTATTTAAACGGAGGTTTGTGCATCCGTAATTTTTCCCTCTCGGGGGAGATGCGGGCGCCGCTCGCCTTCCCGGAGCTTCCCAAGAGCTGCGGCTCATCCTGGGAACCCCGAAAGGGAACGCGGGGGGAATGCGGGGCTGCTCCTTCCCAGGGCACGCGGAGGGGTCGGGGGTCTCCCCTCGGGAATTTGGGGGGGTTGGAACAATGAGGTGGTGCCCGAGGAACGGCGGAGTTGGGCGAAGGGGACAGGGCGGGTTGGGGTCCTGTCCCCTCCCGGCGGGGCAGGGACAGGGACAGCGATGGGGACAGAAATAGGGAAGGGATGGGGACGGGGATCACGGAATCCTGGAGAGCTTTCGGTGTTGGTTTTTGGTTTTGGATCCTCTGGTCCCCACCCCCCTGTCCCTGGGCAGGGATGCCACCCTGTGGGTCAGTGGCTGGGGACAGGGACAGGGACAGGGACAGGGACAGGGACAGGTCCAGCCGTGGTGTGAGGCCGAGCAGGGTCGGCTCAATCCCAGCCCTAAAACCCCACGGTTGTAGGGGCAGGAGGCTCCGGTGAGGATGCTGGTGGGATCCTGGATCCCGGCTCTCCTGCGGATCCCAAACCTGCGGGAATCTCGTGGATCAGAATTCCAGAGGTTTGGGAGCTGCTCCCGTTGGGCGAGGGAGCTCCGGGGGCTCCCCGCTCGTGTGTGCGAGGCCGAGCACGGCTGGGATTGTTCCCGGCGCCTGGGCCCGGCTCCATGAGCGCCAGCGTGACCGGGAAAATCCATCCTTCCTTCCCAGAGCGGCAGGGACGGGATAACAGGGAGCTGGGCGTGAGGGAATGTTCCTGGAACCTGGATCTCACAGGAAAATGAGCCCTTCCTTCCCAGAACAGCAGGGATGGGATAACAGGGAGCTGTGGGATGGGGAAACCTGCCTGGAGCCTGGTATTCCCAGGAAAACCAATCCTTTCCCTCTCAGAGTGGGAGGAATGGGATAGCAGGGAGCTCTGGGGTGAGGAACCCGCCTATCCCGGATTTCCCAGGGTAACCGCCCTGGGCAGGCACCTGCCCCACCTCGGAGCACAGCCCTAAATTCCAGAGGGAGGCTGGGGAGAGGATCCAGAGGATCTGGAGGATCCGGGGGATCGGCTCTTCCAACCCTGCAGCCGGGAATTCCCAGCCTGCTGCAGTGGGAGCAGCTGCTCTGTGTGGGAGTGGGACTGGGATGGACTGGGGTGCACTGGGATACACCAGAATGCACCAGGATTTACTGGGATGTACTGGGATTGACTGGAATTCACTGAGGTGCACCAGGATTCACTGGGATGCGCTGGGACGCACTAGGATTCACTGGGATGTACTGGGATTGACTGGAATTCACTGGGATGTACTGGGATTGAATGGGATTCACTGGGATGCACTGGGATTCACTGAGATTCACTGGGATACACTGGGATTCACTGGGATGTACTGGGATTCACCCTGGGATGATCCCAGTCCTCCCCACATCCCGGGGATGATGATCCCAGTCCTCCCTGAATCCCTTTTTTTCCTTCCAGACTGTTGGATTTGCTGGATTTGGGATCGACGGGTCCATTTGTGGCTCCAAAAGTGTTTTTGGGGGTGTGTCTGTGGTGGTTTTGGGGGTGTTCCTGTGGTGGTTTTGGGGGTGTTCCTGTGGTGGTTTTGGGGTGTTCCTGTGGTGTTTTTAGGGCTCCAGCCCCTCCTGTCCCCGCTGCCCCTCCTGTCCCCAGGTGGGTGGCAGGAGGAAGCCGAGATTTGCATAGGACACGGGTGGTGGCATCGGGGACAGTGAGGTGCCACCTCCAGCATCCCCCGGGGGTGGCCCTGCCCCCCAAAACCCCAGCCCCGGGGTGGGGTGGGAGATTCCAAAAGTCTGGGCCTGGGTGTGACAACGGGGACAGGGACAGGAGGCGGCTCTGGGGCTGGGGCGGCGTCTGGAGCTGCTTGGGGACACCGTGGGGACACTGTGGGGACACCGTGGGGTCAGGAGTTGGGGTCTCTTTAAAAGGGGGGGGTCCTGTCCCCCCCTGTCCCACAGGTGGGATCCTGAGAGGGGGAAGGGAGGATGGGGGTGCTCGAGGAACCCCCAGGATCCCATCCCTGGGCATGGGGAGCCAGGGATCTGCCACGGGATCCTGCCAGGTTTCCTGGGATCAGGGAGGCTCCAGGGCCCCCTTTAACCATGGCACCATTAGAATCCCCATTAGAATCCCCATTAGAATCCCCATTAGAATCCCCATTAGAATCCCCATTAAAATCCCCATTAGAATCCCCAATAAATCCCCATTAAAATCCCCATTAAAATTCCCAATAAATTCCCATTAAATCCCAGTATCCAGAGGTTCTGACCAAGCATCGCTTCCTGCTCCCGGACCAGCTCTTAGAGGGCGATTTTGGGGCTTTTCCATGGGATTTTTTTGCTCCTTTTGGGAAGGGAAGGAGCTGAGCCACCTGCTCAGTGTCCCCAACCCAAGTGATTGGTTAAAATTCCCATTAAAATCCCCAATAAATTCCCATTAAATCCCAATATCCAGAGGCTCTGACTGAGCGTCACTTCCTGCTCCCGGACCAGCTCTTAGAGGGCGATTTTGGGGCTTTTCCATAGGATTTTTTTTGCTCCTTTTGGGAAGGGAAAGGGCTGAGCCACCTGCTCAGTGTCCCCAACCCAAGTGATTGGTTAAAATTCCCATTAAAATCCCCATTAAAATCCCCATTAAAATCCCCATTAAAATCCCCAATAAATTCCCATTAAATCCCAGTATCCAGAGGCTCTGACCGAGCATCACTTCCTGCTCCCGGACCAGCTCTTAGAGGGCGATTTTGGGGTTTTTCCATGGGATTTTTTTGCTCTTTCTGGGAAGGGAAAGGGGCTGAGCCACCTGCTCAGTGTCCCCAACCCAAGTGACATCCCCTGGTGGCGGCAAGGCGTTTCCTCAGCTCTGTGGGGCCAAACCCCATTCCCGCCCCATTCCCGCCCCATTCCCGCGGCAATCCCAGCCCCACACGCGGCTGGAGGGGATGCAGATGTTTGTCTTGGAGAGCAGCGCGGAGCTGTGGCTTCGTCAGCCGCAAAATTCAGCCGGGACTTTGTTGCTTTTGGGTTAAAAGCAGATTTTTCCCTCTGTTCGGCTTCCAGCTTTCGGGATTTCTGCTTTTCCAGGAAAAAGCCACGGCTGCCAGCAGGGCCCTGAAATGCCAGGGAAGGGAACATTCCCAACCTCTCACCCCCACCTGGAGCCACTTTTTCCAGCTGGAAAGCACCAAAATCCCTGGATGAGCCGGTGCTGGGGGAGGCTGGAAATGCCCAGTTCCCAAATCCAGTGGGAATTGTGGAGCTCATTAGGAACCATCTGGTCCTGCAGAGCTCGGGGTCAGGAGGACAAAAACCCCTCAGGAGTGGCCTGAGGACACCCTGGGCTGGAGGGAGGTGGCCCCTGGGCACTGGGGTGGGGTGTGGGGGCCACTTGTGGGGCTCGGCGAGGCCCCAGGCCTCTCCTGGCTCTGGTGGTTTGGGATTTAGGATTTTCCTGCTTTCCCCAAAATGGGCGCGGTGATGGCCCCTCTTGACCCTAAATTGGAGCATCAGCAGAGCCCTGTGTGGGGTAAAGGAGAACCTGGGGGGGGGGGCACTGGAGCCACACCTCGCCTGAACCCCAAAAACTGGAGGTCCCAAGAGCAAAACCCATCCAAAACCCCAAAAACTGGAGGTCCCATGAGCCAAACCTGTCCAAAACCCTAAAAACTGGAGGTTCCATGAGCCAAACCTGTCCAAAACCCCAAAAACTGGAGGTCCAATGAGCCAAACCTGTCCAAAACCCCAAAAACTTGAGATTCCATGATCCAATCCTTTACAGAACCCCAAAAACTGGAGGTCCCTTGTGCCAAACCCATCCAAAACCCCAAAAACTGGAGGTCCCTTGTGCCAAACCCATCCAAAACCCCAAAAACTGGAGGTTCCATGAACCAGATCTGCCCATAACCCTAAAACCTGGAGTTCCCTGCTGGAGATTTTCAGAGCTGAGCAGTGCCTGGGTGGGTGCTGGGGAACATCCGTGAGATCCAGAAATTTCCTGGCTTTTCCAGGCCATTCCCGGTTCCCTCTCCTGACATAAGAGATGGGAGCTGCCCCCTCAGCACCCTCATCCCTTCCTTCCCCATCTCTCCTTTCCCATTCTGCCTTAAAAATCCCTGGATTTGCTGCCAGGGGCTGATTTTTTTTTTTCCCTCAAATCATTGAAATTTTTATAAAACCACAGTGCTGGGGCAGCCTGGTGGGGTTTGGGGTGGTTTTGTGTCCTTTGGGGGAAAAAAATTTGGGATTCCAGCTCAGCCCCTGCCCTGCCTGGTGTCCGTGGGCTCCTGGGGAAGTGGAAGCAGCAGCAGCTGCAGCCAAATTTTTATTTTTACCCCCTGGCCCTGCTGGGCCCCTGCTCGTTTCCCTTTTTCCAGGCACACAGGAAGGGCTGAGCCAGCCCGGCCTTCCTTATCCCAGAGATTCCAGAGGGTGGGAAAGGACCTTGGGATATTCCATCCATCATCCCAGGCTGCTCCAAGCCCCGACAAAGCCGGCCTTGGACGCTCCCAGGGATGGGGCAGCCACGGATTCTCTGGGAATTTGCAGGCTGGGAATGAGTCTGGAGTCCTGAAATTGGGATTTTTTTTTAAAGGATTGTGGAATGGTTTGGGTTGGAAGATCCTAAGGATCGTCCCAATTCCCACCCCATGCCCCTTCCCATGATCCCAGGGTTCTCCAAACCCCACCCAGCCTTGGGGGCTCCCAGGGATCCAGGGGCAGCCATGGATTCCCTGGGAATTGCAACCCAAACCATTCCAGGATTCCCTGTGCTGGTTTGGATGGGATGTTGGGAATAAATCCTTCCCTGGGAGGGAAGCATTCCCAGCATTAATCCCTCACCTTTCTTTATTCCCAACATCCATGGGCACCCATCCATTAACCCCACACCTTTCCCATTCCCAACATCCATGGCTGCCATCCTTTAACCCCACACCTTTCCCTATTCCCAACATCCATGGGCACCCATCCATCAATCCCTCACCTTTCCTGATTTCCGACATCAATCCCACACCTTTCCCCATTCCCTGCCATCCATTGCACCCATCTGTCAATCCCTCACCTTTCCTTATTCCCAGCATCAATCCCACACCTTTCCCCATTCCCAGCACCCATGGCCACCCATCCATCAATCCCACACCTTTCCTGATTTCCAACATCAACTCCTCACCTTTCCCCACTCCCAGCATCAACCCCACACCTTTCCTGATTTCCAACATCAATCCCACACCTTTCCCCATTCCCAGCATCAATCCCACACCTTTCCCCATTCCCAGCATCAATCCCACACCTTTCCTGATTTCCAGCATCAATCCCACACCTTTCCCCATTCCCAGCCATCCATTGCTCCCATCCATCGCCCCCTCACCTTTCCCCACTCCCAGCATCGCCCCCTCACCTCTCCCCATTCCCCATTTAACCCCCTACCCCTTCCCGCTCCCAGGAGCAGCAGGATGCTGTTCTCCTGACGCCGGTGCCGCTCTCCGGACCCCGATCCCGGCAGGATCCCGGCAGGATCCCGGCAGGATGTCGACGTCGCGCCGCCGCGGCCCCGGCGAGCAGTGGCCGGCGCTGGAGTCGGTGGGGCTGAGCCGCAAGGAGCTGGCGCTGGCCGAGGCGCTGCAGATGGAGTACGACGCCTTGTCCCGCCTGCGCCAGGACAAGGAGGAGAGCCGGGCCAGGAAGGAGCAGCTCCAGGAGCGCTCCCTCATCTCCTGGGACGACCCCGTGGACAGGAGCGCCATCAAAGCCGCGCGGGGGCTCTCCGGCTCCGACCCCGCGCTCAGCCCCGCCGTCCCCGAGGGTCCCCAAGTGCCACCCGGGCCCAGCACACCCCGGCCGGAGGCTCAGCCCTGGAAGGGCCCCCTGAGCGGGGATTACCTGCTCATCTTCGAGGGCTCCCAGCGGGATTTCCTCGGGGAGCCCCTCAACGGCTCCGAGCCCCACGAGGGCGGCGGTTCCCCCAAAAAGCTCTCGCCGCCCCCGCTGCCGCCCCGGCACCCGCTGTGGGGCTGTCCTGAGAGCAGCCAGCGCTCCCCGCTGTCCCCCAAGGGCCAGGGCCAGCCCAGGGACATCAACATGTTCTCGGTGGCCCAGGACAAGCTTTTGGGGCGCCGCATCTCCCAGGAGGATCCCTACGGCGTGGACGCCATCACCTGCCTCAACCTCAAGTCCACCTACGAGTCCGAGGCGCTGCGGGAAGGTTCCCGGGGCTGGAAGGAAGGCAGGAGCATCCTGGAGAAGGAATCCAGCGGGAAGCCGGTGGCACGGAGCAAGACCATGCCCCCCCAGGTGCCCCCGCGCACCTACGGAGCCCGGGCGGGTGGGAGGAAGAACCTGGCGGCCAACAGGAACCGCAGGATCTCCGTGGAGCCGGTGAGGGGCGGGAATGGGAACTGGGGAGGGGATGGAGCTGGGAATTCAGAGCTGGGATGTCCCCAGGCTGGGTGTCCTCCTGGGCGGGTTCTCCTGGTGATGTCGTCGTGGCTCCTTGGAATGGGATGTGGGGTGTGGGAAGAGGCATCTGAGTATGGGGATGTCCCATGAGAGAGCCCTGCCCAGAGCACCAAAAACTGAGCCAGGCCTGTCCAAAACCCCAAAACTGAAGGGTCCCATGTGCCAGACCTGTCCAAAACCACAAAAACTGAGCCAGACCTGTCCAAAACCACAAAAACTGAGCCAGACCTGTCCAAAACCACAAAACTGAAGGGTCCCATGAGCCAAACCTGTCCGAAACCCCTAAAGTGAAGGTCCTGTGAGCCAGACTTGTCCAAAACTCCAAAACTGAAGGGTCCCATGACCCAGATTTGCCCAAAACCCCAAAACTGAAGGTCCTGTAAGTCAGACCTGCCCAAAACCCCAAAAGTGAAGGTCCTGTAAGCCAGACCTGTCCAAAGTCCCAAAACTGAGCCAGACCTGCTCAAAACCCCAAAACTGAACGGGTCCTGTGAGTCAGACCTGGCATGGCAGTGCCACCTGCCCTGCTGGGGACAGCAGCGGGCAGTGTCCCCCGCAGCACCCCCACAGCCTGGGGGCACTCCCTGCCCATCCTGCTGCTCCTCCCTGCGGGATACCCCTGGGAATGGCCGCTTTTGGGGGGGCTCTGAGGGTCTCCAAGCCACGGGCGAGCCAAACTCCCCCCATGCTGGCCCAGAGCCCCCACACCGCTGCGGGGCCACCTCTGTCCCCACCACGGTGGCCCTGGCGTGGCACAGGCTGTTCCAGGGGGGGGTCTGGGTGTCCCCATGGGCGTGTGGGGCCCAGGGGTGTCCCCCAGCTGACAGGCTCGTGCCCTGCCCCACAGGTGGCTCCCCGGCCCCACTCCTTGGCCAATGGCTACGAGCTCTTCGAGGTGTCTGAGGAGCGGGACGAGGAGGTGGCGGCGTTCTGTCACATGCTGGATGTGTGAGTACCCAAAACGTCCCCAAAGCAACCCAGAGGGGCTTCAGGGCCGCCCAGAGGGGCTTCAGGGCCACCAAGAGGGGATTCAAGGCCATGAAAAGGGGACTCAGGGCCACCAAAGGGGATTCAGGGCCACTCCAAGGGGATTCAGGGACACCAAAAGGGGATTAAGGGCCACCCAGAGGGGATTCAGGGTCACCCAGAGGGGATTCAGGGACACCAAGAGAGGATTCAGGGTCACCCAGAGGGAATTCAGGGCCACCAAGGGCTTCAGAGCCACCAAAAGGGGTTTAGGGCCACCCCGAGGGAATTCAGGGCTACCCTGAGAGGCTTCAGAGCCACCCCAAGGAGATTTAGGGCCACCCGGTGGGGATTCAGGGTCACCCAGAGGGGTTTAGGGCCACCAAAAGGGTTTCAGGGCCACCCAAAGGGGCTGTTCCCAGGGCTGCCGAGCCAAAAGGGGATTCAAGGGCACCCCAGTGATTTTTGGGGTGTGGGACCCCCTCCAGCGCCAGCAGGGCCCCTGAGCCGTCCCTGCTCCCGCAGGCTCCGCTCCAGCTCGGGCTCCAGGGACTGTTCCGGGTCGGGCCTGGTGTGGAACGCGGTGAACGTGAGCCCGGAGCAGCCGGGCCACGGCGTCAGCCTGAAGGTGACGGTGCTGTGTGACAGCCTGAGGGAGCCGCTCACCTTCACCTGCGACTGTGAGTGCTGTCCCCAGGCCGGGGCAGGAGGTGGAGTTACCGCACCCACCCCGTTCCCGCTGTTCCTGCCATTCCCATATTCCCGCTGTTCCCGCTGTTCCTGCCGTTCCCATATTCCCGCTGTTCCCGCTGTTCCTGCCATTCCCATATTCCCGCTGTTCCTGCCGTTCCCACCATTCCCACTGTTCCTGCCATTCCCCCATCTCCATCATCCTCACCGTTCCCACCATTTCCCCAATCCCTCCATCCCCACCACTCCCGCCATTCCTGCTGTTCTCACTGTTCCTGCCATTCCCACAATTCTCCCATTCCCCCAACCCCACCAATCCCACCATCCCCACTATTTTCCCATTCCCACCATTCCCATCATTCCTCCATTCCCACCCTTCCCACCATTCCCACCATCCCATCATTCCCCTATCCCCGTTGTTCCCACCAATCCCACCACTCCCACCATCTCACCATTCCCCCATTCCCCCAATCCCACCATTCCACCTTTCCTACCTTTCCCACCATTCCCACCATCCCCACCATCCCCACCATCCCCATCATTCCCCCAATCCCACCATCCCCACCATGCCCTCCATTTCCACTATCCCCTCCATCCCAACCATTCCCACCAATCCCACCATTCCCACCATCCCCACCATTCCAGCATTCCCCCAATCCCACCATCCCCACCATCCCCACCATCCCCACCATTCCCCCATTCCCTCATTCCCACCATTCCCACCATGTCCACCATCCCCATTGTTCCCGTTGTTCCCACCAATCCCACCAATCCCTCAATCCCACCATCCCTGTTGCTCTCACCATCTCCTCCATCCCCACCATTCCCCCAGTCCCACCATCCCCTCCAACCCCACCATTCCCACCATTCCCACCATCCCCACCATTCCCAAGGATTCAGGGGCCGTTCCTGTTCCCCCCAGGCTCCTCCACCGTGGACCTGCTCATCTACCAGGCCCTGTGCTACACCCACGACGAGCTCCACGCCGTGGACGTCGAGGATTTCCTGCTCAAAATCTGCGGCCTCGAGGAGTTCCTGCAGAAGTGAGCGGCCGAGGGAAAAAAACAGGGAAAAACTGGGGGGGTAACTGGGGAAAAAAAATGGGGAAAAAAAATGGGAAAATGGGGGAAAATCAGGGGGAAAAACGGGAAAAAGCCAGGGAGAAACAGGGAAAAAAAGGGGGGAAAACAGGGGAAAATGGGAGAAAAATAGGGAAAAACACAGAAAAACCAGGGAAAAGTGGGGGGAAAGCAAGGGGAAAATAGGGAAAAAAGGGGAAATACAGGGAAAAAACCAGGGGGAAAATGGAGAAAACAGGGAAAAATGAGGAAAAAATGGGGAAAATGGGGGGAAAAAAGAGAAAAATGGAAAAAAATGGGAAAAACAGGAAAGACATGGGAAAACCAGAGAAAACCCAGGGAAAATCCACAGCAGGAGCTCCAGGGTGTGATGAACGCCCAGGGTTGATCCTGGTGAGCACAGCAGGATCTTCTCTGCTCCTTTTCCTGCCTCTGGAGCTGCTCCTGCCAAAAGCAGCATTGGGAATGTCTTGGGAATGTTCCTCCTAGTCAGGCTGACCCCCAAGCCCCTGGAAAACCAGCTGGGAGCTGCCAAAAATGCTTTTTGGAGGAGAATTCTGTAAAAGCAGTGTCAGGGGGCGGAAAACGGATAAATCCCAGCCCTGGATAAATCTCAGCTCCAGAATTCTCCCTGTCATTCCCAGCTCCAGGGTTTTCCCTGTCACTCCCTGCTCCAGGGTTCTTTCTGTCATTCCCAGCTCCAGAATTCCCTCCCAGTCCCACTCTCAGATCTGTGCTCTGCTTCCCACGGATCCCTGGGCAGGTCCTGGCAGGCCGGGCCCGGCTCCGGAGGGGAAGGAGGGAGAACAATTCCTCATTCTCTGAATTTCCTGGTGCCACAAAGGTCCCTGTGCAGGCAGGGCGGCCACCCTGAGCCCCGGCCAAGGCTGCCTGGCTGGGGGATGTCGGGGTGGGGCACCCCAGGTGGGATTTTGGGGCTCTCAGGTGGGATTTTGGAGCACCCAGATGGGATTTTGGGGCGTGGGATGAGTGTGCAGAACTCTCCCTACACGTTTGGCAGGCACGAGTTCACCCAGCCCTGCTGGAAGTTCAGCCTTACTGTGAACCCCAGCCAAGGCTGCCTGGCCAGGGGATTTTGGGGCACCCCAGGTGGGATTTTGGGGCACCCAGGTGGGATTTTGGGGTGTGGGATGAGCCTGTGAAGCTCTCCCTGCACATTTGGCAGGCACAAGTTCACCCATCCCTGCAGGAATTCTGGTTTCCCTGTGAACCCCAGCCAAGGCTGCCTGGCCAGAGGATTTTAGGGCACCCCAGATGGGATTTTGGGCTCTCAGGTGGGATTTTGTGGCAGCCAGGCAGGATTTTGAGGCGTGGGATGAGCCTGTGGAACTCTCCCTGCACATTTGACAGGCACAAGTTCAACCAGCCTTGCAGGAAGTTCAGCCTTGCTCTGAGCCCATCCCAAGGGTGCCTGGCCAGGAGATCTTGGGGCACTCAGATGGGATTTTGGACTCTCAGGTGGGATTTTGGTGTAGCCAGGCAGGATTTTGGGGCTCTCAGGCAGGATTTTGGGGCAGCCAGGTGGGATTTTGGGGCAGCCAGGTGGGATTTTGGGGCAGCCAGGCGGGTTTTTGGGGTGTGGGGTGAGCCTGTGGCCCTGTCCCCACAGCAAACATGCACTGGGCAGTCACGAGCACATCCAGCACTGCAGGAAATTCGACATCGACATCCGGCTGCAGCTGCTCCGGAGGAAAGGGGTGCGCAGCGACCTGGCCCGCACGGTGGGTGCCACCAGCCTGGGACACTGAGGGTTGGTGTCACACCATGGGGTCCGTGTCACCTACCTGGGACACCGGGGGTCTGTGTCACATCTCTGGGACACTGAGGGGTCAGTGTCACACCGAGGGGTCGGTGTCACCTCCCTGCAGCCCCGCTCAGCCTCTCTGTGTCCCCAGGCCAGCGATGACCAGAGCCCGTCCACCCTCAACCACCACATCCACCTGCAGGAGCGACCCATCAAACAGACCATCAGCAGGTAGGGCTGGGGACACAGTGACATCCAGAGGGTGACACGGTGTCACTGTCCCCAGTGCCCACCCAGGGTGACACGGTGTCACTGTCCCCAGTGCCCACCCAGGGTGACACGGTGCCACTGTCCCCAATGCCCACCCAGGGGGACACGGTGCCACTGTCCCCAGTGCCCACCCAGGGGGACACGGTGCCACTGTCCCCAATGCTCACCCAGGGGGGACACAGTGTCACTGTCCCCACGTGTCCCCTGGCCGGGGCTGAGCGCTGTCTCCTGTCCCCCAGGCAGGCTCTGAGTCTCCTCTTCGACACCTTCCACAACGAGGTGGACGCGTTCCTGGCAGCTGAGGTGAGGCCACTGATGGTTTTGGGGGGGGTTTGGGGGTTTTGGGGAGGTTTTGGGGGTTTTTGATCCACTCTGGGAATGCAGTGGGCAAAGGCTGCTGTGCAGTCCCAAAGCTCAGATTGTACCCAGGTAGGAATGCTTGGCTCCTCCCCCTGGGTGGAGCATCTTCCCATGGGATGCTGGAATTGGATCAGCCACGCATGGACACTCGGTGTCCAATGAACAGAAAATAATTAATAATTAATGGTCCATTAAGAGAAGATATCTCCTGGAGGAAGGATGGAAGAAATAAAGAGATTAATATAATATAATGTAATGGAATGGAATGGAATGTAATATGTATAGATAGAGGATATAAAGAGATTAAATATAAATAAAATAAACTATTAAAATATAATATGATATAATATAATACAATATAATATAATGTAATATAATGTAATGTAATGTTATATAATGTATATGTATAGATAGAGGATATAAAGAGATTAAATATAAATATAAATAAAATAAACTATTAAAATATTATATACAATGATATGATATGGTATGATATGATATCATATAACATAACATAATATATAAAGATATATGATATAAATATAATTACAATTATAAAAATAAATATACTATAAATATACTATAATATAATATAATATAATATAATATAATATAACACGAATATAACAGATAAAGAGACAAAGAAACAAAGACAACAGCCCGACCTCTAACAGAAAACCAGAACTCACCCCCCCAGCCACGCCTTCCGTTTGCCCCTGATCCCAGCTGCCCCCCTGTGCTGTCCCTCAGGGCGATGTCCCCATGAAGGCCGAGCGCGTGATCCAGTCGGTCATGGCCATCTGCAACGCCCTGGCGGCCGTGGAGTCCCAGGAGATCACGGCTGCCCTCAACCAGATGCCGCCCTGCCCGTCCCGCATGCAGCCCAAAATCCAGAAGGTGAGCCTGGGGTGGGCTTGGTTTGGACGGGCAGGTTCTGCTCAGGAGCCTCCCCTGAAATGGAAAACTGTTGGAAATTTTTTGGAATTGGAATTTTGAATTGAAATTTTGAATTTTGATATTGAATTGGAATGTTTTGAATGGGAAATCGAAGTGTTTCTGAAAAAAACACTTTTTTGAATTACTGGCATAAGCGATTTATTATTTCTGAAATACCTGCAAGGACTTGAAGGTGTTGGGACACCTGTGTAGAAGTTGTCAGCATGAGAAAATCATTCTCTTCTCATCATACAAGCACCTCAATGACTCTCTGCTAGCCTAGTATGGAAAACAGTCTTCTTCCACCTAATGGCAATTTCCAATTCCAACTAATGTCAATTATTAATTTAACTCCTGCACTTGAAACCCCCTCCCTCCCAGCTGTTATACTTTTGAAATTAAGGGGCTCTCAGGCATGGATATGGGAGTAGGAATAACAGTTCTTTATTATCCTGAGCTGGGAGGTGATTTGTGGATGTCTTGGTTTGAACAGACAGGTTCTGCTGTGGAAGGCAAGAACCTCCCCTGAAATGGAAAATGCAAACCCTCTGAATAATCCTCTGAATTATTATAATTTTGAAATTAAGGGGCTCTCAGGCAAAGATATAGGAATAACAGTTCTTTATTATCCTGAGCTGGAAGGTGATTTGTGGATGTCTTGGTTTGAACAGACAGGTTCTGCTATGGAAGGCAGGAAATGAAAACAGGAAATGTAAACCCCCTCCCTTCAAATTATTATTATTTTTTAAATTAAGGGGCTATCGGGCAAAGATATGGGAATAGGAATAACAGTTCTTTGCTAGGAAAATTAAAAATACAAATGCAATAGTACAAAACAAAGCACTGGAAGAGTCAGAGCAGTCCCTGTCCCCTGTGTATCAGGGGGTGGCACAGCCCCATCCCATGGGGGCTCAGCCCTCCTGCAGTGCCAGCTGTGGCTCTGCTGGAGCAGGGATCCTGCACAAGGGGGGAGTTTTCCTCTGCAGCTCCAGGGCTGCTGGAGATGGGCCTGGGCTCCCTCTGGCAATGCAGGGCAGCAGAAGCTGCTCCTCTGGCAATGCACTGGGCAAAGGCTGCTGGGCTGTCCCAAAGCTCAGATTGTACCCAGGTAGGAATGCTTGGCTCCTCCCCTGGGCGGAGCATCTCCCCATGGGATGATGGGATTGGATCAGCCCTGCAGGGCCACTCACTGGCCATGGACAGAAGATAATTAATAATTAATGGCCCGTGAAGAGCAGAGATCTCCTGGAGGAGGATTGGTTGTGGAACAGATAAAGAAAACTGCCCAATGAAGAAAAGATAACTGCTCCACCTTTAACAGATGGCAAATAGAACCCACACTTATCTTGCAGCCCAGGGGAACTTAGCCAGGAGTGGGAGGAGAAAAAAAATTGTCACATCTGGCTCTTTTCCCTCCTTTCCACCACGTGGAAAATCCCTCAATAGCCTGGAGCAGCCTGGATCTGGCAGCCTGGGGTGGTTACGTAAAATCCGCCTTGGCAGCACTCAAGGGTTTCTTCTTTTTCTTTTTGTGGTTTCTCTCCTTTTTTTTTTGTGGTTTCTCTGGGGTTTTTTTGGTGGTTTCTCTTTTTTTTGGTGGTTTCTCAATTTTTTTTCGTATGTGTTTCTTTTTTTTTTTTTTCCTTTCCCCCCACAGGATCCAAACGTTCTGGCCAAGAAGGAAAATCGAGGTATTTCTCTTCTCCTGCTCCCCTTTCTGGGCTCAAGTTCGTGCCATGCTTTTCATCTTCAAACCCCTCCTCCCCCTTCAGTTCTTGAGGCCAAAAAACGGGTTGGAAACCGGTCTGGTTAAAAAAGAAACAAAAAAAAAGGAGGATTTTGGGGGTGTTGTTACTCCTTGTGAGCTCCAAATGGAAAAATTTGGAATTCCGCCATCATTAATGCATCCCTGAGTGGGGGGAAGCAGCGTGGGGGTTCCAAATCCAGATTTGAGGGATGGATCCCCGAAGGATTGATGGATCTCAGAGGGACTGATGGATCCTTGAGGGATTGATGGATTCCTAAGGGATCAATGGATCCCTTCCCTTGTTTCCCTGAGGGACTGGCGGATCCCTGAGGGATGGACAAATCCCTGAAGGACTGACAGATCCCTGTCCGTGTTTCCCTGAGGGATCGATGGATCCTTATCCATGTTTCCCTGAGGGATTGACGGATGCCTGGGGGATTGATGGATCCCTGTCCATGTTTCCCTGAGGGATTAATTGATTCCTAAGGGATTGATGGATCTGTGGGGGATTCCTAAGGGATTGATGGATCCCCATCCGTGTTTCCCTGAGGGATTGATGGATCCCTGTCCATATTTCTATTTCCCTGGGGGATTGATGAATCCATGTGGGGTCAATGGATCCCCGTCCGTATTTCTCTGAAGGATTGACGGATCCCCATCCATGTTTCCCTGAGGGATTAATGAATCCATGAGGGATTGACAGACCCCTGTCCATGTTTCCCTGAGGGATCGATGAATCCCTGTCCACATTTCCCTGAGGGATTGATGAATCCCTGTCCATGTTTCCCTGAGGGATCGATGGATCCCTGTCCACGTTTCCCTCAGGGATTGATGGATCCCTGTCCACGTTTCCCTCAGGGATTGACAGATCCCTGAGGCACTGACAGATCCCCATCCGTGTCTCCCTCAGAGAGGATCGTGGAGAGCCTCACGGCCGCCATCCTCAACCTGGTGGAGCTCTACTGCAGCACCTTCAACGCCGACTTCCAGACGGCCGCGCCCGGGAGCCGCGAGCTGGGCGTGGCGCAGGAGGCGCGGCTGCTCACCTGCCCGCTGGCCTTCACCGTCTACGCCACCCACCGCATCCCCATCACCTGGGCCACCAGGTAAGGCCCTCACCTGCTCCCTGCCCTTTGCCCCATCACCTGGGCTGCCAGGTAAGGCCCTCCTCACCTGCCCTTTGCCCCATCACCTGGGCTGCCAGGTAAGGCCCTCCTCACCTGCCCTTTGCCCCATCACCTGGGCAGCCAGGTGAGGCCCTCACCTGCCCGCTGGCCTTCACCGTCTACGCCACCCACCGCATCCCCATCACCTGGGCCACCAGGTAAGGCCCTCACCTGCACCCTGCTCTTTGCCCCATCACCTGGGCCGCCAGGTAAGGCCCCCCTCACCTGCACCCTGCTCTTTGCCCCATCACCTGGGCTGCCAGGTGAGGCCCTCACCTGCACCCTGGCCTTCACCCCATCACCTGTTGCGGCCCTGCCCTCCTCACCTGGTTCCTTGCTTTGCAAAGCCAGGTGGCTGCTAAGGAAGGCAGGAGCCTCCCCTGGAAATGGAAAATGTAAACCCCCCACTCTCTCAAAATTATTATAGTTTTGGAAGTAAGGGGTTCGCAGGTAAATATGTGGGGATAGGAATAACAGCTCTTTATTAGGGAAATTACAAATACAAATGCAATAGTAAAAAAAAAAAACACAAAAAACAAACCTGACAGAGTCAACACAAAACAAAACATTCCTGGCAATGCTGGCACTTGGACACTCCAAAATCCCAGCTTTGTGTCCAGGATGCCCCAAATTCCCAGCGTGTGTCTGGGGCACCCCAAAACCCACGGTGTGTCTGGAATGCCCCAAAATCACAGAGCGTGTTCCCAGGATTGCTGGCATTGGGACACCCCAAAATCCCAGCCTGTTCCTGGGAATGCTGGCACTGGGACACTCCAGAATCCCACTGTGTGTCTAGGACACGCCAAAATTCCAGCACACCTGGGAATGCTGGCTCCGGGTCACCCCAAAATCCCAGCACATTCCTGGGAATGCTGGCACTGGGACACCCCAAAATCCCAGCACATTCCTGGGAACGCTGGCACCGGGACACCCCAAAATCCCAGAGCATGTTCCCAGGATTGCTGGCACTGGGACACCCCAAAATCCCAGAGCATGTTCCCAGGATTGCTGGCACTGGGACACCCCAAAATCTCAGCCTGTTCCTGGGAATGCTGGCACGGAGACACCCCAAAATCCCAGAGTGTGTTCCCAGGATTGCTGGCACTGGGACACCCCAAAATCCCAGCGTGTGTCCCCGGGATCGCTGGCACTGCCATCCAGGGCGCGATGTCGCCGCATCTCGGGCCGGGCTGGCTCATCCCGAGGCCACCGCGCCACCCGGGGGAGGTGACAGATGGCCCCGCGCCCCGCGCCAGCGGCGTGGCCCCTTTGTTCCGCTCCTCCGTGCCCGTGCCCGGCGCGGGGGGACCGGGAGGGGACCGGGAGGGGACCGGGGGGTGGCGACAGTGGCGCCGGCAGAGCCGCCCCGCCGGGGACCCCTCGCCTTTGTCCTTGTCCTTAATGTATTCCCCTTGGTGAGTGGCTCCGAACAAAGCGGCGAGCCTGGGAAATGCCGCCAGCCCCTGACCCCCGCGCCCCGCAGCCCTGCCCGGATTGTCGCAGCCCTGCCCGGATTGTCGCGGCCCTGCCCGGATTGTCGCTCGGCACCTGCCACATGGCAGGGCCCCCCCGTGTGCCGGAATGCGCCGTGCCATATGGTGCTGGGGACACCGGGAGGGGGGACATGGCCCCGTTCTGTCCCCCTTTCCCATCCTCGGGGCAGGATTTAGAGGTTCTGATGATCCAGGATTTCCCATCCTTGGGGAAGGATTTAGGGGTTCTGGTGATCCAGGTTTTCCTATCCTTGGGGAAGGATTTAGGGGCTCTTGTAGCCTGGGTAAAGCCCTCCTCTTTTCCAGCCTCGGGACAGGATTTAGGGGCCCTGATGATCCAGGATTTCCCATCTTTGGGGCAGGATTTAAGGGTTCTGATGATCTGAGTTTTCCCATCCTCAGGCAAGGATTTAGGGGTTCTGGTGGTCTGGATTAAGCCCCAGCACCCCTTTTCCATCCTTGGGGAAGGATTTAGAGGCTCTGATGATCCAGGATTTCCCATCTTTGGGGCAGGATTTAGGGGTTCTGATGATCCAGGTTTTCCCATCCTTGGAGCAGGATTTAGGGGTTCTGGTCACCCTGGTAAAGCCCCCCTGTCTTTCTCATTCTTGGGGCAGGATTTAGGGGTTCTGGTAATCCAGGTAAAGCCCCACTCCTTTCCCATTCTCAGAACAGGATTTAAGAGCTCAGGTGGCCTGGGTAAAGCCCCATCCCCTTTTCCATCCTTGGGGCTGGATTTAGGGGTTCTGGTGACCCTGGTAAAGCCCTCCCCCACCCCTTCCCCATCCTCAGGACAGGATTTAGGGGCTCAGGCGGCCCCACCCGGCTCACTGGGTGTTTCTCCCACAGTTATGAAGATTTCTACCTCTCGTGCTCCCTCAGCCACGGCGGGAAGGAGCTGTGCAGCCCCCTGCTCACCAGGAAGGCCCACGTCTACAAATACCTCTTCCACCTCATCATTTGGGACCAGCAGTAAGGCCACGGGCTGGCCACGGGGATCCCACCCACGCTGCCTTCATCATCCTCCCCATCATCCTCCCCTCCCCTGCTCCTCCTCTCCGTTTTCTTTTTTTTTTTTTTTTTTGGGGTGTTGGAAGTTTTTGTGTCATTGCCCGGAAATAGCAACCCCCGGGAAAGGGGATCTGCTCCCAAAATAGCACCGGGAGCAGGCGAGGAGGCCGTGCTGAGCCCTCGCCATGCCTGGCATCCACGGCGGCCCGGGAGGTGGGGATGGGACGGGATAATTTTAGACGGCGCCGGTGCCCCCAAGGACAGGGACGGCGGCGAGCGCGGGGATCCTTCCCCGGGGATCCTTCCCCGTCCGTCCGTCTGTCTGTCCGTCCTTCCCGCGGGATGTAGCTGCCACCCCGAGCTCCCTGGGAGCGGCAGAGAGGAATCCCAGCCCCGGGGGTCCCAGGCGGCCCCCCCCGGGTGGTGGGGCAAGGTCAGTGCCCGCCGGGGCTCCCCGTGGAGGGCCCTGGCCCTGGGGTCACCTTCGAGGGGCAGAGAGGGCAGCCGGGCTTCCCGGAGCTCCAGCTGGCTGGAGTCCCCAAACCTGCGGGGTGGCTGGGGGCTTCAGGGACTGCAGGGACTTCCAGGGATTTTAGGGACCTG
The DNA here is from genome assembly GCF_023055355.1 of Agelaius tricolor. Taxonomy (NCBI): domain Eukaryota; kingdom Metazoa; phylum Chordata; class Aves; order Passeriformes; family Icteridae; genus Agelaius; species Agelaius tricolor. The sequence continues at coordinate 5,128,676 of NW_027269290.1, forward strand.
CAGGGACTTCCAGGGATTTTAGGGACCTCCAGGGAATTCCAGGGACTCCCAGGGACGTCACGGACTTCAGGGACTTCCAGGGACACCCCGGTGTCCGCAGAAAAGGCAGCTGTAGGGCCGGGCTCTCCTGGGGCATCCAAGGACGGGACTGGGAGAGGAAGTCCCTGGCACCCTGATCTCATCCCCTGCGCCCTGAGCCCATCCCTGGCACCCCAGCCCATCCCTGGCACCCTGAGCCCATCCCTGGCACCCTGAGCCCATCCCCGACACCCTGAGCCCATCCCTGGCACCCTGAGCCCATCCCCAACACCCTGAGCCTGTCCCTGGCATCCTGAGCCCATCCCTTGCACCTAGAGCTGGTCCCCTGAGCTTATCTCTGGCACTCTGAGCCCATCCCCTGCACCCTGAGCCTGTCCCTGGCACCCCATGCTCATCCCTGGCACCCCATGCTCAACCCTGGCACCCTGAGCCCATCCCTGGCACCCTGAGCCCGTCCCTGGCACCCTGAGCCCATCCCTGGCACCCTGATCTCATCCCCTGCACCCTGAGCTGGTCCCTGGCACCCTGAGCCTGTCCCTGGCACCCCAAGCCCATCCCGGGCACCCCAAGCCCATCCCCACCACCCTGAGCCCATCCCCATCACCCTGAGCCCATCCCCCCCTCTCTCCTGCAGGATTTGCTTCCCGGTGCAGGTGAACCGGCTGCCCCGGGAGACCCTGCTCAGTGTCACCCTGTTCGCCGTGCCCGTGCCACCCCCGGGCAGCTCCTCTGAGGCCAACAAACAGCGGAGAGTCCCCGAGGCCCTGGGCTGGGTCACCACCCCCCTCTTCAACTTCAGGCAGTACGTGGGGCGTGCTGGGCATCCCTGGGGGGCACAGGAGGGTCCCCAGTGCCATGGGGTCCCCAGTGCCATGGGGTTCCCAGCACAGGGAGGGGCTGGGCTGGCATCCCTGGGGGGCACAGGAGAGTCCCCAGCACCTTGGGGTCCCCAGAACCTCGATGTCCCCAGTACTGTGGGGTCCCCTGGGCACAGTGAATGACTGGGCTGGCATCCCTTAGGAAGACAGGAGGGTCCCCAGAACCTTGGGGTCCCCAGTGCCATGGGGTTCTCAGCACCCTGGGCACAGGGAGGGGCTGGGCTGGCATCCCAGGAGGGTCCCCAGTGCCATGGGGTCCCCAGAACTTTGGGGGTCCCCAGTGCCGTGGGATCCCAAAAACCTCAGTGTCCCCAGTGCCATGGGGTCCCCAGTGCCTCAGCTCAGCACCAGCAGCGGTGCCACCCCCGTGCCCCAGCAGATTGTCCCCCCAGTGCCACCCTTTGTCCCCCCAGGGTCCTGACCTGCGGGCGGAAGCTCCTGGGCTTGTGGCCGGCCACCCAGGACAACTCCAGGGCCAGGTCCAGCGCCCCAAACTTCAACCAGCCCGACAGTGTCATCCTGCAGGTACGTCCTGGGCCACAGACCCCCCCTCAAAGCCTCCCGTGGGGGTCCCCTCACCCTCTGCCTCTGCCCCAGATCGACTTCCCCAGCTCGGCCTTTGAGGTGAAGTTCACCAGCCCGCCCGCGGCCGAGCCCAGCCCCAGGTACGACTTCGGCAGCCTGGGGGAGGAGGACCAGCGCCAGCTGCGGGAGGCCATGCAGAAAAAATCCCTGTATTGGTAAATAAACCCGGGGGGACACCGGTGACACCCCTCAGCACGCACAGGGCATGTCCCTTCCTCCAGGGCTGGGGGTTTTGGAGCTGGGGGTTCTGCAGTGCTCTGCCCTCGCTGTTGTCCCCTCCTTGGGGACAGCTGACCGGTGCCTGGGCCAGGCTGGCACGGCTGGAGCTGCCCAGGGGGATCGGGTGTCAGCAGCTGCCCAAAGAACAGCAGGGCTGGCTCGGGGGTCCCTGGGCAGGGGGACAGGCAGGGACAGCTCAGTCCCCCCTGGGCACGGGGACAGGCAGGGACAGCTCAGTCCCCCCTGGGCATGGGGACAGCCAGGAACAGCTCAGTCCCCCCTGGGCATGGGGACTCCTGGGACAGCTCAGTCCCCCCTGGGCATGGGGACAGGCAGGGACAGCTCAGTCCCCCCTGGGCATGGGGACAGCCAGGAACAGCTCAGTCCCCCCTGGGCATGGGGACAGGCAGGGACAGCTCAGTCCCCGCTGGGTATGGGGACAGGCAGGGACAGCTCAGTCCCCTCTGGGCATGGGGACAGCCAGGAACAGCTCAGTCCCCCCTGGGCATGGGGACAGCCAGGAACAGCTCAGTTACCCCTGGGCATGGGGACAGCCATTTAGTCCATGCACATTTGGGGTCACAGGGATGCCACCTCCTCACCCTCCCACGCGTTTTGGGGTCACAGGGATGCCACCTTCCCTATGTCCCATGTGTTCTGGGGTCACAGGGATGCCACCTCCCCTACGTCCCATGTGTTCTGGGGTCACAGGGATGCCACCTCCTCCCCCTGACACCAGCCCTGCCCTGCCCTACCCGACGCTGTCCCCGTGTCCCCTCAGGCTGACGGAGGCGGACCGGCAGCGGCTGTGGGAGAAGCGCTGCCACTGCCACGCGTCCCCCGGCGCCCTGCCCATGCTGCTGGCCAGTGCCCCCAGCTGGGACTGGGGCTGCCTGCCCGACATCTACGCCCTGCTCAGCCAGTGGAGCTCCATGAGCCACCAGGACGCCCTGGGGCTGCTGCACGCCACGTAAGCCACCCCCGTGGGCTGTGGGGACACCTGGGTGCCGTGTGGCGGTGGCAGGAGGCGCCACGATCCGTCCTAGTGAACGGATGTTGTGATGGTTCCTAGGGTTGATCTCAGGGTGCAAAAAACCGACACGGCACAGGGGGTTTGGGGTAATAATCAAAACAAATGCACCTTTATTGAATGCCACAGCAAAATGGGATAGAGGGATTAAGGGGGAGAAAAAGATAGAGGAAGAGAGAGAATAGAGAGAGAGAGAGGGGGAGATAGAGCTACCAAACGTAGAGACAAAGTCCTTTGGTCCAGTCCAGTCGAGGATCCGCCTGTTACCTTGGGGAGATCTCAAAATCTCTCACTAACTCAGAGGTTTTTGTTATGATAATTCTGAGGGGGGGGAAACAGATACAATAAGGAATAGATGTAACAGGTAGTCCATGTTCTCAGCACTAAACCAGAGCCATTGTGTTCTTGGTCCAGTGGTCACAACCTGCAGGCAAACATCTCGCTTTGGTCAGCTTGCCTGCCCCACACACCTGCCCCGGGCTGGGGGTTTCAGTCCCCGTCCTTGGGAGGAGCAGAGGGGCCTTTTCACATGGGGGTTTCATGTCTCAGTCCTTGGGAGGAGCAGAGGGGCCTTTTCACATGGGGGTTTCAGTCCCAGTCCTTGGAAGGAGCAGAGGGGCCTTTTCACATGGGGGTTCCATGTCTCACTCCTTGATGGAGAGGCTCCTTACATCTCAGTCTGTCACGGTGGTTGTAAAACAGGTGAGGGTCTGCTGTGGGAGACCACCTGAACCTCAGGAGAAGTCCAGCCAGGCTGAGAGGTGGGACAGCTCCCAAGGCTGTTGTTGCAAACAGAGCACGGTGCCCCTTCTCATTGGGCTCAGTGTACAGCAAACAACACCTGTGAAAACAATGGCTTAGCAACGCTCTCAGATCTCAGGGCCTTGTTGGTGTGTGGCTTTCTCCTTCAGAACCAGAGATTCTAGACAGGCAGGGTCTTCTCTTCAGTGGTCCCCAAATGACGATCATGAGGCAGATTCAGGAAAATTCAGACAGACTCTCACAGGAGGGCACTGTCACCCCATGGAACGTGTGCTGGCTGCAGGTTCCCAGACCAGGAGGTGAGGAGGACGGCTGTGCAGTGGATTGACTCCATCTCGGACACGGAGCTGCTGGATTACCTGCCCCAGCTGGTGCAGGTGCGTGGTGGCAGCGGGATGCGCCATGGGGTGCCCACCGGTGCCACCGTGCCCCTGTGACACTGTCCCCGTGCAGGCCCTGAAGTACGAGTGCTACCTGGACAGCCCCCTGGTGCGCTTCCTCATGAAGAGGGCCATCTGTGACCTGAAGATCACCCACTACTTCTTCTGGTGGGTTTGAGGGGCTCTGGGGGCACCCTGAGGCTGGCCTGACCCTACATATCCCCAAACCAGAGGGGCACTTTGAGCCTGGCCTGTTCTCATGTGTTCCCAAACCAGATGGGACCCTGAGGCTGGCCTGACCCTGCATGTCCCCAAACCAGAGGGACACCCTGAGCCCCTCACGTGTCCCCAAGCCAAGGGCCACCCCAAGCCTGGCCTGACCCCGTGTGTCCCCAAGCCGGGTGGCACCCCGAGCCTGGCCTGACCCCATGTGTCCCCAGCAGGCTGCTGAAGGATGGCCTCAAGGACTCCCAGTTCAGCATCCGGTACCAGTACCTGCTGGCAGCGCTGCTGTGCTGCTGCGGGAAGGGGCTGCGCGAGGAGTTTGACCGGCAGTGCCTGTTGGTCAGCACGCTGGCCAGGCTGGCACAGCAGGTCCGGGATGCCGCCCCATCCGCCCGCCAGGTGGGTGCCAGGGTGCTGGGAGGGGTGCAGAGGGTGCTGGGACAGGTGCAGAGGGTGCTGGGTGCCAGCCCCTGTCCCACACTCACCCCTCCTGTCCCACGCCCGCCTTGTCCCATCACGTTCCTACCCTATCCCATGTGCACCCTGGGTTTTATATTCCATGCATACCCCATCCCATGCTGACCCCTTTCCATGGCCACCCCTCTCTATCCCATTTCTATACCATGGTCACGCTGTTCCTTGCTCATCCCATCCCATCCCATCCCATCCCATCCCATCCCCACCCTGTCCATGCCTACCCTATTCCATGGTCTCTCTATCCCTTGCCCCCCACCTCATTCCATTTCCATCCCATCCCACCCTACCCCATGCCCATCCTATCCCCATCCCATTCCCACCATGTCCCTTGCCCATCCCATTCCATCACATTCCCATGGATTCCATCCCATCCCCACCCCATTCCCATGGATCCGATCCATGGATCCCTTTCCATTCCAATGGATCCCATCCCCACCCCATTCCCATGAATCCCACCCCACCCCATTCCCACGGATCCCACCCCATTCCCACGGATCCCACCCCGTTCCCACGGCTCCCGTTCCCTTCCCCAGGCCATCCTGCGCGAGGGGCTGGAGGACGTGGCGCAGTTCTTCAAGGCCCACGGCTCGTGCCGGCTGCCGCTCAGCCCCAGCCTGCTGGTCAAGGGCATCGTGCCCCGGGTGAGTGCCAGCCCGGGGGGCTCGGGGGGCTCCCCTGCCCGCCCCCAGCTCGCCCTGACCGGCTGTCCCTGCCCTCCTTCCCACGGCAGGACTGCTCCTACTTCAACTCCAACGCCGTCCCGCTGAAGCTCTCCTTCCAGAACGTGGACCCGCTCGGGGAGAACATCCGCGTCATCTTCAAGGTCAGCCTGGCGCCTTTGGGAATGCCCAAATCCTGGCACAGCCCTCCAAGAATCCCCCTGCTGTGGGCTCTGAGGGCTCTGATGGCTCCTCCCTGGCTCTGGTGGTTCTCCCCTGGCTCTCATGTCTTTGGTGGCCCTGATGGCTCTCCCTTGGCTCTGATGGCTCTGGTGGCCCTGATGGTTCTCCCCTGGCCCTGATGGTTCTCCCCTGGCCCTGATGGCCCTGGTGGCTCTTCCCCCGGCAGTGTGGCGATGACCTGCGGCAGGACATGCTGACGCTGCAGATGATCCGCATCATGAACAAGATCTGGGTGCAGGAGGGGCTGGACATGCGCATGGTCATCTTCCGCTGCTTCTCCACCGGCCGTGGGCGAGGTGAGACGGAGTTTGGGTGTCCCCAGGGGTCCCCAGTGGGGCTGGGGATGGCCCGGGACATCCTGGGGTCTGATCCCACCAGCCCATCCCTGTCACGCAGTGGTGACGGGTGAGGAGCGGTTGGGTTGGTGACAGAGGGGGTCGGGGTCGTGGTTCTTGGGGTTGAAGGGTCTCACCCTGCTGTCCCACCTGCCAGGCATGGTGGAGATGATCCCCAACGCCGAGACCCTGCGGAAGATCCAGGTGGAGCATGGCGTGACCGGCTCCTTCAAGGACCGGCCGCTGGCGGACTGGCTGCAGAAACACAACCCCGAGGAGGATGAGTACGAGAAGGTGAGGAAGAATCCCCGCTCCTCGTGTCCTCCATTCCAGGGACCAGCCCCTTGCTTCCATGCTTTCTCCATGTCCTTCCCTCTTCCTTACAGGCTGTGGAAAACTTCATCTACTCCTGCGCCGGCTGCTGCGTGGCCACCTACGTGCTGGGCATCTGCGACAGGCACAACGACAACATCATGCTCAAGACCACGGGCCACATGTTCCACATCGATTTCGGCCGGTTCCTGGGCCACGCCCAGATGTTCGGCAACATCAAGAGGTGAGAGAGGCCCCTGGGACCTCCTGCCCTGCTCCCTGCTGAGGGGGAAGCTCCCTGTCCTTGTCCTGGTGGTGGGTGACCTCTCCTTCATGTCCTGGTGGTGGGTGACCTCTCCCTGTCATCCCAGTGGTGGCCACAGTGACCTCTCCCTCTCCACGTCCTGGCAATAGGTGACCTCTCCCTCTTCTTGTCCTGGTGGGAGGTGACCTCCTTCTGTCCTTGTCCTGGTGGTGGGTGACCTGTCCCTCTCCTCATCCTGGTGATCAGTGACCTCCTCCTCTCCATGTCCTGGCAGTGGGCGACTTCTCCCTCTTCTCATCCTGCCCCCCACCCCAGCTCACTTTGTCCCTCCTGTCCCCCAACACAGGGACCGTGCGCCGTTTGTCTTCACCTCGGACATGGCATATGTCATCAACGGTGGGGACAAGCCCTCCAGCCGCTTCCACGACTTCGTGGACCTGTGCTGCCAGGCCTACAACCTGATCCGCAAGCACACCCACCTCTTCCTCAACCTGCTGGGGCTGGTGAGAGCCAGGGGGACAGAAAATTCCCCTCAACGCGGCATGGGTGTCCCTTTGTCCCCTGTGCTCACCCCTGCCCTCCCTGCCAGATGCTCTCCTGTGGCATCCCCGAGCTCTCTGACCTGGAGGACCTCAAGTACGTTTACGATGCGCTGAGGCCGCAGGACTCTGATGCTGATGCCACCACCTACTTCACCAGGTAGGGACACCAGGGGAGGGTGACACAGCAGTGGCTGGAGGCTCCCTGGGACAGTGGTGTCACAGACATGTTTTATGAAAAATCCTTTCCTTAGGATTGTTTCTCCTGAGAAGCTGAGAGGCCTCAGGAACAAAATTATGTAAACATTGATTATCTGCTGCTGTGGAATGCAACAGGTGCATCTGGGATTGGTCTCATGTGGTTGTTTCTCATTAATGGCCAATCACAGTCCAGCTGTCTCGGACTCTCTGAGAGTCAGGAGCTTTTGTTATTCATTCCAATTTTTTTCTTTGCTTGCAAGCCTTCTGATTAAATCCTTTCTTCTATTATTTTAGTATATATTTTATAGTATATAAATATTATATATATAATATTATATATATTAAAAGACATAATATTTATATATTATATATTATCTATAGTATATATTTTATTATATATATTATTATATATAATATATAATAGTTATTATTATATTATTATTAATATATATTTAAATATATATAATACATATTGTATAAACCTCTAATATAAACATACTATATTTTTAAGATAATATATATCATAAAATAATAAATCAGCCTTCTGAGACGTGGAGTCACATCCTCGTCTCTCCCCTCTTCCTGGGGCTCCTGTGTACGCCGCCACACGGTGGCACTGAGCGGGCGGTGGCCTCGTTGCAGGTTGATCGAGTCCAGCCTGGGCAGCGTGGCCACCAAGCTCAACTTCTTCATCCACAACCTGGCGCAGATGAAGTTCACGGGCTCGGAGGCGCGGCCCACGCTGTCCTTCGCGCCCCGCACGCACACCCTCAAGACGTCCGGCCGGATCCGTGACGTCTTCCTCTGCCGCCACGAGAGGGTCTTCAACCCCAGCAAGGGCTACGTGAGTGGGGACAGCTGGGGACAGGCCCCAGGCTGGGCTCGGGGCGCCCCAGCTCCGCCATCCCACGTCACGGCCCTGCCTCTTTGCAGACCTACGTGGTGAAGGTGCAGAGGGACAACCCCGGCGAGGTCACCTTCGTGCAGCGCACCTTCGAGGAGTTCCAGGAGCTGCACAACAAACTGCGCCTCCTCTTCCCCTCCTCGCTGCTGCCCAGGTAGCCCTGAAGCCCCTCAGGACCTCCAGGGACTCCCCAAAAGCCCCTGGGGCCCCGCTGAGTGTCTGTCTGTCCCCGCAGCTTCCCCAGCAGGTTCATCATCGGGCGCTCGCGGGGCGAGGCGGTGGCCGAGCGGCGCAAGGAGGAGCTCAACGGCTACATCTGGCACCTGATCCATGCTGCCCCTGAGGTGGCAGAGGTGGGGACACGGGGTGGAGGCTGCGGGGAGGTGGGGACAGCGCCAGGGCCACCAGCGAGGTGGGGAAACACCTGGGGACAGCACAGCTCGTAGAGCATCAATGTGTGCGCCACGTAGAGCATTGGCGCACGCCCTGGTTTTGGATGGCGGGTTGGTTGTCACTGCTGTCACCACTAATGTCACCTCCTGACCCTGCAGTGTGACCTCATCTACACCTTCTTCCACCCCCTGCCCCGGGATGAGAAGGCGGCTGGAACCAACCCGACCCCAAAGCCGGCAGGTGGGGAAGGGGTGATTTTGGGGGGTGACTTTGGGGGTCGATGGCAAGGGGTGACATCAGGGGTGTCCCATCCCTCCTGTCCCCCTCTCCAGATGCCACATGGGCTCGATCCCTGGGCAAGGTCGGCGGGGAGGTGAAGCTCTCCATCTCCTACAAGAACAACAAGCTCTTCATCATGGTGATGCACATCCGAGGGCTGGTAGGACCCACGGCACCCACGGGAGCGGGGCTTGGGGGGCTGTCCCCTCCCTGTGCTCACAGCGTGTCCCCAATGTGCCCCGCAGCCACCCCTGCAGGACGGCAACGACCCCGACCCCTACGTCAAGACCTACCTGCTGCCCGACCCCCAAAAAACCACCAAGAGGAAAACCAAAGTGGCCCGGAAAACCTGCAACCCCACCTACAACGAGATGGTAGGAGGAGGGACAGGGACGGGTTTGGGGTGTCCCCAGGGGTGGCCGTGGCTGAGCGTTTGTCCCCGTTGTGTCCCACAGCTGGTGTACGACGGGATCCCCCGGGGGGACCTGGAGCAGCGGGAGCTGCGGCTGAGCGTGCTGAGCGAGGAAGGATTTTGGGAGAACATCCTGCTGGGGGAGGTTGGGATTCGCCTCCGCGACCTGGACCTGGCCCAAGAGAAGATGGGCTGGTTCGCCCTGGGCTCCCGCGGCCACGGCACCCTCTGAGTCCCCAAAAGTGGCTTCTTTTTTAAGTTTACCTTGTGTCAAGGGAGCAACGCGGGGAGGGCGGGGCGTGGGGCGGTTCGTGGGGTTATTTCTTCCTTTGGGATATCCGTATTTTAATTTTTTTAATAACGAGTAGCGTGAGCACCGGGGCGGAGGGGAGGGCGAGGTAGCACAGGGAGAGTTGGGGGGGCGTGTGGACCCCTCCCACCCCAGGAACTGGGCAATTCCCACCGCGGGGAATTCGCTCCCAAAGGAGAGCGGCGTGGCGAGTTGCCCGTCCCCTTGCTGTCCCCCTGCGCTGGGGACATTTGTGTCCTTCCCGCCTGCCACCCGGCCCCGGGTGCGGGCTTGGTGCCTGTGGTGCTTTGTTTACAGCGACAGCTCCGTAAACGGACGAAATGTTTCTCAGGATCGAGAATAATTAACTTTAACCTTTATATTAAAAGTTTTAAATATTGGATCTGGTGGCTGTTGGGGCGTGGGGGGGGGCGGTCTGGCTTCTCGAGGGTGAGGGAGTTGGGAATCTCCTGCCTTAGGGCCCTCCTGCCTGGAACACGGGAATGGGATCAAAAAAGGGGATGAAAGGCAGGAGTGGCACATTTGCCCCCTGCCTGCGCATCTGGGCACACATCTGTCCGCACTTCTGCACCTCTGCCCACCGCACCCTCCAGAAAGCAGAGCCGTGGGGGTCTGGGGTCTGCCTCTCTCAACCCCCAGCCTCCTCCAGCTCCTTTCCCAGTGCGTCCCTCACCCAGCGCTGTCCCTGGGGCTCACAAAGTGTCCCCAAGGTGTCCCCAAAGTGTCCCCTGCCCAGCCCCGGGTGGGCTCGGGGTGCCCCCGCTCCCCCCAGACCCCGCCGCGCCGCCAGGGGGCGCTGCCGTGCGCCGCGCGCTGGCTGATGCAATCCCAGCGGGGCGTGGCCACACGAGGGAGTGGGCGTGGCATCACCGTCACCGCCCAATGGGAGGTGGTGACGTGAGTGGGCGGGGCAGAGAAGGTGACGCCCCGCCCCTCCCTCTGGGGACGGGAAGCGTTGAGGCGGCGGCGCCGCCATTTTGTGCTGAAGCTGCCTCAGGATGGAGTCGAAACCCGAACCGGAGCTGCCCGCCGCCCGCCGAGCCTTCAGACTCACCGCCCCGCCACGGAGCGCCGCTCCACACACCCCTCCGCACCGCTGGCAGCGCTGAACGGCCTCATGGAGCACAGCGGACGCGAACGCGCCGGCCCCGGCTTGGGATGGGCCCGACTGGGCCTGGCCGGGGCCTGGCCGAAGCTGGCGGGGCCCAGCGCGGCGCCCGCCGGCGGCTCGTCCCAGGCGAGCCCGCCCTTCTCGTGGCTGCGCGTGGTGTCGCAGCTGCTGTCGCCGCTTCCCGCCCTCCTGCAGCGGCTGCTGCCCGGCGCCGCGCTGAGCTCCGCGCTCTGCCCCGCCAAGGCACCGCCGCCGCTGGTGCTGCTGCCCAGGGCGGACACCTCGCTGGACTGGACCGAGGAGAAACTCCCGGAGAAGCGGCCGGAGGGCGGCCCGGAGCCGCCGGCGGGGCTGTGGGGAGCAGGGCTGGTAAGGAACAGTCTGGGAGCCCTTCCCATGGATTTGTACGTGCTGGGCTTGGAGCAGGGCAAGAGCCACCTGCCGCAGCCCCTGCGAGCCGAGGGCTTGCCCGAGGTTGAATTCCTGCGCAGCAAGCGCCTGGCGTTCCTCCAGCGCTGGCATCTGCCCGTGCCCGACCCCGACCACGGCTACCACAGCCTGGAGGAGGAGCAGCAGCAGCAGAACAGGGGCGTCTGCCGGGAAATTGGGGAGCAGCGCGGCAATAGCGGGGATTTAGAGCAGCCCGAGGGTGTCCCCGAGGAGCAGGAGGGGCTCCGGGGTGCGGCTGAGGAGGAGGAGGAAACCTTGGCTGGAGAGGAACGTGAGGACTCGGAAACAGAGCCAGACTTCCCAATTTCCACCAGACCTGCCTGTGCGAATAAATTAATCGATTATATCATCGGGGGAGTATCCAGCGGGGAGGAGAGTGAGGGTGAGGAAGACTGGGATGATGGTGATGATGATGATGAAGATGATGATGATGGGTTTGACAGCGAAGAGCTGCCCTCGGACTCAGACGCCGGCAGCCAGGACGGGGAGAGGCTTCATCTGTGGAATTCCTTCTACAGCTTGGATCCCTACAACCCTCAGAACTTCACAGCCACCATCCAGACGTCTTCCAGCGAGCCGGGAAAAGGAATGTCGGACGTGGAGGAGGAGGAGGAGGAGGAAGACTCGTGGGCAGAGTCCTCCGAGGGCTCGCCTAGTTCCGAGGAGGACGAGTGGGACTGCGAGAGCGTGGATGAGGCGGAGAGCTTGAAGCTCTGGAACTCGTTCTGTAGCTCGGACGATCCCTATAACCCTTTAAATTTCACGGCGGCCTTTCAGACAGCGGAGAGAAAAGGGACGCCGGGTTTCCAAGGGGCGGAGAGGGCGATTTCTGCCCCCTCGGAGCGTTTCAGCGTGTGTAGGGTACAGCTGGAAAAACACAACTGCGGGAGCGCTGAACCGGGCCAGAGCAGGGAGAAAACGGCGAGTTCCAAGCGGAAAAAGGTAGAGAGATTTTATTCATATTTTTGTGTTTCGGGATTGTTGAGATTAAAAAAAAAATAATCAAACAAACAAAACCCACACTGCGCCAAGTGGGGGTGAGGTCAGCGTTCCGTATGTGCTGATAATTTCCCTGGAATGCTGCGCCTCATCCTCGGCACGTGATGGGAAATTCTGAGACTCATTCTGAGACTCGCTGACGAGGATTTTTTTTTTTTTTCCTCTAGACTCAAAGTTCCATTTTCCGTTTCGAGTTGTAATTTCTCTTCTGTTCCTCTTGTGGTTTCGACGTCAGGGAAACTCCAGGCCTGGGGTGGAAATTTTTTCCCTGAAAAACTCCAGGGCTGTGAGGAGTTTCCCTGAAAAGCACCAGTTTAAGTTATTTAGGACCCGAAACCGAAAGATTTTTTAGGATTTTTTTATAACCCAGGTTGGCTTGTTCAGTGCTCTGGACTAAACTGAGGTTCCCATATAAATTATCCCAATATTCCCATTTCCGTTTAAGATAGTATTAAATATTATAATATTTAAATTATATTCTTTATAAATAGAATATTTCTATTCATATCTAGACAATAGGTATAAACAATATTTCAATTCTACAGTAAATTGAAACAATAAACAATATTTCTATTCTACAGCTAGACAAGTATGGATAGCTATTTATGGGATAGGTATTTATGGGAGGGATGTAATCAAAAACTGGGCTTTTGAGCCCAAATAGAGTAATTTGATTTTTTTAAAGTAATTTGGGCAAAATAATAATAATAATAATAATAATAATAATAATAATAATAATAATAATAATAATACCTGTGCTGGGATGCAGATAAACAGGAATTTATCCTAAATTTTGTGGTGCTGCAGATGTTCAAGGTGGATACCTCAAACATCTGGATGAGGAATGACTCGAATACCAAATCCTTGGGCAATCCAGTGGTGGAACAAACCACGCAAATAGCGAATATTTCTAATTATTTCACATTATTTTCCCAGCAGATACATTTATTTTCCTGCATTAATTGCCATTAATAATTAACTTCGAGCACTCCCAAGTGTTGGGGCTGCGATTGCAGCAGGAATTTTTGGCTCGGGTGCTGTGCTGAAAGAAGGGATGAGGTGGCCGCAATGTCCCAAATGACATCAGAGCCCCGGGAATTGTGGCTCCGACTGATGTAAAAAAGCTGCAAGGTGGGGACGGGCTGATGTAACAGCTCCTAAAGCAGCTCCTGCAGGGGCCGGGCACATTCCTGAGGATTCCCGGGGATTTTTGGGATTATTCAAGGCCGTTCCCGGCTGGAATCCCGCAGGGTGTTGGTCCCAAAGCCAGGAAACCCGGGGGTGTTGGTGGCACTTTGGGCTCAGCTCTGTGAGGGCCCCTCCTGGCTCCGCTCCCTGGGACTTTCGGCACCAGGGAATTCCTTGACCCAAAAATGCTGAATTTTGGAGATCTCCTGGTCCTATCCCAGCACAAAAACCCCCCTGGGACACTGGGAATTGTCCCTCATGGAACGGGATCACCCCAGGGAATTCCTTGACCCAAAAATGCTGAATTTTGGAGATCTCCTGGTCCTGTCCTTGCACAAAACCCCCCCTGGGACACTGGGAATTGTCCCTCATGGAACGGGATCACCCCAGGGAATTCCTTGACCCAAAAATGCTGAATTTTGGAGATCTCCTGGTCCTATCCTTGCACAAAACCCCCCTGGGACACTGGGAATTGTCCCTCATGGAATGGGATCACCCCAGGGAATTCCTTGACCCAAAAATGCTGAATTTTGGAGATCTCCTGGTCCTGTCCTTGCACAAAACCCCTCCGGGACACTGGGAATTGTCCCTCATGGAACGGGATCACCCCAGGGAATTCCTTGACCCAAAAATGCTGAATTTTGGAGATCTCCTGGTCCTGTCCTTGCACAAAACCCCCCCTGGGACACTGGGAATTGTCCCTCATGGAACGGGATCACCCCAGGGAATTCCTTGACCCAAAAATGCTGAATTTTGGAGATCTCCTGGTCCTATCCTTGCACAAAAACCCCCTGGGACACTGGGAATTGTCCCTCATGGAACGGGATCACCCCAACCCTTCTGGAATTCCAGATTTTCCTGTTTGGAAGCTCCCTGCAGCACCAGCACCCTCCTCGTTGTGCTGATAAATCCTAAGAATGGAGCAGCATTTTTAAATTTTTTTCTTTTTACATTTCCATGGGTTTTTTTCCTGCTTCCAGGAGTATTTGTCCTGGAGCAGAGTTGGTTTGGAGGAGTCAATCCTGATTTTAGAGTAAATCCTGATTTTAGAGTAAATCCTGATTTCAGTTTGTGCCTTTTTATAGCTGAATGCCAAATAAAGTCAAACAGTCCAGCAGGAGCCTAAAATAAGCTGGGTTTAACTCAGACTTAAATCCTTCCTATGACCTTAGGCTAAACCCTGCCAAGTGCATATCCTGACCCTATCAATTCCTTTATTTACTTAAAATAGCTGCTAAAATGACTTAAAAGTGACAGGTTTTGTGTATATTTTTAATTTCTTATGTGAACTCCACCCCCTAGAATTCCAAGAGGGATTGTGACAGTTTTTTTGTGTATATTTTTAATTTCCTTACACAAACTCCACCCTGGAATTCCAAGAAGGATTGTGAGTTTTGTGTGTATATTTTTCATTAATATCATTATGTGAACTCCAGGAATTCCAGGAGGGACTGTGAGTTTTTTGTGTGTATATTTTTAATTTCCTTACACAAACTCCACCCTGGCATTCCAGGACAGAGGGGTTGTGACAGTTTCTGTGTATTTTTACTCAGGACGGGTTGTTCTGGTCACATTGGGATGAGTGTTGGCCCCTGTTCCTCCCTTATCTGTCCCCTGGTGACTCACGGGGCTCTTGACTCAACAAAACCCTTCTGGGTTTGTTTTGGGGTTGTTAGGAAATCCTCAGCAATCCCCCAGTGCCAGCAGCGACCCCAAAATCCCAGCAGGGATCCCAGAGTCCCAGCAGCGACCCCAAAATCCCAGCAGGGATCCCAAAATCCCATCGGGGATCCCAAAGTTCCAGCAGCGACCCCAAAGTCCCATCAGGGATCCCAAAGTTCCAGCAGCGACCCCAGAATCCCAGCAGGGATCTCAAAATCCCATCGGGGATCCCAAAGTTGGAGCAGTGACCCCAAAATCCCATCAGGGATCCCAAAGTCCCATCAGGGACCCCACAATCCCATCAGGGACTCCAGAATCCCAGCAGTGACCCCAAAATCCCAGCAGGGATCCTGAAGTCCCAGCAGCAGTCCCACACATACTTTAATCATATTCTGTTTATTTTTATCATATTTTAAAGCCATATTTTATTCATTTTTATCTATTTTTTTATATTTTTTATCCACTCTCCAACCTGACTTTGGGCACACCCAGGATGGAGCAGCCACAGCTCCTCTGGGATTCCCATCCCAGTCAGGAATCCCTTCCCAATCCTCTTGAGAACAAATTCCCAACCCTTTCACCGCTCAACAAGTTTGACTCCAAAACCCCAAACCCAGCACTTCAAACATTCATTTGCTGATAATTCCTGCCTGCCCCCCTGTTCTGCAGGTGACATTCCAGGAGGAGGTGACAGAGTATTACCTAGGCAGCGAGGAGGACCAGAAAGGGCCTCATATTCTAATTATTTCTATCATATTCTAAGTCATATTTTACTTATTTCTATCTATTTTTTCTGGTTTTTATCCACTCTCCAGCCTGACTTTGGACACTCCCAGGGATGGAGCGGCCACAGCTCCTCTGGGAGTCCCATCCCAGTCAGGAATCCCTTCCCTCAGAACATCCCTCAGAACAAATTCCCAACCCTTTCACCACTCAACAACTTCAACCCAAACCAGCCCTTTGAGCACCCATTTGCTGAGAACTCCAGCCTGAATCCCTTCTTTTGCAGGTGACATTCCAGGAGGAGGTGACAGAGTATTACATATAATATTTTAAAGCCATATTTTACTTATTTTTATCTACTTTTTCTGGTTTTTATCCACTCTCCAGCCTGACTTTGGACACTCTCAGGGATGGAGCAGCCACAGCTGCTCTGCCAATCCCGTCCCAGTCAGGAATCCCTTCCCTCAGAACATCCCTCAGAAAAGATTCCCAACCTTTCACCACTCAACAGCTTTGACTCCAAAACTCCAAAGCCACCACTTTGAGCACCCATTTGCTGATAATTCCTGCCTGCCCCCCTGTTCTGCAGGTGACATTCCAGGAGGAGGTGACAGAGTATTACATAGGCAGCGAGGAGGACCAGAACGGCCTCATAGTTTATTCATTTCTATAATATTTTAAAACCGTATTTTATTTATTTTTATCTAGTTTTTTATGTTTTTATCCACTCTCCAGCCTGACTTTGGGCACACCCAGGATGGAGCAGCCGCAGCTCCTCTGGGAGTTCCACCATTCCCGTCCCAGTCAGGAATCCCTTCCCTCAGAACATCCCTCAGAAAAGATTCCCAACCTTTCACCGCTCAACAACTTTGACTCCAAACCCCCAAACCCAACACTTCAAACATTGATTTGCTGATAATTCCTGCCTGCCCCCCTGTTCTGCAGGTGACATTCCAGGAGGAGGTGACAGAGTATTACATATACTATTTTAAAGCCATATTTTACTTATTTCTATCTATTTTTCCTGGTTTTTATCCACTCTCCAGCCTGACTTTGGACACTCCCAGGGATGGAGCAGCCACAGCTCCTCTGGGAGTTCCACCATTCCCATCCCAGTCAGGAATCCCTTCCCAATAACCTTCAGAACAAATTCCCAACCCTTTCACCACTCAACAACTCCAACCCCAAACCACCACTTTGAGCACCCATTTGCTGATAATTCCTGCCTGCCCCCCCTGTTTTGCAGGTGACATTCCAGGAGGAGGTGACAGAGTATTACATAGGCAGTGAGGAGCACTGGAACGGCCTCATAGTTTATTCATTTCTATCATATTTTAAAGCCATATTTTACCTATTTTTTTTTATATTTTTTATCCACTCTCCTGCCTGACTTTGGGCACACCCAGGATGGAGCAGCCACAGCTCCTCTGGGAGTCCCATCCCAGTCAGGAATCCCTTCCCAGCATCCCTCAGAACAAATTCCCAACCCTTTCACCACTCAACAGCTTTGACTCCAAACCCCAAACCACCACTTTGAGCACCCATTTGCTGATAATTCCTGCCTGCCCCCCTGTTTTGCAGGTGACATTCCAGGAGGAGGTGACAGAGTATTACATCAGCAGTGAGGAGGATCGCAAGGGGCCCTGGGAGGAGCTGGCCCGGGACGGCTGCCGGTTCCAGCGGCGCATCCAGGAGACCGAGGAGGCCATTGGCCACTGCCTGAGCAGGGAGCACAGGCTGAGGGTCCTGCACAGGCTCCAGCAATCCCAGTCCCACAGGACTGAGCCCTCCTAGCACCTCACAACCCCTGACCCTTCCATTCATGGGATCTCGACCGCAAGTGGCAGCTGCATGTGCTGAAACGGGGAGAAAAATGGGATTTGGGGTTTTTTTCCCCTTTGTTTTGTTTTTTTTTTTTTTCCCAGTTTGATATTCAACCAATTCTTGGTTTGATATTCAGATAAAAGCCCTGGAGCTCCCTGAGAAGGTGCTTTAATTGCATTCCTGTTCATTAGCACTTGACACACACAACCAGACTGCTTGGGGTTCAATCCATTCCCTAAAAATGCCTTTTCCTGCCATACCTTGGGAAGTGTGGGGACTCTTCCGTTGGATTTTTGCACTTTGGAAAAAACAAAAAACAAAAAAAAACAAAGCAAAACCTATTTTGAAGGAAATATTTATGGGGTTCATTCCCTAGAATTGCAGTTTTGATTTCAAATTCCCTGTGGGATGTGCAGGTCAGGGTTTTGTTGTTTTGTTTTTTTATTTTTGTGTTTCTCCATTTTTTCCAGCTTCTCCAAAAGCTTCATTTTTCCTTCCTTTAAGGGATTTTTTTCCCTTTTTTTTTTTGTTTGTTTGGAATAATCCAATGTTTGAGTGTTTCTGGAGCTTTTTGAGGTTTGAATATTCCAGCCAAGCTTTGGTTTGATTGATTTCAATCATTCCCTTTGCCAGGATTATTCCAAAGGGTTCTGCCTGCTTGGCCAACAAATTCCTTGGTTTTTTAGAGCAAGGAAATTCCTCATCCCAATTAATAATTAAAACTCCATGAGGGCTGTGGATGATGCTTGAATTTAGGGAGCAAAATTCCTGAATTATTGAATTAATCTTAGCTGTAATTCTGCTTTGGGAGAGGGATTGAAGTGAATTTTTATATCCAGTCTGCTTGTCCTGATAATTTTCTTGGATTTAAGGAAATTATCTTGGATTTAAAGAAAATGTCAAGACAAAAATTCCTTGTTTTCTTTCCCAAAAATCAGTATTAACTCTTTGTTTCTGCACTGGGGTCATCAGAAACATTTCAGTGAGAGGACAAAACTCTTTATTTATATTCTTAATTTAAAATCTTACATTATTTAATCCAAATCCATGAGGGGAAAAGAGCTTTGGAGCTGGAGGTTGGTGTGGGAATTTTCCAAGCAGGGAAAATAAAAATGGAAAAATTCCAATGTTTGCACAAAGTTGGGTCAATAAATCAATTATTTGTTCAGCTGGCCAGAATAATTTCCATTTTGTAGAAGAAAAACCTTAAAGTGCTTTAAATTTATCCTTAATTCCTTCAGTTTTTAACTTGGGAGAAAATTATTACTTCCTGCTTTATCCTGACTTGAAAATCCCAGAATTTTTGGATTTATCCTTTATTTTTATTGCAGGAAGTGGTTTCTTTGAGTTGAGAAATCCTCTTTTTGTGATGCAATAAGAAAATTTAGGGGATGAATTAAATTACAGCTGCATTAATTCAAATTCCAACTGTTTGCCATCCCAAAAATTTGATTTTTTTTCCTCAAAAAAAAAAAAAAAATTTAATTTGCATCATTCCCTCAAATCCTGAAAAATCCATTTGGAATTTTTGGAGGATTTTACTCACATTGGATTTTGCTTTTTAATTCAGGATGGGGCAAACCAACCAAAAAAAAAACCCAAAAAAATGGAATTCCAAGAAGAAAAAAGTGTGGATTTCTGATCATTCCAAGGAAAACACACAACGTGAATTTTTCCATGGATCTCCCAGTTGGTTTTTCCCTCGGATCTCCCAATCCCTGAGATTTTTGGGATTTTTTTTGGGATTTTTTTGGATTGTGGTGCTTCAGTTCTTTCTGGACAACTCGGATTTCTTGGTGCTCAGGAGAAACCTTGGGAATGCTGGGAATCCAGAACTGCTTGGAAAAATGGGATCTCAAGAAGGACAAAAGCTGCTTCCAAAGGGTTCAAACCTTGGAAAAAAAAGAGATTTTTTTTTAAAATCAGAATTCCCATAAATGAATTTTTTCCCCACTTCTCCAACCTCCTTTCATTCCAGCTGTTCCAGCAGAAAATGGAATTTAATTAGCACCAAACCCATCCCTGAACACCTCAGAGCTCCCTTTTTTCCCTTCTAAAATTCCTTAAAATATATGGAAAGCAAAACTTGGAGGGAATTAAATCAAAACTGTGATCTGCAGATTTTTATTTTTGTATCATTTGGGGGGGGAAAAGTTTGGATTTGGCTTTCTATGGATTTTCTTTTGATTTGTGGCCGCTTTGGTGGGGTTTTTTCTACCTAAAAATTCTATTTCTGTACATAAGAAACGATTCAGGACTAATCTGTGTGTTGTAATAAAGAGATTTGCAAGATACATTTGGGGAAAAACAGCTGGAAAATCCAATTTTGGGTTGGATTTCTGGGGTGGTGTTTGTCATTCCTTGGGGTTTAGGGCAGGGAATTCCATCCAAGGGGGCTCCTCTGAAGCTGGAATTCCTGACAGGAGCTGGGAAATGATCCCAAAGTCAGGGCTGGAGGAATAAAACTGCGTTTTCCCAGGGATTCTCAAGGAATGGGATGAAGAATTTTTGGGATTTTACCAAAATCCTGCTGCCAGCTCCTTTTGGAGGTGACACCCTCAAGGGTTCTGCTCCACCTCTGGGAATCTCTGGAATTCTCAGGGAGTTTTGGGAAGAAATTTCCAAATTCTTGGAGGTTCATTCCTTAAAAAAACAACAAAAATTCACTCAGAATTCCCACCTTGGAGCCCAATCTGTGTTTTCCTCTCTTTGTTTTCACTTTATTCATCCCTAAAACAACCCCAAGGTTGATTTTCCTGATGATCAGGATTAAAAAAACTGCTGGAATAAAGAAATAAACAGGGAATTTCCTGCACTATTCCTGAAAATAAAAAACAAAGGTGGGAATGGGGGATGTGAGAGAGGGGTTTAAAGCAGATTTTTTAAAATTCTGAAGAGTTAAAATCAGCTTTAAAATGGAAATTGGGATTTCTCCCTGCTGGAAGCGGCACAGTCAGGCTGCAGGCAGCAAATGCAGCTGGAGCACACAAATCCCACTGGGAATTCTTCATCTGCACTTGGAGGGGAACAATTCCTGCCCCAGAGCTGCAGCTTCTCCACAGGACTGAAGAATTCAATTGTTGGAGCCCCTGAGGTGCTGCTTTGATCCCAAAATTCAGGATTTTTCTGGAGCTGGGAAGCAGGAGAAGGAGGAAAGGTGGGGTTTGGTCACATTCCAGCCCCACTGAGCTTTAACCCAAGGTTTATTCTGGTTTTTTTGGAGGGGATAAAGGGATTTAAATTAGGAATAAAGGATTGGAGCTGTCCTCAGGATAAAAACTCTGCCTGCTTTCCCCTTGGATGGGCGCTGCTTTCCTGGTCTGGGGTTTTGGGATGCATGGGGAACATCCCCTGATCTTCCATTGCTGCTTTCTGCCAAAACAGAAATCATGGAATGCTTTGGGATGGGAAAAACAGCAAAGATCCCCCAGGCCCACCCCTTTTTCCTGTCCCAGAGAGCTCCAGGCTGGCCTGGACACCCCCAGGGAGGGACAGCTCAGGGATTCTCTGGGAATTCCTCCAAAAATCCCATCTGGGCCTCTGGGAAATCCAGGAAAACCTCAGGACATGGGAATGTGCCCCTGGAGGAGGAGGAGGACCTTCCTTCCTTCCTTCCTTCCTTCCTTCCTTCCTTCCTTCCTTCCTTCCTTCCTTCCTTCCTTCCTTCCTTCCTTCCTTCCTTCCTTCCTTCCTTCCTTCCTTCCTTCCTTCCTTCCTTCCTTCCTTCCTTCCTTCCTTCCTTCCTTCCTTCCTTCCTTCCTTCCTCCCTCCCTCCCTCCCTCCCTCCCTCCCTCCCTCCCTCCCTCCCTCCCTTTCCCCTATAATTTTTCCTCTTTCCTTTCCCATCCCCACAAAGGCTCCCCAGGGTCATTGACTCCATGCCAGCTGTGCCGTCTCTGCATTCCAGCCACATCCCCTGGCTCTGCAACATTGGGAATTTGGCACCTGGGCCCAGCTCTCTCTTTGTGCCCAGCAGAACATTTGGGTTCAGCTCCTCTTCCTGGGATAATTGAGGTTGCATTCCCAGCTGGCAAAGAGGGAAAAGCAGCTCCAGGTGGAAAACATTCCCAGAGCTACAAGGAAGTTTTGTTGGCATGGCCCCACACCAGATTCCAGGAGATCAGGGCTTGGATGGAGCCCCCAGGGGGATGTTCTGGGGTGGGTGAACAGAGGTTCATCATCATCATCATCATCCTCCTCCCTGTGTGTCCAGCCCAGCATTCCCAGCAGGAATGGCCCAGGGAGCAGCACCAGCAGCGTTCCCTGGCACCGGCCCCCAGAGCAGCAGGGATTTACAGCCAGGTGTAAAGAACAGGAGGCAATTCCAGCTCCTCCTCAGCACCTCCCGTTCCCCTGGGCTGATCCCCGAGTTCTGCTCCAGCTGGGAATGCCAGGAGGAGCCACAGGGATTGTGGCTGTGGTGTTCCCAGCCTGGCACCTTGGAGCAGGGGGGAGTGCCAGGGACACACCTGGAGTGCCAGGAGCACACCTGGAGTGCCAGGGACACACCTGGAGCGCCAGGGACACATCTGGAGTGCCAGGGACACACCTGGAGCACCAGGGACTCCCCTGCAGTGCCAGGGACTCCCCTGCAGTGCCAGGGACACCCCTGGAGCACCAGGGACACATCTGGAGTGCCAGGGACACCCCTGCAGTGCCAGGGACACGCTGGTGAGGACGCCCTGGCACAGAATTCCCACAGAATCCGGGGCTGCTCCATCCCTGGAAGTGTCCAAGGGACACTTGGAGCACCCTGGGACAGTGGGATTTGTCCCTTCCTTCCCTAAATCCTCAAATCCTCCCCACCCCAAGCGCTCCACGGTTCCACTCGAGGAGGGGACATCGCTTGGGGACAGTGGCAGCACCGCGTCCCTCGCTCTCAGCCGCATTCCCGGCTTTTTTTTCTTCCCGGGAATCTTTTGTCCAGGAGGTGGTGCCAGAACCGTTCGGGACGCGCAGGCAGCGCCGCCGCCCCCTCTGAGGCTGTCCCCAAGGTGCCACCGCCTCCTCTGAGGCTGTCCCCAAAGTGCCACCGCCCCCTCTGAGGCTGTCCCCAAGGTGCCACCGCCCCCTCTGAGGTTGTCCCCAAGGTGCCACCGCCCCCTCTGAGGCTGTCCCCAAGGTGCCACCGCCTCCTCTGAGGCTGTCCCCAAGGTGCCACCTCCCCCTCTGAGGCTGTCCCCAAGGTGCCACCGCCTCCTCTGAGGCTGTCCCCAAGGTGCCACCTCCCCCTCTGAGGCTGTCCCCAAGGTGCCACCGCCTCCTCTGAGGCTGTCCCCAAGGTGCCACCTCCCCCTCTGAGGCTGTCCCCAAGGTGCCACCGCCCCCTCTGAGGCTGTCCCCAAGGTGCCACCGCCTCCTCTGAGGCTGTCCCCAAGGTGCCACCGCCTCCTCTGAGGCTGTCCCCAAGGTGTCACCGCCCCCTCCATCCTCTGGATGAGTTTTGGGACAGGAAAATCCAGGGCGGGAGCAACAGCCGCCCCTTAGCGCGGAGCAGCGCCCGGTTCTGTGACATTCCTGGTGCCTGAGCCACGGGAGCCAGCAGGAAACGTCCCCAACCGGGCTTTGTGTCACCCAGCAGGGTCACCGCGGGCTCGGTGTCCTCCCTGCCGGGGTGACAGCGCTGTCACCTCATCACACATCCCTTCTGGAGCTGCTCCCCTCCCTTTGTTCCCTGGTCCCAGCGTGGTTTGGGGGCTTGGAATGGTGTGGAGGAGGAGGAGGAGGTGGCAGCTGGTGGCTTCTCTGTGGGGACATCGGTGCTGGGAAGGGAAGGGAAGGGAAGGGAAGGGAAGGGAAGGGAAGGGAAGGGAAGGAAAGGAAAGGAAAGGAAAGGAAAGGAAAGGAAAGGAAAGGAAAGGAAAGGAAAGGAAAGGAAAGGAAAGGAAAGGAAAGGAAAAAGGAAAGGAGAAAGGAAAAAGAAAAGAGAAAAGAGAAAGGAAAATCCTCATCCCCCAAACCAGCATCCCTGTCCAAGGCCATGGATCTTCCTGCAGGACACATTCCCTCTCATCCCACTGTCCCCTTCCTCTTCCTGGTGTCCCCAAGGCTTTTGTTATCCCAGGAAAAGGCAGCAAATCCGCCTGGTTTGGGAGGGGATGGAATTTGGGCACCCTGGGAATCACCACAACCCTGGACCAGCCCTGGCCTGAGCTCCTGATTTATTTCCCTCAATCCCAGATCCTTCCACTTCTCTGTCTTGCTCCTTCTTTGGGGGAAATTGGGGGATTTGGGGCACAGTCATGGATGGATGGGGAGGGTGGGAGTCAGGGATTCGTGTTGGGAACGTGGCAGAGTCACCCAAGGGGACGGATCCCTGTGGATAACACTGGGTATCCACCCCTGGAAGTGTCCCAGGACAGAGCTTGGATTAACCTGGGATAAGGAAAGTGTCCCTGCCCTTGGCACTGGATGAGCTTTAAGGTCTCTCCCAAGCCAAACCAGTCTGGGATTCCATGGAAACAAAAAGCCCTGCTGGTATTCCCAGGTTCCTCTGGAATGGAGCTTTTCCAGGTGAAACAATGCCCAGGGAATTGAGATTTTCCAGGTGAAACAATTGGAATAAAGCTTTTCCAGGTGAAACAATGCCCAGGGAAGAGATTTTCCAGGTGAAACAATGCCCATGGAATTTTCCTGGTGAAACAGTGCCCAGGAAATGGAGTTTTCCTGATGAAACAGTGCCCATGGAATGGAGTTTTCCTGGTGAAACAATGCCCATGGAATGGAGCTTTTCCAGGTGAAACAATGCCCAGGGAATTGAGCTTTTCCAGGTGAAACAATGCTCAGGGAATTGAACTTTTCCAGGTGAAACAATTGGAATAAAGCTTTTCCAGGTGAAACAATGCCCAGGGAATTGAGCTTTTCCAGGTGAAACAATGTCCAGGGAATAGAGATTTTCCTGGTGAAACAGTGTCCAGGGAATTGAACTTTTCCAGGTGAAACAATTGGAATAAAGCTTTTCCAGGTGAAACAATGCCCATGGAATTTTCCTAGTGAAACAATGCCCAGGGAATGGAGTTTTCCTGGTGAAACAATGCCCATGGAAGGAGTTTTCCTGCTGAAACAATGCCCATGGAATGGAGTTTTCCTGGTGAAACAAAGCCCAGGGAATAGAGATTTTCCTGGTGAAACAATGCCCATGGAATGAAGTTTTCCTGGTGAAACAGTGCCCAGGACGGTGGCAGCGCCGGGTGCCATCAGCTGCTCTCCCAAAGGGACCAACCAGACGTGTTTTTCTCACCCAGTGGTTCAAAGAACACCAGGAAAAGCTTTCGGGGAACTGGTTTCCCCAAATCCCAGCTCTGATGTGGGGACTGAGCAGGAAAAACCCCAAAATGCTTCAGTGGCCCTGGTGGTGCTCAGTCAAACACTCAGCTCAATCTTGGAAGTCTCTTCCAACTTTAATAATCCTAAAATCCCTGCTCTGAGAACCAGGGAGTTTTTGGGAACCAGGAAATTTAATTTTTTTTCCTTCTTTTCCATCTCTGGAGCCTCTCCTGAGCCAGCATCTCCCTGCTGGTGCCACGAGCAGCTTTGCAAAGGCGCCGCTGAGACAGGAGGGCAAATTGGCTCCTTCAATCAGCGGCCCAGGTGCCTCCCAGACCCCACCTTTGGCCTTGAAAGACTTTTAATTGAGGGCTGCGAGAGAAAATACCCGGTGGGCAGCCCCAGAAGTACCACAGATAATCATCAGGGTGCCCTACATACGGCTTGGCTGCGAGATCAGACGGCCCAGAAGAATCCGACATTGTTCCAAATGAACAGGAGAGGGAAGTAACAACTCCATAATTACTCACCTCGAGTTAATTGATGGTAATTACAGCGAGTAGGCACTGGAGGAAGCAGTGACGAGCTGGCCCTGGAGAGTCACGGGGAGGGCTGGGAGCGTGCCCTGCGCACCGCGGCTCCGAGGGGGTTAAACTCCATGGGTTTGGCCGGCAATTTTTTTTTTTTTTTTTTCACTTTTCCCTCCCTGCCGGGTTACTCGCAGCAAACAGAGCCGGGGTGGAAGGGCTGAGTTGAGCCTTTGCTCCCGGGGACAGCCCGGGACTCGTTGCCGGGCGCTTCCCGAGCGAGGCGGGCGCCGTCCCCGCTGCCCCGCGCCCGAGCCCCCCGTGCCCGAACCCCCATGGGGGATGACATCGACTGGCTGGACCTGCCGGGCAGGTGGACCTACGGCGTCTGCGGGGACGGGAGGATCTTCTTCATCAAGTACGGTCCTGCCCGGAGCCGGCCTGGGTGGGGAGGGGGCTCTGCTGGGGCTGGGGGAGCGGGGTGAGGAGCTCGGGGGGCTGCAAAGGGTGGGGGGCTCGGTCTGAGGTCCCTGCGCTGTCCCATGGCACAGCCGCCTCTCCTGTCCTCCCGTTTCTCTCTTCTTGGGGACGCTGCTGTCACAGTTTCCCCTCTAAAATCAAACTCGTTCGGCTGGAGAAGTCCCCCGTGGTGCCAAGAGATGGGGAAGGGGCTGCTGAGCCCCCCGGGGGTGCTGACAGCCCCTCTGTCCTTGTCCCTCACAGCGACGACACCAAATCCACCAGCTGGGTGCACCCGGGCTCGGGCTACGCCATCCAGAGCGGGCATTTCTCCTGCACAGGTGAGCCTGGGCCCGGCTCCTGGGGGCCAGGATTGGGAAATGTGCAGTGAAATCCCCCCGGGAGTGCAAAGGAGACCCCCCAAAAATGACCCAGCAGGAACTGGGGAGGGCTGGGGGGTTCTACGAGGTGATGCTGTCTCCCCAGTGTGGGTTTCCCTGGTGGATTTTCCCCTCCCTCCTGTGCTCTCTGATGAGGAGGGGCCTCAAACTTCTCCAAAAATGCAGTTGGGAGCCTTGGGAGAGCCAACCGCGGCAGCACAAAGTGTCACCATCAATCCCTGCCCTCACCCTCCTGCCCTTCCCCGGGGGGGACAGGGAGGGTGACCCCGCTGCTGGCCTGTCCCCGCAGGGCTGCCCCGAGGCTGGGAGGTGGACACCACCATGCACGGCGGCCTCTACTTCATCAAGTAAGTGAGAAAGGGCCGAGGGAGGAGCTTTTGCAGCCCGGGATGCTGCGGGATTTTCACAGGATCGGGGCAGGAGCAGCCCCAGCTCCGGGCCCTGCACCTGCAGCTCCTGCTCCAAACGCC
This sequence comes from Agelaius tricolor, assembly GCF_023055355.1. NCBI lineage: Eukaryota > Metazoa > Chordata > Aves > Passeriformes > Icteridae > Agelaius > Agelaius tricolor. The sequence goes on from NW_027269290.1 coordinate 5,155,203, forward strand.
CATCCCAGATGCAAAATTTCTCCTCGGAGAGGCTCCGGGGTGGGGTGGGCGAGCCAGCCACCCCCTTCCCCGCGTCATCCCGCAGGGAAACATCCCCCGGAGCCCGGCGGGGAATTCCTGCAGCTCTCGGATGTTGTGGGGAGGAGCGGAGGGTCCCTGGGGCACGGAGCTGGCTGTGCTGGCCGGGATGAGGCAGCAGCGGCTCCGTGAGGCTCCAGCCCGAGGCGCCGCTCCCGGTTCGTCCCACTGGGATGTTCCCCATTCCCTCTCGCCCCTTCCTTGCCTCCAGTGCTGGGATTGAGGCCGTGGCGAGGCGATTTCGGTGTCTAGACAGGCTGAGAGCTGCAGGCTGTGCCTCGCCTGGCGCGGGGCTCCGGGTCCTGCCGGGTGAGGCTGCTCCAGACGGGATCGTTGAGCCCGTCCCTGCCTGGCTCCCGGAGCTCTCCCTGTGTGCCCAGACAGCCATAAAATCCCGGCCAAGGGAGCAAAGATCCCCCGGCGGGCTGGAGCAAAGCGCCGGCATCAGCCGCTCTAATCTGGGCAGCGTCCTTGAGACGGGGCCGGGAGTGGGGCTGGGGCTGCTCCGGGAGCCTCCACGTGGGGTTGGAGCTGTGACCCCAGGAACCTTCCTGTGTGTCCTGGGACCTGGGAATGTCACAGTGGGGCTGGGAATGGGACTGGGGCTGCTCCTGGAGCTTCCTGGTGGGGTTGGATTTGTGACCTGAGGAACCACCTTCCTGTTTGTCCCAGGACTTGGGAATGTCACAGTGGGGCTGGGAATGGGACTGGGGCTGCTCCAGGAGCCTCCAAGTGGGGTTGGAGCTGTGACCTGAGGAACCACCTTCCTGTGTGTCCCAGGACATGGGGATGTCACAGTGGGGCTGGGAATGGGACTGGGGCTGCTCCAAGAGCCTCCAAGTGGGGTTGGAGCTGTGACCCCAGGAACCTTCCTGTGTGTCCCAGGACATGGGGATGTCACAGTGGGGCTGGGAATGGGGCTGGGGCTGCTCCAAGAGCCTCCAAGTGGGGTTGGAGCTGTGACCCCAGGAACCTTCCTGTGTGTCCCAGGACCTGGGAATGTCAGAGTGGAGCAAGGGATGGGATTGGGGCTGCTCCAGGAGCCTCCAAGTGGGGTTGGAGTTGTGATTCTGGGGGCAGGGAGCAGCTTCTGTGGGTGCCCCAGGACCCGGGAATGTCACAGCAGAGCAAGGATGGGATGGGGATGCCCTGGGAGCCTCCTGGTCAGGCTGGAGCTGTGATCCCAGGAGCAGGGAGCACCTTCCCTGTGTGTCCTGGGACCTGGGGGTGTCACAGGGGAGCAGGGGATGGGACTGGGGCTGCTGCTGGAGCCTCCTGCTCAGGCTGGAGCTGTGCTGGGCCAGGAGCCACCACCTTCCCTGAGCACCTGGAAATGTCACAGCAGGGCAGGGAATGGGGCTGGGAGGTGGTGGCCACCAGGTCAGGGCTGGGGAAGGGTCCTGCCAGCCCCACCTGAGGCCCAGGGGACAGAGTGGTGGCCGTTGTCCTCCAGAGGTGGCACCGGGCCCAGCTGTGGGAGCTCCAGGGGATGCCGGGCACCCCCAGCCCAGAGTGTGGGTGGGCAGCACCCAGTGCCCTATCCCGGTGCCCCCACCCAAAAATTGGGATTTTTCATCCCAATGCTGCCCCCGCTCTGCCTGAAGGAGGAGAGGCCCTGCTGTGCCCATGGCTTTGGGATGGGGCTGATCCTGGTGTGCCATAGAGGGAGCAGGGAATCACCAGACACCAAACTGGGGTGCTCAGCCTGCCTGGGGGCTCCCCCGAGAGCTCCCCAGTTTCTCCTGGGCTCTTTTTGGGGAGCAGGAGCACAGAGGGAGGTGGAGCAGCCCCTGTGGATCCCCTCTGCCTGCAGAGCAGGGGAATGGCCTTGGGGTGGGGACAATGCGATTTTGGGGTCCTGCTGTGGGCTGGCAGGGAGGGAGGGTGTCCCCCCACACTGTGGGGACACAGGAGGCAGCAGATCCAGTGAAAGCCACCCCAGTGCCAGCCCCTAAAGCCCTGTGGCTAATGGGGGATTATAGGATCAAGGGCGGCCGCCGGATTTCCCTTCCTGGAGCAGCCTGGCTGTCCCCAGGCCCGGGATGGGAGGTCCCTGTGGGCTCTGAGCCCCAGCTGGGTGCCACCACGGGCCTGGCAGCTGTGACAGGCAGAATGAGGGCAGTGCCATGGGTTGGGGCACGGTGCCATGGCTGCAGGGCTGCAATCTGCAGGGTCGGTGCCTCCGTGCCCAGCTCCAGGAGTCACCAGGCTGGGCTGGGGGCCTGGGCAGGGTCCTGCCAGCCTCACCTGAGCCATCCTGGCCACCAGCTCAGCTGCTGGGGGCTGTCCTGCTGCCCATCCCCTCCCCGTGGGTGACAATCCCGGGGTGCAGATCCCACCCTGCTCCAGAGGGCTCCACACCTGGCTGGCACTAAAGGGGCTCCCCTGCCCTGCCAGGTGCAGGATCCCGAGGGATGCACGGTCCCAGGGATGGGGAGGAATCCAGGGGATCTCTCTGTCCCCCATTCCAGTGCTGGGGTGCCTGGGGAGTGTTGTCCAACGCTGGGGTGCAGGATCTGGGATGCTGGGATGTGGGAAAGGGAGCAGGGTCCCCTCTGTGCCCCGACATGGGGATGTGCAGGGGAGCTCGGTCCAGGCTGTGCCCAGACTCTGGGATACGGGTCCAGGATGTGGCCAGGTTCTGGAATTCGTGTCCAGGCTGTGCCCAGGTACTGGGATATGGGTCCAGGCTGTGCCCAGGTTTTTGGGTGCAGGTCCAGGCTGTGCCCTGGTTCTGGGATGTGGGTCCCCACTGTGCCCAGGTTCTGGAATTCCTGTCCATGCTGTGCCCAGGTTCTGGAATTCGTGTCTGGGCTGTGCCCAGGCTCTGGGGTACGGGTCCAGGATGTGTCCAGGTTCTGGAATTTGGGTCCAGGATGTGCCCAGGTTTTGGGGTACAGGTCCAGGCTGACCCCCAGGCTCTGGGATGCGGGTCCAGGATGTGCCCAGGTACTGGAATTCGTGTCCAGGCTGTGCCCAGGTACTGGGATGCGGGTCCAGGCTCTGGGATGCGGTTCCGGGCTCTGGGATGCGGGTCCAGGCTGTGCCCAGGCTCTGGGATGCGGTTCCGGGCTCTGGGATGCGGGTCCAGGCTCTGGGATGCGGTTCCAGGCTGTGCCCAGGCTCTGGGATGCGGGTCCAGGCTCTGGGATGTGGGTCCAGGCTCTGGGATGCGGGGTCCAGCGGGTCCCGGCTGCTCCCCGCGGGGTGCGGGGGTTGTGCTCGGGCCGTGCATCGCTCTCCATGCCCCGGCAGGGTCCCGGTTCCCCCCGGCGGGGCCCAGGGGGGCTCGGCGCGGTGCCCCCGGGGGCTGCGGGGGTGGGGGGCGGTGGGGGCGGCGCGGCCCCCCCGCCCCGCTCGGTGCCAGCCCGGCGTCACGTGCCGCTCGGTGGCCCCCGAGCATGCCCAGCTCCGGCTCCGGCTGCGGCTCCGGCTCCCGCTCCGGCTCGGGCTCCCGCTCGGGCTGCGGGTGGCCGGGAAGATGCTGCGCCCGTAGGCAGCGGGGGGGATCCGGCCGCTGCCCGCCCCGCACGGTGAGTGCCTCCGGCGCGGCTCCTTCCTCCTCCTCCTCCTCCTCCGCTCTTCCTCCTCCTCCTCCCCGCGGGCGCTGAGCGGGGGGCGCGGAGCGGCAGCGCAGCCCCTCAGGGTGCTGGGGGGGCTCTTTTAGGGAAGGGGGGGCTGCGCTCCGGCCCCACGGGCAGAGCAGGGCGCGCTGTGGGGGCCGGCACCCCCGGCTGCCCGAGGGGCTCCCACAGCGCGTCCTGCCCCTCGTGCCCAGCTTTGGGTGACGAGTGGGGCCCCCCGAGCTGTTCCCGCCGTGTGTTTATGGGCTGCGAGCTGGTTTGTGTCCCCAAAACCCCAAATGCTGCGGGCTGGGAGCCCCTGGTTTGGAGCCCCCGACTCCGTGCAGGGGCAGAGCAGCGCCGAGGCTTTGGGGGAGCCCCGCTATTCGCTGTCTCAGCACCCCCAAACCCCATCCTGGTGAGGGGGGGGGGCTCGGGAGGGCCGGACCCCCGAGAGCCGCGTGCCGCGCTGGGGACGGGATGTGATGGATGGGGCTGAGAGATGTCGTCTGGCGCTTCCCAGGAAAGCCGAGACCTTCCCTTGGCTCCGCGGCTCGTTTCGCTGCCTGCTGCGAGCGGAGAGCCATCCTCCTCCTCCTCCTCCTCCTCCTCCTCCTCCGCCTCCTCCTCCTCCTCTGGGCCGGGAGGAAGGGCAGCGCCGCCGCTCCGGGGCCCCCCCTGCACCGGGGGGTGTCTGGCGGTGCCGGAGACGCGAGAGGCGCAGCCGCTGCCCCGAGCCCTCAATCGCAGCTTTGTTGCGCCGCTCGCAGCTCGCAGGGAAACAGCCTCTGATTCATCACATGATGGGGATGTTCATACGCCACGAGTCTATTAAACCCCAGCGGAAGGGGCCGGACCGGCCTTTTCCCCCCCCGCCCCGGGGGACCCCCCTGCTGACCGCGGGCCGGGGGCGTCCGCTCACCCCGGCACCTCCGAGCGGGTCCGGGCCGCACCTGGCGCTGCCACCCCGCGGTCCCTCGGGGGCAGGGGGGCAGGGGGGCGGGCCCCCCGCTCCAGATGGCCGCGGGAGCCGCTCCGTTAATCCCGGCGTGCGGGGAGGGCGCCGGGGCCACCGCGGGGTGCGGGGAGCGCCGGCAATGGAGGGAGCCGGGGCCGGCGTTTGCTGCAGGATCCGCCGCTCCAGGCTGAGCTGCGGCGCTGCGGGCGGCTCTGCAGCCGGGCATCGGCAGCACCCCGCTGCTTTCTGCCGCTCCTGCGCGGCTGCAGGAGCGCCTGCAGCCCGCCGTGAGCCCGCGGTGCATCCCTCCATGCATCCCGCTGTGAATCCCGCTGTGAATCCCTCCATGCATCCCGCTGTGAATCCCTCCATGCATCCCGCTGTGAATCCCTCCATGCATCCCACTGTGAATCCCTCCTTGAATCCCACTGTGAGCCCGCCGTGAATCCCACTGTGAATCACACTATGATCCCTTCGTGAATCATGTTGTAGATCCCTCCATGAATCCCACCCTGATCCCTCCATGAATCCCACCTTGATCCCTCCGTGGATCCCACCACAATCACTCCACAAATCCCACCATGAATCCTGCCTTGAATCCCTCTGTGATCCCCCCATGAATCCCACTGTGATCCTTCCATGAATCCTGTTGTGATCCCTCCATGAATCCTGTTGTGATCCCTCTGTGAATCCTGTTGTGAATCCCACTGTGATCCCTCTACGATTCCGTGAATCCCGCCTTGAATCCCGTTGTGATCCCTCCATGAATCCTGTGATCCCTCTGTGAATCTCATTGTGAATCCCACCGTGATCCCTCCATGGATCCCCCTGTGGTCCCTCCATGAATCCCACCCTGATCTCTCCATTAATCCCTCCATGGATCCCACTGTGATCCCTCCATGGATCCCGTTCTGAATCCCTCCATGAATCTCATGAATCGTGCTCTGCACCGAGCTCATCCCGGGGTGCCCAGGGCTTGGTGTGTGCATGTGGCTGCTCCAGACCCTTCCCCAGGGTCCTGCTGGCATTTCCTCAAGGGAAAGGGGAGCTCCTGGAGCTCCTGTCCCACTCGGACCTGCCCCTGTCCCTCTTGTCCCCATCCCTTCACCAGGAGATGCTTCCCAAGCCAGCTCCTTCCCTCCTTGGCCTGGCAGAGCCGTGGCTGGGGGACACCTGGGCCTGTCACCCACCCCGAGCCACCCCATGGGGACACTGAGCCAGGATTAGGATCCCGGAGAGGGGGTGGCTGAGGAATTACAATTCCTGAGCTAAAAATCCCATGGGAAGCACAAAATCCAGTTTTCATGGACATCGGTGTTTGCGGGGGACCCCTGGCACCCATCCTGCTGCACTGGGCCAGCAGGGCCATCCCACAGGGACAGGGGCTGTGGCGAGGGGTGCCCAGAGGTGCCCCTGGCAGAGGCGGTGACAGGGTGACAGCAGCTGGCACCGGGCTGGCGCTGCAAGCCGCGTTTTCCTGCCGAGTTCCCATAGAAACCGGCGGGAGGCTGGCGAGGACGAGGCAGAGGAGGGACGGGCAAGGAGGGTGAGGGACGTGGCTGGCAGTGCCTGGGTGAGGCCACGGAGCCAACACCTCGAGGGCACCGCTGACCAGCGGCTGCTCCATTCCGTGGGGAAGGGACAAGGGACAAGAGCGTGGCCATGGCCGCGTGTCACCGTGACACGGGTGAGTGTGCCCGTGTGTGTGTGTGTGTGTGTGTGGTGGTGCCCACATCCCCCACACCACTGGGCACAAAACCCACCCCAGATGGGCACTGAGAGGCACAAACCCCACCCCAGATGGGCACTGAGAGGTTTTTAATCCCCCCGAGGCCTCCTGAGCCAGCCAGGCAGGGTCGGGGTTGTTTTCTGCTCCATCTGTGCCCCCGGGAATCAGCTGGGCTGGGGATTTCTCCTAAAGCTGGGCTGGAAGGGGCTGTGTGGCTCCGCTGCTGCTCCTCTCTCTCTCTCTCTCCCAGGATTTGGTAGTAGCATCCCCCACTCCTGTTTTCCTGGGAAAACACACAATCATCCGCAGCAGCAGCAGCAGCAGGAACAGCGCCTGGAGGAGCGCGCTGCTGCCTCCTCTCCATCCTCCTTCCTCCGCAGCGTTCGCAGCTCTCCGCCCACCCAGGGAAGTCCTGCCCCGCCGGCAGCCCCTTCCCACTGCCCCGTGGGGAGGTGATGATCCAAAACATCCCTGATGATCCAAAACATCCATCCCTGCTTTCCCAGCATGGTGATGATCCAAAACATCCCTGATGATCCAAAACATCCCTGGTGATCCAAAACATCCCTGGTGATCCAAAACATCCCTGATCATCCAAAACATCCCTGATGATCCAAAATATCCCTGGTGATCCAAAACATCCATCCCTGCTTCTCCTGGCACGGTGATGATCCACAACATCCCTGGTGATCCAAAACATCCATCCCTGCTTTCCCAGCACAGTGATGATCCAAAACATCCCTGATCATCCAAAACATCCCTGGTGATCCAAAACATCCATCCCTGCTTCTCCCAGCATGGTGATGATCCAAAACATCCCTGGTGATCCACAACATCCATCCCTGCTTCTCCTGGCACAGCTGAGGAGTGCAGGGGCACGGGTAGATTGAAACCTGCAGGCAGAGAGAGGGAGGGGGCACATGTGGAGCCCCCCTTCCAGCCCTGCCTGCTCCTTCCACCATCCCAAGGTGGAAAATCCCCCGGGATTGGGTTATTCTGTGCAGGCAGCGCTGCTTTTCCACGTGGATTTGGTTTGATTCTGGTTTTCACTCGGTGGTAGCAGCACAGGGAGCCCTTCCAGGGCTTGTCCAGAGCTCCAGAGCCAGGCTGGAGCAGGGAAAAGGCTCCAGAGCAGCGGCTGCGGGGTGAGGTGGCCCCGGCTTGCAGGGAATGAGGCTGGATGGTGACAGGGAATGGATGGTGACAGGGAATGAGGCTGGATGGTGGCAGTGAGTGAGGCTGGATGGTGACAGGAGCGAGGCTGGATGGTGGCAGCGGCCGGGTTGTGCCCTTAATCTGCGAATCCACTAAAGCTCTTTAATAAAGATTCCAAGTCACCAAGTTCTCAATTAAGGGATGAGGCAGCTCTTGATCCGCGTTTCTGGGTCAGCCGGAGAAAGGCCATTCCAGACCTTTGATGTTTCCAGGGAACGAACACCTGGCTCTGCAGGAGGACGGGAGGCTCGGCCTCCCCCGGGGCAGGACCCGGGTCCAGCCCCGGCTGCTCCTGACTCACGGGCTCCTTCTGGGAGAAAGTGGAGCTGCTGGAGCCGGCCCAGAGGTCACGGAGGTGCTCCGAGGGTTGGAGCATCTCTGCTTGGAGCCAGGATGGGAGAGGAGGCTCCGGAGAGAGCTCAGAGCCCCTCCCAGTGCCCGAAGGGACTCCAGGAGAGCTGGAGAGGGATTTGGAACAAGGAATGGAGGGACAGGAAGCGGGGAACGGCTCCCGCTGCCAGAGGGCAGGGATGGATGGGATTTGGGAAGGAATTCCTGCTGTGAGGGTGGGGAGGCCCTGGGATGGATTTCCCAGATAAGCTGTGGCTGTCCCATCCCTGGAAGTGTTCAAGGCCGGGTTTATGGGATTTGGAGCCGCCTGGCACAGGGGACGGTGTCCCTGTTCCCTGCCCAGCTCTCCCAGAGGAACTGGAGGGCTCTGGAGTTCAGTGGGACCCTCTGGGCTCATGGGTGGTCCCCACCCCGCCAGGGCCCCCCGGCTCTCCAGGGCTCTTCAAACCCTCTGTTTACCTCAACAGCAGCCGCCTGCACGGGTGTTAATTGCAGGAGCCGGCAAGGCACTAATTAGGGGATAATGAGACGCCTTTGTGTGTGTTTGGCAGGCCGGCGACAGACGCCCTGCTCCGAACACCCGCGGGCCGGGGATGGGCCGGGGCGTTGGGGAGGGGCCGTGTCCGTGATCCCCCCCACGCTGTGTCCGTGGTCTTGGATCGTGTCCCTGATCCTGGGCTGTGTCCGTGATCCTGGGCCATGTCCCTGATCCTGAGCCATGTCCGTGATCCTGAGCCATGTCCAGGATCCCCCCATGCCGTGTCCATGATCCCCCCGTGCCGTGATCCCTCCACACCGTGTCCGTGACCCTGGATCATATCCCTGATCCTGGGCTGTGTCCATGATCCCCCCACACCATGTCTGTGATCCTGGATCGTGTCCCTGATCCTGGGCTGTGTCCCTGATCCCCACATGCTTTGTCCATGATCCCTCACACTGTGTCCGTGGTCCTGGATCATATCCCTGATCCTGTGCCGTGTCCATGATCCCCCCACACCATGTCTGTGGTCCTGGATCGTGTCCCTGATCCTGTGCCGTGTCCATGATCCCCCCACATCGTGTCTGTGATCCCCCCACATTGTTTCCCTAATTCCCATCCTGTATCCATAATTCCTGTGCCATTTCCATAATCCTTGTGCCATGTCCATGATCCCTCACACCGTGTCCGTGATCCCCACATGCCATGTCCATGATCCCCCATGCCGTGTCCCTGATCCTGGATCGTGTCCCTGATCCCCTCATGCAGTGTCCGTGATCCTGGATCGTGTCCCTGATCCCCTCATGCTGTGTCCGTGATCCCCCCAAACTGTTTCCGTAATTCCCACACCGTGTCCCTGATCCTCTCAATGTGATGTCCACGATCCTGGGCTGCGTCCCTGATCCCCCCATGCCATGTCCATGATCCCTCCATGCTGTTTCCATAATTCCCACACTGTGTCCCTGCTCCCCCCGTGCCGTGTCCATGCTCCCCCCACGCTGTTTCCGTAATTCCCACGCGGTGTCCGTGATCCCCCCGTGTCCGTGATCCTGGATCGTGTGCGTGCTCCCTCCCTCCCTCCGTGTCCCCCCATCCCCTCTCCCGGGATTTATTCAAACCCCAGCCCCTCTCCCACCCCGCGGTGTCCCCGCAGCTGCTCCCGAGTCCCTCCGGAGCCTTTCCCGAGCATCCATCCCTTTGTTCTCGGAGCGGGAGGCAGGACCCGCTGCGGGCCTCCCGGTGCCCTCCGCCATCCCCGGGACCGTCCCTCCGCTCCTCGGGGCGTCCCCATCCCTGGGGGGCTGGAACCGGAGGGGCTGGGGCTTGTCCTGGTGAACATCCCGCATCCTCCCGCATCCTCCCGCTGCTCCCGCACCCCCGTTCCTGCCTCTCCCCTCCCGCCGCAGCCACCGGGAGCCGCCGTTTTCCCCCCTCTCCGAGCTTTCCTTACGTAACGGAGCCGGCAGCGGCTCCTCCGGCAGCTCCTCGGTGACACCGAGGCCCGGGCGTCGCGTCCAGGTGGAAAAAAAAAGGGATTGTGGCTGCTGGATTTCTCCAGGATGGGGTGGGAGATCCCTCTCTGTGGACAGGTGGGGTGGGAGCGGAGCTGGGAGGGATTTGGAGGTCCTGGAGCTTTTGGAGAGACCCCCAGGAGGGTTTGGAGAGACCCTAAGGAGGGATCTTGAGATCCAGGAGCATTTGGAGGGACCCCCAGGAGGGTTTTGGAGATTCTAGAGGATCTCCAGGATCTCTCCTAGAGGGTTTGAAGAGACCCCTAGGAGAGTTTTGGAGGTCCAGGAGGACTTTTAGGGACTCCCCAGGAGGGTTTTGAAGATCCAGGGGAGTTTGGAGGGACACCCAGGAGGTCTAGGAGGACTTTTAGGGACCCCCCCAGGAGGGTTTTGGAGCATTTGGAGAGACCCTCAGGAGGCTTTTGGGGATCCTAGAGGGTTTGAAGAGACCCCTGGGAGAGTTTTGGATGTCCAGGAGGATTTGTCGGGAGCCCCCAGGAGGATGTTGGAGGTCCAGGATTGTTTGGAGGGACACCCAGGAGGATTTTGGAAGTCCAGGATTGTTTGGAGGGACTTTCAGGAGGATTTTGAAGGTCTAGGAGGACTTTTAGGGATCCACAGGAGAGTTTTGGAGATGCAGCAGGAGCATTTGGAGAGACCCCCAGGAGGATTTAGGAGGTCCAAGAGGGTTTGGAGAGACCCCCAGGAGGATTTTGGAGGTCTTGGAGGATTTTTAAGGACCCTCCAGGAGAGTTTTGAAGGTGCAGGGGAGTTTGGAGGGAGACCCAGGAGGATTTTTAGGAACCCCCAGGAGGGTTTTGGGGCCCAGGACCCTTCACCGTGGGCGCTGCTCCACAGCTGAGCTGGGCGATGAGGTTCTGCTGATCCACAGGCACAGGGCTGGGGACAACCAGGCTGAGGCCGCCCCCGGGGGCTCGGGTGGCTCCGTGGGGCTGTCCCGGAGCCCCGGGGATGCCGGGCCGGGCTCGGGCTCCGGTGGAACAGCCGGGACCGGTCCGGCAGCCCCGGCCGCCTCCCCGCCCTGCCCGGCCGGTCCCGCCGAGCTCGGCAGCGCCTCCCGGAGCAGGCGGAACGCGGAGCTGCCGCACGCCCGGGGGCTGCGGGGCACGGGGGAGGCCGGGGAGGGGCCGTGCCCATGGCAGAGCCCTGGCACAGCATCCCAGCCTGCGGGGGAACAGCTGGAAAATCCCATCCCACTGGCACTGCCGGCCTGAGCCTCGTACCCACAGCCCGGGCTGGGCACCGCGAGGGGCTGGAGGCACCCCCAGGAGGGATTTGGAGGATTTGAAGGGACCCCCAGGAGGGATTTGGAAGTCCAGGAGTGTTTAGAGGGATCCCCAGGAGGGTTTTGGAGGTGCAGAAGGATTTACAAGGACCACAGGAGGGTTTTGGAGAGACCCTCAGAAGGGTTTTGGAGGTCCAGGAATGTTTAGAGGGATCCCCAGGAGGATTCTGGATGTCCAGGAGGATTTGGAGGGAGCCCCAGGAGGGTTTTGGAGGTGCAGGAGGGTTTGCAGGGAGCCCCAGGAGGGTTTTGGAGGTGCAGGAGGGTTTGCAGGGAGCCCCAGGAGGGTTTTGGAGGTCCAGGAGGGTTGGCAGTGAGCCCCAGGAGGGTTTTGGAGGTCCAGGAGGGTTTGCAGGGAGCCCCAGGAGGGTTTTGGAGGTGCAGGAGGGTTTGCAGGGAGCCCCAGGAGGGTTTGGAGGTGCAGGAGGGTTTGGAGGGAGCCCCAGGAGGGTTTGGAGGTGCAGGAGGGTTTGCAGGGAGCCCCAGGAGGGTTTTGGAGGTCCAGGAGGGTTGGCAGTGAGCCCCAGGAGGGTTTGGAGGTGCAGGAGGGTTTGCAGGGAGCCCCAGGAGGGTTTTGGAGGTGCAGGAGGGTTTGCAGGGAGCCCCAGGAGGGTTTTGGAGGTGCAGGAGGGTTTGCAGGGAGCCCTCCTGCCGGGCTGTCCCCTGGCCCCGTGTCCTTGGTGCTCTGTGGCCGTGGCGCGCCCAGATAAGCGGGATCCTGCAGGAACGAGACTGATGGGGCCAAAGTTCAGCTGCCCTGCGCAGCCACGGCCCCTGGGGCACGGCACGGCCGAGAGCAGAGCAGGGCCACCCCCTGCCAGGTGCCACCGAGCGCCGGCCCTGGTGCAGGAGGGGCGGAGGGGCAGCACGGACCCGTTCCCGTCCCCATGGGACCATCCCGGCCGGGGTGGGATGGGGTCTGCGGGACTGGGGCGCTGCCCTCCGAGGCAGAAGCACCGCGGGGGATTTTGGGGTGCGGGGATGGGGGCGCTGGGGCTGTCGGAGCCTCAGGGGCGAGGCTGGGAGCAGAATACGCGCCCTCAACCAGGGAAACTGAGGCACGGAACCACCCAGCGTCCTCATTCCAGAGGTTTTTATGGGGGATGGGATGGGGTGGGTGGGATGTGCGCGCCTGTGCACCCGCGGGCACCCAGCAGCCCCGTTTCCCATTTCCCGATCGGCTTTGGGTGTTGCCATGGCGTAATTAGCGGTAATTGCTCTCTAATGAGGCAGCAATCCTGCGGCTTCCCCCGCCCCGGGCCGTGCCCCCGGTGGGCGCTGGGCGGGGGCTCCCGGGGAGATTTGGGGACATCCGGACACAGGGGTGGCTCCCTGGTGGCTCCGGGGACAGCGGGCGGTGGCAGCGCCCGTGCCAGCCTGGCAGCGCGCCCCGCTGGGCACTTCCCCTGCCTCGGCCCCGCTTGTCCCCGCTGCTGGTGCCACCCCTGGGCGGTGTCGCCCCACTGTGGCAGTGTCACCCCTCTGGCGGTGTCACCCTGCTGGCGGTGCCACCCCTGGGCCGGTGTCACCCCACTGACAGTGTCACCCCTCTGGCGGTGTCACCCCACTGTGGCAGTGTCACCCCTCTGGCAGGGTCACCCTGCTGGCGGTGCCACCCCAGTGACAGTGTCACCTCACCAGTGGTGCCACCCTGCTGGCGGTGCCACCCCTCTGGCGGTGTCACCTCAATGACAGTGTCACCCCTCTGGCGGTGTCACCTTGCTGGCGATGTCACCCCACTGTGGCAGTGTCACCTCGCCAGTGGTGCCACCCTTCTGGCGGTGCCACCCCGCTGTGGCAGGGTCACCCTGCTGGCAGTGTCACCCTCCTGACAATGCCACCCCTCTGTGGCAGGGTTACCCTGCGGTCGGTGCCACCCCTCTGGCAGTGCCACTCCTCTGGCGGTGTCACCCCATTGTGGCAGTGTCACCCTTCTGGCGGTGTCACCCCGCTGGCAGTGTCACCCTTCTGGCAGTTGTCACCCCACTGTGGCAGTGTCACCTTTCTGACGGTGTCACCCCACCATGGGTCACCCCGTGGGCGGTGCCACCCTCTGGCATTGTCACCCCGCTGGCCCCGTCCCCTTTCCCTGCCCCACCCTTCCCCAGAGGAAAAGCCACCCCACGCCAGCCCCGTGTCCCCGCAGTGCCACCACGCAGGTCCCCCCGCTCCTGTCCCTTTGTGCCGCCCTCCGCGGGTGCCAGCGAGGGGTGCCACCCGATAGGGGAATTTTGGGTTTTTTTCCCTTTAATTCTCCAGTTTAAGCCCCACGCTGGCTCCGCCGGGCGCGGGGGTCGCAGGCGCGGGCAGATCCCGGCAATGGCACCGAGGCTGCCAACGCTGCCACCGGGATGGGAGCGGGCACCGGGGCCTGGCACAGCTTTGGGGTGACCCCTGGAGCGCGGGGTGGGTTCCCCTCCTCTTTTCCGGGGAACCCTCGGGGACCCCTGGAGCTGCTCCCCCCTCCCCGAGATGGGCTCCCCTCCTCTTCTCCCTCGGGGGACGCTCAGCCCGCGGTGCCCCAGCGAGGAGGAGGAGGAGGAGGAGGAAGGCTCGGGTGTGCGCCAGCCCCAGGTGTGTGCCAGAGGTCCCCGTGCCCCTCGCTGGCCGCCGCGGGTTTGGTTTTGTTTTCCTGGCTCTCCTTTCAGCTCGGCTGAGCAGCGATGATTTGCAATTCCAGTTTTCGTGGCAGCACCTAATGCGGGCCGGGCTGGGTGTGCCCCCCCTGGCGCTGTCAGGGGAACCCTGACACATTATTTGCTCTGCTTTGTGATTTATTTGTTATTTTGGTTGCGTGGTTTGTTTTGGTTTGGTTTGGTTTAGTTTTTTTTAATTTTTAATTCAATTTTTCCCCTTTCCCCTGAACCAACGCTTCGCCCGATTAGGAAACAACAACCACAGGGGGAATGGGGTGGAAATTTTAAAGCTCATCCAAGCAAGAGGCTGATGGGGGAGGAGACGTTTGGGGGATGTTTGGGGGGTGCTGGACCCCTCAGCCTTGGGGTGCAGGGCTGGAGGAAGGGCTGCTGATAGCGCCGAGGCTGCCCAGCCTTATCTCATCCCCTCTTATCAGCAGACATGCTTGAGCTGCAGATAAGCGGGACCTTGGGTTCAGGCTCGGGTTGCTGGAGCAGGGGAGGGGATGCTCCGTGTCCCAGAGGGGTGGGAGGTGTTGGGGGGGCTGAACCCCCCGTTTGGGAGTGGGGGATCCCCTAAAAAGCTCCATGTGGGGCTGGGGTCACAGAGCAGCCCCTGGCGAGTGGAGGCTGCGCCTTTCCCTGCATGGATGGGGCAGGAATTGGGGCTGGGAACGGCCTGGGGGGGTTGGCTCTGTTCCTTCTTCTCTTGAGGTGAAAGAAACTGAAGAAAAAAAATCACATTTGGGGCCAATTTGATGACTGTGCATTCAAAACACCCATGGAGAGGCTCCCAATTCCTCCTCCATCTCCCCCAGATCTCTCTCCGTGCTGGCAGGAGCTCCAGCCCGTGGTGGAGGTTCCCTGCTCCATCCCCAGGGATTTTTGCTGGAGGTTCCCTGCCCCATTCCCAGGGATTTTTGCTGGAGGTTCCCTGCTCCATCCCCAGGGATTTATGGGGATGCTGGAAGGTGATTTGGGTGCTGCCAGGCCTTGTGATCGCTGCTGGGGGGGGAATTTTCATGCCAGGGGCACGGTGGGCGCCGTCCCCAGGAGCCAAAACCCTCGGGGTGGCCCTGGGGAGGAAATTCTCATCCCACTCCATCCAAATTTGCTTTTCCAAAGCACCTTTGGGGGATGCTGAGGCTCAGGGCGCTGCACCCCCTGTACTGGGGAGTGTCCCCACACCCTGTGCCTGTCCCTGGGGGCTCTGGGGACAGCTGGTGGCCCTGTCCAGCCCTTTGGGGTGGATCCAGGAGCTCCAGCTCTTCCTGCCAGGGCGCTGGGAGCCGGGGAAGCAGCAGGTGGCTGGGATGGTAAACAGGCTGGGATTGTCACTGCGCCCTCGGGGCCGCTTGTGCAACCGGGGCGGGGAGCTGGCTCCGAGCTCCGTGCCTGATTTCCAGAATTCCGGTCCGGATCAGCCTTGGGAGAGCAGGGAATGCGAGCTGCACCTTCCCAAACTCAGCTCCGTGGCACGAAGCTGTCAGTGTCCCCACAGATGTGCCGCGGAGAGGCTTCACCCTGCCACCGGCAGAGCTCCTGGCATTCCCTTTCTGGATAAATTATTTGGATAATTTGGATCGTTTGGATAATTCCCAGGACACCCTGCCTGGCCCGGCCTCGCCCGTGGTACGTGACCGTCCCAGTGCGGGGCTGAGCCTGAAGAATTGGGAAAAGCAGGGCCGGGTTTTGTCCTCCCGGCGGGCTCTGTCCCTGCGCAGGAAGGGCGGGAATTCTCCCCACACAAGGAAGTCCTCAGTGGCACGGCGTGGCCACGTCCCGGCCATCAGCCACCAGCCACCGTGTCCCCAGCGAGCCCAGGGTGTCACCCTGCCCTTGTCACGCCCGTGGTGTCACCCAGGGCGAGGGGACATTTCCCACCGGCTGACCCAGCGCGGCGCTCAGCCCCTCCCACCCGCATTTTTAAGGCTAAACCCCGCGTTTTCGCTTCTCCCACGCGGTTTATTCCCGCATTCCCCAGCATGGCAGCGCCCACCCGGTGCCCACCGCGGGTCCCGTCCCCTTCCCAAAGCCCAAACCCCGCTCGCAGCCGCCCCGTGGAGCCCGAGCGCACCTGAAGCGCCACCCCAAACTCAGCGAGAGGCTCCACCTGGAGCACGGGGGAGGGCAGGACCGGCGACAAGGGGCTCGGGAGCGCGGCTGTCGCTGTCGCCGTCGCAGCGGGAGTGGCAGCGCGGCCGGGGGTGTGCGTGGTGTTTATATAGCGAGCAGCCCAAGCTGCAGGTTCGGGTTTCAGCCCTCGCTTTATCAGCCGGGCTCTTCCTGCCGCGCTCGCTCGGACGTGGCGGCTCCCGGAGGCTCCCGGAGGCCACCGAGGCTTTTCCCGTCCCTTTTTCCGGCCAGCTCGGGGCTCCTGGGCTCTGCTCCCTCCGCACCTGGAGCAGGTAACCGAGGCGGCTGCGTCCTCACTGCCCGGCTTTAAGGGTTAAAAATGGGATTGAGGCGATGGAGGGAAACTCCGAGGGATGGAGGGGTTGAGGGGGAGCCAAAGGTGGGGTTTGGAGCATCTCGTGGGGAGGGGACACAGCCTCGGATGTCACACGGGGACAGTGGCACCGCGGGCAGGTGGCACCGCGGGCACAGCGGGCACAGCGGGCACAGCGGGCACGGGCCAGGCCGTGCCGTGCCGTGCCAGGGGTTAACTCCGTGCCGGAGCTGCGGGGAAGGTGTGGCAGCAGGATGAGGCTGGCACGGCCGGCAGCGGGGCAGGGGCAGCAGCCCCGGGGCTGCGCTGGGCTCCGATTCCAGCCGGGATTGGGGGGATCCTGCCCGGTTTGGGGGGATCCTGCCCGGCTAGGAGAGATCCTGCCTGGTTTGGGGGGATCCTGCCCGGCTAGGAGAGATCCTGCCTGGTTTGGGGGGATCCTGCCCGGCTAGGAGAGATCCTGCCTGGTTTTGGGGGAGATCCTGCCTGGTTTTGGGGGGATCCTGCCCGGCTAGGAGAGATCCTGCCTGGTTTTGGGGGAGATCCTGCCTGGTTTTGGGGGGATCCTGCCTGGTTTTGGGGGAGATCCTGCTTGGTTTTGGGGGAGATCCTGCTTGGTTTTGGGGGAGATCCTGCCTGGTTTTGGGGGGATCCTGCCTGGTTTTGGGGGGATCCTGCCAAGCTTGGAGGGGATTCTGCAAGGCTGAAGGGGATCCTGGGGGAGCCTACCCGGCTGGAGGGGGCTCTGGGGGAGATCCTGCCCAGCTTTGGGGGGATCCTGCCTGGTTTTGGGGGAGATCCTGCCCTGTTGGAAGGGGATCCTGCCCGGTTTTGAGGGAATCCTGCCTAGCTTGGAGAGATCCTGCCTGGTTTTGAGGGGGATCCTGGAGGGATTCTGCAAGGCTGGAGGGGATCCTGCCTGTTTGGGAGGGGATCCTGTCCAGCTTGGGGGGATCCTGCCCATTTTGGGGGGATCCTGCCTGGTTTGGGGGGATCCTGCCCAGCTTTGGGGGGATCCTGGCTAGCTCAGAGGGATCCTGCCTGGTTTAGGGGAGAATCCTGCCTGGCTTGGGGGGGATCCTACCCATCCTACCCTGTCCCTGTGCCACGGGCCAGGCCCAAAGCCTGGAGGAGCAGCCCTAAGGGAGCTGGCTGGGATTCTTGTAGAGATTCCAGCTAAAATCTCCTGGAAGTGCTGCTTCAAATCACCTGGGAGAGACCCCGCCGTGTCTCCTGCTTCATTCTCTCTAAAGGGGTGGTTTAGAAAAGGCTCTTTTAAATTGACTTTTCCCTGTGGGCCCTGTCAAGCTTCCCAGGGTTTTCCTGGAGCTTGGAAAAGCCCTTTGCTCCCCAAATCCCAGTGTCAGGTGTCCCAACCCCTGTTTGGCAGCAACGTGTGGGTGTGCAGGGATTCCCTGGCCTGATGAGGGATTTGGGATTTCCCTATCCTGATGTGGGATTTGGGATTTCCCTATCCTGATGTGGGATTTGGGATGGCTGTGGTGGGATTTCCCTGGCCTGATGTGGGATTTGGGATGGCTGTGGTGGGATTTTCCCTGTCCTGATGTAGAATTTGGGATGTCTGTGGTGGGATTTCCCTGCCCCACTGTGGGATGTGGGATTTGGGATGGCTGTGGTGGGATTTCCCCATCCTGATGTAGAATTTGGGATGTCTGTGGTAGGATTTTCCTGCCCCACTGTGGGATGTGGGATTTGGGATGACTGTGGTGGGATTTTCCTGCCCCACTGTGGGATGTGGAATTTGGGATGTCTGTGGTGGGATTTTCCTGCCCCACTGTGGGATGTGGGATTTGGGATGTCTGTGGTGGGATTTTCCCTGTCCTGATGTGGGATTTGGGATGACTGTGGTGGGATTTCCCAGTCCTCATGTGGGATGTGGGATGTGGGATGTGGGCTGGCTGTGGTTTCCATGCCATGGCTCCCAGCCATCCCTGGGATGCCCGGGAGCTGGGAATGAGCTCTGCAGCACTGGCAAGGGGGCGGGTTTGGAGCTGAGCTCAGTCCTGGCTCCTGCTCTGTCCCTCCCTGAGCTCACCCCGTCCTGCTGGGACAGGGAAAGGTGAGGGGGGACAAGGCCCCGGGGCAGGGATGGCTCCTCCCTGCTTCCCTCAGGAGCTTTGGGATCACATTCCCTCCATTCCTGCTGGCTCCTGGCCTGGGGCACACGGTTCCAATCACATGGAACAGCATCCCTGAGCCAAACCCATGGGAAATGGGAGCCACGGAGCCGTGGGCACCTGCTGGAGTGATCCCCCTTGGATCCACCTGTGATCCCCCTTGGATCCATCTGTGATCCCCCCTGGCTCCACCTGTGATCCCTGCCCTGGCTCCACCTGTGATCCCTGCCCTGGATCCACCTGTGATCCCCCTTGGATCCATCTGTGATCCCTGCCCTGGATCCGCCTGTGATCCCCCTGCTGGATCCACCTGTGATCCCTGCCCTGGATCCATCCATGATCTCCCTCCCTGCTGGATCCACCTGTGATCCCTGCCCTGGATCCACCTGTGATCCCTGCCCTGGATCCCCCTGTGATCCCACCTGGATCCATCTGTGATCTCTGCCCTGGATCCCCCCTGTGATCCCTGCCCTGGATCCCCCCTGTTATCCCCACCTCCCTCCTCAGCCCGGCCGCTCTTCCCACGCTTTTATCCCGGCTGTGCCCTCTGGGAGTGTGGGACAGCCTCGGGCTCTTCCCAGGGCTCAGCAAACCCATCCCAGCCCCTTGGGCTGTTCCACTCCTTGGTCCCAGCTGCTTGTGAGGACCCTTGGAAGGATCCTGGGACATTTTTGGGGGGGATTCTGTGGCACTTTTGGGAGGGATCCCGTGGGCATTCCAAGGTGGGGATCCTGCGACATTTTTGGAGGGATCCAGTGTCCAGTGAGCGTCCCAAGAGGGAATCCCATGGGCACTCCAAGAGGGGATCCATGACACCCTTGGAGGGACCCTTGTGACAGTTTTGGTGGGATCCTGTGAAATTTTGGGTGGAATCCTGTGACATTTTTTGAGTGATTCTGTGGCACTTTTGGGAGGGATCCTTTGGGCATTCCAAGGTGGGGATCCCATGACACCCTTGGAAGGACCCTGTGACATTTTGGGTGGAATCCTGGGACACCCTTGGTGGGATCCCGTGACATTTTTTGAGGGATCCCGTGACATTTTTGGAGAGACCCTGCAAGCACTCCGAGGGGGAATCCTCTGACATCCCAAGGGGCTCATCCCGAGCTGCTCCCCCGCCGCCAAAGGCCCCTCCGAGGGCTCTCCCCAGGCCGGGCCTGGCCCGGCTCCAGCCCGGCTCAGCCATCCCGTCCTTCCAGCTCCGCTCCCCGGCTCCGGGGCCGCTCCTCCCCGCGGGGCGGAGGAAGCGCCGGGGCCGCGTTTATTTGTAGGGGAGAAGGAAGGGGGAACTGGCACCGGGCTCCGGCGCTCATGGGATTTCTGGGAAGCGGCGCTCCGGCGCTGCTGGAACTGTCCCGATTTCCAACTGGAAGCGTCCCACGGTGACCAAACAAGAGCCCGACCCGCCCGTGGCGCTGCGGAGGTGGCGCTGGGAGGGGGACAAGCGACACGGCCAGGGCTGTTTGGTGACACAGAGGTGTGTCCTTGTCCCCGCACTGCCTGGGAGACTCCCAGGGTTTGGTTTTCGGCTCCGTCTGTTTTTTCCCCCAGCAGATTCCCGGCTTTTCCCCCGCAGCTGCTGCCCGGGGCTGCTCCGGGCTTGGGGCGCTGATGAGGACGCGGTTGGGAAGCTGGGAATGAGCTGTGATTCACCGGGAAGCCGTTCCCGGGCACACCAGGGTGTGGTGGGCTGGAGGTGACAATAAATCAGGGCTGTCACATCCGAGGACAGCGAGGGAAAGGCTGCGATTCCCCCCGGGATGTCTCAAGGGAATTTCCAGAGGAAATCTTGGCAAAGGCTGCAAATCCTGAGCCTGACCCTGGGATTTGGGGAACCACGAGTGTGGTTTTTTTTAGACCTTTTTGCTTCGGACAAACCCAATTTGAGGGACCTTTGGCCCTTTTGTACACGGGGATTGGTGAGGTGGGCACGTGCCCATTTTTTGGGGGGGCTGGAGCTGCTGTGCCATCCATGGGTGCCAGGCTCGGCTCTGCAGTGGCTCTTCCCAGGCACTCAGGAATGCTTTTGGCTGCCCCACACATTTCCTGGCACCCAGGCCGCAATCCCAGGGCCGTGGGATGTGCCACAGATGGGTTTGGGGCTGGAGAGCCACCGTGGCCAGCCTGGAACCAGCCGGAGCCGCCGTTGATCGCGTCCTTGGGAGCAGTTTGGTGCAAAGCCCTTGCACAACCGGCACGGCTGTGTCACCGCCGGTGACACGCTGTTCCCAGGCCTGGCAAGGTGTGGGATCAGATCTAAAAAAGGAGAATTTCCCCATTCACACCCAGCCTGACACAAGGGACGTGTGGCGCCGCACCAGCAAAACAATGGGGACGCTCGCTCAGCGAGGTGACAAAGCTGCCCACAGTGACAGGTTCGCCGTGTCACCGGAGCACAGCTGCTCCTGCCCCGCCACCCCGGCCTTGGGACCGTGCCTGGGATCCATAAATCTGCTGGCACGGCCTGGATGGTGCCGCTGGCACCTTCCCAGCCTCCCGCTCCGGCAGGTGTGGGGCTCCGGGTGCCGGCTATGCCAGGAATGTGCCGAATGTGTCGGGGCTTGACTGCGGGAGGTCGGGGGCGCGGGGTTGGGATGAATCACCCGAGGCCTGGCAGCGCTGCAGCTCCCGGGCTGGGGCAGAGCCAGCGCTGCCCAAACCCCTGATCCTGAGCCTGCAAACGGCCCCGGGAAATGGGATCCCGTGGTGGCAGCAGCGATGTGGAAGCCGCCGCTGTCTCGTGGCCCTGAGGTGCCGCGTTTGTGGCTTTGCTGGATTTTTGAGCGTGGGAGATCTGGAGCGGAAAATTGGGGAGTTTAGCCAAAAATCATCAAGAGCTGGGGCTCACCCTGTGCCCCATCCCGGTGGGCCAGAGTGGGAATAGCAGCTGCTGGATTTGCAGAATCACTCAAGAATCACTGCTGGCAGCAGGGGGATGCTTCAGCTTCATCCCCCTGCACCCCCTGAGTGCTCCCAGTCTGGGGTGTTCACAAGGAATTTGTGGCTCTGTTGGTTTTTTTGAGAGTGGGAGATCTGGAGTGGAAAATTGGGGAGTTTATCCAAAAATCATCAAGAGGCTCCACAGCCTGATGGAGCCCGGGCTGGGGCTCACCCTGTGCCCCATCCCGGTGGGTCAGATAGGGAATAGCAGCTGCTGGATTTGCAGAGCCTCAAGAATCACTGCTGAGAATGCTTCACTTCACCCCCCTGCACCCCCTGAGTGCTCCCAGTTTGGGGTGTTCACAAGGAATTTGTGGCTTTATATCCCAGGTGGGAATGGGAATTCCCAAAGCTGTGCCCGTTCCACAGCATCTCATGGACACGGGGATCCAAACCGAGCCCCACATCCGCAGGGCCTTATCAGCTGCTGCTCCCGCCTCGTTCCCCCGGGCGGTTTTGTGGCCTTTTGGTGGGATTTGACCGTGATTGAAACCATCCCGCGGCCGCCCCGGCTGCAGCCCGGGGGTGGTGCCGTGCAGATGTTTGTCCAAGGCTGTTTGTGATCATTCCAGCCCCGACGCCCCCGGCTGGAGCTGCAGCTGGGGCTGGACAAAGGCGAAATTCCCGCGGTGGCCGCGTCGGGGGGGAAGGTGGTGCCGGTGCTGTGAGTGCTCCAGGGACGTGGGACAGGGGTGAGGGACAGGGTGGGGACCCTCTGTGTGCTTGTGGGGACAAACTGAGGGCTGGGAGTTGGGACAGAGGTGAGGGACAGGGTGGGGACCCTCTGTGTGTTTGTGGGGACAAACTGAGGGCTGGGAGTTGGGACAGGGGTGAGGGACAGGGTGGGGACCCTCTGTGTGTTTGTAGGGACAAACTGAGGGCTGGGAGTTGGGACAGGGGTGAGGGACAGGGTAGGGACCCTCTGTGTGTTTGTAGGGACAAGCTGATGGGGCCTGGCATGGGATGCTCCAGGGACATGGGACAGGGTGGGGACCCTCTGTGTGCTTGTGGGGACAAGCTGATGGGGCCTGGCATGGCCCGCTCCTGGGAGCTGGTGACAGAAGCGCAGGGTCCCCAGGTGCCACCGCGCCGCGGGGCTGTGCAGGGACAGCGCCGGGAGCCGGCGGCGGCGCTGCCCGAGGTTAATCATTCAACCCCTCGGCAGGTTGGGTAACGCGGCGGGGGCGGGGGGAGGCGACAGGGACATCTGTCCGTCCGCTGCGCAGGGCTCGGGCACGGGGACAGCGCTGTGCTCCTCCTCCTCCTCCTCCTCCTCCTCCTCCAGCCCCCTCTGCGTGGGGATGCAGGTGCTGATCCCGATGCGGGGGGCACGGCGAGGGGGGACACAGGGACGCTGTGACAGCGCCGTGTGGCGGCTGAGCGGGAGCCGAGCTGGCCCCCGGCACGGCTGAGGGAGCCAAGAGCCGCAGCTGGGTTGTAAACACGCCGGGATAAAGTTACAGCCATTGATGATCCTTGGAAAAGCTGCGGGCAAAGGGAGAGGGAGCTCCGAGAGCCCCGAGCTGCGGTGCCGGGGTGCGGGGAGCGGTCCCGGGGTGCAGGGAGCGGTCCTGGGGTGCAGGGAGCCGTCCTGTGGTGCGGGGAGAGGTCCCGGGGTGCAGGGAGAGATCCTCAGGTGCAGGGAGCGGTCCTGGGGTGCGGGGAGCGGTCCCGAGCTGCGGTGCCGGGGTGCGGGGAGAGCTCCTGGGGTGCGGGGAGCGGTCCCGGGATGCAGGGAGCGATCCTGGGGTGCAGGGAGCGATCCTGGGGTGCGGGGAGCGGTGCCGGGGTGCAGGGAGCGGTCCTGGGGTGCGGGGAGCGGTCCCGAGCTGCGGTCCCGGGGTGCGGGGATCAGCTCCTGCCCCTCGGGATCAGCTCCTGCCCCTCGGGACCAGCCTGAGCGTGGGGATAGCGGCGGTTCCAGCAGCTCCCACCGGGATGTGGCGATTTGGGCACCTCGGGGACACGCGGGGCAGCTCCCAGCGCTCGTGTGCCGGACACAGGGGACAGGGCAGGGGGGACACGCAGTCGGGACACTGCAGGAGCGGCCGCGGCTCCGTAGGGGTGCGGAGCCCCTTGGAAACCCTTTTTCCTGCCGGGCCGCTTGTCCTGCGGTGACTTTGCCGTGTCACGGTGCCATTAAAGGAGAGCAAGGGGTGGCTCCCGGCGCTGCGCCCGGAGCCGAGGGGGTTAAGCTGGCGGCAGCTGCGGCGGCTGTTAATGATTGATACCGATGACGGTCTCCATGGGCTTGGAAGGGAAATCAGGGAAATCATCCGCCCCGGCCGGCTGCGGGAGAGCCACCGGCTCGGCGAGTGGCGCAGCAGGCGGAGGGGACGCGCGGTGGCACCGGTGAGTGTGAGCGCGTGTGGCTCTGTGCGTGTGCGTGTGTGTTTGTGTGTGCAGCCTTGTCACAGAGCCCGGACGTGTCACACGGACCCTGGAGGTGTCACACGGACCCTGGAGGTGCCACACGGGCCCCGGCCGTGGCACTCGCGGGCCATTGTCTGCGGCCAGCGAGCAGCGGGTGGCCCGAGGGTGGTGACAAGCAGAGGTGGCAGGAGCAGCACGCCAGGCACGGCCCCGGCAGCACCGGGTGTGATTATGGAGCCCACGGCTCGGGCAGGGGATTTGTCCCAGCAGGATTTTCCCAGCGGCGCTGCCGTAAATCCCCTGAGCTGACCTGGCCGGGGAGGGGTTGGGGCCGCGCTCCTTTGATGCCAGGGATTGCTCGGGACAGGAATTCCCGGTCCTAAAGAGCTTAGGGAGAGTTCCAGCCCTCCAGGGGCGAGTCCAGGCGGTGGCTTGGAGGTTGTGGTGGGAATGGTGGCACTGGGTGGGAATGGTGGCTCCATGTGGGAATGGTGGCTCCATGTGGGAATGGTGGCTCCAGGAAGGAGTGATGGCCCCAAGTAGGAATGGTGTCACTGGGTGGGGATGGTGTCACTGGGTGGAGATGGTGGCACTGGCTGGGAATGGTGGCTCCAGGAAGGAGTGATGGCCCCAAGTAGGAATGGTGTCACTGGGTGGGGATGGTGGCACTGGCTGGGAATGGTGGCTCCATGTGGGAATGGTGGCTCCATGTGGGAATGGTGACTCTGAGGGGAGATGGTGGCTCCAGGTGGGAATGGTGGCTTTGAGGGGGGAATGGTGGCTCTGAGTGGGAATGGTAGCACTGGGTGGGAATTGTGGTTCCTGCTGGGAATAGTGGCTCCATGTGGAGATGGTGGCTCTGGGTGAGAATGGTGGCTCCTGCTGGGAATGGTGGCACTTGGCTGGGAATGGTGGCACTGGGTGGGAATGGTGGCACTGGGTGGGAATGGTGGCTCCTGCTGGGAATGGTGGCTCCATGTGGAATGGTGGCTCCAGGTGAGAATGGTGGCTCTGGGTGGGGATGGTGGCTCTGGGTGGGAATTGTGGCTCCGGGATCCCGGTGATCCCATGCACAAGGAACTGCAGCTCGGTCCCCACCAGGGGACAATGGAGTGACATCAGCGCTGCCAGGGCACAGACTGTCACCCACCCTGCCCCGATCCAGAGCTGTCACTCTCCCCAAATGTCCCCCCACGGGGTCAGGACGCTGCTGCCGCGCCTGCTCCAAACCCCGGCAGCAGCAGCAGCAGCAGCGGCGCTTTTTGGCCGGCAGCCCCTTGGGCCGTGCCTGGGACGGAGCCGGGGTTTCCAGGGAGATAAAACACAAACTCCCGGTGCTTTTTTTGTGCTTTTTGTGCTTCTCCCCGACCCCAGCTGGCGCGGCAGCGGGGGACTCACCCTCCCCGCCACGCTGGCTGCCAGCAGCCGCTTTGTTCTCTGGAAATCCCCGGCCTTCCCCCGCTCCCGGCCCTCCGTCCGTCCGTCTGTCCATCCATCCATCCATCCATCCATCCATCCATCCATCCGTCCATCCGTCCATCCCCCCGGGAACTTCTCCCGCTGTCCCTCCCTGCGCCCCCCAACCCCGGGATGTCCCCGTGTGACGCCGCTGATGTCACACACGGCCCATGGTGGCTGCTTCCTTGCCCGGCCGCCCCTCCCGAGGACTTTGCCCAGCTTGGCAGGGCTGGCACCGCAGCCCGGCCGCTTCCTTGCCCAGCTTGGCAAGGCTGGCACCGTGACCCAGCCACTTCCTTGCCCAGTTTGGCAAGGCTGGCACTGCAGCCCAGCCACTTCCTTGCCTGGCTTGGCAAGGCTGGCACCGCAGCCCGGCCGCTTCCCAGGGCATCCAGCTCAGCTCTGCCCCCACCTCCCCTCCCTGGCCGCTCCCACGGGAATCACGGCGTGAGGGGGAGCTGGTGGCCAGCGTGTCCTGCAGGAGAGGGTGGCCCTGCGATGGCTTTTGGGGCCTGGGAGGTCCTGGGATGGTTTCTGGGGTCTAGGTAGCCCTGGGCTGGTGTTTGGGGTCTGGGTGGCTCTGGGCTGGTGTTGGGATCCAGGTAGCACTGGTTTCTGGGGTCTGGGTGTCCCTGAGATGGTTTCTGGAGTCTGGGTGTCCTTGAGATGGTTTTTGGGGTCTAAGTGGCCCTGGGATGGTTTTTGGGGCCTGGGATGTCCTGGGCTGGTGTTGGAGTCTAGGTAGCACTGGTTTCTGGGATCTGGGTGGCCCTGGGATGGTTTCTGGGGTCTGGGTCGTCCTGGGATGGTTTTTGGGGTCTGAGTGGTCCTGGGATGGTTTTTGGGGTCTAGGTGGCCCTGGGATAATCTTGCTGGCCAGGGCAGGAGCTGGGATGGGCCCGTGTGGAGATAGAAAATTTAATTCCGTTAATTTTTTTAATCCCTATGGTCCATGCAGGATGGACCCAGAGTGCAGAGAATCCCTGGATTTTTGTGCCTTACAATCCATTTTTCCCCCTGTGTTTTGTGCTTTATAATCTGTTTTTTCCCTGATTTTTTTCCCCTTTTTTAATGCCTTATAATCCATTTTTTCCCACCCTGGGCTCCTGTGCAAAGCGGGGCTCAGCAGTTTGTCCTTGCTCTCCCGAGGGTGGATTGTCCCTCATGGGGACCGTGGGTGACAGGGTGACCCTGAGTGCCCTCCCCTGGGTGCTGAGCGCTGCAGTTCCCAGGGAGAACAGAAAATGGGATTTGCAAGGGCTGCAGCAGGAGGAGAGGGATGAGAGGTGAAGAAAGGGTTGGAAAAACAAGGGAGGGAGGAAGGGAAGGGAAGAGAAAAAGAGAAAAAAGGAAAAAGGGGGAAAAAAAGGGAAGGAGAAGGCGGGAAAAGGGAAAAGGGGAGGGAGGGAAGGAAGGAAGGAAGGAAGGAAGGAAGGAAGGAAGGAAGGAAGGAAGGAAGGAAGGAAGGAAGGAAGGAAGGAAGGAAGGAAGGAAGGAAGGAAGGAAGTGGCGGAAGTGGCGGAAGTGGCGGAAGTGGCGGAAGGAAGGAAGGAAGGAAGGAAGGAAGGAAGTGGCGGAAGGAAGGAAGGAAGTGGCGGAAGGAAGGAAGGAAGTGGCGGAAGGAAGTGGCGGAAGGAAGTGGCGGAAGGAAGGAAGGAAGGAAGTGGCGGAAGGAAGGAAGTGGCGGAAGGAAGGAAGTGGCGGAAGGAAGGAAGGAAGTGGCGGAAGGAAGTGGCGGAAGGAAGTGGCGGAAGGAAGTGGCGGAAGGAAGGAAGGAAGGAAGGAAGGAAGGAAGGAAGGAAGGAAGGAAGGAAGGAAGGAAGGAAGGAAGGAAGGAAGGAAGGAAGGAAGGAAGGAAGGAAGGAAGGAAGGAATCAGCCGTGGCTCTGCCATGTCCCTGCCCATCCCCAGACACCACTGACTGTGACAGTGCCCAGCTGGTGCCCGGACCTGGTGCCAGCTCTGGGCTGGCAAACCCGGCCTGAACCGAGCTCAAAGCCCCCAGACCTGGCACAGCCCCAGTGACACCGAGCTGCTGTGGCAGAGGGTGACACCCCAACACGGAGCCTCCCGTGGCTCCCTCCCTGCTCCTACCACACTGTCCCCAGATCGCTGTCCCCAAAAATGTCCCCAGAGCCTCCCATGGCAGGTGCCACCCCACCATGGTGGCAGTGCCACCGGGCGAGCCCTGGTGTTGTCACCAAGGAGGGCTGGCACGCACCTGGAGCCATTGGGGGACCTTGTCCCCGGATCCTTGGCTGGGGGTGATGGAGGAGCGGGTGAGTCACTGTGGTGGGGACATGGGGACAGGGGGACAGGCAGCACTGGGGCATGTGCCACTGGTTCAGACCCTGGCACGAGGCTGGTGCTGCCCACAGGCCGTGTGGTGGCAGTTTGGCCAGGGACATGTCTCACCCCATGTGCCCGGTGCCTTAAAAAGGTGGATTTGGGTTTGATTGGGCTTTGTTTGGATTTGTTTTGGTTTGGATTCAGTTGGGATTTGGTTTGGTTTGGGTTTGGGTTCAGCTCAGTTTGGATTTGGTTCAGTTTGGATTTGGTTTGGGATTTGTTCGAGTTTGGATTTGGTTCGAGTTTGGGTTTGATTCGGATTTGGCTTAGTCTGGAATTGGTTTGGTCTAGGTTTGGTTTGGTCTGGGTTTTGGGTTTTGTTTGGATTTGTTTCAGGTTTGTTTTGGGTTTGGTTTGGTCTGGGTTTGGTTTGGGTTGGGATTTGATTTAGGCTGGGATTTGGTTCAGTTTGGATTTGGTTTCGGTTTGGATTTCGTTCTGTTTGGAACTGGTTTGGTCTGGATCTGGTTTGGGTTTGAATTTGTTTTGGTCTGTTTTTGTTTCAGTTTGGATTTGGTTCAGTTTGGATTTAGCTCGGTCTGGATTTGGCTCAGTTTGTGTTTAGTTTAGTTTGTGTTTAGTTCAGATTGTGTTTTGTTCAGTTTGTGTTTAATTTAGTTTGTGTTCAGTTCAGTTTGTGTTCAGTTCAGTTTGGATTCAGTTTTGTCGGTGCAGCGTTGGCACATTCTGGGATGGGCTGGGACCTCTGGTGCCACCCCTGGGCTGGTCCCTGGCACTGAGCTCACCCCAAAGGGGCACAATTCGGATTTTTGGGAGGAAGATGCGGTGCTGGGCAGTGCCCCAGGGCGCTCCGGGATTTTCGGGAGCAGGGCCGTGGCAGGAGGGAGCCCAGCGGCCTCCCCGTGCTGCGCTTCCTTCTTTGGAGCTTTCCTGGCCGTGTCAGCCCCATCCCTTCCCTCCCTCCTGCCCACGGATCTTCCTGCCCGCCTTGAGGGCTCTGCATTCTCTCCCCGAAGTCCAGGCAGAGCGTGGCTCACCCCAAATCCCGCTCTTGACCGTTCCCAAGGCCTCCCCGGGGTTTTTTGGGGGGTGCTGATGCCCTGCGGGTCTGTCCCCCCCACCCCGGTTTTGTGCTTGTCCCCATCGTGGCCCCCGGGATTTCCTCCCGGTGTCCCCTGGGGAAGGAACAGCCGCGAGGAGGAGGAGGAGGGTGACACACCCGGGGATGCTTTGGGGACACCCGGGGATGCTTTGGGGACACAAGCAGGGGGAAGGGACGCAGCCGCTGAATCCAGGGCAGCGGCAGAGCTCAGCTCAGCGCGGCTGCTTCCCGTGCTGTGACACCCGCCCTTCCCGCTGCCCTGCCGGGCTGGGGGGGCCCGGGAGCCCCTCACCAACCCCTCTGAGCCCCCCTGAACCCCCCCGAGCTGCTCGTGTCGCCCTTTCGCTGCCACCAGCATCTCCCCGGCTCCGCACCTGGGCTGGGGGAGGCGGCTGTGCCGCGCTGCCCTTCGCCTCTCCTCTGCGGAGCTGTTTGTCCCCGCTGTCGCCTTCCCCGCCGCCTGCCGCACACCGGGGCCGCCCAACCCCGCCGCTACCGGAGCCACCGGAGCCACCGGAGCCCTCCCGGAGCCCCCCGAGCTCCGCCGCCAGCGGCACCGCCAATGCCACCGGCTCGGGGCGGCTGGCACGGCTGGCAGAGCACGGGCAGAGCCCTCGCCCGCCGCCCGCGTCCCCCTGCCCCGCGGGGCCGCCCCGCTGTCCCCGCTGTCCCCCGGCAGCGCGGTGGTGGCAGCGGTGCCATGCCCGGAGCCGGGAGCGGGCGCTGAGCCGGGCGGGCCCCCGGGACCATGCTGAAGTTCCGGGCGGACCGGAGGGTGAGGTAGGAGCCCGCGGGGGGCTGGGGGGGCCCGGGGGGACCCGCGGGGAAGCGGCGGGGCGGGACCCCCGGCCCGGGCAGTGGATCCGGGCAGTGGCTGCTGCATTGCAGTGCTGGGAGGCCATGGGCACTGGCGAGGTTCGGGAGCGGAGGCAGCCCCGGGAGCGGCCGCCGGGCGCTGCTTTCCGGAGCTTTCGGCTCCTCCCGGGGGCTGGGGGCGCGGGCAGCTTTGGGGTGGGGGAGGCAGCGCGGTGGGTGCCAGCAGGAGCCCAGGGGGGCTGCGAAATGGGGGTGTCCCGCCCGCAGGGAGAGTTCGGGGACCTGCAGGGATTGGGGGATACCCAGTGTGAGGTTCAGGGACCTGCAGGGATTGGGGACACCCAGCGTGGGGTTCAGGGATCTGCAGGGATTGGGGACACCCAGCGTGGGGTTCAGGGATCTGCAGGGATTGGGGACACCCAGCGTGGGGTTCAGGGTGGTGGGCAGGGATGGGGGGACACCCAGCGTGGGGTTCAGGGACCTGCAGGGATTGGGGGACACCCAGTGTGGTGTTCAGGGACCTGCAGGGATTGGGGGACACCCAGTGTGGGGGTGGTGGGTGCTGGCAGCGCCCACTTCCCACGCCTGGCGCTTTCGGGGTGCTGCTCTCAGCACTGCACCCTCCCCGCACGCCGGCGTCACTGCGGGGATGGGACCTGCCCCAGTTCCCGGCATTTGAACCCCTCCGAAGGCACCGCCGGGGGCAAAGCCGCGCCGGGAGCAGCTCCAGCCCTGGGGCAGAACCGCCCGGGCTGGGCTGGAGCGCGGGCTGGGCACTGAGGGTGGCTCTGCTCCAGCCAGGAGGGCACTGGGGGGATCTGGAGAGCGAACCCCCCCCCAATTATGGGGTGCACGCACATCCCCCGGGTTTTAAAGGTGCCCCCAGAGGGGATCAGGAGCCTGGCAGGGGTGGGGGCTGCAAGGCAGCAGCAGCAGCAATTTTTGGGGTGTCAGTGGTGAATGGCTCCAGAGCCGGGTGGGTGGCATGGCATGGCATGGCATGGCATGGTCTTGGCAGCAGCGTTTTTTTGCTCAAACTTCCCCCATTTTGCTGACTGGCAGGAGGAGTGGGTGGCGTGCTGGGGCTGCTGGCACAGGGGTGGCTCCGTTTCCTGGTGCCCGGCGGGTTTGGGAAGGAGGGGATGGGATCGGGTGTGAAATCCCTGGGACGGAGCTCTGAACCTCATCCTTTCCCCCTGAGCACCCCAGGAAGCAGCATGGGAGGGGGGTCTGGGGTGCCTGGCAGTGCCATCTCTGTGGGACAGGGCAGGGATGTGGCACAAGGTGCCAGCTGAGCCTGGGACAGCCCTGTGACACCGCTGCTGGCACTGCCAGGGATCCCTACAGCTGCACCCAGTGCCAGGGAGGCAGAACAGCTTGTGTTGGGAATCCTGGGCTGGAGTTTGGGGTCTGAGGGGTCCTGGGGTGGTTTTTAGGGTCTGAGGGGTCCTGAGGTGGTTTTTAGGGTCTGAGGGACTCTGTAGTGGTGTTTGAGGTCTGAAGGGTTCTAGGCTGGTGTTTGGGGCCCAGTCCCCATGCCCAGGTGACCCCACTCAAAGCTTCGAGGTGCTTTGGAAATGGCTCCGAGAGCAGCCAGGGGAGGAGGTGACATTGGGGACATGGCTGCAGGCACAGCCCTGGATGGGCCATGGCCGCTGCTGCTGCTGCTGCAATGACTTGTGAGTGTGGCCAGTGGTGACAGCTGGGATGTGACAACAGCAGGAGCGGTGGCGCGGCCACCACAGCCCTGATTTTGGCACTTGAATGAAATCTTTGCGTGCCCAGGGAAGGGGACAGAGCTGGGGAAGGGGCTCAGCCTGGAGAAAAGGAGGCTCAGGTGGGACCTTGTGGCTCTCCCTGACAGGAGGGGGCAGCCAAGGGGGCTTGGGCTCTGCTTGCCAGCCCTGGGAGTGTCCCATGCAGTGGATGTGGCACTTGGGGACACGTTTGGTGCTGGGTAAATGGCTGAGCTCAGTGATCCTGGAGGCCTTTCCAGCCTAAACCATTCCATGATGCTGTGAACGATCCTAAATCTGGGATTAGTGGGGTGCTCAGGGCAGGGCAGGGGATGCCAGCCCTGGTGCCAACCCCGGCGTTGTCATGGAACCAACAGAGCAGCAAACGTGGCGCCAAAGGGACTTTGTGGGTGACACAGGGACAATGTGAGGGACACGGGGACTCCTAACACCCACCCATTGCTGTCCCCACAGCCACAATGAAAGGCGGAACACCTTCCTGCACCCAGTGACGGGACAGGCCCCCGAGGACACCTCAAGGCTTGACTTGCCAAAGTAGGTCTGGTCCCAATCCCCTTGGGCTGGGGGAGCCAGGGAGGGCTGGGCTGGGAACACTGGGGGAACCAGGGAAGGCTGGGCTAGGCTGGGCTGGGCTGGGGGAGCCAGGGAGGGTTGGGAACACTGTGGGGATGACCCCAGCAGGGTGCAGGAGCACAGACCCGCTGATTCCCCTCTCCCATGTCACAGACACAGCTCGGACATGTCCAGCAAGGCGGGCAGCAAGCGGCCGGCCACCGTCCCCAGCGAGCCCCCCAACCACGCCATGGTGGCCGAGGTGCCCCCGGAGCGCCCCGGAGGCCGGGTGAGTGCCCGGGGAGCTGTGGCATGGCTGTCACCAGCTCAGACAGGGACTCAGGGAGCCCAGCCCGGGCACTGAGCATCCCCTCTCACCCCACGCAGGCTCCGCGCTCATCCCGCAAGGGCATCGCCTTCGGGAAGCGCTCCAACTCCATGAAGAGGAACCCCAACGCCGCTGTCACCAAGAGCGGGTGGCTCTACAAGCAGGTACCCCCCCGTGCCGCCCCTCCCGGCCCTGCAGAGCCCCGGGAACCCCCCTCTCACCGCCCCTCTCCCTTAGGCCAGCTCGGGGGTGAAGCAGTGGAACAAGCGCTGGTTTGTGCTGGTGGATCGCTGCCTCTTCTACTACAAAGGTACGGCCACCCCCGGAGCCCGCGGCCACCCCCGGCGTGCCCCAGGGCCACCAGCACAAAGTCCCCAGGCTCTTTCCGCGCTCCACCCTGTTTCTCCCGGTGTTTGCCGCGCCCAGGGGTTAATCCCGAGTTTTCCCCGCCTCCCTGGCAGCTCCCGGGCTCGCATCAATAATTGAGGAGGTTGTTTGTGAGCCTGGCACAGCTGCGGGAGCAGCAACAGGCAGGGAGCCGATCCCACAGGTGGGATGGAGCCGGGGCACGGGGAGGGGGCTGCGCCGGGGGTCCCTCCGTGGGTGTAACCCCAGGATTTGCCTCCCCCCCCCAGACGAGAAGGAGGAGAACATCCTGGGCAGCATCCCCCTGCTCAGCTTCCGCGTGGCCGCCGTGCAGCCCTCGGACAACATCAGCAGGAAGCACACGTTCAAGGTCAGTGCCCCTGCCGGGGGCTGGCAGGGGACAGCGTGGCGCTGGCGCGGCACCGCGGTGGCACTGGCGATGCTGGCAGGGTCCCCGCTGCTCTGGTGGCTTTCTCGGTGACGGGGCATGGAGCACGCTGCGGTGACCCCCCCCCCCGTGGGTTGGGTCTGGGTCACAGCAGTGTCCCCAAGGTCAGCACCCACCCTGCAGGGCCCTGCGGGTGCTGCCACCGCTCTCCCTGCCCTGCTCTCCCCCGTCCATGGCTGCTGCCCCCAGCGGCTGCTCCCGGAGCCGGGCTCGGAGCTGTCCCCAATTCCAGCCCCGTTTGAGCCGCTTGCCTGGCAGGTGTCACCAGCAGCTGCTGTGGGGCTGGAGAGGGGAGCAGGGAGAGGTGACAGCGGCTGCTGCTCCCCCACATCCATCCCTGGCAGGGTCTGAGCTTCCCCGGCGCTTTCTGGCACCACTGGGCACCTTTGGCATCACCGGGCACCGTCCCCAGCCCAGCTGCTCATGGTCACGGGTCTGACACTCCCTTGTTGACCCCAGTGTGCCCTCTCCGTGTCCAGAGCTGGGGCTGGGCTTCCCACAGGACATTCCCGAGTTTTCCCAGTCTAAGGGAGGGATTTGTGGAGCTGCCCTCCCTTAAACCTGAATTTAGGCTCAGCTGAGCAGGGTTTAGAGGGGAGGGATGGCATGGGGTCTGCCCTGTGCCTGTGCCCACCCTGGTGTCGCCTTCTGTGACCTGGGGGTGTCCAGGGAAGGGTTTGGAGAATCCTGAGGGAGCTGGGAAGGGTTTGGAGAGTCCTGAGGGAGCTGGGCAGGGGCTCAGCCTGGAGCAAAGGAGGCTTAGGGGGAATTTCTGGCTCTGTCCCTGCCAGGAGGGGACAGCCGGGGGGATTTGGGATCTTATCCCAGGGAACAGGGACAGGAGGAGAGGGAACGGCCTCAGGCAGGGCTGGGGAGGCTCAGGTTGGACAGCAGCAGGAATTTCCTCATGGAAAGGGCTGGAAGGGGCTGCCCAGGGGGGTTTGGAGCGCCCATCCCTGGAGGTGGCACTGAGTGCTCAGGGTGGGGATCGGGCACAGCTGGGACTCGATGATCCCACAGGGATTTTCCAGCCTCAATAATTCCATGATTCTGTGAAATCCCTGCTGCCTGGCACTGATGAGGGAAAACCTCTCAAAGCTGCAGCCCACACCCCAAGCTCTGCAGCTCCAGGGTTTGGGAGAAGCGTTTTGTCCAGGGAAGGACAGAGGGGTTCCCACCCCACTCCCACTGACCCCGTGTCTGTGTTTCCTCCTCCTCCTCCCTCGGCGGGTGAGGATGCCAGGACAGGAGGGGTTCTTGGTGCCACCACCACGCCAGCACCCAGCCACCACCAGCTAGGTAGTGTTCCACCTTCTTGTGTTTGTGGTGCATGCAGAGGCTGAGGGACCCCTGGGCTTGCTCTGCTCCCCGCTCCTGCTAATCCCAGGGATGGATCCCTTCAATTTCCCCTCTTCCTCTGCCTGCAGAGCTTCCAGAACTGCATGGGGGGGCTCAGGAGGTGACCCCAGCTGGGCACGGTGGCTGCATGCTCTGGGGAGGATGGAAACTCAAGGGAGGGGTTTAATCAGACTTAATTTTTCTGTTTTAGTTCTTTTTCTTTTTTTTTTTTTTTAAGAGATTGAACCCTTGAAATTCTTTCAGGAGGAGAACTCCGCTTCCTCCCTTTTCTTCCTCCTCGCTTTCCCCCACCCCTTTCCACAGGGGGAAGGTGGAAGCTGCAGAAAGGCTCTCAAATAAAGGCTCCTTCCAGCACGTTCTGGGCAGAGAATGAGCACCAACACCTTGGATTAAAACTGAGCCTTTTCTACCCAAAATATTTCCTGGGCCGAGAAACCACCTTCCCCCTCACCCTGCATGGACGATGCTCCTCCGGTGCTGCCGCTCTTGCTGGGCCCCTTTGCCCCCCAATATTGGGGTGCTCTCGGGGAGGTGGGGGTTGATCCCAAAAAATCCTTGTGAGTGACTCCAAAGGGGATAAAACCCCGCCATGAGGGGCCTGCAGAGCTTTCCCCCCGCACACAGAGGGGAAGGAGCACTGCTGGCAACCCCTGGAGCAGCGGGATGGGGCGCCAGGCTGGAAGCGGAGCTCTCACCCCCTGTCTGTGTCTCCCTCCCCGTTCTGTGCCCCCACAGGTGACGGTGTGCTGGGTGGAGGAGCTGCCGGCGGGTAACGGGCAGTCCCTGTCTCCTCCCCAGGCCGAGCACGCCGGCATCCGCACCTACTTCTTCAGTGCTGAGAACACGGAGGAGCAGGAGTCCTGGATCCAGGCCATGGGCGAGGCCGCCCGCGTGCAGATCCCGCCGAGCCAGAGGTCAGTGCCACCGCACTGCCCGGATCTCCTGGGGACACGGTGCTGTCCTTGTGTCCTTGCCCAGTGCCACCGCACTGCCCGGATCTCCTGGGGACACGGTGCTGTCCTTGTGTCCTTGCCCAGTGCCACTGCACTGCCCG
This sequence comes from Agelaius tricolor, assembly GCF_023055355.1. Classification (NCBI taxonomy): domain Eukaryota; kingdom Metazoa; phylum Chordata; class Aves; order Passeriformes; family Icteridae; genus Agelaius; species Agelaius tricolor. Next base: position 5,190,478 of record NW_027269290.1, read on the forward strand.
GATCTCCTGGGGACACGGTGCTGTCCTTGTGTCCTTGCCCAGTGCCCACAGCACTGCCCAGCCCTCCTGGGGACACAGTGCTGTCCTTGCCCAGTGCCACTGCAATGCCTGGCCCTCCTGGGGACATGGTGCTGTCCTTGTGTCCTTGCCCAGTGCCACTGCACTGCCCGGATCTCCTGGGGACACGGTGCTGTCCTTGCCCAGTGCCACCGCACTGCCCAGACTACTTGGGGGCATGGTGCTGTCCTTGTGTCCTTGCCCAATGCCACTGCACTGCCTGGCCCTCCTGGGGACGCAGTGCCCTCCATGCTTGGGGACATTTGGGGGGTGTAAGTAAGAAACACTCTGGAGAAGGGAACTGCGGGAGCGGTGACCCCACAGGGCTCAGGGAGGGACAGAGCAGACCCAGAGGCCAGTGCCCAGTGCCATCACACTGCCCAGCACTCCAGGGGACACGGTGCCCTCCATGCCTGGCGACATTTGAGGGCATGAGGGGCACTCTGGAGAAGGGAGCTGGGGAAACTGTGACCCTGCAAGGTTCAGGGAGGGACAGGGCATCGCCGGCCACCCCAGGGACACTGCCAGGCCTTGGTGACCCCTCTGTGGTGTCTCGGCACCCCCAGGCACGAGAAGCCGGACTCAGAGAACATCCCCCCCAGCAAACACCACCACCACCACCACTGCAACGCCGCCCACCGCGAGCACCCCAAGGCTGAACCCGACACCAAGACCCGTGGCGAGGGCGACGGCCGTGGCTCGGAGAAGATGGAGCGGAAGCCGTCGGAGCGGGCGGACGGCAAGAAGGATCCTCTGGCCAAAACCAACGGCCTGGTTGGGCAGGAGCCGCCCTCGGAGCCGGGCAGTCCCTACCCCGAGGGGCCGCGGGGGCCGGCGAGCGCCGAGCGGCCGGCACAGCCCAACGGGTGGCCGTACCCCTCGCCCAGCCGGCCCGGCAGCACTGCCTTCCCCCCGGCGGGTGACGGTGACAGCGGGGCCCAGCGCCGGGGCGTCACCCCCAGGTCCCACCCCGAGAAGGTGGCCCAGCGCAAGAGCTCCATGACGCAGCTGCAGCAGTGGGTGAACTCGCGCCGCGCCACCGCGCCCACTGAGGAGCTGCGCAGGTGAGGCTGTGCCAGGTGCTCCTGTGATCCAGGGTTGGTCCCTCTGGGAATGTTCTGCCCCTTCCTGTCTGTTTTGTGGCCTCCTGGGGGTTAGAAAATCTCGTTTTTCTCTCCTTTTTTCTTTCTCTCCCTGTTCCAGCTCGGAGCTGGGTGTAGGACATCCCAAAAAGGGGTGGGTTGTAAAGGGGAGTCCCTGGGACGAGGAAAGCCAGGATGGGAAAGCCACCACAGGGTGCTTTGGAGGAGGGATACAGGGACAAGAAGCCACCAGAGCATCTCTGGGACAAGGGAGCCACCTCAGTGTCCCTGCAGGAGAGATATGAGGAGAGAAGGCCACCATGAGACCCCAGAAAGGAGGAATTCCATGAGGGGAAGCTCCCGTGGAGCCCCTGGCAGGAGGAATTCCACAAGCACTGAACCCCTGGCAGGACAAATGCCACCCATCCAGCATTCCTGCTGTCCTTGCCCACCACCACCTTGCCCAGGCACTGCCCACTGCCAGCCCGGCTCTCACCTCTCTCTCCCCCTCTCCAGCCCCACCAGGTTTTACCCCGTGTCCCGCCGGGTGCCCGATTATTACTCGCCCTACTCGCCGCAGTACCCCGAGGAGTACCAGTACTACCCGCCGGGCGTGCGCCCCGACAGCATCTGCTCCATGCCCGCCTTCGACCGCGTCAGCCCCCCGTGGGCGCTGGAGGACAAACGCCGCTCCTTCCGCAACGGGGGTCCCTTCCACCCCGCCTTCGGCCGCCAGGACGTCCCGCTGTGGCTGCCGGCGCCCTCCAGGCCGCCGAGCTACCTGGACGAGGTGGACGCGGCCTCGGGCTCGCTGCGGAGGATGTCGCTGCAGCCGCGCTCGCGCTCGGTGCCGCGCTCGCCCAGCCAGGGCTCCTACGGCCGCGCCAGGGTTTACTCGCCCGTGCGCTCGCCCAGCGCCCGCTTCGAGCGGCTGCCGCCCCGCGGGGATGAGATTTACGCCGACCCCGCCACCTTCGTGATGCGCAGGTCCATCAGCTCACCCAAGGTGGGCACCGGCGGGGCGGGGAGATGGGGCAGGGGTGCGGCCGTGTGGCGGCTGTGTCCCCTCTGTGTGCACAGCCTGGCTGCAAAGGGACACCGAGCCCGTGGATTGGGGCAGAGAGGGGCTTTGGGGTCCTCGTCGGTGTCCTGCAAAGGTTCTCTGGTTGTGTTTGTTGGGTAGGATGGGATCCGTGGGATGGGATCCATGGGATGGAATGGGATCTGTGGGGTGGGATGGGATAGGATGGGATCCATGGGATGGGATTGGGTCAGTGGGATGGGATCCATGGGATGGGATGGGATGGGATGGGATAGGATGGGATTTGTGGGATGGGAAGGGATCCATGGGATGGGATCAGATAAATGGGATGGGATCCATGGGATATGATGTTTTGAAAGGAAATGATGTGGAGTTTTTAGAGCAAAACCATGATTTTGCCAGTGGTTTTTGGAGGAAAACCTTGGAGGAAAACCCTGATTTTTCCAGGGGGGTTTGGAGGAAAATCCCAGATTTGCCAGTAGTTTTTGGAGGAAAGCTTTTGGGAGCCCAAGATGTGCTCCCAGGCAGGGAGTGCTGATGCCCCAGTCCCTCTCCTGTGCTTTCTCCTCCTGTCCCGTGTCCCTGATTTTGGGGTGGGGGTCCCCTCTCTCCACAGTACGATTACCTGGGTGACAGGCGGCCCGTCCCGGCCGGGATGTACCCCTACCACTTCCCGGCGTCCCCCACCATCCACGACAAAATGGTACGTACCTGCTGTCCCCTGGGGGTGACACTGACGGGGGGCACAGACCCCACCCCGGGCACGTGGGGCAGTTTGGGGGGTCCTCACTCAGGTGGCCAAGGAGGAACCAGTGCACTCCAGGGGCAGAGCTGGGCCTTTCATTGGTGTCTCCGCTCCCTCCTGGCCATTCCCGCAGGAATCCACATGGGAAGGTCCCTCTGTAGCAGTGGGACACCCTCGGACCCCCAGGGTGGTCCCTGGCTGAGTCCAAACCTCTCCCGCTCTGCTTCCTCACATCTGGCCACAGCTGCTTTGTTCTCCTGCCTCGTGTCCCCTCCCAGAGCCGGGGGGTGACACCAGGAGGTCCCCACAGATCCCAAAACCCTGGGACGGGACCGCCAGAGGAGGGAGAAGCCTGAATTTCACCACAGCCCACCCATGCCGCCCATCCATCCCCGCAGCCGGAGGCAGGGTCTCCCTAGAAATAAAAAGATAAATAAGAAATCAGCTGCCCGAGGGTCTGCAGGGCACATTCCCAGCAGCATTCCCGGCAGCATTCCCGGCCCGGGGGCCATTCCATAGGCTCCCCCCTAACTGCTTTGCTTCTTCTTTTATGTGTTTTGCTGCTCGTTTCTTGCCTGCTGGCTCCTGGTAGGATGAACTTTTAGACCTTCAGTTGCAAAGAAACCTAGAATATTTGGACCAGCAGGTAGGCGGAGCTGGCTGCCAGCCTCACCTCACCGGCTGCTTCTCGTCCCCTCCCGTGTGCCCTGTGTCCCTGTCCCCTCCTGCCATCCATCCTCACCGGCATCCCAGCAGCATCCCAGCAGCACCAGTTGTCTTTATTTTTTAGTTTGGCTTCTTCCATCCTCTGCATCCATAGGGCCGCTCATCGCTCAGCAGAAAATTCGCCCCCCAACCTCTGGCAGTGCCTCTGTGTGGTTTTTTGGGGGGAGTTTTGGGGGTTTTGGGGCACATCCCCAGCATTTCTGGGGGTTGTCCTGGAGCTCAGGGGGTGCAGCGGCTCTGGAACCCCCCAGGTCGGTGCTGGGCACCTGCACGGTGCCAGCGTGGCTGTGATGTCCCCAAGGCTGGCACCCTTTGCCCAGGATGTCCCCTGTGCCAGGGGTGGCAGGTGATCAGTGGGGACCACGGCCGTGGTGATGTGGTGGCCCCTCAGGGCTGAAAGGCCTGGTGAAGGTGGGCACCAAAAGCCAGCAGTGCTCAGGTGGTTTTGGAGAGGTTTTTGGAGGAAAATCTTGGTTTTGCCAGTGGGTTTTGGAGGAAAACCTTGATTTCGAATGGGGTTTTTGGAGGAAAATCTTGTAGGAAAAACTTTGACTTTGAATGGAGTTTTTGGAGCAGAATCTTGGAGGAAAAACTGTGATTTTGTCAGAGGTTTTGGAGGGAAATCCTGGATTTGCCAGTAATGGTAGTTTTTGGAGGAAAACTCTAGTTTTGCCAGTGGTTTCTGGAGGAAACCTTGATTTTGCCAGTGGTTTTTGGAGAAAACCCCTGATTTTGCCAGGGTTTTTTTGAGGGAAAACCCTGGAAGGAAAACCATGATTTTGGTATGGTGTTTTTGGAGGAACACCCTGATTTTGCTAGAGTTTTATTGAGGGAAAACCCTGGAAGGAAAACCATGATTTTGGTATGGTGTTTTTGGAGGAAAACCATGATTTTGCTAGAGTTTTACTGAGGAAAACCTTGGAAGGAAAACCATGATTTTGGTATGGTGTTTTTGGAGGAAAACCCTGATTTTGCCAGGGTTTTTTTTTGAGGGAAAACCCTGGAAGGAAAACCATGATTTTGTATGGTGTTTTTGGAGGAAAACCATGATTTTGTATGGTGTTTTTGGAGGAAAACCCTGATTCTGCCAGCAAATTTTGGAGGAAATCTGCACTGACTCCATCCCAGGAGCGTGGGGAGGGGGATCCAGCCGGGAGAGCCCCCAGGGACGCATCCAGGCAGCGTCTGAAGCCTCAGCCGGGCACAGGAGCTGCAGCCAGGCTGGCACAGAGGGAGCTGCTCCCGGCACGATCCCATTTGGCTGCAAATCTCCCCATGGCCGGGATCTGTGTCCGCCTTGGAGCGGGGCCAGGAGCTCCCGCTGCAATAAAAGCTCCCTCGCAGCCGCCGGCAGCGCCGCAGCCTCTCCACGGCTCTTTAAAACGCTCCCTAAAAAGGTTTGGCATCTCCTCCTCCTCCTTTCACAGAGGCCTCTGGAGAGGTTAATTCGGAGTGACGCTGTCAGGGCCTCTTTTCAAACATCCTCCTGCTCTGTTTGCTCTCTCCTTCCTCGCCCACGGCTCCCCGGCTGCAGCCCCAGCAGGGTTTGGGCCCCGCTTTGGTGACAAAGTGTTGTCACCTTTGGGATTTCAGCTGTCCCAGGGCTTCCCTGGAATGTCCTGCTCAGGGCTGGGGGCTCTGGGATGAGCTCCAGTGCTGGTGACTTGAGTGGCTTTGTCACCTGGCACCCAGGGAGCTGTGCAGCGCTGCTTGGGGACAGTGCTGTCCCCGTGGAGTGGCACAGAACACGCCTGGCAGCAGGGATGTGCCATTCCCATGCCACCTGGAAAAGGGGACGCTGCTGTCCCCAGCTCCAGCTGTCAGTCACCTCCCCAGCACCCAGCAGGGCTGTGCCAGCCCTGACTGAGCACAGAGCCACGGGGCAGTGCCAGGACCTGTCCGTGTGTCCGTCTGTGTGCCGGGCCACGCCGCTGCCGTCCCTGTCCGAGCTCGTGTCCGTCTGTGCCGTCTGCTCCGAGCTGGCTCTGTTTTATCCGTGTTTTCCCCCCAACAAAGGCACTAAAAGGAGCAACAGCAGCGCCAGGCCACAGCTGGAGCCCCTGGGCCATCTCAGGAGGTGGCACTTTGCATCCCGAGGGCTCCTGGACCGGTGACCGCTGGCACAGGCGCGTGTCCCCGCTGACCTGTGCCCTTTCCTTCCCTGTGTGCCGCAGATGAGCGAGAGCGAGACCCTCATCACTATGGTGAACAGGATGGTGGAGACCTCCTCCCCTAGGGCCCAGCTCTACATGCAAGTAAGGCTCCGGCCACCGGGCCCCGCATGGCTCGTGCCTGGCGGCCACCCAGGGTCACCTCCTGCCACCCGGGGTCACCTCCCGCCATCGCCACTCACGCAGCGGCCGCGGCATCCGGCACATCCCGCTCTCGCTCTCGGGGGAGGCGCTGCTCCATCCCAGGCTTTGCTAATCCATCCATGAGCCATCCCAAGCCGGCAAATCCTCGTGCTGGCAGCGCGAGGTGGGCACGGAGCTGCCCTCGGGGACTCGTGGGGACGGAGCCACCCTGGGGACTCTTGGGGACGGAGCTGCCCCGGGGACTCTCGGATGGATCTGCCCCGAGGGTCTCTTGGGGACCGAGCCATCCCGGGGACCCTTGGGGACAGAGCCAGCCCCGGGGACTCTCGGAGCTGTCCTGGGGGTCTCTTGGGGACGGAGCCGCCCCCGGTGACCCCCGGACACGCAGGGCTTGGCTCGTCCTTGTTTCTCAAGGAGAAGTTGTGGGGTGACAGGAATGCAGCTCTTAAACCAAGGGAATAATTCCTGAAACAGGGACAGGGAACGGCCTCCCACAGCCCCCGGAGGTTCTTTCTGTCCCCAGCACTGGGACATCCCTGCAATGTCACACGGCTTGAGCCCCCCCCCGCCCGGTGCCACCCACCCCGGGTTGTGCTGCCCTGGGCACTTCCTGGATGGGATTTTCCAGCAAAAACGGCGCCTGTTTGCATCTGCTGCCAGCAGGGATGTGCTGGAGGGTGAATCAGGAGCTCCCGGGATGCTCCTCCGGCTGGCCGGGCTCCCTGCCCGGAGGCCGCCTCATCCCGATCCGGCCGGCTCTGCCTCCGTCCCCTCGGGCATTTCCCAGATCCGGATCCATTTGCATCATCCCGGAGCTTTCAATGGCTCCAAAGCGCCCTCTCCCTTTCTAGCAATAACCATCCCCTCCTGCCTATCTGCTGCCTTTCATCTCCGGCTCCTCGAGGCAGTTAATTGCCGAAGGTCCCATTAGTAATTGAGATTTCCAGGAAAGGAAAATGACTCACGGAGGAGCCAGGCGGGGGTAAACAGGCCCTGCTGCTGCTTTATCGGCGCTCCCACTCCGCCGAGGTGGAATTGGAATTACAACTCAATCTCGCTGCCTTTGTTTTTCCCCGCCGCTGGAATGGTGCTGGTGGTTAATGATTCACGAGGCAGCTCCTGAAACTCCTTGCGCGGAGCTTTTCCCTGCACCGTTCCCGCTGGGAATGGGCAGGGAGAGGCTGCGGCTTCATGCCGGTGACTCCCGACTGATGGGGAGCGTCCATCGCTCCGGGGCTCGGCTCCTGCCTCCTTTTCCCGGCTCGCAGGGAGGGCAGAGGGGGCTGGGAGCTGCCTCCCCTCCCCTGCGCGTCCTGGCGAGGGCTGCGCTCACCCCTTGCTCTCCTTGCAGGTGACGCCGTTCCCGGAGCCCTACAGGGACACCCTGCACCCCTACAAGATCAGCGAGCAGGACACCGATGTAAGAGCCAGTCCTGTCCCCTCTGTGTCCCCTGTCCCTGCAGCCTGGTCACTTGGTGCCCCTCAGGGATAAATCTTCCCCTGAGTTTTGGTCTTGCCCCATCTCCCAGTTTGTCCCGTGTCACCCCAAAGTCCCTGCAATGACAGCAGGAGTTTGGAAACCTCCCCCAGTGCCATAAATCCCCAAAAATCCCATCAGTCCTGGCTGCATCCCAGTGGGGTTCTCATCCTCTCCCCGCTTTCTCTTCCCCCCTGGCGCAGAAGCTGCTGGGGAAGCTCTGCGAGCAGAACAAGGTGCTGCGGGAGCAGGAGAGGCTGGTGCAGCAGCTCCGCGCTGAGAAGGTACCTGGTGGCACCTCAGGTGGCCACATGGGGACCTGGTGGTGGCACCTGCGTGGTGAGGAAGGGACGTCACCACGGGAGGGTTTGGGTTGAACCTGGACGTCCAGGTGTGAGTGTCCCCTGTCACTCTGAATCTGGACACCCAGGTGTGTGTGTCCCCTGTCACTCTGAACCTGGACATCCAGGTGTGTGTGTCCCCTGTCACTCTGAACCTGGACATCCAGGTGTGTGTCACCTGTCACCCTTAACCTGGACATCCAGGTGTGTCACCTGCCACCCTAAACCTGGACATCCAGGTGTGTGTGTCACCTGTCACTCCTAAACCTGGACATCCAGGTGTGTGTGTCACCTGTCACCCTTAACCTGGACATCCAGGTGTGTGTCACCTGTCACCCCTAAACCTGGACACCCAGGTGTGTGTGTCCCCTGTCACCCCTTGGCCTGGACATCCAGGTGTGTGTGTCACCTGTCACCCTTAACCTGGACATCCAGGTGTGTGTGTGTCACATGTCACCTTTAACCTGGACATCCAGGTGTGTGTGTGTCCCCTGCCACCCCTGATCCAAGTCAAAGTGTCTCCTGCCACCCCTGTCTTGAAGGGACATTGAAAATCTCTCATTCCACCCTTGGGCCGCCATCCCAGGTTCTCCAGCCTGGCTTTGACCCTTCCAGGGATGCGGCAGCCACAGCCTGGGGACATTTCTGAGCTGGGGGAGACTCCTGGTGTGCTACTGAGCAGCCAGGACCTCGTGGCTCCGTCTGTCCCCACAGGAGAGCCTGGAGAGTGCCCTGATGGGGACACACCAGGAGCTGGAGATGTTTGGGAGCCAGCCTGCCTACCCGGAGAAGCTGCTGCACAAGAAGGAATCGCTGCAGAACCAGCTCATCAACATCCGCGTGGAGCTGTCCCAGGCCAGCACGGTAACGGGCGGGATTCAGGTCCCTTTTGTCCCTTTTGTCCCTTCCTGGCTGGGAAACAGCAGGGAATTCCCCTTGGCTGCCTGAGGACAAAGTCCCTCGCTGGGGACAAAGCACCCTCCAGGTGCCACCTCAGCTCCTGGTTCTGTCTCTGCTGTGCCCCGGGCACCTCCGAGCTTGTCCCCTCTGCTGCCACCCCCTCCCCAGCTTGGGGGGCTGTGCTGGGTGACAAAGAGCCCCCTGATCCCCCCACTGTCCCCTCAGGCCCTGGCAAACAGCACGGCCGAGTACGAGAGCCTGGAGAGCGAGGTGTCCACCCTGCATGATGACCTCTGGGAGCAGCTCAACCTGGACATCCAGGTGTGTGTCACCTGTCACTCCTAAACCTGGACATCCAGGTGTGTGTCACCTGTCACTCCTAAACCTGGACATCCAGGTGTGTGTCACCTGTCACCCCTGAACCTGGACATCCAGGTGAGAGGGTCACCTGTCACTCCTAAACCTGGACATCCAGGTGTGTGTCACCTGTCACTCCTAAACCTGGACATCCAGGGGTGTGTGTCCCCTGTCACTCCTAAACCTGGACATCCAGGTGTGTGTGTCCCCTGTCACCCCTGAACCTGGACATCCAGGTGTGTGTCACCTGTCACCCCTGAACCTGGACACATCCAGGTGAGAGGGTCACGTGTGACTCCTAAACCTGGACATCCAGGTGTGTGCGTCACCTGTCACCTTTAACCTGGACATCCAGGTGTGTGTGTCCCCCTCTCATCCCTAAACCTGGACATCCAGGTGTGTGTGTCACCTGTCACCCCTGAACCTGGACATCCAGGTGAGAGGGTCACCTGTCACTCCTAAACCTGGACATCCAGGTGTGTGTGTGTGTCACCTGTCACTCCTAAACCTGGACATCCAGGTGTGTATGTCACCTGTCACCCCTGAACCTGGACATCCAGGTGTGTGTGTCCCTGTGCCACCCCTTAACCTGGACATCCAGGTGTGTGTCACCTGTCACCCCTCAACCTGGACATCCAGGTGTGTGTCCCCTGTCACCCCTGAACCTGGACATCCAGGTGTGTGTGTCACCTGTCACCCCTAAACCTGGACATCCGGGGTGTGTCACCTGTCACTCCTAAACCTGGACATCCAGGTGTGTGTCACCTGTCACCCCTGAACCTGGACACATCCAGGTGTGTGTCCCCTGTCACCCCTTGGCCTGGACATCCAGGTGTGTGTGTCCCCTGTCACCCCTTGGCCTGGACATCCAGGTGTGTGTGTGTCCCCTCTCACCTTTAACCTGGACACCCATGTCCCCTGCCACCCCTGTTGTCCCCATGGAGATGAAATCCCCCCTGTCCCCCCACCCGTGGGTTCTCTGTGCCCAGCCCTCACGTCCAGCTCTGGCCACTGTGGCCACCTGGGTGCCATCGAGGGGGACAGCCCAGAGTCCCCACAGCCGCCCCAGCCCTGGTGGGCTCTGGGGAGCCGATCCAGGGATTCCAGCAGGATAAAAAACCCTGGATGTGGCAGTTCAGCCCCGCTCAGCTCCTGTGGCTGGGTCTGGGGCCGGGCTCTGCCTGGTTTGGGGTTGGCACCGGTGCCCTGGGACCCCTCTGAGCGCTGCCTCTGCCCCATCCAGAACGAGATGCTCAACAGGCAGATCCAGAGGGAGATCTGGCGGATCCAGGACGTGATGGAGGGGCTGAGGAAGAACAACCCCTCCCGAGGCACCGACACGGCCAAGCACCGAGGTGAGGGGGGCTGGCCCTGCAGGGGGTGTCCCCAGTGGGTTCCTGCTCAGCGGGGTGAGAACCTTCATTATTACCTTTAATTATCTTTAATTATCTTTAATTATCTCGTTCCTCCGCAGTGGCCCTGGGCCCCTCGGGCACGTACAGCTCCAACAGCCCTGCCAGCCCCCTGAGCTCTGCCAGCCTCACCAGCCCCCTGAGCCCCTTCTCCCTCATCTCCGGCTCCCAGGGATCGCCCACCAAGCCCGGCCCTGGCGAGGTCAGTGACCCTGGCTGTCCCCTCTTTGTCCCCAGCGGGGATGGCAGGCTGCTGGGCACGGGCACGGAGCTGCCTCCCCTCATGGCTCTGCTTGGGGACACCGTTTTGGTGACGTGGATGGGTCCTGGTGTCACTTTGGGGCCCGTGGTCCTTGCAGGGCTGTGTGTCCGGAGGGACGGGAGTTGCTCAGCTCCAGGAGCAGCTCCTGGTGCCACCACAGCTGCTCTGAGCGCCCTCCCCCGGGGCTGGTGCCACCTTCACACACACCACATTCATTTAGGGCACAATCTGGGGACTCCCCAACCCCACCTGGCTGCACAGAGGTGACACCAGCGCCCCCAGGAGCTGCCAAGAACCCTTCACTCGGACAGCCCCAAGCCCTGCCTGGCCTTGGGGACTGTGACCGTGCTCACAGGGGTCCCAGGATGAGGGAAGAGACGAGGATCTGACTCGATGTTTCAGAAGGCTTGATTTATTATTTTATGATATATATTATATCAAAACTATACTAAAAGAATAGGAGAAAGGATTTCATCACAAGGCTAGCTAAGAATAGAATAGGAAAGAATGATCACAAAGGTTTGTGGCTCGGACTCTCTGTCTGAGACAGTTGGACTGTGATTGGCCATTAATTAGAAACAACCACATGAGCCCAATCCCAGATGCACCTGTTGCATTGCACAGCAGCAGACAATCAATGTTTACATTTTGTTCCTGAGGCCTCTCAGCTTCTCAGGAGGAAAAATCCCAAGGAAAGGATTTCCCATAAAAGATGCCTGCAACAGGGGACAAGCAGCAGGATGTGGCACACCCAGAGGAACCCCCTGGAGCCACTCCCTCCCCTCCATCCCTTCCTCCAGGACGCTCCCGCCGTGTTTCTCTCTCTTTTCTAACTCTCTGTTCCTTCTCTGCTCTCACGCCTCCCGCTCTGCCCGCCCCAGGAACCGGGCCCGCCTCGACCTCCCCTCCCCAAGTCCTACGTGCCCCTGGAGTCTCCTCCGGCCGTTCCTCCGCTCCCCAGCGAGAGCCGCCTCTGGCCCTACCCCGCCTCCCCTTCCTGGCACCAAGGAGAGGCCAAGCGGGGACAGGTACCGAACCCTGCCGTCCCCTTCCTCCTCCTCCTCCTCTTCCTCCTCCCCGTGGCATGGAAGGTGCTGGGATGAGGCAGGAGCCGGAGCTGCCCGCCCTGAATCTGCAGGGACAGCGTGGAGGTGGCACTTGGTGCAGGGACAGCTCTGCATCCTGCCCTGCCACACCCCTGGTATCCCCAGGGTCGCCACGCCCTGTGCGTGCCCAGGACAAGGATTGTCCCCTCCTCTCCTCCCCCTCTTCCTCCTCCTCCTCCTCTTCCTCCTCCCTGTGGCATGGAAGGTGCTGGGATGAGGCAGGAGCCGGAGCTGCCCGCCCTGAATCTGCAGGGACAGCGTGGAGGTGGCACTTGGCGCAGGGACAGCTCTGCATCCTGCCCTGCCACACCCCTGGTATCCCCAGGGTCACCACGCCCTGTGCATGCCCAGGACAGGGATTGTCCCCTCCTCTCCTCCCCCTCTTCCTCCTCCTCCTCCTCTTCCTCCTCCCTGTGGCATGGAAGGCGCTGGGATGAGGCAGGAGCTGGAGCTGCCCGCCCTGAATCTGCAGGGACAGCGTGGAGGTGGCACTTGGCGCAGGGACAGCGTGGAGATGGCACTTGGCACAGGGACAGCTCTGCGTCCTGCCCTGCCACACCCCTGGTATCCCCAGGGTCGCCACGCCCTGTGCGTGTCCAGGACAGGGATTGTCCCCTCCTCTTCCTCCCCCTCCTCCCCTCCTCCTCGTGGCATGGAAGGCGCTGGGATGAGGCTGCTCACCTCGAATCCACAGGGACAGCATGGAGGTGGCACTTGGCACAGGGACAGCGTGGAGGTGGCACTTGGTGCAGGGACAGCTCTGTGTCCTGCCCTGCCACACCCCTGCTGTCCTCAGGGTCGCCGTGCCCTGTGCATGCCCAGGACAGGGATTGTCCCCTCCTTCTCCTCCTCCTCCTCCTGGGGAGGTTGTCCCTGGTTGTCCCCTCTGCTTTGCTCTGCCTCTGTCACTGTCCTTTCGTGTGGCCGTGTGGCACTGGCAGGCTCTGAGCCCCCAGCTCCGGGGCAAAGCTGGATTTGGGAACTCCTGGTGACACCTTGGCCATGTGTGGGGACACAGGTGCCACGAGTGTCCTCACGGCCAGGGGTGGGGATGTGTGACCGTGGAAAAGCAGTGGCTGTGCCGAGCTGGGAAGGGGCACGGTGCCAGCACAGGGGGCACAGTGGTGGCTGTGTCATCCAGGGGTGTCAGGGTGAATTTAGGGGGACACTCTGGGCTGCTGGCCCTGTTGTGCCACCCCTCTGTCACCCCAGCAGTTCTCATGGGATGCAAGAGGGGAGGGACCCCAAAAATGTCCCTTTGCTGGCTCTCCTGTCCCTGTATGACCCCATGGGCACAGAGTGCTGTGGGAGCCCAGCACGGAGCCAGGATGTCCCTGTCCCCAGCTCCTGCAGGCTGTGCAGGGATTGTCACCCTCGTTGAGGGGACAGCAGTGGGTGCCCAGCCCTGACAGGGTGGGACACAGCAGGGAGAGGAGCAGAGCGCCCTCAGCTCCTCTCCCCACAATTTTGGGGTGCTCTGGTCCCACCTGGCCTCTGTCTGTGTGTCCATGGAGCATGATCACAGTCTGGCTGTCACCCCAAGAGCAGCTGGAGTGACAAAGCTGCCCGTGTGTCCCTGATCTGTCACCCCAAGCGCATCAGGTGTCCCCTGTCCGTGTGTCCCTTTTCTGTCACCCCAAGCGCAGCAGGTGTTCCCTGTCCGTGTGTCCCTGATCTGTCACCCCAAGCGCATCAGGTGTCCCCTGTCTGTGTCCCCTTTTTGTCACCCCAAGAGCAGCCGCTGTCCCCTGTGTGTCCCTTTTCTGTCACCCCAAGAGCAGCGGGTGTCCCCTGTCCATGTGTCCCCTGTCACCCCAAGAGCAGCCGGTGTCCCCTGTGTGTTCCTGATCTGTCACCCCAAGAGCAGTCAGTGTCTCCTGTCCGTGTGTCCCCTGTCACCCCAAGAGCAGTGGGTGTCCCCTGTCCATGTGTCCCCTGTCACCCCAAGAGCAGCGGGTGTCCCCTGTCCATGTGTCCCTTTTCTGTCACCCCAAGAGCAGCGGGTGTCCCCTGTCTGTGTGTCCCTGATCTGTCACCCCAAGAGCAGCGGGCGTCCCCAGGCAGAGCGTGGCCTCCAAGCAGGACCGGGGCTCACTGGGGCCCTTTTCCCCCCTGCACAGCCCAAACCAGGCCTGGAGCAGAGCAAGAAGGAGCCACCCCGGCCCAGCCCCCCCGGCCCCACGCCCGAGGGGCTCCCACAGACCCGCCCGGAGCACGACGGCGACAAACAAGCAGCTCTCAACAAGGGTACGGCAGTGGGGACAGCCGGGGGTGGCACTGGGACCCTGCCCCGGCTCCCCGAGGGCTCATCCGGTGCCGTGGTGTCCCCACAGTGGGAATCGTCCCCCCCAGGACCAAATCTCCGGCGGAGGAGGAGGCGGCGCCCAGGAGGAATGGCCTGGCCAACGGGCTCAGCTCCCGGGTATGGCTGGGCTGGGGGGGCTGGGTGAGCTGGGGGGGCCCTGCTGCAGCCTGGGGACAGGAGGGTGGCTCCGGGTGTCACCATCTGTCACTAAGGGACACGAAAAAACACCAGCGTGCACCGCTGTTCTCAAGGTGAAGGAAAAAGGGGGGTTTATTTTCTGGCTCCAGCATTTAGAGTTTTCCGAGAGTGACAGCGGATTGGAGGGTGACAGTGCCACCTCTCCAATGACACTGGGCAAACCAACAGCCCATCAAATTTCCCCTCCTCCATAAAGGAATGCAAAACAATGAGTTATTTACAGAAAATGTGTGAGAAAGTTCCCTACAAGAATGTCAACATCAGAAGGCTTAGAAAAATCTCAAAAAACCAGGGTGACAACCATCCACCTCCTGGAGCCCCCCAGGGTGAATTCAGCACCTTCCCCAGTGCTGGGAGTTCTCGGGTTGCTGTTTGATAATTGCTGCCCTGAGATGTGCAGGGTGTCTCTGTTTCACCCGTGCATCTGAAGAACGAGTCTGGACTCTTCACTTTTCACTCTTGAGGTTGTTTATTAATTCTTATCTATAAAATTTTCTTTCTGCCCAGCTGAGGTGTGCTCAGCAGGGCAGCCACAGGCACTCTGACCGCCCTCGGGGTGGTGTTGTCCTTTTATACTACAAACTACATAAAAAATATTGACACTTAATTCCCAATACCCATCACCTGTGTTAGACAGTGCACTTCTACTCTAAATATAACATATTTACACTTAATTTCCAATACCTATCACCTATGTTAGACAGTGCACTTCTACTCTAAACCAATCCCACAGTGCCAACATCACTGCAGAAAATGGAGAACAAGAAGAAAAAGAAGAAAGGCTGGACACGCCCATCTTGTCCCCATTACCCCCATACCAAAAATCCGAAAATCTACATTTTCACCCTGTGATCATTTTGTTATTATGCTATTTAAACTTCTGTGACTTTCATATCCTCATACAAAGCTGGTAACTCGCTCCAGGGGTCACAATCAAATCCCCAGGTGTTCTGGGCTGTGTGCCGGGGTCCTGGGCAACTCTGGACACCCGGAGGGATGCGCTGAGTTCCGACAGGGAGTGACATCCTCGGAATGTCACAGATATCCCAGCGGCTCCCGGCAGAGGAGGGTGGCACTGGGAGGATGTGACCGGCCACCAGCGGGTGACCGTGAGGCTGTGACTCGTCCCCAGGAGAGACCCAAGAGCGCCGTGTTCGCCACCGAGACCAAGGTGAAGATGAGCGTGGAGGAGCAGATCGACCGCATGAAGCGCCACCAGAGCGGCTCCATGAAGGAGAAGCGGCGCAGCCTGCAGCTCCCCGGCCCGCAGCCGCTGCCCGGCCCCCAGCCCGAGCCGCCCGGCACCAAAACCCCCTCGTCCTACAAGGTGGTGAGTCCCCGAGCCCGCGGGGACACCGCGGGGCGGCACAGGCGACAAGGCGCCACCCCGTGGGGACGCTGAGCGGGACGCGCGGTCTGTCTGTCGCAGGTGCGGCGGCACCGCAGCATCCACGAGGTGGACATCTCGGACCTGGAGGCCGCGCTGCGCTCCGACGAGCCCGACAAGGTGTACGAGACGCCGCAGGAGGAGATCGCCCGGCTGAGGAAGATGGAGCTGGAGCCGCAGCACTACGACGTGGACATTCACAAGGAGGTGAGCACGGCGCGTCCCCGAGTGTCCCCAGGGTGGCAGCAGCCCGGAGCAGTGTCCAGGCAGGGGTTGGGGGTCAGCAGGGGGGGCTGGAGTCCCCCAGGGTCCGGCACAGGGCAGCACAGAGCTTGTCCCTCTCTGTCCCCAGCTGTCCACGCCGGACAAAGTCCTGATCCCCGAGCGCTACGTGGAGCTGGAGCCAGAATCGCCCCTCAGCCCTGAGGAGATGAAGGAGAAGCAGAAGAAGGTGGAAAGGATCAAGACTCTCATTGCCAAATCCAGGTGAGGCTGTAGTGCCCATGCCAGCCATGCCAGGGGTCATCCTGAGGGGCACTGACCGCCCACCTGCAACCTGCACCCCTTCCCTGGGCACCCTGAGCAGAACCCACCTCCGTCCCTTCCCTGAGCAGAACTGACCATCAACTCCACCCCTTCCCTGAGCAGAACTGACCATCAACTCCACCCCTTCCCTGAGCAGAACTGACCATCAACTCCACCCCTTCCCTGAGCAGAACTGACCATCAACTCCATCCCTTCCCTGGCCATTCCAAGACCACCCACCCACCTCCACCCCTTCCCCACCCATCCCAGGGGGACCCTACCACACCTCTCCCCCATCCCATCCCATCCCATCCCATCCCATCCCATCCCATCCCATCCCATCCCATCCCTCTCCCATCCCATCCCGGGGGTCCTGGCAGGGGTGCTGACCCCAGGTGCCATTCCCAGCCTGCAGAACGTCATCCCCCTGGGTGAGGGGGAGGTGGACACCCCGCAGGACCCTGAGGTGCAGCTGCAGGAGCAGGAGAAGAGGATCGAGATCTCCTGTGCCCTGGCTGCCGAGGCCTCGCGCCGCGGCCGGATGCTCTCGGGTGAGGAACGGGGCCTTGGAGGGCCAGACCCTGCAGATTCCTGGCAGAGCGAGGTGCCAGGAGGGCAGGGGGGTGAGGACAGCACAGTGGGCAGGACAGGGGTCAGCCTTGGGACAGGGGGACAGGTGATGCCAACAGCTCCTGGGCCTGCCTGCCACACCTGGGGCTACCCACGTTCCAGCACGAGGGTGGGAGTGCCTGGCTGGGTGGCATGAGGTGGCATGAGATGGCATGAGGTGGCTGAGCAGGCACGGTGGCACCCCACGCAGGGAGGCTGTGGTGTCACCCCATGCCCGGGGAGCTGTGGTGTCACCCCTTGCCAGAGGGATTGTGGTGGCACAGGCTGGCACCTTGTGGCCGTGCATGGTGGCGCTTCATGCTGGGGGAGGATTGTGGTGGCACGCTGCGCCCAGGTGAGCACGGTGACATCCTGCACCTGGCTGACTGCGGTGCCACACCGTGCCTGGGTGCCCACGGTGCCACACCGTGCCTGGGTGCCCACGGTGCCACACCGTGCCTGGGTGCCCACGGTGCCACACTGTGCCAGGCTGCCCACGGTGCCACACCGTGCCTGGGTGCCCACGGTGCCATGCCATGCCTTGTCCATGAGGAGCCCTGCCGGGAGCTCACGTGTGCGTGCTGTGCCCAGCTGTCACTCTCTGTCCTTCCTGCCAGCTGTGACTGCCCTGCCAGCTGTGGCTGTTTGTCCTGCCAGCTGTGACTCAGCTCTGCCCAGCCATGGCTGTTTGTCCTTCCCAGCTGTGGCTGCTTTTCCTGCCAGTTGTGGCTCTGTCCTGCCCAGCTGTGCCTGTCTGTCCTGCCCAGCTGTGCCTGTCTGTCCTGCCAGCTGTGACTCTGCCCTGCCAGCTGTGATTCTGTCCTGCCAGCTGTGATTCTGCCCTGCCAGCTGTGATTCTGCCCAACCTGCGCTTGCTTCCCCCTTTCCTTTCTCTTTCCTCCCTGCCCCTGCCCTCTACGCTGTCTCTGTCCCCTCTGCGCTGTCCCCTCCTCGCTGTCCCCTCTGCTGTCCCCTTTGCTCTGTCCCCTCTGCTCTGTCCCCTCCACTCTGTCCCCTCCGCTGTTCCCTCCTTGCTGTCCCCTTTGCTCTGTCCCTTCCTCCCTGTCCCCTCCACTGTCCCCTCCGCTCTGTCGCCTCTGCTCTGTCCCCTCCGCTGTCCCCTCCGCTCTGTCCCCTCCTCCCTGTCCCCTCCTTGCTGTCCCCTCTGCTCTGTCCCCTCCGCTGTCCCCTCCGCTGTCCCCTCCCCTCTCCCGTGTCCCTCACCCCGCTCTCCCGTTTCTCGTTTCCAGCTCAGTGCGCCACCCCCAGCCCTCCCACCTCCCCAGCCTCCCCGACTCCACCGACCAACCCCCTCTCGTCCGAGCCGCCCCGGGCCGACAGCAGCCACCTCATGCGGGTGTGAGCCTGTGACGTAAGCACCTCTTCTCTCTGACGTCATCCCCTCCATCCCCTCGCTGCCACGTCAGCCCCGGCTCCTCCATGGACCGTGTACCCCCCCCCCCAAAGCCAAGCCCCCAAGGCCAAATGGGGGAAAGGGGGGGTCCCAGCATGAAAACCAGGGGGTTCCAGCCTCCTCCGGCTCCTTGGAGCCAAATCCCAGCCGCGTTTCCCATGGGGGGTGGGCACAGGGTGGAGCCCCCCCAACTCAGCCCCTCTGTCCTGTCCCCCCCACCAGCTCAAGCCCTGGCTGCTGCCGGCGCCATCAAGTTCCACGGGGCCACGTTTTAGTCCCCTCCTGAGGTGACACCGAACCTCTCGCCACCGTCCTCGGTTCTCCCAGACCCCCTTCCCTCCCTCCGGCGGCGACACCAGCGGGAGAGGTGGCACCGACGGGAGCCACGTCCCAAGGAGACGGGAGGGGGACTGGGATTGTCCCCAAGGAGCCCCCAGGGCTGTCAGTGGACACAGGGACACCCCCGGACAGCTGTGACAGCGGCCACCTGGACACAGCTGTGACAGTGGCCACCAGAATACACCTGGACAGCTGTGACAGTGGCTACAGGGACACAGCTGTGACAGCAGCCACAAGGATACACCTGGACAGCTGTGACAGCGGCCACAGGGACACAACCGGACAGCTGTGACTGTGCCACAGGG
Organism: Agelaius tricolor; assembly: GCF_023055355.1. Taxonomy (NCBI): domain Eukaryota; kingdom Metazoa; phylum Chordata; class Aves; order Passeriformes; family Icteridae; genus Agelaius; species Agelaius tricolor. The sequence goes on from NW_027269290.1 coordinate 5,209,382, forward strand.
ACACAGCTGTGACAGCGGCCACAGGGACACAGCTGTGACAGTGGCCACAGGGACACAGCTGTGACAGCGGCCACCGACCCCGTGGCGAGCACAGGACTCCTGGGACAGCCCCCCAAGCTCTGTGAAGGGGCTCTTGGGGTGGGGACCCGCCTGTCCCCACCACGGATGGTGCTGCCACCTCCCAGCGGACCTGGCTGCTCCCCCTCGGCTCCTCGGGCGCCGTTTCCCCTCCCTGGGCTCTGACCCTGATTTTGGAACCCGTCTGTGTCACCCCCGGTGGCTCAGCCGGAGGAAGAGGGGACAGGACGGATGGAGGTGGCACTGGGGGGACACGGAGGTGCCCAGGGCGCTCCAAGGGCTCTCCAAGCACGGAGCAGGAGCTCTGGGCAGGGACGGGGGCAGAGCAGGGAATTGGGGTGCCAGGTGGGATAACGGAGCTGTGGGGTCGGCAGGGACCCCCTCCGGAGGGTGGGGACGGTGCTGAGGAGGGGTCTGGGGACAGAGGTGTCACCTGGGGACCTGCTGTCACCTTCCAAAAATCCCTTCCCGCGGCTCTCCAGCCCCTTCCAGCGGTTCGGATTTCCTGTAGCAAATTCCCCCTTTTCTTTATCATCCCGGAGAGTGGGAAAGAAGCAGAATCCCTGGAAGGATGTGAGCATGGCAGGGGCCAGGAGCTGGATCCCCAATCCCACATCTCCAACCCCAAATCCCATCCATCCCTCCTGGCCCCATCCCAAACCCCCAGGACTTCCCTGCATCCCAATCCCAACTTAGCAATACTTGTAGGATCCCTGGAGCCCTAAACCCTGCTCCCATCTGAGCCTCCCTCAGCCCCTTTAGCTCATAAAGCTGGCCCTTTATTTTGCTATTTACATGCCTTAATATATGTTTGATGGAAATTCTACATTTATAATATATATCTATATTTGGTTTTTCCTCTTCTTTTCCCGGGAAAAAGCTCGTGCCGAGCTCTCTCTTCTCCGCAGGATTTGTTGGCGCCAGCCCCGCCAACAAAACAAAACAAATAAACAAAAAAAAAATTCTTTACCAATTTATCAGAGGGGGAAGGAAATAAAAAAACAAAACAAAAAAAAACCAAAAAAAGAAGAAGAAAAAAAAAAGGAAAAAAACCTATTTAAAAAAATATATCTATTTTTTCTGCTTTTATTAAAAGCAAATTTATTTAAAATAAAATATACAGAGACTGTAAGTTTGAAGAGAGGATGAGTTTATTTCCCTGTGTCCCCTCTTGGGTCACTGGGGCAGACCCCCCCCTTACTCTGGGGACGCCTTGGGGACATCCTGAGGTGGCTGTGGGGCAGCAACTCCCTGAGCTTTGGTCCCTTTGGGCAACTCTCCAGGACCCAAAGCATCCACCCTGCCCCTCCCAAAGCCACCAGCTGCTGTCCCCAAAGTATGACCCGGCCGCGATTTTATTTTATTTTATTTTATTTTATTTAAAAAAAAAAACAATAATAAAAAAAAAAAAGGAAACCAAACCTCAATCAATTAATTTTATTTTGGTTATTATTTTTCATAAACACTTCATAAAGCAGTGACTTGTTAACCCGGAAAGGATTTGCATCGGGAGGAAATAAATAAATAAATAAATCTATTTATGCATTTGGAGAGGGTGGGACGGGAGGGCTTTGGTTTTCTGGGATATTTTCCTAGCAGTAGAGAAATAAAAATATCTATGAAACAACAACATTCTCCTGTCTTTTATTCCTGGGAGTGGGCTTGGATGTGGATTTTAGCGTTGGGTTGGAGAAGCAGGGGGTAATGGGGCTCCAGAGGCAGCTGCTCCTCTCTCTCCCTGGTTTTTGGGATTTGTTTTTCCACTATGGTTGGGTTTGGTGCTTGTGGAGGTGCTGTCTCCGAAACTGTGACATGAAGCCACCACGTCCCCCTGGATCCACCATGTCCCTGATGGAGCCACCACGTCCTCCTTGAGCCACCTTGTCCCGCCTGGAGCCACCATGACCCCTTGGAGCCACCATGTCCCCCTGGAGCCACCATGACCCCTTGGAGCCACCACGTCCCTTCTGGAGCCACTGTGTCCTTTCTGGAGCCACCATGTCCCCCTGGAACCACCATGTCCCCTTGGAGCCACCATGTTCCCTTGGAGCCACCATGTCCCTCTGGAGCCACCATGTCCCCCTGGAACCACTGTGTCCTTTCTGGAGCCACCATGTCCACCTGAGGCCACCTTGTCTCCCTTGAGCCACCTTGTCCCCCCTAGAGCCACCATGTCCCCCTGGAGCCACCATGTCCCCTAGAGCCACCATGTCCCCCTGGAGCCACCATGTCCCCTGGAACCACCATGTTCCCTTGGAGCCACCATGTTCACCTGGGGCCACCTCATCCCCCTTGGAGCCACCATGTCCCCCTGGAACCACTGTGTCCCCTTGGAGCCACCGTGTCCCCTGGAGTCACCGTGTCCCCTGGAGCCACCGTGTCCCCCCCCGGAGGTGGCACCGTGGGCGTTCCCGGGCCGTTAATGATTCCCAGGATGACGTGGGGACTAAAGGGCTTTTCCAAGGGTCACTCTGCAAGCGGGGCCACCCTCGCCCGGCCTCGCCCAGCCCCGTCACCGCCAAGATGGTGTCCCTGAGCGACTTCCAGCGTAAGCAGGCACGGGGTGGTCTCGTGTCCCAGCTGGAATTCCTGTCCCGGCTGGAATTCGGGATCCGGGAGCTCCGTGGGGACCTTTGGCACATCCCAGTCCCGGCTGGGATCCCCCCTGGATGGGGTGGTTGGGGCAGGGAAGGGTGAGATGGAAAAGGGGATGGGCTGGGGGTGGAGAGATTCTCCAGGATCATCCAGGGATCATCTCCAGCTTTTCCTGGAGGGAAAGGGGAAAGGGAAAGGCTCGGGGAAAGGCTGGGCAGGGATTCCCCGTGGAGTTTTCCTTTGTGGTTCCTGATTTATCCAATGCCCTTGGGGGGTTTCTGGAGCACCAACGGCCTCCTCCAGGCCTGGCCTGGGTGCCAAGGCTGGTCCTGAGATTTGGGCGAAAAGCCCAAAGGGTATTTTTGGGAAGGAGCGGGACAGGGAGGTGCTGGGATCCCAGGTGTGGAGCCTTTGCCTCTGCTCACCCGTTTTCCGCAGGGATCGGAGTGGGCCTGGTCGGCTTCGGCCTCTTCTTCCTCCTCTTTGGGATCCTCCTGTACTTCGACTCGGTGCTCCTGGCTTTTGGGAACGTGAGTAGGGCCGGCCTGGGGATCCCCACAGGGGGATCAAGGAGCGGCCCTGACCCTCTCCCCTCCCTCCTCCCAGCTCCTCTTCCTCTCTGGCTTGGTCTTCATCATCGGCTTCCGGAGGACCTTCACCTTCTTCTTCCAGCGGCCCAAGCTGAAGGGCACCAGCTTCTTCTTCGGGGGGCTCATTGTGGTCCTCATGCGGTGGCCAATCCTGGGCATGCTGCTGGAGGCCTACGGCTTCATCTCCCTCTTCAGGTGCAGGATGGGATCCTCAGGATGGGATCCTGGGCATGGGATCCCTGGGATGAGATCCTTGGGATGGGATCCTCGGGATAGAGCCTGAGCTTGGGGGATGCTCCCCAGAGCTCAGCATGACCTTTTGTGTCCACACAGGAGCTTCTTCCCAGTGGCTTTTGGGTTTTTGGGCTCTCTGGCAAACATCCCCCTGCTGAGCCAGGTAAGAGGAGGCTGGAGACCCCTTTGGCTGGGCAGTGCCTGGCTGGGATCCATCCCCCTGTGCCCCTTGGGATGGGCAGTCCCTGGCTGGGATCTGTCCCCACGGATGGGATTGCACAGGAAATGTCACCGTGGTGTCCCCAGAGCTGACCAGGTGGATTTTCCCGCTGATCCTGGTCTGTCCCTGTTGCAGCTCCTGCAGAAAATGGGGGACAGCGGCTCCATGGTGTGACCTGACCAGTTCTGGGCCGAGTGGCTGCGATGGGACAGGGTGAGAGAGCCCCAGGTCTGGCTGTGCCCAAGAGCTGGGGACTCTTTTGTCCCCAGGACCCTCAGTGCTGGCCAGAGCCACCCCCCAGCAGGGACAGTGTCCCCTCACTGTCCCACAGGGCTCCTGAGCCAGGCTCCGGGCTCCAAGGGCTGTACCAGGCTGGATTCTGGAATTCTTGCAGTTATTTAATTATTTTCTGTGAAAGATTTAATTTAATAAAAAAATATCCGACAGTGAGCTCAGACTCGGCTCCTTTCCATTGGCTCAGGGCTTGTCCCAGCGCTGGCACCTCCCAATGTCACCAGGAGGCATCGTGGCCATGGCTGGAGGTGGCACAGGGACATTCCCGTGGCGGGAGATGACACAAACACATTCCCATGGCTGTTCCTGGAGGTGGCACAGGAACCTTCCCCTGGTCATAGCTGGAGGTGGCACAGGGGACATTCCTGTGGCTGGGGGGTTCCTCCACAGCTTTTTCCCTGGAATCAGCCTTAGTCCTAGGCTGGGTTTACTGCCTAGGGTCAGGGTTATGGTTACAGCTGGGGTTAGGGTTTGGGTTTTTAAAAGAGAAAGCCCAGAATTCCAGGCACAGTGCAAAAGGCATCCCAAGGGGAACAGAAAACTGCCAAGAAAACAGAAACGTGCCGTTCTCCACAGCTTTTGAGGAACCCCGGAATCATGGAATGATTTAGGGTTTTAAGGATCTTCACACCCATCCCATCCCATCCCATCCCATCCCATCCCATCCCATCCCATCCCATCCCATCCCACTCCCTGCCATGGGACACCTTCCCTTACCCCAGGTTGCTCCAAACCCCACCCAGACACTTTCTCCATTCCATCCCTCCCCATCTTCCCCAGGATCCTCCATTCCATCCCTCCCCATGTCCTCCAGGATCCTCCATTCCATCCCTCCCCATCTCCTCCAGGATCCTCCATTCCTTCCCATCCCAGCCAGTCCAGGATCCTCCATCTCCTTCCCACCCTCCCGGTCCAGCTTCTCCAGGATCTTCCCTTCCTTCCATCCCTCCCCATCTCCTCCAGGATCCTCCACCCCTTCCCTTCCTCCCACCCCGTCCCCATCTCTCCAACCCACAAACCCATCCCCTCCGTGCCTGTGACCCCCAAAACCTGACCCCATTTTGGGGCTGTCCCCGTCCCCCACAGCTTTTCCAGGGCTGGGAGCTCCCTCCCCAGAGCTCCTCTCCCGAAGGATTTTCCCAGGAATGTTCCCCCCTCCAGCTCAGTAAATCCTCTCTCTGGCAGGGTTTTGGTTTCAAGAACCAGCTCCGGGTTTGCCCTGACGTCAATCCCCGAATTCCCCCGGTGCCGGTGCCATCCAGAGCCTCCCCTAAGCCCTTCCCAAAAGTTGCTTTTACCCTGGAGCTTTTTGGTCACCCGGAATGAGGATCCTCACAAGCCTCGTGTGCTTTCACCGGCAGCAAAATACTGGATTAGAAAAGTGTGGAAAATGTGAGGGAAGAGCAGAAATTCACCTCCATTTTTCTGTGCTGCTGCTGCTGCAAAAAAAATCCCTCAGGAAATCAAAGCTGTTTGGCCAAACTTCACAATGATTTTGTTTGGAGTGTAAAGAGCTAAAGAATTTGGATTTTATTTTAAGGAAAGCACCCACACAGCCTAGCAGGAGAGAAGAAGGAATTTATCCATGGGGAAGGCGATTGTTCCTCTCTGGGAAATGTTTTCCTTCCATTCTCCCTGAAAAACAGACAGGAAAATAACTGGAAAATTCCCTGCTATTTCCAGAGGAGCTGCTCCTGATGGGATCCATAATTGGATAAAACCCCGGGATTTTGGAGCAAGGTTCCCCACATGGATCCAGTGAGGGATTCCTGCCTTTCCCTGAAGCTCTGAAACCTCCTCTGCTTGAAAATTCCACTTAAGGGAGACATTTTGGGGCTGCATGGGAAGAGTTCAGGATCTTCCCTGTGCATCTGAAGGGCTGGGAGTGAACCCAGCACTGTCCCAGACCTGTCTGATGTCCCTGTCCCCTTGCCTCCCATGTCCCTGTCCCTCTGACACCCCCAAAAACACTTTTCCAGGTTTTTTTAAGCCTTTTCCATCACAGCACAGGGGACTGGGAAATTCCTTGAGGGGGTTTTCCCAGCACTGGAAAAGTGTCCCATGCTGGGGACATCCCAGAGCCCTGGAGCTGGGACAGCCACCCCGGTGGCCGCCTCAGAGCATCAGCCCTTGGCTCTCTGATGGATTTGGGGAAGTCACTTTGCCCATTTTCCCTCCATTTCCCATCCAAGGGCGTTTTGGGGCCACCGAAGTGGCAGGGAAGGGTTGTGCCCCTCTGGTTCCCCCATCCCACTGCCCTTCCCAGCTCATCCCACCCTGGAGAGGGGTCCAGCTGTGCCTGCTGGGACAAAGCCATGCCCAGGATACCCCAAATCCTCAGGGATCTCACAGATGTTGCTGCCCTGGACCAGAAGGGGCTGGAAATTCAGATCCCCATGAATGGGGCCCCTTTTTCTTTTGAAGCCCCAAATCTCCAGGGATCCCACAGATGTGGCCATGCCCAGAATACCCCAAATCCTCAGGGATCCCACAAATGTGGCTGCCCTGGACCAGAAGGGGCTGGAAATTCAGATCCCCATGAATGGGGACCCCTTTTCTTTTTGAAGCCCCAAATCCCCAGGGATCCCACAAATGTGGCTGCTCTGGACCAGAAGGGGCTGGAAATTCAGATCCCCACCAACGGGGACCCCTTTTCCTTTTGAAGCCCCAAATCCTCAAGGAATCCCACAGATGTGGCTGCTCTGGACCAGAAGGGGCTGGAAATTCAGATCCCCACCAACGGGGACCCCTTTTCCTTTGAAGTCCTGCTGCACCCGTGGCTTTTCCTGTGGGGAATGGAGCTTGGCAGAGCCCGTGGGATGCCCGGGCAGGGATTTACAGCCGTGGGCTCCCGGCCAGAGCCTCTCAGCTCCTGACCCTGCTCCGTCCCCGCAACCTGCGCCGGCCACGAGGCTGCCCGGAGTGACGCAGGGACACGGGTCCTGCGTGGGAAAAGACGTCAGGGATGGGGGCAGAGCCCCGTGGGGCTGAGCCCTGGGGCCTGCCGGGGTCAGCAGTGCCCTGGCAGCCAAAATCCCACAGGGAATGAGGCGGTAAACGGCCAGCTTTGGGGAGAAAGTTGTTTGGAGTTTGTGGGGTGTGCCTTGGACTGGGGTGACAGCAGGGCCCTGAGCAAATCCCATAAACAGGAGGGTGATTGTGGGGCTGGGCTGGGGGGAAATGTGTCCTCAGGGCTCTTCCAAGAACAAATCCCATAAGCAGGAAGGTGATCGTGGGGCTGGGCTGGGGGTGGGGGGGAGTGCGTCCTCAGGGTTCTTCCAAGAACATTTTTATTGCCTTTGGGGTAATTTCCCTCTGAGATTCCCGAGGTCAGGAGACCCTGGGAGCGGCGGCGCTGATGCAGCACCCCCACCCCGGGCTGGGCACTGCCAGGGAGGCACAGCAGCCTGCAGGGGGGCCAGGGGTGCAGCTGGAAGCCCCTGAGGGTTTTGAGCAGCGTCTCCCACCCCAAACACCAGGATCCGGCCCCGTAAGGAGCAGCTGGGATGAGTTTGGCTGTTCCCTGCTCGGAGCTCCAGAGCTGGGGCTGGGGGGGTTCCCCAGAGCACCCCCCAAAGGGCAGAGGGGGCTGGGGGGGTCCTCACTCGGTGTCTCCATGGCCAGCAGGGCTGAGTGTCCTTTGCCATTCCCATTCCCCTGGGGGAAAATCCCATCTGCAGCTGGAGTCTGGGGACATCTCCTTGGCCAGGATGTCACCCAGATCTGTGCCACCACCCAGCACCCCCCATCAGGTCTCCCAGGTGGCACCAGCAGGGATTTGTGCCCTTCACATGCTGTGCTGGAGAGTGGAGCAATTCAGGAGCAATCAGCCCCATGGGATGTGGGATCCATCTCTCAAATATCCACAGCTCCCCTTGGCACGGGGCACAGGGGGCATCCTGGCCCTGCCACCCTCCGTGGGGACTGTCCCAACCACCTGCCCGGTGTTCTCCATGGCATTCCCACCCTGCCCAGTTCCATCCATGCCATTCCCAGTCTGCCCAGTGCCATCCATGCCATTCCCAGTGCTCTCCATGCCATTCCCAGCCTGCCCAGTGCCATCCATGCCATTCCCAGTCTGCCCAGTGCCATCCATGCCATTCCCAGTTTGCCCAGTGCCATCCATGCCATTCCCAGTCTGCCCAGTTCTATCCATGTCATTCCCACCCTGCCCAGGTCCATCCATGCCATTCCCAGTTTGCCCAGTGCCATCCATGCCATTCCCAGTCTGCCCAGTTCCATCCATGCCATTCCCAGTGCTCTCCATGCCATTCCCACCCTGCCCAGTGCCATCCATGCCATTCCCAGTCTGTCCAGTTCTATCCATGCCATTCCCGGTGCTCTCCACGCCATTCCCAGCCCTGCCCCTGCCAGGGGAGGAGAATCCCGCAGGGATGGAGGATCCCGGGCTATAAAAGCTTCCAGCCCTGCGGGAAGGGACGGGACTGCGCCGCCGGCAGGGAGGGGACAGCGGGGGACACGATGGCGGTGGCACCCAGCAGGAGCCTGCGGCGCTGCCTGCTGCTCCTGGCCGTCACCTGGGGCGCCACTTTTGTCCCCTCGCCAGCCCAGGCTTTGCAGAGGTAGCCGGAGCTCGTGTGGCCCTCACGGGGCTGTCCCCCCTTTTATTCCCGGGGTCTGCTGAGGACGGTGAGGGGCTCTGCTGCTTCACGCCCTTCCTCCTCATCCTCTTCCTTTTCCTCTTCTCTTCCTCCTCACTCCTCTTCCTCGAGCACCGCATGCTCACGGTGGGACTCCACGAGCGCGGGGGTCTTTCCTAACTTAATTTAGGAGCACCCCGAATCCCAAATAACCGAGTCTGAGGCCGGGCTCGGGGTCCGGGGGTGTCCCCAACCCACCTGGGGGTCCCCAGCTTGCGGCGGGAGCGGCGGGGAGCTGCTGCCATCTAGAGCCGCCGGGCTGGAGCTGGAAGCTGCCGGAGGGGCCGGGGGGGATCCCCCGGTGCCCCCCAGCTCTGTGCCGCCCCCCAGGATCGCCCTGCGGAGGATGCCCTCCATCCGCCAGACGCTGCAGGAGATGGGGGTGAAGGTGCGGGAGGTGTTCCCGGAGCTGCGCCGGGCCACGCGCGGAGGAGGGGACGGTCCCCGCAACGGGACAGCCGCCACCCTGCTCACCAACTACCTGGATGTGAGTGTGGCCCTGCCCAGGGGCGGGTTTGTCACCGCCGTGTCCCCCTGCAGCTGGGCTCGGTGTGAGCCATGGGGTGCTCCCCGTCCCCGTCCCCCCCCCCCCCAGACCCAATATTTTGGCGAGATCAGCATCGGGACCCCCGCGCAGACCTTCAAGGTGGTGTTTGACACGGGCTCGGCCAACCTGTGGGTGCCATCCTACAAGTGCTCCCCACTCTACAGCGCCTGTGGTGAGTAGGGGGGGGCACGGACGGGGCTGGGGGTGACCCCCCAAAACCTCAGAGCTGCTCAGACAGGGTTGGGGTGTCTCGTTGCTGATGGATTTTAACATGGGGGGGGTCTCTCTGTTGGTGTCCTGGCATTGAGGTGGGATGGGCCCTTTACTCACCCCCCCAGGGGGTTTTGGGGGACAGAGGTGCTCTGTGCCCCTCTGGGATGTCCCTGCTCCCTGTCCCCAGTGTCCCACAGCCGCTATGACTCCTCCAAGTCACGCACCTACATCGCCAACGGCACCGGCTTCGCCATCCGCTACGGCACCGGCAGCGTCAAAGGCGTCCTCAGCCAGGACATCGTCATGGTGAGCCCTGGGAACCCACAGAGCCCCCAAAATCCACACACCTGGAACCCACAGAGCCCCCAAAATCCACACACCTGGAACCCACAGAATCCCAAACCCACAGAACCTCTAAAATCCACACACTGGAACCCACAGATCCCCCAAATCCACACACCTGGAACCCACAGAATCCCAAACCCACAGAGCCCCCAAATCCACACACATGGAACCTACAGAATCCCAGACCCACAGAACCCCTAAAATCCACACCCAGGAACCCACAGAATCCCCAAATTCCATACACCTAAAATCCATAGAGTCCCCAAAACCCACAGAACCCCCAAATTCCACACACCTGGAACCCACAGAATCCCAAACTCACAGAATCCCCAAAATCCACACACCTTGAACCCACAGAACCCCTGAATTCCACATACCTAAAATCCCCAAAATCCACACACCTGGAACCCACAGAACCCCCCTAAATCCACACACCCAGAGCCGCCGGCTCAGCCAGAACACGTCTGGGGTTTTTTAGGGTTCCAGCCCTCCCAGCGCCCCAAAAATCCCCCCCATGCCCTCCCACAGGTGTCGGACATCCCGATCATCCAGGTGTTCGCCGAGGCCACGGCGCTGCCCGCCTTCCCCTTCATCTTCGCCAGGTTCGACGGCGTGCTGGGCATGGGCTACCCCAGCCAGGCCATCGATGGCATCACGCCCGTCTTCGACCGCATCCTGGCACAGCAGATCCTCCAGGAGGACGCGTTCTCCGTCTACTACAGCCGGTGGGGCTGAGGGGCACGGGGACACCCCCAAAACGGGCTCAGGGTTGGGGCGGTCACGGGCACGGTGGGGAGGGGTTTGTGGGTCAGAGAGATGGGGATGGGGATGGGGATGGGGATGGGGGGGAAGGGAAGGGAAGGGAAGGGAAGGGAAGGGAAGGGAAGGGAAGGGAAGGGAAGGGAAGGGAAGGGAAGGGAAGGGAAGGGAAGGGAAGGGAAGGGAAGGGAAGGGAAGGGAAGGGAAGGGAAGGGAAGGGAAGGGAAGGGAAGGGAAGGGAAGGGAAGGGAAGGGAAGGGAAGGGAAGGGAAGGGAAGGGAAGGGAAGGGGTGGAGGATCCTGGTGATGATGGGAGGGGATGGAATGGATGATCCTGGAAGAAATGGGGATGGAGGGAGATGGGGATCCTGGAGGAGATGGACTGGGACACTGGGAAGGAAATGGAGGCTCCTGGAGGAGATGGGAGGGAAGGAATGGAGGATCCTGAAGGAGATGGGATGGAGGGAGTTGGAGGATCCTGGAGGAGATGGGGTGGGATGGAATGGAGGATCCCGGACAAGCTGGACTGGGAGGATGAGAAGGAAATGGGGGATCCTGGAGAAGAAAGATGGGGTGGGATGGAATGGAGGATCCCTGGGAGAGATGGAATGGGAGGGTGCGAAGGAGATGGAGGCTCCTGGAGGAGATGGGAGGGAAGGAATGGAGGATTCTGGAAGCAATAGGGATGGAGGGAGATGAGGGAATTCTGGAGGAGATGGGGAGGGATGGAATGGAGGATCCCCCGGGCCTCTGTGTGTCACCTGTGTCCCCTGGGCTCCCTGGGGACACTGCTGGCCCTGGCACTCCATGGAGCATCCCTCTCTTTGCAGCGCCTCCAAGTAAGAAGACCCAAAGCGCGAGCGCCCTCGAGGCCACCCACTGCCAGCCCCCTGTGTCCCCGGTGTCCCCTGGTCCCTCTGCCAGCCCCAGGATGTCCTGCCCGGGTTCTGCCCCCACTCAGGAGCCACCACACCCACCTGGAGCATGTGTCACCTCGCTGTCCCTGCTGCTGACAGGGCCAGCAGAGCCTCATGGCTGTGGGATTTTTGGGAAAAGGGGAATCGATCCCTGCCTGGGTGGGATTTTTGGGGAATGGGGAATTGCTCTATGACAGAGCTGGGATTTTTGGGAAAAGAGCAATCATCCTCTCTGGGATGGGATTTTTGGGGAAAGGGGAATCACTCCCTTCCTGGCTAGGATTTTTGGGGAATGGGGAATTGCTCCTGTAGGGCTGGGATTTTGGGGGAAAGGGGAATCACTCCCTGCTCGGGTGGGATTTCTGGGGGAAGGGGAATCACTCCCCCTGGGCTGGGATTTTTGGGGAAAGGGGAATCCCTGCCGCTGTGTTTGGCACAGGAATGCTCCCCTGAAGCCCGGTGGGGAAATCATCCTGGGAGGCAGCGACCCAGCCCATTACACCGGCGACTTCCACTACCTGAACGTCAGCAGGAGTGGCTTCTGGCAGATCCGCATGAAGGGGTGAGGGCAGGGACAGCCCTGCATGGCCCGGGAACCCCAAATCCCGGGATTTGAGGTGGGAAAGGCCTTTGGGATCATCGAACCCAACATTAGCCCAGCACTGGCAGGTCCAGGGCTGCATCCCGCGGCTCTGTGAGGGTGGGATTTTGGGGATTTCGGGGATTTCAGGGATGTTTTCCCTCAGTGTTTTTCCCAATCTGGGGAGGAGAGGGGTGGGCCCCTCCAGCTCCTCCAGGCTCAGCAAGGAGCCAGGAGCAGCTGGGAATGCAGAGGGGGTGGCACCGTGGGCTGAGATTCCACCCGGGAGCTGCAGTTGGAAGAGTTTAACCCCCGTCAGTCCTGCGGGAGGAGCTGAAACAATCCCGCTCTGTTTAACCAAAAAAACCCAAAAAAATCAGCCCTGCAAATGATGGAGCTCAGATCCCACGTTGGAAAAGCCGGGAGCGGCACGTGCCTGGCTGGGGTGGGATGTGACATTCCTGGTGTCACCAGGGGACACTCAGGATGGGTGTGACACTCCCAGGAGCATCAAGGGTGTCACCAGGGATGTTTGGGTTGGATGTGTCACTCCCAGGGAGTCACCACAGGAGATTTGGGATGGAAGTGTCACTCCTGGGAGCACTCTTGATGTCACAAGGGGGCATTTGGGATGGAAGTGACACTTCCAGAAACATCCGTGGTGTCACCACGGGAGATTTGGGATGGAAGTGACACTCCCAGGAGCACCCTTAGTGTCACCAGGGGACATTTGGGATGGAAGTGACACTCCTGGTGTCACCAGGGAACACTCAGGATGGACATGTCACTCCCGGGAGCACCCTTGGTGTCACCAGGGGACATTTGGGATGGATGTGACACTCCCAGGAGCACGCTGGGTGTCACCAGGGGACACTCAAGGCCACCTCTCCCTCTCCAGGGTGTCTGTAGGGGCTGAGATCCTGTTCTGCAGGGAAGGCTGCTCGGTGGCTGTGGACACTGGGGCCTCCTACATCACCGGCCCCGCCGGCCCCGTGTCCGTGCTCATGAAAGCCATCGGGGCCACCGAGGTGGCCGAAGGAGAGGTGAGTGACAGCCAGCCCCTGCCCGTGTCCCCCTGGCTGCCCGGCCCTGTCCCAGCACTGTCCCCTCCCCTGCAGTACGTGGTGGACTGCGAGCAGGTGCCTCAGCTGCCCAACATCTCCTTCCACCTGGGAGGGAAGGTCTATGGCCTCAGCGGCCCGGCCTACGTGCTGCGGGTGAGTGTCCAAAATCAGCCCCAATCAGCCCCAAAATGATGCTCCTTGCTCGCCCTAAACCCTCCTGGTGGGTGGAGGTGCCCACCTGAGCCAGGGTGAGCTGTCCCTGCGTCCTTGGGTGGCCTGGGGGGGATTTGGGGTCAGCAGGGATGGGTTTTGCTGGGATTTGGATGTCAGGAAAGGTTTTTCATCCCAGAACAGCGGGAAGTGGCCACCAAGAGTTCACAGTGGGCAAATCCACATTTTCCCTGCGGTCAGCACGAGTGGAGCTGCAGATCACCATTGTTTGTGTCTGTCCACACTCTGAGGAGCTGATCCAGGACAGAGCCCAGCCTAAACCAAACCTAAATCTGGGCAATTTGGGCAGCAGGGACCCACCAGCAGGACGCTGAGGCTGCGGCTGCTCCCCAGCTCCAGCTCACCTGGAGCTCCCATGGGAAGGTGGTGCCACCCCCGTGCCAAGGGCCACCCCCCTGCCGTGGGAGCCCTGCCGTGGCTCGGTCCTGCCCCAGAGCTGCTGCCCAGCCCTTGGCACGGGCACCATCCCACCCTGACCAAACCAGTCCCGCAGGGGCTCCTGTGGCTGCTCCTGCCTCTGCTGCCCCGGTGGGATCCTCTCCACAGCGCTCAGCACCTCTTTGGGGCTTTGCCAAACCCAAAGCAGCGCAGGGAGGTCACCCCCAGGCACAGGGTGGGACTTTTGGGGATTTTTGGGGCTGGCTGTGTAGGGGAAGGAGCCGGTCCCGATGATCCTCGTTCAGGATATTCCATGATCCCCGAGGAAGGAGCAGCACCAGGGGGTGTGGAGCTGGGGCACGGCGACACCGGGACCCTCCCCCTGTCCCCTCCATCACCCCTGCAGCAATCCCAGCACCTCCGGGGGGCTTTGCCAAACCCAAAGCAGCGCAGGGAGGTCACCCCCAGGCACAGGGAGGGATTTTTGGGGATTTTTGGGGCTGGCTGTGCAGGGGAAGGAGCCGGCCCCGATGATCCTCGTTCAGGATATTCCATGATCCCCGAGCAAGGAACACCACGGGCGAGCAGGGGGTGACACCGGGACCCTCTCCGTGTCCCCTCCATCACCCCGCGGGTCCCCTTCCCGCAGCAATCCCAGTACGGCGAGGACGTGTGCGTGGTGGCTTTCTCCGGGCTGGACATCCCCCCTCCGGCCGGTCCCCTCTGGATCCTGGGCGCCACCTTCATCGGTCACTACTACACCAAATTCGACCGGCGCCACAACCGCATCGGCTTCGCCACCGCCCGCTGAGGGCCGGGGGCCGCGGGGGCCGGGCTGGGTGTGCAGAACCAGCCCGGAGGCTGCGGGAAGCAGCGAGGGAACAGCAGCTCCCTTCCAGCTCTGCCACCTCCTTTCCAAATCTCGCTGTTCCCGCTCCCAAAACCCCCGCGCTGTTCCCGGGAGCCGAGCCTGGAGCGGGGCTGCGAATCCCAGCGGGATCCTGCGGGCGGAGCGGCCCCTCCGGGCGCTTTCAGGGCCATATGCGATGGCAGGAGCAGCGCACAGCACGGGGACTTGGTGCTGGTGCGGCTGAGGGACCTCTGGGACTGTTCGTGTTGTTCCTAAATTGGGGGCAATAATCGGTGTTTAAGGATAGCTTTAGCCGGTGTCAGCCCTGCCCCTCTTTGTGAGTTTGATATTAAACGATTTAAAGCACCGGGAGGATGAGAGGAGGGCTGGTCATGCAGAGGGGGAGATTCTATTCCCTAAATATCCCTTTATTTAGGGAACTGGGCCACAAATGTCCCTGTGCCAGGAGCCACCTCTTCATTTGTGCCCCTTCCAGCCCATAAGGGTGCAATGCCCTCCCCAGCTCCTGCGGGCAAACCAAGGGCTCTGCAAAGCTCCTCCTGCAGCTGGGATGGTGCCAGGAGCCCCTGGTGTCCCCTTGGGGACAGGGACAGGGCTGTGCCTCAGCTCTGCCGTGGCACTTCAGGGAGGGGACAGCGCCTGCGGGTCTGTGTCACACAGGTAGGTGGCTCCTGTCCCAGGGTCTGTTTTCATTAAAAAAGCAGAGGTTTTCCTCTGCCCTGGGTGTGGAGGTGCCCCTGGAGGTGCCCCCTGTGCCAGCTGGCCTGGAGGGAGGGACAGGGCCATGTTCCCAGTTCCAGCCATGGATCCCCGTGCCAGGGGAACACGGGCTGGCCTCCAGTTTGACCAGTTCAGGTGGCTGGGAGTGGGAAAGCTGCTCCTGGGGCAGGGCCTGGAGCGAATCAGGAGCTCACCATGGAGGTGGCAGGAGCTCCTCACCCTCAGAGCTGCAGAGCTGGGGAATTGCCAGCACTGAGGAACCCCAGAGGTGACAATTCCCAGCACTGGTGAACCCCAGAGGTGACAATTTCAGTTCTCAGGAACCCCAGAGCTGACAATTCCAGAACTGAGGAATTTCCAGAGCTGACAATTCCAGCCCCGAGGAACACCAGGGCTGACAATTCCAGCGCTGCCAAATTCCCAGAGCTGCCAAATTCCCTCTCAGCTGCAGGGATATTTGGGAAGGGGAGCCAGCGGCTGCTGTGTGACCCTTGCAGCACCTCCCCCTAAGCTCCCAGCCCTTTATCCACCCCTCCCAGCCCGGATCCTCATCCCCAGGGCAGCCCCAGAGTGGAGAGGATGTGCCTGGGGCGGATGTTTGTCCCTCCTGGGAGCTTCTCTGCAGCTTCTCCGTGCTGGGATGCACAACCCGGGGGCTCCGGGGATGGGAAAATTCCGGCTCCGGGGCTCTGGGGATGGGAAAATTCCGGCTCCTGTGGATGGGATGTGGGGTTTTTTTTCTGTCACCTCCAACGCCGGGGTGGTGGCAGTGGCTCTTTGGGGCCGGGGTGTGGAGGGAAGGGATGAATTTCTGCTCTCATCCAGCGTTTCCTGAGCCACCCAGGAGTCGGGAAGCAGCGGCAGGGAGGGATGGAACCATCAGAAAAGAGGGAACCTGCTGAGGTCAGGGCACTCACAGCCTTCTGGATGCGCAGAAATGCTTGGCTCCCTTCCTACGGGAGGGAAATCGCACCTGGAAATGTCCCAGCCTCCTCTGCACTGCTCTCCACAGCCGAGGCCAAGTCTGGAGAAGACTCGAGTGGGTGCAAAAGGTGCCTTCAGCCCCCACCGCGGCTTCTGCCACATCCCGCAGCTGGAAAAGGCCCAGCCCGGCCTAAACCGGGATGGTTTTGGCGGAGCCGGTTCTGTTCCAACTCCGCGCACTCGTTTCAAGCAGCGAGAGTTAAAACCCGCCCGAGCCGCTGCCGGGCCCCTTAAGCCGGGTTATTAACACCTCTAATCGCTGCTCCGGGGGCAATTTCCCGCTGGATGCGGCGGCCCTGCCTGCGGGGCTCCGCTAGCCCGGATTAGATCGTTCCGGCCGAGCAATTAGGCCGCGCTCAGCCCAGCAAAGCGCGGCAGCAATTATGCGCATCCTATTAACACGGACAGGGCTGGCGCTATTTATAGCGACACGGGAAACTGCCCGGCGGGGTTTTTGTCCCCCAGTTCCCTCTCTTTAAATGATTTTTCCCCAGGTCTCCACGGTCCGTTGGGCTGGTTTTAGGCACGGCCAGCTGGGGGCTTTGGAGGGGGGCACTCCGCGGTGCGACGCTGTTATTTCCTCTGATAATGAAGCCGCGTCCGGCAGCTGCAGGGGCTCTGCCAGCGGGAAAATCCCGCTCTGTCCTCACCCCTAAAAGCTCTTCCCATTCCAGCTGTGAATCCCTACGGAAGTCAGTGCGCGGAGGGTGCAGTGGGAGAGGTGATCCCGAGCGGAGCCCTGGGGGCTGGAGCGCATCCCGTGCGTGGCTCCTCAGCCTTTGTCACCCCAAAGGAGGGAGTGGGGCCAGCGCGGAGCCCCCCGGGATGGCGGAGGGGTTCAGCTGATGGATGGGTGGGCATTGGGGCGCGGGGTGTGGCGGGGGCGGTCCCGGTCCCGCTCTCGGATCCTCCGGGGCGGCTTTGGGGTTCCGGGAATGGATGGGGAAGGCACCGACAGCAGGTGCGGAGGGGGGATCTCGGTGCGGGGCGGCTGCCGGGGGTGGCTGAGAGGCTCCGGGAATGGGTGGGGGAGGCACCGGCAGCAGCTGCGGCAGAGCGGGGTCCTGGTCCTGGCTCCGGTACCGGCCGGGCGGGGCCCCGCTGCCCAGCACGCCGTTGATGGGATGCCCCATCCCGGTGCGGATCCCCTGCCCGGGATGCGGTCCCGGTGGGGCGCTGGGGTCCCGGTGCGGGTGGGATGCCGGTCCGCTGATGCCGGTGCGGATCGGGGCGCGGATCCGCTGCACAGGTCCCGGTGCGGGTCCGCTGATGCCGGTGCGGATCGGGTGCGGTGCGGCGCCCGGGTCTCGGCGTGCGGGGGGTGCGGGTCCCGCCCTGCCCGGGATGCCGGTGCCGGTAGGATGCGGGTGCCCGGTCCGGGATGGCGGTGCCGATAGGATGCGAGTCCCCTCCCGCGGTACCGGTGCCGGTAGGATGCGGAGCGGCTGCCCGGGATGCCGGTGCCGGTAGGATGCAGATCCCTGCCCCCGGTGCCGGTAGGATGCGGGTCCCTGCCCCCCGGTCCCGGTAGGATGCGGATCCCTGCCCGCAGTGCCGGTAGGATGCAGATCCCCACCCCCGGTGCCGGTAGGATGCGGGTCCCTGCCCCCGGTGCCGGTGCCGGTGCGGGCGCTGCCGCCGCTGCCGGGGAGGCCGGCGGGAGGCGGGCCGGTGACTCATGGCTTCCCAACGGCGGCGGCTCCTCCCCGCGGCCGCCGGCCCCGCGCAGCCCCCGGCACATGGGCCGCGGCTCCGGCAGCGCGGAGCTGGCCATGGCCGCACCGCCCGCCCGCTGCCCCGACTGCCCGGGGCCGGAGCGGGGGGGCGGCGGCGCGACCTCCGCCGTGCCACACCTCGGCATTGCGGTGAACGAGGGGGACGTGCTGCCCGGGGCGCTGCGGATCGTGCGGCGGCTGAGACCCGCCTGGGACCCGGCCACGGTGAAGACCAAGGTACGGGGGAGAGCCTGAGCCGGCACCCCGCGAACCGGCGGCCGCTCGCACCGGGGATCGCCCGCTGGGGCTGCGGAGCCCGGCCGGGGGGCGGGTGTGGGGTTATAGGGTCTGTCTGAGGCGGCTGCGGTGCTCGCCCCGGCGGGGAGTGGGGGCAGCTCAAGGGGGGCTGAGGGGCTCAGCCTGGGCGCTATGGGGTCTGTCCTGGGGGGATTGTGGGGCTCAGCCTGGGCGCTATGGGGTCTGTCCTAGGGGGATTGTGGGGCTCAGCCTGGGCGCTATGGGGTCTGTCCTAGGGGGGTTGTGGGGCTCAGCCTGGGCGCTATGGGGTCTGTCCTAGCAGGGTTGTGGGGCTCAGCCTGGGCGCTATAGGGAGGCTGTGGGGTTGAACCCGGGGGGCTCCCGGGTCTGTTCGAGGGGGAATGTGGGGCTCACCCAAGGGGCGCCGTGGGGTTCACTCCGTGGGGGCTGTAGGGTTCACCATGGGGGGCTGTAGGACTTGCCCCACAGGATGTGACACCCCGTACCCCCACCCCTGGGTCTCCCCTTTGTGCCCAGAGCACGACCGGGGCTTCATCAGCTGTGCAAAGGCATGACACCCCCATGGCACCCCCCCCACGAGGTTTAGGGACCCCTGGAGTGGTCACCGAGCAGTGGCTGTGGGTACAAAAGTGTCCCCAGGCCGGCTGCCGAGGAGTGCCCGCAGGAGCGGCCGCTGCCGGGAGCCGCTCCTGTTTGGGATATTTGTTTGGCTCCCACATTTCCCTGACTGCGTGGGCTGAGCCCCGGTTCAGGTGGGAGCTGGACACCAGTCCCGGGCTCCTGGCACGGGACAGGGCTCGGCTGTGCGGGGCTGCCAGGGCTTTGCTGGGAGAGCTGGGCTGGCGTGGGAATCGCTGCGGCCGGGGCTGGGCTGACACAGGCTGGTGGCGCCGGTGCCCTCGGCTGTGCCCTGGCGCTGGGCACCGGAGCGTGGAGGGGCTGGGACTGCGTGCCCTTAAACGTCTGCACGTGAGCGAGTGTCCCCTCCGAAGGCACACGCTTCCCGTCATTAAAAATGTATTAATAGCCAAGTGTAATTAAATACAAGAAGCTGCAGGAAAAGCCATCTGAAAGGGCAGATGGCAGCGGGCAGGAAGCTGGGAGTTGGAGTTTGCCGGGGCAGGAAATGTCTCGCTCTGCTCGCAGAGCTCGGTGGTTGTGGAGGGACCCCGGCGCTGCCGTATCCAGGATCCGCAGGGGTCAGTGTTCCACAGCAGCTCGGGTGTGCGGGCGTGTGTTTTTAATTAAAAAAAAAAAAAAAAAAGAAAGAAAAAGAAAGAAAAACACTCAGGAGTTGAGGGAAAACCCTCCCGTTGTATTTCCCTCGGTTGCTTTCCCTCCTCCCGCGTTTCCCCTCGCAGGAGCCGCTCGGGATGGGATGGAGCGGGCCAGGGGCCTCAGCTGGTTCCCATTAGCGATCCCATTCCTTGCCCGGTGCCCTGGAGCTCTGCCCCGTTCCCAGCACCTCGCGGGGGCTGTACCAGGCTGTGCCAGTGGCTTGGGAAAATCTCCCGGAGCTCAGGAACGTGGCAAGAAGGATCTGGGAGCTCGGGCTGCCCTGCCCTGCGCTCCCGGTCGTGCCCAATTCCCAGAGCTCCTGCTCCTCATCCCCGAGGAATGTCTGTGCAGCTGAGCCAGCCCCTCCCAGGAAAGCACAAACTCCTCCATCCATCCATCCCTCATCCATCCATCCATCCATACATCCATGTATTCCATCCATCCATCCATCCATGGATTCCATCCCTCCATCCATGGATTTCATCCATCCATCCATGGATTCCATTCATCCATCCATGGACATGGATTCCATCCATCCCTCCATCCATGAATTTCATCCATCCCTCCCTCCATCCATCCATCTATCCATCCATGGATTCCATCCATCCATCCATCTATCCATCCATGGATTCCATCCATCCATCCATCCATCCATCCATCCATCCATCCATAGATTCCATCCATCCATCCATCCATCCATAGATTTCATCCATCCCTCCCTCCATCCATCCATCCATCCATCCATCCATGGATTCCATCCATCCATCCATCCATCCATCCATCCATCCATCCATCCATCTCTCAACCAGAGATAACAGCGGCAGCGCCACGGAGCCACAGCCGTGCGGGGTTGCTGTGCAGGTTTGGATGTTTTTAGCCCGGATTTGGTGACAAGGTTGCCCTGCTGGTGGCCAGCCCAGGCTGGGGGTGCTGAGGCAGCAGCACGGTGCTGTTTTGGGAATGCTGTGGGGGTCTCCTGGCAGTGAAGCACCAGCAGTTGGATTTTGCCGCCTCACCCCAGTGCTTTGGCACGGGACTCGCTTTGCGTTTAATCCCTGCAAAGTTCACGGAGTGTCACTCCTCCCCTCTGTCCCTGCTGCCACCTGGCTGCAGGAGGGAAGGATTTGGGGTGGCTGCAGCCTGGGCCCACAGGGAACAGCACTGGGCATCCCCAGGCAGCCACTGCCACCCTTGGGAGCCACCCCCAAAGGCAGCAAGTCCCTGCAGGTCACCCAGGAGCCACGTGTGCGTCTCCAGAGTCGGTGGCCTGGAATTCAGGGGGGGATAAGGCTCAATAATCCCATTAAACCTGCTGGAAAGGGCTGCCTGGGCTGTGGGGCAGCAAAACAAACAGCACCAAGGATTTCACTCCATGTGGAGCTGCTCACCTGCAGCTGACCCATGTGTGGCCCATGGTGACACCTGCATGGACAGGATGTGACACCTCTGCTGCCTGAATTTCCAACCTCTGGGGCCTGGCAGGACAAGAGGAGGAAAGAGCTGAGCACCAGGGTGAACCCAGATTATCAGCTCGGGGAAAAGCAGCTTGAGAAGGCTCTGCTGCAGCTGAGGGGGCTGCCCCCGAGGATGGGGCAGCAGCCTCGCCCTGCTCCCCCCAAATCCAGCTGTGGAATGGGGGAGTCAGCCCTGTCTGGCTTGGAGGGTCTCATTCCAGTGCCTGGAGTCTCCCCTGGGAGGCTGCTTGGGGAGCCCTATATATAGGAACCCTATAGGGGAGCGTGGGTTGCTGAGTGGGATGTCTAAAATTATCCGTCCCATCCCTGAGCTGCACGGCTGCCGGAGCAGGAGCCCTCTCCCCCCTCCTGCTCCAGCTCCTCGATCCCACAGGAGTGAGGGAATCATTCCCGTGGGGAGCCACGGCACCCCAGAGTGCCCAGTTTGGAGCTGGCACTATGGGGGGCAATGGGACAGGGGTTTCTTGTGGGGTGACAGAGCCCCAAACCCCCTCAGTACCCTGGGAGTGGCCAAATCCTGGTGGGATGAGGGAATCATTCCCAGGGCAGGCACGGAGTGCCCAGCTTGGAGATGAACATCCCACGGTGTGGGGGGCAATGGGGCAGGGAATTCCTGTGGGTGACAGAGCCCTAAACCCCCTCAGTGCCCTGGAAGTGCCCAAAATCCCAGCGGGATGAGGGAATCATTCCCATGGGGACCTGCAGCACTCTGGAGCTGGCACGGGGACAATGGGACAGGGAATTCCTGTGGGTGACAGAGCCCTAAACCCCCTCAGTGCCCTGGAAGTGCCCAAAATCCCAGTGGGATGAGGGAATCATTCCCAGGGGGAGCTGCAGCACCCCGGCGTGCCCAGCTTGGAGCTGGCACGGGGACAATTTCCTGTGGGGTGACACATCCCTAAATCCCCTCGGGTGCCGCAGAGATGCCCGAAATCCCGGCAGGATGAAGGAATCCTGCCCAGGGGGAGCCACAGCACCCCAAAACTGGCACGGGGACAATGGGACAGGGGTTTCCTGTGCGGTGACAGGTCCCCAGACCCCCTCGGGTGCCCCGGAGGTGCCCAAATCCCGGCGGGACGGGGCGCGGACCCCGGCGCGGGCGGCAGCAGCAGCCCCGGCATGTGCGCGGGCAGGCGGCCAAGGCGGAGCTCGGGGAGAACAAAACTCCCTTTCCATCTGCGGGGAGCCATCAGAGCGGTGACACGAGATGTCCCCAGCAGCGACATCCCCGCCTATCAGCGCCCCGGCCCGCGGGGAGGCTCGGAGGAGGGCACGGGGGGTGGTGTTTGCTCCGGCCTTGTTTTCAGCCTCGTTGCGTGGTTTATTTATTTATTGGTTTTTTGAATTTTGTGCCAATTGACGCTGATTTGCCCCCCACATCCTCTCCCCCCTTGGGGAGACATTCCCGGGGCTGCTCCCGTGCCAAGTGTGCTGGTGGCACATCTGGCCTGAGCTGCTCCTGAGATATCCCTGAGCTGTTCCAGGTGAAATTAGCAGGATTTCCACCCAAACCACCCCCTCTGCCTGCAGAGCTGTTCCTGAGCTGTTCCTGAGCTGTTCCTGAGCTGTTCTAGGTGAAATTAGCAGGATTTTTACCTAAACCACCCCTTCTGCCTGTTCCTGAGATATCCCTGAGCTGTTCTAGGTGAAATCAGCAGGATTTTCACCCAAACCACTACCTCTGCCTGTAGAAGTGTTCCCGAGCTGTTCCTGAGCTGTTCCTGGTGAAATTAGTAGGATTTTTACCCAAACCACCACCTCTGCCTGCAGAGGTGTCTCTGAGATATCCCTGAACTGTTCCAGGTGAAAAATAAGAGGATTTCCACCCAAACCACCACCTCTGCCCGCAGAGGTGTCTCTGAGATATCCCTGAACTGTTCCAGGTGAAAAATAAGAGGATTTCCACCCAAACCACCACCTCTGCCCGCAGAGGTGTTCCTGAGATATCCCTGAACTGTTCCAGGTGAAAAATAAGAGGATTTCCACACAAACCACCCCTTCTGCATGCAGAGCTGTTCCTGAGCTGTTCCAGGTGAAATTAGTAAGATTTCCACCCAAACCACCCCTTCTGCCTGCAGAGGTGTCTCTGAGATATTCCTGAGCTGTTCCAGGTGAAATTAGCCAGATTTCCACCCAAACCACCCCTTCTGCATGCAGAGGTCTTCCTGAGCTGTTCCAGGTGAAAAATGAGAGGATTTTCACCCAATCCACCCCTTCTGCCAGCAGACCCCTGAACCTCGGTCCTCCCAAACTCATCTCACTCCCCCCAGGAGCTTTCCTGGCTGTGTCTCCTCGCTCCTTTTCCTCATTTTTTGCCATTTCCACGAGGTTTTCCCGCCGGGCTGGGAAGCAAACATGGGGGTTCCCTTATTCCCAGCCCCACCCGGGTGTCACCCCCGCGGTGTCTGTCCCCTCCCAGCTCTTCACTGATGGCATCACCAACAAGCTGGTGGCCTGCTACACGGACGAGGGCATGGCGGACGCGCTGCTGGTGCGGGTGTACGGCAGGAAAACCGAGCTGCTGGTGGACAGGGAGACGGAGCTGAGGAATTTCCAGGTGCTCCGAGCCCATGGATGTGCCCCCGACCTCTACTGCGCCTTCCAGAACGGGCTCTGCTACCAATTCCTGCCAGGAATCGCGCTGGGACCCGACCACGTGAGGGATCCCCACATTTTCAGGTGCGTGGGGCGTCCTGAGGGGATCCCCCTTACCAGTTTTTTTCCCCAGTTTTCTGGGGGTTTGTTCTGTGTTTTCAGCTCTTCCCTGACTGTCATGGGTGGGGGTCACTGGTGTGCCCAGTCCTGGGGTAAATGGGGGTTGAGGGGTGAATGGGTCAAACTGCAGCCAGAGTTGTCAAAATTACCAAATTTCTGGTTTTTATCAGGTTTTGGTGAAGAGAGGTTTCCTGGGAAGTTGGAATTAAGGTTCTCTGGGAGGTTGGAATTAAAGTTTACTGGAAAGTTGGAATTAAGGTTTTCTGGGAAGCTGGAATTCCTTGGGAAGCAGAGTTTAGGGCTGAATTTACCCTGAAAATGGCAATTCTGAAACGCTTCAGAGGCCGATCCCTGGCACGGAATGAGGGCTCAGCTGTGCTAACCCTGTGTTTTAAGCAGGATTTTCAGGGAATCCCCCTGAAGACACCCCCAAATCTCTTCGGGGGATTTGGCAGGGGGGATTTTGAGGATCTGGGACCACCCCTGACCCCTCTGCTGTGCTCCATGCCAGGCTGGTGGCCCGGGAGATGGCCCGAGTCCACGCCATCCACGCCAACGGGAGCCTCCCCAGGCCCATCCTGTGGCAGAAGCTGCACAAATACCTCAGCCTGGTGAAGACAGAGCTCAGCCCAAAGGTATCCAACGCCAGGTAAAGGCAGAGGGATCCCACAGAGCCAGGCTCTGCCTCGGGCACCCCCTGCCCACCCTCTGGGGCCCAGGTTCCCAGGTAAAGCCTCTGCAGGGATTCGGGGCTGGATTTGGGGCTGGATCCCTCTCAGAGCGCCTGGAGCAGCTCCAACCCTTTCCTGCTGCCAGTTTGGGGGGGATTTCAGCTTTTTTGGAGCTGTGGGATGTGTCTGTGCAGGATCCAGCTGGAGCCACAGCCTCCCACTGCTGGAACAATCCTCCTCCTGGGAATTTAAGCCTAGAATAAGCCCCGAGCTCAAGCCCTGCTGAGCTGACAATTAACCCCAGAAATCAAAACACGCAGTTCTCACTCCCAGCCAGCCCATCCCGCTTTTTTGGGGCGGCTGGTTGGGCCCGGCAGGTGGGAGCTGGGGTGTCTGGGAAGGGCTGGGGCAGCCCCAAGGGGCGCAGGAGGTGAACGAACCCCGGGCAGGGCAATCATTAACCCGCGGCAGGAGCCAGCCGGGCTCTTCTCAGCACCCGCCGGGCCAGGGCCAGACTTTACCCACCCTGCGCCTTCCTCGCGGCCAATTAGGCAATCATTAACGAGCTCTCTTCTTGGAAGCTCTCCTGAGGTTACCGCCGGGCTGCCAGAGTCCAAAACATCCCCGGGGGCTTTGCCGGATGCTCGGGGAGCGAGCGCTGGGTGGATTTGGGGGGCGGGCGTGGGGGTTTTTGGGGACAAGGGATGCGCTGAGGCTGAGGTGGGGTGGGTGCCTGGGTACCAAACCTGGTCACGTCCCCAAAAACAGCCTTTGTGTCATTAGTGGGGTCCTTTGTAAGGCAAGGGAGGGAAAGTCGGGGAAATTCTG
Source organism: Agelaius tricolor (assembly GCF_023055355.1). Taxonomy (NCBI): domain Eukaryota; kingdom Metazoa; phylum Chordata; class Aves; order Passeriformes; family Icteridae; genus Agelaius; species Agelaius tricolor. The sequence continues at coordinate 5,234,624 of NW_027269290.1, forward strand.
CCCCTGAGCCCCCAGGGAAGCGCTGAAAGCCAGGGAAGAGCAATTCAGCCCCTGAGCCCCAAGGAAAGCGCTGGAAACTGGGGAAATTCTGCTCCTGTAGCCCCAGAGAAGCAGTGGAAGCCAGGGAAGAGCAATTCTGCCCCTATAGCAGCAGCGATGCCACCCTGTCCCTTTTGTCCCTCTGAGAGCAGCAGCGATGCCACCCTGTCCCTTTTGTCCCCTCTGAGAGCATCAGCGATGCCACCCTGTCCCTTTTGTCCCCTCCAACAGCAGCAGCGATGCCACCCTGTCCCTTTTGTCCCTCTGAGAGCAGCAGCGATGCCACCCTGTCCCTTTTGTCCCCTCTGAGAGCATCAGCGATGCCACCCTGCCCCTTTTGTCCCTCTGAGAGCATCAGTGATGCCACCCTGTCCCTTTTGTCCCCTTCCAAGTGCAGCAGCGATGCCACCCTGTCCCTTTTGTCCCTCTGAGAGCATCAGCGATGCCACCCTGTCCCTTTTGTCCCCTCTGAGAGCAGCAGCGATGCCACCCTGTCCCTTTTGTCCCCTCGGGCAGCCTCCCGCGGGACGTGCCCAGCCCCGAGGCGCTGGAGCAGGAGCTGGCCTGGATGCAGGAGACGCTGTCGCAGCTGGGCTCCCCCGTGGTGCTGTGCCACAACGACCTCCTGTGCAAGAACATCATCTACGACAGGACACGAGGTCTGTCCCTCAGGGGGTGGCACTGGCAGCAGTCACACAATGATCCTGTCCAGGTGCTGTTATTGAGGAGCTCTGGGCGTCAGGGGTACAGACCCAAATCTGGCTCCGACATGGGCTTGGGATGAACACATTTTTGTACTTTTGTCCTTATATAAATACATATTAATTGTTAAACTTATATTGTTCTGTTGGATACATTGATCTCATCCAAGCCTGGGTTCTTGTAATTTCCATCAACCCCCCCAAACATCGTTTCTCATAATTTTTGTTGCAGTTAAGCAATAATTATATCTAATTACCAATCAATCATTGCAATTAGCAATAATTATATCCAATTACCAATCAATCATTGCATTTAACAACCATATAATTTATCATATTTAATGATAACTCTGATAAACATTATCATATTTATAAATATTATAATGAATATAAATATAATAAATTTGTAAATATGATAATATAATGAAAATATAATATATTTATATTTATTTAAATATTATGTTATAATATTTCTAAATTTTATAATAAATATAAACATAATAAATTTATACATATGATAGTACAATGAAAATATAATATATTTATGTTTATATTGATTTAAATATTATTTTATAATATTTATAAATATTGTAATCAGTATAAATATAATAAATTTGTAAATATGATAATATAATGAAAATATCATATCTTTGTATTTATTTAAATCTTACGTGATAATATTTCTAAATATTAAAATGAATATAAATAGAATAAGTTTATAAATATGATAATATAATGGAAATATAATGGAATATTTCTATATTTCTAATATAATATTTGTAAATATGATAATATAGATGTCATCATATTTATAATATAATTTATCATATCATATAGTAATTTCATTTATCATAGTCATTAAATTATTATACAGCTGCAGTTTCACATGATCCAGTAAAACCTAACATTTTCCCAGGGCCTACCAGACCCAACCTTTCTTTCCAACTGCCCTGAATATCCCACGATTTTGGAACCATTTTATCCCTGAGGTGCTGCCACCACCCCTGTCCCCACCGCTGACAGTTTTTGTCCCCGCAGAGCGCGTGCGCTTCATCGACTACGAGTACACGGGCTACAACTACCAGGCCTTCGACATCGGCAACCACTTCAACGAGTTCGCAGGTGGGGAGCACCCGGGGGCCCCCAGAGCCCCCCATCCCCGGCCTGGGGTGTCCCCATTACTGGGATGGAGGAGGGAGTCATCCCCAGTCCCATACTGGGAAATGGGGTGTTCCTGTTACTGGGAATTCCATGTCCCATACTGGGAAATTGGGTGTTCCTATTACTGGAAATTCTATGTCCCATACTGGGAAACTGGGTGTTCCTGTTACTGGGATGGAAGAGGGAGTCATCCCCAGTCCCATACTGGGAAATGGGGTGGTGTTCCTATTACTGGGAATTCCATGTCCCATACTGGGAAATGGGGTGTTCCTATTACTGGGATGGAGGAGGGAGTCATCCCCAGTCCCATACTGGGAAATGGGGTGGTGTTCCTATTTCTGGGAATTCCATGTCCCATACTGGGAAATTGGGTGTTCCTGTTACTGGGAATTCCATGTGCCATACCGGGAAACGGGGTGTTCCTGTTACTGGGATGGAGGAGGGAGTTGAATCCCCAGTCTTAGGGTGGGAAATGGGCTCTCTTCATCCCTGGGATGGAGGAGGGAAGTTTTTCCTGTTATTGGGGGTGAAGGAGGGAGTTTTATTCCCAGTCCCATACTGGGAAATGGGGCTGACCCCAGGGATGGAAGATGGAAATGTATCCCCAGTCCTGGGGTGGAAAATGAGCCTGGCTTGGGGTCTCCCCATCCCTGGGATGGAGGAGGGAGTTGTATCCCCAGTCCCATACTGGGAAATGGGGTATCTCTGTTATTGGGATGGAGGAAAGAGTTTTATCCCAGACTTGGGGTGGGAAATGGGGTCCCTATGTCCCCCCAGGTGTGAAGGAGGTGGATTACGGCCTCTACCCCAGCAAGGAGACGCAGCTGCACTGGCTGCACTCCTACCTGCAGGCCTACAAGGAGCTCACCCAGGGCCACCCAGGTGACAGCCAGGTGTCCCAGGAGGAGCTGGAGACCCTCTACGTGCAAGTGAACAAGTTCTCCTTGGTGAGTGAGGAGGAGGAAGGAGCCGGCCTCGCTCCAGGGCTGAAAACACAACCCAGGGGACGAGGGAGTGAGGGATTTCTCCTCTGCTCTTGGCCTTCCAGCTGGTGCCAGCTTGAGGGCTTGGGGACATCGGGGACAGGCTGTGCCACGGGGCCTGGCAGTGTCTCAGGGACACCGAGCTCCTGGGCAAAGTCACAGGGGTGTGTTGGGGACAGCTGTGCCCGACAGGGTGGCCTTGGGCAGCCCTTCAGAGGGGTCAGGCACGGCTGGAGTGAGGAAATCCTCTGTGCTGACTGCCAGCGGGCGGCCCCAGCCGGTTTTCTGGAAATTTCGGGTGAAACATTCTCTGTTTTCCCGGCTGCAGCCGCCGGGAGGGCAGCACAGGGGTGGAACCCCATGTTCAGCACCCTCCCTGCTGCTGCCATCCCTCGCTCCAGCTCCAGCCAGGAGCAGCCTCTGGAGGGCACAAAAACCCCGCCGTGGGTCCATGTCCTGTCCTTGTCACAGCCCTGGGGATTGGGGCACGGGGGTTTCTGTCCCCGTGGCTGTTCCCTGATCCTTGCTCTGCCCCTTGCAGGCGTCCCATTTCCTCTGGGCCTGCTGGGGCCTGATCCAGGATAAATATTCCACCATAGACTTTAATTTCTTACGGTGAGTGCGCACAGGCTGCTCCCAGGGAAATGGGTGGAGAGGGAGGAGCCCGGAGAGGGTCATGGGGAGGGTCCCGGGGAGGATCTTGGCAATCCCTGGGGAGAATCCTGGAAATCCCTGGGAGAATCCTGGGGGCAGTCCTGGGGAGGATCTTAGCAATCCCTGGGGAGAATCCTGGGGAGGATCCCGGGGAAGATCCTGGGTAAGATCCCGATGGTGCTTGGGGAGGATCCCAGCAGTCCCTGGAGAGGATCCTGGGGAAGATCCTGGTAATCCCTGGGGAGGATCTCAGGGAGGATCCCAGGGAGGATCCTGGCAGTTCCCAGGGAGAATCCCGGTGGTCCCTGGGGAAGATGCCAGGGAGGATCCCAGGGAAGATTCCAAGGATCCTGGGGAGGATCCTGGTGGTCCCTAGGGAGGATCCCGGGGAGGATCCTGGGGAAGATCCCAGTACTACCTGGGGATGATCCCAGGGAAGATCCTGGTGGTCCCTGGGGAGGATACCGGGGAGTATCTCAGCTGTCCCTGGGGAATATCTTGGCAGTGCCAGGGGACACGAGTGTCTCAGAGCCATCCCTCCTCTCTCCCTCTCTTTACAGATATGCAAAGTTAAGGTTTAAACAGTACTTCAAGATGAAGCCGGTGGTCACAGCCCTGCAGGTCCCCAAGTAGGGGCCACCCCGAGCTCTCCTGTCCTGGCCGTGCCCTCGCGCCCCCCTCGCCCCTTGCCCAGCCCGGCCGCGGTGCCAAGGGGGACAAGAGGAGCCCTGCCCCGGCCACCACCGCTCCCAGGAGAGCCTGGCCACCCCCAAGACTGGACCATGAGATGCTGGAGAGGACCAGGGCCCCGGCGAGGCCCCAGCCCATGCCAGGAAGCCTCACCACCGCCTTAATGCCAAGCCCCACGCGGCCCCGGTGCCCGGCAGGTCCGTGCCCCGCTGGCACTGCTGCTGCTGCTGCTGCTGCTGCTGCTGCTGCCTGGCACTGCCCCCTCCCTGCACTGCCCCGAGGGGCACACGGGGTCACCCCGGCTGCTCAGGGCCCCCAGAGCTGCCCCACTTTGGTCACTTTGACTGCCCCACTGTCCCCTCCTGCCCTGCTGGGTGCCACCCCCAAAGCAGCGCTGTCCCAGGTCCCTGCTGACCCCAGGCATGGGGCTCTTGTCCCTTTGGGGTGGCAGCTGCGGGCAGAGGGGCAGAGCCAGCCGTGAGCCCCTGGCACCCGTGGGGTGCTGCTGGTGGGCACTGGGTGCCCGTCCCCTCTGCAGGGTGTCCCCACAGCTGCCCCTGCCTGTCCCCACTGTCCCCTTGGCTTGGTGGCTTCCCCCCTGCCCTCAGCTCTGCCCCCAGGGTCAGGGGGGTCTGGGGACATGCAGGGGGGTCTGTCCTGCCTGTCCCTATCCCTGTCCTGCTCCCTTGGCTGTGTCCCCACCCCTGGCAGGAGGTGGCACGGAGCTGCCTCGCTCCGGGACCGGGCACAGCTTCACCCCTGCCCTGCTGAGCCCCATCCAGCTCCTTGCAGCAATCAGGGCCCTGTGCCCCACCTCGGCTGTGGGGACAAGGTGATTGTCCCTTCTCCAGGCACAGGGACCTCCTGTGCCCCACCCCTGGCTGTGGGGACAAGGTGACTGTCCCTTCTCCAGGCACAGGGACCTCCTGTGCCCCACCCCTGGCTGTGGGGACAAGGTGACTGTCCCTTCTCCGGGCACAGGGATGTCCCCCAGAGCCCTGTGCTCCCCTGGCTGTGGGGACAAGGTGCCCTGTGGGGACAGGGTGACTGTCCCTTCTCCGGGCACAGGGACCTCCCCCAGGTGGCCCCAGGGCTGCTGGCACATCCGTGTTTGTTTCCGTGGGAAATAAAAGCTGCTGGTAGCTGGAATTTGGGGCTGGTGGATCTGGGGCTGGAGCAGGGGCAGCTCCCCCCCGGGCTCTGGGGGTGCTCCTGTCCCTTCTGTAGCCTGAGATGTCCCCATCCAACCCAGGCCCCACTCTCTGCTCCAAAAAGTCACTTTTATTGTGCCAAGGGCCAGGGGGAGGAACGATTGTAAACAGGGATGTGAAATATACAGGTTAAGTTACTCGTTGTCTTATTAACAAAATAAAGCTCTATCTATATTTACAATCTTTAAAAAACAAAACGAAACAACAACAAAATAAAAAGAAAAAGAAATGGAAGAGAGACACAGGAAGAGCTGCAGCTGTGGGGAGGGGACACATCTGCTTCCAGTCCCTCTGCAGCACAGCCTGGTCCAGCCCTGGAGCTGGGACCCCTCCCCAGGGACCCCTTTCCATCCCCAGGGACCCCTGTCCCACCTCAGGGACCCCTGTCCCTCCCCAGGGAGTTGGGAATAAATAAAGCACTGACAAAGGGCAGGGGAGCAGGGAGGGGCTGGCTGGGCAGGGCAGGGGCTGGCGGGATGTCCCCTGGGATAAGGGATGTCCCCACGGCAGTGTCCCCACGGCAGTGTCCCCACGGCAGTGTCCCCAGCACTGGAATGCTGGTGCTGCTGAGATTCGGATCCCCCGCCCGGCTTGGGGACAAATGGACAGAGGGACAAGGGGACAGAGGCCGGTGCCCACTTTGTGCAGCCTCAAGCCCGGGTGGCCACGGTGTCCCCAGCACTGTCACTGTCCCCGCGGTGTCCCCACGGTGTCCCTGTTCCCGCGGTGTCCCCAGCACAGTGACAATCCCTGCAGTGTCCCCAGCATGGTGACAGTCACTACGGTGTCCCCAGCGCTGTCACTGTTCCTGCAGTGTCCCCACGGTGTCCCTGTTCCCGCGGTGTCCCCAGCACAGTGACGGTCCCGGCGGTGTCCCCACGGTGTCCCCAGCGCTGTCGCTGTCCCCGCGCTGTGCCAGGCTCGGGGCTGTTCCCGGCTCTGCCACACGGAGGTGCCGCAGCCCCGCGCACAGAGGGACAGCGGGGACACGGCCGGGGAGAGAGCGGCTGAGCACGGGGGGGACACGACACACACACCTGGGCATGGCACACACACCTGGGCACTGCCACACACCTGGGCATGGCACACACACCTGGGCATGGCACACACACCTGGGCACTGCCACACACCTGGACATGGCACACACTCCTGGACACCCCTAACTCTCACCTGGACACCGCCATGCCCAGCCACACCCCAGCCCCTGAACAGGTTCTGACCACACCAAGCTCATTTTTTCTCATCATTCCTTTCCCTCACGGCCGTTCCTTCTCCCTCCCTCTCACCCCACGGGGCTCAGGTGCAGCCCGGCCTGCAGGGCCAGGTGCCCGGGGACAGGCGGGCACGTCCCCCCCGAGGAGGGGCTGGCAGGGCAGGAACAGCCCCTGCTTTATTCCCAAACTGGGCCAGAGCTGCCGGCAGCACAAAGGGCCCCGAGGAGCCCTTGGCTGGAGCCGGGGCCAGGCTGGAGCTAAAATTGGCTCGGTGGGAATTGGCTGGCAGGCGCCAAAGAGCGAGCGGGAAGCGCGGCAGGGAGGTCACACCAGGTTAGAGGAGGGACCAGTGTGTCCCTGTCCTGTGTCCCCATCCCATGTCCCTGTCCTGTGTCCCCACCTCATGTCCCCTGTCTGTGTCCCCACCTCATGTCCCCACCCCGTGCCCAGCAGTGCAGCAGGTGAGGTTCTCCAGGACACGCTGCAGGTGCTGCAGGGCTGGAGATGCTCTGGACGTTCCCTCCAGCCCGAGAGCCTCAGGTCCCCTCAGGGGTGACAGCACAGCAGCCACAGCATCACCAAATCTCCAGGCTTGCTGGCCTCAGCTCCACGTGCCACCAAAGCAAGGCCAAGTCCTTGCCACCCAAAATCCCAGGTGCCCACCCTCGTGGGACCCTTCTACAGGTGGGCAGCTCCCCTGTGGCCGAGTGCCACCGCACCAGGACACGCCCAGAGGTGGCAGCCAGCCCTGCCACCCCCTCCTCTGTCCCCCTGTGCCCCTCAGTCCGTCAGCACCACCAGCTCGCCGTCACTCTTGTCCTCGCCCTCCGAGTCCTCGTCCTCGCTGTAGCGGTACATGTCCCCCTCGGGCACCGAGTGCCCGTCGTCCCCGGCGTCACCATCCTTGAGGCTGCGGGTGTTGACGATGACGGGCATGGTGGGGTCCACGCCGCGGGGCAGGTAATGCTCCAGGAGGGGCGGGGGCAGCTGCACGCCCACCGGCCGTGGGTACAGCACGTCCGAAGAGCTGGGGGGCACCTGGCTGCCCTGCGGCCTGGGGGACACGGGGGGCGGGCGCTCAGAGGGGCAGACAGGGCTCAGGGGGCTGCTTCCCTTGGCTGCCCCAAGGGGGGAATCTGTGCGGGGCAGGTGGGCACCAACCCCATGGGCACAAGGTGGGCATGCGCCCATGGTGACCAGGTGAGGCCCCACCCCATGGGCACCAGGTGGGCACAAACCCCATGGGCACCAGGTGAGCCCCCACGCATGGTGACCAGGTGAGGCCCCACCCATGTCAACAGCTGGGCACACACCCAGTTCACCAGGTGAGCCCCCCCCCAGCACCACCCCTCCAAGCCCATGGGGCGGGGCACACAGGGTGTCCCTTACCAATCCCTCCTTATCAATCCCCCTTACCAATCCCCCTAATCAATCCCCTTATCAATTACCCTATCAAGTAGTCCTGCCTGGTGTCCTGGCACCAGTTCCTCATCAATTCCCCCTTATCAATGCCCCTAATCAATGTCCCTTATCAATCTCCTCTTACTAATCCCCCCTAACCAATCCCCCCTTACCAATCCCCTTTACCAACCCCCCATTACCACCCCCTGTTACCACTCCCCTTATCAATCCCCTTATCAATTACCCTATCAAGTAGCCCTGCCTGGCGTCCTGGCGCCGGTTCCTCATCAGTGCCTTGTACTCTCCCACGCGCAGCCGCTTGCCCTCCACGATGCAGGTGCGCTTGGGCCGTGGTTTGTATTTGTAGTCCGGGTACTTCTCCAGGTGCTGCCGGCTCAGCCGTGCCTGCTCCTCGTAGTAGGGCTGCTTCTCCTGGTTGGACATGGATTTCCAGCGGGATCCTGCGTGGGGAAAGGAGGAGAGCGTCCTCACAGCCTGCCTGAGCGAGGAGATTGGGGGTGAACCCATCCCAAGGTCGATTGGTGCTGTTGGTTGGTTAATTAATGGTGTTAATTAATGGCATTGCTTGTGGGAATGGTGCCTGGATTTACAGCGGTGCTGGTGGGAGCCACGTGCCGCAGCTGGTTCTGCTGGAATATCAGGAACAGCTTCCCTGAATTTCCCTGGGCATTTCCAGGGATTCATCTCCTCATTCCCAGACCTTCCCTCCTGGGAGTCATCTCCTCATTCCCTGACCTTCTCCAGGCACCTCCAGGGATTCATTCCCTGACCTTCCCTAGTGTATTCATCCCCTCATTCCCTGACCTTCTCTCCAGGATTCATCCCCTCATTCCCTGACCTTCCCCAGGTCAGGGAGGTCCCTCCATTGAGATTCAGAGGGGATCCCCCGTCCCCAGACCTTGTTCCCATCCCTCCATGGGATGCAGAGTGGGTCCTGCCCCAGGATCTTGTGGGGGGCTGCAGAGGGGATCCCCTGCCCCAGGATCTCATTCCCATCCCTCCATGGAGATGCAGAGTGGATCCCCATCCCTAGATCTCGTTCCCATCCCTCCAGTGGCTGCAGAGGAGCTCCTGCCCCAGGATCTCACCCAGGATCTTGCTGATGCTGGAGTTGTGCATGTCTGGGAACGCCTGCAGGATCTTCCTGCGCTCGTCCTTGGCCCACACCATGAAGGCGTTCATGGGCCGCTTGATGTGGTTGTTGTTCCTGGACTCCGGGAAGTGCCGGGAGCCTGTGGGGAGACGCAGGATGAGGGCAGGAGCCAGAGGACAGAGCCACCCTGGGGTCACCACCGTGCTCCTGGCCACCCTCACCGTCCATCTCGCAGCTCAGCAGAGCCTCGTCCAGCCGGTGGCCGGGGGTCTCCTCCATCCTCTCCTTCACCGGGGAGGAGTCAATCCCGACGGGCTCCTGCCAGACAGAGGGGTCAGGAGCCAGCCCCCAGCCTGGGGACAGCTGTGGCTGGTGATGCTGGGGTGGCAGAGGGGACGGTGACCACACGGAGTGACCCTCACCTTGCGGTAGGGGCTGCTCAGGGACCCCTCCATGGCGGCGCCGTGGCCGTGCAGCAGCTGCCGCGCGTCGTGGATGGCTTTGGTGATGGCATCGCCCTCTCCCAGGAAACCTGGCAGGACACGGGCACCCGTCAGTGCCAGTGGGCACTCTGCTGACCACTCACAGCACCCCGTGGGCACCCGTCAGTGCCAGTGGTCACCTCACCGACCACTCACACCACCCACCCTTAGGGGCACCCATCAGTGCCAATGGTCACCCCACTGACCACTCACAGCACCCACCCCTAAGGGCATCTGTCAGTGCCAGTGGTCACCCCACTGACCACCCAACCCACCCCTATGGGCACCTGTCAGTGGCCACTCTGCTGACCACTCAACCCCCCCCTATGGGCACCCATCAGTGCCATTGGTCACCCCACTGACCACTCAACCCCTACGGGCACACATCAGTGCCAGTGGCCACCCCACTGACCATTCAACTCCTGTGGGCACCCATCAATCCCAGTGGTCACCCCACACTACTGACCCCACCCTGCCCATGCCCCAAGTGGTGGCACAGCCCAGGGTGACAGGGCTGTCCCTTGTGTCCCCACCCAGCGGGAGGTTGGAGGGGCTGCTCTGCAGCTCCCTGCTGGCCCCGTGGCTCGGTGCCAAGGTCTGGCAGCTGCTCATCTTCAGACTGGGAGAACTGGAGGCGCTGGGCAGCTCGGAGCCTTTGGGTTTGGCCGTCAGGTTCAGCGGCTGCGAGGTCTCCTGAGGAGGAGGTGGAGGAGGAGGGAGGGATGGAGGCTGAGGAGCTGCTGCCCCCAGAGCCCCAGCTCAGGGTTTGGGGGGGCTGTACCAGGGTTTTTGGGGTTGTACCAGGGGTTTTGGGGCTGTATTAGGGTTTGGGGGCTGTACCAAGGTTTGGAGGAGTTTTGGGGGCTATACCAGGGTTTGAAGGGGTTTTTGGGGCTGTGTGAGGGGTTGAAGGGGGTTTTGGGACTGTACCAGGGTTTGGGGAGCTGTACCAGGGGGTTGAAGGGCATTTTTGGGGATGTATCAGAGTTTTGGGGCTATACCAGGGTTTGGAGGGGGTTTTGGGGGTTGTACCAGGGTTTGGAGGGGGTTTTGGGGCTGTACGAGGGTTTTTTGGGGTGTACCAGGATTTTGGGAGCTATACCAGAGTTTTTGGGGTTTTTGGGGCTGTACCAGGGTTTTTGGGAGCTCTACCCAGGTTTTTGGGGGCTGTACCAGGATTTCTGGGGAACTGTACCTGGTTTTTTTTGGGTTTTTGGGTTTTCTGGGGCCGTACCTGCATCTGGAGGTGTCCTGGGCCCGCGGGTCTCTTCAGCGTGGCAGGAGGAGGGCTGTGCAGGAGCTGCACCGGGTAATCCACTGCGGGAGCAGAGGGACAGCGCTTGGGGACAACAGGGACACGGCTGGGGGACAAGGCCACCCCGCAGGGCTGGGACAGCCCCGACTCACCCGGTTTGCAGGGGATGGGCTGGATGGGCAGTGCCAGCTGGGACTCGGGGGTGACCGGGAGGGGCTGGTGGCCGGGGGTGAAGGCGGGGATCATCACGTAGGGCATGTTGACCTGCTGGAGGGGACAGGGACACCAGATCAACGCTGCGGGGCAGTGCCACCCCCGGCTGGGCACAGCAGGACACGGCTGCAGTCACAGGGACGGAGGTGTCCCCTGCCTTTACCTGGATCTGCTGCTGGAGGAGGTTGATCTTGTGCTGCTGCTGGATGAGCTGCTGCTGCTGCTTGGCGATCTGGGGAGGGGACAGTGGCGTTGGTGACATCAAGAACCTGGCAGAACCCAGCCAGCTCCACAGAAAAAGGGTGGCAAGGGGTCCCCAGGGCTGCGGGAAGGGCAGGAGGAGGGGCTGAGCCACCTTGAGGGACACAAGGGCTGTGTGTGACACCCCAGGTGTGACAGCGGTGTCACCCCTGCCCTTGGGAGAGGAAAACCTGGTCTTCAAGGAGCAGGTGAGCACAGGCAGGAAGCACCTGGGGTGGTTTGTTCATCTCGAGGAGCTCAGCCCCCATCTCCATCCACCCTTGGTCCTCCCAGCTCCGAGGGCTTTGGGACGGGAACACAAAACAGGGACCCCAAAGCCACTTGTGGTCCCGCGATCCCAAAGGGACCTACTCCTCTAACTAGGGAGATTGAAGACTTTGGGGTGTGAAATGCGAGGCAGAAAAGTCCTAAAGCCACCAGAGCCACCACTGGGTGAGCAGGGAATGTTAGACTGGGGAGGAATGGAAAGATCCCCACATGCTGATCCCAAAGGGACCCCGGAGGGGTGACAGCGCCCACCTGCTCCTGCTGCTGCCGTGCCAGCTCCATCTGCTGCTGCTGCTTCTCAAAGAGCATGGTGGCCATGTTCTTCTGCTCCGAGTGCGCCGTCAGCAGCTGGTCCCGCAGTGTGGACAGCTGGTTGATCATCACCAGCAGCTGCAGCTCCTTCTCTGCCAGGCTCTCCTGTGTTCCTGTGGGGGAAAAACCCAGCTGGATGAGGGTCAGGGTGTGGGGAGGGGGAGAGGGTCAGGCACGAGGTGGGCTGGAGGTGGTTTTGTTTAAGGAGTGTAATTCCCATTTCCGTTCACTGGGGAGATTGAAGAGTCTGGGGTGGGAAATGCGAGGCAGAGAAGTCCTAAAGCCAACAGAGCCACCACTGAGTGAGCAGGAAATGTCAGACTGGGGAGGAATGGAAAGATCCACACATGCTGAACCCCACCCACCAAGCAGAGGCAGCAGAGATGCTCACCTCCAAAAAAAAAAAAAAAAAAAAAATTAAAAATACGAAAAGTGGACATTTCCGCTCCTGCTTTGGTGCTCCCAGCTGGGATGCAGGAGGGAGCTTGGTGGAGGTGGATCCCACCTTTCACTTCCTTGGATTCAGCCGTGTTCCGACCCAGCAGCCGCTCCTTCCAGTCACTGGCCAGCAGCTTCTCGATAGTTGGCATCACTGGGGACAGGGACAGGGACAGGGAGGAGAGGACACCCACATGAGCACATCCCAAGGCTCTGCAGCACGGCTCGGTCCATCCCACAGCTCTGGGGAAATCCCAAGGGGCGGGGAAGGGATCCCAAGAGGTCCCTTGGGAACATTTCCCACCTTCCTTCAGGTTCCTGTTGAAGTCCAGCTTCTCCTGGCCGCTCCCGGCCGGCTCGAAGGCGGAGCGCCGGGGCTCGGGGACATCCCCGGTGGGAGAGCGGGATTCCTGAGAGGCACAGGACGTCACTGCCACCCCCAGGGACACCCCCGGCAGGGGACATCCCCGCCTGGTGGCATGCTGGGAGCTGGAGCACGCTCTGCCAGGCACATTCCCTGAATCCCGTCTAGAGAGCAGCATGGAAATGCTGGAATTTCCCCCTGAGCTCCTCTCCCCTCTCAGAGAGAGCAGGGAGAGGGAAAACCCCAGGACAATGGGAAAGGGAGGCTGAAGGGATGGGGAACACCTGGAGGGGGTCGTTGGGGGTTCCATGCCGAAGGTGAAGCCCTCAAAGCCCAGGGATGACCCCAGAGCAGCCCCAGGTTTGCCATGGGCAAAGCTGAGCTCTCGTTCCCGATTTTCCAGGTTTTTGGGACTCAATCCTCAGGCAAACCAACCCCTCACACCCTGGGAGCTCTTGTTCCCTGTTCCCCAGGTTTTTGGGTCTCAATCCTCAGGCAAACCAACCCTTCACACCCTGGGAGCTCCTGTTCCCACTTTTCCAGGGTTTTGGGGCTCAATCCTCAGGCAAACCAACCCCTCACACCCTGGGAGCTCTTGTTCCCACTTTTCCAGGTTTTTGGGGCTCAATCCTCAGGCAAACCAACCCCTCACACCCTGGGAGCTCTTGTTCCCTGTTCCCCAGGTTTTTGGGGCTCAAAAGAGCAGCCAAAAAAGCCTTGGGAAAGCCTCAAATTTCCGTGTTAATTCCTCGGGATAAAGAAAAACCACTCAGGGGAGCAGCCACTGCCTCCTCCATGGGATGGAGGGTCTGGAGCAGGGCTGGGGGCAGCACCACCTTTGTCACACCCACCTGTGGCAGGGCCTGGGGGTCGGTGCCATCCCTGGGAGGTGGCCCTGGCGGGTCGTGGGGCCGGGGCTCGGTGCTGGGGGCAGCCCCCGGGGGCGTCTCGGGGCCGCCCTCCTTCTTCTCCTCGGTCTTGACGGCGCAGTTCACCATGGTGCCCGCTCCATCCAGCTCCGGGGGTGGCGAGGTGGGGCTCCTCATGGACATCCTGGGGACAGCGGGGACGTCACCACGGCCACCCCTGGGTGTGGGCACGCCTGTCCCAGCCTGGTGCCACACTGGGGTGCCCCGCAGGGCAAGGACAGAGTCCCTGGGGTTTGCCGTGGGCAAAGCTGAGCTCTTGTTCCTGGTTCTCTGGGTTTTTGGGGCTCAGTCCTCAGGGAACCAAACCTTCACACCCTGGGAGCTCTTGTTCCTGGTTCTCTGGGTTTTTGGAGCTCAATCCTCAGAGAAACCAGCTCTTTATACCCTGAGAGCCCTTTTCCCTGCTTTTCCAGGTTTTCAGGCTCAATCCTCAAGGAACCAGACCCTTCACGCCCTGGGAGCTCTTTTTCCTTGTTTTCCAGGTTCTTGGGGCTCAATCCTTGGGGAAACCAACCCTTCACACCTTGGCATGGAGGAATAAATTCCTAAAGGCAACCCGGAGATCCCAGGGACTGGGAGTGAGGGACAGTTTAAGGGACCTTCATACCACATCCAGCAAGCCCAGGCTGAGGGTGACAGGGACCAGCACCCCAGGTCCCCTCACAGCTCCAGGAGCCGTGCCTAGAAAGCCGCCGGAGCAGCCGCGGGTTTCCCGATCCAGCGGGAAGGGGAAATCCTGGCTCTGCCCAACAATGGCTGGGACGGCAATGGAACGGCTCCTCCAGGAACCCCCGGCACGGGAGGGAGCTGGGACCAGGACTGGCCACCAGAATGGCTACTCCAGGAATCCCTGGATTGGGATGGGACTGGGACTGGCCACCAGAATGGCTCCTCCAGGAATCCCTGGATTGGGATGGGACTGGGACTGGCCACCAGAATGGCTCCTCTGGTACTTCCTGCCATGGGATGGGACTGGCCACCAGAATGGCTCCTCCAGGAGTCCCTGGCATGGGAAGGACCTGGGACTGGCCACCAGAACGGCTCCTCTGGGAGCCCCTGCCATGGGATGGGACTGGGACTGGGCACCAGAACAGTTCCTCCAGGAATCCCTGGAATGCAATGGGACTGAGACTGGCCACCAGAATGGCTCCTCTGGTAGTCCCTGCCATGGGGTGGACCTAGGACTGGCCACCAGAATGGCTCCTCCAGGAATCCCTGGAATGCAATGGAAGTGGGACTGGCCACCAGAACGGTTCCTCCAGGAGTCCCCAGCATGGAATGGATCTAGGACCAGGACTGGCCACCAGAACAGTTCCTCCAGGAGTCCCTGGCACAGCACCACCAAGGCCCTGCCAGGACGAGGGTCTGGCCCCAGGAATGGCTCTCCCTGATCCCACAAACCCCTTTGGGTGCCAATCCCCACCCCAGTGCTGCTGGATTGGCACTGCAGGAATGACAATGAGTTTTATAGGGAGCGTAGAGGACCCCGAGCACTGGAGTCCCATGGGGTTTGTCCCCAAAAAATGTGTCCCACCCCTCACTCCGAGTGCCAGGGCTGCCAGGAGCGAGTGCCAGGATCAGTGGCGCCCACGAGGACTTGGCTTCTGTGGCCACCAAGCCTCACACCACACACAGCAAGAACGGGGACAAGCATTGTCCTCGCCTTTCAGAGGGAATAATGAGAAAAGGAGGCAGCTAAGGAAGGGATTTATCCCAGAATCGGGAGCTGGGCTGTGGAACTGCCCTGCAATGGGGACAGCACCTGTCTGGGGGCTACCACCCCAAACCCAGCACGCTCTCACCTCCCAGACCCCCCTCAGGAGCCCCTAAAGACAGTTTGGGGGTGCAAAGCGGGGTGGGGAGGGCTGAGCTGGGCCGCCCGGCTTGGGGGCAGCAATTACATAACAAACAAAGCCCGGCTCAAGCTGCGAATTAATCAAACGGCTGAAAATAAAACCTTCCTCTCAGGAACTTCAAACAAAAGAAATGAAAACAACAAGGCCGGCTGGGTAATGAAAAGCCAGGGCTGTGAATAGGGGACAAAAGGAAGTGGAACAATGGGGTGTTGGACAAAAGCAATAAAGTAAAGGGAAGTGTGACAGCTCCACAATAGGGCACTGTGCTCGCCAGCCTTTCTGATCTTAGCGGGCCTTTTTTTAATCTCGGTTCCCTCGCCCTCCGCCGAACAAACCCGCCGGGTTTCCTCCCGGCCCCGCATTGCCCGGGGGCTGCCGCATCCTGCGGCGCCCCTTCCTGCCCCGGCTCACCTTGGCCGGGGCCACCCGGCCCCCAAAATCCATCACCGGGAAGGATCGGCCCTGGTGGGAAGCCGTGCCCGCTCCAGCAAGGATTGGCCTTGTGGGGATGTTACAAGTGGGGAAACTGAGGCAGGAATGCACAGCACAGCACCTCAGGTGTGCGTGACACTCCATTTTTCCAGCTTTTTTTGTGGTTTTTTTCTGTGCAAAAATCCAAATTTTGTAGGTTTAGGATGCTGCAACGGCAGCACCGCGGCACGGAGCGATGGCTTTGGTTTGAGGCAGGCACAAAATCCCATCCCAGCCCTCCCACAGGTCCCGTTCCCATTGTCCTTCACCTCCCGGTGCCACTGGAAGTTCACTCTTAAAATGGGGCCAGGCTTTAATAGGGCCGTGTTTGAAAGAGGCCTCCTCGAGGGTTTGTTATCCACCCCGCCGAGCAAACAAAAAAAAAGGGGGAAAGGGGAAAAGGCGCTGTTATCTCATTCCGGGCGGGTCTCAGGTGTGGGCTCCGGGGCTGCCTGGGGCACACAATGGGCACGGAACAATCGCCCTGGCACGGCACTGAAAGGATCTTCTTGGTTTTTAATGTTCCCCATTAAATCCAGGGTGGGGAGGAAGGGAGGGAATGGAGTTGGGATGGAAAGCACCAGCCCAGAGGACGGAAACAGATCCCAAATCCTCATGGGATGCTTCCTTCCCTCACAGCTTTTTGGGGGCTCATCCCACAAGCCCAGAAATTCCCATATTTCACCTTTCCTCCCGATCCCAGCCTGGCAGCTCCAAGATTTTGGGGATGGTGACAGCTTGTGTTTCCCGGTTCGTGGCGGTGAACGGCACGTCCTGCAATTCTCCCGGTGGCCGTGCCACCCTTCCTGCCCGCCAGCCAGGCCTGATCCTATCGGCCCTGGCTCTGTGGAGCAGAACAGCTCCAGGGGCTGGGAAAAGGGGATGAGGTGCCAGAAAACCCCCACCCTGCCCAGCACCGGTTTGGGGATCCGAGAGATGCCAAAATCCCGGCGCTGCAGGAGCTCGGAGATCCAAGAGATGCCCAAATCCCACAGCCTGGGATCCAGGAAAATCCAGGAGATGCTGAGATCCCAGCACTGCAGGAGTTTGGGATCCAGATGCTGAGATCCTGGCACTGCAGGAGTTTGGGATCCAGATGTTGAGATCCTGGCACTGCAGGAGTTTGGAGATCCAAGAGTCAATGGGATTCCAGCACAAATGGAATTTGGGGATCCAAGAGATGCTGAGATCCCAGCACAGCAGGGATTTGGGATGCAAGAGACACCAAGAACCTGGCACTGAAGGAGTTTGGGATCCAGATGTTGAGATCCCGGCATTGCAGGAGTCTGGGAATTCAAGGAGCAGCGAGATCCCAGAGCTGCAGGAGTTTGGGGATCTAAGAGATCTCCCAACAAGCAAGAGATGCTGAGATCCTGCCACTGCAGGATCTTGGGGATCCAAGAGCCACCAAGATCCCTCACCCTGTGTCACACCACTGCTGCCTCAGGGCTCATCCTGCTCCTCAGTCTGGGGACAATCCCACCCCAAGGACAGCAAGGAGACCCTCGGTGAGTTGGCTGGGGGAGCTGCATGCCCAGATTTTCGGGATCACCCTGCCCTCTCCTGCCCATCAGGTTCTCCCAGCTCCTGGAGTTCTTGCTCTCCTCCCTCCCAAAGCTCTCCATGCACACCTCTTCCCTTCAGGACCCCAACATGGTGCCCAAACATCCCATAAAAACCTCATCCCGCCACCAGAGCCCAGGAAACCAGGCAAAACAGGGAAAAACCCGAGGAGGAAACACCAGAGGAGCAACGCCGGCACGAGCAGCAGCCGCGACACCCCTGGGAGAGGGCAGAGGAAAAAATAAAGACACACACGGAGATTTTCCTCTTCCAGGCAGGACCTGAGGAATCCCGGCCGGCCACCGGGACAGACAATAGCCCATCTCCTGCCAGACAAGCGGGGCCGCTTTCCTGCCAGACTTGGAATGTCCTTTCGGGGCCGCTTCCAAGCGTTTCCGGCCCGCGTGTCTTCCAAGAGAAAAGAATGGATGTTTGCTCCGCCGTGCCCGGGCAGGGATGGCCAGGGGTGGCCCATGGCCCTGGATGGGGGAAGTTCATGGGGCTGCTGGCCCTTCCCTGGGGATCCAGAGCATCCTGGGATTTGGGGTCATTCCCTGGGAATGGCAGGTGGCCGTGGGAGAGGTGGGATGTGACATCCGTGCGTGGGGGTGGGAGAAAGGCGGGTGAGGAAATGCAAGACACCAGGGTTTGATGGTTTGGAAAAATTTGGTTTTAAACCCCAAAAGGGCAATGGGATGAGAATTTTCAGCCCCAAAAATGCCACCACCACATCATAGCCACAGGTTTTGTTGGTTCTGAAAATTTGCTTTTTAACAGAATGAGCGTTTTCAGCCCCCAAAATGTCATCACCATCGTGTCAGAGCCACAAGGTTTTTGGTTCTGAAATATCATTTTTTAGCCTCAAAAGGCAGTGGGATGAGTGTTTTCAGCCCCAGAAATGGCACCACCACCATGGCAGAGCCACAGGGTTTTCTTGTTCTGAAAAATTGGTTTTTAACCCCAAAATGCCACTGGATGAGGGTTTTTAGACTCAGAAATGCCACCACCACCATGGGAAAGCCACAGAACAACATGTCACTGCTCAGAGCCTGTGTCCCCAAGGTTCTGGTTCTGAAAAATCATTCTTTAACCCCAAAAGGCAACAGAATGAGTGTTTTCAGCCCCAGAAATGCCACCACCACCACCACGTTAGAACCACTGGATTTTCTGGTTCTGAAAAATCATTTTTTTAGCCCCAAAAGGCAACAGGATGAGCTTTTTCAGCCCCAGAAATGGCACCAGCAGCACGTGAGAGCCACAGCTTGTCGTGTCACTGCTCAGAGCCCGTGTGCCCTGCGCAGGCTGTGTCCCCACCCCGCTGTCTCACAAAGCAGCAGTGGAAACGCTCCTAATTTGGGCTCAGCCCCATCCTCGGCTGCCTCCACGTTCTCAACACCTCGGCAGCAGAAAAACCCAAAGAGAGCTCAGGGCACCGGAAAAGCTGCAAAACCCACCCTGAGATGGAAGATCTTTGGTGGCCACAGGGGATCTGGGGAGGGGGATGCTCCGAGGCGCAGCAGGAGCAGGATGGGAATTGTCCGGTTTGTCCTTTCCCAATGGAAAATCCCCATCCCAAAGAGACCCCCAGACCCCAAATGCCCCTTTCCATCCTGGCCTGGCCTTTGGGATGAGCAGGAACTGGGATTTCCCGCTGTCCCCCCAAACCAGGCGGGTGTTTGTCCATCCTTCACCCACCCTCAGCTCCCTGAAGGAGATTTCTCCTTCCCCGAAGGACAAACGGCCTCTGGAAACATCTGGAAATGTCCCCACGGGGTCAGGGCACGGTGACAGCGCCAACATCATGGAAACTCCCGGCACAGGAAGGGGTCGGGGTCACGCCTCTGCTTGTGCCACCTCCCTTCCACCAGGTCCCCTCTCCAGGGCTGTGGGACCCCATCCTGGTGTCCCCATGGAGGGATGTCCCCTCCTCATGCCCTGGAATTCTCAGCACAGCCACGTTATGGGGGTTTTTTGGGGGGAGCAGAGCATGAATTTTCCATCTTTTAAGATGGAAAGGAGCAATCCAGGTCTCCAGGTTGAATCCTAAAGAAATTACAACCATTTTTACCAATTTTATCCCAAAAAAACCCAGCCTGCCCCTTCCAAAGGCCTCCAGGCCATACCTAGGGTTATTAATGAGATGCACATTGCCCTGATGAATTCCTGCAGAGTTCTGGGGGCAAATCCAATCAATCCTCTCTAAAACTTGAGGAAAGAGGGAAATTAAGAGGGATTCACCCCTAAATTCTCTCAAATACAAGGCAGGGAGGAAAAGGGGAATTCCCAGGCTGGGCCAAGGGGAAGAGGAGGATCTGGGAGGCTCCATGGGATGCTCCATGTCCTCCATCAAGGACGTTTCCCATCCCCTATAAATCCCAGGATCCTGGTGTCCCAGGAAATGGGATGAGGACTAAACTGCAGATCAGTGGCCCCACTCCTGCTTTTCCCATGGGATTGTCCCTCTTGGCCAAATCCAACCCATCCCTTGGGGCTTGTCCTCCCTGTGTCCTGCAGGATCTGACGGGGAGAGGAATGGGGAAACAAAGCCCCCAGCAAAGCCTGAGAAGGATGAGTCAAACCCCACACATTCCCTGTGGGCATTGGGATCAGGATCCGTGCCCCCACACACCACTGGGATCAGGATCTGTGCCCCACACATTCCCTGTGGGCATTGGGATCAGGATCTGTGCCCCACACATTCCCTGTGGGCATTGGGATCGGTTGGGTCCATGCCCCACACATCACTGAGATCCATTGGATCCGTGCCCCACACATTATTGGGATCAGGATCCATGCCCCACACATCATCGGGATCTATTGGATCCATGCCCCACACATCACTGGGATCCATTAGATCCCTGCCCCACACATTCCCTGTAGGCACCAGGATCCGTTGGATCCATCCCAACCTCTGGGACCCATCCCAGTGCCCCTTTGGATGGAGAATTTCCATCTCCCTCTGCTTTCCCACTGCTCCAAGGGGGTTTGTCCTTTAGGATCCCAAAACCAGCTGGGACCTTCCTTCCCAACCCCAAATCCAGGGATTCTGCCTCCCACGAGCCCGTGTGACAAAACCCAGCCAGGAGGTCCATAATTATCCAAATTAAACCCCATCCCTGGAACATAATTACCCAAACAAAACCCAATCCCTGGAACATAATTGTCCAAATAAAACCCAATCCCTGGAACATAATTACCCAAATAAATCCCAATCCCTGGAAGCAGCCGGATCCTTCCCTGGCCCAGGGCCACCTCTTTTCACAGCCACGACCCAAACACATTTTTCCTTTTGCTGTAGGGAGGGTTTGAAACAGGAGGGGAGGGGAAAAAAACAAAACCCGCCTGAACCTCAGGTGGAACTTCCTGGCCGCGGGATTTATGAGGCGGGAATGATCTCATCAGGGAAGTGGAGGAAACTCCGCTGGAATTATTTCCAACCCCTCTAAATCCCCCCCCCCCAAATCCCAGGAACAATCCCAGGACGAGCCACGTGATGGCCCCGGGACCAGCGCTGGTCATTCCCATTTCCTGGCCCTCCAGAGCAGACTTTGGGAGTTTCGGGTTGGTTCTGCCACTCCAGGAGATAAATCCCTAAGGAAAAGGCTCCTTGCAGCACCTCCGGCTCTGCAGGGTCCGTGTGCAGGGAATTTTGTGGGGCTTTAGGGGAAGGGGATGATCAGGAGAGGGAAATTAGGGCAGAAAAGCACAGAGTTTCCTTCCCAGAAAACCACAGGTTTAAACCTCTAGGGAAAAGCAAAACCCTTTTTTTTTTTATCCCCCTTTTCCTCTGCCCTTCCCACCCCTCCCTGAATTAAAACCCTAAAAAACCCCAAAACGTTCCCATTTTAATAGAGGCAATCCTGGGGCTCTGAAAAATGGGGATTTACCCTTTTTCCCCTTTTATTTTCCTGCATCAGAAATAAACTTTAAAAGACATTTTGGATCCAAAATAGAGGCAATCCTGGCGCCCTGAAAAATGGGGATTTACCCTTTTTCCGTTTTTCTTTTCTGCATCAGAAATAAACTTTAAAAGACATTTTGGATCCAAAATAGAGGCAATCCTGGCGCTCTGAAAAATGGGGATTTACCCTTTTCCCATTTTTCTTTTCTGCATCAGAAATAAACTTTTGGATCCAAACCCCCCTGGACTGCAGGTGCTGAGCCTTTATCCCAAACCCAGCAGGGCTGGATCATCCCCATGACCCACAGCGGTGTTCTGGGGGCAGCTCCAGATCTTTGGGATCCAGCAAAAAACCCCTGGAGCAGCTCCCAAACCCCCTCCAGGCCATGCCCTCGCTCCCCAAGATGACGGGAATGAAATTCAAAAAGCGACAAAACCCAGAGAAATAAAGAAAAATCCAGGACTGAGGATGGGGACAACTCACCCAGAGGCTGGCACGGCGAGCCTGGCACGACGAGCCTGGCACGGTGAGCCTGGCACGGTGAGCCTGGCACGGCTCCCTCCTTGCCCTGCCCTGGCCCCAGAGCGGGGTTTATCAGGGTGGCCGATCTCGGTGGCGTTTTTGTGTCACTTGTGTCACTCAGCGTTTCCAGGCACGGCCGGGGGGTGGGGGGCTCGGCTGAGACGCTGAGCGCAAACAAGATTTTAATCAGGGATTTAAACCAGACTTGACTCGAAACCTGACTTTTTAAAGCAGAATCTCAAGAAGATTTTAAACCCGAATCTCAAGCAGATTTTAAACCAGGATTTAAAGCAGAATTTCAAGAAGATTTTAAACCCGAATCTCAAGCAGATTTTAAGCCAGGATTTAAAGCAGAATTTAAAGCAGATTTTCCTATCGCCTGAGGGAGGGAGGGCCAAGATTTCCAATCCTTTTCCCGGCCCTATTGGGAAAAAAAAAAAAATCCCAAAGCAGGGCTCACCCTCCTGCCCTGCAGCTCCAAGTGGGAGGGAAGCTCTTCCCAAACTCTTTTTCCATGGGAAACCCATGGGTGGAGTTGGGGATGTGCAGAACTTGGTGCTGGGACCATCCCAGTCCCTCGAGCTTTTATGGGATTTTAAACCTTCCAATAATTCCTTCTTTTTCCAGGTTTTTGGGGTGCCCATTCCATGTCAAAATCCATATCAGTAACCCCCAACTCTTGAGCTTTTATGGAATTTTAAACCTTCCAATATTTTATATTTTCCCAGGTTTTTTGAGTGTCCATCCCATGTCAACAATCTCCCATCCTTGAGCTTTTATGAGATTTTAAACCGCCCAATAATTCCTTATTTTTCCAGGTTTTGGAGTGTCCATCCCATGTCAAACCCCATATCCATAACCCCCCACTCTTGAGCTCTTATGGCATTTTCCACCTTCCACCAACCCATTCTTCTTCCAGGTTTTCCCATACGCGGGCACCAATCCCACCTGGAGTTTCCCAGGGTCGCTGGGCACACCCAGGAGCACCCAAGGGTGCTCAGAGCCAGCTCTGGGGTCTGTCACCAGCAGCACCCAAGCCCCCAATCGCACCCCAAAATCTTACGGGGCCGCGTTTCCGCCCTGCAGCCACAGCCAGCGGCGCCCCGGAAACCTTTGGGGTCCCTGTGCTCAGCATCCTGCGCTGCAGCAAACACGTCCTCACCTCCAGACTGTCCCCCCATGGAGGGACAAAAAGGGACATGGAGGGACACAAAAACACTTCCCAGATTTGGGGCGCGAGGAGCCCGAGATGTTGGGGTTGCTTCATGTCCCGGCAATGGGATTTTTTTTATGGTGCTTTGGGAGCTGCTCCAGGAGCCATCAGGGCCTTCATGAACCTCAGTCTGAGGGAAAAGGTGCCACTGGCTGCTCCTCACCTGCCCCAAAATCATCTCCTGTCCCCAAAATCATCTCCTGTCCCCAAAATCATCTCCTGTCCCCAAAATCATCCCCTGCCCCAAAATCATCCCCTGCCCCAAAATCATCTGCCCCAAATCATCTCCTGCCCCAAAATTATCTGCCCCAAAATCATCTGCCCCAAAATCATCTCCTGCCCCAAAATCATCTGCCCCAAATCATCTCCTGTCCCCAAAATCATCCCCTGCCCCCAAATCATCTCCTGTCCCCAGATCACCCCCTGTCCCAAATCCCTCCCCAAAGTCAGCCCTGACTCCATTCCCACCAGGCTCATGGGGATCAGGGATGGATGGGCTTGGATGAGACCCCCTGAACAGAACATTTTTAGCCCCATTTCCTCAGCCAGCCAGGGCTGTTTGGGTGCTGTTTGCCTGGTTTTGGGTGCGGGTTTGGGTTCCTGAGCTCATCCCCCACCTTGGGTGAGGCCGAGCATCCGGCGGCGCCGCTTCCGCGGCCTCGCGTGTACCAGGAGCTGCAGGAGGGCCTGGCAGCCATTGCTGTCACTGTTTTGTCATTTTTCGGGCATTATTTCAGCTCACAGAGACACCCCCTGCTTCTGGGGTTTGGCATTTGGGGTTTGGGACACCCCACTTCGCATCCCGCTGCGGGATCCAAAGGGATTTGGGAGCGGCGACCTCCAGATCCCCAAAGGGATGGGTTTGGGAGTTGGGCCTCTGCCCTCCTCTCCCTGCTGGGTTTGGGGGAATTAAAAAACAGCAAATTCAGCTCTGGGATGGGCTCCTCACCTCGGGGGGAGCAGAGGGACTTGGGAACGAGGGTTTTGGGAACAAGGGGTTTGGGGTGGTTTTCAACGCACAACAAAAATCCAGCACAGACAGGAAGTTTTGGGAACGAGGGGTTTGGCAATGAGGGTTTTGGGAACGAGGGGTTTGGGAACGAGGTTTTTGGGGTTGTTTTCACTGCACAGCAAAATCCCAGCACAGACCAGGAGCCGCCAGCCCTCCCCATTCGGGATGGGATTTCAAACTGAGCTCCCCATGTCCTGCAGCATGCAAGGGGCTCACGGTACTGGAGGCACCTGTGTCACCCCCTGTCTTGTCCCGATATTCCCTGGGCTCCCTGAGCAGTGGGAATTGGCAGCTCTGGCCTCCAGGTGCCCATCCCAGAGAAACAAATGGATCTGGGGGGGGGATTTTGGGGCTGTGTTTGCAGCCTGAGGAGTCCTGGGCTCCTGTGCCTGTTCCCTGGGCTGTGCCAGCTTTGCCCAGCCCCCAGGATGAGCTTTTTTGGGGGGGGGAAAACACACAAATCCCACATCCAAAAATGTGTTTTCCCCAGCCAGATTCCCAGCACGGACCCACAAACCAGAGGAAACACAACAGGAAGGAGCCAGAATGGGATCCCAGAGAACCCAAATCCCTAAAAGAGCCCCTAAAAGCAGCAAATTCTGCTCTGCCCTGCCCAGCCTGCAGCTGGGCTCTCCAGGAGACCTCCCTGCTCCAAAAATCCACATGGAAAACCAGCGGGAAAGGGCTCCCTGCGGGAACTCGCTGGAGCAGCCACGAGGGGTCCGTGCCACCCGTGCCACCCCCGCCCGTCCCTGCCGCGGATCCGGGCACGCTCCCGAGCCAGCCCTGCCCCGGGGGACCCCGCTTCCCGCTGGGCGTGAGAGGAGAACAATGGGGCCGAGCCCTCCATTGTTCCAGACAAAAGATAAGGCCGGGCTCTGGCATTCCCCAGCGCCCGCCCTGCTCGGGAGCTGCTGTTCCCGGCCCTGCCATTCCCGGCCCTGCCATTCCCAGGCTCTGCCATTCCCAGGCTCTGCCATTCCCGGCCCTGCCATTCCCAGGCTCTGCCATTCCCAGGCTCTGCCATTCCCGGCTCTGCCATTCCCAGGCTCTGCCATTCCCAGGCTCTGCCATTCCCGGCTCTGCCATTCCTAATTCTGCCATTCCCAGGCTTTGCCATTCCCAGCCCTGCCATTCCCAGGCTCTGCCATTCCCAGGCTCTGCCATTCCCGGCTCTGCCATTCCTAATTCTGCCATTCCCAGCTTTGCCATTCCCAGGCTCTGCCATTCCCGGCCCTGCCATTCCCGGCCCTGCCATTCCCAGGCTCTGCCATTCCTAATTCTGCCATTCCCAGGCTTTGCCATTCCCGGCCCTGCCATTCCCGGCCCTGCCATTCCCAGGCTCTGCCATTCCCAGGCTCTGCCATTCCCAGTTTTCTGCCATTCCCAGCTCTGTCATTCCTGGCTCTGCCATTCCCCATCTCTGTCACTCCTAATTCTGTCATTCTTAATTTTGCCATTCCCAGCTTTGCCATTCTCATTTCTGCCATTCCCAGGCTCTGCCATTCCCAATTTCTGCCATTCCCAGGCTCTGCCATTCCCAATTTCTGCCATTCCCAGCTTTGCCATTCCCAGCTTTGCCATTCCCGGCTCTGCCATCCCCAGGGTCAGGGCAGCAAATTTTCCAAGCCGTCCCCACAGCAGGTGACCCCTTGGGGCTGCTGGAGGGAACAGTCTGAAATATCTGAAATTTTGTCTCTCTGCAATTTAGAGCTCCGTTCCCAGGTCAGAAATATCTGAAATTTTGTCTCTCTGCAATTTAAAGCTCCATTCTCAGGTCTGAAATATCTGACATTTTGCTTTTCTGTAGCTCCCTGAGCTGCAGGAGCCCGGGCAGTGCCCAGCACCCGGCAGCTCTGTGGGGGCCGGGGCAGACCCCAGCCCTGCAGGGGCTCCCTGGAAGGCGCAGGATGGGCTGAAAACATGGAGATATTTTCCAGCAGAACTGTCAGAAACTGCACTAATTTATTTCCCTTCTGCGTGTTCCCCGCTGGGTTAAAGCGGGTGGGGATCGCTGATGCATCGCACAAAACTCCGGCCTGGAGCTCCCCCCCTGCGGTGCAGATAAACCAAACCAGAACCAGAACCAGAACCTGAACCTGAACTCAAACCTGAACCCGAGCTCAAACCCAAACCTGAACCCAAACCCAAAACTAAACTCGAACCTGTACACGAATCCAAGCCCAAACCCAAACCCGAATTTGAATCCAAACCCAAACCCAAACCCAACTCAAACTTGAACCTGAACCCGAACCCAAACCCAATCCCAAACCCAAACCTAAACCCAAACCAGAACCCAAATCCAAAGCCAAACCAGAACCTGAACTCAAACCCGAACCCGAACTCAAACCTCTACCCAAATCCAAGCCTGAACCCGAGCCCAAACCCAAACTCAAACTTGGACCTGAACACAAACCCAAACCCGAACCAGAACCCAAACCCTAAAATGCTGCAGGAAGGAGCGCGAAGAGCCCGGAGAGCCCGGCCCCTGTTCTCGGTGTGGCCTCAGGGCTGCCGGGAGCCCCGGCCTGGGAGCGCCCAGCCCAGCCCAGCCCAGCCCGGCTCGGCTCAGCCCAGCCCAGCCCAGCCCGGCTCAGCTCGGCCCGGCCCGGGGCTGCGCGGCTCTCCAGGCTCTGCCTCCCTCCGGGCGCGGCCGCTCCGGCAGCTCCGGCAGCTCCAGCAGCTCCGGCAGCTCCAGCAGCTCCGGCAGCGCGGAGCCCTGCGGCTCGTCCGGGTCTGCTCAGCTCCTCCCGAGCCCGCAGATCCTCCTGAGGACCCCCAGATCCTCGTGAACCCCTCCAGATCCTCCTGAGAATCCCAGATCCTCCTGAGGACCCCAGATCCTCCTGAACCCCCAGATCCTCCTGAGGACCCCCAGATCCTCCTCAGCACCCCCTCAGCTCCTCCGGAGTCCCACAGCTCCTTCATTACCATCCCTGAGCACCCAGAGGCTCCTGAGCCCCCCCAGATCCTTCTGAGCACCCCAGTTCTTCCTGAGCTCCCCCAGCTCCTCCTGAGCCCCCCAGATCCTTCATAACCATCCCTGAGCCCCCCCAGCTCCTCCTGAGCCCCCCAAACTCCTCCATACTCAGCCCTGAGCCCCCCAAAACTCCTCCATCCTCAGCCCTGAGCCCCCCCAGCTCCCCCCACTCCTCTCAGCCCCCCCAAAAGCAGCACCTCGGACCCCCCCGCCTCTTTTCCCAGGGGTTCAGGCCGGATTTAGGGGCTCCACGATCCCAAATCTCTTTTCCAGCGCTGGGAACCCCGGCATTGGGAGCAGCGGGAATTCCTCAGCCCAGCCCGCAGCGCTGCTCCCCCGGAGCACAGAACAAAAGAGGGCAGCGGCTCCTCCGGGGCTCCGCGGGCTCGGGGCAGGCCCTGCCCTGCCATGAGGGGATTGTTTTGCTCCAAAAAAATGGAATTTTGAAGGAAAATGAGCGGCGGGAGTTTCCCCAGCACGGCTGGGACAGCAGGAGCGGCGCTGCCCGAGGGTGTTCAAGGTGGTCCCTGACAGTGACCGCGGAGGGTGTCAAAGGTGGCCCCTGGGTGGTCAGAGCTTTTTTTGGAAGCTTTTTTGGGATTGCTGCCATCCCACGTGCAGGGACAGAGCCCTGGTGCCAGCCGGGAATGTTTGCAGGGGGATAAAGCTGGAGCGAGCAGGAATGGGGCTGTGGAGGTGACGGCGTCCCTGAGCGCCCAAACCCACGGGATCGGCTCTGAGGGACCCCCAGAAGTGATGCCAGGAGCTGTGGCCACCCCAATGTCCCTGAAAGTTTGTTTGGGGTTCGTTATTTGTGGGTTGGGATCCCAGAGCTGAGCACAGGGAGGGCTGGGACAGCAGCAGCTTCGAGAGATCGGTGCATCCCAGAGATTCCCTCTGCACATCCCAGAGATCCCCTCTACAGATCCCAGAGATCCCCTCTACAGATCCCAGAGATTCCCTCTGCACATCCCAGAGATTCCCTCTGCACATCCCAGAGATCCCCTCTGCACATCCCATCTGCATCCCAGAGATTCCCTTCATCTGCATCCCAGTGTATCCCAGAGATTCCTGCCACCTTTGTCCCAGAGATTCCCTCCACACATCCCACCTGCATCCCAGAGATTTCCTCCACCTCTATCCCAAAGATTCCTTTCATCCAGATCCCAGAGATTCCCTTCACTTTCATCCCAAAGATTCCCATCACCTGTACCCCAAAGATTTCCACCACCTGTACCCCAAAGATTCCTATCACCTTCATCCCAGAGATTTCCTTCCCCTGCATCCCAAAGATTTCCTCCACCTCTATCCCTTCATCTGAATCCCAAAAATTCCTGTCACCTGTACCCCAAAGATTCCCTTCCCCTGCATCCCAAAAATTCCTGTCCCCTGCATCCCCAACATTCCCTTCCCCTGCATCCCAAAGATTTCCTCCACCTCCATCCCAAAGATTCCCTTCCCCTGCATCCCAAAAATTCCTGTCCCCTGCATCCCCAACATTCCCTTCCCCTGCATCCCAAAGATTTCCTCCACCTCCATCCCAAAGATTCCCATCACCTCCATCCCAAAGATTCCCTCCACCTCCATCCCACAGGGATTCTCTCTCCCACCCCACATCCCCACCAGGAAAATCCCAGTCCCTGTGTCCCAAATCTTGGGAATTCTCAGCAGGGATGGACTCCCCACCCTTTTTTTGGGGTTTAGACCCCCCAAACCTCACCTGGGGGGTTCAAACCAGCCCGGAGTCACCTTCACCCCACAGCTGCTCTGCCCTGGAGAGCCCCAGCTGAGCACATGGGACCCCAGAAAAATCCCAAAATTAAAAATAACCCCACTGAAAAATTGCTTTTAACTGGCTCCCCTTCCCAGGAGTGCCAGCACCAAAATTACAAATAATCTCAGTGCCAGAGCAGATTTACTGCGTTCCCCTTTTTGGGGAAATTCCCAAAATTAAAAATAATCCCATTGAAAAAGCAGTGTTAAAATGCTCCCCTTCCCAGGGACCCTAGAAAACTCCAAAATTAAAAATAATCCTGCTGAAACATTGCTTTTAAAGTGCTCCCCTTTTTGGGGACCCCAGAAACCCCCAAAATTAAAAATAACCCCACTGAAAAATTGGTCTTAAAATGCCTCCCTGCCCAGAGATGCCAGAAAGCCCAGAAAATTAAAAATAATCCTGCTGAAATTTTGGTTTCAACATGCTCCCCTTCCCAGGAGTGCCAGCAAACCCCAAAATTCAAAATAACCCCAGCGCCAGAGCAGCTTCAACATGCTCCCCTTTTTCAGGGACCCCAGAAAACCCCAAAATCAAAAATACCTCAAAAAGCAGTTTTCACGTGCTCCCCTTCCCAGAGACCCCAGAAAACCCTGAAATTTTAAAAAAAAGCAGTTTTAAAATGCTCCCCTTCCAAAGAGTGCCAGCAAACCCCAAAATTCAAAATAACCCCAGCACCAGAGCAACTTCAACATGCTCCCCTTCCCAGAAACCCCAGAAAACCCTGAAATTTAAAAACAATCCCATTTAAAAAAAAAAGCAGTTTTAAAATGCTCCCCTTCCCAAGAGTGCCAGCAAACCCCAAAATTCAAAATAACCCCGGTGCCAGAGCAACTTTAACATGCTCCCCTTCCCAGGGACCCCAGAAAACCCCAAAATAAAAAATAACTCCACTGAAAAAGCAGTTTTCACATGCTCCCCTGCCCAGAGACCCCAGAAAACCCTGAAATTTAAAAAAAAAGCATTTTTAAAATGCTCCCCTTCCCAAGAGTGCCAGCAAACCCCAAAATTCAAAATAACCCCAGCACCAGAGCAACTTTAACATGCTCCCCTTCCCAGGGACCCCTGAAAACCCTGAAATTTAAAAACAATCCCACTAAAAAAAGCAGTTTTTAAAATGCTCCCCTTCCAAAGAGTGCCAGCAAACCCCAAAATTCAAAATACTCCCAGTGCCGGAGCAACTTTAAAATGCTCCCCTTCCCAGGGACCCCAGAAAACCCCAAAATCAAAAATACCTCAAAAAGCAGTTTTCACATGCTCCCCTTCCCAGAGACCCCAGAAAACCCTGAAATTTAAAAACAATCCCACTAAAAAAAAAAAGCAGTTTTTAAAATGCTCCCCTTCCAAAGAGTGCCAGCAAACCCCAAAATTCAAAATAACCCCAGCACCAGAGCAACTTCAACATGCTCCCCTTCCCAGAAACCCCAGAAAACCCTGAAATTTAAAAACAATCCCATTTAAAAAAGCAGTTTTTAAAATGCTCCCCTTCCAAAGAGTGCAAGCAAACCCCAAAATTCAAAATACTCCCAGTGCCAGAGCAGCTTTAACATGCTCCCCTTCCCAGGGACCCCAGAAAACCCCAAAATAAAAAATAACTCCACTGAAAAAGCAGTTTTCACATGCTCCCCTGCCCAGAGACCCCAGAAAACCCTGAAATTTTTAAAAAAAGCATTTTTTAAAATGCTCCCCTTCCAAAGAGTGCCAGCAAACCCCAAAATTCAAAATACTCCCAGTGCCAGAGCAGCTTTGCCGTGCTCCCTTCCCAGGGACACAAACCCTTCCCCTGCAGCCCATAAATGAAATTTAAACCCCTCGAGCACATAACAACTTTACGAGCTGCTCCACGTCCCCCACCCCAGGCTGGCAGGGCACAGATCCCCCCCCTCTGGAGGAATAATAATGGACATTTCGGCAGGGAGACAAAAAGTCCAGAAATTCTCCCCTCAGGACATCTCCCAGCCTGGGATAAACTTCGCTGCTGCGAGACAGATTTAGGGAGAGGGGAGGGTTTGGGTGGAGGTAAAAAAAGCAACGGGGGAGCTGAGATTTTTCCAAGGGAGGAAAAAGGGGTTTAAAAAAAAAAATGGGATTTAAAAAAAATGGGATTAAAAAAAAATGGGATTTAAAAAAAATTGGATTTAAAAAAAATGGGATTTAAAAAAAATTGGGATTTTAAAAAAAATGGGATTTTAAAAAAATGGGATTTTAAAAAAATGGGATTTTAAAAAAATGGGATTTTAAAAAAAATTGGGATTAAAAAAAAAAAAAAGGGATTTAAAAAAAGGAAAAATTGGGATTTTCGCTGATGGTTCTTGGTGGCATGGGAGGGACACGAATCAGTGTGGAGGGAGAGGATGATGACGGTGAAAATGTGTCAGGGAAAAGTGTCCTGAGCCTGGCCGCGCTTGTTAAAGGCCGGCTGCTATTTTTAATAGCACAAAAGCATCCGAAAATCGCCTGGTTTCGAAAAGAAAAGAGAAAAAAAAAGAGAGAGAGAGGAAAAAAAAAGAGAAAAAAGTACTGTATCAGTGTCACCGGAATGGATTCTCCAAATGAAATTGAACCGAGAGAGGAAATTGCAGGAATTACAAACAGGAGTTATCGGCTCCATAGGGGAGGGAGGGACCTTATCGGGGAAAAAATCCCATGGACCGAGCTAATTTTCCTTTTTCACTCCCCAAATCCATCACTCCCGCGTTTCTTGGGGAGTTTTCCGAGCCCGAGGTGCTCCACGAGCCTCCAGCACATTTTCCCTGGGCAGCATCATTCATTCCTTCCTCCCTGGCAGCGACCCCCTGGAAATGGCTCATCAGAGGTGGAAACGGCCGAAAATTTCTCTTTATTGGCCTTTTTGGCCTCAAAACCTCCCCTTCAGGAGCACGCAGCTCCCGCCTTTCCCTTCCCCGCTCAACTTCGCCGGGTTGGATGCGCTGAGATTTTTCCGCTCTCGAGGGGTGAAAAAAAACCCCAAATTTCCCCCAATTCTGCAGCCGCAGCTCCTGCAGGACCATCCCCGCTCTGGGGTCACCCCCGAGCCCCCCAGCCAGCCCGGGGATGTCGCAGTGACGGTGGCGAGGGTTGTGTCCCCTCAAAGCGACAGAGACCAGCGCTGTCCCCGCTGCCAAAGCCTCTGTCGCGACAGTGTCGCGGTGTTGGTGCCTCTCGCCACCCGCGGGTGACACCGGCCGGGTTTTCCCGTGTCCCCAGGCCAGGTGTCGCCTGGGATGCGCCCAAAGTGTCGCTTGTCCCGTGGGACAGCGATGAAGGGCGGGACAAGAGGTGGCGACAACGGGGACCCCAACCCGCGACAACGGGGACCCCAACCCGCGACAACGGGGACCCCAACGGGGACCCACAGCCGCGTCCCCCCCGGCCCCAGGACACGCGCGGCCCTGTCCGTCCGTCCGTCTGTCCCTGCGCACCGTGGGGACACCGGCTCGGTGCCCCCTGTCCCCAAATCACCCGGCGGGGACCGCGCTCTGTGCCCGCACAGGGGGACGCGCAGACCCCGGGATTAACCCCTCCCCTGCCGTCCTGCCGGGTTTAACCCCTCTCCTGCCGGGTTTAACCCCTCTCCTGCCGGGTTTAACCCCACTCCTGCCGGGCTCCCCGGGGCTGCGGAGGGGGGGGGGGGGCTCGCAGCGGAGTTCGCAGCCCCGAACTTTGCGGGGCTGAGCGGGGCCGGACCCTGCGCCCCTTTCCCCCTTTCCCCTTCTCCTCCTCAAGCCCAGGGGCTCTGGGGAGGTTCTCCCGCTCGGTTCCCTCAGCCGCCATCCCCGAGGGTGCTCCCCAAGCCCCGAGAGTGTCCCCTGAGCCCTCAGGGTGCTCGGCACCCTGGGGCTGTACCCCGGTCTGTGCCGGTGCCCCCCGAGGCTCTATCGGTGCCCCCGGGGCTGCCTCGGTGCCTCCCGGGGCTGTGCCGGTTCCTCCTGGATTGTGCCGGTTCCCCCCCAGCTCTATCGGTGCCTTTTGGGCTGTGCCGGTGCCCCTCGGCCGCACTCACAGCTCCGCTGCGCCGAGCCCCGGTGCCGCCGCCTCCGCCGGTGCTGCCGGTGCCGGTCTTGCCCCGGTGCCGGTGCCGGTCCCGCCCCGGTGCCGGTGCCGGTCCCACCCCGGTGCCGGTTCTGCCGCCGCGGGCTCCGCCACCGCCTCAGGTCCGCTCCATGTCCCCAGCGCCTCCGCTGGGAGCTGCCCCGGCGCCGGGCGGAGAGAGGGAGCGAGGAGGAGGAGGAGGAGGAGGAGGAGGAGGAGGAGGAGGAGGAGGAGGGACCCCGCTCCAGCCAGCCAGCAGCCGCCTCCGGGGCGGCCCCGTGCCCGTCCCCTCCCCTCGAGACCCCCCTGCCCACGTGTGACAGCGCCGGGGCTCCCACGCTGTGCCCGGAGCTCCGCGCAGAGCCCTGACCCCCTCCCAAGGCTGGGGCGGCACTCGGAGGGGTCTGGGGGGACCCTCCCGCACCCCGGGTTGGGCAGGGACCCAGCGGAGCCCCCTCGCTCGCTCCGAGCCGTGCCTGGAGTTTGGGGAGCCCAGCCCGCATTCCCGGGGGTGAGGGTCCCCAAAATCACAACGCGCCAGTGGCACACCCCAAAATCCGCCTTCCGATTTGGGGATCACCCCGAGTTTTGTTCCTTTCATCCCCCACCTCCCCTTTTTTTTTCCCCTGGAAATTCCTGACCATCCGATTCCATTCCAGCATCCCAGAAATTCCCGAGAATTCCGGAGACGCTCCCTGAGCGTACCGGGGAGGGCAAAGGCGGGAACAGAACCGGAAACCTCACCTGGGCAGGCCAGGTGGGGCACGGAGGGGGCACCCGCGCTCCTGGCAGCCCTGGCACCGCTTTCCCCTGGATGCCAGCCCGGCCCCATTGTGAGGCTCTGCCCGAGTGGAACGGTCCGATTGTGGGAGCACTTTGGGAATTCTTCCCGCTCCTCTGCTTGCCAGCTTGGCTGCTGGCCAGCGTGGAAACTTCCTGATGCCCCAAATCAATCATCCCCCGGCCCTACAAACACCTCAGAGGTGAGGCCCTCTGAGCTCACCTCCCTCGGGGACTCTTGGAGCTCCCAAACTCCCAGGTTTGGGATTTTCAAAGGCTTTTGCTGCTTACAACCCCCTAAAACATCTCCAGGCTCCTCCAGATCCCCAAAGGGTTTCCCCTTTTCCAATCCCAAGGTTTTCCCCTTTTCCAATCTCTACAAGATTTCCCCTTTTCCAATCCCTACAAGATTTCCCCTTTTCCAATCCCAAGAGGATTTCTCCTTTTCCAATCCTGAGGGTTTCCCCTTTTCCAATCCCTAAAGGATTCCCTCTTTTCCAATCCCTAAAAGGTTTCCCCTTTTCCAATCCCAAAAGAATTTCCCATTCTCCAATCCCAAAAGGGGATTTGATTTATTTCATAATTAAATCATAACTTCAGGGAACCCCATAGAATCATTCTTTTAAAAGGATTAAGTGCTGCTAAACCCTTTTTTCTGTTTTTTTTTTTGCACCCACCCCTTTTGTGTGCCACGGCAAGGCTGGCACGGAGCAAGGGGAACAACTGGCAGCCCCCCAGCTGGACAGATGGACAGACAGACACCATTCCCACATGTTTGGGGATGGAAAACCAGGAGCTCAGCTGGACCCACGAGGTTTTTCCTACTTGGGGAACCCCCAGGATCTCCCCACACCCCAAACCCAGCGCCCCACACACCTCACGCCCCCAGCAGCTCCGGGAATTCCATCACCCACCTTCCCCCGGGAATCAAATCCCTTCCAGGAGCAGCTGGAGAGGGACAGGGGCTGCCTCGGGCCACTGTTGACAAGGAGCCTTTTTTTTTTTTTTTCCTGCCGTGAAACCTTTAAAATGTTGTGTCAACACGGAAGGGCTGTTTATGTTTCACCAGCCGGGAAAGTTCCCATTGACTCCCGGCTCTTTCCTCCCCCACACCGTTATTTTCTGTTATTTTCTTCCCTGGGAATTTCTTTTTTTTTTTTTTTTTTACACAAGGGCAGGAGAGAAGAGGAAGAGATGGAGCTGCTGCTGGGATTTGGGGTTTGCTGAGCTGAGCTGGAGGTTCGGGAGGGGTTTGGGCACCCACACCCCATTCCCAGCCCTCTCCCTGTCCCCATCCCAAAGAGCAGAGCAGTGACCTGGGATCATTTCCCATCCTCACCCTGAGGATTTCACAGGAAATAGGGGAAATGGGCTGCACCCACAGCCCCCAAACCCTAAAGGGGCTCGGTGGAACATTCCTATTAAACCCCGTGGGACATTCCTGTTGAACCCCATGGGACATTCCCATTAAATCCTATGGGACATTCCCATTAAACCCCATGGGACATTCCTATTAAACCCTGTGGGACATTCCCATTAAACTCCATAGGACATTCCCATTAAACCCCGTGGGACATTCCCATATTCCCATTAAACCCTGTAGGACATTCCCATTAAACACCATGGGACATTCCCATTAAAACCCAGTGGGACATTCCCATATTCCCATTAAACCCTGTGGGACATTCCCATTAAACCCCATGGGACATTCCCATTGAACCCCATGGGACATTCCCATTAAAACCCAGTGGGACATTCCCATATTCCCATTAAACGCCGTGGGACATTCCCATTAAAACCCAGTGGGACGTTCCCATATTCCCATTAAACCCTGTGGGACATTCCCATTAAATCCCATGGGACATTCCCATATTCCCATTAAATCCCATGGGACATTCCCATTGAACCCCATGGGACACTCCCATATTCCCAATCCCACCCGGAGAGGATGGGACAGGTCTCCCCCAGCCCCTCCGAGCCCCCTCCCTCACTGGGGACACAGCTGGTCCCACGGCCACCCCTGGCACGGGCAGTCCCGAGTGTCCCCAAAGCCACCACCCCCTCAGTGTCACCCCCCAACCCCGACAGGACCCCGAGAGGCCCCGGGAGGGGGGGGTCTATGGGGGACCCCGCGACCCCCGAGGTCCCCAAAGCCACTCCAGGGGACACAGGAGCAGTCCCCAGACTGGATGGGGACACAATTCCCTGCAGGGCCAGGGACCCGCGCGGAGCTGGAGCTTTGTTGGGGTGGCCATGGCAGCAGCCGGCCCGGCCCACTCGGATTTTCACCTTCTGTTCCTTCCTCGCCTGCCCCGGTGGCCCCGGGGTTGGTGGCTGTCCCCTCAATGCCACCAGCACTGCTGGCCCTGCCCCTGGCACCCCTTGTGGATCTGCTGGGCACTCCCGGGACCTGCTGGGCACCCTCAGGACCTGCTGGGCATTGCCAGGACCTGCTGGGCATCCTCAGGACCTGCTGGGCACCCTCAGGACCTGCTGGGCATTGCCAGGACCTGCTGGGCATTCCCAGGACCTGCTGGGCATTGCCAGGACCTGCTGGGCACCCTCAGGACCTGCTGGGCATTGCCAGGACCTGCTGGGCACCCTCAGGACCTGCTGGGCACCCTCAGGACCTGCTGGATGCCCCAGAACTTGCTGGGCATCCTCAACACCCACTGGGCATCCCCAGGACCTGCTGGGCATCCTCAACACCCACTGGGCATTGCCAGGACCTGCTGGACACCCCAGAACATGTTGGGCACTCCTGGGACCTACTGGACGTCCTCAGGACCAGCTGGGCATCCTCAACATCCACTGGGCATCACCAGAACCTGCTGGACACCTCCAGGACTTTCTGGACACTCTCAGGACCTCCTGGCCATCCTCAGGACTTGCTGGACACCCCAGAACTTGCTGGCCATCCCCAAGGCATGAGGTGCCAGGCAGGGGACAAGGGCACAGCCACTGTCCCTGTCCCTGCCCTGGTCCCACCCGGGACTGGCTCCCATGGCTGCCGCAGCGTTCCCGGAGCCTGTCCCGGCAGAGGAAGCCGGGACAATGGCTGGGGGGGCCGGAGAGCCGCCCGGCAGCGCTGCCGGAGCAGGGGGCACGCAGGGCAAAGGCTCGGCCGGGGATCGCCTTCCTTTTCCCAGCCCCGAGCCCTGCCCGAGCCCGCGGGGCGGCGGGGCTGGGTCAGGGAAGGGCTCCGGACCCGCAACCGGCCCGGGGCAAAGCCGGGACAGGACAACAAAGCCGGGACATAAACCTGGGACAGCAAACCCGGCCTGTGGAAATCCCGGGCTGATGCAGTGAAGGCGCTGCCACTGCCCACGAGCTCACTGCCACCCACCCCTCAGTGCCAGCAGCTGGCCTGGTGGCACTGGCCACCTTCCAGCACCCCAAATCCATCCTTCAGTATCCCAAATCCACTTTCCAGCACCCCAAATCCATCCTTCAGCAGCCCAAATCCACCTTCCAGCGCCCCAAATCCATCCTTCAGCAGCCCAAATCCACCTTCCAGCGCCCCAAATCCATCCTTCAGCAGCCCAAATCCACCTCTGATCACCCCAATCCCACTTTCCAGCAGCCCAAATCCACCTTCCAGCGCCCCAAATCCATCCTTCAGTATCCCAAATCCACCTTCCAGCACCCCAATCCCACTTTCCAGTACCCCAATCCCACCCTCCAGCACTCCAAATCCACTTTCCAGAGCCCCATTTCCACTTTCCAGCACCCCAAATCCGGCCGGACTCCAGGCTCACCCCCCCAGTGCCCACCCTGGAGGTCCCCACCGTGTGTCCCCCCCGTGTGACACCGCTTGTGCCAACCCTCCTGGGGACACCCAGCTGCAATCAGGCATCCCCTGATTGAGGGGGACTCAATTCCCGACCCGCTTTTCACCCGGGCTGTTCGGATTGTCCCTGTCCCTGTCCCCGGCACAAGGGGCCAGCCCAGCCACACACCGCGGCAGTGCCACCACGGGGGGGGTGACACAGCCAGCCTGGCACTGTCCCCACCGCGTCCCAGCCGTGCCCAGACCGGAGGGGGTGACGCTGAGCGGGGAGGGACACAGGGACAGCGGGAGGGACAGAGGGGACGGCCGGACCACACAGCGGGCCCGGGGGGCAGCGGGGCCGAGCTGAGCCCCGACCTCCCCCGGGGCCCGAGCCCGGCGCTGCCGCTTCAAAGGCGACACCGAGGCTGTCCCAGGGCTGTCACCCTCCGCCAGCCCGGCTCCGGCGGGGACCCGGTGCCACCCAGCCCCACAGAGGGGCTTTTCTTGTCCCCCCGCCTTTGTTTTCTATTTAGTGCTTTTGTTCCCCCCTCTTTGGGGCTTTGTTCCAGCTCGTCCTTTGTTCCGACGCCTTTGGTTTCTCTTCCCTTTGATGCTTTGTCACTCCCTTCATCTTGGTGCTTTTCTTTCCCCGTTTTTTTTTTAGGTTTTTTGGTTTGTGCTTTTTTTGTTGTTGGTCCATTTTTTTCTTTTTTCTTTTTTTTTTTTTTTTTTTAAGCTGGCTCTTTGGTTTTGGGGGGATTTTATTGGGGTTTTTTTGTTGTTGTTGTTTTTTCTCTCCTGGCCGCTCCGCTCTTGGCATTTTTCTCTTTTCTGCTGCCTCGTCCACTCTCGGGTCACATGGACGCGGCCCGGATTGTCTCCAAATCCCCATTTGTCTTGTTTTGGTGCCTGCATTTCCCTGCCTTTATGTCTTTTTTCTTAAGAGACTCTCAGCGATTTCTTCTCCCGGCCGCGGGGAGAGCGGAGGGAGGGGAGGGGGGGTCGGGGCTTAATTAATTAGCGAGTGTAATCTTGAGCTGCGGGATGTGCGGAGCGTCATTAGGGCTGTCATTAGGGTGTTAGGGGTTAGCGAGGATTTAAATACCAGCTAATTGCAGCCAAGAGCTCCCGACTCCGCCAAAAAAAAAAATTCCAGCGGGAAGAGCCGGCCTTGGGTTTTGGGGAGAATTGGGAGAAATTCCCGGCAGGGAGGATGAGAAACAGGAGGGGGTAAAAGGGTGAAAAATCGTCACTTGAGGGGTGTTCAGTGTCACTTCGGGCATTCCTTGGCACGGCAGAGCCAGCCCAGGATGCCAGGGCAGAATGGGGAGGGTTAAATGCCCTGCGGGTGGCGATTTTCCCCCGTTCCCATCACCCAGGGAACCCTTTGGAAACGGGAATTCGGATGGACGAGCCCGGGCGGCACACGGGGCCGCTGCTGCCGCGGAGGGGACAAGGACTTGAATGTCACAGCCGTGACACGAGCGGCTCGGGGCACGTGCGGAGCCCCGCCGCAAGATCAGATACCGGGATTCGGGAGCCGTTTTCACCCCACGAGCGGCTCCGCTTTGATTTGAGCGCCCCAAACCAAGCTCGGGCGCGGTGGCACCGCTGAGGTGTCGCATCACCCCCAAAGCGAGCTCGGGGTCCTTTTTCAGAGCCCCAAATCCCCCCCGTGCCGCAGGTTTCGAGCGGCTGGCGCTGCTCCCCAGCTGCCGAGGGGAGGAAACAGCCAAAATAGCAACAGGATGTGCCCCCAGATAAGGTGATCGATATCAGAAAGCGCCGCTTTTTCAAGGCAGAGCCGAGCCCAGCTGCTCGAACAGGAGATCGGCCCCCGATAGGGGCGGCTCCGGCTTCTCGACACCCCAATTTCTCCTGCCCCCGCCGGTTTTCGGTAACCCGGTGACGTCCGCGGGGTTTTGGAGGGGTTGGTGTGGGAGGAGGGGGCGGAATTCGGATGGGGAGAAGGGCGGGAGGATCCCGGGAGCTGCAGGGAGAGCTGGCTGATTTGTGGGATGTCCTAAAGGTGAGATTGGGGTGGATCTGGCTGCTGCCAACACACCCCAAAAAGTGCTGAGGGTGTAACCGTGATTCCTGGGGTGAGCTGGGCACTGGGGGACAGCTGGGAAGGTTCCAGAAGATTTTCTGCGATGCCACCTCCATGATCCCACAAATGAGCACAGGCACAGCCGGAGCTCTCCATGGGTGAGGAGTTCCAGGGAATGGGCGCAGAGCAGCCCCAAACAGCCCCTGCCGACCCCAATCCCACATGGAAAACCGGGAACTGTGGCTCCAGGAGTGCCAAAACCTGAGCAGGACATCCCCAGGGACATCCCCGGGGACATCTCCAGGGGCATCCTCACCCCTCCCCAGCCCTGCCCTGCACATTGTCCCCTCCAAACTGCGCCACCGCCCCGCGTCACCGGGCCCGGGTGACTCCTCCACGGCCAAGGGGTGCCAGGGAGCCGTGCCAGCCGTGCCAGCCGTGCCAGCCGCTCCCGGCCCTGCCAGCACCTTCAGAGGTTAAAAACCAACACAAGGAGCCGCAAAACCCATCCTGCAGGTCTGCCCGGTCCCGCGGCTCTTCAAATGCAAACTCGGAGCCCATAAAACCCGATTGTCCATCCTAAAACTCCAGATTGTCCATCCTAAAACCCTGAATTGTCCATCCTAAAACTCCAGATTGTGCATCCTAAAAACCCAGACTGTCCATCTCAAAACCCTGGATTGTTTATCCTAAAACTCCATCCCAAAACCCCGGACTGTCCATCCTAAAACCCAGGATTGTCCATCCTGAAACTCCAGATTGCCCATCCCAAAACCCAGGATTGTGCATCCTAAAACTCCAGATTGTCCATCCCAAAACTCCAACTGTCCATCCCAAAACTCCAGATTGTCCCTCCTAAAACCCCGAATTGTGCATCCCAAAACCCCCGCGGCTCCCGCTGTGCCGTGGCCCGGCCTGGTGTCACCTCCTGCTGCCACCCCCTCCCCTGGCATTGCCACCGGATCACCCTGAGCTCGCTCTGCCGCGTCCTCCAAAGGGCTGAACCTGTTTTTATGGCAGAGCTGGCACCGGGAAGGCTAAAAAAAAAAAACCAAAAAAGCCTCCCCTGATCTCTGTATCTGCAGCCATGCAAGGAATATTGTTCAGCGCAGCACAAAAGCATCCCTGAAAATAGAAGCGCCAGGGCCAGGCCTGCCAGTGGCTGTGTGAGATAACGTCTACTTGCAAACAGTGTGTCTTTGTGCCGCTGTCACTGTCCCCATTGTTCAGGAGCCTATTGCCTCGGGGATATTGTTCCCTCCTTTTGTCTCAGCCCGGCTCCTTTTTGTTTGACTTTACTTTACCATTTCATTCCTCTCCTTTGTGCCGCCGTTCTTGCTTTTGTCTCCCTCTCTCTCTCTCTCTCTCTCTGCCTTTTCTCTCGCTGATTTGTATTTAGCGATTGTTCCCGGCTCGCTGCGAGCACAAAGTGCTCCGGGCTCTTTTCTCACTCCATTCATTCCCTATTCAGGTGCGTTTGTTTGCCCGTAGGTACCGGCAGGAGCGGATTTGGGGGGGGATTTGGGGTTTTAGGGGGTCCTGGAAGCCGGCAAAGGGAGCTGGAGGCTGCTGGTGGCCTTTGGGGACAGTCAGGTCCCCGTGTGCCCCATCCCCGCACCAAAAAAGCACCGGGAAAAGGACAAATGAGCCCCCAGGTGGAGCGGCCGAGGATGCTGGCAGGGACACGGGGGTGGCACCGGAGAGGTGACCGGGCCCGGTGCCAGCTGGGCCGATCCCAGAGCGGATCCGAGCCCAGCCGAGCAGTCCCGACCCTGGAACTGGCGGTCCCGGCTCCCCCCAGCCCCGCATCTGCAGCACGCCCGGATTTTAGGAGCCCCTGGAGGCACAAGGAGAACATTCCACGGCCTCTCCCCTCCTCTGCACCGCGGCTGTGCCCTCCCGGAGCGACCCTCGGGGTGGCACCACCCACCCCCGCTGCCACCCCCCGGTGTCCCCAGCTGGGATTCACCCTCGCGACCACAGGGACAGCGGCTGGATCCCCTGGAGGTGGCCTGGGGACATCTGGGGAGCGGCTCAGCGGCTCCCGGGGTGCCCCAGACCCCGCAGGATGGGGGGCACCCCCTGCCCCCCGGGCCCTGCCGCCTCCTGCCCGGACCTGCCCGCTGCAGGGAGGGCTCGTTCCCAGCGCCACGAGGAGGAGGAGGAGGAGGAGGAGGAGGAGGGTTCGGATTCCCCAGGAATCCTTCAGGGCGAGCTGACAAGTGGCCACCCCCGGAGACAACAAAGCCCCGCTGTTCTCCGGGCACGGCCCGCGTGACCCGACGGGACTTTTCCATCCCCTCCCCGCCACCGAAACCCCGGAGGATCCAAGAGAAACCTTCCTCCTCCTCCTCCTCCTCCTCCTTTACACACCCCACGCGAAGCGGGAGAGGCCCCGCGGGGACCCCCCCAGACTCACCCCGGGAACGAGGGACGGAGCGGGACGAGGGGACAGCGAGCGGCGAGCGCGGTGGCTCCGCGGGGCCAGCGGGAGCCCCCGGGCCCGGGCGGTCCCGGGGCCGCGGGGGGGGCGTGCCTGGGAATGGAGGGAGCGGACTGAGGGCCATTGTCTCATTGTTCGGGCTTCAAAGGACAATGGGCCATTGTTGTCCCCGGGGATGCCATTGTTTGCTTCCCCTGCAGATCCCGGCCGCGCACGGAGCTTTCCCGAGGGCCGGCTCCGTGTGTGGGACGCTCCAGAACAACGAGGCAGGAATGTTTCTTTCCTTCCCCACGCCCTGGTTTTGTTGTTTTTTTTTTTTTTTTTTGCACGGTTGTGCCATCCTGAAAAAAGGCACGGCCAGAGGGGATGGGACCACCCAGAGACCCCCCTGGACCCCGCAGGGATGGGCTGAGAGCGGGGGGTTCATCCTCCATCCCTGCACATTCCAAGGGTGAGAGCACAAAATCCAGCCGGGGTGAAGCCGCTTCTGCCTCCAGGAGCAGATATCCCGATTTTCCATCCCGCGGATCCCCCAGATCTGCCCCGGCACGGCGGCGTTTGGCTCCTGCAGCGCCCAGGAAAAGCGCTCGGGAAGGGACGGCCCGGCCCGGAGCGCTCCTGGAGCGGATTCCCGGGGCTGATCCCTCGGGGAAATTCAACGGAGGGGCCGAGGAAAAGCTCGGGGAGGGGGAAGGAGCAGGGAAAGAGGGGGGAAAGAGCAGAATTCCAGGAGCAGAGAAAGGTGCAGAATTCCAGGAGCAGGGAAACGCACAGGGGAAAGAGCAGAATTCCAGGAATAGGAAAGGAGAGGGGAAAGAGCGGAATTCCAGGAGCAGAATTCCAGCCCCTCCGCAGCCCGAGGCGAGCCGGGGGATGGATGGAGCAGGAAAGGGACTCGCTGTGCTCAGGGACACCCTCACTGCTGCCAACAGCCGGGAAAGGCGGGAGGAACTCCGGGAGCCCGGGACGAACCCCGGGATGAGCTCCGGGATGAACCCCGGGAGAGCTCCGGGATGAACCCCAGGATGAACCCCGGGAGAGCTCCGGGATGAACCCCAGGATGAACCCCGGGAGAGCTCCGGGATGAACCCCGGGAAAGCTCCGGCATAAACCCCGGGAGAGCTCCGGGAGAGCCCCAGGAGCGCTCAGGGCTGGCACTGGGGGAGAAGGGGGCACTGCCCCTGCAGGAATCGGCCTGGCCGCGGTTCCTCCCCTCCCCAGGGCTGCGACCACCCTCGGGATGAAGCCTTGGAGCGATCCCAGCCCGGCTGGAAGAGCCCCCGAGCGCCCCAAGCTCGGGCTCAGCCCCTCCAGAGCTTTGTCCCCATTGCCCGCCTGTCCCTGCGGGTCACCCGGCCCCTCTGGGGAGTTCCTGGGTCTCCGTCCATTCCAGCCGCCAGCCCGGGAGGTGACAGTGGCTGGGGACACGGAGAGGTGACAATGGCTGGGCACAGGCAGAGGTGGGCACAAACCCGGAGAGGTGGCAGTGGCTGGGGACACGAGGAGGTGACACAAATGGGAAGGTGGCAGTGGCTGGGGACACCGGGAGGTGGCAATGGCTGGGCACAGGGGAAGGTGGCAGTGGCTGGGGACAGGCAGAGGTGACACAAACCCAGGGAGGTGGCAGTGACTGGGGACACAGAGAGGTGACACAAACCGGTGCCAGGTCCTTTCCCAGTCCCCACAAGTGATTTGCACACCTGTGGGGTGACACACCCACCCTCAGTGCCCCCCAGTTTCCTCTCCCACCTCTGCTCTGCCCTTATCTCACCCCCCTTATCTCATCAGCCCTGCTGATAAGGGCTCGTGGCTGATGGGGCCCCCAAACGGAATTTTGGGGCCAGCTGTCCCCAAACCCCTCTGTGGGGCCCCGCTGCCGTCACTGCCCCCAAATCGGGGCTCCCCTCCCTCCTGCAGGGCCCCCCAA
This sequence comes from Agelaius tricolor, assembly GCF_023055355.1. Taxonomy (NCBI): domain Eukaryota; kingdom Metazoa; phylum Chordata; class Aves; order Passeriformes; family Icteridae; genus Agelaius; species Agelaius tricolor. The sequence continues at coordinate 5,278,610 of NW_027269290.1, forward strand.
CATCTGCAGGGCCCCGAGCGGCTCCGGGCTCTGGGGGGGTGACAAAAAAGGGTCGGGAAAAGAGGAACTCCCCAGGAATCCCGGCCCTGTTCCTCCTCCTCCTCCTCCTGATCCCGGGAATTCCGGCCGGGATTGGGGTCGGGCAGAGCCGGGATTGGGATCGGGAATTCCGGCCGGGATTGGGATCGGGCAGGGCCGGGACTGGGGTCGGGAATTCCGGCCGGGATTGGGATCGGGGAACTTCGGCCGGAATTGGGATCGGGGAATTTCGGCCGGGATTGGGGTCGGACAGAGCCGGGATTGGGATCGGGGAATTCCGGCCGGGACTGGGATCGGGGAATTTCGGCCGGGATTGGGGTCGGGCAGAGCCGAGCCCGCAGCTCCCCCTTCTGTCCAGAACCTTCTCAAAGTTTTTCCCCGTTCTGACAGGAATTTGGGACGCTCCAGGCAGAATTCCCACAGAATTCCCGAGGCTCGGGAAAAGGAATTCCAGCTGGGAATGAAAAATCCCCCGGGTGAGGCAAAGCTGAGGTTTGAGGGAGGAATGGGAAGGGATTTCTTGGCAAAAAGGGATTTGATTTGGGGAAAAAGAGATCAATTTTGGTGAGGGGGGGAAGGATTCTTTTTGGGATAAACAGGTTACTTATTGGGGAAAAGGAATTGGTTTGGGAGAAGGATTTTTTTGGGATAAAGAGATTGGTTTGGGGGAAAAAAAAAGAGGATTATTTTTAGGATTAAGGGATTTTTTTGTGGGGAAGAAGGGACTGGTTTATCCCTTTAGGAAAAAGGGATTTGGTTTGGGAAGAAGGGATCGGTTTTGGGATAAAGGGATTTTTAGGGGAAAGGGATTTTTCTGGGAAATTAAGGATTATTTTTGGGAAGAAGTGATGGGTTTGGGGAAGATGGGATTGGTTTGGGGAAGAAGGGATGGTTTTCAGGAAGATGGGATTGGTTTGGGGAAGAAGGGATGGTTTTCAGGAAGATGGGATTGATTTGGGGAAGATGGGATTGTTTTTGGGATAAAGGGCTTGGTCTGGGAAAACCTGAACCCCCAGATCCAACCCCACAGGGAAAAACCCTTGGAAAACATTTCCCCCACCCCGAGACTGAAACCCCATTCCCAGACTTTGTTACAAAAACCCCGTTTTATTGCCCAAAGAAAAGCCCAAACTACAAAACACGACTCCCAGAGGAGCTGAGGGGTTTCCCCCATGGCTCATCCCGTTTTTGCAGCGTTCCCAATCCCATTCCCAGCTGGAGCAGCCTGCCCCTAACTGGAGACGCTCTGCAGGAGGGTGATGTTGTCCCCCTTCAGCATGATCCGACCTGGAACCCAACGGGAGCGGGAATGGGCGCGAGTTTTGGGGTGGGAGCGCCCCAAAACCCACCCAGCCCCACAGATGGAGCCTGGAACCACAGCTGGAGCCCAATCCCACAGCTGGAGCTCAGCCCCAAAACCTGGATTTCAGCCCCAAAACCTGGAGCCCAATCCTGCAGCTGGATTCCAACCCCACAGCTGGATTCCAACCCCAAAATTTGGATTCCAACCCCAAAGCCTGGATCCTAATCTCACAGCTGGAGCCCAATCCCAAAACCTGGATCCCAGCCCCACAGCTGGAGGCCAATCCCAAAACCTGGATCTCAATCCCACAGCTGGATTCCAATCCCAAAACCTGGATCCTGGCCCCAAAACCTGGATGCTGGCCTCAAACCTGGATCCCAATCCTACAGCTGGAGCCCAATCCCAAAACCTGGAGCCCAATCCCACAGCTGGATCCTGGCCCCAAAACTGGAGCCCAACCCCAAAACCTGGATCTCAATCCCAAAACCTGAATTCCAAACCCACAGCCAGAGCCCAATCCCAAAGCCTGGATCCTGGCCCCAAAACCTGGATCCTGACCCCAAAACCTGGATCCCAATCCCACAGCTGGAACCCAACCCCAAAACCTGGATCCCAATCCCAAAGCCTGGATCCCAGCAGGATTTAAGGCACCACTTCCAGGTTCCAGGCTCCCACGTTGGGATTTTAGGGTCCAACACTTGAATTCCAGGATCCCACACCTGATATTTAGGACCCCAGCCCCAGATTTCAGGTCCCACCCCCAAATTCCAGGCTTCCCCACCGCCCTGCCCTACCCAGCTGCTTCCTGGATTTGGTTTTGGAGTGAATTTCCTCAGCATCGTCCAGCACCAGGTTCATGTACTCATCAAAGCCCTGCAGGAGCAGCACCAACCTCAGTGAAAATCCAAAAAAAACCCCTAAAAACCCCAAATCCCCCCCAAAAAACTCCACCCCCTCCAAAAAACCCAAAACCCAAAAAAAACCCCAAAAAACTCACCCAAACCCCCAAAAATTGAAAAAAAACAGAACAAAAAAAAACCCACCAAAACCCCAAAAAAATTTAAAAAGCCCCAAACCCAAAAAAAATTTAAAAAGCCCAAAACCCCAAAAAAAACCCCAAAACACTCCAAAAAACCCCAAAGAACAAAAAAACCCAAAACAAAAAAAAACCCAAAAAACAAAACAAAAAAATACTCAAAAAACCCCTCCACTCCCCCCCAAAAAACCAAATACAAAACAAAACAAAAAAGCTTCAAAAAACTCCAAAAAACCCCAAACCCCTCCCCAAAAAAGTCCTAAAAAAATACAAAAAACCCCAACCCTCCCCCCCAAAAAGAAACCCCAAAAGCCCCGAACCCTGCAATTGCCAGGAGAAGCACAAGGCAGAAATGGGTTCAGGGGAGGGGAAAAGGCAGAGGGGTGACCCCAGAGCAGGGGGGGTGACAAGGGGACAGTGGCACTCACGATGATGCAGCCCTCGATCCTCATGTTCACCTGCTCGTAGAGCCACACCTGGATCCTGGATCTCTGCAAGGCACCAAAAACACCTCTGGGGGGGCCCTGGGGGGTTCAGGGTCCATCCTCACCCCCAAATCAGGGGGGGTTCCCTGGGAATGTCCTGTGGGATGGCAGTGGGAGGAGCAGCAGGGCCTGCTCTGGTGTTTGGATGGATTAAATGGAGAGAAATGGGGTTTAAATGGGGTTTTGGGAAGGAATTGCTCTCTGGGAGGGGTTGGGGTGGAATTCCCTGAGGAGCTGTGGCTGCTCCAGCTCTGGGAGTGTCCCAGGCTGGGTTGGACAGTGGATAAAATGGATAAAATTTATAAAATGGATAAAAAAGATAAAACGGCACCCTTGGATGGTGGAAGGTGTCCCTGCCATGGCAGGGCTGGGAATGGGATGATCCTTAGGATCTTCCAACCCAAACCATTCCAGAATTCCATAAAAAATCCCAATTTCAGGACTCCAGACTCATTCCCAGCCTGCCAATTCTCACAGAATCTGAGGCTGCCCCATCCCTGGGTGTCCCAGGCCGGCCTGGAGCAGCCTGGCCCAAGGGAAGGTGCTGCCCATGGCAGGACTGGCAATGGGATGATCCTTAGGATCTTCCAACCCAAACCATTCCAAAACTCCATAAAAAATCCCAATTTCAGGACTCCAGACTCATTCCCAGCCTGCAAATTCCCACAGAATCCCCATCCCTGGCATGTCCCAGGCCGGGCAGGAGCAGCCTGGCCCAGGGGACGGTGTCGCTGCCATGGCAGGGCTGACACCGGGTGGCATTTGGGGTCCCTCTCCGCGGTGATTCACTCACGTTCTGCAGGTAGCGGAAGATCAGGTTCTGGAGCCGAGCGTTAAGGGCACAGCACAGCCGGGAGCCCCGGGCACGGCCGGGACGGGACCCGAAGCCCTGAGGGGACCCCGCGAGTGGGGCCTTGACCCCGCCATGGAACCCGCCCGCCCCGCTCCCTTCCCGCCCGCCAGCCCCGCGCTCCCCGCAGCCTCCCCGCGCTCCCCCGGTGCCCTCAGCGCTGGCGGCAATGTAGGATACGATGGGCTGCACCATCACCTTCTGCACCTTCTGGCCCTGCCCGCGGTACGCCATGGCTGCGCGGGGCCGAGGGGCACTGTGGGAGAGCGGCGGTGCGAGGGGATGGAGGAGCGCGGGGCACTGTGGGATGGCGGCGGAACAGGATGGGGAAATACAGAGCACTGTGGGATAGTGGAGGAACGGGAGCGGCACCGTGCGGGGCGCTGTGGGATGGTGGCGGTGTGAGGGGATAGAGGCGGTGTGAGCGGATGGAGGAGCGCGGGGCACTGTGGGATAGTGGCGGAACAAGATGGGAAACACGGGGCACTGTGGGATAGTGGTGGTGTGAGGGGATGGCACCGCGCGGGGCACTGTGGGATAGCGGCGGAACAGGATGGGGACACGGGGCACTGTGGGATAGTGGTGGTGTGAGGGGGAATGGAGGAGCACGGGGCACTGTGGGATAGCGGCGGAACAGGATGGGGACACGGGGCACTGTGGGATAGTGGTGGTGTGAGGGGGAATGGAGGAGCACGGGGCACTGTGGGATAGCGGCGGAACAGGATGGGGACACGGGGCACTGTGGGATAGTGGTGGTGTGAGGGGATGGAGGAGCACGGGGCACTGTGGGATAGCGGCGGAACAGGATGGGGACACGGGGCACTGTGGGATAGCGGCGGTGTGAGGGGATGGCACCGCGCGGGGCACTGTGGGATAGCGGCAGAACAGGATGGGGACACGGGGCACTGTGGGATAGTGGCGGTGTGAGGGGAATGGAGGAACGCGGGGCACTGTGGGATAGTGGCGGTGTGAGGGGATTGCACCGCGGGGCACTGTGGGATAGCGGCGGAACAGGATGGGGACACGGGGCACTGTGGGATAGTGGCGGTGTGAGGGCGGCCTTTTTTTCTTACTTTTTTATCATTATTTTTAGAATTTTTTTTTTCTCTTAGTAGGTTTTTTCTTGCTAGTATTACGGGGTTTTATGCCATTCTTTTATTTGGGTTTAATTACCATAATTCATTTAAAAAAAATTCCCTAAAAATATTCCCCTAGCTCAGAGCTATGTCCTAAAACACTCAACTTTCAAATAAAGTGATTTTTGTGCTCTTACAGCACCGCAGCTTTCCTGTTCATTTGTCCCTCAAGAAGAAAGCCTAAAAATCCCTGAAACATCTCCCATGGCCCCGTTCCCTCTCCTCCTGTCCCTGGTCCCTGGGATAAGATCCCAAACCCCCCCGGCTGTCCCCTCCTGGCAGGGAGTTGTGCAGAGCCAGAAATTCCCCCTGAGCCTCCTTTGCTCCAGGCTGAGCCCCTGCCCAGCTCCCTCAGGACTCTCCAAACCCTTCCCAGCTCCCTCAGGACTCTCCAAACCCTTCCCAGCTCCCTCAGGACTCTCCAAATCCTTCCCAGCTCCCTCAGCTCCTCCAAACCTTTCCCCTCTCCCTCAAGATTCTCTCCAAACCCTTCCCTGGTTTCCTCAGGTTTCTCCATTCCCTTCCCAGCTCCCTCAGAATTTTTCCAAACCCTTTCCCAGCTCCCTCAAGATTCTCTCCAGGCCCCTCCCAGCTCTTCCAAACCTTTCCCCCTCTCCCTCAGGATTTCTCCAACCCTTTCCCAGCTCCCTCAGACCCTTCCCCAGCTCCCTCAGGACTCTCCAAACCCTTGCCCAGTTCCCTCAGCTCCGCCAAACCCTTCCCATCTCCCTCAAGATTTCTCCAAACCCTTCCCAGCTCCCTTGGGATTCTCCAAACTCTTCCTTGGTGCCCCTCAGTTCCTCCAAACCTTCCCCAGCTGCCCCAGGACTCTCCAAAGCTTTCCCTGGTTCCCTCAAACCTCTCCCATCTCTGTCAAGCTTCTCTCCAAACCCTTCCCTGGTTCCCTCAGGACTCCCCAAACCCTTTCCAGATCTCTCCAAACCCTTCCTTGGTTCCCTCAGTTCCTCAAAACCCTTCCCATCTCCCTCAGGATTTTTCCAAACCCTTCCCTGTTCCCTCAGGACTCCCCAAAGCTTTCCCTGGCTCCCTCAACTCCTTCAAATTTTTCCCAGCTCCCTCAAGATTCTCTCCAAACCCTTCCCAGCTCCCTCAGGATTTTCCAGCCCCTCATTAATTCCTAATTAACACTCAGCATTCCCAATCTCTTTGGTGCCATTCCTTAAAAAACCCACGGACACCACACAGTGAGCAGCCTACCTTTAATCCCTTAAATAGAATCATACAAATATAAAATGGAAGAATAAAATATTTACAGAAAAACAAAAAAAAAAACAAATCCCAAAACAAAATGGAAAAAAACCCCCACGGGGATTTCACTCAATCCCATCTCCAAAGGGCTGGAAAAGAGGGAGCAGCCAAGGGGGAACATTCCAGGTGTTTGATCTTTCTCCCCTCCAAAAATGATCCCAGCTGGATGTGGGAGGTTCATTGCAGGGAGAAATCCTCAGAAGGCAGAGGCACTTGAAGCAATGTTCCTTTTCCAAAATCCCAGGAGGAATTTTGCTTTCCCCCATGGAAAAAATCCCCCAGATCATCCCGAGCCAGGCTCACCCTGGCAGGCTTTGGTCCAAAATCCTGCCTCAGATTTTGCCTCTTTTCCCTGAATTCCCCCCAAATGCGAGTCCATCCGTGGCTCCCAGAGTTGACACAGTAACTCCAGGGATTTTTTGGGATTTTCTGTCCAGGAGGAAGCTCTGGAGATGGGATCTGTGGCCCCTCAGGGCGTTCCAAGTGCTCTGTCCTGTCCCGTGGGGGGACAAACTCAGCCTGGAATTTTGGGATAACTGAGAGCAGACTCTGCCTAATCCTAACAATCCAACTGTGCTTCCAGCTGGGGCAGGGTCTCCTCCACAGATCCAACAACATTTACAGGATTTTTGTGGGAGGTGAGGAGAAAATTTTGTTTTTTCAGGGTGGTTTTTTTTTTTTGGTGTCGTGTCTTCTTTCCCCATTTTTTTTTTTTTTTTTTCCAAAAAACCTCCCCTCTCAGCTGTCAATCATCTCAGACAGTTCCAGCAGGAGATCATCCTCATCCTTGCCTGGATCCAGGTCGATTTCTGCCTCCAGTTTTCCCCCAGAGATCTCCCAGATGAGTTTCTCAAAGTCGTCCTCCACCGAGAGCGCGGCCTTGGCGCCGCCGGCCGAGCTCAGGCGCCGCAGCTTCAGGGGAGCCTCCAGGGAGGAGGAGGAGGAGGAGGATGTGGATGAGGAGGATGAGGAGGAAGAGCCAGACACCTCTGACTGTGCCAGGGAATCCCCCTGGGTGCCAGGCTGCAGCTCAGGGCTGGGGAGAGCAGAAGGGAGGAGTCAGCGAGGGGGGACCTGAGGGGGAGACTGAGGGTTTGGGTTTGCAGGGGGAGGGGATTGGGGAGGGTGGGGATGGGTTTGGGGAGTCCTGGATTGGGTGTGGGGAGTCCTGGATTGGGTTTGGAGAGTCCTGGGCTGGGTTTGGGGAATCCTGGGCTGGGTTTGGGGAGTCCTGGATTGGGTTTGGGGAGTCCTGGATTGGGTTTGGGGAGTCCTGGGCTGGGTTTGGGGAGTCCTGGGCTGGGTTTGGGGAGTCCTGGGCTGGGTTTGGGGAGTCCTGGGCTGGGTTTGGTGGGGGCTGGATGGGGTTTGGGGAGTCCTGGATTGGGTTTGGGGAGTCCTGGATTGGTTTGGGAAGTCCTGGATCAATTTTGGCAGGTCAGGATCAAATTTGGAGTCCTGGATTTGGTTTGGGAGGCTGGGACTGGGTTTGGGGAGTCCTTGACTGGTTTCGGAAGTCCTGGATCAATTTTGGCAGGTCAGGATCAATTTTGGAGTCCTGGATTTGGTTTGGGAGGCTGGGACTGGGTTTGGGGAGCCCTGGATTGGTTTGGGAAGTCCTGGATTGGGTTTGGAGAGTCCTGGATTGGGTTTGGTGGGGGCTGGATTGGGTTTGGAGAGTCCTGGATTGGGTTTGGAGAGTCCTGGGCTGGATTTGGTGGGGGCTGGAATTGGTTTGGTGGGGGCTGGAATTGGGTTTGGTGGGGGCTGGATTGGGTTTGGTGGGGGCTGGATTGGGTTTGGGGAGTCCTGGATCAATTCAGGCAGTTCAGGATCAATTTTGGAGTCTTGGATTGGTTTTCGGGAATCCTGGATTGAGTTTTGGGAGGCTGGGACTGTGTTTGGGGAGTCCTTGACTGGTTTGGGAAGTCCTGGGTCAATTTTGGCAGTTCAGGATCAATTTTGGAGTCCTGGATTGGGTTTGGAGGGCTGGAATCAGTTTTGGGAAGTCCTGGATCAATTCTGGCAGTTCAGGATCAATTTTGGAGTCCTGGATTTGGTTTGGGAGGCTGGGACTGGGTTTGGGGAGCCCTGGATCAATTCTGGAGTCATGGATCAGTTTTGGGAAGTCCAGGATCAATTTTGGGACTCCAGGACCAGTTTTGGGAAGTCCAGGATCAATTTTGGCAGTCCAGGATCAATTTTGGGAGCCCAGGATCAATTCTGGGAGCCCAGGATCAATTCTGGGGAGTGTCCACGTGCAGCATTTGTAGAACCCCAAAGCAGCTCTGCTGCACAGACATGAATTGCAATTAAATCTTCCTCTGTAGGATTCTGGGCCTGATTTCCCTCAAAGCTGGGATTTCCCCTGGTGCCCACCCCACATCCCATCCCTGGGGTCAGGAGGGAAAAGGGAATTTGGGGTTGGGATTTGGGGTTACCTGCTCTGGGAATTCTCCCTCCGAGGGTTGGAGTCCAGGCTGTTGTCTGGAGAAGGGGGAACAACCTGACAATGAGGAGCAGGACAAGTTTTAGGATCTAAAAAATCCCAAATTTTTCCTTTTCTGCTTCACCTGAAGCAGGACACTCCTGAAATAAGGAATTTGGGGTTTTTGAAAAGGAATTTTTGCCTTGGAAAGGATAAAAATCCTTCCCAAATCCCAGCAGGGAACTCTGGAGAACCTGAGAATTTTTAGGATCTAAAAAAATCACAAATTTTAGGAAAATTCTTCCTTTTGTGCTTCACCTGAAGCAGGGCATTCCTGAAATGAGGAATTTGGGTTTTTTAAAGGAATTTTTGCCTTGAAAAGGAGAAAAATCCTTCCCAAATCCCAGCAGGGAATTCTGGAGATGCCTCCAAAGCAGGAATGTGCTGCCCTTGAGATTCCTGGGGTGAAAAGGGCTGGGAGAGCTGGAGAAAATTTCAGTTTTCCAGGGTTTTTTTTTTTGGGGGGAATTTGGGGAGATTTGGGGCCTTACCTTGGCTGGGGACTCCTGGGTGTCCCCGCTGGTGGCACTGAGTGGCTTCACTGCCACCACAGCAGGGGGGTGGCCCTCGGGGCCCTTCCTCTTCAGGGGCTGCTTGGGAGGAGCTTTGGCATCCAGGGGCTTCAGGCACACCTTGGATTTGGCTGGGATGGAGAGAAAAGGAGGGAAAACAGGGAAAGGAGAGGGAAAATTTACCTATCAAACCCCTTCCTTTATCAATCAAACCCCTTCCTTTATCAATCAAACCCCTTCCTGTATCAATCAAACCCCTTCCTGTATCAATCAAACCCCTTCCTGTATCAATCAAACCCCTTCCTGTATCAATCAAACCCCTTCCTGTATCAATCAAACCCCTTCCTGTATCAATCCAATCCATTCCTTTATCAACCCCTTTATCAATCAAATCTCTTCATCAAATCCCTTTACTCATCAAATCCCTTTATCTATCAAACCCCCTTATCAAGCCCCCACCTCTGCCTCCCTAAACCCCAACCCAACCCCAAACTGAGCATTCCCACAAACCCCAACCCCAAACTGAGCATTCCCACAAACCCCAACCCCAGACCATTCCAACTAATCCCAACCCCACACTGAGCTTTACCATAAACCCCAACCCCAGAACATCCCCACAAATCCCAACTCCAGATCATTCCCACTAACCCCAACCCCACACAGATCATCCCATAAATCCTAACCCCACACTGAACATTCCCAACCCCACACAGCCCATCCCACAAACCCCACACAGCCCATCCCACAAACCCCAACCCCAGACCATTCTCACAAACCCCAAACCCACACTGAACATTCCCAACCCCACACAGAACATTCCCCTAAATCCCAACCCCACACAGAACATTCTCAACCCCACACAGCTCATCCCACAAACCCCAACCCCAGACCACTCCCCTTAACACCAACCCCAGACCATTCCCCTAAACCCCAACCCCAGACCATTCCCCTAAACCCCAACTCCAGACCATTCCCACAAACCTCAAACCCACACTGAACATTCCCAACCCCACACTAAACATTCCCAACCCCACACAGCCCATCCCACAAACCCCAAACCCAGACCACTCCCCTAAACCCCAAACCCAGAACATTCCCCTAAACCCCAACTCCAGACCATTCCCACAAACCCCAAACTCACACTGAACATTCCCAACCCCACACAAATCATTCCCCTAAATCCCAACCCCACACAGAACATTCTCAAGCCCACACAGCCCATCCCACAAACCCCACACAGCCCATCCCACAAACCCCAACCCCAGACCATTCCCCTAAACCTCAAACCCACACTGAACATTCCCAACCCCACACAAATCATTCCCCTAAATCCCAACCCCACACAGCCCATCCCCCTAAACCCCAACCCCACACAGATCATTCCCCTAAACCCCAAACCCAGAACATTCCCCTAAACCCCAAATCCACACTGAACATTCCCAACCCCACACAAATCATTCCCGTAAACCCCAACCCCACACAAATCATTCCCCTAAACCCCAACCCCACACAAATCCTTCCCCTAAACCCCAACCCCACAAAGACCACTCCCAACCCCACAAATCCCACCCCACAAACCCCAAACCCCACAAACCCCACACAGCCCCACCTCTGCCTCTCCTCTCGGGCAGCTGAGCTCCCTTTTTCCCCAGCTCCTTCTCTGGGGTTCCCCCTCCATCCTCGGGGGCTTTTCCTCCTCTCCTCCTGCCCAGCTGGGCTGACCCCACAGCAGCCTCAGGGCTCCCTGATCCTGGGGTTTTTTCCTGGTTTTTTTCCTGGTTTTTCTCCTGTTTTTTTTCCTGGTTTTCAGCTGGAACTGCCCCAGCTCCCTGCTGCAGTTTCTCCTCCTGCCGTTGTTTCTGCTGCCGTTTCTCCCACATGATTTCCTCCAGGCTCTTCACCTGAATTCCAGAATTCCCTGAATTCTGACAGGGGGAAAAAAAAACAAAAAACACCAAGAGGGTTCTTAGGGGAAAAAAATCTAGTGATAAAAACTTATGGAAATGGGAGGAACTGATCAGAAATGTGAAATTTTTGTTATAAATTTGTTCAGACTCACCTCAGCAGGGGCAGAGCCATTTTTGGGGGAAGGTTTGTTCAGCTCCACAATCATTTTTTCTTCTCTTCCAGGTGCTTTAAACCAAGAAAAAACATCCAAAAATTGGTTTTTTTGTTTTCTTGAGGGGGTTGTTTCCCTATTTTTATTGACAGGAAGCAATTCCTGTGGGATTTTCTCTCTCCTTCAGTCCCACCATTGAGCACCATCATCATTACTGTTATTATTACAATAATTATTTTTTGCTCAGAAATGGATAAATCCTTCCCAAACAATATTCCAAAGGGGAATGGGATGGATTCCACCATACAAAATCCAGGGCAGAATAAAAAGAGGGAAATTCCCAAGGAGAAGCAGAACTTCCAAATGAAAGCACAATTCCAAAGGAGGAGCAGAATTCCCAGGAGAATCAGAGTTCTCAAAGGAAATCACAATTCCCAAGGAAAAGCACAACTCCCAAAGAGGAGCAGAATTCCCAAAAAGAATCAGAATTCCCAGGGGAATGAGAATTCCCAAGAACAATCAGAATTCCTAAGGAAACACAGAACTCCCAGGGAGGAGCACAATTCCCAGTGGGAGCAGAATTCCTAAGAGGGAGCAGAATTCCCAGGGGGGAAGCAGAACTCCCAAAGGGAATCAGTTCCCAGGGACAATCAGAACTCCCAAGGACAATGAGAACTTCTGGGGGGGAAGGAGAATTCCCAAAGGGAATCAGTTCCCAAGGAGAAGCAGAATTCCCAAAGGGAATCAGAATTCCCAGGTGGAAACCACAATTCCCAAGGAGGAGAAGAACTCCCAAGGGACAACCCCAACTCCCAAGGAGAAGCAGAACTGGAACTCCCAGGGGGGAGAAGCACAATTCCCAAGGACAACCAGAACTCCCAAGGGACAACCACAACTCCCAGGGGACAACCCCAGCTCCCAGGGGACAACCAGAACTCCCAAGGGACAACCAGAACTCCCAAAGGGACAACCACAACTCCCAAGGACAATCCCAGCTCCCAGGGGACAACCACAACTCCCAAGGGGACAATCGCAGCTCCCAGGGGACAAACCCAACTCCCAAGGGACAACCAGAACTCCCAAGGAGAAGCAGAACTGGAACTCCCAGGGGGGAGAAGCACAATTCCCAAGGACAACCAGAACTCCCAAGGACAATCCCAGCTCCCAAGGGACAACCCCAGCTCCCAAGGACAACCAGAACTCCCAAAGGGACAACCACAACTCCCAAGGGACAACCACAACTCCCAAGGGACAACCACAACTCCCAAAGACAATCCCAGCTCCCAAGGGACAACCCCAGCTCCCAAGGGACAACCCCAGCTCCCAAGGGACAACCCCAGCTCCCAAGGAGAAGCAGAACTGGAACTCCCAGGGGGGGAAAGCACAATTCCCAAGGGACAACCCAAACTCCCAGGGGACAACCAGAACTCCCAAAGGACAACCCCAACTCCCAGGGGACAACCACAACTCCCAAAGACAATCCCAGCTCCCAAAGACAATCCCAGCTCCCAAGGACAATCCCAGCTCCCAAGGAAAACCCCAGCTCCCAGGGGACAACCCCAGCTCCCAGGGGACAACCCCAGCTCCCCAGGGGACAACCCCAGCTCCCCAGGGACAATCCCAACTCCCAAGGAGAAGCAGAACTGGAACTCCCAGGGGGGAAAAGCACAATTCCCAAGGACAATCCCAACTCCCAAGGACAATCCCAACTCCCAGGGGACAATGAGCATTCCCAGGGGACAATGAGCATTCCCAGGGGACAATGAGCATTCCCAGGGGCTGGATCCCTGCTCACCCAGGAGCTTGGTGACCCTGAGCAGTTTCCTGCCCCTCACGGCAGCCTCGGCCTGGCCAGGGCTGGCAGGGACGTTCTCCCCGCTCTGCTGCAGCCTCAGCGCCTTCTCCCTCTTGATCTCCTCCAGGGTTTTGATCCGAACTTCTCCAGCTCCTTTGGCTCTGCCAGGCTCTGCCAGCTGCACCCTGCCTGCCCCAGCTGGAGCAGGAATGTTCTGTTTCCTGGCATCTGCCTCACTTTTGGCCCTGCTGCCGAATTCCTCGGGTTTTTCCTTCTCCTCTCCCAACCTTTTGTGGTTTTTTTCCACCAGGGCTCCCATCAGGGATTTGCTGCGGGCAGCAGGGGAGGGTTTTGCTCCTAAATTTGGATCTTCAGTTTTCCTTCCTTCTCCTGGGATTTTGGCTGGGGGCTCTCCTCTCCTCTGGTTGGCTCTTTCCAAGCGGATTTCCTCCAGGGTTTTCACTCTGATCTCCTCGATGGGCTTGGCAGCTTTGTCTGAGGGCAGAAAAATCCAAGCCAGGAATCAAAGAGACATCAAGGAGAGGGGGAAAAGCCTCCAGAATTCCTCCCAGCACTGAGGGAATTTGGGATTGAGGGCTCTCAGTGCTCCTTGGCTTGGAAGGACTCTGAGGATCATCCAGGGACACTTTGCTCTGTGCCAGGTGGCTCCAAACAGGACTGGCACATTCCAGGGATGGAGCAGCCAAGGATTCTCTGGGAATGAGTCTGGGGTCCTAAACTGGGATTTTTTAATGGAATTCTGGAATGGTTTGGGCTGGAAGATCCTAAGGATCATTGCCACCCCATGCCCCTTCCCATGGTGCCCCAAACCCCATCCAGCCTTGGGGACTCCAGGGATGGGGCAGCCACAGATTCTCTGGGAATTTGCAGGCTGGGAATGAGTCTGGGGTCCTAAACTGAGATTTTTTTATGGAATTCTGGAATGGTTTGGGTTGGAAGATCCTAAGGATCATCCCATTCCCAGCCCATGCCCCTTCTCATGGTCCCAGGGTGCTCCAAACCCCACCCAGCCTTGGGGGCTCCCAGGGATGTAGGGGCAGCCATGGTGATTCCAGGCAAGGATTCCTTCCCAATATCCCAGCAAAGCAGCCCAGGGAAGGCTGGAATGGGTTGGGTTGGAAGGGATCATCCAAGGCCATGGGCAGGGACACCTCCCACCATCCCAGGGTGTCATTTGATGAATTTTACCCATTTTATTATTTTTATTCACTGTCCAGCCCAGCCTGGGACACTCCCAGGGATGGAGCAGCCACAGCTCCCCTGGGAATTCCATCCCAGCCCCTTCCAGAGAACAATTCCTTCCCAAAATCCATTTAAACCCCATTAGTCTGACCATTCCCCTCATCCTGTCCCTCCATTCCTTGGCAATATTCCCTCTCCACCTTTCCTGCAGGTTCCCTTCAGGCCACAATGAGATCACCCCAAAACTCCTCCTCTTCAGGCTGGACAATCCCAATTCCCTGAACAAAACTTCTCCCCCTCCTTTGAACCACTTGGATTTGGAAAATCAGAGCCAGTTATCCTTTAAAATCAGCAATTTAAGGCTGCAAGAAGGTTCTTGGGAAGAAAACAACAACAACAAGAATATTTTAAATCTAATTTTTACCTGTCTCAGTGCTGCTCTGTTCAGAGGGCAGCCCCAGCCTCTCCTTCAGGGACTTCAGGACTTGAACTAAAAAACAAAACAGTAAAAAAACGTGGCAAAAATCCCAATTTTGGGTGGGAAATGAGACAGGAGAGCACCTCAGTGGGACTCAGAGTGACCTTGAAACCACAACCAATGTGCAGGAAGAAGCAGGAGAAGAGAGGAGGAACAGAAAATCCCAAAGGGAAAAGCTGGAAAGAAAATCCCAAAGGGAAAAGCTGGACAGAAAATCCCAACCAGAAAAACCCCAAAGGGAAAAGCTGGACAAAAAAATCCCAAAGGGAAAATCCCAAGCAGAAAAACTGGACATAAAATCCAAAAGAGAGAAGCTGGACAGAAAATCCTAAGCAGAAAACCCCAAAAGGAAAAGCTGGACAGAAAAATCCCAAAGGGAAAATCCCAAGCAGAAAATCCCAAGCAGAAAAACTGGACAGAAAATCCAAAAGAGAGAAGCTGGACAGAAAATCCTAAGCAGAAAATCCAAAGGGAAAAACTGGACAGAAAATCCTAAGCAGAAAATCCCAAAGGGAAAAGCTGGACAGAAAATCCTAACCAGAAAAACCCCAAAGGGAAAATGCCAAGCAGACAATCCCAAAGGGAAAAACTGGACAGAAAACCCCAAAGGGAAAAGCTGGACAGACAACCCCAAAGGGAAAAGCTGGACAGAAAACCCCAAAGGGAAAAGCTGGACAGAAAAATCCCAACCAGAAAATCCCAAAGGGAAAAACTGGACAGACAATCCCAAAGGGAAAAGCTGGACAGAAAATCCCAAAGGGAAAATCCAAAGGGAAAAGCTGGACAGAAAACCCCAAAGGGAAAAGCTGGACAGAAAACCCCACAGGGAAAAGCTGGACAGAAAATCTCAACCAGAAAATCCCAAGTAGAAAATCCCAAAGGGAAAAGCTGGACAGAATTCTCAAGCAGCAAATCCCAAAGGGAAAATCCAAAGGGAAAAGCTGGACAGAAAACCCCAAAGGGAAAAGCTGGACAGAAAACCCCACAGGGAAAAGCTGGACAGAAAATCTCAACCAGAAAATCCCAAGTAGAAAATCCCAAAGGGAAAATCCCAAGGGAAAAGCTGAACAAAAAACCCCAAAGGGAGAAGCTGGACAGAATTCTCAAGCAGCAAATCCCAAGTAGAAAATCCCAAAGGGAGAAGCTGGACAGAAAATCCCAAAGGGAGAAGCTGGACAGAAAAACCCCAAAGGGAAAAGCTGGACAGAAAACCCCAAAGGGAAAAGCTGGACAGAAAATCCCAAAGGGAAAATCCCAAGGGAAAAGCTGAACAAAAAACCCCAAAGGGAGAAGCTGGACAGAATTCTCAAGCAGCAAATCCCAAGTAGAAAATCCCAAAGGGAGAAGCTGGACAGAATTCTCAAGCAGCAAATCCCACAAGATTTGGGGCAGCTGGACCCAATTCCAGGAGGGAATTCCAGGGGGGTTTGGTACCTGTGCCTCTCTTTGGGGCCTTTTCGGAGTTTTCCTGCAGCTCTGCCTTCCTCCCCAGCCTGTCAGCCACGCTCCTCCTCAGGGGAAGGAAAGTTTTGCCACCTTTCCAAAGACACAAAAAACGAGAAATTCTTGCAGGATATTCCTCTGCAGGAACCTGAATCCTGCCAGGTGAATTTGGAATGGGTTTTAGGGTTTAGGTGCTAACAGAATTTGCTGGTTTGGATGTAAATATTTCACAAAAAGCTCTCACCCATGAGGGTTTTCCTTTTCCCCAGTCTGTCAGGAAGGTTCAGCTGGATCACAGGGTCCTCCCCTAAAACAAAAATAATCATTTTTTGCACCAAAAAATCCCCTTATCCCAAAAAAAAAGCCATTTTCTGGCTGTCAAAGCACAGGAATTAAAGAAGGACTGGGAGGGAAATTGGTTTTAATGATAAAACTTCCTGAATTAATCCCAACCAAACCCAACACCTGCAAAAAATTCCCAACTTTTCCAACACAACCACAACCTCTAAAATTCAAATCAGTGAATCTCAGGATTATGAGGATAATTCTCCTAATTAACATCTGAGGATTATTAAGATAATTCTCTTAATGATCATTGATTGGATTTAGGGGGTGTGGAAGGGGAATTTTGGGGTTTTTTTACCTTCCTTGGAGGAGAGGGTCACAGTTCTCAGCACAGTCCTGACATTTTCCTTCTCTGGCACAGGAATGTTCCGGGCTTGGAGAGGCTCCACAGCCACTCCTGAAGGACCTTCTGCATGGAAAAACAGGGAAAAATCAGAATATTTAGGAATTTTCCTCAGAATTCTAAGCAGGAAAACACCAGCTGCCACAGGCCAGTGTAGCCCCTCTAAAAAAAATGGAATTTTGTTCCTGTAGGATCTCCTAATTTACAAAATAATTAATTAATTCCTTGCAAATTATCCAAGGAAAATCAGGATTAAAGCCAAGGATGAACAGAAGGATAAGGAGGGTTTTTAGGGATATTAACTCACCACCTTGTTTTTTGGCTTTTTCCTTGAGTTTCTTCAGTTTGATCTCTTCCAAGGTTTTGATTCCAAAATTTAAGTTGTCATCTGGAAGCACAGAATGGTTCATGAAACTGAGGTAAATCCTTCCCAGAATATTGGGAATAAACCCTCTCACCACTGCCCAGGGGTTAAGAAGCCCCAGAACAGGTGGGGTTTTGGGAAAGTGGCAGCTTCTTGCAGCCTCCAAGGGAAAATCCACATTTTAGAGCACAAAGTCATGGAGAGGGATTAAAGATTCCTGAATTCCTTGGATCTGGATCTCCACAATGCCTGAAGGGACTTGTTCAGACATTTCAAAACTCCAACTCTTTAAATTCCATTTTTACTCTTTGAACTCCTTCAACTCCACTTTAAACCCCTCCCAACTCCATTTTAAACCCTCTCAACCCCATTTAAAACTCCTTAAACCCCATTTAGAACCCCTCAAACTCCACTTAAACCCCTATCAACTCCACTTTAAACCCCTTCAACTCCACTTTAAACCCCTTCAACTCCATTTAAAACTTCTCAAAGTCCATTTAAAACTCCTCAAACTCCACTTTAAACCCCTCAAACCCCACTTTAAACCCCTCAAACTCCCACCTTAAAACTCCCACCCTAAACTCCACTTAAAACTCCCACCCTAAACTCCACTTAAACCCCCTCAAACCCCATTTTAAACCCTTTCAACCCCATTTAAAACTCCTTAAACCCCATTTAGAACCCCTCAAACTCCACTTAAACCCCTCTCAACTCCACTTTAAACCCCTTCAACTCCACTTAAAACTCCTCAAACCCCACTTAAAACCCCCTCAACTCCACTTAAAACCCCCTCAAACTCCCACCTTAAACTCCACTTAAAACTCCCTAAACTCCCCTTAAACCCCCTCAAACTCCACTTTAAACCCCTCTCAACTCCATTTTAAACCCTTTCAACCCCATTTAAAACTCCTTAAACCCCATTTTAAACCCCTCAAACTCCACTTTAAACTCCCTAAACTCCACTTTAAACTCCATTTTGCCCCACAAAACCAAACCAGGAGGCTTTTCCCTGCTTAGGAGGGAATGAGCTCCAGGATTCCCTTCAGCATCCCTGGGCTCAGGTTTATTTTAGCAATATTTAGTTTTTAACTCCCAAACTGCAGCCCTTGCATTACCTGGCTTTGCACTGGGGTTGGATTTCCTGGTGGAAATCACCCTCAGCCCATTGTGGCTCTCTGGGGGTGGAGGCTGCACTGGGGTTTTGGTTTCTTCTCCTTCTTCAGAAAGCTGGTCTGGAAAGGAAAATCAACCCCAAAATAAAATTATTTAAGGAGGAGGGATTTAGCAAAAATAGTTCATTTTTATGTAGTTTAATATTTCAACAACAACATAAAAAAATTACGATTCTTTTCTGCAGCTTAAACGCCAAATTTGAAAATTTGAAAATGAAAATCGATTTTCATCTCGATTTGAAGCAGAAATAATTGAAATCAACTCAAGATTTCTCACCATCATCATCTTCATCATCATCTGCAGCGTTGATGACCACTGGGGGGTGGGTGGGACTGGGGACATTCTCAGAATTCTCCACTTTCATCACCCCCCTGAGCTGAGGGCAGGGGTTGGACTGAGCCGAGAGTTTGTTCTGCTGCAGCTGCACCAACTTCACCTCATCCTCTGCAGCCTCGGGGGGGCTGGGGAGAGTGGCTGGAAAGGAAAAATAGCCTGGATTTTAACCCCAAATGGTGTGAATTTGAGAAAAGAACACTGCTGGATTCAGTTCTGTAGTTCACATCTATAAGGGGATTAAAGGAGAAGGGAAAAGGAAGGGAAAAGGAAGGGAAAAGGAAAAATATCCTAAATTTTAACCCCAAATGGTGTAAATTTGAGCAAAGAACACTGCTGGATTCAGTTCTGTATTTCACACCTATAAGGGGATTAAAGGAGAAGGGAAAAGGAAAAAATATCCCAGGTTTTTATCCAAAATGTTGTGAATTTGAGATCTGGATTCAGTTCTGTACTTCACACACATAAAGGGATTAAAGGAGAAGGGAAAAGGAAAAATATCCTGAATTTTGACCACAAATGGTGTAAATTTGAGAAAATAACACTCCTGGATTCAGTTCTGTACTTCACACACATAAAGGGATCAAAGGAGAAGGGAAAAGGAAAAATATCCTAAATTTTTACCCCAAATGTTGTGATTTTGAGAAAAGAACATTGCTGGATTCAGTTCTGTATTCCTCCCATATAAAGGGATTAAAGGAGAAGGGAAAAGGAAAAATATCCTAAATTTTAACCCCAAATGGTGTAAATTTGAGAAAAGAACATTGCTGGATTCAGTTCTGTATTCCTCACATATAAAGGGATTAAAGGAGAAGGGAAAAGGAAAAATATCCCGAATTTTTACCCCAAATGTTGTGAATTTGATAACAGAACACTCCTGGATTCAGTTCTGTATTTCACACATATAAAGGGATTAAAGGAGAAGGGAAAATGAAAAATATCCCAGGTTTTTATCCAAAATGTTGTAAATTTGATAACAGAACACTCCTGGATTCAGTTCTGTCTTCCTCACATATAAAGGGATTAAAGGAGAAGGGAAAAGGAAGTTGCAAACTCACTTTTGCTGGGGGGAAGGAAGATCACATCCAGGTAATTTTATGGAATATTCCCCATGAATTTTTGGATATTTTGAGGGAAAAAGAGGTGGAAAACTCACTTTTGCTTAGGGGTAGGAAGAGTCTGTCCATGTAATTTTAAGGAACATTGAGCATTAATTCTTGGATATTTTGAGGGAAAAAGAGGTGGAAAACTCATTTTTGCTTGGGAGAAGGAAGAGCCCATCCATGTAAATGAATTTTTGGATATTTTGGGGGAAAAGGAAATTGCAAACTCACTTTTGCTGGGGGGAAGGAAGAGCCCATCCACGTATCTGCCCTTGGTGTGGTGGAAGGCACAGTTGTGCTTCTGGCAGCCCCCAGGCTGGTTCTCCCAGTAACAGGCGATCTCACTGCGCTTTTTCTGGGCAAAAAACCACAAATCCCAGCTCAAAATAGTGCTGGGAAAACCACAAATCCCAGGGAAAAATAGTGCTGGGAAAATCACAAATCCCAGGGAAAAATACTGGTGGGAAAACCACAAATCCCAGGGAAAAATAGTGCTGGGAAAACCACAAATCCCAGGGAAAAATGAGAGACTGGAAAAATGGAATTTAGTTGGATTTTCTTCCTAGCATTCAGCTGGGAAAGGCAGGACACAGTCATGGAGTTAAATCAATACAAAATCCAAAATAATTCGATTATTCACAATACACAATCCAAAAGAATGGGATTATTCATAATACACAATCCAAAAGAATGGGATGGATTATTCACAATACAAATTCCAAAAGAATGGGATTATTCACAATACAAAATCCAAAATAATTCGATTATTCATAATACACAATCCAAAAGAATGGGATTATTCACAATACACAATCCAAAATAATTCGATTATTCACAATACAAAGTCCAAAAGAATGGGATTATTCACAATACAAAATCCAAAATAATTCGATTATTCATAATACACAATCCAAAAGAATGGGATGGATTATTCACAGTACAAAATCCAAAATAATTCGATTATTCACAACACACAATCCAAAATAATTTGATTATTCACAGGGAAAAATTGCCATTTTCACATTTCAGTTGCTGGTGAAATCCACCTGAATTTATCTTTCACAGCTTTAGCTCCTTCCCATCTTTTTTCTTTTTTTTTTTTTTTTTCTCCCTACCCTGGACAATTCCAAGAGCTCAGGATAAAAAAACTGGGGAGAAATTGCAGCTCTCAAGAATTCCAAGAGCTCAGGATCAAACATTTGGGGAGAGCTCAGGATAAAATAACTGGGGAGAATTTCAGCTCTCAGGAATTTCAAGAGCTCAGGATAAAACATTTAGAGACAAATTCCAGCTCTCAGGAATTCCAAGAGCTCAGGATAAAAAAAATTCAGGAAGAATTCCAAGAGCTCAGGGGAAAATTCCAGCTCTCAAGAATTCCAAGAGCTCAGGATAAAAATTTGGGGAGAGCTCAGGATATAAAAATTTGGGAAGAAATTCCAGCTCTCAGGAACTCCAAGAGCTCAGGATAAAAAATTTGAGGAGAAATTCCGGTTTCCAGGAATTCCAAGAGCTCAAGATAAAAAACTGGGCAGAAATTCCAGCTCCCAGGAATTCCAAGAGCTCAGGATAAAAAATTGGAGGAGAAATTCCAGCTCCCAGGAATTCCAAGAGCTCGGCATAAAAAAATTCAGGAAGAATTCCAAGAGCTCAGGGGAAATTTCCAACTCCCAGGAATTCCAAGAGCTCAGGATAAAAATTTGGGAAGAATTTCAAGAGCTCAGGGGAAAATTCCAGCTCTCAAGAATTCCAAGAGCTCAGGATAAAAGATTTGGGAAGAATTCCAAGAGCTCAGGATAAAAAATTGGAGGAGAAATTCCGGTTTCCAGGAATTCCAAGAGCTCAGGATGAAAAATTTGGGAAGGATTTCAGCTCCCAGGAATTTATTTCCCACCACATTAAAAGAGTGGAAATCTGGCAAAAATTTAGGCAATAACATCATTGAACACAAACATTTCCTGCTGAGAAACACCTTAAAAATTGATTTTTTTTTCCTTCCTTCCTGGTAACAAAATCCCTGGAAATTTTTTTGCTGGGAAAGGCCATTTATCCCCTAAATGTCTGGGATGATTTTGGGGTGTTTAGGGAGGGTTTTTGGGGGTACTCACATCGATTTCCATGTGCCTGAACCTGCAGACATTCCTGAAGCACCGGCCCTCCTGCCACAGGGTGCAGACGGTCTCACTGCCCAGGGCGGCCTCACAGTGCCGGAAGGAGCAGGAATCGCCCTGGAATTGGCAAAAAAAATGGGATTAAAAACAGGAATCTACCCTGGAATGCCAGAAATAAACAGGAATCTACCTGAAATGTCAGAAATCAGCAAAAAAAAATGGGGTTAAAAACAGGAATCGCCCTGGAATTGGCAAAAAAAATGGGATTAAGGTACAGGAATCTTCCTGAAATGCCCAGAAATCAGCAAAAAAAAAAGGGATTAAAAACAGGAATCGCCCTGGAATGCCAGGAATCAGCAAAAAAAATGGGATTAAAAACAGGAATCTACCTGAAATCCCGGAAATCAGCAAAAAAAATGGGGTTAAGGAGCAGGAATCGCCCTGGAATGCCAGGAATCAGCAAAAAAATGGGATTAAAAACAGGAATCTACCTGAAATCCCGGAAATCAGCAAAAAAAATGGGGTTAAGGAGCAGGAATCGCCCTGGAATGCCAGGAATCAGCAAAAAAATGGGGTTAAAAACAGGAATCTACCTGGAACCCCAGAAATAAACAGGAATCCTCCTGAAATCCCAGAAATCAGCAAAAAAATGGGATTAAGGAGCAGGAATCGCCCTGGAACGCCAGGAATTGGCAAAAAATGGGATTAAAGAAGACGAATCTCCCTGGAATCCCAGGAATCAGCAAAAAAATGGGGTTAAAAACAGGAATCGCCCTGGAACGCCAGGAATCAGCAAAAAAAATGGGATTAAAGAAGAGGAATCTACCTGGAATGCCAGAATACAGCAAAAATGGGATTAAAGAAGAGGAATCTACCTGGAATGCCAGAATACAGCAAAAATGGGATTAAAGAATAGCAATGTCCCTGAAATCCCCAGAAATCAGCAAAAAAAAATGGGATTAAAAACAGGAATCGCCCTGGAATGCCAGAAATAAACAGGAATCTACCTGGAACGCCAGGAATCAGCAAAAAATGGGATTAAAAACAGGAATCGCCCTGGAACGCCAGGAATCGGCAAAAAAATGGGGTTAAAAACAGGAATCTTCCTGAAATCCCCAGAAATCAGCAAAAAATGGGGGGAAACCACTTAGTTTCAAAGGAGAAATGAGTTTGGGAAGGAGATGGAAAAAGGACCTGGGGTGGGAGAAGGACAGAGCTTAAAAAATGGGGTGGGAAAAGGAGAAAGGTTAAAAACAAAAGGGTTGGAAAAGGACAGGGTTAAAAATGGGATGGGAAGAGCATAAAGATTAAAAAATGGGATGGGAAAAGGACATGGGTTAAAAGTGGGATGGGAAAAGGACAAAGATTAAAAAATGGGATGGGAAGAGCATAAAGATTAAAAAATGGAATGGAAAGGAAAAACTCACAGGTTAAAAAAATGGGATGGGAAAAGCACAAAGGTTAAAAATGGGATGGAAAGGAAAAACACACAGGGTAAAAAAATGGGATGGGAAAAGGACATGGGTTAAAAAATGGGATGGGAAAAGGACAAAGATTAAAAAATGGGATGGGAAAAGGACAGGGTTAACATGGGATAGGAAGAGCATAAAGGTTAAAAAATGGGATGGAAAGGAAAAACTCACAGGTTAAAAAAATGGGATGGGAGAAGAACATGGGTTAAAAATGGGATGGGAAAAGGACAGGGTTAAAGTGGGATGGGAAAAGGACAAGGATTAAAAAATGGGATGGAAAGGAAAAGCAGAAATGTTAAAAACAATGGGTTGGAAAAGGACAGGGTTAAAAATGGGATGGGAAAAGGACATGGGTTAAAATAATGGGATGGGAAAAGGACAGGGTTAAAATGGGATGGGAAGAGCATAAAGGTTAAAAAAATGGGTTGGAAAAGGACAGGGTTAAAATGGGGTGGGAATAGGACAGGGTTAAAAATGGGTTGGAAAAGGACATGGGTTAAAATAATGGGATGAGAAAAGGACATGGGTTAAAATAATGGGATGGGAAAAGGACAAAGATTAAAAAATGGGATGGAAAGGAAAAGCAGAAATGTTAAAAACAATGGGATGGGAATAGGACAGGGTTAAAAATGGGATGGGAAAAGGACATGGGTTAAAATAATGGGATGGGAATAGGACAGGGTTAAAAATGGGATGGGAAAAGGACAGGGGTTAAAATAATGGGATGGGAATAGGACAGGGTTAAAAATGGGATGGAAAGGAAAAGCACAAAGGTTAAAAGCAATGGGTTGGAAAAGGACAGGGTTAAAAATGGGATGGGAAAAGGACCCGGGTTAAAAAATAAATGAGTCAGAAAGGGAAAAAAACCCTCCAGATTTCCGAAGAGGGAGCTGCACAAGGACTCCATAATCAGCACTAATTAATGAAGTAATTAATGAAGTAATGAATGCAGAGGATTCACCCCCTGGCCCAGCCCCTGCTCAGAGCCCAGGCTGCACAGGGGATCCCACACCCACCTTGGTGCAGGTGGAGTAGAAGTAGAAGTAGCAGTCATCGCCCTGGCTGGACATGCTGCAGGGATCCTCACTCCCTACTCAGGCTTTGCTCCTCCCAGGGCTCTCCCTCCTCCAGCCTGGGCAGAATTGGCTTCTCAAAGGCTTCTCCTGGCTTAGCTCTGACAGCTGCTTTTTAAAAGTAACCCTGGAGAATAAAAATTGGGGTTTTTAGAGTGGTTTCCTGTTGGTTGATTTGGTTTTGGAAGGAGGGAGTGAGTTGAAATCAGCTAGGCAGAAAAATGAAGCAGAATTTGTTGAAATTCTGTTTTTTTTAAACAGATTTTTTAGGCAGATTCGGCCAAAACTGCAGCATAAATTGGAATTTGTGGCCTTAATAACAGTTCTGGGTCTTGAGGTAGAGAAAAATTGTGTGTGACCCAAAAAATTAGGGGGTGACCCAAAAGAGAGGCACTTCTTCAAAAGCTGGGTGTAATTTGGAGTTGGCAATGATACAGGAATGGTTTAATAATAAGGCTAATAAATTATTATTATTATTATTATTATTATTATTATTATTATTATCATTATCATTATCATTATCATTATTATTATTTCAATATTACACTATTCACACCAATCCCAGGGGGAATTTCCCCAAATCCCATTCCCCAATCCCAGGTTATTTTTTCCCTGATCCCAAAGGATTTTCCCCCCTAATCCCAGGGGCATTTCCCCCCATGCCCAGGGCACTTTTCCCTCTATCCCAGGGGATTCTTTCCCCAAATCCAGGGGATTTTTCCCTGATCCCACGAGGATTTTTCCCCAAATCCCATGAGGATTTTTCATTGATCCCATGGGATTTCCCCCCAGTCCTATCCCCTGATTCCAGGGGATTTTTCCCCTCAATCCCAGGGGGATTTTCCCCCAGTTTTCCTCCAATCTCAGAGCATCTTTCCCCTAATCCAGGGGGATCTTTCCCCCAGTCCCATCAGATTTTCCCCCAATTCCAGGGGATTTTTTCCCTGATTTTTCCCCTTGATCCCATGGCATTTTCCCCCCAATTCCAGAGGATTTTCCCCTCAGTCCCAGGGGGATTTTTTCCCTCATTTTCTCCCTGATTCCAGGGCATTTTCCCCCCAATCCCAGTGGATTTTCCCCTCGATTTTTCCCCCCAATCCCAGAGGATTTTTTCCCTGAATTTCCCCCCTTGATCCCATTGCATTTTCCCCCCAATCCTAGAGGATTTCCCCCCCAGTCTCAGGGCATTTTTCCCCCAATCCCAGTGCATTTTTTTCCCCGATTTTCCCCTCAATCCCAGGAGATTTTTCCCTGATTTTCCCCTCAATCTCAGTGCATTTCCCCCCCAATATTTTCCCCAATCTCAGGGTATTTTCCCCCTGATTTTCCCCTCAATCTCAGGGCATTTTTCCCCCAATCCCATTGCATTTTTCCCCGATTTTCCCCTCAATCCCAGTGCATTTTTTCCCCGATTTTCCCCTCAATCCCAGTGCATTTTTTCCCCTGATTTTCCCCTCAATCCCAGTGCATTTTTCCCCCGATTTTCCCCTCAATCTCAGGGCATTTTTCTCCCAATCCCAGGGTATTTTTTCCCCGATTTTTCCCCTCAATCTCAGGGCATTTTTCTCCCAATCCCAGGGTATTTTCTCCCTGATTTTTCCCCCAATCCCAGTGCACTTTTTCCCCAATTTTCCCCTCAAACTCAGGGCATTTTTCCCCCAATCCCAGTGCACTTTTTCCCTGATTTTCCCCTCAATCTCAGTGCATTTTTCCCCTCAATCTCAGGGCATTTTTCCCCTCAATCTCAGGGCATTTTTCCCCTCAATCTCAGGGCATTTTTTCCCTGACTTCCCCCTCAATCCCAAGGCATTTTCTCCCCGATTTTCCCCCAATCCCAGAGTATTTTTTCCCTGATTTTCCCCTCAATCTCAGGGCATTTTCCCCCCAATCTCAGGGCATTTTTTCCCCGATTTTCCCCTCAATCCCAGTGCATTTTTCCCCCGATTTTTCCCCTCAATCTCAGGGCATTTTTCCCCTCAATCTCAGGGCATTTTTCCCCCAATCCCAGTGTATTTTCTCCCTGATTTTTCCGCCAATCCCAGTGCATTTTTTCCCCGATTTTTCCCCCAATCCCAGTGCATTTTTTCCCCGATTTTTCCCCCAATCCCAGGTTATTTTTCCCCCGATTTTTCCCCTCAATCTCAGGGCATTTTTCCCCCAATCCCAGTGCATTTTCTCCCTGATTTTTCCCCCAATCCCAGTGCATTTTCTCCCTGATTTTTCCCCCAATCCCAGAGTATTTTTTCCCTGATTTCCCCTCAATCTCAGGGTATTCTTTCCCTCATTTTTCCCCCAATCCCAGTGCATTTTTTCCCCAAATTTTCCCCCAATCCCAGTGCATTTTCTCCCTGATTTTCCCCCCAATCCCAGTGCATTTTTCCCTGATTTCCCCTCAATCTCAGGGTATTCTTTCCCTCATTTTTCCCCCAATCTCAGTGCATTTTTTCCCCGATTTTCCCCCCAATCTCAGGGCATTTTCCCCCCAATCCCAGTGCATTTTTCCCTGATTCCCCTCAGCCTCAGGGCATTCTGGAGCTCACCCACCTGGCCACGTTGAGCACAGGCTCTGATCTTCCCAGCCATGCAGTTCCCCTCTCCTGTAGGCCGAAGGAGTCCGTGAATGAATAACAAAGGGGCAGAAAGAATTTTTGAATTTTGCCTTTTTTTGTTTTGGTTTTTTTTTTGTTTTTTTTTTTTTGTTTTTTCCTCCTGACAATTCCAAGGGAACCTCTCAGCCAACAATTCCAAACTCTGAGGTGCTCTCAGAACAATCTGACAACTAATGGAGGAATTGAGTCCATTGCAAATCTGGCACACTGGAGACAGCCAGGGATATTTTAGCTCTTCCAATAAAAAGAAGAAAAATCATAAAAAAAAACCAACAAAAAAAATTTATTAAAAAAAAAAACCCCAGCGCCTTTTTGGTTTTTTTTTTTGTTTTTGAAAGATGAACTCAGGATTCAAAGTGGCTGCAAAAAAAATGAGGCTCCATCTTCCATAGCTGGGGAAATTTCTAATTTTTTTTTTTTTAATTTTTTTTTTAATTATTTAATTCAGTAAGTTGCAATTTCGGGTCTTCTGAGATTTCTTCACCTATTAAGAAAACACAAAAACCTTCCCCCGTATTTATGACCTGTACAACAACAAGAACAACAAAAAAAACCCCAAATTTTGTGTGTATAAACCCAGAAATGTGTTTATACACACCCCAAAGCAGGCAGGGACAGCAGGACAAGGAGAAAAGCAGCAAAAAAATCGGGAATTTTGGCCCATCAAAGTCTCACTGGGGGAAAAATGCGATTTTTGGGGGGGTTTTGGATGAGGGGGTTTGGGGACATGGGGACAGCACAGGGACAAACTCATCCATGCCCATCCCTCAGCCAAGGAATTGGTTGGGAATTTGGGGTTTTCCATCCAATTTCCCCATTTTTCCATTTCTGCTGTTCCCTGATCATTCATCCAGCATTAGCTCCAATGCAGCAGCTGATTGGGGTTTGGGTGCCACCCAAAATTGGTTTTATTTTCAGCCTTTGTTGCAGGTGAATCCCACTTTTCTTTTGGATATTCTTCTAAAAATTCTGATTTTTAGGGTTCTTTTCCGCACAACCTCGCGACCAAACCGGCTCAAAACCAAATAAAAATCAATTTTACCCCCCTGACATTGCTGTGCAAAGGATTTCTGACTCTCTGGGGAGGACAAAATTCAATGAAATTGTTCTGTACAGCTTAAGAAACACTTGGAACCTTTTACTCACACAAAGGAAATTTTGTGAATTTTCCAGGATATTTTTTTTTTTTTTTTGGCCAGGGAATTTTCTCAAATCTAAAATTAAAATAAAGAGAGGAAAAGTTGGGTTCTCATATTAATTATTGTAGGGGTTTTTTTCTTTTTTTTGTCTGCTTGACAAAGGGAATAAAAATAAACCAGGATTTAAGTGCAGGGTTCCCTCCTGTTCTTCCATCTCCACAGGGTTAAATTCACTTTTGGAGCTTCAAAATCTGATGGATTTTCCAGGGAATTTACTCCTAAAAACTCCTGGAGCTCCTCCTGGTGGAAGTTCAAGTTTTCCCAAGGTGTTTTCCCCAATGCTCTTGGGAGTTAAAAATCAAATTATTTCAAGCCTGAATTCTTCTGTTTGCTGAAATCCTGCGAGTGAGGGGTGACAAAAGCAGAATTCCAGCCCAAAGCTGGAGGAATTCCCAGGCTGGAAGGTGGAATTTCCTTTCCTCAGGTATTTTCCACACCTAAAAATGCAACATTTCTACATCCACCACCCGGGGGGGGGGAGAGAAAATCCCTTCAGATTGAATTGTTTTAGAAAATAAATCAGTTTTTTTTTTTTGGCCTTCCAGGTTTTTCCATATTTCAGTTCACAGTCTGAATCTTGTTTAAAGAATTGGAATAAAACCTTGAAAAAATAAACAAAACAACAGGAAAAGAATCAACCAAACCTCCCCCCAAAAACCCCTCCAAGGTCTAAAAACTTCATTAAGGTGATTTAATTATGAAAAAAGGTTCATTAAAATCCATTTTTTGTCGAATTTTAAACTGGTGTCAAATTAAAAAAAATCAGAATAAAAATGAGTAACTCTGGTGCACTCAGCAGGTCTTGAATGAATTCAAGTTAATGAGAATTTGAAACAGTTTTTTGTCCAGAATTCATGAAAATTTTCATGAATTTTTTTTTTTAAACCAATTATATACAAAAAATCAAATCAAAAATGCAGCAGCTGAGGGTCAGCAAAAACCAGGCTAAAAACCCAACACAACTTTTCTATTTTTAAAGGGAAAATAAAGAAGTTTTGCTGCACCTCCCTGTGAGGAATTCCTGGATTTCAAACCCTCAAATTCCTCTGGAAAATTTTCTCCTCCTGCTTCATTTGTACCTTGAATTCCTTTGATGATTCACTTCCTGTTTATCAGGTGACAAAGAAGGGAAAGCACCAAGAATTCCACATTTTAACCCCTTTTTTGGCCTTTTTTTAGCCATTTTTTCACTCTCCTCCAGCTTTTCCTCCTCAGGAATCAACCCCAAACCAAGGGAAGCTGCTCTATCCACTCTTGAATAAAACAGCAATAATTAAAGCAAATTTATTTTAATTTTCTGTACTTCTGAGCTCAACCTCAAGGCCTGGCAGCAATTCCCTATGACAATTCCTCCACCTCACGGGAATCTTTTCTTAAATTCAAAAAAAAAGTCGATTTTCCCAAAAAGATTTGATTTTCACCTTGGAAAAATGTCATTAGAGCTGGGAAACAACACCACCAGGAAGTTTTACCTGGAAAACTCCTCCTGCTCTGCTTCAGCTGTGCCCAAATTCAACCCCAAAATCCTTGATTCCCCAGGAAATTCCCTTTTCTTTATTTCTATTTTTTTACAGCCAAACAAAGCCGGGTTTTATTTAGGAAATGCGACCCTGAGTGCAATTCTGGGAATAACCTGGAGGCTTTGATCCCTTCAACAACAACAACAACAAATTTGCTTTTTGGCGTTTCCATAACAAAAATCGACGTCAGAAAGCAGAACCTTTAAAAAAACAAGAAAAACACCCCAAAAATTCACAGAACCGCGTTGTTTTAACCACCTCCGGGAGGAATAACTCTTAAAAAACAAAGAAAAAAACACCAAAAATTCACGGATTCGCGTTGTTTTTAACAACCTCCGGGAGGAATTCAGCCCGGCTGCATCCAGAGTTACTCAGCTCCTGAAGTTCCTTTAGGGAATGAGGTGACTACGTTAGAAATGCCCCTCAGACGCGTTGCTACAACAGGAAAAAAGGAGTTTTGAAGTGAAAATGAGGAGATTCCGAAAATACCTGGGCTGGGATCGCCAGTTTGGAGAGGGGACGAGCGCCAAGGAAAGGCCTCGGGCCTACCCCGGGCACGCAGCTCCCCCTCCCCAAAACCCCGGGGGATCAAACCCACCTCACCTTGCCTTTATTCCCACATAATCCCGGTTTTATTCCCACCTAATCCCAGCTTTATTCCCCCCTAATTCCACCTCGCCCTTCAGCGTTCCCCTCCCGCTGTGGGGACGGCGCGGGGGCCGCGCGGCCTTGCGGAGGAGCCGGGGTTGAGCCAGCACCACCCTTCGCCTGTTCCTCCCCATCTCCCACCAGCCGCCGCGGAGGCTCCGAAGCGCTCTATTTACGGTCGCTCAGGGAGTTTTACCGAGCCCCCGGGGGCCGCCGTGTCGCTGTCGCCGCGCTCCGCCGGGGCCGCCGCCGCTGCCGTGTCCCCGGTGCCCGGCTCAAAGATGGCGCCCGGCGCGCGCGCAGCCTCAGCGCGCCCGCGGCCAAGATGGCGGCAGGAAGTGGCTTCACCCGCCCGATAGGAAGAGAGGGGGTCTGAGGGGGAATGGGGGTGGATTTTGCTGTTTTTAGGCTTCCCTGCACTTCAAAACTCCTTCAAAAAGAGGATAAAGATTTTTTATTAAGAAAACAGGGCCGTGTTTCTCCATCCTGCAGCGATCCGTCGTCACCGCCGCCGGGTCCCGGTGCCCGGCTCAAAGATGGCGCCTCCTGCAAAGATGGCGGCCGGAAGTGCCCTCACCCGCGCGACCGGAAGAGGGGGGTCTGAGGGGGAACAGGGGTGGATTTTGCCGTTTTTTGGCTTCCCCGCGCTTCAAAAAGCCTCAAAAAGAGGAAATTTTTTTTCTTTATGAAGCGAACAGGGCCGTGTTTCTCCATCATGCCGAGATCCGCCGGGGCCACCGCCGTGTCCCGGTGCCCGGCTCAAGGATGGCGCCCACTGCCAAGATGGCGGCCGGAAGTGCCGTCACCCGCTCGACGGGAAGGGAGACCGCGGGCGGGCGGGCGCCTGAGGCGGAGCGGGGGTGGATTTTTGTTGTGCTTTTTGGCTTCCCCGCGTTTTAAAAATCCTCCAAAAGGTGACACATCTTTTCCCTGTGAAGCGAACATGGCCGTGTTTCTCCATCCTACCCTCTTCTCGTAGAATTTAGGTTGAGAATCCCTCCCGGATCATCCACCTGTTCCAGAGCCCTCAGTGCCACGTCCAGTCCTTCCTTGTCACCTCAAGGGCTGAGGGGCACTCCAAACCTCCCTGGGCAGCCACTTCCAAATCCTGGCCGCCCTTTCCGTGAGGAAATTCCCCCCGATGTCCCCAGAATGGTCCCCACTCCCAGGTGCCATCCCCTCCTCCCTCACGCCCCCTCAGGGATGTGAATTCCTGGGCAGGGTTTGGGACAGACAGACCTCCGAGCTGCCGGACACACGGAGCGCGGCACAGTTACACATTTTATTCTCTGGATGTAAGACTTTCTTACTCAACAGCCAAAAGCTTCTCACTGCCTTTTCCCCAGGAAAAATCCTGGGAGAGAGAATTATGTGTCTGAATACCACACATGGGGTCTATACCAATTATTAAGGCAGGGCAGCCCCTCACGGCCCAGCAGGACCTTTTTGGTAGCATTTGGCACCAATTTGGGCACTTTGCTTCCAGATTATGGAAGAAGAATCAATGAAATGACAGAAACCCCACACTGAGGAGAGCTTGGGTTGGATCCCCAACCATTTCCACCCCACTGGAGCCGTTCCTGGGGAGGATTTGGGACAGACCCCCCGAGCTGCCGGACACACGGAGCACGGCACAGTTACACATTTTATTCTCTGGATGCAATCATTTCTGCTCAACAGCCAAAAGCTTTATTGATTCCAAACCGTTCCCCTTCTCCCTCTTCATTTCTTTTTTTCTTACTGCACCCCCTTTTCCCAACCCTTCAAGCACTCTGCTGCTTCCATTTTGGAGTTTTAGCTCTGCTTGGAGTTTGTTTTCTCAGAAGAAGCCAACGGACAATTCATTCAGAATCTTTTTTTTTTTTTTCTCCCAAGATCCATATAAATTACATGCAAAACATTGTACATAGAGATTAATATCAAAATGCAATACAGATCAGGTGCACTTTAAGCTGGACTCTAGGATATGGCAAACACACCAGGGTACATATTGCTTTGAAACCACCATTGTTTTGATTTTTAATGTCATGCATAC
Organism: Agelaius tricolor; assembly: GCF_023055355.1. NCBI lineage: Eukaryota > Metazoa > Chordata > Aves > Passeriformes > Icteridae > Agelaius > Agelaius tricolor. The sequence goes on from NW_027269290.1 coordinate 5,311,031, forward strand.
CACATAATATTCAGTCTTTTGTTTTGTATTTTGGTTTTTTTTTTTCTTTTTTTCTCTCTCCCATTTTTTTTATACAAAAATACCAGTGCTTATTATACTGAGTTACTGGAAAAAAAAAAAAGAAAAACTCGGCTCCACGTGCCCTCTTCAAAAGAAAGTTTTGTTTTGTGAGAGCGTTGGATAAATATATATACACACACATAAATGTTGAGTTCAGACTGTATATATATATATATTTATTGAAGGGGAGGAAATAAACTAAAGGCATTTTTAACCATGGGTTTTGCTGGATGAAAAATGGGGAGTTTGGAGAGAGCAGAGTCGGGGTGAGGGGGGGATACTGGAGAGGAAGAAATGCCAAAATCCCCATTTGGGGGAAAAAAAAATCCTGTTTGGATGGAAAAAGAGCAGGAAAAGGAGCAGGAAAAGGAGCAGGAAAAGGATTCCCCCACATCCCTGTGGCCCTAGGGGAGATTTGGGGGTGCAGGAGGCGTTTTGGGCTCAGAGGGTTGGGGATGGAGCAGAAGCCATGCAGGCCCAGGTGTCCCCCAGAGAGGGACAAAAACCTTCTCAGGTGGTGCCAGAGGTGCCAGGAGCTGGCAGTGGCACCTGGAGATGCCTTTTGGGCATTTGGGATGGGATTTTTGTCCAACTCAGGTTTTTTTCCCCTCAGAGAGGGGCTGAGGCCTCCAGGCCCGGGCGTGAGGGGAAAAAGGCCGCCCATGCTCAAATGCGGTTTAGTTTATTTCCTTCTTGAGATCGCTTGGAAAATTTCACTTTATTGCACGGAAAACCTTTGGGGAAAAAAAAAAAAAAAGAAATTAAACCCCCTCCCCACACCCATCTCCCTGTGCAAATCATAAAAACCTCAGCAGGAGAAAACCTCAAGAGCTGCCTGGCCAGCGAGCCACGCACAGGCCGCGGTGTCTTTGGTACCAATCCGCCAATTCCACGGAAAATCCACGGAAAATCCACGGAAAATCCACAAATCCGCCCTGCTGGGATCAAGAACTGGATGCAGAAGGATGTTCAGAGTGTTTTAATAACAAAGCATTCCAAGGCAAGTTGATCACAAGGAGGAGGGAGGGGGTGGCTTTGCTTCCTGGCGGGCACGGCGCCGGCCCTCCCCTGCTCCGCGCGCACTCGTGGCAGTTCAAACAAAGCAAAAAAAACAGAAATTATTCATAATAATATATATTTATATGGATATTTATATCTCCCCCTAGTCAAGGCATGTTGCAGAAAGTCCCCAAAAGTCCGTGCCGCCGACCATGCCTTTTTCTTTTTTTTTGGAGCACCAATCTCCCCCAAATCTCTTTTTTCTTTTTTTTTTTGTGTAATGTCCTCAATAACTTAAGCCAAGAGTCAGCTGCTGCCAGGACATCACTGAAACTTAACCCAAAAAAACAAAACTTTACAGGAAATCTGCACAAGAAACATTTATACTTGAAGCAACCAGCCATACACCAACATAATTTATAGATATTTATATAAAAAAACCCCATTTGTGTCATCCAACTCACGGCTAGTAGAAAGATGGCTGCTCAGAGAAAAGGAAGCTGACTGGCATCCGATGGCTGAATTAATTAATCCACGGAATTAATTAAAGTGTCCCTTGCAACTGCCCTCAAGCAGCGGCAGGACTCGAGATCTCTTTATTTTCTTTTTTTTCTTTAAACAAAATACATATGGCTGACGTAAAAATATCAGTTTCTGAGCTAAAGAAAACTAGATTTTTTTTCTTTTTCTTTTTTTTTTCTTTTTTTACTTTTTTGCATAATATTTATATAGCATTATTTCTCCCTCCCCCCCACTCCTAAAATGGAAACTAGAACGACAAAAATAGAGCAAACTAAAGGAACGACCAGACCCTTGTGGCAAACCCTGCCAGTCACAGATTTCTGGGAGTGACTTTGAGAGCCTCCAAAGTTGGCTTGAAGTTGTTGTTGGTTTGAGTCTTTCTTTTTTTTTTTTTTTTATTTTATTTCTTTTTTTCAACAGGTCTGAGGTATTAAAAAAAATATCAAAAGGAAAAAAAAAAATAATTGGTGCATCCCCCCAAAAAGTATTTAATAAATATTTATGTAAGCTTGTAAGAACACCATATCTTCTCTTTTTTTTTTTTTGTTTTTTTTTTGCAAGTATTTAAAATAGAAAAAGTGATTTTTTTTGGTTTTTTTTTTTCTTTAAGCAACGTCACCTTTAGCACAGAACCAAAACCCCACAACCACCCCTCGTTTGGGGATTTTATTTTTTTTTTGTGTTGTTTTTCCTGGTGTTTAACCCAAGATCCCCTCACTCCCCTGGGTTATTTTTTTAAAATAATAAAAATAATATTTATCTAAATATTTTTGGGGGAGGGAGGCAAGGAGGAGCCAGGCATGGGGTGGACACTGAATTTGCACTGGGGACGGGCAGTGGTGGCAATTTCTTCTTGCTGTTGGCAGTGAACAAAGCCCAGCTCGCCAGCACCAGGGTGGGACACTCGGGATATTCAGGATATTTGGGATTTTTTGGGATAAAGACCTTTCCTCAGCAGGAAAAAGGAGCTCATCCTTCCCTCCTCCTCCTCCTCCTCTTCCTCCTCCTCCCAGCCCAGGGAAGGACACAGACACAGAGACACTTGGTTTGTGTTTGTGGTTTAAGGAACACTTAAATCTTGGCAAAGATCTGGGCCTGGCGTGGCAGGAGGTGCTGCAGGCAGTGCTCGGACAAGGCACGGGAGATTCCACTGTGCGTTCCTGGTGGGGCAGGGTGGGGAGGAGAACCCAGCCAGAGCCAGCCTTTCCCGAAAAAAAAAGAAAAAAGATTAAAAAAAAAACCCCTCAGGGTTTGGAATCCCAGGGTTTGCCCATCCAGGGGTGGGAATGGCCTCGTTTCCAGCTCGTTTGCTCTGCTCCTCTCAGCCAGAGGGGATGGAGGAGAGCAGGGAGGCTCCCAGGAGGAGGAGGAGAAGCCCAAGCCCTGCTTCCACCTCCAGGGGTGGCCAGAGGGACAATCAGAGCCACCTCCAAGGAAATGAACTCTCACTGGGTTGTTCCCAGGGCTGGAGGTGAGGAAGGGCTCAAAGGGAGGAGATGGAGGAGAGCAGGGAGGTGGCAGAGCTTCCCCAAGTGGAGGAGAAGCCCAAGCCCTGCTCCAGCTCTGGGATGGCCACAGGGACAATCAGAGCCACCTCCAAGGAAAGGGGACCCTCACTGGGTTGTTCCCAGGGCTGGAGGTGAGGAAGGGCTCAGGGGAAGGAGATGGAGGGAGGTGGCTCCCAGGAGAAGCCCAAGCCCTGCTTCCACCTCCAGGGATGGCCAGAGGGACAATCCAGAGCAAATTCCAAGGAAAGGGACTCTCACTGGAATCTCAGTTCTCAGGCCTGGAGGTGAGGAAGGGCTCGAGGAGAGGGGATGGAGGAGAGCAGGGAGGTGGCAGAGCTTCCCCCAAGCTCCTGCCTCCAGCTCCAGGCATGGCCAGAGGGACAATCCAGAGCCAACTCCAAGGCAATGAACTCTCACTGGGCTGTTCCCAGGGCTGGAGGTGAGGAAGGGCCCAAGAGCTCCAAAAGAATCAGCCAAGTGAGGCCAAGCCTCCAGCAGCTCCTCCTCAGGGAGACCTGCAGCCATCCAAACCAATCTAAACCAAACCAAACCAAGGCAAACCAAGGCAAACCAAAGCTCCAGGAAAATCTGGGATCATCCAGGGGCATCCCTGCCTTCCACTGGACTGTAAGAACAGCTGGGGTGATCCCCACTCATCCTCCCACGGCTTTTGGGCATGGCTGGAGCCTCCTCCCAGATCACTGTGAGGCTGAGGGGACCCCAAGAGCACAGAAAAAAGGGCAAAACCCCTCTGTTCTGGAGGGCAGGAGCTGCAAAAATCCTCTCCCCAGGAGTTTCTGACCAAGAGCAGCAGAGAGGCCTCTCCTAGAGGAGGAGAATTCCTAGAGAATTCCTCAGGAAGAAGCTGCATCCCTCACAACCGGAGGGCTCTCCCCCCACCTTTTCCCTGGCAGTTTCACCTCCACCTTTGCAGGAAAATCAGAATTTATCATTTCTCACCTCCCAGTTTGGAAACAGAGAGAGAAAAACGTGTGGGCTGACACAGAGGGGGAGTTGGAAGAAGCCCAGGTACCATTTTTCAAAAGTGGAAGACTGGTGGGCATGCCTGGATCTCTGAACCTTGGAGTAAACACCTTCCCCTGGCTGGGATTTTTTAGTTTATTCCTTAATTTTTGCACTGGAGCAGTGACTTCCCCTCCCCACTTCCCACTGGGTAGGGGGGCAAATCCCACAAGCAAAGAGCAAACCCCAACATTAGAAGAAAAAACCCCTAAAAACCACATGTGAAAAAAAATAAAATAACACAAAAAAAATAAAATCAAGTCACAAGTGCACCCCCAGCCTTCGAGCTGAGGGAGTGTAAGACTACAACAATTTGAATTTCCTTGGAACATGCATTTTTCCAAAGTGAAAAGCCCAAGTGAAAAGCCCAACTCTTGGAGAGGAAAGAACCTGGCAGCTTCCCCTGGGTGAGTACCACAGAAAATCAGGGATGGAGATGCACAATTGGTTTTTTTTTGTTTTTTTTTTTTTTTGGCTTAGCCTCTCTCCCAACACCCAGCGTGGTGGTACTCTGGTTCCCACTGCTAAATAACGGTAAAAAAAAAGAACAAAATGAAACAAAAAAAAAAAGAAAAAACACATTAAACCCCCACCCCACCCCAAAAAAAACCCCAAAAACCCCCAATGATGATACAGGCATGAGCAGTTTGACCGCAGCAGTGTGATCAGTTACTGGTGCTGGGATCACACAGGGCCCAGGTGGATGAGGACGAGGAAGAGGAGGAGGAGGAGGGGGAATTCCAAGTTCTAAGGTCAAACAGAGGTCTCCAGGCTGTGGAAGGGGCTCCCGGGCTCGGGGAAGCTGAACTCGCTGTCCACGGCGTTGTTGTTCCTGTTGAGGGCCGTGGAGCCCCCCAGGCTGCCCCCACCTCGCTTTTGGAGTCCGTCAGGCTCGGGCTCGTCTTCGGTGCCGTCAAGGAATGGTGTCCGAGGCTCGTCTTCCTCCAGGATGAACTCTGGGTGAGTCATGAAGTTATGGATGGAGCTTCTGGATTCGGGTTTCTCGAGGCCTTCGTACAGGGAGCTACGGAACGCATTCACCACTTTGATCTGGGTGGCGCGGGGAGGAAAAAAACAAGGGGTCAGTGGTGCTGCCAGAGGGCAGGGCTCGAGGGAGAAAGTGAAAGAAATGATGAGAGACAACCATCAAACAACAACAACAACAAAAAAAAAAGAAAACAACGGAACAACCACAGCGACAAAATCACCACTGAACAGACAGCTCGGTCAAAAATGAGACATCTACGGTGAACTGGGGGCAGTCAGGCACTACGGGGGTGCTGGGGACCCACCAGCCTCAGAAGAAAAGACAAAGGACGACTCCAAACCTCCACCCCAAGATCTCCAGTCTGCACGGACGGGAGCCAGAAGGCGTTAATTAGTCGTTAAATTGGTGTGGGGGTGCGCGCGCCCCGGCGTGGACGGACGGACACGAGGACAAGGGACGGACGAGGTGGGGGAACTACGGCTCCAAAAAGAGGTGGGTTAGGCAAACAGCGGGGGCAAACTCTACTGTGGGAGCCGTGCCTGGGCTCGGGAGGGTCCTTCCTACAGCTCTGCAAAGGACTGGGGCTTGCCAAAGGAGTCTCCAGCTCTTTTGGAGCCCCTGGGAGCAGAGATCCAGGTGGGTACTGTGAGGATCCAGGTGAAGGGCCAGGTCTCTGTGGGGCTCCCCACACTGCTGGAGCTCTGCAGCCTTCCCTGCACCTGCAGGAAACCCAGTGGTTTCCAAAGGCAGTGAAAAATGGGAATTGGATGGAGCTGGAGACCAATTCAGATTCTGTTGGATATTCTGAAGGAATTCCTTCACAATCCTGGGAAAGCCCTGGGGCAGCTCCACTGAAATCCAGGCTGGAGCAGGAGATCCAGAGCACCAGGACATGGCTCTGCCACCTGCCCTGCACTGGGAGGGAGAGCTCTGGGAACACACCTGCACAGTGGATTCCCCTCAGATCCTCTGGAATTCCAGCCTCAAACCCCTCCAGCTCACAGGTTTGGCCTCAGGTGGGTGACAAGTGTCACATCCCAGCCCTGCTGGGGCTCCAGGGAAGCAGCAGAAGCCTCAGCTCTGTGGAGCAGAGCTCACACGGGACCAGATCTCCTATCCCAGACCCCTGGGAGCAGCAGGGAAGGCTCCCTGGAGCAATTTCAGTCTGTGCTCGGTCTCCAGCCCCACAGAAGGAGCTTTGCATGAGCCTGGAGCACCACTGGCCTGGAAAAATGGGAATTTGAGTGAGCTGGGAACCAATTCAGAGCTGGATTTGTGCACTGATGACCTTGGATCAGTTCCGGTGAATGCACAGGCCAAGGGACACCACCGGGGCCACCTCAGACTGATCATCTGTCACATCAGCAACAACTTGAGAACAGCAAGTCCTGAGCCCTAAAACAGCAACTGAACCAAGGAGAACAATCCCACCAAGCCAAGGAGACCCAGGGACTGCCAGAGCCACGAGGAGGTGGCCAGGGACAGCCCAGGGACTGTCACAGCCACAAGGAGGTGATCAGGGACAGCCCAGGGACTGTCACAGCCACAAGGAGGTGGCCAAGGAGACCCAGGGACTGCCAGAGCCACGAGGAGGAGGCCAAGGAGAACCCAGGGACTGTCACAGCCATGAGGTGGTGGCATCTACAATTCACATTTAGGAGCAGCTCCACAGAAGCCTCCCCCTCTCACGTGGGAGCAGGAGATCTCCTCTCCCAAGGAATCACCTCCAGAGCCCTGGAGATTTGTCCAGCACTGCCAGGAGCAGCAGGGAAGGCTCCCTGGAGCAATTCCAGGGAATCTGTGCTCAGTCTCTTGCTCAGCCCCCTCAAGGAGCTCCTGCTGCAGCTTCCCTCAGATTTTCCTCCCTTCTCCATCACCTGCTGCGAGATGAATTCAGCTGTTCCCTCTCAAAGGAAGGGAACAGGGAGGAAATGTGTTCTGAATGAGGCAGGCAGCGCCAGCAGAGCTGAATTCCAGCCTGGAGCCGCCCCTCCCTCCCTCCCACGCCCGGCTCCTCCCGCCTCCTCTCCACCTGGAAGCTTCAAATGCAACCTCCAGGCTTGGGATCGATTCCTGTGGAACGTGAAACCTCCACGTGCTGGGGGAGAGCCCCTGGGCATCTCATCCCGTGCCCCTGGCTCTGCCCAGCCCCTCAATCCAGGGCAGAATTCCCAGCAGGAGCAGCTGGGCTCTGCCAAAACCTGAGCATGGATTCCTGAGAGCTCTGCAGCAGCTCCAGGAAGGGACACAGCAAATCCAGCCCTGGAGAAACTCATCCATGGGAGAGGGACACCACAGATCTGCGTGGAGGGAAGAGGAGCTTTGGGAGAGAGGGAAGCAGCAGAGGGAAACAAGAGAAATCCAGGCAAGAAAACAGCAGGAAATTTGGAGACCTGGGTTAGCTCCTGGCGAAGTTTGCATGAGCTATCCAAGTTTTCTATTCCCTCGCTGCAAAATGGGGGAAAACATGGATCCACAGACTGCAAAAAAGCTGCATTATGGTCTCATCCCCACCCCTGCAAACCCTCTGCTCTGAGCCCCTCTAAGCAGATTTTATTCCATCAGAAAATCCTGGAGGTTTTCCCAGATGCAGGCAGGAGCAGGAGGCAGCTGTGCTGCTCCAGAATCGCTGGGGTTAAACCCAATCAGCTGCCAGCCTCAGAGTCAGCTAAACAGAGAGAAAACAAAATTATCCCAAATTCTCTCTCCTCCCCCACAGTGCATAAACAGCAGAGCCTGAAAGCTCTCCAGAAAGTCACCGAGGGTATTTCTCTAATCAGAGGAGAACAGGGATAAGTGACTGTGCAATAAAAAAGCCAATTATCCAGCAGAGCCACATTCCCTGCTCCCAGCCTGCAGACAGAACCCAGGGCCACGTGCTCACCAGCCCCAACACCGAACACACAGAGGGTTCTACATCAGACAGGGCCTTTTTGGGGGGGCCTGGAAAGCCAGGATCCAGAATTCCCATTGATACGTGGCTTCCATGCCCATTTCCATGCACAGTTGTGTGTCTGCACACCCTGGGATCCAGCATGTGCAGAGCAAGCTGTGATGAACACAGACAGGGCCTTTTTTTAGGGTCTGCAGACCCAGTGCCAGATCCATGATCCAGAATTCCCACTGGGATGCAGCAGGAATTGTTTTCCATGCACAGTTGTGTGTCTGCACACCCTGGGATCCAGTGTGTGCAGAGCAGCCCACGATGAACAGAGAGAGAGCCCTGCACCAGACAGGGCCTTTTTTAGGGTCTGAAAACCCAGTGCCAGCTCCAGGACCCAGAATTCCCACTGGGATCCAGCAGGAATGTGGCCTCCATGCCCATTTCCATGTAGAGTTGTGTGTCTGCACACCCTGAGATCCAGAATGTGCAGAGCAAGCTGTGATGAACACAGACAGGGCCTTTTTTTAGGGTCTGGAGATCCAGTGCCAGAACCAGGACCGAGAATTCCCACTGGGATCCAGCAGGAATTGTGTTCCATGCTTTTTTTAGGGTCTGGAGAGCCAGTGCCAGATCCAGGACCGAGAATTCCCCCTGGGGTCCAGCAGGAATTGTGTTCCATGCTTTTTTTAGGGTCTGGAGATCCAGTGCCAGATCCAGGACCCAGAATTCCCACTGGGATCCAGCAGGAATTGTGTTCCATGCTTTTTTTAGGGTCTGGAGAGCCAGTGCCAGATCCAGGACCCAGAATTCCCACTGGGGTCCAGCAGGAATTGTTTTCCATGCCCATTTCCATGCAGAGCAGTGTCTGCATACCCTGGGATCCAGAGTGTGCAGAGCAAGGTGGGCACCGAGGATCCTCTGGCTCCCCAGGGCAGCACAGGGATGTCCCCAGGCCATGCAAGTCCCCAGGTGGGGACAGAGAGGGGGACAGCAGCCCCGAGGCGTCACCAGCTGAGCCACAGGCAGCACCCAGGGCAGGAGCAGGTCCTGTTTGTCCCTCCTTGCCGTGGCTCAGCCAGCCTTGGGGACAGTCCCAGTGGCCACTCTGCCTCCAGAAGAGATTTCAAGCAACTCCTCTGCCCATCCCTGGGGTGGCCCAGGGCTGGCCAGTGGGAAGAACCAGCAGGATTTGGGCTCAGCCTTGCCCTCCTCCCAGCAATGCTCGTGAACTCAGGGGTTTTTGAGCAAGAACTGCCAATTTTTGCCCACCCTCAGGAGGGTGGACACAAACACCAGCCCTGCAAAGGAGGAGAAGAGGTAAAACTAGAGGAAGCAACAAGGAACTGGGGGGGGAAAAAAGGACCAGAAAGGTTCATAACTTTGTTAACAGCATAAAAAAACCCTGGGGTTTTGAAGGGTTTCCCGCCCCATCCTTCAGGTTTGGGACTGAGTGTGTGAGTCAAGGCTGAGAGGGAGAGAGAGCAGGCGGGGTTAGGGGGGTGCAGGTGCTCTCTGTGCTCATTAAAGTCATGCATTGTAATAGAGACCATCACTCACTGCCCGCAGGAGGAGATGCAGCAGCAGCAGCAACAGCAGAAGTGGTGGGAGTGGAATTGACGGAGGAAAGAGCTACATGGGTTGGGCTAGAAACATTTTTTACATCGTGGTGCTGGCTCACGATGGAAGGCTGTCTCCTGAGGGCTCCCTGCAAAGAGGAGGCGCCGGTCTGGAATGTGTAAACTACGTCCATCTGCAAAGAACCAGAGAGTGAGATAGCGACACCCGGCCAGGGACAGGGACAGGGACAGGGACAGGGGACAGGGGAGGGCGGGCAGACAGACAGCAAGGAAGGAGGAGGATGGAGAGGCGAGGAAGAGGAGGAGGAAGGAGGAAAGAGCCCACCCCACACTCCCTGAAACCCACGTGGGGTTTTGCTGTTGGAGCAGAGAGAGTGTCCAGCTCTGCCCTTCCCAGAGCAGCAGGGTCGATCCCCCCACCAGAAGGGCTGTGGTGGGAGGCAGTGGCAGAGGAAACACCTGGGGTTATCCAAAAATCTGCAGGAGGAGCAGAGACAGACAGAGAGGGTGGGCAGAGTGCGAGTGGGCAGCTGCTGGGAAGGGCTCCTGATGCCTCAGCCCTGTGGGGCACTTTGGGGACACTCCATGGAGCCCAGGAGATGTCCCAGCCCCTCTCCCAGGCCTCAGGGCTGCTGGGGATGCAGCACCCTGGTGGTGGGGCCATGGCTGCCCTGTGGATGTGTCCCAAGGCTCGAGGAACTGAGCAGCATTCAGGGGCCACCGTGGCTTCCTGGGCACTTTGTGGCTGGGTGATGCCAGCCCCGTGGCACCTTCTGGGCACCTCCTCCAGCCCCAGCTCTGGCTGGGCAGGTGTTTCACACATGGCTTGGCTCCTGCCCCATTCTGATATCCCTCTTCTCCCCTGAGCCCTTTTCACACACCCCAAATGCGGACAGGAGCCCCCCCCAATGCTCAGGTTGGACCCCAAAGAAGCTCCAGGACGTGCCAGCACCCATTTCTCACGTGGCAGGAGCTCATCTCAGCTCCAGCACAGGGAAACACCTGGGAAGATCCAGGCTTAGCCCCAGGGGCACCTCTGGCACTGCAGCCCTGCAGAGCTCCCGGATTTCCAGCACATCTGCAGCACTTCCAGGAGGGCCTGGATGCTCCCAGCACGTTCCTCATGTCAGTGAAGCACTGGTTACCCCCACACAGAGCCCAGCTGCCCCTCGGGGCTCACAGCCAGCCAGGAACCGAGGCTGAGCTTCACCTTGAGGCCCTTGAGGTGCCACTGTGGAGGTGACAGCTCAGAGAAGCAAAGTTAACTCTGCCCCAGCCCCTGTCCCCGTTTGTTTGTCACAGAGGAGGGACAGAGAAGGAACAAAGGTGACCCAGCAGCTCTGCCTGCCTGGGGACACCAGGATTTTTCCCTCCATGGGACAGCTCTGCCCTGGCCTCCAAGGAAAGTGAGGGGCTTGGTGGGAGCAAAAATCCACCCTTTTGGGGTGGGGAAAAAGGAAAAAAATCAGGGGAAAAAAGTCAGGGAGAACCAAGTGATGTAAAAAGAAGACTGAGAGATTTTCTCCTGTCGTGTGCCGTGGGGCTGAGCTCTGGGTGTGCAGCACGGGGAGGTGGCACAGAGGGGTGGCACAAGGAGCCACACCTTGAGGCTCTGGTGCTGGCAGATCCCTGCTGGGCACATTCCCACTGGGAACAGCATCCCAGCATCTCAGCAAGAGCAGGGCAGAGCCTGGGGCGCTCCGTGCACCCCTCACAGCCTCCTGTGCTGCTGAGGTGACCCTCAGTGGCACATCCAGCCTCCTGCTGACCAGCAGCACAGTGCCTGCAGCAGAACAGCCTCCCTCCACCCCCAGCTGTCCCCAAATCCAGGTTATCCTGGCTCCCTGCAAAGGCACAGACCGAAGCCTGGCCCGGGAGGCGATGGCATCCTGTGAGCAGCAGCTGTCACCTCTCTGCAGACACAGCCCCTGCAGGGGGAGAGAGAGAGGAGGGGACACAGCAGGCAGAGCCCCCCCCAGCCCTGCTGCCCCCCAGTACCTGGGTCTGGATCCTGTTGAGGCCCCGGAACCACAGGATCTGCCCCCGCCGCAGCTCCATCTCCGCATGGTCGATCTCGTCCACGTCCTCGGGCAGCTCCTCCTCGGGGATCTCCTCCTTGGTGATGCCGTGCCCAGCCTCCTTCAGGAACTTCAGGTGGCTCGTTGGCACGGTGCAGATCAGCTGGGGACAGGCAGGGACACAGCAGGGACTTAGCCTGAGGTCCTGGGGATGCCTCAGGGTTTTGCTTTTGGGGTTTTTAGATTCTGTGCTGCTTTCGTGCGTGGGTCTGAGCTTTGTACTAAGGGTTGGTGAGCTCTGATCACAGAGTAGGGAGAGAAAACAATCCCTTCTCTATGATCCACATTTCAAATGATCCAAATCTGAGGCCCCCTCTATGATCCAAATTTCAAATTATCAAAATCTCAGGCCCAAAAGCATTAACAACATGGACCGAAGAGAGAGAAACAAGAATGGGACTTCATAACCTGAAGCTGTAATTGGACAATTAACTCCAATATGCAAATGGAGCAGAACTTATAAAAGTGAGAGACCCCGTGACCAGATGTCCATTTTGTGACCATTTTGGGTTCATCTTGGGTTCATTTTGTGACCATTTTGGTTCACCTTGGGTGCAGCCCTGGCTGGGCTCTTGTGCTGCCCAAGGTGGATCCATTGAGGAGATCCTTTTAATAAATCCCTGCTTTATTCTTTGGCTCTGTCCAGTCTCTCTTCCAGCTCAGCCTTCTCAAGGCATCAGCTGCAGTGCCACCAGCCCAGGGGAGCTGCCAGGACCCAGTGGGGACACCAGGAACGTCCCTGTCACTTCTGGGTGTGTCCCTCTGCAGCAGGGTGGGACTGAGGAGGGAATGAGCGACCTCCTTTCCTGCTGCTGGGGTGGGGCATCAGCCCCATCCTAAACACCTTCATAAGGAGCTACCCTGGAGAAAAACCAGGGAGAACACGGCCAGGGAGGGAAGGATGGGGCAGGATTTGGGGCTGGCCCTTACCTGGCCCCACAGGAGCTCTCCCACTCCGATGAAAATGCACCAGAACCACTGGCTCAGGGTGAGCCCAGAGCAGCTGAAGGGCTTCCCACCAAACTCCACAATGATGATCTGCAGCACAGGAGAAAAGAGTCACACCTTGGGCATGGAAAGGTTGCCTCGGGCCACACCTTCCCCTCTCTCCTGGGATTACAAGAGGAGGAGCAAGGACCTCACATCCAGGCTGGGAATTTTAGGAGCAAGGACCTCACTCACTTCCAGGCTGGGAATTTTGTGGAACACCAGAGAGGTACAAAGACATCTCATCCAGACTGGAAAACTTATGGGACACCAGAAAGGAGCAGGGACCTCACACCCAGGCTGGGATTTTGGGTTTTTAGTCCATCCCATGGATTTGGACTAAATCAGAGTTTCCATGGTCTGGAAGCAATCCCAGTGGAATAACTCATGGAGCAAAGTGGAATAAACCATGGAATAACCCACGTGGAATAACCCATGGAGCAAAGTGGAATAACCCATGGAACAAAGTGGAATAACCCATGGAACAAAGTGGAATAAACCATGGAATAACCCACATGGAATAACCCATGGAGCAAAGTGGAATAACCTATGGAATAACGCATGTGGAATAACCCATGGAACAAAGTGGAATAACCCATGGAATAACCCATGTGGAATAACCCATGGAGCAAAGTGGAATAACCTATGGAATAACCCATGTGGAATAACCCATGGAGCAAAGTGGAATAACCCATGGAATAACCCACATGGAATAACCCATAGAGCAAAGTGGAATAACCTATGGAATAACCCATGTGGAATAACCCATGGAACAAAGTGGAATAACCCATGGAATAACCCATGTGGAATAACCCATGGAGCAAATTGGAACTCAAGTGGAATAACCCATGGAGCAAAGTGGAATAACCCATGGAATAACCCACGTGGAATAACCCACGGAGCAAAGCAGAAGCCACGGAATCCCAGTGGAATAACCCATGGGGCAAAGCAAAACGCCCGTGCTGGGGTCACCTGGGCGAAGAAGGTGCCCAGCACCACGGAGCAGAAGATGGGGTTGCGGTAGATGCCCTCGAAGACGTTCCTCTCGCCGTGGATCTTGCGCGCGTTGATCTCGTTGAAGAGCTGCATCATCACGAAGGTGTTGAAGACGATGGTGTAGTGCTCGGTGGGGGGCGAGTGCAGGGGCGCGTTCCGGCCGCTGTCGATGTCGAAAAACTTCTCCCCTGAGCAGGAGAAAAAAGGGGAATTGGGGAAGGGAAGATGTGGAAGAGGTTTTACAGCATTTCTGAGAGCCACAGGGAAGTTTGGGAAGAGGATCCGTGTTTACACTGAATGAATTTTCTACCAAGGTCGTTGACATAGAATGACCAAAATGTGCCAAAATAGAAACTGAGAAAGAAAGAAAAAACAACAGAAACCAAAAAAGAAAGAAAAACCAATAGAAATCAAGAAAGAAAGAAAAAACCTTTCCTTTCCCCCTTTCCCTTTCCTCCTTTTTCCTTTCTTTTTTCCCTTTCCTTCCTTCCCTTTCCTTTTTTTCCCTTTCCTTTCCCCCTTCCCCTCTCCCCTCTCTCCCAGGACACTCTGGCCCTGCGGCTGACCTGCGAAGAGCAGGGTGAAGATGATGGTGAGCTGGTAGACGGCGTGGCCCAGGATGTTTTTCATCATGGTGCGGGAGATGAGCGGCTTGTTGCGCCCGTAGGGTTTGCGCAGCAGCAGCGACTCCGACGGCGGCTCCGTGGCCAGCGCCAGCGAGGCGAACGTGTCCATGATCAGGTTCACCCACAGCATCTGCACGGCCTTCAGGGGCGAGTCCTGAGGGGACAGAAGATGTCACACCACCAAAATAAACCTTTGTTCCTTCTTTGTTTCACTCTCCTCCTGAAGAGAACTCCAGAATTGCTCTGGGGTACTTAACACCTTCCTAAAACACCCCCCAAGATATTTCTTCTTTTCTCTGGGACCTCCTGTGTCCCACCTGCCCAGGTGAGAACCCTCCCCATGTCCCACCCACCCAGGTGAGCTCACCTGTGTGATGCAGGCGCCAGTGAAGGCCACGATGATGCCACCACCATGTCCCACCCATCCCAGGTGAGAACCCTCCCCATGTCCCACCTACCCAGGTGAGCTCACCTGGATGATGCAGGGACCAGTGAAGGCCACAATGATGCCACCACCATGTCCCACCCACCCAAATGAGATCCCCCATGTCCCACCTACCCAGGTGAGCTCACCTGGGTGATGTAGGCGCCAGTGAAGGCCATGATGACAGCACCACCATGTCCCACCCACCCAGGTTAGACCTCCCATATCCCACTTGTCCAGGTGAGCTCACCTCTGTGATGCAGGGACCAATGAAGGCCACGATGATGCCACCATGTCCCACCCATCCCAGGTGAGAACCCTCCCCATGTCCCACCTGTCCAGGTGAGCTCACCTGTGTGATGCAGGCGCCAGTGAAGGCCACAATGACGGCCACCACGTTGACGGTGAGCTGGAACTGCAGGAACTTGGAGATGCTGTCGTAGACGTTGCGGCCCCACATGACGGCCTTGACGATGCTGGTGAAGTTGTCGTCGGTCAGGATGATGTCCGAGGCCTCCTTGGCCACGTCTGTGCCCGCGATGCCCTTGGGGACAAAGCCAGGGGTGAGTCACGGCCCTGCCTGGCTCTGCTGTGTGCCAGGGATGTGCCCAGCAGGAAAAGCCCCTAGAGCTGGTGCCAATCCCTGCTCAGCAGGACCAGCAGAGCTCCAGGGGCTTCAGGGACAGGCTCTGAGGCGGCCCGGCTTCCCCAGACAGAACCATGGTGCAGAAAAGCTGGAAAACAGCTGGGAAAACACTAGGAAACGGACAGAAAACAGCTGGGAAACAGCCAGGAAAATGCCAGGAAACAGCCAGGTAAGGGATGGAAAACTGACATGAAAACAGACAGGAAACAGCCAGAAAACAGCTGGGAAACAGCTGGAGAAAAGCTGTAAATCTGCTGGGAAAATGCCAGGAAACAGCTGGAAAACAGACAGGAAAACAGACAGGAAATAGTTGGAAAAAAGCTGGAAATTTGCTGGAAAACAGCTGGGAAAATGCCAGCAAACAGCTGGAAAACAGGGGGAAAACAGTCTGGAAAACAAACAGGAAACAGCTGGAAAACGAACAGGAAACAGCTGGAAAACGAACAGGAAACAGCTGGGAAACAGCTGGGAAACAGCTGGGAAACAGCTCCCTCCATCAGGGATTGGCTCCATCCCGGGCTGGGCGCCTCTGCTGGGAGCCCAAGGGAGGCAGAGCTCAGCCCGGAGGGTTCTGCCCCAGCCTGGGCTGAGAACGGCCCTGCATCTTCCCAAAAATCCCCAAAACTCCCAAAAAATCCCCAAAAATCCCTGTCAGGATCTCCAGGGCAGCGGGCCGGGCTGCGCTTCCCGGAGCCGGCACAGCGAGGCGCTCGCCCCGCAGGAATTCCATGCAGGAATTCCAAGCCCTGCCCAAAACGAGCCCATTCCTGGCGTTTTCCCGGATTCCCCAGATCCCAATCCCTCCTCAAAGGGGAAATCCCTGCCTGCTGCAGCGAATGGGGTTTAGGGGAACAGCTTTCCCTGCTTCTGGAATTGAGTTTGGCTGTTCAGCACATTTCTAAAAACACTTCCCTAAAAATCTCTCATTTGCTCCCCACCCAGCTCCTGCTCATGTCCCTAAATTAACCCCCAGGGAACCTGTTAAAAACAACAGGTTTATTTCCCTGCTTCTTTCAGACAGGATAAAAAAGCATCAAACCAGAGTTTTCCCCCATAAATCAATTCCCAAAGCCTGATCCAGCACCATGCCTGGAATTGGGGTGAAAAGCTGCAGGAAAAACCAAATCCTGGGGTTCCCTCCCATGGCTGTCCTGGATCCAGCAGAGACACTGGGACAGGGCAGGTCCCTGCTCTGGGACCTCCAAGGAATTCCCAACCCCTTTCTCACAGCCCTACGCAGCTCAGACTCCAACCCAACACCCTAAGAAAATCCCTTTTTGGGTTTTCAGTCCATCCCATAGATTTGGAAAAGAGTTTCCATGGGTTCTGGAAGCAATCCCATGGAACAAAGGAAAACCCCCAGGCTGGCCCTACCATGGCAAACCCAACGTCTGCTTTCTTCAGGGCTGGGCCATCGTTGGTGCCGTCCCCTGTCACAGCCACCACCTGCCTCTGGTCACCCACGGTGCTGTCGATGATTCCTGCCATGGAAACAAGAAATTAAACCCCAAGGAAAGGATCCCAGCCTGGACCAGGCTGGAAAAACTCCAGGGAGGAGCCTTGGAGAGGGGCAGTGCCCACCTTTCACCAGGGTGTGCTTGTCCGTGGGTGAGGAGCGTGCCAGCACCCGCAGCTTGGGCCAGATCTTGTCCAGCTGCTCCTGCTCCACCTGCAGGACCGGGAAGAGGGAAGTGAATCCTCCCCAGGAATCTTCTGTCCCACCAGAGAGCAAATCCCAAGTGGGACGGGACAGTGGCTTCACCCCAAACACTGCTGAGCACCCCAGCAGCTTCCTTATGCAAGGAAACAAGGAAAACCCAGCGGGATTTGGGAAACCCAGCAAGATCCTGAAAACCCATCAGGATTTGGGAAATCTATCAGGATTTGGGAAACCCAGCAGGATCTGGGAAACCCCTCAAGATTCAGAAAGCCCATCAGGATTCTGAAAAACCAGCAGGATCTAGAAAACCCAGCAAGATTCAGAAAACCCAGCAGGATTTGGGAAATCTATCAGGATTTAGGAAACTCATAAGGATTCTGAAAACCCAGCAGGATCCTGAAAATCCCTCAGGATTTAGGAAACCCAGCAGGATCCTGAAAACCCCTCAGGATTTAGGAAACCCCTCAGGATTCGGGGAACCCCTCAGGATTTGGGAAACCGCTCAGGACTTGGGAAACGCATCAGGACTTAGGAAACCCCTCAGGATTTAGGAAACCCCTCAGGATTTAGGAAATCCCTCAGGATTCGGGGAACCCCTCAGGATTTGGGAAACCCCTCAGGATTTGGGGTTTTTGCAGCTGCAGAAGCCTCCCTGCCCGCGCAGGGCCGAGCTCTCCCACCTCTCCCTTCTCGTTGCGGATCAGGCGGTTGAATTCCTTCCCCTCCAGGCACAGGAAGTCCTCCCCGGGCAGCAGGATGCCACACTTGGTGGCGATGGCACGGGCAGTGTTGATGTTGTCCCCTGTCACCATGCGGACGGTGATGCCCGCGCGCTGGCACTTCAGGATGGCATCGGGCACCTGGGGACAGGGACAGGGTTGGCACTGGGAACGCCGGGGGTGAGGCAGCTCCTCGTCCCTAAAAGGATCTGGGGAGGGCTCTGGAGGGGTGGGGGAGCTGCATCTGCCACCCCAAAGGGAAGGGACCTCGCTGCCACCTCACTGTCACCTCGCTGTCACCTCCCTGGGGCTCCCATGGCTCTCCTGATCCAGCAGAGACACCAGGACAGGGCAGGTCCCTGCTCCAAAGAATTCCCAACCCTTTGCTCACAGTCCCACACAGCCTTTCCTCCCTTCCAAAGGGAAGGGACCTCGCTGCCACCTTGCTGCCACCTTGCTGTCACCTCCGTGGGTGCCAAGGCACGTCCAGACCGTCCATAAAAGCAGGAATTTCATCCCCTCCCACCCCACTAATGGGTTTATCCATCAGGGAAGAGAGGAAATTGGAGTGAGCAATGAGCAAATTGAATCAGGAGCCTCCAGAGCTGCTGCAGCCAGGGGATCTGTAATGCAATTCCCAGACTGCCAGATCCCTGAACATCTCATCAGGGACCAGGAGAGCAGGGGGAGAGCTCCAGACTGCATCCAGAGGCAGGGATGGGGCATTATTGCATTAGCCCAGCACACAGCTCAGAGGGAAAACCAGCTCCAGGAGCCCAAGGATTCTTGCTGGCTGCTTCCATTCACCTGGAGCAGCACAGAACACAAGGATTGGGAATTTTGGGTAGGAACACGCTGCCATTGTTTTGTCCAAAAATGGGAGAGAAATGCCTACAGCAGGGATGGGCACAGAGGAGCTGCTGGAATTCTTTGGGGGAATATCAGGGATGGGCACAGAAGAACTGCTGGAATTCCTTGGGGGCAAAGCAGGGAGAGCTGCTGGAATTCCTTGGGGGAATATCAGGGATGGACACAGAGGAGCTGCTGGAATTCCTTGGGAGAACACCAGGGGTGGGCACAGAGGAGCTGATGGAGTTCACAGAATCACAGAATGAGGTTGGAAGAGACCTCTAAGATCATCGAGTCCAACCTATGCCCTAACTCCTCAACCAGACCATAGCACCAAGTGCCATGTCCAGTCTTTATTTAAACACACTGGGGACACAGAAGAGCTGCTGGAATTCCCTGGGGGCACAGCAGGGATGGGCACAGAGGACCTGCTGGAGTTCCTGAGGGGATCCCAGCCCTGAGCAGCAGGAAAAGGGCCAGGAACAGCACAGGCCAGGGGGGGTTTGGTACCTCGGGCCGTACGGGATCCTCGATCCCCACCACAGCAATGCAGGTCAGGTCAGACAGGATCTCGTTCTCGCTGTCCCAGTCGGGCTCTGCGTCCGCAGGGAAGTCCCGGAATGCCAGGCAGATGGTCCTGAGCCCGTGGCAGGCCATGGGCTCGATCACCTTCTTCACCATCTCGTCCCTGTCCTTCACCTTGAACACCCGCGGCTCGCCGTTCTTGTCCAGGATCTTGGTGCACCTGAGGGGACCGGGAGCTGAGTGAGGCACTGTCACATTCCTGGCACCCCATCCACAAAAACGGGGCTGTTCCTTTATCACAGCCCCCTCCAATTTCCCCAAATCCACCCAAAAAACACTCAGCACATTCCTGTCACCACATCCACAAAAAGGGGCACATTCCCCTTCCACAACTTCCACTTTCCAACTTTCACAAATACACCCAAAAAACACTTGGCACATTCCTGGCACCTCATCCACAGAAAAGGAGGCATTCCCCTCCCACAGCTCCTTCCAGCTTTCCCAAATCCACCCAAAAACCTCCTTGCCATATTCCCAGCATCCCATCTACAAACAGGGGCTGTCCCTTTTTCACAGCCCCCTCCAACTTTCCCAAACCCATTCCTGGCACCCTGTATGGACACCCCCTTTCCCTCCAGCTTTCCCAAACCCCACTGGGCACCTCCCAGCACCCACGCCCATGCCCCCTTGCCCCGTGGGATGCCCAGGATTCCCGGGGGATGGGGCAGGAGCAGGATTTACTTGCGCAGGATGATCTCGGAGGCGCCCTTGCTGTACATGCGGAAGCCGCCACCGCTGTTCCTCAGCACGGTGCTCATGGACTTGCGCACAGAGTTGAAGGTGTAGACCTGATTTGTGGGAAAAAAAACCCCCAAAACTTAACTCCACAACTTGTAAAAGATGTAAAGCTGGTATTTATTACAGCCCTGGATATATGTGGGGTTGTTCCTCCTAAAGGACACCCCTGAGAATTCCCGATCCTTTTTTATGCCCTTTACTTGCACAGAGTTTCACAATAGGTTTAGGTATATTCATTATAGGTTCATATAGGTTCAAATAGGTCCTATTCATTATAGGTTTATGTATATTCATTATAGGTTCATATAGGTTCTATTCATTATAGGTTTATGTATATTCATTATAGGTTCATATAGGTTCTATTCATTATAGTTTTATGTATATTCATTATAGGTTCATATAGGTTCTATTCATTATAGTTTTATGTATATTCATTATAGGTTCATATAGGTCCTATTCATTATAGGTTTATGTATATTCATTTTACTGGTTTTGAGTTACAATTTGCAATTATTCCTTGTACAGAGAACTCTCTGGTCACTCTGTCTGCAGCTTCAGCTTTGGCTCTCACCTTTGTTTCAAAGTTCAAGAGGCCCCTCTTATCTCCCTTTTTAGTTTGGGAGTTCCCATTCTTTCTCCTTAGCTGAGGCAGTTTGCGAGCACAGCAGAGTTAACACACCAAACAGGTTAAAACAGCACATTTCATCTCTGTTAGCAAGCTCCAGACTCAATAATGCAAAGCAGCACATTTCACTTAATTCCAAAATGGATTTCACCTAAATCCAAAATGGATTTCTACCCTGGTAAATTTCTATTCTGTTCCAGACCTTGTAGAGCTTCTCCTCGGGCACCTCATTGCGCACGGCCTGGTAGTCCTGCTTCAGGTCCAGCACGAAGCCCAGCAGGGCACACTCGGTCTTGTTGCCCACCTGGCGGGGCAGCCCCCCTTCCTTCTCTGGTGGCTGCAAAAAGGAGGGAGAAATGATGAAGGATGCCAAACCCGGGTGTGGAACAGGGTGGAATGATGAAATGATAGATGGAAGGATGGGTGGAACAATGGATTGAAGGATGGATGGATGGATGGATGGATGGATGGATGGATGGATGGATGGATAAGTGGATGGATGGAACAATGCCTTAAGTTTAAGCTTTTGTATTTTCCAGACTCCGTACTGCATTAGGATATGACTCTGAACTTCACGTGTTCTCCTCACAGCTCAGCCACACCAAACAATCCTTTTCCAGCCCCAGAACCAAGGACACTGCTGCAGCTTCAGCCCCAAAAAGTGCAAACAGGGAATTGAGAAGAGCAAACTGGGAGGATGGGACTGCACAACCTGGAGCTGTGATTGGACAATTTAACCCCAATATGGACATGGACCAAAACTTATAAAAGTGTGAAAACTCATGACCAGGTGTCCATCTTTGGGTGGAGCCACGGCCGAGCTCTTGTACTGCCCAAGATTCTTGAAGATTCACCTTGGGCAGGTAGGACAGGGGACAAGGTGAGTGGAACACAGAGAACAGGGACAGCCCTTCCCCAGCAGCTCTGGGGTCACTCTCACTACATTTTAATCAACCCCACTTTATTCCTTTAATTCTGTCCAGCCTGAGTTCCCAGGACGTTCATCAGGACGCCCCCAAGCTTCGGTGCCGCAGCTCACCAGGATCTTGGAGGTGTAGGCAGAGTTGATGGCCACGCCGTGGACGATGAGGTCCAGGGTTTTGGGCAGGATGGCCTCGGGGTCGGGGATCTGGCGGTAGTGGGTGTCCCCCACGTAGGCCTGCACCACGGTCATGCGGTTCATGGTCAGCGTGCCCGTCTTGTCCGAGCAGATGGCCGTGGCGTTGCCCATGGTCTCGCAGGCGTCCAGGTGCCTCACCAGGTTGTTGTCCTTCATCATTTTCTGCAAGCAGCGAGAAGGGTCAGGGCTAACCTCACTCCTGCCACCCCCGTCCCTTTCAGGAAGTTGTCTGTGATAATGCAATTGATTTTGAAAAGGAGTTTCAATCCTGGTAGGCTGCAGGAAATTTCACCTATGATCCTGCTTCTAATGTAGCCACTGCCTCTGTGCTTACCATCCATAATTCCACTGTTTACATTATCCATCCCATCACTGCACTAAGATTAAATCATCCAAAACAGTGCTCTACTGTCGCAGACATCTTTTCATGAAAAATCCTTTCTTTAGGATTTCTCCTCTTGAGAAGCTGAGAGGTCTCAAGAACAAAATTGTTAAACAATGATTATCTGCTGCTGTAGAATGCAACAGGTAGATCTGTGATTGGTTTCATAGAGTTGTTTGTAATTAATGGCCAATCACAGCTCAGTTGGCTCAAGCTTTCTGTCTGAGCCACAAACTTTTGTTATCATTCTTTTCTATTCTTAGCTTAGTTAGCTTTCTGATGAGAACTTTTTTTTTCTATTCTTTTAATATAGTTTTAATGTAATATATATCATAAAATAATAAACTAAGCCTCCTGAAACATGGAATCAGATCTTCGTCTCTTTTCTAATTTAAAAACTCTTGTGAACAGTGTCACACTCTACCCTTCAGGACATAGGGTGTGGGCACGAAAAGTGAATGAAAAGTAGCAAACAGCAAACTTAGAATCCTGCATTACTCGAGAACAGCTGGGATTCATTTGTGAAAGCAATACTACTAATGCCCAGGATGTGTGTCTAGACACTGAACAGAGTATCTGCCACTTCGAAATCCATCCAGTCACTGATCAGAAAACTGTGCACATATAACTGTGCTGATAAAGACAACTTTCTGAATTTCAGCTGGAAAATTACTGGAAATTATTGAATTTCAGCTGGAAAAATACTGATTAAAAGCCTGGGACCAAGGCCATTCAGCATTGCTTTGAATAGAAGTACTTTCTAATTCTAAGACTCAAGTTATAATTATATACAAAACAATTCTGTACATGAAAGCATGAACTACTTTCAGGGGGACCTCAGAACCTCAGGTCCCTCCCCTGATAATTCCCTCCCAGGTGTGTCAGACACTTCTCCTTTCCCCTCCCAGCACTGAAATCCTGGAATTCCAGAAGGGCATTGAGTGATTGGCAGATTCAAAGGATGCCCTCTACCCCTGGGGGCATTGGGCCATCCAGGTGTCCTTTGTCCCTTTGTCCCTCCCCTCCTGTCCCTGCTTGGTGCCTCCCTGCCCCTTCCCTGCCCCTCTCCCCGGGGTTAAAGGAGCAGCAGCCACGGGCTCAGGGAGTTCTGTTGGAGCTGGTGCTGCATTCAGAGGCCTGAGGGCCAGAATAAAGCTCTGGATCCAAACCCTCCATCAGAACCAACTCCTTTCCTTCACCATTGCCTGAAAGCTTCTCCACAGAGGGAAACCTGAGGAGCAGCCCCTGTTATGGGGGGAAGCTCCATCCTAGCACCACCAGAGCTCCTGCAGGCCTGGACTTGTCTGCAGGGCCCAGCTGCAGCACCCAGGCAGGCCAAAGTGTCTGTGGGGTGAAACACCACACACCCAGGCAGCCAAAAGTGTCTCTGGGGTGAAACACCACACACCCAGGCAGGCAAAAGTGTCTGTGGGGTGAAACACCACACACCCAGGCAGCCAAAAGTGTCTGTGGGGTGAAAACACCACACACCCAGCCTGCCAAAAGTGTCTGTGGGGTGAAACACCACACACCCAGCAGCCAAAAGTGTCTGTGGGGTGAAACACCACACACCCAGGCAGCCAAAAGTGTCTGTGGGGTGAAACACCACACACCCAGCCAGGCAAAAGTGTCTGTGGGGTGAAACACCACACACCCAGCCAGCCCAAAGCGTCTGTGGGGTGAAAACACCACAGTGGCCGCTGTTTGGTTCAGCAGCAGGGCCAGACAAGCTCAGGCACGTCCTGGCCACAACACTGGTGATATTCCAACAGTCCCTCCTCACGCCCAGGTCTCACCTTGACAGAGTAGGCCAGCGAGATGGTGACGGCCAGCGGGAGCCCCTCGGGCACGGCCACCACCAGCACGGTGACGCCGATGATGAAGAACTTGACGAAGTACTGGATGTAGATGGGGGTGCACTCGGCCAGCCAGGGCCGCTTCTGCACCCCAAAGGTGTCGATGACGAAGTAGAGCACCAGGATGATGACGGTGATGGCCGACATGATCAGCCCTGGGGACGACGACGAGGTCAGGGGACACAGGGGACACAGGGGACAGGGTCAGCCCTTCCTCAGTCTCTAGGGACACTGGGGACAAGCAGAGCCCTTCCCCACCAGATCTGGGGATAGGGACAAGGATGAGATAAGGGGACGCAGGACAGGGTCAGCCCTTCCCCACCAGATCTGGGGACACTGGGGATGGGGACAAGGACGAGGAGAGGGGACACAGGACAGGGTCAGCCCTTCCTCACCAGCTCTGGGGACAAGGATGGGATGAGGAGAGGGGATGCAGGACAGGGTCAGCCCTTCCCCACCAGCTCTGGGGTCATAGGGGACAAGCACAGCCCTTCCTCACCAGCTCTGGGGACAAGGATGGGATGAGGTGAGGGGACACAGGACAGGGTCAGCCCTTCCTCACCAGCTCTGGGGACAAGGATGGGATGAGGTGAGGGGACACAGGACAGGGTCAGCCCTTCCTCACCAGCTCTGGGGACAAGGATGGGATGAGGAGAGGGGACACAGGACAGGGTCAGCCCTTCCCCACCAGCTCTGGGCTCACTGTCACTGTCACTGTCACTCACCTGCCTTCCCGATCTGCACCGCCAGGCGCGTGAGCTTCCCCTGCAGCACCGACTTCTCCTTCTTGGGCACCTTCACCTTCTTCTTCTCCTTCTCCTCATTTTCCACCCCCTCCTGGCTCTTCAGGGGCTGGATCTCTAAGGCCACACCATCCTGAGTTTTAGCTACAGCCCGGGGGGCAAAAGAAGACACCACGTGTGAACAGGAGAGGCCCAGGCCAGGCTGGAGGACACCACGGAGGAGGATGGTGGTGGCAGAGAGAGAGAGAGAGAGAAATCCAGGACAAGAACCACTCCCGACCACACACGCATCCGAGCACATGGAAGCTCCGTGTCCAGGCCCTGCCACCTCTCTCCGGGGTGCTTTTCTGTCATCTACCCCCTGCCCACGGATCAGGGATCCTCAGAGGTGACTCTGGCACTCATCACCCCTCTGCAAGAGACCCTCTAGGCCAGATTTTGGGGTTCTCTTCCAGCCTCTAAGCCTGCAGAGGATTGGGAGTGCTTTGGAATGAGCCCAGAGATGCTCCAGTGTCCCCAGTTCCCCCAGTGCCACCCCTGCAGTGCCCTGTGGGCAGCCCAGCAGGAATCGCTCGCCAGGGAAGCGACGGAGGGGGTGAGATGGAGGGGAGGGTTAGAAATTGGGATGGAGACTGAAGAGCAGGGAGCCAGGAATCCTCCAATCCCAGCCTGGAGCCGTCCACCACGCCTCTGGGACCCGAGACAGCCCAGCTTCCCATTCCTAAAACTGGGCTAACCCAGCTGGAAGGCTGCCCTGGGCAAACCCAAGCCTGGCAGCTTTGGAGAGGGACGGGCAGCCCAGCAGAGGCTCCTCCTGAGCTGGTGGAGCTGGAGGAGCAGCAGTGGCCCCAGGGCCACCCCCTGGGGGTGTCCTGTCCCCTCCTGGGCTGGAGGCCACCCCGGAGCAGCTCCACGGTGACAAGAGACCCGACACGGACACAACAAAGCACCCGGACACAGCTGACTCAAGGAGGGCAACTCAAACTGCTGAGAGAGAGAGAAACAGAGAGAGAAACAGAGAGAGAGAGAGAGGGGTGGAGAGAGAGGTGCAGAAATGGGGCTTCCTCCACAGCCTGCAAAGAACAGGGTGAGAAACACTGGTGAGGAGACGCTCACGGAGTCGAGGCCATGGCAGGACAGGGTGCAAGCGTCCCATGGGCCAGGCCCTGGGGGAGATCTCATCCCAGGAATGCCAGGAGGGCACCTCCAGCTCTGCCCTGAACACCAACCCTGTGCAGGGACAGCTTTAAACCACCAAATCCCTGCTGGGAGTCATGGAGGTATCCCAAGAAAGGGATGCTCTACCAGGAGTCCTGCCTGAAAAATGGCTCTTCCCCATGCAGGAACAGCAGGAAGGTTCATTCCAGTGATGCCTTAGGATTTTAGCTTTTATCTTTTCCATACATTTATAATCCTGCAGTTCTTTAGTGTATAACTCTAAACTCCACACACAGTGTCAGCTGCTGCTTTCCCATTTTTACACAATTCCTCTCCAGGCCTGGGAATCAACACCACCTCACTGGTCAGGCCCTGAGAGATGGGAGCAAAAGGGAGTTGGGGGAGCAAATTTGGTGTCAATGGCTTCATTACCTGCAGCTGTAATTGGCAGATTAACCCCCAATATGCAAATGGGTATAAAAGTGTGAAAACCCCGTGACCCGTGGTCCATTTCTGGGTGGGCTTCATCTGCCCTAAATGCACCTGAAGGCCCTTCAATAAATAAAACTGCTTTTGATTCCCTTAATTGGGTCTGGCCTCTGGTTTTGGGCAGTCCCAGCACGGCATCCCCTGCCTTGGGTTGGGGTTTTGGGGACACCACGGGACCGTTGCACCCTGTCCTGGAGAAACGAGGCGAGAGTCCCGCCGGAGCAGCAAAGAGCACAGACTGATGAGGAGAAGGAAGAAGGAGGAAGGAAAGAAGGAAGGAGGAATGCCTGGTAGTTAGTGTGGTGCTGGTTCAAAGGATGGAGAGGCTGGCGTTACCTTTGTTGCGGTTTTCGGGGGCTCCGCTTTTTTTACCTGTTCAAAGAGAGAAAGGGGGGAGGGCTGAGCACAAGGAGCCGCATTCCCCGTCCAGCTGGGACGCTCCCAGGGGCCACTCCAGTGGTCACCCTCTGGACACCACGCCTTGGTCCACACACAGCTCGAGGCTCCGCAGCTCCCAGGCTGCCCTGGGCACCCCTGTCCCAAGGATTCTGCTTCTCCCCACCTGTAAATCACCCCCAAACCCCAGCAGTGCCTCGAGGGTGCTGGAGGTGCCTCAGATTTTCAGGAGGAGAAGCCACAGAGCAGATTTTCAGGAGAAAAAACCCTCCTGGCAGCTCCAGGTCCCTCCCTCCTGCTGCCACCAGATCCAGATGGGAAGCACCGACTTGTCCCCCACCATGGGCAGCACCAGACCCAGAGCAGGGAGGTGTGACCCCCCAAAATCTGTCCAGGTGGCACATGGGGGTGCCCAGGGCTGCTGCACCTCAACCAGCCTCAGGTGACAAGGGCTTTGTGTCACCCCACAGCTCCAGTGGGGACAAACTGGTGGCACCCCCTGGGCCTGCTCTGCTCCCAGACCCATTGAGTTTGAAGGCTGGGAAAGCTCCAAGCACTGGGTGGCTCCCAGTGCCATTCCCAGTGCCATTCCCAGTGCCATTCCCAGTGCCACTCTCAGGGCACCCTGTCCTGATAGCGGCACTGGAAATGGTGTGAGCTCCATAGCTCCCAAATCCTGGAGCTGGGGAAGGCAGGATCCAGTTCAGAGTTGGGGAAGGCAAGATCTACACCCAGAGCTGGGGAAGGCAGGATCCAGTTCAAAGCTGGGGAAGGCAGGATCCAGCTCAGAGCTGGGGAAGGCAGGATCCACACCCAGAGCTGGGGAAGGCAGGATCCAGTTCAAAGCTGGGGAAGGCAGGATCCAGCTCAGAGCTGGGGAAGGCAGGATCCACACCCAGAGCTGGGGAAGGCAGGATCCAGCTCAGAGCTGGGAGCTGGGGAAGGCAGGATCCAGCTCAGAGCTGGGGAAGGCAGGATCCAGCTCAGAGCTGGGAGCTGGGGAAGGCAGGATCCAGTTCAAAGCTGGGGAAGGCAGGATCCAGCTCAGAGCTGGGAGCTGGGGAAGGCAGGATCCACACCCAGAGCTGGGGAAGGCAGGATCCAGCTCAGAGCTGGGGAAGGCAGGATCCAGCTCAGAGCTGGAGCTGCAGCCAGCACAGCCCGGGAGCCTCTCCCGCCTGGCATCGCCTCCTGGGAAGGGCTCCCTGGCGCGGGGATGCCGGAGCAGCTGGCAGTGCCAGCCTGATGCTGCTGCCAGCGCCTGATCCCAGCGAGGCCAAACCTGCTGAGCAGGGCATCAGGGACACAGGGAGCTTCCCCAGCTGGAATAAGCAGCTGGATGTGAAAGCTGAGACGGGAGAGTGCTCCAGTCCCAGCACGATGGGAACACCTCGGCCTGGCTGCTGTCCCAGCCCTCCTCTGCCTCCTGCCGTCCCCTCCTTTCCCCCAGGGAGCTCAGGGAATGCTCAGGAGATCCTCAGCCAAGTCCTGCAGGGTTTGGATGGGCTAAAAAGACCCTGTGGGCACCCAGGACTCACCTTCCCACCACCACGGGGTGGGCAAGGAGCACAGCAGGGGAGCTGCCACCAGCCCCTCTTCCCAGGGGATCCTTGATCCCCCAAACCCCACAGCTCCAGGATGGAGAGGAGGGTGCTGGAGAAGGGTCCCAAAGAGGTCTGGGAGCAGGGAGGGACCAGGTGGAGGGGACAGGGATAGACCCCCAACCTCTCCCTGTTCCCCCATGTGGGAGGAGCCTGTGGATGCTTCCCAGGAAAGGGAGAAAGGAGGGGAAAAAAAGGCAGGTTCAGGGCATTTCCTTACCTTTCTTCACTTTCTTCTCCTCGTCACCCTCTCCTCCTGCTCCCAAGAGGGTGAAGATGATGCCAGTCTGGGAGTTGATGCCCACGGCAGTCACCACCATCCTGCCCGAGCCCTCCATCACGTGGGTACCTGGCAGGGCAGCAATGCCATGGGCACACAGGTGACACTCCCAGCTCCCATCCCACAGAGTCCCAGCCTGGTTTGGCTTGGAAGGGACCTTCAACCCCGTCCTGTTCCACCCCCTGCCACGGGCAGGGGCAACTTCCCCTATCCCAGATTGCTCCAAACCCCGTCCAGCCTGGCCTTGGACACGTCCCTGAGAGCAGGGCCCACCCTGATCCCATCCCAGAAGCCTCACCTGACAGCAGCATGGGGTCTTTATCCATGGATTTCTTCACCTGGTCTGACTCCCCGGTCAGTGAGCTCTCATCTATCTTCAGGTCATTGCCCTGGATCAGGATCCCGTCCGCTGGCAGGAGATCACCTGGACAGGAGGAAAACCAGGGATCAGCCCAGCCTGGGCTCAGCCCTGCCTGCCCCATCCCAGGAATGCTCCAAAAGGATCCAAAACTCAGGCTCAGAGCAGCTCTAGAGGGAAGAGAAGCAGCAGGTGGGGTTTGTGAGGGACAGGTGCAATCAAATGAAATCCAAGAGCTCCCAAATCCTCGCTGGAGACTCCTGGGGAGGATTTTGCTCGGTGCTTCCCCATCTGGTTTTAATGAATCCTTCCCAGAGCTCCTGATGCATCCAAAATCCACCATATCCACCTGCCAAGAATGGAATCGGGCCCTTGGGAAAACACACACTGTGTTGGATCAATCTCCTTCCTGAATGGGAGGAATATTCCCCCTGGGAAACGAGGAGCAGGGCCTGATTGATCCCAAGGGATGCAGCTCCTGGATAAGGAAACATCCAGCAGTGCCTCCAGGCCAAGGAAATAATCCCCAACAACTCCTGGGTAAGGAAATTTTCCCCAGCATCTCCTGGATGAGGAAATGCTCCCCAACAACTCCTGGATAAGGAAATATTCCCCAGCATTTCCTGGATAACAGAATATTCCCCAACAACTCCTGTATAAGGAAATATCCAGCAACATCTCCTGGATGAGGAAATGTTCCCCAAAACCTCCTGGATAAAGAAATGCTCCCCAACAACTCCTGGATAACAGAATATTCCCCAGCATCTCCTGAATAAGGAAATATTCCTCAACATCTCTTGAATGAGGAAATACTCCCCAAAACCTCCTGCATAAGGAAACACTCCCCAGCATCTCCTGGCCAAGGAAATATTCCTCAACATCTCCTGGATAAGGAAACATCCTTAACAGGGACAAGGTTGGGAAAATAAACTAACACAAACTAATAAAATAAATCAATTCTGATCCAGGAGCTCCTTAAAGCTCCAGGCCAAAAAGAGAAGGTGAGTGAGCCCATGGAGCTCCACTGGTTACTGGAGCTGGTTACTCCATGAAAATGCTGCCATGGAGCTCCATCACCTCCAAGGCACCATTTCCATGGAGCAACCAGAGGAGCTGCTGCTTGTCCTCAAGGAAGAAGGGCTGGAGAAGGTGTTTTGTGGAGATAATCAAAACTCCACAACTTTTGTGAGAGTTGTATAGCTGGTGTGTTTATTACAGCGCTGGACACATGTGGGAATCATTCTCCTGAAATGACGTGGGTACCTCTGGGAACTCCAGGTCCCTTTTTATCCCCCTCTCAAATACACACATGCATACAACTTCACAATAGGTTCATACATATCCACTTTTATGAATTTCACGTGACATTTGCTGCTAGTTCTTCTTTGTCAGAAAGAATTCTTAGGTGGGGCTGACCTGCTCTCACAGCAGTCTCTGCCTCTCTCTATCACTTTCTGTCTCCTCCCCTTCATCTCTGTCTTTCACTGAAGCAGTTTCTCTGAGCCTAGGCTTTTGCAACCAGGTTGTTTCCAACTACAGACTCAACTCAAAAACATGCATTTCCCCTAAATCAAAACGGATTTCTACTCTGGGAAATCTCTACCCTGCTTCAGAGGCTCCCAGGGGGGAGCACAGCCCCAGCCCCACTCACCGTACTTGATCTGGGCGATGTCGCCCACCACGATCTCGGCCACGGGGATCTGGATCACCTGGCCCTTGCGGATCACCGTGAACTTCTGCTCCTGCTCGATGCGGCTCTGGAGGCCCCGGAACTGCTTCTCCTTGCTCCAGTCGTTGAAGGCCGTCACCAGCACCACGATGATGACGGAGAACAGGATGGCAGCGCCCTCGATCCAGCCCGCCTGCGACTCGCCCTCGTCCTCCACGCCGCCCGTGGACTGCCCACACACTGCCCGGGATAACCCCAAATGAGAGAGTTCCCATGGGATAACCCCAAATGAGACAGTTCCATGGGATAACCCCAAATGAGAGAATTCCCATGGGATAACCCCAAATACTGCTCGGGAGAGAGCCCATGGATAACCCCAAATGGGAGAATTCCCATGGGATAACCCCACACACTGCCCGGGAGAGAGCCCATGGATAACCCCAAATGGGAGAATTCCCATGGGATAACCCCACACACTGCCCGGGAGAGAGCCCGTGGGTAACCCCAAATGGGAGAATTCCCATGGGATAACCCCACACACTGCCCAGGAGAGAGCCCGTGGATAACCCCAAATGAGAGAATTCCATGGGATAACCCCACACACTGCCCGGGAGAGAGCCCGTGGATAACCCCAAATGAGACAATTCCCATGGGATAACCCCATGAGAGAGTTCCTATGGGATAACCCCAAATACTGCCCAGGAGAGAGCACGTGGATAACCAGATCCCAGAGTCCCCCCAAGGGAATGGGTCGATCCCAGGATATCCCCCCAAGGGAATGGGACAGATCCCAGGATATCCCCACATGAAATGGGTCGATCCCAGAGTCCCCTCAGCAGGAACGGAGCAGATCCCAGGATATCCTCACAGGGAATGGGGCAGATCCCAGGATATCCCCACAGGGAACGGGGCAGATCCCAGGATATCCCCACAGGGAATGGGTGGATCCCAGAGTCCCCTCAGCAGGAACGGGGCAGATCCCAGGATATCCCCACAGGGAATGGGGCAGATCCCAGGATACCCCCACAGGGAATGGGGCAGATCCCAGGATATCCCCACAGGAACGGGGGCAGACCCAAGTGCCCAGCCCGGGGACTCACGCTCGTTGTCCCCTCCCGGGGGGTGGTAGAAGGACAGCCCCAGGGAGATGATGGCAGCGATCTCCAGGATGATCAGCGTCACGTCCTGCAGCGCCTCCCACACCAGCTGCAGGAACGTCTTGGCCTTCTTGGGGGGGATGAAGTTCTGGCCAAAGACCTGACGCCGCTTCTCCAGGTCCGTGGGGTTCCCAGACAGGCCTGGAGGGGTGGGGAGAACAGGGATGAGGGTAAATCCCACTGCTGTCCCTGTGGGATTCATCCAGGAGCAGCTCCCTGCCCGTCCCGGAGAATGTGAGGAGCTGGCAGAGGGGAGACAAGGTGTAAATAAATAAATAAATAAATAAAGTATAAGCAAATAAATAAAATAAAAAATTAATAAAGTATTAAGAAAATAAAGATTTAAAAAATAAAAATTAATAAAGTAGTAAACAAATAAAATTTTAAATAAACTATAAAATAAAGTATAAAAAATAAATTAAATAAAATTAAAATAAACTATAAATAAAGTATAAACAAATAAATAAAATAAACCTATAAATAGAGACAAATAAATAATAGAAATTACATAAAGTATAAACAACTACAATATAAATAAATAATATATAAATTATAAAACATAAATAGATAAAGTATAGATAAATAAATAAAGTATAAACAAAGAAAATTAATTAAATGAATAATACATTAAAAGATAATATATAAATATATAACATACAAATGAATCAAAATAGAAATAAAGGAATTAGTTAAATAAATAAATAATACATTAAAATATTAAATAGAAATATATAAAATATAAACGAATAAAACAAAATTATAAATAAATGAAATAATAAATAATTAAATTAAATAAAATAATAAATAATGAATAACCCAAAAGTATAAACAAACAAATAAATAATGTATCAGGCTGCAGCCTGGAGAACGTCACTGTCACCCCCAGGCAGGGGACACCAGGCTGCAGCAGCGCTGTGCCATTGTCACCCCCAGGCAGGGGACACCAGGCTGCAGCAGCGCTGTGCCATTGTCACCCCCAGGCAGGGGACACCAGGCTGCAGCCTGGCGAGTGCCCAGGTGCTGCCAGCTGGCACCGGTGGCCTTGTTTACATCAAATGAGCCGTAAATCTGGGCAATCCTGGGCAAATCTGGGCAAATCTGAGCAATTCTGGGCAATTCTGGCACTGGCAGTGCCCGTGGCCACCTGAGCCCTGTCCTGTGCCAGCCCCTGGAGCTGTGGGAGCCTCTCCCAGCCCTGGGGACACTGGGTCCAACTGGGATCTGGGCTGGTGCTGCTGGGAAAGGGGGGGACACAGGGAGGGAGCAGGACATGGAGCTGGGAGTGAGGATAGGGGAAAATGGGGGAAAATGGGGAATAAAAGGGAGCCTGAGCCCCTTCAGAGCCCAGCCAGCAGCCATGGGTGACAGTGGCAAAGTGGCCACCTCTAATAAAGCCATAAATACTGACAGGGTTGGATGGAGTGATGGGTGACAGCAGCAAAGTGACAGGGCCACCCCTAATAAAGCCATAAATGTTGAGGGGGTTCCAACCCATGAGCCAGCAATGGGTGACAGTGGTGACACGGCCACCCCTAATAAAGCCATAAATGTTGAGGGGGTTACCAGGAGGGAGCAGTGGGTGACAGTGGCAAAGTGACCCAGCCACTCCTAATAATGCCATAAATGCTGGTGGGGTGCCAGGCCACGAGCCAGCGATGGTGACAGTGGCAGTGTGACACAGCTGTGTCCCCAGCACCACCTTAAGGGACCCCCCCCATCCCATCCTTCTCCACCTTAAGATGTCCCCGGGGCCACTGCCAGGTCCCGGGATGCTCCAGGAATGGCCCTGGGCACATCCTGGTGGTGCCTGGAGCAGCCTGGCAGTGACAAGGGACCCAGGTCCTGCACGCAGGGGACAGCTCCGAGTCATTCCAGGGGACACCTTCCTGACAGACCTGGGTCACTCTGGGAGGACATCTCCCTGCCAGCTTCATGTCACTCTGGGGGGACACCGCTGTGCCCGCCCTGTGTCACTCTGTGGGACACATCCCTGCCAGCCCCATGTCACTCTGGGGAACTCCTGTGCCAGCCCCATGTCATTCTGAGGGGACACCTGCGTGCCCACCCTGTGTCATTCTGTGGGACACCTCCATGCCTGCTCCATGTCACTTTGGGGACACCTCTGTGCCAGCCCCATGCCACTCTGGGGACATCTCCCTGCCAGCCCCGTGTCCCTCTGGAGACACCCCCCTGCCTGCCCCCTGTCACTTTGGGGACACCTCCGTGCCAGCTCCATGTCACTCTGTGGGACACCTCCCTGCCCACCCTGTGTCACTCTAGTGACACCCCCGTGCCAGCCCCCGTGTCCCCATGTGTCCCCACGTGTGTCCCTGCAGCAGGAGGGAGATGCAGGATCGATCCCGCCCCGCTCCCGCAGCTGTGGCTGCAGCCCAGCTGCAGGGAGGGGACAGCTGGCAGCTGGCACTGCAGCCTCGCTGTCCCCACCCAGCCATGACGAGGAGGCTGAGCAGGATCCTGGGATGTCCCGGCCTCCATTCCCCAGCAGAGGGTGGAAAATGTGGCTCATGGCCACACGGAGCCGCGGGGACACACGTGGGGACGCACGTGGGGACACACGTGGGGACACATGGGGACACAGGATGGTCCCACAGCACAGGGCAGCCAGGGATCCCAAAGCAGGAATGATCCCAGGGCTGTCCCCCACCCTCCCCGGAACTGGAGGGGGTTCGATGGCTCTGTGCTGGCACAGGGAGGGTGACAAAGAGCCCGTGCCACCCAAATGCCACCGCAGAGTCTGGGGGGCCGATTAGAAGGTGACAAAGAGCAGCAGCCCTGGGCAGGTGCCACCCATGGGGCCACTGCAGACTCTGGGGTCAGGTTTAGCAGGGAAATGGGGCAGAAGCTTTGGTTGGAGGTCACATGTGACAGCAGGGAGCTGTCACCAGTGCCTGATCTGCCTGGGGACAGCGGCTGTGGGGTGGCACAAGGAGCCTCCCTGCAGGAATGGGGCTGGGTGAGTCAGGGTGGCTGTGCTGGCACCCAGGGGACACGGGTGACTCATCAGAGTCACACCCCACGCCACCCCAAAGCCACCTTGGGAGCAGCCCCGAGGGTTTGGGGTCTGCTGGCACCTCCTGGGGCAGAGCTGGAGCTGCCAGAACCAGCAGAGCCCAAAGTGACACTGGGGGTGGGGACCCCAAGGGCCACCCAAGGCGGGCTCTGGGGGACAGGGTTTGCCCACGAGGACAGGGGACAGCCAGGTCTGCAGCACAGGGTGGCACCCAGGGCCAGGTGCCACGTGGATCCAGGTGGGATCAGAGCACTGCAGGGCACGGATCCTACAGCAGGACAGGGGTGCTGGCAGGACACCCTGGGCTGACAGACAGGAGGACAAGGCCCTGTGCCACCCCAGAGGGGTGATCAGCAGAGGGACAATGAGAATGGGGATGGGGACAAACAGCGGGGTCAGACAGAGGTGCCACAGGTGCCCTTGGGGTTTTGCTCTTCCCAAAAATCCCTGAGGATTTGGAGCAGAGAACCTTTCCGTGCTCTCTGGGACTTGGGACAGCTCAGCTCCATGGGAGGGACACCCCAGGGGCATCGGGGTGGGACTGAACCCTTCACCTTCCCTAAATGAACCTTCTGGGTTCTCCTCCTGCCTCTCCTCCCACCCCAAAGCAGCCTGATCCCACTTTGGCAGGGCTGAGCACATTGTTTTGTGACCTGGGCTTTGTATTTCCACCGGGATTTCCCCCCCTTCTCTAACGACATCCCGATATTGTCTGTCCTTCCCGGTCCCGCTCGCAGCTGGAAAGCTGCAAATCCCCCCCTTGCAGCACTAAAAATATCCCACAGATTGTCACAGCTGAGCCCCCATCCCACAGCCCCAGAGCTGAGTCCCCATCCCACAGCTCCAGGGCTGAGCCCCCATCCCACAGCTCCAGAGCTGAGCCCCCATCTCACAGCTCCAGGGCCAAGTCCCCATCTCACAGTTTTAGGACCGAGTCCCCATCCCACAGCTCCAGAGCTGAGTCTCATCCCACAGTTTTAGGGCTGAGTCCCATCCCAGTTTTAGGGCTGAGTTCCCATCCCACAGTTTTAGGGCTGAGTTCCCATCCCACAGCTCCAGGAAAACCCTTGGAGCTGGAATCAGGGCTCTCTGCCCCCTGCACCCCGCCAATGCCAGGGAAGGCTCCACTGCTGTGCCAAGGTGCCACCAGTGCCACCAGCCTGGCTGATGAGGGGACCCCAAAAGCCAGCCCAGCCCGTGAGGGCAGAGGTGACACCCTGAGATCCTCCCAGAGGTGACCCCAGGTGTCACTGCCACCACTCAGCTGCAGTGTCCAGGTTTTCCTTGGAGCATCCTCAGTGCAGGAGGGACCTGGGCCCATCTCCCCATCCCTGGGTGCATCCCCCACCCACTTTGGGGACACACTGCTCCTGTCCCTAGCCCAAAGTGCCACCAACAGCTGCGGGTGGCACCTGGCCACCTCACCAACACCCTCCAACCTTTACACCTCCCCTCCCGCTCCGTAAATGATTAAACAGGGAAGGGCTGGAGCAGCACCTGGGCTGTGGCAAGGAGCTCCTCACCCCATCCCACATCTCTGACAGCCCCAGAGGTGACAACCCCAGACCATGGGACGGCCACTGGAGCCACCACCCTTGGATGTGACCTTCGTGTGGCTCCATCCCAGACCACGGGACAGTCACTGGAGCCACCCCCTTGGGTGTCACCTTCATGTGGCTCCACCTCAGAGGTGACAACTCCAGAGGTGACAACCCCAGACCACGGGACAGCCACTGGAGACACCATCTTTAAGTGTCACCTTCATGTGGTTCCATCCCAAAAGTGACAATCTCAGACCACATGACAGTCACTGGAGCCACCACCCTCCAGCATCACTTTCACATGGCTCCATTCCAGAGGTGACAACCCCAGACCATGGGAGCCACCACCCTCAGGTGTCACCCTCACATGGCTCCATCCTGGAGGTGATAACCCCAGACCTTGGGAGCCACCATCATTGGTTGTCACCTTCACATGGCTCCAGCCTGAAGGCGACAACCCCAGAGGTGACAACCCCAGACCACGGGAGCCACCACCATTGGGTGTCACCTTCACATGGCTCCATCCCGGAGGTGACAACCCCAGAGGTGACAACCCCAGACCTTAGGAGCCACCATCCTTGGATGTCACCTTCACATGGCTCCATCCTGGAGGTGATAACCCCCAAGGTGATAACCACAGACCACGGGAGCCACCACAGCTGGGCGTCACCTTCACCTGGCTTCATTCCAGAGGTGACAACCCCAAACCTTGGGAGCCACCACCCTTGGACATCACCTCCATGTGGCTCCATCCTGGAGGTGACAACCCCAGACCACGGGAGCCATCACCATTGGGTGTCACCTTCACATGGCTCCATCCTGGAGGTGACAACCCCGGAGGTGACAACCCCAGCCCACTCACCTTCGACCGGCGACGTCTTCAACCTCTTGCAGACGTTCTGGACGCCGCCGTAGGAGTCGTTGATCCGGGCCACGGCCTCGGCGCTCCTCAGCTCCATGAGGTTCCTGAGCTCCACCAAGGAGCACCCAAAGTCCCCCTCATGGTTGCCCTCAGCCACCGAGTTCCCGGGGTGGTGGTCGGCCACGTTGTTCGTCATCTTGTCACGGTGCCGGTGCCACCGGCGCGGCGCTCCCGGCGCGGCCTCGCTCGCGGCTCCGGCGGCTCCGGCGGCTCCGGCGGGGGATGCTCCGTGCGGCCCCTTCCCTGGGGGCTTCCCTGGGGGCTTCCCGGGGGGAACGGGCGGCTCTATCCGAGCCCAACTTGTCGGGATGAAGGTGTAAACAGGATGTGCATGTTACCGCGGAGGCGACCTTAGCAACGCCCGGCGTGCAGCTCCTGCAGCGGGAGGAGGAGGAGGAGGAGGAGGAGGAGGAGGGCTCCCTGGATACCACAGCAACTGGAGCTGCGAAAACAACCGTGGGAAACAAAAATATCGGCGTCAGGAGGGCTTGGAAAGGAGGGAGGCGCCCCATGGGGTGGGAAAGGGGAGCGGTGCTGCCCCAAGGAGGGGATTTTTAGGGAGAATTCGGTGTCAGCGTGGTTTGGGCAGAAATTCCTGGGTGAGAAGTTG
This sequence comes from Agelaius tricolor, assembly GCF_023055355.1. Taxonomy (NCBI): domain Eukaryota; kingdom Metazoa; phylum Chordata; class Aves; order Passeriformes; family Icteridae; genus Agelaius; species Agelaius tricolor. Next base: position 5,348,838 of record NW_027269290.1, read on the forward strand.
AGCTCGGAGTGTGGAGCAGGGAAAAGCCGCAGCTGCAGGGCCGGGCAGGAAAGGAGCCCAGGTGGTTCTTCACTTTCAGCCCAGACAAACCCTCCCGTTGATTTTGGGTTAAAAATACCCCTCAGCAGTGGGAAACAGCTGCTTCCTCCCCTGGGCAGGACGTGGGGGCCGGAGCATCGCTCCCCGCCCTGCTGGCAGGTAGGGAACAATCCCAATATCCCAATATCCTGATATCCCAATATCCAAATATCCCAATATCCAAATATCCCAATATCCAAATATTCCAAAATCCCAATGTCCCAATATCCCAATATCCAAATATTCCAAAATCACAATATCTCAAATATCCCAATATCCCAAATTCCCAATATCCCAAATTCCCAAAATCCCGATATACCAAAATCCAAATATCCCAATATCCCAAAATTCTAATATCCTAATATCCCAAATTCACAATATCCCAATGTTCCAATATCCCAAATTCCCAATATCCCAATACCCTGATGTCCCAATATCCAAATCTCCCAAAATCCTAATATGCCAATCTCCCAATATCCCAAATTCCCAATATCCCAATACCCCGATATCCTGATATGCCAATGACCCAATATCCCAATACCCCAATAGAGAAAGGGGCTGCAGCACCCATGGGCTCTACGTCAGCTGGGAGATGCCACAGGAACCACGAAATAGAAAAGGGAAATGGCAGAGAAACCACCAAAACCTGAGAGTTTCTCAGAAATTGAGGTTTTTCCGTTAATGCCTTGTTCTGAGGTGGCTCCCTGAGGGCAGCGAGCGGCTCTCAGTGTCCCCAAGAGCTGCCACCCAGGTCACAACACCCCAGCAAGGACAGAGGAGCCCCAAAAACACTCCAGCCAAGCCAAGCAGGGACCACGAGCATCCCACAGCTCCCCCATTCCTCAGGGATTTGGGGGCTGGGATTCCCTGCTGGCATCTCAGAGTTCTGAGGGACAAATAGGGACATGAAGGGAACAGCACAGGCCAGAGGGAAAAAGGGCTTTTTGTCAGCCAGGGTTAGCTGTGTTCCCAAGCTCCAGGGAAGCTCCCGGCACTCCAGAGGCAAAAAGGCTGCGAGGGGAGGCTCTCATGGAGAGAAAATAAAAATTTTCTGAGGGCAAAATAAATAAAGAACAACAGGGGAACGGCCACTCCAGCAGCATCCGCCCCAGACGGGGCCCAGGGGTGGCAGAGCAGGCTGGGGAGGGACAGGAGGGAGGAGGGAGAACGTCCACGGCTGATCCCAGAACACGTGGGGTGCACCAGCCCTCAGAAACCCCACAGAAAGGCACCAAATCAGCACAGGGCTGTCATCAACAGCCCCAGTTCCAGCCCCAGGGCAGTCCCAAACTGCCCCATGCCAAACAACCCTGATTCCAGCCCCAGGGCAGTCCCAAAGTGCCCCAATTCCAGCCCCAGAGCTATCCCAAACTGTTCTATCCCCAACTGCTCCAATTCCAGCCCCAGAGCTATCCCAAACTGCCCCATCCCAAACTGCTCCAATTCCAGCCCCAGGGCTGCCCCAAACTGCCACAGCTCCAGCCCCAGAGCTATCCCAAACAGCCCTGTCCCAAACTGCCTCGATTTCAGCCTCAGGGCAGTCCCAAACTGCCCCAGTTCCTGCCCCAGGGCAGTCCCAAACTGCCCCATGCCAAACTGCCCCAATTCCAGCCCCAGGGTTGTCCCAAACTGCCCCAATTTCAGTCCCAAGGCTGTCCCAAACTGCCCCATCCCAAACCGCCCAAATTTCAGCCCCAGAGTTGTCCCAAACTGCCCCAATTCCAGCCCCAGGGCTGTCCCAAACTGTCCTGGCCCAAACTGCCCCAACTCCAGCCCCAGCCCCAGGGACTTTTCAATCTCTGGGGCAGCACAACCCCAAAGAACCAAACCCCCCCTGCCTGGCCCTCCTTATCCCACCAGCAGCACCCCCAGGGCAGCTCCCGGCACTATCAGGGCACCACAGGCACCAACTGCACCTCGGGGACAGCAGTGACACCGCAAGAATGTCCCCACCTCGGGAGGGACCTGTGCCCCAGCTGCAGGGAGGGGGGAGCAGGGATGGGGGACAGGGATGGGGACACTGGGATGGGAGCAGAGGGATTGGGAGAACGGGGATGGGACACAGGGATTGGGAGAATGGGGATGGGGGGACACAGGAATAGGGAAAATGGGGATGGTGGAGATGGAGATGGGGAAAACGGGGAGGGGAGGACAGGGATGGGGACACAGGGATGAAAGAACACAGAGATGGGACACAGGGATGGAAGGACACAAGGATGGGACACAGGAATAAGGACACAGGGATGAAAGAACATGGAGATGGGACACAGGGATGGAAGGACACAAGGATGGGACACAGGAATAGGGACACAGGGATGGGACACAGGGATAGAAGGACACAGGGATGGGACACAGGAATAGGGACACAAGGATGGGACACAGGGATGGGACACAGGGATGGGACACAGGGATAGGGACACACAGATGGGACACAGGAATAGGGACACACAGATGGGACACAGGAATAGGGACACAGGGATGGGACACAGGGATGGGACACACAGGGATGGAAGGACACAGGGATGGGGACACTGCAGCTCCTGGACACCCAAACTCCTCGGGCCAGAGCGTTTCTGCTGCCCCATCCAGCAGGGATCCCTGCCCATCCCCAGCCCCGTTATCCCACGGCTGCTCCTGGAGCTGAGCTCATCCATCCCTGCAAGGCAGCAGCTCCCAGCAGCGGGAAGCAGGAGGTGGCAGGCCCAATTAAGCAGGCTCCTGCTGATTAAGAGAAAAAACGCTAATTCCCCCACCCCACCACGCTCATTTCCTCCTCTTTCATAGCAACCGGCGCTGTCTGAGGAGCTGAGGAGCGCTCAGAGGTTAAGAGGGAGACAGTTAATTAATACTGTAACGGCCTAGCCCTTAATTACCCCTGACAGAGCTCAGGGAGCAGCGATCAGCACCATCCCTGTGTCCCACTGAGATTCCAGCCTGGAATTTGCTCTGTCCCGGGGGAAAAGGAGGGACCCAGCACCATCCCTGTGTCCCACTGTGAGATTCCAGCTTGGAATTTGCTGTATCCTGGGGGGAAAGGAGGGATCCAGCACCATCCTTGTGTCCCACTGTGAGATTTCAGCCTGGAATTTGCTCTGTCCTGGGGGAAAGGAGGGACCCAGCACCATCCCTGTGCCCCACTGTGAGATTCCAGCTTGGAATCCACTCTGCTCTCAGGGAAAGGAGGGACCCAGCACCATCCCTGTGTCCCACCCTGCAATCCCAGCCTGGGACTGAGGTGTGGGATGGTTCCTGTCTGCTCTGAGCATCCTCCCCCAGCCCTTTTGGGATCACAGCACCATTCCCAGGGGATCCACCCGGATCAGAGCCATCGCTCTGAGGAGCTCCCAGTGACCCCAGCACGTTCTGTCCTTCACTCTGGGAATCCATTCCCAGAGCCCCCAGGCCCTGGAGAGGAACAAACTCTCCCTGAGGGAAGAAAACAGCCCAGGTGGGAGAGGGACTGAGCTCCCTGTGTGTGTGACACCAGCTGTGTGTGTGTGTCACCTCCCAAATGCCATCCCTGAGCTGGGGACCCACCTGGAGCCTGGTGGGGTGTGAGGGGAGGAAGGAGAGGAGTGTGAGGGGAGGAAGGAGCAGGAGAGGGGTGTGAGGGGAGGAAGGAGAGGGGTGTGAGGGGAGGGAGGAGCAGGAGAGGGGTGTGAGGGGAGGAAGGAGTGTGAGGGGAGGGAGGAGCAGGAGAGGGGTGTGAGGGGAGGAAGGAGAGGGGTGTGAGGGGAGGAAGGAGCAGGAGAGGGGTGTGAGGGGAGGAAGAAGAGGAGTGTGAGGGGAGGGAGGAGCAGGAGAGGGGTGTGAGGGGAGGAAGGAGCGTGAGGGCTCCAGGCAGGAGGAGCTGGCGAGGAGCGGCGGAGCCGGTGCTGCAGCTGAACCTGCCCGGAATAATAAACGGCAGCACGGCACCTCTGTCCTGCCAGGGGCACCTCTGTCCTGCCAGGGACAGTGCCCAGGGCCAGGGCCATCACCCCAGCCCCAGCACCTGCTGGATTCAACCTTGGAGAAAAGTGATGAGGAAAAATTAATCAGCTGGAGATGCCACAAGTGACAACTTCAGCCACGGCGTGGGTGGCCCTGCTGCCAAGCCTGTGGCGCTGCTGATGGCACCAAGAGCCTGGCACGTGCCAGGAGCAGCCGTGGTTGGGTCCCTGGGTAAGGACAGGGATCCTCCTGCCCCAGGATATCAGATCAGATCCTGGATGGGAGCACTGCTCCATCCTCCCACGGATGGTCTGAGATGGAGCAATCCCTGCTCGAGCTCAGGAGGTTCTTCCATTGATGAAATCCGTGCCCCAGCTGGGACATCTCCCACCACCAGGCCAAGGAGAAGCATCACCAGCTGCCACATTCCCTGCCCAGAGCCACAAATCCCAGCTGGGATCAGGTGGATCAAGGTGGCAACACCTTCCCCAAGCACCTGGATCCCAGCCCCACACTCTGCCCCCCTCAGCAACACCCACCAGGGTCCATCGCCTCTCCCAGTTTGGGAATGGGGTGTTGGGAACACTTGGCTGCCGGAGGTTGCCATGGCAAACTCAATGTAAAGCTGTCAGGGATGCTGTTTATGTTGCCAAGTGGGGAGGAAGGGAAAAAAAATAATAAAAAGAAAAAAAAAAAAAGAAAAAAGAAAAAAATCAACTCCCCTAAAACTACCCTTCCTTGGCTCAGGTTTGAGATTTTTTTCTCATTGGGAATCCGAAGCTGCATCCGCAGTGGGATGAGAGAGGCAGCACGGACAGACGGACAAACGGAGCCAGAGCAGCCAATGAGAGCAGAGGAACGGCCTTGGAGCGCCTTTGCTGCCCCGCCGGCTGGAACTGCCCCTGCAGCGGCCGCGCTGCCCTCCCTGCCCACCTCACACCCCACTCACTCCTCTGGGAGCGGGGCTGGGCGCACAGAGGGAGCTGAAAATCCTCTGGAATGGCTGAATCCAGGCAGGAATCATGGGGTGAGACCCTCGGGGTGCTGCCATCACCGGGGGTCTGGGGAGAGCACCGGGAAGTGAAAATCCTCTGGAATGGCTGAATCCAGGCAGGAATCATCGGGAGAGACCCATGGGGTGCTGCCATCACCGGGGGGGCTGGGGGCACAGAGGGAGCTGAAAATCCTCTGGAATGGCTGAATCCAGGCAGGAATCATGGGGTGAGACCCTCGGGGTGCTGCCATCACCGGGGGGGCTGGGGGCACAGAGGGAGCTGAAAATCCTCTGGAATGGCTGAATCCAGGCAGGAATCATTGGGAGAGACCCATGGGGTGCTGCCATCACCGGGGGGGCTGGGGAAGGGACCAGACCCCCCTGCAGCCCCTCGGAGAGCAGGGAGACACCTTCCCAGTGGGAATGCAGGACCAGGCTCTGCACTGGCACAGGTGACAGCCTTGGGGACAGGGAGGGCACAGAAGGAGGGGACGGGGGGGACAGTGACAGCCTTGGGGACAGGGAGGGCACGGAGGGAGGGGACAGGGGGGACAGTGACAGCCTTGGGGACAGGGAGGGCACGGAGGGAGGGGGCAGGACCCCCACAGCGGGGCTGAGCGGGGTCGCTGTGCTGGTGGGACAGGGCCACGTGGAGCACGCGGTGCGCAGCCCGCGGTGACGGCGGCTCCGGGCGGGGTTCGTGGGGTCCCCGGTGTCCCCCCCGGAGCCACCGCGGGCAGCGGGGAGGGAGGGGGGCCCCGGCGGCGCTGGGGGCCCCTCCCCTGCACACTCACCAAATCGCAATGTGCAGATGGCAGCGGCTCCCGCTCCTGCTCCTGCCTGTTCCCAGCAACACCCCTGGCAAGGGAAGCCTTCCCTCCTTAACCCCTGCGGCGCCGGGCGAGGCCACCCGCAGGAGACACCGCGGGGCCGTCACCTCCTGCGGCGGGGGAGGAGACAAGGAGGTGGCGCACGGGGACAAACCTCATGCCCGGGGCTGGCGCGGAGGGACAGGGGACATCCCAGCCGGGATTGTCACCCTCGGCGAGGAGGGGCGGGGTGGCAGAAGGTCACGGTGGCGGAACCTCCATCCTGGTGCCACGGAGAGGAGAAGGGGACAAGGCCAGGCTTGCGACAGCCAGGACGGACCCCCGGACACTCAGGAGGACCCGTGCCCTTCCCCCGGCCACGCTGGGGTCCCCTCCTTGCCCCGGGCGGCTGCAGGTGCCGAAAGCAGAAGCGGTGGCAGCCGGGGACAGCCACCTGTGGCACCCGCGGGATGTCCCCTCCTCCCGCAGCAGCATCCGCTTCCTCCGCCAGGGGTGGGGACAGCGACACTGCCCTGCCCGGAGGGGCCCCCCCGCACCCCGCAGTGCCACCCCCGCCACACCTTGGGGACACTCCAGAGCCGAACCCGGGCACGGGGGACACCCCGGGGACAGCCAGACCCCCTCGCTCCTGGAGGGGCAGAGGGGGAAGGAGCCCGCAGGCTCCATCGGGCGAGGCGGGGGAAAAAACGTGGGGAATAAAAGTGCGGGGAATGTCCTGGGAAAGGAGCAGGAAAACGCCCAGGAAGCGCTGAGGCCTCACGGAGCGCGGCAGCAGCAGCAGCGCTGTGCCAGGGAAACTGAGTCACCAGCCCGGTGACAAAGCGAGTGACAAACCAGGCACGGAGCAGTGGCGGAGCCCAGGGCGCGGGGCTGGAGCTGCAGCCCAGGAATTCCTGCGGGAATTCGCTGTGGGGATCCGGCCCCTGAGGCTGCTCCTTGCCAGCCCCGCGGGCAGGGCAGGGTCCCCATGGCCCGCATCCCCGCGGGTCCCCGCGACTGACAATTCCCGACTCCCATGAGTGACAATTCCCGACTCCCATGAGTGACAATTCCCAGTTCTCACAAATGACAATTCCTGTCTCCACGAGTGACAATTCCCGATTCCCAAGCGGCTCCTCCACACCTCCCTGTCCACGACACTGGGCTGGGGACGAGAGAGGGGACACGGCCACAAGCCACCGGCTACCGCAGGCTCAGGGTGCCTCAAGAGCCGCTGGCCCCGCGGTGTCACTGTCACCGGCGATGTCACCGTGTCACCCATGGTGACAGCCCTGTAGTATTTCCTCCCACACGGCTGTGCCAGGCACACAATTCCCGGTGCCAGCAGCACAGCCATGGGGCTGCCACGTGCAGGGCACAAGGCTGGGGCCTGTCCCCTAACCGGCTGTCACCCCCTTGGCCGCAGACCTTTGTCCCCACGCAGGTGACACCAAGGCATTGTCCCGTGCCTGGCTGTGTCACACCATCCTCCTCTCCTTCCTCCTGCCAGGCCAGGAGGAGGGATGGCAGCAGGGCCAAGGTCACAGTGAAAGCAGAAGGAAAAGGCAGGAGGAGGTGACATTCCCCAAAATGAATGTCCCTGCTGCCACCCTGCAGGGCACTCACGCGGCCGCCACCACCCCGCTCATTCCAGCTGCTCTGGCTCCCATTTTGCTCCTATTTTGCCTCCTGCTAATTGACGTTGGAAAACTGCTGGGTTTTGGCGTGCCCAAGGCAGCAATTAACTCCTGCAAAGGGCAGGGAAGAGGCTGGAGGCGGAACGCTGGGCACGGCCCTGGCATGGATGCGGCGATCCACGACGCGGCTCCCCAAATCCCTCTGCCCTGAGCCCCAAAATTCACCCCCCTGAGCCCCCAAACCCACAGCTCTGAACCCCAAACCCCACAGCTCTGAGCCTGCTGCCACCAGGGGCTGTGACAGCCCTGGTTTGTGCCGTCCAGGCCTCCGAAATCGTCACATCCACGTGCCAAAGCCACCGGCGCAGCTGGCGGTGCCGGGGCTCAGGAATCTGCCCTCGCCCCCGGCCGGCCGGGGCTTCCCCGAGCCTCAGGGTGCAGCAGCCCAGGAATTCCATGGGGGTGGAAGCAAGGGAAAAGCAGGGAGCCTCCAGGCGAGCTGTCAGGGGGAATGTTTCCATCTAAGGCCTTGGTATTTCTCTGGCGGCGCCTGCACTAAATCAGCGCCGCTCCTCTCATTATTCTCTCGTGCTTTACAAGGTAGCATGGCCGGTGCAGGAATGCAGGAGGATGGGGAGCAAAGCCAGCCCTCTCCTGCAGCAGCAAACACCTGCAGGCCTCACCCTCTGCAGGGGCACAGCATCCCCTGGGCAGCCCCTCTGACACCTCCCTAGCAGCTCTGGTGCTTTTAACACCAAATGGTTTTGTTTGTGATCACCAAAATCAGAGAATGCGGCTTTCAAAATCAGAGAATGTGGATGTCACACCTGAGTGTAACATCCAGAGGACATTAAAAGCCATGGAGATGTGGTGCTTAGGGACGTGCTGCAGTGCTGGATTAAAGATTGGACTTGACAATCTTAAAGATCATTTCCAGCCTCAACAATTCCGTGATTCTACACCGGAGCCCTCAGGTAGGGAGGAGCTGGGCTGTCTCGCTCTTTGCTCTGCATCTGTCCCCGTCTCCCCAAATTCACCTGGTCCCTGGAGGTGACAGTGGCACAGGGAGGATTGTCCTGGATGCCAGCACGAGGTTTTTTCCACTCCTCCATCCCAGCTGGCACCAGGAAATGGGCTCTGCCCAGCCTGGGAGCACTGGGAAGCCACCTCGGGGCGATGTGGCAGCAGCTGGCACACAGTGGGTGACCCTTGGGCACACAGTGGGTGACCCTTCTCTCCTCTCCTCCCTTCCCTCCAGGTGGATCTGCTGCAGGGAGGTGTCCAGGGCAGCAACTCCCACCCCACTGCCCTCTCCAGCTCTCATCCCTCCTCCAGACCCATCCTGGGCTTGGCTTAGCTCTGATTCACAGCCCAGAGCGAGTCCAAAGCCGAGCTTTGGGATTTGGGCAGCTTGGAATCGTGGAGCAAGGGGAGGAGGATAAAAACAAGGCAGCAAAGCAGGCCCTGGGGCTGCTCTGGCAGCACTCCAGGATGGACACGGAGCAGTGGCCACATCCCAGCCCTGTCAGAGCCCCTGTCACACCTGGGCAGCAGGGAGGTGACACCGAGAATCCTGGCAGGATGGGGATCCCAACCGCAGGGAGATGCTGCAGCCCCAGCACTTGGATGCTGTCCTGGGAGGCCCCTGAGGAGCAGGAGAGGCCAGGGAAAGGCTGGGGGCAGTGTCTGAGCTGGCCAGGCTGGAGCAGAGGCCACAGGGCTGGGATGGTGCCGAGGGCAGGAGGGAGGAGCCCGGAGCCCTCTGCTCCAGAGCCGTTCCTGGGCACAGCCCCAACCAGGATTTTGGGTTTTTTGGATCCCAGGATAGTAGGATGTTGGCAGGAGCTGGGGCAGAGCCTGGGTTATCCCAGTGCAGGGCAGGGATGCTCTCACTATTCTCAGCTCTCCCCAAGCAGGATTTTGGGTTTTTTGGATCCCAGGACAGCAGGATGTTGGCAGGAGCTGGGGCAGAGCCTGGGTTATACCAGCCCAGGGCAGGGATGGTCCCACCATTCCCAGCTCTCCCCAAGCAGGATTTTGGGTTTTTGGATCCCAGGATGTTCCTTAGGCAGGAGCTGGGGCAGAGCCTGGGTTATCCCAGCCCAGGGCAGGGATGGTCCCACCATTCCCAGCTCTCCCCAACCAGGATTTTGGGTTTTTGGATCCCAGGATGTTCCTTAGGCAGGAGCTGGGGCAGAGCCTGGGTTATCCCAGCCCAGGGAGGGATGGTCCCACCATTCCCAGCTCTCCCATGGGATGGGGCAGCCCAGGAGCACTGGGAGCAGTTGGTGTCCAGCTCATCGCCCCACACACCTGAGCACAGCCCCAAAGAGCAGAGATCCCACCAATCCCAACTCCCACCTTCCCACATCTCATTCGAATTTTAAACTCAGCTGAAATTAAATCAAATCCAGAGCACGGGGCAGTCTGAGAAGCAAAACAACACTCGGGGGACAGGAGAGCCACCGGGCAGGACAGGAGGACACAGGCACGGTATTTTTAGCAGGATTACACAGGGACAGGGGATTCCTACCCCGAAGATCCCTGGGGGATGAAAATAGGGCCCGTCACTTCCTCCAGCAGCAGCAGCCGGGGGAAGCATCTGCTGCTCAGGGCAGGCAGCAGGAGGAGAGGGGCAGCCCGTGGGTTTTGGGGTGCCCAGGACACCCCAGGACAGCGAGGGGCACCTGGTGGCTCACCTTGTCACCGCCGGAGCCGCTTCCTCTTCCCTGCTCCGTGAAGAATCCCGTGGAAAAAAAAAACCCAAACTGGCAGCAATCCCTCCCAAAAATCCCCTCTGGGGAAACTGAGGCAGGAGAGGCAGAGCTGGTGGGACAGCACAGGGAAATTGGGGGATCCCCTAAAGCCGGGGATGTGCCAGTAGGGGATCCCCAACAATTCCAGATGTGCTGTAGGGGAACCCCCAACAATTCCAGAGTGGGAAGGGCGCTCCAGCACTCAGCTCCCAAGGGTGGCAGCAGCCCTGGGGACACGGGGAAGGGCTGGGGACAGCAATGCCCCTCCTGCCACCGCCACCACGTGAGCCGGGATGGGTGTCCCTGCTCCCAGCGCCGAGAATTCCCGCTCTGGATCACATCCCTGCTGGCCACCCTGTAACTCCTGCCAGCCCGGCTAGCTCAGATCCCTCTCCCCACACTCACATCCAGCCCTAAATCCATATTTTCCCATCAAAAAAAAAAAAAAAAAAAATAAATCCCCCGAGCCCAGCAGGGATTTTCTAAGGGACAAAACCAGCAACAAAGGACGGGAGAAAGGTACAAAAAAAAATAAAATTAAATTTAGAAAAAAAAAAAAAAAAAGCTGCGAACGCTTTTTGCTGCTGCAAAGGGTTAAAAAAAATAAAGTCGGGAAAAGCGATAGGAAAAACACACGCGGCTCCCAGGGAAGAGCGCGCCGGCTGCTCCCGTTTCCCTTCCCAACATGCCCCGCTCCTGGGAAAGTGTGGGCTGTTTTCCATATATAACTGCGAACTGTTCCATGCAGTAAGAAGTCTAATTAAAGGGAGCCAGGCGAGCAGAGGAAGGCGATATTTATCCCGGAGAAAAGAACCCCCATCCTCAAAATCCTAAATGCAGACCCCGAGCCCAGTAAGGGGGGAAAAAAAAAAAAAAAAAAGTTCTGTGGTGGTGGTGGTGGTGTGGAGATCGGGGAAACAAAATAAAAAAAAAGAAAGAAAAGGAAAGGAAAGGAAAAAAAAAAAACAGGCGGGAGAGGCAAATCAGAGCTTGGAAAATATGGAGAAATAGGAGGGGAGAGCCAGATGGGCCAGGAGAGCATGGGGAGGGGCAGGGCAAGGGGAGGGAAAGCTCCTCTGAGCTGGGGTGGGCTGGGAGGGGGCACAGCCACCCCCGGGAGCCTCCCTGGGTCCTCCTTGCCCGGCCCCCCGAGGTGGGAGAAGCGAGGATTTGAGCAAACAGCAGGAATCAGCTTGGAAAATAAATAGGAAAGGGGATCTAAGCGTGCGGGAAGGGGCTGGGGGTGGGAAATGCCGGGAGGCACCGTGAGGGACCCAGGGTGGGTGGGAGAGGCGGGGAGGGAAGGGGCGCCACGCTGGGCACCCACCCTGAGCACCCCCCGGCAAAGGGGGGGACCCACGGGGTCCCACCCCAACACCCCAGCCCGGCCGAACCCCACGGGTGTTTTGGAGGAACTGTCTCTGAGGGATGGAAAAAACCTTGGAAAAAGCCTGGATGTGCTTTTGAGAGGAGCTTTGTTCGAGCTGTGCTTCCCACCAGCGCCAGGCACTGCCCTAACCCAGAGCAGGCACCACACTCCCGGTTCGGGGGGAGTCAGAGCAATTAAAAACCGTTAGCGGGCTTTAATTAAGTGCTGATTATACGAGCTGGGGAGAGGCACCACCACCAACACCACCACCATCATCATCATCATCATCATCATCATGGGCGATGATTCCAACTGGATGGGGCTCTTTGCTCCCTAAAATTGCACTTTGTCCTGCTGCCACCCTGCAGTCACCCCAGTCTGGAGCTGCGGAGTTTGGGGGGTCATTCCCAGCCCTGTCAGTCATTCCTAACCCTGACATTCCCAACTTTGACATTCCCAACCCTGACATTCCCAGCCCTGTCAGTTGTTCCCAACCCTGAAATTCCCAGCCTTGTCATTCCCAGCCCTGTCAGTCATTCCCAGCCCTGACATTCCCAGCCCTGACATTCCCAGCCATGACATTCCCAACCCTGACATTACCAACCCCAACAGTCCCAACCATGTCATTCCCAACCCTGACATTCCCAGCCCTGTCAGTTGTTCCCAACCCTGAAATTCCCAGCCTTGTCATTCCCAGCCCTGACATTCCCAGCCCTGTCAATCATTCCCAACCCTGACATTCCCAACCCTGACATTCCCAGCCCCGTCAATCATTCCCAACCCCGTCATTCCCAGCCCTGTCAATCATTCCCAACCCTGACATTCCCAACCCCATCATTCCCAGCCCTGTCAGTCATTCCCAACCCTGTCATTCCCAGCCCTGGCATTCCCAGCCCTATCCCCGCCCTGCAGCCCTGACCTGCCATCCTGTTTATGCCACATCCAACCCCACGTGTTCCCTCCTCCCAGCACCTCCCAGCTGCACCAGTAACCCCGGCAAACTGGGACAGCCCTTCCCTCAGACAGACGCATGACGTCCCTGCAAGGAGAGATTGGGGCCTTCCATGGCCCTAAAGCCAGGCTTCGCCATAAATCCCAGCTCCCCCAAAAAAAACCACCTGCAGTGATGCTGGGATGCAATCCCAGATGGTTTGGGGTGGAAGAGACCTTAAAGCTCATCCCATTCCATGGGCAGGGACACCTCCCACTATCCCAGGGCGCTCCAAGCCCAGCCTGGCCTTGCTAGGATGAGCTCAACCTCAGACACAACAGGGACGGTGCTGCTGGGGGGGCTCACACCCCAAACAGCTCCCACAAAACCCCGCAGCCTCTGCCCAGCCTCCAAACAAAGCAGCCCTGGGGTCACCCGAGGTGACAGGGGCCACCAGCCCCTGTGTCCTGGCTGGAGCTGGGGCTGTGGGAGGCTCTGGCACGGCCAGGCCCTGCCCCAGGTGGGGCTCTAAGCACCAGCGCTAATCCCGGGATAATTGCGGCTTTAGCAGCGATAGGGCCCAGATTAGTGGGGAAATCCCGGTGTTAGGGGCACCGAGCTGGCACCGAGCGGCCACGGAGCCAAGGGAGAGATGGATCCTGGGAATAGAGTGAGGGATCCGTGGGAATGGAGTGAGGGATCTGTGGGAATGGAGTGAGGGATCTGTGGGAATATAGTGAGGGATCTGTGGGAATATAATGAGGGATCCCGGGAATAGAGTGAGGGATCCATGGGATACAGTGAGGGATCCCAGGAATAGAATGAGGGATCTGTGGGATACAGCAAGGGATCCCAGAAATACAGCAAGAGATCCATGGGAATACAGCAAGGGATCTATGGGGATACAAGGAGGGATCCGCAGGAATACAGTGAGGGATTTGTGGGATACAGAGAGGGATCCATGGGAGTACAGCAAGGGATCCTGGGAATGCAGCAAGGGATCCACAGGATTCAGCGAGAGATCTGTGGGAACATAGTGAGGGATCCCAGGAACACAGTGAGGGATCCATGGGAGTACAGCAAGGGATCCATGAAAATACAGTGAGGGACCCCAGGAATGCAGCGAGGGATCTGTGGGAACACAGTGAGGGATCTCCCCAGCCACGGGCGCCCAGCACAGACACACACACACACCCGTGGCTCAGGGTGTGATTTCCACTCCCCATCCCAATGGAAAAATGCCAAACCCACGGGCAGGATTCCCCTCCAGCCCAGCTGTCCCGCCCGGGATTGCTCTGCCTGCCGGAATCCCCTCCATTCCCAAGGCTTTGTTTCCTCTTCCCTTTCCCAGCATTTTCTCTGCAGTATCAGGGGCCTTCCTCATCCTCTCCATCACCTCCCACAGAGCCCAGGCAAGGGGCTGGGCAGGGGGGTTTGCTCCTGGAATAAAGAGGAGAGTGGGAATAAAGGATGGGAGCTCGGATTGGGGTTGTCCAGCACTGTTTGGGATGCCCCAGAACTGTTTGGGATCCCCCAGAACTTTTAGGATCCCTCAGAACTGTCTGGGGTCCCCCAGCATTGTTTGAGATTCCCCAGCATTGTTTGGGATCCCTCAGAATTGTTTGGGATCCCTCAGAATTGTTTGGGGTCCCCCAGCACCACCTTGGCTGCTCCCACACTCGAGAGGAGGCTGGTTTGGGTGAGGAGGCTGAGATTTGGGAAAATCCCTCTGCTCCCTGCTGGCTTTTCCTGGATCCCTTCCCAGCGACCCTGTTCCCAAAGGATCACCCCGAGAGGGGACAGATCCCAGCCAGGTCCCAGGGACTGAGACACAACAAGGCCGGGCCGTGCAGGCAGCTGCGTCCGGGGGAGTGGGAGGAGGAAGGGAGGCTCCCTCATTGTCCTCTCCAGAGGGAAAAGGGACAGTCCCGAGCCTGGAAGCACCAGGGAACGCCAGGAAACACTTCCAGCTCCTCACTCCAGCCCCTGGGGCCGCAGGGCCCTGTCCCCCCGGCGCTGCAGAAACTCCATCTGCAGCAGCTTCCCGGGATTCCATGCACTTCACGTCCGACTGCAGGAGCCGGAGGATCCCCTGGCTGCTGACCTGCACGGAAACGCCCGGCTGCTGCTGCTGCTGCTGCTGAGGGAGGGAGGGAGGGAGGGGAAGCTGGGCAAGGAAAGGCCATTCCTGCAGCCAGCTCTGGGTGGGGGATGCTCCAGCAGGTGCCCAGTGAGGTGAGACAGGCACAGAGCACATCCAGGGATGGGGAGAGGTGGGAAAACGGTGCCAAGAAGGGAAGCGGGGAATGGGGAGGGATGAAAGGCACAAGGGATCCTCTGCTCCCTGCTGGCTTTTCCTGGATCCCTTCCCAACGACCCTATTCCTAAAGGATCACCCCCAGAGGGGACAGATCCGAGCCAGGTCCCAGACCCCCCCAGGTCCAAGGGATGAAAGGTCAGGAGCTGGCACAACAGAATCCAGTGGTGGATACGGAGCTGGAGCACGGCATGGATGGGTTTTGAGCCCATGGGATGGGCTGTAGCCATTCTGGAGAATCCATGGATAGCAGGACAGCCCCCTCTGGATGAGCTTCCCCCAAAACAGGGAGCAGCATCTCCGCACTCTGCCCGTGGTTCCAGCCTTTTCCACCTCCTCCTGGAGCCCCAACCAGCACCCAGCACTCTCCAATAAATCCAAAATGTCCCTGAGGTGGATTTAACACCCCGTGGAACAGCCAGGCCGGCTCCCAGGGGCACAGCACACCCTGGGGATGCCAGAGCAGGTAGCAGGATGAGGTTTTCCAGCTGGATTTCCCCATGGGGATGCTGTTTACTTTCTCCTTCCCCCGGGAAATCTCTTGCTGACTCAGGAAACACCCTCAGGCACAGCTCTGCGGAGAGGAGACACTTCCCAGCCACAGCTTTGCTCCTTCCTTTCGTTTTTTTGGCCAGTCCAGTTGGGGTCAGATTGGAGAGCAATCAGTCACTTGGGAAATAACACCACTCCAGGCCTCCTCCCTCAAAGAAACCTCAAAAGACAGCATTTAAGGCGAGCTTAATTTGGACAACTAAAAATAGCCAGCACCAGTCACACTGGAAAATGCAGGATGTGGAGCTTCACCCTCTCCCAGCTCCAGCCTGCACACGGGGGTTTGTGGCCCCCAGCCCCACAGGTTTGTCCCTAGGGATGGCCTGGCTCTGCCAGGGAATCCAGCAGGACCCTCTGAGGCCCATCCCAGAGCCCTGCCCGGCTGCTCCGATCAAAGTGTGGGGACCCAAAACTTTCCCAGGCAGGATGTGGTGACTCAGAGCCACGTCTGCAGAGAGGGACACCCAGGAAAGATCCCAGCCACGCTTCCCAGCTTCTCCTAGCCCAGCCAAGTCTGTGATCCTGGCTCCCTGCAGCTGATTCAGCCCTGGGTGAAGGCAGCCAGGCCTTGAATCCTGGTTGTCATTCCCGCTGTTCCAGAGGCTGTCACCCACACTGTGACCCCTTCCAGCCTTGCTCCGGCCATCCTGAGGTTCCTCCAGCGCCAGCCTGGCATTCCCAGCTGCCAGCACGGCCACAAATCCAGGCTGCCCTCATTTCCCTGCACTCCCCCTCCTTGCACCGAGCTCTCCCTCCTTGCACTAATCCCTCCCTGCTCCAGAGGCAGGAATAATGTTTAACTCAGGTTCACGCCAGAGCACGAGCTCCCTCCCAGCCCGGGTCAGCCCCAGGCGTGTCCCCATCACCGAGGCCGTGCCAGATCCCTGCTGCTGGCACAGCCACGTGCCCGGCTCCGTCAGGAAGCCCCTCTGGAGCAGGAATCTCCAGGAAGCTCTCGGCTGCCAGCTGCAGCGATCTGTCACGCCGGGGCTGGGACGCAGCCGGGCTCAGCTCTGCAGGTGCCGTGAGAATCCCACAGCCGGCAGATCCCGCTCGGAGCCGTCCCACCTGCCCGGGGATCATCCCAAAATCAGGAGGCTTCGACAGAGCAAGGATGAGAGGGGACTGCTGGAGGACTGAGCCATCTCCTGGCTCATCCCGGTGTCCCTGGGCTGCCTGTGGAATGGCAGGAGTGGGAAAGCAGCTTTGCCACCGCATCCTGGGCTGTGCCCCCAGCAGCGCTCCAGCAACACAGGGTTATTTTTAAGAAGCTGGTGAGAAGGTGGGAAGGGAGGCGAGGAGCTGGAACGCCGCGAGGGCCACGCCACTAAGCTATGGAAAAGCTGGAGCCCCTGAGAGGCGAGGCATCGGCAGTCCCAAGCAGGAACAAAAGGCGAGAAGCGAAAAGCCGAGGGCATTTCAGGGGCCACGGGGCATTCCAGGGGCCACGGGCACCTCCCGGCCGAGCGAGGGGTGGCGAAGGGACAGTAAAGCTCCAGCTGCTGCAGCAGGGTCCTTAATTAGCATCTCGAGAAACGGCGCCGAAAATCAGACACCTTCTGCCCGAAATCCGAGCCCGGACCTGAAAATCCGATCACCGACCCCGATGCTCAAAGAGCAAAGGTCACTTCCAACCCCACGCAGGCCCCGCCACCGCCCCACAGGGCTGCGCTGCCCCTCGGTCCCCCCGGAGCCCGGATTCACCCCCTGCCCACCGCCAGCCCCCCCAGACCGAGCAGAGGCAGCACGGTGAGGGCCAGCGGCTTATTTTTAGCCTGGAGAAGGCAGGAGCCGGGAGCAGCCATCCCGACTCTTGCCCTTGGCATGGGACACGCCGCTGTCCCCCCCGGGCCGCCCGCACCCCGCTGCCCCCCGGCTCTGCAGCGCTGCGTCCCCCCCGGGCTGGCATCACCTCCCCTGGCACGGCTCCTGGGCCCGGGCAGGAGGAGGAGGATGCTGGGCTCAGCCCTGGAGCCGGCCCCGCGGCACAAGGAGCGGGATTATTTACAGCTCCTTAACGGAGCGAGGCAGGGCTGACCTTTCCGAGCCGCAGACAAAGAGGAGATGTCGGGAATCGCTGCTGCGGGACCCTTCCCGACCCGGCGGGATGAGCGAGGGGCCAGACCCACGCTGAGGGGGGTTCGGCAGCGGGGAGCCGGCCAAGGCCACGGAGAGCCAAGCGCGCTGGGATCCCAGCCTGGGAAAAGGAGGGATCGGATTCCTCCCTCCCCGGCCCCGCCGGACAAACTCTTCCGGGTGGGGACTCCTACGCGCCGCGCTCTGCCCAGGCACAGCTCGCTGCTCCTTCCCGCAGCCCACGGCTGCCTCGGCGGCGCCAAAACACGGGGATACGGCACGGAATGGCAAAATCGGGGCCGCTCCTCGCCCCCGGCGCCCCGCTCGGCTCAGCCCAGCTGCCGACTCATCCCTGCCGTGGAAGCGTCGAAGGAAAAGTTTCCCCGTCAGCACAAAACGCCGACACTTGGCCGAAGCTTCCCCTTGGCTGCTGCTGCCCTGGCCAGGAGTTCCCCCCGCTGGGGACACGCCAGGGCCTGGCCCCGGGTGGCCGCAGTGGGCGGGGGTGGCAGGGGACAGGCCTGGTCCTTGCAGTGTGGCACTGGTGTGGCCCAGTCCCCGCATGTGGCACTGGTGTGGCCCCAGGGGCTGCCACAGCCCCTGTGCTGCAGGGAAGGGAGGAATTCCTGAAGCCAGGAGCGCTCCCATTGGCACTGGGCAATGGATGATCGATCCCATGATGATCAATCCCACAATGGATGATCGATCCCATGATGATCAATCCCACAATGGATGATCGATCCCATGATGATCAATCCCACAATGGATGATCGATCCCATGATGATCAATCCCACAATGGACGATGGATCCCATTTGCTCTGAAGCTGCAGGATTTGGGCAGAGGGCTCCTGGTGTCACAGCTGTGTGTCCCCTCCCCAGCCTGCACCCTCCTGGTCCGTATTTAGGTCCCCATGTAGGACTTGATGCCACGATCCAGAAATCCCAGGATTTTCAGCCCAGGAGCACCCCACCAGGGTCCCCATGTCCCTCACCACCAGCCTGGGCCACAGCGGCCTGGTCACCCCCAGCCCCAAAAGGGAATCCCACAACCCCAGTCCCTGACTCCAGGGGCCTCGCTGTGCATCAGCTTCCCACGTTCAAATCTGAGACCCCTCCCAGAAGCTCACAAACGCAGGAGGACTCTGAACTCAGCTCTTACTCACAGAGAGCTCTCCCAGGATTTAAGGTGCTTAATTAGCGGTTTAAAAGAGTCACCAGCTGGGTGGGTGACACCCCAGTGGGTGTCATGCACTCCACAGGGCTCCAGCTTCCCTCCTGTCCCTACCCAGGCTTACCTTGTGTGTTTTTTCCCTTTTCCTAATGATCCAGCAGAGGGGCAGGGTCCATAGAAACTCTATTATCCCCGTGCATTAAAGCCAAAAGCAACTAATTAAAACATCAAAGTCACAGGGTTCATTAGCTCGGCCTCGGTGCTGGTAGGAGGTGACAGGGATTGTGGCTGTCACCCGACTGCTCCCAGGGACCCCAGGGCTGGCCCTGCACCCCAAAACACATTCCCTGTCCCAGTGTCACTGGGAAAGCCAGTGGTTTCCACTGGAAAATCACTGGGCTGGGCAGGATCCTGTCACCTGCATGTCCCCCAGCTGGTCACCTTTGCCTGCACCAGTGTGGAGAGGAGGGAGGTTGGGGACAGCTCTGCCACCTTTGCCATCAAAGCTGCTTCCCCCAGGAGCATCTCCAGTCCCATCACAACCCATCAGATCCCTATTCCCACCCAGCACAACACGAGGGGGACAGGGATGGGTTCAAATTCCCAGCCCTGCACACCAGATCCCCTCTGGTGTGTGAGAACAGCCATTCCTTACCGGGAATGCTGCAGCGCCCCTGGATCTGGGAGTTCCCAGCAGGCCACAGGACATGGGGGACACCAGGGAAGTGGCACCACTTGTGGCCACTTCCCATCAAAGGGCCTGCATCCATCACCATGGTCACACTGAGCACTGGTCACTTCCACTGCCATGGTCACACCGAGCACTGGTCACCTCCCATTGCCATGGCCACACCAAGCACTGGTCACCTCCCATTGCCATGGCCACACCAAGCACTGGTCACCTCCCATTGCCATGGCCATATGGAGCATGGGTCACTTCTCATCCAAGACCTGCATCCCATTGCCATGTTCACACTGACCATTGGTCACTTCCCATCCAAGGATCTGCCTCCCATCCATCACCACAGCCACACTGACCACTGGTCACCTCCCAAAGGACCTGCATCCCATCACCATGTTCACACTGACCATTGGTCACTTCCCAAAGGACCCACACCCATTTCCACGGCCACACTGACCATTGGTCACCTCCCAAAGGACCTGCACCCCATTGCCATGTTCACACTGACCATCGGTCACCTCCCAAAGGACCCGCACCCATTTCCACGCTCACCCCGCGCCTCCAATCCGGGGCTCGCTGTCCCTGCCCAGCCGCTCCCGGAGCCCAGCGGAATCCCCGGGCTCTCACCGCAGGTTTTCCGCCGGCTCCTTTCCCAGCAGGGCGCAGCCGTGCCCGGCGGGGAGGAGCCGTGGGCGAGGAGGAAGCCAGAGCTGCCAGCCCTTTTCGCCGGGCCCTGCACGGGGAGCAGCAGCAGCAGCAAACGGGCGGCGGCTGCGAGTCCTCCCCACCGCAGGGATTTGGGTCCCCAAATCCCCGCAGGCTGGAACGGGCGCGTGTGGCCACTGCGGGAAAACTCCGCTCGTGGCCTAGCAGGGAGGAGAAACAGGAAAATGGGGGAAAAAAACCCCAAAACAACACATAACCCGAGAGAGGAGCGGGGAACGCGCGGAGAACGCCGGCCCCGGCGAGGGGCGGGCGGGGAAGGAGCGGGCTCGTCTCGCAGGGCTTGGGGACAAGGGGAAACTCCAGGCTCAGCTCCACCCCGGCGCTTTCGACTGCTAAACAATAGTGGAGAGGAGCAGCCGTCCCTCCCTGCTCTTACTCATCCTGCCCGAGGATCTGTGCCACCCTTCGGCTGCCCCCGCCCTGCCCGGCCTCTGCCCGGGGGCTCGGGCACGGCGGCTCCCAGCTCCGGAGGCTCCCGCAAGGCTCGGGTGACAGCGACAGATTTCCCCCGGGAAGAGATGCGGACCCACGGCACGCGAGCGGCGAGCCGGCAGCGCAGGGAATTCCCTCCGTCATCATCGCCAGCGGAAAAAAAAAAAAAAAAAAAAAAAAAGAAAAGAAACCAACACCCAACAACAGCCTGCGCCCTCTCAAACCTCTCTACCTGCAGCGCTCGCAGCACTTCCCAGCGCTTTTCCAGGCGGGAAGGAAGCGGGGAAGGAGCCGGGGCTCGGGCGGGGAGCGGCAGCCGCGGCCCCGCCGGCGGCCAGGGCGGGACGGGGCCGGAGCCCGCGGGGAATGCGCGGTGCCAGGGCAGGAATGGGGAAGCGCTGCCTCCTGCCCTGGGCGCTTCCCAGCTCCACCTGCCCCATCCCGGCACCTTGCCCGTGCCACGGCCATCCACGCACCCGAGGCGATCCAGCCCGGCCTCAGGGAGTCACAGGGAGCGATTTGGCCTCCAAGCCCCCCCAGCGCCCATCGCTGAGGAAGGGTCCTGCACCCCTCAGATCCGAGGGGCACCTGCAGCCCCCCTGAGCCGCCAGGCAGCCCGTGGGGAGGGTTCCGGGGGGGTCACCTGAGCGGGCAGCCGGGGAGGGAAGCCCAGGGCTGGGGAGGGATCCCCGGGGCGCGGCGGGGTGGGGCTGGCGGAGCGCGGGGGCGTCAGCCTCTCTCGCTCATGATTTAATAATTTAGGTGCGTTTCAGTGCTCAGAGAAGCGAAAGATTGAGGGCAGTGTCTGGAGCCAGGCAGGGCGCAGGCAGCGGTGCAGCCCCTGCCTTGCCCACGCAGCCCCGGGGGGTTTGGGGTGGGGGGCTCAGCTCGGGGTCCCCCCGGCCCCAGGATGGCTCTGGGTGCTCCATGGCGAGCTCCGAGCACTCACCTCCACCCCAGGTCGCTGCCCTCTGCTCCTGCCCGTCCACCCACGTCCAGGGCTGCCGGTCCACGGCCACGGGCAGAAACTGGCTGCACTGGTTTGAGCTTCGCAATGCAAACCCCCACCCAAGCTCAGGTCTCCAGAGATAAGAGCACAATAACCTATTGTCCCTCCTCCCCTCCCAACATCTCCACTCGCCTCTGGCGAAGCAGGGAGGGACCACCCAGCTCCGCACAGCCCCCCCGCCCCCGCCGCCGGGCAGCCCACGGGGGGCACGGACCCACCGAGCCAGGCCAGGGATGCTCGGAGGCTCCGGAGCCGGGGCTGGGATGCAGGGAGAGCGCTGAGGGCAGAGGCAGGAGGAGGCGGACGAGGCCAGAGCCTGGCGGGGCTTCCAATAGATTTCCTGATTTATTTTTTAATTTATTTTCCGCCTCCCCACTCCTGTTTTCTCTGAGAGCCGTGGCTCTGCCCAGCTGGATTGGTGCAGGCAGGAGGGGGACGTGCCCAGCCGTGGCGTGGGCAACCCCCACGCACCTCCCCACCGCATCCCACCCTTCCCACCGCCCCCCACCCGAGTCACCCCACTCCAGGCAGGGAGCAGCCCCCTTTTCTGCCCCACAGGTGGGGAAAAACCACCCCAAACCCACCCACGCAGCACCTTCCCCGCTCTGTCCTTGGGCTGCCGCAAGCCCCCCTCCCCTTCCCCCGCCTCTTCCTTCCTCCATCATCCTCATCCTCCTCCTCCCCGCAATGCCACAACTCGCTGCCTCCCAAAAAATCCAGCAACACGCGCGACCGGGAACCCCCGCGCCCCCCGCCAGCCGCCTCAAGGGCGGGCAACAAGTTGTAGGATCCGACCGGAGCGTCCTCCCCCACCCCAAATACCGGGGGGCTGCCGGGCTTGCCCCCCACAAGATGTTTGGGGGCTGCACGCCCCGCAGCCGCCCACGCCCCAGAGCGGCCGGACCGCGGTCACCCCACCACCCCACCTCTCCCACGTGGGGCTGGGGTCGGGGGGATCCCACACCGAGCCCCCCGTGATGTAGGACCCCACGCCGAGTCCCCCCCATCCCACCTGCTGCACTGGGACGGAGCGGGGCGGTGAAATCCCCGCTGCCCGCGCCCCACCCGCCCGGCACAGCGGGGACAGCGATGCTCCCACCCACCCGCGCCCCCCGCTCCTACAAAGAACCCACTCCGCGTCCCCTCCGCGCCACTCCCGTGCGTCCCCGCAGTGTCCCCAACACCTCCAACCCCCCCTGGGGACCCCCGTACCCCGCTCGCTGGCGGGGTCCCCTCGCGCACTCACCGGCTCCGGTCCCACGGCGCCCGGCTGGCGGCGGAGCCCCCGCGACTGGCCATGGGATGGAGGGGGAGCGGTCCCGGAGCTAACGGGAGAAAATGCTTGTCATGGCAACCCCCGTGCCGTGCGGGGCCGTGCGGGGCCGGGCCGGCGAGGGAGGGGACGGCGGACAGGGAGGGGGAGGGCTTGTCCCAGCCCGCCGGGGGAGGGGCTCCCTTAAGGTGGCTGCACGCCCCGACGGCTGCTTAAGGGGGACGGGGAAAGGAACGGGGTGAAGGGCACGGCCAGGGGGGACAGCGGGGTGGGGGGACCCCAAACTGGGGCAGGAGCCCATGGGCAGAGTGCGGGGTGCACGTCTGGAAAGGGTGGGGACAGCCCTGGGCAATGTGGGGACACCTCCAGGAAATATGGGGATCCCCAGGCAGGGTGGGGACACCCCCGGGAAGAATGGGGACACCCCTGGGAAAATGGGGATCCCCAGGCAGGGTGAGGACACCCCTGGGAAAATGGGGATCCCCAGGCAGGGTGGGGACACCTCCGAGAAGAATGGGAACACCCCCAGGCAATATGGGGACTCCCAGGCAGGGTGGGGACACCTCCAGGAATAGTGGGGACACTCCCAGGCAATATGGGGACAACCAGGCAGGATGGGGACACCTCCGAGAAGAATGGGGACACCCCTAGGCAATATGGGGATCCCCATACAGGGTGGGGACACACTGGACAATCCAGTGGGTGCACCCCCAGAAAGGATAAGGACACCCCCAGGCAATTTGGGGACCCCCTGGGAAGAGTGGGGGGGATGCACCCCCAGAAAGTTTAGGGACCCCCCAGGACAAGAGAACATTTGCACCCCAAACAGTGGGAGGACCCCACGGGCAGAGCAGGGGGTGCGACCCCAAATAATGTGGGGACCCGACGGGCAGTGTGGGGACCCCAAAAAGCAAGGGCACCCTCATGTCCAACCCTCTCCCCACTCCAGGTGTGGAGGAGGCAGAAGGAACTCTGTGATCTGGGGCAAAATTGGGGTTCTTTGTGGGATTTTAGCGGTTTTTGTGTTGGTCCCCGGGTCTGACTCACCCTGTCCCCTCATGGGCCACCATCACTTTTGGGTAATGTGGGGACCCCCACGGGCAGTGTGGACACCCCATAAAGTGAGGGCGCCCTCATGTCCAACCCCCTCCCCACTCCAGGTGTGTGGGAGGCAGAAGGAACTTTGTGACCTGTGGCAAAATTGGGGTTCTTTGTGGGGTTTTAGCGGTTTTGGTGTTGATCCCCTGGTCTGACCCACCCTGTCCCCTCATGGGCCACCATCACCCTGAGAGCCACCAGGGTCCAGCATGACCAACCCCCCCTACCCCAGATCCCACCCTCACCCCTTTTTTTAAAGGAACCCGGATAAAATCCCTCATGGAATCCTTCCCAAAGCAGGAAAAAGCTCTGGCCCTGCTGCCCACAGGCGGCGGCCCCGGGCCCAGCAGGGCAGGGAGGGGGCGCCTTCAATAATCCCCTCCCGAGGCCCAGTTTGGGCTCCAGCACTTCCAGTTAAACCAGTGGAACGGCCACAGCCCCTCATTAGCCCCTCATTAACCCCTCATTAGCGCACTCAAGAGTTTTTTTTCCCCTTGGGGGCCTGCACCTCCATAATTCCACATCCCGAGGCCCCCAGGCCCTGAGGTGCTGCACAGGCCGGAGCTGGGCCTGCATGTGGAGCCCAAGCCTGGGAATTAATTTCCATAACATTTTCCATCAAAATCCTTCCCTCACTTCACCGGGATGGACCTTCCTGCTCAGCTGAGCTGATCCAGGGGTTGTTTTGGAGCAGGGAATGTTGTTTGGAGTCATCTAAATTACATTAGAGCTGCCCATGTTGGATTTAATTCCATCTCTGCATCCTTCCAAACTTTGGGAAGAGGAAAATGCCCTGGGCTTGAAATTCCTCCTCAATTCCTACTTGGGAGTTCACAGGGTCATTCTTACTGAAAATAAAATAAAATAAAATATTCCTACTGAAAATAAAATATTTCAGGGCTAGGGATTCTCATGACAAGGACAACGAGTCTCAAAAACCAAACTCAGGCCTCTTCCACTGAACCGCTCCACGTTTGCCTGACACAAAAAAAATGGGAATAAACCCAGGGATTTTATTCCTCCACCAAAATCTGCCAGCCCTGACCAGACTGGGTCTCGGTGAGCATGGAACAGCTTGGAAAAGAGGTGTTGGAGCAGCTGGCAGGCACCACTTCCAATGCAAAACTGCTATTGAGACATAATGGCCTTTTCCAACAGGTTCTGGGAGCTTGGAAGGAATCTCTGACCATCTGGATTCTGGCTCCTGGAAGGAAATCAGCCTTCCTGCCTCAGGGAAGCCGTGTGAGCAGGGCAGCTCGGCTATGCTGGGAATTTGCAGCCTCCTCATGTTCCTGGGTTTGGGTTGAAATGGGGGGAAAAGCAGATTTTCCACCCGGGGCAGTGGCTGCGGGAGGGAGCAGCCAAAATTCGTGTGAGAAATGTGATTCCTGTGTGGTGACTCCTGAACAGAACCATGAACAGCCCCAGAGCTTCTTCCAGGCCACGTTTAAAGAGAAGCACATGGAGGAAAAAGGAAAATCCTGGCAGGAGCAGGAGTGTCACCTCCAAGCCAGCACTGAGCTGTCCCCACAAGCTGCAGATGGGAAAAATTCCTTCACAGAATATTTTGGGACCCTCTCTGTGTGTGTCTCTGCTTCCCTCCTGCTCCACCCCCTTCAGCCACAGGCCACCTGCTCCTCCTGGTGGCTTGGCCACCCCCGGGGTGGTGACAGAGGTGTCCCCACACCGCACCCGGAGCAGGGAGGAGAAGGACACAACCCCAGAGCACGGGGGTAGCACTGGGGACAGGCTGGATTTGGGGTGACAACAGGGACAGGCTGGATTTGGGCTGACAACAGGGACAGGCTGGATTTGGGGTGACAGTGGGGACAGGCTGATTTGGGGTGACAATGGGTACAGGCTGGTTTGACTCTTGTCAGGAGCTCACAGGAGAGCTCTGAGGGAGATTCTGGATCCCACTGGGAATCCCTGCAGGGCCAAGGGCTGTGTTGAGCCTTTGTCCTCCTTATCCTCCTCGGGTCACAGCTGAATTGGGGTTTATTCCCTTTTTTCCCATGGTCTGGCCATGGATGCAGGGGCCAAATCCCCTTTCCCAGCTGGGATCCAGCCAGGAGCTCTCTCCTGGGTGCAGGAGGGATTCTTGGGGGGATTCCTGGGTGGATTCCTGGGTGGATTCCTGGGTGAATTCCTGAGTGGATTCCCAGCTGGATTCCCAGGTGGATTCCCAGGTGGATTCTAGGGTGGATTCCTGGGTGGGTGCCCATATGGATTCCTGGGTAGATTCCTGAATGGATTCCTGGGTGGATCCCCGGGTGGATCCCCAGGTGGATTCCTGGGTGAATTCTTGGGTGGATTCCTAGGTGGATTTCTGAGTGGATTCCTGCATGGATTTCTCTCATTCCTTGCACCCAGCACCTGTTGCAGACTCCTCTGGATCCCCACCACATCCCAAAGGCCTCTCCCTTCCCATTCCCTGGAAAATCAGCCAAACTCCCCCAGTGACCAGCAGCACCCAAGTTCTCCATCAAGGCCCTAAATCCCCATGGGAATCTCGGCTGTTATCCTGATTTTTGCCACCTCTTTCCTTCTCCCAATGCTTTTCTGGCTGCTCTGGAAGCAAAGCAGAGCAGTGGGCAGTGACAGGCCTCAAGAAGACCCAGCATCACTAAGGTAAAATAAATAACCCCAAAACAGAAAACTTCTCCCCTAAGTTCTTCCCTAAAAATAAAAGAATGAAAAAAGAAAAAAAAAAATCTGTCTTCCCTGATGATTTCCCTTTAAACCCAGCCTCTAATATTTGGATTAATTTGCTTTTAATGCCTCCTAGGCTGGGAACTTGTAGGTGGAGTTTTTTAGCCCGAAAAATGAATTAAATCAGCCGAGTTGTATCAGCCAAGTTACAAACCCATCAAAACCCGGGGCCAGATCCTGATCTCATCCCTGGAGGGGGCGGACGGGGTAAATCCAGCGCCGCTGGAATACGCGGGGAAAGATTTTGGTGAAGGATTTTGGGATAGAATTTCGGGAAGGATTTTGGAGAAGGATTTGGGGAAGAATTTTGTCACCGAGCTCCGGATTGGACCCCCCGGGTTTCTCATGGAAACACTGAGTGACTTTGGAGCACAAGGCAGAGTCAGGCGTCTGTGAAATCTCTCTCCATTCAAGGGCTAAATATAGGGAGAGGAGCGGCAGCAGCAGCGCTGTGACTGCTCGGGGATAAATAAACCCCGGAGAGGCTCTGCCGGGAATGCCGCGGGGTCCTGGGGGCACTGCAGGGACCACGGAGCTGGAGATGCTCCCAACGCTGCTGCAAAGGGGATTGAAGGGATTTTTCCTGCTTTTTCTGCCTCTTTTCCCTCTCCCTGCTCATCCCTGAGCTGCAGCACTCAGAGGTGCCCGTTCAAGGCTTGGATTCTTGCCTGGGGTTTGGGATGCCAATGGAAAAGGTCCCATCTCGGTCCCATGGCATCCACACCAATTCCCTGCTCTGCTCCCGGCCTTCCCCTCACTCCAAGGCCTTTGGAGACCCCCCCAAAAAAAAATTACCGAAGCCATGGAACTGCTAATTACCCATCACCACACTAATGAACCTCTCCTAGCCCGTTCCTGCTCCCAATTACTCCAACAGCCCCGTTAATTCCTAATTAAGCAGCTCCTTCATCAGGGAAAAGGACCTTGACAGGAGAAGGGAAAACGCCAGAGGAGGAATTTGGGGATTGGGAGGGATTTTTGCTTTATGGCTGTAATTAGGAGATGAAATTGTTTGCTCACCTACAGAATTCATCACCAAAGTGCCTCGGAGCCTTCCCCTTGCCCATCCCTGCACATCCCCGGTTGGAAGCATGGCAGGATTTAAATTTGTTTAGGGCCCGTTATTAAACCCCCAAAATTTGTGACAGCTCAGGAGGAGCCTCTGGGCTGGATGAGGAGGAATCCCAGGATGCTGGATCCGTGCTTCTCCATGGATCCCCCCATTCCCCTCCCCAGCAACTCCCAGGGAAACAACTCCAGGGAAAACCCCCGAGATCCCGAAATGAACATTTTATCCCTCCAGTTCCGACCTCGTTTCATCAAGGAGGAACCTTGTACTCGGTGTTTGCAGCGCGGTAACAGCTCGGGGACCTTCGTGGGCCCGAGGAAAGTCCCCGCTGCCGGCGGTGACAGCGCGGTGGGCGGTGCTGAAAGGGAGGGGAGCGAAGTGACAGCGAGGGAGAGGGAGAAAAACGCTCTGCCCGTCACTCCCGAGCTGTCAGCCCCGAGCCGGGGAGGCGGGGGAGCTCCCGAGCCCTACTTTGGGACCGTTTTTCCCTCCGGGGATGAGAGGAGAAGGTGCTGGAAGAGCTGGAGATGCTCTTGGTCCCACCTGGATCCGGGTGACCCCGCAGAGAATGGAGGTGAAATCCTGGGATGCGGCAGCAAAGGCAGGGATGACCCCAGCAGGGTCAATTTTGTCATCTTCACAAAGTTTTGGGGTAGGGAGCGGCTTTTCCAAAGGCCCAAGAGAAAAAAATCCAAAGGCCCAAGAGAAAAACCTCCCAAAATCCAAAATTTGGAGGCCAAACCAGCGGCGCAAGCCCCTGTGCCACACGTGGAGCTCCAGCAAAGCCACCAGGAGCTTCCAGACATTCCCATCCTCCAGGATCCTCCCGATTCCTGCTCTCAGAAAGGTCGATTTCCCCTCTAACCCCACCTTCAGGTGCTTTGGGAGGCTGGGTGACAATAAGGGGACATCACCGGTGTTGATGCCACAGGGCAAAGCTGTGGTGCCACCCGAAAGATGAGGGAAATACCCAAAAGAGGGGTGAAATACCAAAAAGAAAGGAGTGAAATACCCAAAAGAGGGGTGAAATATCCATGAAAGGGATGAAATACCCAAAAAAGGGATGCAATACTCAAAAGAGGAGAGAAATACTAAAAAAAAGGGGGTGAAATATCCAAAAGAGGGGTGAAATACCCAAAAAAGGTATGAAATACCAAAAAAAGGTGTGAAATACCCAAAAAAGGAGTGAAAATGAGTGGGTAAATATTGAATACAAAGGTGACCTCTTGCTAAAACAGGAATAAAGAGGGAATAGGGAAAACCAGACACATTTCCAAGTGCAACAAACCAGGAACGGCTCCTTTATTGGAATAATAACCATCAATAATGCATCGCTAAGGAGCTGCAGATGAGTGCAATTAAAAAAAGCAGCGCATTCCCCGAGCAAAAACCGAAATTATTCCTCACAGCTTCCCCGAGATTTATGGAAATGAAGCAGTTCCTGAAGCTCAGCAGAGCCGGGGAGCCCGGCAGGGGAGAAAGGGAAAAAAAAAAAAAAAGGCAGGAAAAAAAGAAAAAAAAAAAAAGAAAAAGGGCCTTAATGTAGGGATTTATAAATATTTTACAGCTGAGGAGGAGTGGGGAGCCATGGATATAGATGGGATTGCGGGTGGCTGTGGTGGGAGGAAGGAATTAATCACAAAAACGGAGGAGAAACTTTCCTCCAGGAGCACGTGGCCACACCCACGGCTCCCGAGGGGCCCCTGCTGCCAGGGAAAGTTTGGAGTTTGCTCTGGGAGGTGCAGATGTGACCTGGTGGCGATGCCCTCCCTCCCCTTGGCAGCGTGCCGGGCATGGAGGAGGCACCAAGAATTCCTTGGGAAAGGCGGAGTGTAAATATTGACCAGGAAAAGCTGGTGGATAAGGGCTGGGAAAGCCACGCTGAGGCAGGAGGGGGTGATCTGGGATTTGGGGCCGCTCAGACAGCCCAGAATTCCCATCCCAGCGTGGTGGGATCCTGGGGAATGAGATGATCCCAGATCCCAAACTCCTGTCGCTGTCCGGAGGGGCCCAGGACTGGGCTGGCAGCTCCCCCTCACCTCCTGCCAGGCAGGGAGCAGGGAATGAGCCCCAGGAAATGTCACCTGGGATGGGGACAGCAGTGCCCCGTGTCCCTGCAGGGAGGGGAGGGTCCTCTGCCTCCCTGGAGAGCAGCAGAGGAGCAGGGGGAAGCCAAGGCCGTTTCACGGGATCCTGGAATGGTTTGGCTGGGAAGGGACCTTACAGCTCATCCCTGGGGACAGGGACACCTTTCACTGTCCCAGCTTGCTCCAAGCTGGCCTGGGACACTTCCAGGGATGGGGCAGTGCTCCAGGTTTGTGGAGCTGGAGCTGTTCCCCCCCTCCACAAAGATGGAGCAGGGGGAAGCTGGGGCTCCTCAGAACCTGCAGGGATCCTTCTGAGGCTGGAATATTTTCCTTTTCCCTCCCAGCGCTTGGCTTGTGCTTCCCAGGGACTTTGCAGCAGCTGGAACATCCCATCCTTGCTCCATCCAGGCTGAGCACAGGAACAATCCTGCACCAGGATCCCATTTCTGGTGTGGGATCCCGTTCCCAGCTCCAAACCTGGCTCCATCTGCCGGGTCCTGGGTGCTGAGAGCTCCTTGATCCCCATCCATCCTTCCCTCCTTGCCTCCTTCCATCCATCCACCCATCCATCCATCATCCATCCATCATCCATCCATCATCCATCCATCCATCCATCCATCCATCATCCATCCATCCATCCATCCATCCATCATCCATCCATCATCCATCCATCCATCATCCATCCATCCATCCATCCATCCATCCATCCATCATCCATCCATCCATCCATCCCTGTGTCCATCCATCCATCATCCATCCATCCATCCATCCATCCATCCATCCATCCATCCATCCATCATCCATCCATCCATCCATCCCTGTGTCCATCCATCCATCCATCCACCCATCCATCCATCCATCATCCATCCATCCATCCATCCATCCATCCATCATCCATCCATCATCCATCCATCCATCCATCCATCCATCCATCCATCATCCATCCATCCATCCATCCATCCATCCATCCATCCATCCATCCCTGTGTCCATCCATCCATCCATCCATCCATCCATCCATCCATCCATCCATCCCTGTGTCCATCCATCCATCCATCCATCCATCCATCCATCCATCCATCATCCATCCATCCATCCATCCATCATCCATCCATCCCTGTGTCCATCCATCCATCCATCCATGCATCCATCCATCCATCCATCATCCATCCACCCATCCATCCATCCATCCATCCATCCATCCATCCATCCATCCCTTTATCCAACCTGGAAAAGCTCCATGGCAGCTGCTGGAAGCCTCTGCAGGTACGAAACCTTCCCAGGGCTTCTTTAAAAATCCAAGAATTTCTCTTGGCCAGAGAGAAATGAGTCACGGCAGGGAGAGAGGGAGAGGAGAGGGAGCTCACGGCAGCAGGAGCAAGGAGAGGCAGCAGCAGGGCTCGGACATGGCAGGAAAAGGGACAGGAATTCACTGGGAACAGCCATGGCCTGGGACACCTGGCAGAGCTGGAGATTTGGGACACAGCCACTGTGAAGCTGAGGGTGGGATTTTCCCTGCAGGATTTTCCCTGCACGATTTTTCCCTGCACGATTTTTCCCTGTGGACACGGAGCTTTTGGCACCCAGGAAAGCCCAGCTTGGAAAAGCAGATCCCTGCCTTGCTTGGGAAGGTGGCAGGGACATCCCAGCCACCTGCTGGGTGAGGCACTGCCCCCACACAGGGGAGGCTCAGGTTGATCACCAGGAGGAATTTTTTTCCTGGAAAAGGCAGGATTGGAAGCGCCCGGGGAGTTTTGGAGTCCCCACCCCTGGAGGTGCCCAAGGAAGGCGTGGATGTGACACTCCAGGTGACAACGCGGGCACCGGACACAGCTCGGACTTCACCATCCTGGAGGGACTCCCCAGCCTCGCTGGGATTCCGGGAACACGTCGGGGGCTGCAGGAATCACTGGCGGGAGGGTCCGCGCTGCGGCTCTGGCACAGATGTCCCTCCCTCCCTCCCTCCCTGCCTCCCTCCCTGCTGTGCCTGTGTCGCACATCAGCGGTGACGCCAGCAGCTCCTGTCCCCGCTGACTGCCGCGACAGCCGATGCCAGCTCCCGGCTCTGACGTGGGAACCTGCCCTTCATTTCCAGTGCCACCGAGCTGTTTTATCCTTTTTTTTTCCCCCCTCCAAGCCCCACTCGGCTCCGCACGGGATGTGACAGGCGGTGATGGAGCACCGGGAGGCCCCGGCCTTGGCACGTCCCGGCCTCCCGAGGAGTAATTAAGCTAATGAGGGCCACGGGCTGGGCTGGCAGCGTCCCTGGCAGCTCGCGGTGAACCCGGGTCAGGAATGACACATCTCATCCATAAAGGATGGCCATGGATAGGGCTGAGCTCCGGGGGAAAAAATAAAACAACCAAGGAAGGGCAGGAGGGGAGGGAGAATCTGTGCCCAAAGCTGGGGAAGGGGATGGTGCAGCCCAGGGGATGAGGGATTGAGGATCTCTGCAGGATTGGGGTGCTGAGGGATGGGGGTGGATGGGGCAAAGATCTGGGATAGGTGTTGGAGGTAGGGATGCAAACCTGAGTCCAGGTGTGCTCCAGAGCCAAACCCCTGTCCAGGTGTGCTCCAGAGCCAAACCCCTGTCCAGGTGTGCTCCAGACCCAAACCTGAGTCCAGGTGTGCTCCAGATCCAAACCTGAGTCCAGGTGTGCTCCAGAGCCAAACCTGAGTCCAGGTGTGCTCCAGACCTAAACCTGAGTCCAGGTGTGCTCCAGAGCCAAACCTGAGTCCAGGTGTGCTCCAGAGCCAAACCTGAGTCCAGGTGTGCTCCCTGAGCCATAGCTGAGTCCAGGTGTGCTCCACATCCAAACCTGAGTCCAGGTGTGCTCCAGAGCCAAACCTGAGTCCAGGTGTGCTCCCTGAGCCATAGCTGAGTCCAGGTGTGCTCCCTGAGCCATAGCTGAGTCCAGGTGTGCTCTGCTGGGTGATCCCACAGAAGAAAATCTGGTGATGGAAACGCTCCTGGGAAGAGCCCCCTGTGCAGGGGGGGTTCAGGGGGTGGCACAGGGTACCTGGCCTGGTTGGGCATCTGGGGGAGGTTTCTGGATGGGAGAGCTTGGAGCCTCTTCCAGGGCCTAAAGGGGCTCCAGGAGAGCTGGAGAGGGACTTGGGACAAAGGGTGGAGTGACAGGACACAGGGAATGGCTCCCACTGCCAGAGGACAGGGATGGATGGGATATTGGGATGGAATTGTTTCCTGTGAGGGTGAAGAGGAGCTGGGATGGAATTCCCAGAGAAGCTGTGGCTGTCCCATCCCTGGAAGCATCCACGGCCAGATTTATGGGATTTGGAGCACCCTGGGGTAGGGGAAACTGTCCCTGTCCCTGCCATGGCAGGGGTGGCACTGGGTGATTTTGATGATCTCCTTCCACCCCAGCCGTGCTGGGATTCCCCGGCCAGTGCAACATTCCCCAGGTGAGCTCTGGGATGCCTGGAGCTCCTTCCCCTGGTTGTGCCTCCACCGAGCCCCGGTTTGCAGGGAAAGACCCACAAAGGGCTGGGTGGGAGCACCACCCCCGGGGAGCCGCGGGCTCTGTGCTCCTCCCCGAGCCCCACAGAGCCCCGGCTCTGTCTGTCCTGGCTGCGGATCCACAGAGCCCCGGCTCTGTCTGTCCTGGCTGCGGATCCCGGCTCGGGGCACCGCGGCCGGGAACAGCCTCGCCTCTCAGGCAGGAGCTGTGGGCAGCGCCGCGGGCACACGGGGAGGAGCAGCAGCAGCAGCAGGAGGAGGAGGAGGAGGTGGAGAAGGCTTCGAGCGATCCCTCGGGGCACCGCGGCTGCAGGTGCGTGCTCAGCTCTGCCCAGCACAGCCCAGCAGGGAGGAATGCAGGCAGGCAGAAGGGACAGGAGGCAGAGATTCCTTGTGTGCCATCCAGGAGGGACTGGGGGGGGTTGAACCCTCCAGCCCTGCCGCACAGCCCCTCCCGCCGCCCTTTGTCCCCTTCCCCTTGTGACGAGTATCTTTCCTCCCATTCTCCCTGAAATCCCAGCCTGTGCTGAGCTGGGATTGGGATTGAGGCTTTCCAACCCAGATCCTGGAGGAGACTGAGCAGCTGCAGCCTGGCAGAGCAGGGTCCAGCCTGCGGGCACATCAGTGTCATTAGTGTCCATTCCATGGGCACATCAATGTCCATCCTGTGGACAGAGCAGTGTCCACTTTGTGGGCACATCAGTGTCCAGCCTGTGAGCACATCAGTGTCATCAGTGTCCAGCTTGGGGACAGAGCAGTGTCCAGTTTGTGGGCACATCAGTGTCATCAGTGTCCAGTTAGTGGGCACGTCAATGTCCAGCCTGTGGACACTTCTCCAGCCTGTGGGTACATCATTATCCATCCTATGGACAGATCAGTGTCCATCCTGAGGACACCCCACTGTCCATCCTGAGGACACCCCAGTATCCATCCTATGGACACCCCAGTGTCCATCCTGAGGACACCCCACTGTCCATACTGCAGACACCCCAGTGTCCATCCTGAGGACACCCCAGTGTCCATCCTGAGGACACCCCACTGCCCATCCTCAGGACACCCCACTGCCCATCCTCAGGACACCCCAGTGTCCATGCTGAGGACACCCCACTGCCCATCCTCAGGACACCCCACTGTCCATCCTGAGGACACCCCACTGTCCATCCTGCGGACACCCCACTGTCCATCCTGACACATCAGCTGCTTTTTGTGCCCCGTTCCCAGCGGAGCAGCAGCAGCAGCAGCCCCGCTGGCCGGGCCGGGCCGGGCTCCTCATTCCAGCGGCGTTTTCCAGGGAAGGGGAGCCCGGGGAAGGGCCCGAGGCGCAGCAGAGCTCTCAGCCCACGATGGCCCCTCCCTCCCTCCCTCAGGAAGCAGAAGTTCGCTCCTTCCCTCTCGCTCCCCACTCAGATTTTCCAGTGACCCAGCGCTGATGGAAACTCAGCTGCTCTCTGGCCTTTTCTTCTCCAGAGTGTCTGGGTGTTGGTTTTTTTTTAAATTTCCAGCTGCCCCCTCCCCAGCCCTGACTGACCCTTGGAGGACAAAGCATCACCTCTGGCACTGGCACAGTGCAGGGCTCACCCTGTTCTGCTCCAGGCAGGGGAGATCTGCAGGGAAAAGGGGAAAATTCCCATTCCCAGCCCCATTGGGAATCCCCACAAAGGGGGAGCAGCCCTAAGCAGAGCCCACCGTGACTGGGGACTGGGCCCAGCCTGGCCAGGGACAGGGAGGGGACATGGATGCAGCATCCCCTTTTCTTTGGGATTGTTAGGGAAGGCTGGAACAGCATCCTCTTTTCTTTGGGATTTGTCAGGGACAGCCAGGAGCAGCATCCCCCTTTTCTTTGGGATTTCTCAGGGAAGGCTGGAACAGCATCCCCTTTTCTTTGGGATTGCTTAGGGAAGGCTGAAACAGCATCCTCTTTTCTTTGGGATTTCTCAAGGACAGCCAGGAGCAGCACCCCCTTTTCTTTGGGATTTCTCAGGAGCAGCAGAGGCGAAGCTGCTGCCCAAGGGGACAGGCAGAGCCCAGCCCGGGGCACCCAAACATCCAAAAGGAACAGCCCTGTCCCCCCCTCTAGATGACACTGATAACACAGTGGAAAATTCCGATATTTAAGCATATTTTGGGAATCTGGAAGCACCTGTAAAAAGCTTCCCAGCCATGGAGAGCCTCGCTGGAGCTCCCCAGCAGAGCTGGACACCTGGCCACATTCACATCTCCTTTCCTGGCAGCAAAACCACTCCCAGCAGGGCTGGATCAGGGCTGGATCAGGGCTGGATCAGGGCTGGATCAGGGCTGGATCCCGGCTGGATCAGGGCTGGATCAGGGCTGGATCCCGGCTGGATCAGGGCTGGATCAGGGCTGGATCAGGGCTGGATCCCGGCTGGATCCCGGCTGGATCAGAGCTGGATCCCGGCTGGATCCCGGCTGGATCAGAGCTGGATCCCGGCTGGATCCAGCCCAATTCCCAGCCGGCCTCACTAACACGAACCCCCGGCGGCATCTCCGGCACGAGCTCGGGCTTAATCAACTCCTCAATTACTCATTAAAAGCCCCAGGTTGGAATCCGCAGCCCGCGCTGGAGCGGAGGCACCGGCGGCCAACCAGAGCTCTCCCAGCGCTCATCCCTAAACCTGCTCCTAATTAGGACTGGACTCACCCCTGAAAATTAATTGCTGGAGTTGTTCGTTAGCGCCTGGATACCCAGATCTGTTTGGGAGACGAGGCAGCAGGGTAATTAATCAGCTGGTAACTAATGAGGGCAGCGTCCAAACCCGTGGCAAAGTCGCTGTACCTGGCCGGGGGACAGCTGGTGGCTTCCAGCGGAAAGTTGGCTTTGGGACAAACGGGATTTGGGCATTTATTTTTTTTTTCCCCGGCTCTGGCGGTGCTGCGGAGCCGCTGCTCGTGGGCGCTGGCAGCCCCAGGGGCTGTCGCTTGGCGTGACACGGCTCCGGTGTCCCCGCTCGCCCCGGCCCCGTGTCCCCGCCTGCCCGCTCCTTGTCACCGAGCCCCGAGGGAGCCGCGGCTGGAGCTGGAACCGCCGGCTCCGATTCCTCTGCAGGCACCACGAGCCTTGAAGGCAGCAGGAATTTTTTTGTTTTTTCCCCATTTTCCCCGTGATTTTTCCCTGTGCAAAACAGGGAATATTGGGAATATGGGGAATAGTCCCCATCCCGTGGCACCGCCCTCGGAGCAAGCTCAGGAGGAGCTCAACCTTTTGCTAAACCTCCTTAAATCCATCTCAGCACTCCCGTGCCTCAGTTTCCCACCCCCGCAGGCTGCACGAGGCTCGGGGCACCCGCTGAGCCCGAAAGCTCTGGGTGCTATAATTAGGATTTAGGGAAGTGAGAGTCTTTCTGTGCCTCAGCATTTTCATTTTCCCTCAGCGTGGAAAAACAAAAACAAAAAAAGAACACCCCACACACAGCCAGACCCCCCAGGAAATCACGGCTGAAATCATCTGGGTGAAGCTCAGGGTCATTCCCGGGGGTTTGGAGCAGCTTCCAGAAGGTCAAGGAGGCTCTCGGGGCTGTTTTTGCAGCATTTTGACCATAATTGGGCTGGTTTGGGGAGGCACAAACCCTGGGCTCCCCCCGCTTTTGCCGGTCGTGGCGAGGGTCCCAAAATCAGTGAGGATTTTGCTACCAAGGCAATCTCCAATCAAGATATTTAGGGGGAAAAAAAAAAAGAGAAAAAATTAGCGAAAACTTAGGCAAAAACACCGCTGTGAAGTGAGGGAGGGCGCAGAGCTGCGTTCTGGGCTAATGGCTGGTGAAAATTACATTAAAAACTGGAGCAAAGCAGAGGCTGGAAGGCAGATCAATGCAAACAGCACCAGAAACTGGGACGCGGCTCCTAAGCCGGGATGTTTATGGCTGGATGGCGGCGAGGCCGCCGTGACTCACGCTGGGCTCGGCCGACCGGGCCCGGCTCTCCCGGGGGCTGGTGCCGCTCCAGGCTGCGCGCTCAGAGCCCAGCGAGGGCTCGGTGACAGCGCCCTGCTCCTCGAGGGGACGGATTTCTGCGTGAGGCAGCGCCATCCCCACAAAAATGCGTTTTCCCAGTCATAGCCAGGTTTTTCCAGCCGGGTTGAGGGATCAGAAAATACCCTCCGGGCTCTGCAGGCCGTCCCGGAATCCTCTCAAGGAGGGATTTTGGCCGCTCCTTGCCCGCCCCTGAGGAGGGTGGGGATAACCCTGGAGAGGGAGAAATCCCCTAAAGATCCCCTCGAGCCCTGAGGCAGCACCTGGGCAGGTGGGTGGGGGCAGCGAGAGGGATAAATGCGAGGGAATACACGGAGAAATGGGCACAGCTGGAGAGGGCAGCGATGGATGTGGAGGTGCCAGGGCAGCAGCACGGGCAGAAGGTGCCAACATCCCCGAGGAGCCGATGGTAATGATAATTGTCACCTGTTCCCAATGGTAATTGTGACTAGGATAATTGTCATCGTATTGGTGATGGATGATAATCATGAATTGGGATAATTAACAAGCTCAGCGAGCAAGGTCGGTGCAGCCCTTCCCGCTGGCCCGGGGGCCAGGGCGACATCAACCAGCTTTGTCACCAGCGGCTCGGAGTGACACGGAGCAGCTCCCGCAGCCCGGCCGGGGGTGGCAGCGCCTGGATCCGGCCGAGGCACCCGGGGCAGGGTTCCAGCGGCGCCCCGTGCCCCGCTCGGGTGTCACCCGCGTGTCCCTGCGGGAGATCCCGCTGGCAATGCGGCTTTAAGGACATCCTCTCCCAATCCCTGCCTCCCTGGAGCTCGCCCAGCCCTGAGCGAGGAGCAGCCAGGCTGGGACAGAATCTGTCCCAAAAAACTCCGCTCCGGAGCCCGAAGTGATTCCGGGCATTTCTCTTCCCTTTCCTCCACTTCCATTTCCCACTGCGGCTGCTCCTCCTGGAAACCCTGAGAGAAGGGGGAGCACCCACCCATCACCCTCCTGCTCCAACGGGACCCCCCAGTTCTCCCCCCGGAGCCCCCCAAATCAGCCTCTTGTGCCTCTCGGGGGAACTTGGCAGGAGGCGCCCGCTCCTCCCGGATTAATCCCGCTCCCCGCCACGGGCCAAGGGCTCCGACAGGAATAAACACATCCCAAATGCCTTTCCATAAGGGGAGCGAACCTGCTGGCCGAGGTGCCGCTCTCCCGGCTCCTTTCCAGCCCGGCGGTCACCGCGGGCCAGCAGGGAAAGGCTCTGGCACATCCCGGATTTTGGGGATGTCCCCAAAGCCACCCCACGGCAGCACCTCCGCTCCCCGCCCCAGACGCGGGAAGGACGTGCTGGGTTCAGAATGTGAGAGGCCGTGAATTAATGAATGGGTGTTAATTAGCGATAAGGGGGGGTGGGAGCTGGCGGTGCCCTCGGGGACAAAGCAGGGGGTGCGGGTCGCGGGTGCCACCTCACCCACCAGCAGGGATCCCCCTGCTCCCGGCAGCTTTTCCCATTCCCGTCTGTTTTCCCATCCTGTTTTCCCCTCCCATCGGAGACGGCTCCTTATATAAACCCTGCTAAGTAGGGCGACCTTTTCTGTCCCCCGGTGCCATCGCTGCTGGCTGCTGGTGGCCCCGGGTCACGGCGCTGTCCCCTCTGCCCGCCTGGCAGCCGGGGGTGAGGCTGGGCTGCCCTGGTGCCCAGCCCCGGGCCGTGGTTTTGGGGTGGCCGTGGGGACAGGCTGGATTTAGGATGGCAGCAGGGACAGCCTGGTTTGGGGTGACAGCAGGGACAGGCTGGATTTTGGGGTGACAGCAGGGACAGGCTGGATTTTGGGGTGACAGCGGGGACAGGATGGATTTTGGGGTGCAACCAGAGATCCTGAGCAGGAGCACAGCCTTGGGATTCCACACTGGATTGCTGCATGGGAAGGTGGAGCGGAGCATGGGGCTCTCCCGCTCCTCGGGTTTGGGTTGGAATTTTCCCGATGTGTTTGGGTGTTTTTGTGTCCCTGAACGCGCGTGGGAGCGGCGGCAGCAGAGCCTGAGCTTCCCACGGGGCTGTTCCTGCATTCCCAGTGCATCCCACGGCTCTGATCCCACTGGATCCCACAGCTCTGATCCCACTGCATTCCCACTGCATCCCACAGCTCTGATCCCCTGGATCCCAGAGCTCTGATCCCACCCCATTCCCAGTGCATCCCATGGCTCTGATCCCCTGGATCCCAGAGCTCTGATCTCACCCCATTCCCAGTGCATCCCAGGGGCTGTTCCTGCATTCCCAGCACATCCCATGGCTCTGATCCCGCTGCATCCCACGGCTCCGATCCCACCGCATCCCACACCTCTGGTCCCATCCTATTCCCACCGCATCCCCACAGCTCCGATCCCACCCCATTCCCCCCGCCCCGCTCCCGCTCTCAGCCAGGACCCCAAAACTTTCTTCCCTTGGAGGAAAGGAAAGCCCGGGCCCAGCGCGGCTCTCCCGTTGCCACGGCAACCCGCAAACATCCATCGGGAAATCGCCCAGGGCCCTCATCCCGCTCGCTGGGGCCGCGTTTTCCCTGCCCCATCCCTTCCCGGCCATCCCGGGCTCTCAAATCCCGGTGGGAATTCCAGGAGAGGCCAAGGAATGTCCCCAACGCCCTCCTGTCCCCCGGAGAGCCAGGAAAAGCCTCCTGGGGGACAGGGATGCCGTTTGCATTTCCATTTTTAATCTGAGGGGTGTCCATCCCCCCTCTCTCTGCAGGAACCTGGAAGCTTTGCCGTGCTGGGAATGAAAATCTATTTCCAACACTTGATTATTCTTGTTAATAATAATTTTAAAAATTGGCTGGAAAAGGCGTTGCTGACCTTGGCACAAAGAGTGCGCAGGGACTCAGCACCGGGTGGGGTAAATGGGATTTTTGGCCTCATCCCAAATCATTAATCCCAGGAAATGCCCTGTGACTCGGGGCAGTGCTGATTTATTAATGCAGGCTCCCATCCCTGCCAGCCTGGGGCCAAATCCTGAAATCATCCCGTGCACAGCAGCCCCTGGCTGAGGGAGCTGCTGCGGGGCCAGGCTGGGGCTGAGGGGCCAGGGGGGTGCGGGATGTGGGTGCTGGGGGATGTGGGTGCTGCAAGATTTGGGTGCTGCAGGATTTGGGTGCTGCAGGATTTGGGTGCTGCAGGATTTGGGTTCTGCAGGATTTGGGTTCTGCAAGGTTTGAGTGCTGCAGGATTTGGGTGCTGCGGGATTTGGGTGCTGCAAGATTTGGGTGCTGCAGGATTTGGGTGCTGCAGGATTTGGGTTCTGCAAGATTTGGGTTCTGCAAGATTTGAGTGCTGCAGGATTTGGATTGTGTGGGATTTGGGTGCTGCAGGACATGGATCCTGTGGGATTTGGGTGCTGCAGGATTTGGGTTCTGCAGGATTTAGGTGCTGAGGATGTGGACCCTGCAGGATTTGGGTTCTGCAGGATTTGGGTTCTGCACAATGTGGGTTCTGTAGGATTTGGGTGCTGCAGGATGTGGATCCTGTGGGATTTGGTGCTGCAGGATTTAGGTTCTGCAGGATTTAAGTTCTGTAGGATTTGGGTTCTGCAGGATGTGGATCCTGTGGGATTTGGGTTCTGCAAGATTTGGATCCTGCAGGATCTGGGTGCTGCAAGATTTGGGTGCTGCAGGATTTGGACCCTGCAGGATTTGGGTGTTGCAGGATTTGGACCCTGCAGGATTTGGGCTCTGCAGGATTTGGTTCTGCAGGATTTGGGTTCTGCAGGATTTGGGCACCACAGGACACGGGTGCTGCAGGCACTGTTAAGTCCAGTGGATAATCACTCCCACCTGGATGCAAAATTAATCCTTGTGGATTTGGACCATTCCACAGCCAGAAAACCCCTGTGGAGTGAGCACACCCCAAGCAGTGCAGCACCCCAAAACCACGGAGCCACCTGGAAAACCCTTCCCATTTCCCCTCATCCCTGCAAGGAATCCTCAGCATTCCCTCAGTTCTCCTCCTCCCACCACCTTTATCCCACAATTTTTCCCAAATGGGAAACTCAGCACCTCCTTTCCCTGCTCCTGCCCTGCTCTTTTCCACGATCCCGCTCCTTAAAAGCGAAATCAGCCCCATTTATCACCCTAACGATTTTCATTTCCCGGCTCTCCGCTGATTTATGGAGCCGCTTCCCGGAGCTGCTGAAAGTTCAGGGATGAGCTGGGGGTGGCCAGGGACACCCGGGGACACTGTGGGCTCCCTCAGAGTCCCGTGGCAGCACGAGCTGGGAAAAGGCTCAAAAT
Organism: Agelaius tricolor; assembly: GCF_023055355.1. Classification (NCBI taxonomy): domain Eukaryota; kingdom Metazoa; phylum Chordata; class Aves; order Passeriformes; family Icteridae; genus Agelaius; species Agelaius tricolor. The sequence goes on from NW_027269290.1 coordinate 5,390,242, forward strand.
AACCCGGGGGGGTGACAGAAAAGGGACATTTGGCCATCCCACAGCAGGGAATCAACCCTGGAGCTGCATGCAGTGGGAAAATCACGGGATGTGGGAGCAGCTGGTGGCACCTGGACTGTCCCCTGCTGCTGGCAATGCCACCCGGCCCTGCTGGTGCTCGGGGTGGCGGTGACAAAGTGACCTCAACGACCAGAGGGGTTTGAGGCCATAAATCCAAAGGATGTCACCCTGCCCTGGGTGTCCCCAGCATGGGCAGAGGGGATGTGGGGCTTAAAAATCAGCGGGGTTTGGGTCTGGGGATGCCACCAGCCCCATCCCACAGCCCTGGGGCACTGGGAACCTTTGGAAAAGCCCCTTTGGAGACATTTCCTGATCCAGACCCTTCCCAGCATCCCCATCCCTCAGCCAATCCAAGCTGCCTGGGTGTTTATTTTTGCCTGCATTCATTTGCCCACTTCTCTTTCTTTCTCCTTATTTTATTCTTCCTTTTTTCCTTATTTTATTTCCCCTTTGTCCTTATTTTATTCTTTGTTTTTTCCTTATTTTATTCTTCTTTTTTTTTTTCCTTATTTTCCCCCTCTTTTCCTTACTTTCTTCTTCTTTTTTTCCCTTATTTTATTATTCTTTTTTCCCCTTATTTTATTCCCCCCCTTCCTTATTTCCCCCCCTTTTTTCTGTATTTTAGTCCTCTTTTTTCCCTTCTTTCCCCCCCCCTTTTCTCCTTATTTTATTCCTTTCTCCCCCCTCTTTTTTCCTGTTTTATTCCTCTTTTTTCCCCCCTTATTTTCCCCCTGTTTTTCCCAAGTCCCAGCTCAGTTTCAGGAGCTCCAGAATTCAGAAACAATTTTGCTCCACGTGCCTCTCTCCTGAAGGGACCGAAGGCACCTCCCGGCAATCTCCGTGTCCCCATGGAGGGAGGAGCCATGGGGACGGCGACAGCGGTGCCACCAGCGGCCACCCCCTGGTCACACACCCCAGGGGGAAAAATCAACGTCGGAAGGAAATTCCTCTGGATGCGGGAATTCAAATTCCCCCACCTTCCTCTGGGTGCACAAAGGAACACCCCCCCCTCAAAAAAAAAAGCCAAAAAAAGGGGAATTTCCCCCAAATCCTCACAGGGAATTTCATCCCAACGAGCAGGACCAGAAAAAAGCAGCCGGAAGCACCAGGGCAGGGAAATAATTTCAGTTTCCTTGAGCAGCAATTTGGGCTCAGCGTGCTCTGCATTCCCGGTTTTCCCTGTGGGGAAGCTTTTCCCGAGCCCTGGAGAACACCCTGGCTTCCTCCTCGGCTCAGCCGGGTCCTTTCCCTGCAATCCTGCAGCTCCAACATTTCTCTGATCATAAATTAGCGACGCTTGCACTCAGAGCTGTTTCTCTCTTCCCCCTCTCCAGGTTTTCCACATCCCACAGCCGGGGAAGATCCAGGCTTGGCGTGGTTATTTTAAAATCAATCAGAGCTCCCCTCCTCCCTCCTCATCCTCGATCAATCAGAGCTCCCTTCCTCCCATCCTCATCCTCATCCCCATCCTCATCCCCATCCTCATCCTCATCCTCATCCTCATCCTCATCCCCATCCTCATCCTCATCCTCATCCTCATCCTCATCCTCATCCTCATCCTCATTCCTCATCCTCATCCTCATCCTCATTCCTCATCCTCATCCTCATCCTCATCCTCATCCTCATCCTCATCCTCATCCTCATCCTCATCCCCATCCTCATCCTCATCCTCATCCCCATCCTCATCCTCATCCTCATCCTCATCCTCATCCTCATCCCCATCCTCATCCTCATCCTCATCCTCATCCCCATCCCCATCCCCATCCTCATCCTCATCCTCATCCTCATCCTCATCCTCATCCTCATCCTCATCCTCATCCCCATCCTCATCCTCATCCTCATCCTCACCTCCCCAAACCCCTCCTGATCACAGCATCCCCCCCCACAAACCCACCCAAATCCCGCTTGGAAGAGCTCAGATTTAGGTCAAAATTTAAAAAAAAACCCCCACAAACAAAAATGGGGAACACTGAACTGCCAGTGGGGAGAGCCTTGTGCCCATCAGGATGCTGGACGAGATCCTTGGAAAATCTGGGATTGAGGCATGGAAGAGCCACTCCCGCTGGAGTTTTCCTCCATTCTGCCACTTTTCCATGCCCAGATGGGAGATGATCCCCTGGGATTGGGCCTGGAGGGAATTTTCCCTTTTCCAGGAGCCCTTGGGTGGGAGACCAATCCCATTCTGGGGGGGCACGCTGCTGTCACCCTCCAAGGAGGTGACACTGCCACTCCTGGCTGCCACCACCTCCCCATCCTGGGCACCCCCATCCCACCCCAGCCCCCAAACCCCCCTTTGGCCCCTCGGAGCCGTTCCCACATTCCCGGCAATTCACACTTCCCATCCCGGAGCTTTTCCCAGGCTTTGTCAGGGCTCCTGTTGACAGCACCTAACGCGTGGCTGCTAAAAATAGCGGTGTGGCAATCGCATCTCCCACCCCGAGCCGCTCGGGGCACGGGATCCCGATCCCAGAGAAAGGCAGGAAAGCCCCGGGATGCTGCAGGAACCCCCAATCCCTTGGGAATGCAGCAGGGAGGGGGCTGAGCCGGAGAAATCGGAATTTTTACGGATTATTTTTATACAATTCGAGGGGGAGGGGGATGTGGAAAAAAACAAGGGATGTGTTTGCTGCGTTTTGCTGGGTTTTTTCCTCCTCCTTTTTTTTTTTTTTTTTTTTTTTTTGTTTTGTTGGTTTTTTTGGGCTTTTTTTTTGTTGTTGTTTTTCCAGTGGTGGAGGGGAAAATGGGGAGAAGAAAAGCTCAGGCTGTTCCCCCCATCCCGTTCCCATTCCCATTGTTGAATTTCCCTGGAGGGACCCCAGAGCTGTCCACACCTCAGGGATAATTCATGGGTGTCCTTTTCATCCCCTGCTCCAACCTAATCAATCCCAGCTCTGGGATTTTCTGGGGAAAAAAAGGGGAAAAAGTCCGGAATTGGAGCAGCACCACTAATAATGAGAATAATTTGTTAATCCTGGGGGGGAATTAATTACTCCAGCAATGACCCCATTGGGATTGGGGCAGGAAAATGAGGTTTTGGTCATTCTGGGGGATCTTCCCAGCTTTTCCAGGGCCCAGGAGGCTGAAAAGTCCCATGGTCCTTCCGTGATTGCAGTTCCACATCCCTGAGCTGCAAGGGGACACCAGGGGACGGCTCTGTCCCCACGTGGTGGCCAAAGGACACCGGGCCCCTCCTGCTGGGGAAAAGGAGAGGAAATGTGGGTGAGGAGAAGGGAGAGTGGAGCTGGAGATGGAAACTGCTGAAGGGATGGAGGGAACTCCTGGGCACACACAGGGTCCCCCGGGGGTGTCACACGCTGTCCCTCAGGAGTGTCACACTCAGTCCCCCAAGGATGTCACACACAGTCCCCCGAGGTGTCACACACAGCCCTCAGGGATGTCACACACAGTCCCTGTGTCCCCAGGGGTGTCACACTCAGTCCCCAGGGATGTCACACGCTGTCCCCCAGGAGTGTCACACTCAGTTTTCCAGGGGTGTCACACTCAGTCCCCCAGGGGTGTCACACACAGCCCCCAGGGGTGTCACACGCTGTCCCCCAGGGGTGTCACACGCAGTCTCTGTGTCCCCAGGGGTGTCACACGCAGTCCCAGCTCCCCCCACACCCCCAGGCACGGCCCGCGCTGGTGCCACCTCCCGCAGGGGCAGCGAGGGAGCGGCTCCCGCTCTGCGGGGACATTTGGAGAACTCCCCAAATTCTGTCTCTGTTTCGGGGCTGGGAGCGGAGCGGGGAGGGCAGCACGGAGGAGGAGGAGGAGGAGGAGGAGGAGGAGAGGAGGGGGCGGGGGCCATCTGGAGCAGCCGCAGGATGCTGAGCTGGCGGGGGCTCTGCGAGCCGGCGCTGCCAGAGCCGAGCGATCAATGTGTGACAGCCCAGCCCCGCCGAGGGAAGGTGACCTTGAGCGGCACAGCGACAAGGGACGGGGGAGGCAGAGCCAGGAATCCGCACGGAAATGCTCTCCGGGCGAGGCAGCAGCGATGGAGGGGAGGACAGGGATGCCGAGCCCCGATGGCAGCCCCGGGAAGGGCTCTGTGCCCTCCTGGCTGCTCCAGGACAGGATCCCGGAGCTCCAACAGCGCCTGGGGACAGTCCCTGCCTTGGGGACAGTCCCGAGTGGCAGGAGGGGGTGGCGGTTCCCAGCGAGGACACGGGGGCGTGATCAATAACTGCCCCAATAATCAATAATTGAGCTCCAAAACAGCCCCAGCTCGGCCTCTCCAGGGTCCCTCGGGCCCCATCCTGGCCCCTCTTCCCTGGGGGTGACAGGGACGCAAAAGTCACCCAAGGCTGAGCCTCAGCTGTCCCCAGCAGAGCCCCCCAGAGCCCCTCATTGCTCTCGGAAATTTGGGATTTCCGTAAATGCGGGCGCCATCCCCTCACTGCCCTCACCCTCCTGCGCAGCCCAGCCCCTGCAGCTCCTCCGAGCCCTTCCCCGGATCATTCCCGGGCTGCTCCCGATCCCGGCGGGCATTCCCGGGATCCCCGAAGGCTCCAGGCAGGAGAGAACGCGGTTCCAAGGCAAGGTCCGACATTCCCGGCGCTGCCTTTGCCCTCTAGCGGGACCAACGCGAAGGGACCGGTGGGGAAAATCCGGCCAATTCCCTCCTGCTGGAGCCCCAACTGCAGAAATCCCAACTTTTCCAAAAGACATGAGCAGCTCTGAGCGGGATTTTCCACAGGAGGGTCGAGATTTAGCGGCGTTGTCTTGCCTTGGGTGGCTTTAGGGTCCCCTGAGCCCCGGGGAGGAAGGGACAGGAGGGGACAGGATGGGACAGGGGGGGGGGTTCCACCTTTTCCAGAGCTCTGCAGGGGCAGAGGTGGGGCTGGATTTGGGGAGGGGGGCGCTGGGAGCTCCATCCCATGGGATCAGCAGGATAGAGGCTGGTGGGAAGGTGTTGGAAGGGTGGGTGGGAAGGGGGAGGATGAGGAGGCAGCAGATCCGTAGGCTGTTGACACAACAGCAGCAGCAACAAATCCTGCAGTTCTGCATAAAACAACTCCAAATTCACGTTTCTCAAGGATTTTGGGTCAACAATCCATGCCTGGGCTGGGTTTTGCACGGAAAAGGGGCGAGAGGAGGTGCCCACACCATGCCAGCCGTGGATGAGGAGCCGGATCCACTTCCCAGGTTTTCTCCAGCCGCCTTCGGATGCCTCCCCGGGCTCTGAGGATGTGGGCTGAGCTCCGTGGTTTCAGTTCAGGGCTCTGGATTCTCCAGGGATGTGTCATCCCCCTCGCCGTGCTCCTTACACGTGGATAAAAATATAAGGGATGAATCCATGGCGTGGAAAATATCCCACAGCGCCGGGCAGGCCCCACTGGCTGCGGAAAACCGGGATGGGCCCAGGGATTTCAGCTCCAGCCCAGGGAGATCCTGGTGGGACTGGTGGGCTCGGGGAGCTCCTGGGCTCTCTGCAGTTCCAAATTCATGGATACTGTCCCAAACCCAATGATACTGTCCCAAATCCATGGATGCCATCCAAAATACAGGGATTTATACTACAAGTACATTTATACTATCCCAAATCCATGGATACCATCCCAAATCCATGGATGCCATCCCAAATCCATTTATACCTTCCCAAATCCATTTATACCATCCCAAATCCAGGGATTCCCCTCCCAAATACATGGATACTGTCCCAAATCCATGGATGCCATCCCAAATCCATAGATACTTTACGAAATCCATTTATATTATCCCAAATCCATGAATACCATCCCAAACCTATGGATACAATCCCAAACCCAGGGGTATCTTCCCAAATCCATGGATACCATCCCAAATCCATGGATGCCATCCCAAATCCATGGACGCCATCCTAAATCCATGGATACCCTCTTAAATCCATGGACACCTTCCTAAATCCATGGATACTGTCCCAAATCCATTTATACCATCCCAAATGCATGGATACCCTCCCAAATCCAGGGATACTCTCCCAAATGCATGGATACTTTCCCAAATCCAGGGATCCCCTCCCAAATCCATGGATACCCTCCTGGATCCGTGGATACCCTCCCAAATCCATGGATACCATCCCAAATCCAGGGATGCCCTCCCAAATCCAGTTCCAGGACATCTCCCAGTTCCTGTTGCCAGGACTGCAGCGGGTCTGGGATGAGGGGATGGAAGATTCCAGTTGCCCTGTGCTGGGATTTTGGGTTTCACCCTCTTTGGGAGCTCACGGGGACAGTCCAGCTGTGCCCAGTTCACACCTGGATGTGCCACACCCCCCTGGAGCTGCACCAGGGACAGATCACACCTGAGGTGGCCAAAGTGTCACCTCCCGGGGGCAATGCAGCTCCTGGTCCCTGGCCAGGACACCCTGACCAGGATCTCAGGATCTCCCTGAGGCTCTGGAGGGAATGGAGGAAGAAACGGGACACAGGGAAACCCCATCTTTGCAAATCCAAGCAAAAACTGCTGGGCTGGGGCTGGGTGAGGGCTCCCAGCTGCTTTCACTGTCAAATGCTTTGAATGCATTTTCAAATCTTTATTTCATTTTATTTTTATTTTACGTGTTTGCCCCAGCACCGAGCTCACCCTGGGGTGGAACACCTCCACTTTAATCACATTTTCCATGGAGCAGCAGGGTCTGAGCGCTCTGGGGCGGGAGCTGGGAACGCTTTCCTGCACTCGCAGCTGTGGGGGCTCAGGAGAAGCGGCCGGTGGGCAGGCGGGGCAGGCAGGAGAAGGCGTTGGGGAAGAGGCTGAGGTTGATGGGGTTCCCGTCCAGGCGGATGTCCTCGAGCGCCCGGCGGATCTGGCCCTGCTCCTGGCTGTCACAGAACGTGTCCTCGTGCATCGTCTGGATGTTGTTGTTCTGCGGGGACAGGACACGGGCACAGCCGGGTCAGAGGGAGCAGGAGAGGAGGGGCAGGAGGACCAGGACCAGAACCGGGACTGGGACCAGGGCGAGGAAAAGGAAAAGGACCAGGACCAGGACCAGGACCAAGACCAGGAAAAGGACCAGGACCAGGGCCAGGAAAAGGACAGCAAGGATGAGGAGGACCAGAACCAGTCCAGGACCAGAACCAGGACCAGGACGAGGACAGCAAGGATGAGGAGGAGGACCAGAACCAGTCCAGGACCAGGACCAAGATCAGGACTAGGAAAAGGACTAGGAATAGGACCAGGACCAGGATTAGGACAATGAGGATAAGGAGGAAGACCAGAACCAGAACCAGGACAAGGACCAGAACAAGAACAAGGACCAGGACCAAGACAATGAAGAGGAGGACAAGGAGGAGGAGAAGGGGGAGGAAGAGGTGGGATCTGCTAAACTCGGGCAAAACCCATCCCACCTGGAGGTGCAGGGAGCGCAGGCTCTCGGGAAGGGGCACTGGGATAAAATCCAGCTGGTTATCGGAGAGATGGAGGAACTGCAGCTGCTTCAGGTCCTGCGGGGAGAGGGCAGAGGTGAACCCCAGTAGGGATGAACCCCTAGAGATGAACCAATGAACCCCCAAGAGATGAACTCCTAGAGATGAACCCCAACAGAGATGACTCCCCCCCAAGAGACGAACCAATGAACCTCCTAAAGATGAACCCCATAAAGATGAACCCCCAAGAGATGAACCAATGAACCCCCTGGAAATGAACCCCATAGAGATGAACCCCCAAGAGATGAACCCCCTAGAGATGAACCACCAAGAGATGAACTCTCAGGAGATGAACCGATGAACCCCCTGGAGATGAACTCCTAAGAGATGAACCCCCTAAAGATAAACCCCCACGAGATGAACCCCAATAGAGATGAACCAACGAACCTCCTAAAGATGAACCCCCTAAACATGAACCACATAGAGATGAACCCCAATAGAGATGACCCCACCAGGAGATGAACCAATGAACCTCCTAAAGATGAACCCCATAAAGATGAACCCCCAGGAGATGAACCAATGAACCCCCAAGAGATGAGCCCCCCAGAGATGAACCACCAATAGATAAACCAATGAACCCTCTAGAGATGAACCTCCAAGAGATGAACACCCAAGAGATGAACCAACGAACCTCCTAAAGATGAACCCCCTAAACATGAACCCCCTAGAGATGAACCCCTTAAGATGAACCCCCTAGAGATGACCCCCCTACAAACAACCCCCTGGAGCTGACCCCCCAGGATCTGACCCCCCTGGAGTTCACCCCCTTCTCCCCTCCCTCCACGCCCCTGTCCCCCCGTGTCGGGCAGAGCCCCCCAGGCGCGGGGCGCACCCGGAAGGCCTCGGGGCGCAGCCCGGCGCTGGGGATGCGGTTCAGGCGCGCGTCCAGGCGCACGAGGCTGCGGGGCAGCTCGGGCAGCGCCGTCAGGAGGTTCTCGGGCAGCAGCAGCTCCTGCAGGCTGGGCAGCCCCCGGAACGCGTCCGCGTCCGCCCTCGAGATGGAATTGCTGCTCAGGTCGATGCGCTTCAGCTTCTCTGAGGGCGGGAGGAGGACAGGGACAAAGCCAGGGTGGTTTATTCTCTGCCGCCCTGACTTTTTAAGATTTTCTAATGCTTACATCCTTGTAACAAACTTCCTCACGCGCTTTCTGTAAATAACTGATTGTTTTGCATTCTTTTATAGGGGAAAAGAAATTTGATGGACTGTTGGTTTGCCCAGCGTCGTTGGAGAGGTGGGATTTTCCTGCTGGCGACCCCGACATACCGAGGCTGCGGAAGTCGGCGGCGCGCACGGCCCCGATGCGGTTGAAGCGGGCGTACAGGTACGCGGTGTCCGGGGGCAGCGCCGGGATCTGCTCCAGCCCCGCGTCGTCGCAGTACACCGAGCTGCCCAGGCACAGGCATAGCAGGCAGCTGGGCAGCCCTGGAAACAAGCACTGACCCCATAAAATACCCCAGAGCAGCGGGAGGAGCCCACTCTGCCATGGGGACATGGGTCTGTAACACCCAGAGCCCCCTGACCCCATAAAATACCCAAAAACAGCGTAAGGAGCACACCCTACTGTGGGGACATGGATCTGTGGCACACGGAGCTGTCCCAGCCCCCTAACCCCATAAAATACCCCAGAACAGAAGGAGGAGCCCACTTGGCTGTGGGGACACAAAGTTTGTGACACCCAGAGCTGTCACAGCCCCCTGACCCCATAAACTACCCCAGAACAGCAGGAGGAGCCCACCCAGCTGTGGGGATATGAGGCCTGTGACACCCAGAGATGTCACAGCTCCCTGATCCCATAAAATACCCCAGAGCACTGGGATCTGTCCACCCTGCCATGAGGACGTGAAGTTTGTGACACCCAGAGCTGTCGCAGCCCCCTGACCCCATAAAAGACCCCAGAACAGTGGGATGTGCCCACCCTGCCATGGGGACACAGAGCTGGTGACACCCAGAGCTGTCACAGCCCCGCATCATCCAGGGAAGGGCCAGAAACTCCCAGCAATAAGAAAACCCCCATAAATAAATGAAGTGCCTAGGATCAAACCCCTCCTGCAGGAGGAAGGGAGATTAAAGCCCCCAGATTCAGCTTTTTATACCCAAAGCTCTCCTGGCCCCTTTAATTTTCCCACTGGAGGAGGCAAAACTCAAGAAAATTCTTTTGAATCAAGAAAAAATCTGTCCCAGCTGCCCCCAAGGCCCCAGCACGGGGGGCAGGAGGGGTAAAACCGAGCCCACCCCCCACACCTGAACCCCCTCCTCTCCCCCGAGGTTCCCAAACCCCTTCCAGGGGGGTTCAGAGCAGCTCAGCACCAATTTCCTTTCTCCTCCCTCTTAATTTTTCCCAGCCTGGAGTGACAGAAAAGGAATAAAGATATTTATCCTCGCTGCAGGATTTTAATTGTCACTAATCTAATTGCCACTGTCACAAAGCCTCTGCTCATTAAAGCGTCACTGCTTTGCTGGAGTTCATTTTTTCCCAGCAATTTCTCTCTCTGCAGCCCTCCTGTGAGCAGACTCAAGCCCAGAACCCTGCAAAGAGCTGCTGGCAGCACCAGAATTCAATTTTTTCCCCCCCAAAACTCCACCTGTGTGATGTGGGGATGAATTGCAAGGGAGCACAACTCACCCTGCCTGGGGATGGGCGCCGGGGGCACGGGGCCTGCACTGCTTGGGGGCTGCAGATTGGGGGTTCCAGCCGTGGTTTCAGCCAGCTCTGGGAGGGTTTTGGGGTCCTTGGGGCGAGGAGCCAAAGTGCCAACCTCGATCTGCAAGCACGGCTGGGTGTGAGCTGGGGGTGATTTGTCCCCTCTGGGGTGGGTGGCACCAGTCAGGGTCACTGGGTTGGGATCATTGATTCCTTCTTGGAAATCCCTCCAAGCTCTCCAAGGAACCCCACAGCCCTCCTGGCCCAGAGGGATGAAGGAATCCTCACATCCAAGAGCTGGCAGGGGTTTGGCTCGGGTAAAACCTTCCCCAACCCCGGGAGAGCTGCCAGGGCTGCTGCCCCTGCGGTGCCACATCCGTCCCTGGCACCAAATCCCTGTCCCAGGATGCAGCCAGGGGCTCTCCTGTGTCCCCCTCACCTTGGGGACAAGGTCCCCGTAGTCGTAGAGCTCCTCGTAGTTGCTCAGGTCCAGGATGTCCCCGTAGCTCTCCAAGGTCACGTCGTAGTTTTCCAAATCCAGGTTTTCAAAGAGGCTCAGCTCAGCCTTGGGCTTCTCCACCTTCCTCCTGTCCTTGGCTGGCACAGCCCAAAGCGTCCCCAGGCACAGGGTGGCCACCCCCAGCCAGCCCAGGGGACACATCCTGCACCTGGCCGGGGTCACAGCACCTGGGGTGTCACCAAGGGCTGGGTGTGGGGCCAGCCCTGGGTGGGGGGGGACAGACAGACCCAAACCCAGAGGGGACAGACAGCACCAAACCCAGAAGGGACAAATCCCAAACCCAGAGGGGACAGACAGCCCCAAACCCAGAGAGGACAAATCACAGACCCAGAGGGGACAGACAGCCCCGGGAGGGACAGACAGCCCCAAACCCAGAGGGGACAGACAGACCCAAACCCTGGGGGGACAGACAGCCAGAAACCCAGAGGGGACAAATCACAAACCCAGAGGGGACAGACAGCCCCAAACCCAGGGGGACAGACAGACCCAAACCCAGAGGGGACAGACAGCCCCAAACCCAGGGGGACAGACAGACCCAAACCCAGAGGGGACAAATCCCAAACCCAGAGGGGACAGACAGCCACAAACCCAGAGGGGACAGACAGCCCCAAACCCAGAGGGGGACAGACAGCCCCAAACCCAGAGGGGACAGACAGCCCTGGGAGGGACAGACAGACTCAAACCTCAGCGTGGTGGGGACAGACAGCCCCCAAACCCCGGCAGGGACAGGCAGCCCCAGCCCCGGGGTGGCGGGGACAGACAGCCCCGGCAGGGACAGACAGAGGGGACATTCCTGACCCTTTTCAGCGCATTTCACGCTCGGCTGTGCAGGAGAGGCCCCGCGGGGCTGCCGGGGCTGCCCGGCTTTCCCAGCCCCGGGGGCGCGGAGGGGCTCGGGGGTGGTGAGGGGGGCGCAGAGCTCGTAGGGATGGGTGGAACCGGCCCCCGGCCCAACAAACCCAGCAGCGGAGGGGGACCAGCCCCAGGAGCCCCGGAACTGCTGCTCCCCACTTCTGCTCCCACATCCAGGTCTCAATCCCGATCTAAATCTGCTTTTCCAACATCCTGGATGGCCGGAGGCCACAGGATCCGTGTGACAGCACGGGGACATCCCCCAGTCCCACATCCAAACCCTCCAGGGCCCATTCCCACAAGAGAATTCCCTCCCGTGGGACATCCATGGCAGAGCAGGGTGGGGGTCCCGACCCCCTCCAGCCTCTCCCAAATCCCAAATCCCAAATTCCAAACTCATACTCCAAATTCCAAACTCCAAATCCCAAATCCCAAATTCCAAGTTCCAAATTCCAAGTCCCAAACTCCAAATCCCAAATCCCAAATCCCAAATTCCAAACTCCAAACTCCAAATTCCAAGTTCCAAATCCCAAATCCCAAACTCCAAATTCCAAATTCCAAGTTCCAAACTCCAAATCCCAAATCCCAAATCCACCGCCCAGCCCGGAGTTTTTTTCACTCCATCCTGAGGATCCTGCTCCAAATTCCTGCTGTTTTCCCCCAGATCTGCCCTTTCCCAGTGCTCTGAGCCCCCTGTACCCCCCTCCCCTCCAAACCCTCCCATCCTCCAGCTGCCCCAGCTCGGACGGACGTACCCCCTGTCCCTTCCTCCTCCTCCTCCTCCTCCTCCTCCTCCTCCTCGGCGTGGAGCCCCCTGGGCTGCAGGGGCTGGGGAAGGGCTTTTGAGGCAAGGAGAGGAGGAGGAGGAGGAGGAGGAGGAGGAGGAGGAGGAAGGGGCTGCTCGGGGGTCTGGCCGAGGGGACAGGCAGGACGCGGCCAATCAAACCCGCTGTCCCCTGCTGGGTCCTTACATTGTCCCCAAGGCCACCAGCCCGGAGGTGGCTCCGCTCCAGCAGCCCGAGCTGAGAGGGGCGGGATCGGAGGGGGACGAGCGGTGACACCTCCCGGGTGTCCCCAGGGGCGGTGGGGACACGGCCCAGGGCAGGAGCGGTGACACCTCCCGGGTGTCCCCAGGGCACCACGGCGCGGTGTCGGGGACAGAGCCAGGAGGTGCCACCAGAGAGGGACCCCCGGGATGCCCCAAAGCACCGGGGGGACCCCAGTGACCGGCCCAGGGTTTGGGGGGGCTGCAGAGACCCCCCCTGGCAGCGATGGATGGGGACACTGAGCTCAGCCAGCCCTGTGCCCGTCCCGGGGGTGCAGCACCCCCCAACCTTCGCTCTTTGGGGTGGTTTTGGGGTTTTTGGGGAGGGGAAACCAGTGTGGGTGCAGGGAGGGGGCTCAACACCCCAAACCTTCACTCTCTGGGGTGGTTTTGGGGTTTCTGGGGACAAGGAGCCGCTGTGAGTGCAGGGGGAGCTCAGCATCCCAAACCTTCACACACGGAGAGGTTTTGGGTCTTTCTGGGGAGGAGGAGCCGCTGTGGGTGCAGGGAGGGGCTCAGCTCCCCCAACCTTCACTCTTTGGGGTGGTTTTTTGGTTTTTTGGTTTTTTGGGCAGGAGGAGCCGCTGTGGGTGCAGGGAGGGGCTCAGCTCCCCCAGTCTTCACTCTTGGGGTGTTTTTTTGGTTTTTTGGGCAGGAGGAGCCGCTGTGGGCACAGGGAGGGGGCTCAGCACTGCTCCCCTCATTGGGGCAGGGTGTGAAAGCCCCCACGCCCCCCTGTGTCCCTGGGGGATGGCACCGCGGGGCTGGCACACCCCAGGAGGGGCAGGGCGAGCGCGGCAGCCCCTCCTGGGCAGCCTCGTGCCCACCCACCCACCCACGGCCCGCGAAAATGTTCCCGTCGCCAGCGGCGCATGGCCCCCCACGCACCCACCCACCCTTCCGGAGCACCCATCTGCTCGGGGACACCCCCGCAGCCCCCCCGGGGGCACCCGCAGCCCCCCAGCCCCCGCCAGGACGGCCCCGGCCCCTCTCAGCACGAAGCGGCCGCTAATCTTCATTAAGCCGCTCATTAGGCGGCTCGGTGGGCAAAGGGACGGAGCCGATGTGACAGATTGGGGGGGGGGGGGGGGGGGGTGGGAAATGGGGGGGCTGGCTCAGGGTACACTGGAAGTGGGGTCCGAGAGGGTCCCAAAGGGTGAAGGGGTCCCCGAAGATGAAGGGTCCCAAAGATGAAGGGTCCCAAAGATGAAGGGTCCCACAGATGAAGGGTCCCAAAGTGCAGTGGGGTCCCCAGAGGTGAAGAAATCCCCAAGGGTGAGGGGTCCCAAAAGAGTGAAGGGTCCCAAAGGGTGAAGGGGTCCCCAAGGGTCCCCTGGGCAGGGGGGTGCCCAAGATGAAGGGTCCCAAAGAGTGAAGGGGTCCCAGAGGGTGAAGGAGTCCCCAAAGATGAAGGGTCCCAAAGATGAAGGGTCCCAAAGGGCAGTGGGGTCCCCAGGGGTGAAGAAGTCCCCAACAATGAAGGGATCTCCAGAGGTGAAGGGGTCCCTGGGGGTGAAGGGGTCCCCGGGACAGTGGGGTCCCCATAGGTAAAGGATCCCAAAGGGCAGCGGGGGGGAGTTCAGCACCCCAGACCTTCAATCCCTGGGGTGGTTTTGGGGTTTTTTGGGGAGGGGAAGCAGCTGTGGGTGCAGCGGGGGGCTCAGCACCCCAGACCTTCACTCCCTGGGGCGGTTTTGGGGATTTTTGGGGAGGGGAAGCCGCTGTGGGTGCAGGGGGGGAGTTCAGCACCCCAGACCTTCAATCCCTGGGGTGGTTTTGGGGTTTTTTGGGGAGGGGAAGCAGCTGTGGGTGCAGCGGGGGGCTCAGCACCCCAAACCTTCACTCCCTGGGGCGGTTTTGGGGTTTTTTGGAGAGGGGAAGCAGCTGTGGGTGCAGGGGGAGTTCAGCACCCCAAACCTTCACTCCCTGGGGTGGTTTTAGGGTTTTTTGGGGAGGGGAAGCCGCTGTGGGTGCAGGGGGGGCTCAGCACTGCTCCCCTCATTGGGGTACGGTGGGGAGATGGCCCCGAGCCCCCCCTGGCAGTGGGGGATCCGCAGCGGGGTTATAAAACAGGGGGATGGCGGGGGGAGGAGGGTGCGTGCGTGCTCTGCACGCCACGAACGCGCACAAACGCGCTCGGCACCCCCGGGCCCTCACACCTTCCCCCGCTCCGCTCGGCATTGGCGGGGGCAGCGGCAGCGGCGCAGGGGGAGGAGGAGGAGGAGGAGGAGGAGGAAGAGGAGGAGGAGGAGGAGCCGCTGCCGCTGCCCACCCCGCTCCTGTGGGGACAGCCCGAGCCGATCCCGCTGCTGCCGGGCTGGGACCCCATGGAAGGGGCCCTGAATCCCCAGGTTTTACAGGGAATGTTTCGGGATGCTGGGATGGGGATGCGATCCCACAGATGTGTCCCTGCATCCTCAGATATTACAGGGAAGGATTCAGGATGCTGGGATGGGGGTGCGATCCCACAGATGTGTCCCTGCATCCTCAGATTTTATTTAGAGGGAAGGATCCAGGATGCTGGGATGGAGCTGTGGCCCCACAGATGTAGCTCTTAATCCCAGATTTTAGAGGGAAAGGAGCAGAATTTTGGGTTGGGGCTGTGACCCCATGGATGTCGATGTAGGATTTTGGGATTGGGGCTGTAATCTCATGGATGTATCCCTGAATCCTCAGATTTTACAGGGAAGGATTCAGGATTTTGGGATTGGGGCTGTAATCCCATGGATGTATCCCTGAATCCTCAGATTTTACAGGGAAGGATTCAGGATTTTGGGATTGGGGCTGTAATCCCATGGATGTGTCCCTGCATCCTCAGATTTTACAGGGAAGGATTCAGGATGCTGGGATGGTGCTGTTATCCCACAGATGTGCCCCCGCATCCCAGATTTTACAGGGAAGGATTCAGGGTTCAAGGATTTGGGATCAAATCCCATCCCATGATTTGGGTTCAAGGATTTGGGATCAAATCCCATCCCATGGGCAGGGACACCTTCCACAGCCCAGGCTGATCCCCCTTTGGAATCCAGGGATTCCCTGGGAATTCCATCCCAGCCAAGAATTCCTTCCCAAATTCAGCATCACTCCAGCCAAAACCCCAAACCCCCAAAACCCCAAAACCACCGGGAGAGTGATCCCCATGCAAGGAAATTTTGGATGAAGCAGCACCTGAGGAAGGCGAGGATGGACCAGGGAGAGGCTCAGGATCCCTTGTGAATGATTTTATTTCCACTGCTGCAGGGAGTGGGAGTGAGAATCCCATAAAACTGCCAGGTTGGGAGGTGCAGGTGGCTTTGGGAATATCTGTACACTCTACCAGTCTATATACACATCAGATATAAATATATATAAATCCAGGGGGGCTCCGTCCGGGTTTAGGGCTGAAACCTGTCCCCACCCAACTGCAGGGAGAGCTGCAAAGGAGATTTTATCACCAGGGAAAACCCTCCTTAATTAGCAGGAGGTTTTAATTAATGGGAAAAGGGGAGCATCCCTGTGCCAGCTGCAGGGAGGAGGACACGGTGCCCGTCCGTGGCCGTCCTGGGAAGGGTCAGCTCTGCTGGCTGGGCACAAAGGAGCTTTCTTTGGTTTATTTAATGCTCATTGCAGTTGGATTTTGATTTTTTTTTTTTCCTCTCTAATGCTCGGCCTTTAAATCCAAATCCTGAGACTCAGGAAGAAAAGAAGAGAATAATCCCCCCTAAACCCGGACACCCAATAAATGCAGGTACAGCTATCGGGGGGGGGAAAGCGATACATGTGGGGATGGGGAAGAGCAGGGATAAAAATAGCCCTTCCAAAGGATGATTCTTCCCTTTTCTTCTCCCTTCCTTTTATTTCTAATTAAAAAAAAAAAAAAAAAAAAAAAAAGGCAAAGCCCAGCCAT
This sequence comes from Agelaius tricolor, assembly GCF_023055355.1. Classification (NCBI taxonomy): domain Eukaryota; kingdom Metazoa; phylum Chordata; class Aves; order Passeriformes; family Icteridae; genus Agelaius; species Agelaius tricolor. The sequence continues at coordinate 5,406,650 of NW_027269290.1, forward strand.
GTGTGATTGGCTCCAGAGAGAAACTGAGCCGTGGATGTGGCCCTGGAGCCTCAGATCTCAGAGGGAAGGGTGCAGGGTTTTGGGATGGGGCTGTGACCCCACAGATCTGATTTTACAGGGAATGATGCGGGGTTTTGGGACGGGGATGTGACCCCATGGATGTGGCCCTTGATCCCAGATTTTACAGGGAAGGATTCAGGAGGTTGGGATGGGGCTGTGTCCTCATGGACGTGGTTCTACATCCAAAGATTTTACAGGGAATGATGCAGGATGTTGGGATGGGGCTGGGGCCCCATTTATGTGGCCCTGTATCCCTCCAGCTTAGAGGGAAGGATTCAGAATTTTGGGATCAGGCTGTGGCCCCATGGATATGGCCCTTGATCCCAGATTTTAGAGGGAAGGATGTAGGACACTGGAATGGGGCTACGGCCCCATGGATGTGGATGTGGGATGTTGGGATGGGGCTGTGGCCCCATGGGTGTGGGATGTTGGGATGGGGCTGTGGCCCCATGGATGTGGATGTGGGATGTTGGGATGGGGCTGTGGCCCCGTGGATGTGGATGCAGGATTTTGGGATGGGGCTGTGGCCCCATGGGTGTGGATTCAGGATGTTGGGATGGGGCTGTGGCCCCATGGATGTGGGATGTTGGGATGGGGCTGTGGCCCCACGGGCCAGTGCTGGGCTGGGGATTTGAAGCCAGGCAGGGTCTGTTCCTGCCCAGGGGGGGTGGGAAGGTGCCCCCCCACAGGGGCAGGACCCCCTCCCTGCTCCATCCCCGCACATCCACAGCTCCAGGAGGGATTTAGATCCTCCTCCTCTGGAGAATTGTGGAGCCAGAGCTCTCCAGGAGGGTGACAGGAGTGTCCCCATCCCCTGGCATGGCCTGGTTGTCCATCGTCCCTGCAATTCCACGGATCCCACCACCCTCAGCTCCAGTTCATCCCATCCCAGCTCCAAAACCCACCGGGAATGGTTCCCGGTGCTGGACACGCCCCGAGCCCAGCGGCTCCATCCGGACCGACCCCAAACCCTGCGGGGCACCAAGGGAGAGACAGAACCGGGGGACAAGGACAGCGAGCTGTGACCGGGGGTGACACTGGGACACGGCGGGGAGCGGTCCCCAAGGAGCCACCGGCGTCCCCGCAGGGCAGGAGAAGGGGGGAACGGGGAGAGGGATGGAGGCGGGCAGTGAGCGGGGGGAGAGGGAGGAGAGAGGGTCCCACGTGTCTGAAAAGTCCGAGCAGAGCCGGGCCTGGGAGAGGCGGGGCAGGGCTAAAACACCACGGACTGCAGCAGGCGGAAACACAGCATCAGGTCCAGAGGGATGGGCGGCTTCAGCAGGTTCCCGTCCAGCCGCAGGTAGCGCAGCCGGGGGACGCTGTCCAGGTCGGAGGGAGAGAAATCCTGGATGGACATCAGCGAGGTGGGGCAGATCTGCGTGCCGTTGATTTCTGCGGGGACAGGGGACACACAGGGGTGAGGGGTAGGGAAAAGGGGATGTGGAGAGGAGGAACAGAGGGATTCAGGTCAGGGAAAAGGGGAATGTGGAGAGGAGGAACAGACGGATTCAGGTAAGGGAAAAGGGGAATGTGGAGAGGAGGAACAGAGGGATTCAGGTAAGGGAAAAGGGAATGTGGAGAGGAGGAAGAGCGGCATGAGGGTTAGAGAAAGGGGAATGTGGAGAAGTGGAAGAGTGGGATACAGGTTTGGGAAAAGGGAATGTGGAGAGGAGGAGCAGTGGGATTCAGGTCAGGGAAAGGGGAATGTGGAGAGCAGGAAGAACAGGATGGGGGTTAGGGAAAAGGGAATGTGGAGAAATGGAAGAGTGGGATGCAGGTTTGGGAAAAGGGAATGTGGACAGGAAGAGCAGTGGGTTAGGGAAAAGGGAATGTGGACATGAGGAGCAGTGGGATGCAAGTTAGGGAAAAGGGAATGTGGAGAAGTGGAAGAGTGGGATGCAGGTTTGGGAGAAGGGAATGAGGACAGGGATTTTTGAACCCCCCTTGCTATTGAACCCCAAACTGGGGTTGTTTTGCCACCAAAAGGGACAATCCCAGGCTGTTCAAAGCCCCAGCCAGATGGAAAATGTGGCTTTTGATGAGGAGCGAAGTAGGTCACGTTCCTCGGGAGCGCAGCTCGGGATGCGGCGGCATTCCGGAGACAGAAGGGACCACCCCGCCCCCGGAACCTGCCGAGCCGGCCCCGAGCTTCCCAAAAAAACCATCCAGGAGTCCCGCTCCAGCCCTGTCACACCGGAGATAGCGCCAGCACCTGGCTCGCTGCCCCCCTGTGGAATTCCACCTGTCCCTGCCCAGCCCAGGGGCGTTCCTCATGGAAAACAAACCCCGGGACTGTGGTGTCAGCACCCAGCTCCAGGGATGGGAACCTCCGAAAAACCAGGGAAAACAGGAAAAGAGGAAAAGCTGGGTCAGGGCGGGCACTGGATTTCTCTCCGTGGAAAACGCCATCAGACTTGGATGCTGGGGGTGTGGGAAGGCAGCAGGGGTCACCACCTGCACCACAAGGTCCCCTCCTGGCTCAGATTTGGGGGTGTTTGATTAAAATTCAGATTAAGGAGCGTTGGAGCCAGATGAGATCACAGCAGGGTCCTGGCGCTCCAACAGCAGAAACATCTGGGGAGAGCAGGAATCCTGGAATGCTGGAATGGTTTGGGTTGGAAGGGACCATGAAGATCACCCAGGGGCACCTTCCACTATCCCAGGCTGCTCCAAGCCCCATCCAGCCTGGCCTTGGACTCTTCCAGGGATGGGGCAGCCACAGCTTCTCTGGGAATTCCATCCCATCTCTTCACCTCTCTCCCAGAGAAGAATTCCTTCCCAAGATCCCATCCATCCCTGCCCTCTGGGAAGCAATCCCCTGTGCCCTGTTCCTCCATCCCTCATCCCAAATCCATCTCCAGCTCTCCTGGAGCCCCTTTAGGCGCTGGAAAGCTGAATGGGAACGCAGTGGGATTCTGTCTCCTCCTCTGTGCTCGCTCTGTTTCCGCACATCCCAGGCTCCTCTGCCGTGGAATTGCAGCTGGATTTCCCTGGGATGGTGTGGGACAGCCCTGGCTGCTCTGCCTCCATGGCAGCCTTGTTCTCCCTGTTCCTTCCCCTCTCTGGGATGTTCCCTCACCATCCCGAGCTGTGTGTTTGGCATCTGTCCCTAAAACCTGTGCCCAGACTCTCCTCGTTAAATATCCCGATTCTGCCAGGGGAAGAGCCTTTCCAAGGGCAGGCAGCTCCACAGAACACAGCTGGGAAAAGTCCTGCAGCACCAGGGGGGATTCACTCTGCTCCTCCCCTTCCACCCAGATCCCCCCTCCATCCCTGTAGCTCCCACCTCATCCCACCCCTTTGAAGCGATCACATCCCACCAGGTGAGAAATTACTCTTCCAAGGTTTTTCTCCCCCAAAAAAACCCCGTGGGACTCACTCTCGATGGAGTTGTTGTTCAGGTAGAGGTGCTCCAGCTTGGGGCTGATGAAGGGCACGTTGGTGAGCTTGTTGTGGGCCAGGTGCAGCACCAGCAGGTTGGTGAGGTTGAAGGAATTTTTGGGCAGCCCCTTATCCGAGATCTGGTTGTAGTTGAGCCGGATGAACGCCAGGTTGGGAAACTCCTTGAAATAATCGCTGGGGATGTCCTCAATGTTGTTCCTGTCCAGGAAGAGCTGGTGGATGGCGCTGGGCACACCGGGGGGCATCTTCCTCAGGATGTTGTGGGCCAGGTTGAGCTGCATGAGGTTTTTGAGCCCCTTGAAGGTGTTCTTGTTGAAGACGCCGTCGCTCAGCTTGTTGTGGTGCAGGTCCAGCAGCACCAGGTTCTCCAGCTTGTTGAAGACCCCAGCGGGGATCTTGGAGATCTGATTCCTGCTGAGCCTCAGCTGCTCCAGGTTGGGCGGCAGGAAGGCGGGCACCTCCTTCAGCTGGTTCCTCTCCATGTAGAGGAAGATGAGGTTCTCCAGCTTCTCCAGCACCTTCCTGTCCACCTTGCGGATGCGGTTGTTGTCCAGGTTGACCCACTTGAGGCCGGTGGCGTTGCGGAAGGACTCCTCGGGCAGGTCGGCGATGAAGTTGTTCTGCAGGTACAGGTAGTGGATGCGCGCCGGGATCAGCGGCACCGTGCGCAGGTTGCGGCTGTCGCAGTACAGCGCCGAGGGGAAGTCGGGCGGGCAGTAGCACTCCCGAGGGCAGTCGGGGAACACGGACGGAGGGCCCGGAGGGAGGGGAGGGGGCAGCTCTGTGGGCTCCACGGGCTCCTCGAAGGGCAGGGGAGGCCGGGTGGGTCTGCGGGGGGGTTTGCGGCGCTGCCCGCTCGCCACCAGCGCCAGCGCCAGCGGCAGGAGGAACGCCAGGGCCGCCCTCATGGTCCGGGTGTTTTCCTGCAGGGACACGAGCAGAGGGGTTGGGTGTCGCAGGCATTTGTGTGGAAAATCCTTTCCTTAGGATTTTTCCTCCTGAGAAGCTGAGAGGCCTCAGGAACAAAATGCAAACAATGATTTTCTGCTGCTGTGGAATGCAACAGGTGCATCTGGGATTGGTCTCATGTGGTTGTTTCTAATTAATGTCCAATCACAGCCCAGCTGTCTCGGACAGAGAGTCTGAGCCACAAACCTTTGTGATCATTCTTCCCTATTCTATTCTTAGCCAGCCTTGTGATGAAATCCTTTCTTCTATTCTTTTAGTATAGTTTTGATATAATATATATCATAAAATAATAAATCAAGCCTTCTGAAACATGGAGTCAGATCCTCGTCTCTTCCCTCAACCTGAGACCCCTGTGAGCACTGTCACAGGCTGGGGAGGGGTTGGTTGAGGGGTTGTCACCTCCCCACTGCTGGCACACAGGGGTTTATCCCTCAGGGCTTTATCCCTTGTCTCTGCTGCCTGCGTTCCTCTCCCCTTCCTATCGGGAGTCGTCTTCCAATCCAACCCCTCCCCAGAGCAGGAGTCGCTGAGCTCCCTGTCCCTGGCTCACTGCTGTCCATGGAATTCCTCTCCCTGGCTCATCATTATCCATGGAATTCCGCTCTCATTCACCATTATCCATGGAATTCCTCTCTCATTCACCATTATCCATGGAATTCTTCTCCCTTCCCCACCATTATGCATGGAATTCCTCTCTCACTCATTATTTTACATTAATTCCTATCTCATTCATTATCCATGGGATCCCTCTAGCTCACCATTATCCATGGGATCCCTCTCTCATTCACCACTGTCCATGGAATTCCTCTCCCTGCCTCACCATTATCCATGGCATCCTTCTCTCATTCACCATTATCCATGGGATCCCTCTTGTCCATGGGGAATGTTGTTGTCGTTGTTTGTCTTTTTTTTTTTTTTTAATTTGGGTTTTTGTTTCATTTTCCCACCCCGCATCACCTGGGCCCTCCCCAGAGGCCGCTTCCATCCTCTCTTCCCATAAAGGATGGATCAGCCCTTCAGACTCCTGGATGGATTTGGTTTCATTTGGCACTCGGGACAGCAAATCAATGATTCCACAGGAAACTGGCTCTGGAAAAGCGCCGGGAACCCGGCAGAGGTGAACGGGGCAGCAGAGATGGGTGACTCGGGGCGAGGAGCAGCCCCTCTGCCAGCCCCGGGATGCAAAGGGCATTCCCAAGGCTGGAACAGCACAGGGGTTTGGATCCACAGCTCCCTGTGCTGCCCACAGAACCCATCCAGCCCCGCTGCTGATTTGGGACGAGTCACAGCGGGAGACTGGGAGGGATCAGGTGAGGTCTGTGTGCTCCAAGCCAGGAAATTTCTCCTGGACATCATCCCTGGCCACCTCTCCCTCCTCCCTGGCTCCTGCTCACCCTGAACCATCCCTGCTGCTGCCTGGAACAGCAGCACCTGCTCATCCTTGCCGGATTTCCTGGGAATTCTCCAGCTGCTGGGGGATGGATCCAGCAGAGAGGCTCCGTGCAGGTGGGGTTTGGGTGTTCCCACAGCTGGAGCAGGCTGGGATCGGGGTGGGATTCCTGGCAATGGACCCTGGGGGCTCACCAGGCTCTTCCCAGGGGGGTTCATCGCCAGAGCAAGGCAGAGGGAGGGCGGGAAGGAGCAGGGAGGCAGAGGAGAGGGAGGAAAATGAGGGAAACCAGAGGAGGGAGGGAAAGTGCTGCTGAGATGGGAGAAGCCTTTGGAGGTGCTGGAGCTGCCGGTGCCAATTTTGGGGGAAATCCAGCACATCCAGCACAGCAGAGTGGGGTGGGCCGCCCATCCTCCCTTTCCAGCCCATTGCCAGCTCTCCTCACACCCGGAACCCCCAATTTCCATCATCCCTGAAGGGGCAAAACCCCCACCCAACCCGAGAACCGCAGGGACCCTCTGGCCCACCCTCTTCCAGGGCCACCTCTGCCAGCCCCAGCTCCCTTTGCAGCCATCCCACGCTTTCCTGGGGCTCCAAGGAATTGACTTTCTCCATGAAAAGATCCTGTTTTCGGCCCTCCTGCAGGCCCAGCCTGTTCCTGCCGGCTCCCATCTGGCTCCGGTTAACCCCGCACGCCTCCCGGGTCGGCTGCTTTCCATCAGGGCTCTGGCATCTCGCTGGGGGAAGGGAGGAGCAGGGAAGGAGCCAGCAGAGCCCAGAGCTGCCGGATCCTGAGCCCAGCACAGCTGCAGCAGGTCCTGGTGGGCGATGGATGTGATCCTGTCCCTGCATTCCGCGTTTGGTGACAGGAAAATGGGAAAATCCATGGCAGGGATGGGCTGTTTGTGCAGTGCTCTTCCCATTCTGGCAGCATCCCGCTCCTTCCCCGGCCACACCACACGGATCTCACTCTGTCTTGTCTCAGAGCTTTCCATGGGGTTTTCCCTCTGCTCCAGAACCTGGATTTTAACCCCCACAAGCACCCAAGGGAGCAGCGGGGGCTGAGGTCAGAGCTTGGCCTGGCGCAGAGGGGAGGGAGCAGCTGGGAGGTGACCATTCCAGCTGGGAGGTGACCATTCCAGCTGGGAGGTGACCATTCCAGCTGGGAGGTGACATTCCAGCTGGGAGGTGACCTTCCATCCAGGACACAATATTCCACGCTGTGATCCAGGTGTTGGAGCCGCTCAGGCCACCCAGCAATGCCCCAGCAGGTCCCCAGTGCTGTCACCCTGCTGCTGATTTGACATCCCAGACATCTGGGGACTCAGCACAGAGCAGGAGCAGCCACCCAGGCCAGGAATTCTGGCTGGAGAGTGACAACATCCTGTGGAATTCTGTAGGCACAGACAGTGGTGGGAGGGTGACACCACCCCTTTTACCCACCCTGTGGGGACTGTCCCAGCCCTGTGACACTGCCACCACCCTTCCCCTGGGACCCCTGCTTGCCTGGGGAAAGCAGGACCCACTTTTTTTTTGTTCCAAGCAAACTGCAGGAAAGCAGTGACATTCCCAAAAAAACCCCAGGGATTCAACGAGCCCGAGGCCACCACAACGTCACAATTGCTGGAAGATTCCAAGCCAGGAAAAGCTGGAAATCTGTTCTCCACCCGGCTGGATTTACTGGCATGAATTGCAGGAGCAGAATTCCCAAATCCCACCCCTACTCCAACCCGAGCCCCAGCACAGCCCCTGCCCTGCCAGCCTATGGGACAGCTCCATTCCAGCTGCCCACAAGGAATCCGCGCCACTGGAACAAAGTTAAGTCATGGAGCAACGGAGGAATTCAGGAAACCGACGGCCTGGCGTGGAAAAAAGGCTCAATTCATGGATAAAACCAGTGCTGACACCTCCTCGCTCTGCAAGGCCAAGGCACCCAACAGATCCCGGGGTTTTTCCCAGAAGGAGGCAGCTGCTTCCTCAGCCATCCCGGTTACAATGGACAAAAAAAAAATTAAAAAAAAAAGCGGTGCAACAGCTGGAAATTCCAGCCCCGAATGCCACTGGGGTTTGCTCTGCACATAGTTTCTCTTCCCTGCATCCCAGTAACCCCCAGCTCCCAGCGGCGCTGGCCGCCAGCCCCGGGATGGGACGGGCGCCAAGGGCAGGGAGAAGCCGCCACCCCGGGGCGAGAGGGAGCCGTGCAAAGGTCACCGAGGGGGATTTGTCACGGCCCAAGCCCCCGCCATGTCCCTCGGGTGCCTCCTGCAGCGGTGAGGGGAGAGGGAGCAGCTGGATCCCGGTATTTGTCCAAGATCCCGCTCCCGCAGAGGGATAAAGGGAATTTAAACTCTGGGAGAGGCAGGAAAAGCCTGGATGACTGGAGCAGGGCCCCTTTCCAGCTCGTTGTTAGCTCCTCTCGCGCATTCCCGCAATTCCCGTCAGCCCTGGTGGGGGAAAAGCCCCTTCCAGCCTGGGAACGGGAATGTCGGAGCAGAACGAGATAAAAATAACCACAAGGATCGGGCAAAGCTCCTTCCTTGGCTTCCCTCCCATCCAGCACCGCTCGTGTCTCTGCGAGAGCCTGGCCCAGCACAGGGCTCGTCATCCAGCGCCTCTGGAGCGCCGGGAATCGTGGAAAAAGGGCCGGGGCAGCCAGGCTGTCACCCGAGCATCACCGGGGTCCCTTGGGAAGTGCAGCCCTGATGCAACAACCCCGCGGTTCTCGCCCTTTCCCAGCCCTTTCCCAGCGAGCAGCGGAGCCGGGCTGGAGCCAGGGCTGGGTCCTGCCGTGTTCCCTCTGTGTCCATGCAGGGACGGGTGACACCTGCCAGGACACTCGGTCCTGCCCCATTCCCACTGGGATGGCGCTGTGTCCATGCAGGGACGGGTGACACCCACCAGGACACTCGGTCCTGCCCCATTCCTGTTGGGATGGCACTGTGTCCATGCAGGGACGGGTGACACCCACCAGGACACTCGGTCCTGCCCCATTCCTGTTGGGATGGCACTGTGTCCATGCAGGGACGGGTGACACCCGCCAGGACACTCGGTCCTGCCCCATTCCTGTTGGGATGGCACTGTGTCCATGCAGGGATGGGTGACACCCGCCAGGACACTCGGTCCTGCCCCATTCCCACTGTGTCCATGCAGGGATGGGTGACACTTGCCACAGCTCAGCCAGGACAAGGTGACAACAGCGTGGGGCTCCTGCCAGGAGGGTCCCCAGAGACCCCGGGATGATCCCGTCCTTTGCTCCCGGGTCCCCAGAGTTCCCGGGATCCTTCCCAAAGCTCACCCCATCCTCTTCTCCCAGATCCCCACAGACCCTGGGATCCTTCCCAAAGATTCATCCCATCTCCTTCTCCTGGGTCCTCAGAGACTCCAGGATCCTTCCCAAAGGCTCATCCCTTCCTTTGCTCCTAGGTCCCCAGAGTCCCCAGGATCCTCCCCAAAGGCTCATCCCGTCCTCCGCTCCCTCCTCCCATGGGAAGGCGACCCTGGCTGGGAGCACCTTCCCGCTGCTCTCTTGGTCTCAGCAATTTCTCCCTCCCTGCGTGTCCCGACCCTTCCCAGCGCCTCTCCCAGCTCGATCCCGCTGCCACACGCAGTGGGAATGGCTGGACAGGGACAAAAGCGGATCCCGGCTGCCAAAGCGCCGCCGGCCCGGACCCCACGCACGCCCCGCTCGCCCCCCAAGCAGCCGCCTCGCCTCGTTCCGCTTCTCCCTCAGGCTGGGAAGCGGCTCCAGCGCCTCATTCCCTCCTCCCCAGCCTCTTCCAAGGGCAGGGGAAACCTCCCACGGCTGCGCTTTGATCTCTTCCCGGGCTGGAAGTGCTGATCCCTCATTCCCCGGGGAGCAGGGACACGATTCCCGCATTCTGGCTGTGCCAGGAAAGGGCACTGGGATGCCCTGGGCTCCACATGAGGTACGGCCAGGATCGCAGGATCCCATAATCCCAGGATCCCAAGGATTGCAGGATCCCAGAATCCCATGATCCCAGGACCCCAAGGATCGAAGTATCCCAAGGATCGCAGGATCCCAGAATCCAAAGGATTGCAGAATCCTAGGACTGCAGGATCCCAGGACTGCAGAAACCCAAAATCCCAAAATTCCAGGATCCTAGAATCCCGTTATCCCAGGATCCCATGATGACAGGATCCCAGGATTACAAGATCCCAGAATCCCAGGACTGCAAGATCCCAGGATCGCAGAATCCCAGAATCCCAAAGTCCCGGGATCCCAGAATCCCAAAATCCCAAATTCCCATGATCCCATGATCCCAGAATCCCAGGACCCCCAGGACGTTTCTAAGCCCTCACATGCCGCACACCGCGGGGATAAATTCCCATGTTTTGCTTTGGAGCTGCTTTTCCCCAAACCTCTCCAGCCGGCGGGCAAGGGCAGGATTGGGATCAGCCGCTTCCAAGTAACAAAACTCCGTTTTTTCCCCCCCGGGATTTCGGCGAACATCGAACATCGTTTCCGCTTGTTCCTGCTGGCGGAGCGGGGACAAAGAGCCGGCTCCGAACGCGACCCCCGCGGGGAGGGGGCTGCGCCTCCCCTCCCACCTGGAGCTGAGCTGGCTCCGGGCAGGAAAAGCGGGATTACATTCCCTGGGAATGTTCGGCGCGATCCAGGCGGGAAAGAAAGGCTTTACCACCTACATTTTGGGCAGAAAACACCCGTTGGAGCTGTGGGGCTGCTCGCTCGCACCCCGCTCTGGCTCAGTCCGAAATCCCCTGTTCCCGCTCCATGGGAGCAGCCCCCCAGAGCCCCCCCCAAACCCAGGACGAGGTGCCCCGATGTCCCCGGAGGCTCCTGGTGGCGTTCCTGGCTCCGGAGGGGTCCCTCCTCCCCTCAGCCTCTCCCTTTCCTCGCTTGTTTTCCCTCCTGCTTCCAGGGCAGGGATTGCCCTGGGCTGTGCAGCCCTCCCAGTTCCCCCAGTTCCGGCCCCCAGCGCCCCCAGTTTGGCTGCAGAGCCGAACGTGCTGGGCTTTGGGGTGTGGGGGACACACAAAGGGCACCTCGTGTCCCCCCAAAAGCGCCTGGCAGTGGCCGCAGCGCTGTCACAGCCCCCGGGCTTCCCTGGTACCCCAGAGCCCCCAAATCCCCCCCTCGTCCACGCCAGAAACTCCTGGAAGCGGAGCAGAGAGAGAACAAAGACTCCAGAGCGCTGCAGGACAGAGGAACCAAGAGGAGAGCGGGGAAAGGAGGGAGAGCAGATGTTTTTGGGGATGGGAGGGAGGCCGGAGAGGGCAGGAGCATCGTGGAGTCCTGGCTGGGAGGCTCAGGCAAGGTGAGAAGAGCCTGGGGGGGAAACACCTGCCCAGAGCTTACCTGTGTGCACCTCTCCCTCCTCCTGCCTCCTATTAATCCCCAAGACAAGTTTCTCTCTGGCTTCTCTCTCCCTCCTCCTCCTCCTCCTCCTCCTCCACCACCACCTCCTCCTCCTCCTCCTCCTCCTCCTCCTCCTCCTCCTCTCGGCTCCGCCACGGGCGAGCCCGGCCGGGCGCGGGGGTTTTGTGGCTGGGAGCGGAGGGAGAGCGGGGGGCGGAGGGCTGGGAGGGAGGGCTGGGAGCGCTGGGAGGGAGGGCTGGGAGTACTGGGAGGGCTGGGAGCACTGGGATGGAGGGCTGGGAGCACTGGGAGGGCTGGGAGGGAAGGCTGGGAGCACTGGGAGGGCTGCAGCGAGGCACGCTGACAACAATCACGTCTTTCTCTGGCAGCCGAGAGCGGCGGGCTCGGCGCACGGCAACAATTCCTCCTCCTCCTCCTCCTCCTCCTTCTCTTCCTCCTGCTGCTGCTGCTGCTGCTGCGGAGGCAGCTCCTTGTTTCAAAACAAAGCTAATTAATCACGGAATAAGCCCTGCCCTCGCCGCCGGCTCCGCTTTCCCAGGAGCGGGCTGGAGGTTTGCGGAGGGGCGGCTGCTGTCCCCTGTCGCCACCCGCAGGGACACCCGGCTGTCCCCACACCCCGAATTCCCGGCCCCTCGGGGCAGACGGAGCCTGGACAATGGGGCGCAGGGGTTGCTTTGCTGCCAGCCGAGGAGGAGCTTTGGTTTAAATCCTGGTGGCACTTGGCGAGGACAGGGTGGGGGTGACACAGAGGTGGCACCAGCTGAGTGTCCCTGCCCGCTGGAAAACAGAAACGCACCGAGGGGACACGGCCAGGAGGGCTCGGGGGGGACGTTTCTGCTCCAAAAGGGACATTTTTGTCCACGAGGGGCTCAAGGAACTCGGGACCTGTTGCGTGCTCAGAGCTCTGAGGGGTCCTGGGGGGCACAGCAGCTCCCAGCCCTGGGAATCGCCAGCCCAGATCCATCCCTGTCCCAGAATCTTTGGGATTTGGGATCCATTGGGGCAGAGCACCCTCCCAGCCCCAGGAATCACCATTCCAGATCCATCCTGACCCCGGAATCGCCGGGATTTGGGATCCATGGGGGCAGAGCACCCCCCCAGCCCCAGGAATCGCCATCCCAGATCCATCCCAATCCCGGAATCTCAGGAATGTGGGATCCATGGGGGCACAGCAGACCCCCAGCCCCAGGAATTGCCATCCCACATCCATCCCAATCCCGGAATCGCCGGGATTTGGGATCCATTGGGGCAGAGCACCCCCAGCCCCAGGAATCGCCATCCCACCGCCATCCCGACCCCGAAATCCCCGGGATGTGGGATTCAGGGGGGCACAGGAGCCCCCCAGCCCTGGGAATCTCCCTCCCACCGCCATCCCGATCCAAAATCCCCAGGATTTGGGGTCTGGGCTCTCCTCCCTCCCTCCCTCTCCACCGTCCCCCCGTCTCCATCCGCAGCAGGACCGTGAAACCCGAGCTGCTCTGGCTCCTCGAAATCCCAACCCGACCGTGCCAGGGGCTGGCAGCCACCCAGGAGGGGCTGCTCCTGCCCTTCCACACCGGGCTGGCAGCCGGAACCGGAGCTTTCCCCCAAATTCCCCCTCTCTGCAGGGCCCCTTTTGCCTTCAATGTATTTATCCCCAACACGGGGCTTTTCCTTTTGCCCCAAAACCTCGGGATTGCTCCTTGCCGAGGGATGGAGGAGGACGATCCCAAGCCTGAAATCCAGCAGGTAGATGTAGAGGGAGCCAGGAAAAGGCATCGAGAGGACCCACAGAGGAATTCCAGCCCGTTTACACAAAAAAGTCGGGATGGAGGCTCGAGTTTGCCAGCTGGAAAAGGACCAGGATCAATAAGGAAAGGAGATGCTGTTTGAAAAGGAGATGCTGCTGGAATTTGATGCTAATTCCTTTCAAAACCGGTCCAAAAATCCAAAAATCCCCAACTCCATGGGGACATGTTCCATTGGAGGGGGTTTGCTTTGGTTTGGTTTGGTTTTTTTGGTTTTTTTTGGGGGGGGGGGGGGTTAATTTTTTTAGGGGTTTTTTCTTGCTTGGGTTTTTTTTTTTTTTTTTTGTTTGGTTTGGTTTGGTTTGGTTTTTTTTGGGGGGGGGTTTGGATTTTTTTGGGTTTTTTTTTTTGTTTGGTTTGGTTTGGTTTTTTGGGGGGGGTTGGATTTTTTGGGTTTTTTTGGTTGGTTTGGTTTTGTTTGGTTTGGTTTGGTTTGGTTTTTTAGGAGGTTTTTTGGATTTTTTGGGGTTTTTTTTTGGTTTGGTTTGTTTGGTTTGGTTTTTTTTAAATTTTTTTTTCTTTTTTTCCCCTTTAATTCACAGCTGCTCAGCCACGCATGGAAACGGAGAAATTGAGGCGCCAAAGGGGCAGCTCCTGGCACTAAAGCGATGCCAGCCATGCAAAGGTGCCACATCCCAGAGCTCCTCCCTGCCCTGCCCGACCTCCGGAGCCGCTCCCACATCGGGAAAGCTCCAAATTCGGGAGGCAGCGACCCCTCCCCGCCGCTCTGGTGGCGACGGCGAGCGCTGCTCTCGGCCAGGGACGTTGTTTGTTGAATTTTCTCCCTGCAGGAATTCTCTCCCCGCCGCGGCCAAGTTTCGGATCCACCTTCAAAGGCGCCCTTTGACATTTTTCAGCCCTCGGACGTGGCTCTGGGCACCGTTTTTTCCATGTCTGGAGTAAAATCCAGCCCTGCTCTCGCAGGGAAAGGGGGGCTGTGTGTCCCCAACCTTGGGGACATCGCGGTTCTGGTGGCTCTGATGTGGATTTTCGGCCATCCTGGTGGTTGATCCCCATTTTCCTGGTTTGTCCCACAGGGATTTGGAGCCAAACCCATCTTGGGTGTGGCAGAGGTGAGAATGGGAATGTCCAGAGCTTGGGAATGCCAGGGGACAGGGCCAGGACAGCGGGAGCGGCCAAGGGGACCAAGCACAGCACGGGGGACAGAGGTGGGAATGGGGGGGACACGGAGGAGTTTGGGTCCTGGTGGATCCCAGCGTGTCCCACCAGGAATGGGGAGGTTGGAGCACTGGTCACTCTGGCCATGTTCTGGTCACTGTGACCATTCCCTGGTCATTGTGACCATTCCCTGGTCACTGTGACCATTCCCTGGTCACTCTGGCCATGTTCTGGTCACTGTGACCATTCCCTGGTCATTCTGTCCTTCCCTGGTCACTCTGGCCATGTTCTGGTCACTCTGGCCATGTTCTGGTCACTCTGGTCATGTCCTGGTCACTCTGGCCATGTTCTGGCCACTGTGACCATTCCCTGGTCACTCTGGCCATGTTCTGGTCACTCTGGTCATGTCCTGGTCACTCTGGCCATGTTCTGGTCACTGTGACCATTCCCTGGTCACTCCAGCCATTTCCTGGTAATTCCAGCCATTCCCTGGTCACTCTGGCCATATTCTGATTGCTCTGACCATTGCCTGGTCCCTCTGGCCATGTTCTGGTCACTCTGGCCATGTCCTGGTCACTCTGGCCATTTTCTGGTCACTCTGGTCATGTTCTGGTTGCTCTGACCATTCCCTGGTCACTGCAGCCATTCCCTGGTCATTCTAGCCATTAGATGACCATTCTGGACATTCCATGGTCACTCTGGCCATGTTCTGGTCACTCTGGTCATGTCCTGGTCACTCTGGTCATTCCATGGTCACTCTGGTCATGTCCTGGTCACTCTGGCCATGTCCTGGTCACTCTGGCCATGTCCTGGTCACTCTGGTCGTTCCATGGTCACTCTGGCTATGCCAAGCTCAGAGTTGAAGGGCAGGGTGGGAGCAGGGAGTTCCCATCACGACCTGTGACTCCACTATTCCAGCTGGGAAACAGGGAGAGCCTTCATCCTCTCCATCTTCATCCTCCCCATCTTCATCCTCTCCATCTTCATCCTCTCCGTCCCCTCCATGCTCTCCATTCACCCCAAACCCCTCATGGACCATGGTCCCAGTGGCTCCTGTCAGGTGTTCCTTCCCCAGGAACTGATTTTCATGGGTTTCCTGCATGGATAAACTACTGGGAGCACCAGGAATTGCCAATCCCAGTCCTGGGAAACCAGGAATTGCCAATTCCAGCCTTGGGGACACCACAGGACACCAGGAGTTGTGGAAGCGTCAGGAGCTCTCAATCCCAGCCCCAGGAAATTCAGGAAAGGGAATTTTCCAGAGCAAAGGGCTGTCCCCAAACCAGGCTCACCTTCCCCACATCCCAACCTGTTTTTCTCAGGAATATTGTGTTTAAAATGTTGATTTGGCTCCAGGGAGAGGATTCCTGGTGTTATCCCTGTCCCAAGCTGAACTTCCACTCGGTGCCACGAACCCAGGGGATTTCTGGATCTTTCTGAGGGCCAGAGCTTCAAAATTCCCTTTGGAGAGCTAAAAAAAAAAAACAACAGGGAATTTCAGAAAGGGAAAGGGGGGGGGGGAAGAGCAGGAGGAAGGGAAGGGAAGGGAAGGGAAGGGAAGGGAAGGGAAGGGAAGGGAAGGGAAGGGAAGGGAAGGGAAGGGAAGGGAAGGGAAGGGAAGGGAAGGGAAGGGAAGGGAAGGGAAGGGAAGGGAAGGGAAGGGAAGGGAAGGGAAGGGAAGGGAAGGGAAGGGAAGGGAAGGGAAGGGAAGGGAAGGGAAGGGAAGGGAAGGGAAGGGAAGGGAAGGGAAGGGAAGGGAAGGGAAGGGAAGGGAAGGGAAGGGAAGGGAAGGGAAGGGAAGGGAAGGGAAGGGAAGGGAAGGGAAGGGAAGGGAAGGGAAGGGAAGGGAAGGGAAGGGAAGGGAAGGGAAGGGATGCCCCAGAAGGATGTCTGGCAGTTCGGGACGGCGCCATTCCCGCAGGATGCGGTGGGGAGAGGCCGCGCCGCCCTTCCCGGGGCTCTGCCGGGCGTTCCGGGCGGTGCCAGGCTGGAAAATCGCGCTCAGCTTCCCCCGAGCTCCACCCGGCCCCTCCGGCAGCCCCCGCACGCCAGAACCGCATCCCGAGGGCCGGGACGGCGTCACCGGGAGCCCGGGACAAGGGCTTGGCTCCGGGAAAAAAGCTCTGGAGCTGGGAATGAGCGAAAGGGAAAAGAATTCCGGGATGTAACGAGCGGATCGCGCCTCACGCGGCGGCTTTGGGGCCGCGGGGAGCTGGGATGGGGAGGGGGAACCGATCCCTGGCCGCCTCCCCTGCCCTAAAGCAGCCGGGAATGGCCGGGGGAAGGGGCTGGGGCAAAGCTGGCCCGGCCACAAAGCGCTCCAGAGGCGCTGGGATTTGGGAATTCAGCTCGGGCTCGGTGGGGCTTTGGTTATCCCGGCACAGGGATCCACAGGGAGGAGGAGGAATTTCGTGCAGATTCCAGGCATCCCAAATATCCATCCCTTCTTCCCTGGCATGCCCATGCATCCCTGAGCATCCCTGAGTCTGGAGCAGGATCCCTGTGCATGGAAAAGGATCCCTGAGCATGGAAAAGGATCCCTGAGCATGGAGAGGGATCCCTGAGCCTGGAATGGGATCCCTGAGCATGGAAAAGGATCCCTGAGTCTGGAGCAGGATTCCTAAACCTGGAGCACAATTCCTGAGCCTGGAATGGGATTCCTGAGCCTGGGATGGGATCCCCAAGTCTGGAATGGGATCCCTGAGCCTGGAAAAGGATTCCTGAGCCTGGAGCAGGATTCCTGAGCCTGGGATGGGATCCCCAAGTCCGGGATGGGATCCCTAAGCCTGGGATGGGATTCCTGAGCCTGGAACAGGATTTCTGAGCCTGGAGCAGGATTCCTAAACCTGGAGCACAATTCCTGAGCTTGGAATGGGATCTTTGAGCCTGGAATGGGACCCCTGAGCCTGGAGCAGGATTCCTGCATCCCCACGTCCCCCCATCCTCCCATCTCCGCCCTCCTGGCTCCCCCCGGGCCCATCCCGGCCCCGGGGCTGACTCAGAGCCGGCCCGGGCGGAGCTCGGGAATCGCCGCTCGCTGTCCCCGCCGAGGTCCCCGCGCTCCTCCCGCTCCCCCCGCTGCCCATGCGGCTCCTTCCGCCCTCCCCGCTCAGCCCGGACCCTCCTCTCCCCCTCCTCGCTATCGATGGCTTTAATTATTTTAATTTCCGCCGTTAATTACCGCTGCTCCTCCATCTCCCCCTCCCGCAAGGGAGCCGAGGCTGGAGCCTCCTCAGTCCTGGCTCCTGCCCTTCCCAGGACATCCATCTCTCCCTGCTCCAGCCCCGGCCTGCGGCATTCCTGGAGGAAAAAAAAACCCTGGATTTATTCCCCACAAAACCACAGAACCGCTGATCTCCGTACCTGTCCCTGATTCCCAGCCCTTGCAAGCAGGGCAGGGGCCAGGCTGTCCCCACAGGTGACAAACAGCGACCAGGACAATTAATCACGGCAAAATCAGCGTTTAAAGCACTTTGGCCCCCGAGGAATCAGCATTCCCCGGTTGTATTCCCAGGTTTTATTCCCAGTTTTTATTCCCAGGTTCCTACAAGGCACCGGGGCAGCCACGAGGACTTCGCTGCCTTTAATCAAATCCCTTCATTAGGTTGTTTAATTAGCAAGGGAGCTCTGGGAGCGCTCCCAGGAGGAATTTGTGGCAGAGCCATTAAGGCCCAATTAACCCAAATTTAATCTTCGGGAGTTCACTTAAACCTTCCCCATTTCCTCCTTTAAACCTTCCCTGCTGACCCTCGGTCACCCCACGCCAGGGGACACTGCCCTGGAAGTGCCCAGAGGGTTTGGGGTGCTCCAGGGACCCCTTTGGAGCATCCCAGCACCCCCAGCTCCGCAGGGAATTCCAGGGAATTCCAGGGAATTCCCACATCTGATCCTGCAGGGATTGGAGAGGGAAGTGCTGAACCCCACCGGGGTTTGTGGGGCACAGGAAAAAGGGTCAGGGGAGGAGGGGAAAGGTTTCTCATCCCAAAAAAAACCCCAAATTAATTGAGGTTTTCCCAGCAGGGAGAAGATTCCGGCCTCCAAATTCCACCAAGAGCTGCAGCTGTTGAATTCCATGGTTTTTACCCCTATTTCCCACCCCTTTGCACCCCAGGACAGTGACAACAACCCAGGATAGGGGACTGTGACCCCCCCTCCACCCCTGAGGTGCCTCCCTGGCCCCGGGGATGGGCTGGGATGGCCAAGGAAATGTTTGTTTGTTTGTTTGTTTGTTTGTTTGTTTGTTTGTTTGTTTTTCCAGGGAATTC